>NC_091058.1:177502650-178906848 GCF_000393655.2 Nicotiana sylvestris
CAAGTCTCGTCTTAAAGTTTCGGCGAGCCTACACCTCAATAAACCTTGAAGTGGGGGCGTTTATAGACATTAAAATTTTAAGGGATCAAGCCAAGTCCTAAATTAAAGATACTATAGGACTCTCGAAATCCTAGGAGTCTATCAGGGTTTCTTGAATGTTACTCTACCCTAAAACCTAACTCACACCTATGTAAAGGGATACGTATGCCCTTGAAGAGGCGTCTCAAAATCCCATAAACTCTTGGGATATTCACAAAGAGATCAAAATATGGCATGATACTTCTTGACAATCAAATAGTTCAAGAAGCTGGAGATCAAATACATTCCAGGAGGTCTCCATCATCCCACATTCGAGAAATACGCGGCTTCAGCCCTTGAATCACGGAGATAACCAGGACAGAATAATCAAGAGAGAAAAAGATTTGTACTCACAATTGATTAATAAAACTATTTCATTCTTTTGTGATTATAGTTATTTTTGTATGTCGAAAATTCGTTGCAAACAGCCTCATTTGTTTGCACTTAAATGAAGGTCTTAATCTTAATCATTCAGATTTCAGACATTAAGTGCGTTTGTTTTTAAAGTCTCAATTTTAATTATTCATATCTTAATAATTAAGTGTGTTTATTTTTTTTAATTCACAACACTTAATGGGTCTGGCTAGGCCTGTTTGATTAAGATCTATAACGAAGACCTAATTTTATTAAGATGTTGTTATTCATATTCATTAGTAACTACCGTCACCGCGTACCATTATCAACTAACACCGTACCACCCACCCACCCCCCATCATCATCCTCAATCATAGCCGCCACCATTATCGACTACCACTATCCACCATCCCCACTACTCCCACCATCATCATTCTCAACCACAACCAACACGCATCCACCTCAACTACCACAACTAACCACCTCAATACCATCAATAATCATAGCTGGCACAACTCATCATTATAAACTAACACCACCCATCACCGATTTGCTCAATCATAACTACCACCACCACCCACCATTATTATTTTTCACCACCCACCGCCACCATCTTCAATCATAATCGTCACACTACCATCAACCAAAATTATCGCCAACCACCGCCTTTAGTCGGCATTCACAAGCACCATCATTAGCCATCACCACCAGCAACTATTATATTTTAAAAAATTATATATTTTATCGACAGAATATTAGATAAATTAGTATTTCATTCGAATTTTATGTTTATTGATTTCCAAATAAAGTTAAATTATACACATTCAGATGTTATAAATCAAACAATCTTAATCATTTAGTATTCAAATCTTCATACACATCTTAATATTCAGATGTGTATTTAAATTCATATATCTTAATCTTAATACACATCTTGATATTCAGATATGTATTCAGATTCAGACGTTTTAATCTTTAAAAAAAAACACACACTAATGAGGTTACCAACATCTTCGAAGCAAAATTTAAGAATCTGAAACCAATTTTTTTTTTTTAGATCGAGAGAAATTGCAATAAGTTGAATAATTTAGGAAAAAATATGATTAAATTATAGATTAATACCATTACAAGTGAATTACAAATTAAGTTAAGAATTAAATTTGAGCATATAACAATTAATAAATAAACAAGGACAAAGTAATTAATATATTAGGTAGTGAACTATATTCTTATACAATTTCTCCAATTTAAAAATTATGCATATAAGCATAACTCTGACATCATGAATTCACATTATTTTGTGGTAATTCTAAAGAAATTTAAGGAATAAAGGTCATTTTTCTTTTAACAGTTAACATAAAAAAGAAAAAGTTATAATAGTTTAAAGTGGACAACTAAAAATGAACGAAGGAATAGCAAGTAAGTACCATCTGTAATTAATCGGTGCAAATCTGTAATATTCCCTACTTGTCTCAAAATTTCAAGCACTCTAATTAATAAGCATGTAAATTAAGACACTAATTAGAGATTATATGATCCCGAGTATCGAGGTAGGGTTAATTTGTCATTATGTAAGAATCATAATTGAGTAATGATTTTTAAGAATATAAATAATACCAACACTAATAAAAGATATTAAGTTTAGGTTCCTTATCACATGGCGAAGATGCTTCTGATTCTTCCACTTAATAATAAAAATATTTTGGTTATTTATTTAAACTCAAGAAGCACAGAGAGAATCCCAGTGTTAATTTGTACTTTTGTGAGACTCTAAGCATATGGATGAGCTTTTGTATTTCATGCAAGAACGTGGGGTATGTGTTGTCTGAAATGTTTCAAAATTTTAATAGTAAAAACAACTAGGACTTTTTATATGGATAGACCAAACCCCTCCCCCTTTTTTCTCGGGCGCCAACTCATGATTTATCTTTGCATTTTTTTTTTTTTATCTAACATTTTGATGAGTTCAAACTTGTATATATAGATTGTAGGACTTGTGAGAGATTTGGCAACGGCGTTATGTTTCAGAAAGGATTTTAATTTTTTGAATGGTGTAAAGTTTATGTACAAAGAGAATCAATGGTATATTCTAAATTTCATGCAAATGATGTCAGCCTATGATTTACAATTCAAGCCCACGAAGTTTAAAGTTGTAGAGTTTTAATAAAGTTATAATTTTTATTTTATTTTTATAACTAATTAGGTACAACAATCCAATAAAATCTCACTAGAGTTTTAACAAAGTTTTAAATTCCTAGTTTCTACTCTTCTTCTCAAAAGATTTAGTTTATTCAAACTGATGTGCTTTTTTTTCCCAAGTAGTATCTGTCTATTGTGTGTGTGTGTGTTTTTTTTTTAAAAAAAGAAAGAATTATGTCCGTTATCGAAGAGAAGAGGCGTAAAAGTAAATGAAAAAAAGAAGGAAAGACAAATGCAGTAAGCTAATAGATAGATGACATGTTCCATACTTTTTACATAGTGTTATTCTCTACTTAACCCTATTAATTAAAATAAAAAATTTAATAACTTAGATTTAAGGTGAAACATATTAAAATTCATAGCAATATTAAAAGATACTAATATTATTAAATAATTGAACCCTACCTATGTGCTAATTATATAATTTAACTATCTTTATTTAATTTTGTCATTTGGAATTTCTAGGCTAGCTGAGAAACCCATACGTATCATTCTCCAATTCACAACTTCATGTGCGGAATTTATTTAGCCAGGGCTTAGTTTTCGGCTAATAATAAGTAATAGCTGTGGATTCTTGTATATTCATCTTTGCCTTTTCTTTTTCTTTTTGTGTGACATCTTCTCTCTTTCTTCTTCTCCTTCTTCAATTTGTTAATTGATCTTCCCGCTTCATCATTAATATTTTCTTATTTTTTCTAGTAAAACGCTGTACTCTTGTGACACTTCATAAGTTAGAGTTTCCATTTAGACAAATTAAATCTTAAGTTCAAGTATTAGTCGGATTTAAATAGCTTATGCAAGTTGTCTCTTTTGAATTTATGGCATTTCAAACAACTCGTATTAATTAGTTAAAGGGTTTTTTGTGAAATTAAAAATCGAGGCACGGAGCTGAGCTGCGTTAAGTCTCGGCTGGATTCAGTTTGCTCGGATCATTTGACAAAGATATTTTTACCTAGTTATACTATATTATAAAATTATTTACACCTACTAAAGTGGTTTTAATTACATACTTTATGCTATGAAGATTTTATTGGGGGAAAACCCGAAATCCAAAAATCTCAAGAAAAATCGAGATTGAAAAATCCGACTTTGTTGGTTTGATTTGGTTTATAAATTTAAAAACCCGATAACTTTGGTTTGATTTGATAATTGAAAAATTCGAACCAACCCGACCTATATACACATCTACCCAAGCCTATGTGTGATTGAGGTAAATAGTAGCTCGACTCTTGAAGCGATAGTGGATAGTGTTTGAATAGATGATCAAGCCACATGTGGGAACGATGTTTTTTTACCAATAAGGACTAACGATGGAGTGGAAAGTATTCTTAGTGTTAGTTAAAAGTTTTTTTATTAGAGATCTAATATAAAATTGTTTTATTAGAGAAAGCTTTATCCTGTGATTTTTTTTTGAATATTAATCGAATTTCATTACAAGTATAGAAAACAAAAGAAAAAGAAAGTGATGTCTTTGAAAGACTCTAAAGCTAAATATATTGAAGTTTTCTTCTTATGAATAAGTAGAGCAAATAGTAGTAGTTGATTAGACCTTCGAAATGTCCCATCAAAATGAAAAGAGGGTCGGTGATTACCCCTATGATCATTGGCCCATTTGAATACATCAATTATTTCAATACACTAAACAAAAGCCACCTATCCCATCCCCGCACATCATCCACAAACACGTCTTGCTATCCTCATGATTAAAAAATAATTTTCAATTTTATTATGTTTACAAATCATATAAAAAAGAAATAGGAAAAGGAAACAGTCTTTCAGTCTTTATACGATAGGAGTAAGGCTGTGTACACACTATCCTCTCTAGACCTCATGTATGAAATTAAGTTAGGTTTGTTGTTGTTGTATAAAAAGAAATAGAAAAACCATAAATAAAACTAGGGTTCGAGATAAAGAATTTATCCGAATATAAGCTGATAGATTTAACTCAAATGGGAAGTCTAAAAGCTTCGACTCTAATTGGTCTAAGGTCTTAATTTATTCTGAAAGTATGTTAACTTCGGGTTTAGTATTTGTTTTCATGTAGCTCCTAAACTTTTAATTAATCTTGCTGCTACCTTCTCTGATAATAATGGTGAAGCTATACTTCGTGGCTTCACTAAAAGAAATGATTTAGTATAAAATCCAAAAGAAAGAGAAACCCTCTATGAGAAAAACATGAAACATTAACTAGAGCATCTGACATTGGTCTTCTGCTTCCAAAAAGATGAACAACCAAACAGAGTCCAAAAGTATACTTTTGGAGATTAATAAAAGCTAAAACCTTAGTTTTGTCTCATTAGTACCATATGATTTGGAAAATGCTAGCTAGTTTCCTGTTTTCAATCCTTAATTAATTGTAACTAAATATATATACTTAAGCTTTTGATTAGTTGCTTTTCTTTAATCATTTGTATATTCAAGAGTAGTATCCTAACATGTGGCCATCATCGACATAAAGTGGTAGGAAATGTGACGAATCTTAGTGGCGCTTTAAATGGAAGAGAGGCTACGATTATGGTCAAATCTCGCTCACACCTGCGTGAGAAGTCAAGCCACTTTGACCTATTGAATTGGTAAAATATGGTTATGATAAGGGTGACAATTTTAGCCCAAACTCATTCAATCCGTGCAACCCACCCAAGGATTAATGAGTTGGGCTACAAATATTTTAGCTCATGATTTATTTGGGGTGAGCCCAAGTAAATAAATTATTTTTTATAACTCATTTTGATCCGTGAAGTAGCCCAAATACAACCCATGAAACTCACTCAAAACAAAGGGATCTCAACCCAATTTATCTAGAAATTTACTTAGTTGTCCCAATTTTAATTTTTTTTTGTATTTTCAATTTTCTGTTTTTCGTTTTTGTGCACCACCCACCCATCCTAACCTCCCCCCTCCTTTCATTTATCTAAAAAAATCACAAAGAATATATACAACATCCCAAACCTGGTAGTACAAGTCATAAACTCTACTAAGTTAACTAGAGAATCTCTATATACAGTTACTCCAGATTAATAATAAATAGTACAAAATAAACTTCAGAAGGTGATTACGAGGCCTTCGAACACTACGGCAGGTATACCTTGAAGTCCCGCCGCAAATCACAAACAGCTAACTAATGACCAGCACGCTCCGAGGTACCTAGATCTACATAAAAATATACAACAAGCGTAACATGAGTACACCATAGCAGTACCCAGTAAGTATCAATACTAACCTAGGTGGAGTAGTGATGAGGAACAACCAAGACACCTACTAAACATAATAACATATACAAGTATGAATATAAAACTAACATGGATTAATATAAAGCTAAACATGATAAAAATAATGCTACAATAATTGCAATAAGAACTAGAAACAACAATTAACAACAAGGAGAAAACATGGGACAATGTCATAAAGTAAGCAGAATATAGTTAAAGTCCGGTGAAACCAAGTAAGGGAAAATGAGTAACAACCCCAATAAAACAACCGCTTTCACACAAGGTTTATACGAGAACTTTCCCGAGGTACCTCACCTCATAATCACAAATCACGGATCCCAAATCACGAACCCTAATCACTTGGCATCTTGTGCCCACATTACAAATCACAACCGCACGGACAACTCACGTGCTGATACCATTAATACCTCATATCTGCTAGGACAACTCATATAATAAGAGAGTAACAATATCTGTTGCTTCCAAACACATACGCAAATATACGTGGTTGTCCAAGTAATATAGGATTGTAAGTCCAGATATCGTACCCACAGAGACTTGTGATTAACTATCAACTAGATTAAACCCAAATAATTAATCTATTCAAACGACTTCTAAAGTATGAATATTTAACTAAAACTAATCTAGAGTAGCAAACTAAGAAATGAAAGAAAATAAGTCGGTAACATTAGAGACGAATTCAATGGGAGACGATATTTCAGAGCTATGGGTTAGCTAACAATTCCATTGAGTTTTTCACTTAAATCGTCTAGTTAATTTATCTGGTTTATTGATTGACAGGGTTAATATTGCTCGTAGCTTTCTTCCGAAGTATAACCGCCTATTCAAGCTAACCTAACGCCTATATTCCTATGAAATTAGGATTAACAAGAATGCATTAATAACTTCTGTATAATAACCAAGCAAGGCGATTAGGTATATCCCTATCCTAACCGCAAATCTGTTCCCGATGCTCTAGTTCAAGATCTTGCTCTACTCAATCTTATATGCAATCTATAATTCCTTCTCCCACGTTCAATACTAGATTCGTAGATAGTATTCACTTGGTGATCAACCAATCAAATAATTAAGCACAAGATTGAATAAATAAACCAATATGATAAAATAATAAGAACAATTCAAGTTTCAAACTACAACGTTCATATAGTACCCCACAACTCTAGAACTAATAAACTATGAAATTAAAGGAATATAAGAGAAGAAAAACTAGTTAGAAGCCTCCTCCAAGTATGATGTGTTCTCTCCCTAGGTCAAAAGACTGTCAAAAGTCCTTCAAATAACGTTTTTACATGTTTTTATACCAAGTAGATTCGGACCCAGACGAAACCAACTTCTCCTAAGCGAAATAGGATTTTGGCTTTGTAAAAATTACATAGGCGCACCGCATGGGGCGACGCGCCACGCGGGGTGGTAGTGGGAAACTTAAGAGATTGTGCAAAATTGACAGCATCAGAAATTGTATAGGCGCAGCGCCCCACGCGCCGCGCGCCACACCAATGTAGTTTTCTTAAAGTCCAGCTTTTTCCTTGCCTTTTGATCCAGACGTGGTTCTCAACGCACGGACGTGATTCCAGCTTAATCCTTTGCATTTTTACTTAGACTTCAAAGCTCAAAATAGCTCGAATTCATTCCATAACATCTACATATCTCGGAATCACCTCTACGATGCATAAAACACGTAATTAGTGCAAACCACTAGCGATTAAAGCTCAAACTCAATTAAAGTATAGCAAATTAGAGTGTGATAAGCGACTAAAATACATAATTATAACCTACTATCAACACCCCACACTTAAATTATTGCTCGTCCTCAAGCAATCAAACGACACTTTATATAGACACGACCGTTTTAAACAATTCTCCTAACTCATCATGCCAAGAATATTTAAAATAGACTAAGCACAAGAGTGTAACATCTTCACCTCAAGACTTGACTTACAAGTACCACGCATTATTCACAACTCACTCACTTACTCTAATATAGAGGTCAATAATATTACCTTTCCTTCATGAATCAAGTTCCCTCACACAACAAAAGAGGTTAGTTCCACACACAATAAAATTTCAGAACAGTTAGGAACTCAAGATAGAAAGAATTCACTCACTCTCAGAAATAACATTCATATGCCACACAAGATGCACCATAGGCTTGGCCGTAGTGTACTGCTCTACTAATCGAGCTCATTCAGTGTAGGATCAAGTAGGACTTTAATTGGTTGTAATATAAGCTGCGGGACGGGTAGGATATATTTGGATATAAGAGTGACTACACCTCCCTAAACACTTTAATACATACACGTTACCTTTAAAAAACCCGTACTTATGTCAAATTGTATCTCCACCTTCACATTAATATACATTAACTCCCTACTTCTTTAATCACAATTACATCAAGAGTTACTACTATCAAGGAATATTTTTCACAACAATACAACTATTTTTTTATTTCTTTTTCAATTCAAGTGGATCTTACTTTTTCAAAACAGTGCACATTTCTCCTTATTTCATTAGTTCCACTCAAAAGCCAAACCAACCACCCCACACTTTAATTTTTACAAAGTTCATAACAATTCAAGTGCTCATGAGAGGTGAAAAGTTCTATTATAGATGGTTAATTCATACAAATGAGTAAGGCTTGTAATGTGGTTGCTAAAGAAACATGATTACAAGATCAAAGGGGTTAACTACGATACATAACAATTAGATGGATAAACTATATATATCTGGCTCAACAAAGAAACGTCTCTATCACTTTCAAGACTGAACAAAACTACTCTTTCGCTTTGCAAACACACGGAGAAAGTTCTAGACATCAAATGCAATGCACAGAATAACACACAAACCTCACACACACATGGCACATAACTCATTCGGGATTGGACTCATCAAGAACTCTAGTCAAAGCAGTTAAGCAAAGTTAAGATCATACAAATTAAGGTACTAATTATGTAAGTGTCAAAAACTGATCCTAAGCGCCACAACCAAAGTAATCACTAAGTCCAATTTTCTACTTTTTTTCTTTTTTTTTTCTTTCGTTTTTTATTTATTTATTTTTATTTTTTCTTTTTAACAAAAACTACTACATTTAAAGTGAGTATTAAAACTAAGTTAAGATGGCACACAAAATCACCCAGAAAATCTCCTCACCCCACACTTAAAATTGTACAATGTCCTCAATGCACACTGTAAATAATAAGAGGGTAAAAGAGACTCCCTGGTAGCCCAAAGGCCGAAGAATTAGTAGCTCACTGGTACTCCGACTTCCCCCAGGTATGGTCCTTTATGTGGTCACCCTACACTTAGTTCCCACCCACCTGCTCGATTTTTCACACTTCCAATGGCTTTATTCCCAGCTTCCGCTCTTACAAAACACAAAAACAACACTACACCAATAAAAAAATAAACAAAAATAAAAAGGAAAAAAATAGAATTGGGTTGCCTCCCAACAAGCACCTTATTTATAGTCGTGGCACGACTTACACCACTTCATCACTTTTCCTTAATCTTTGAGGATATGAATTGCGTCCCCAATTTTGCATCAATTTTTCTGTCATATTCCTAAGGTGGTGGTGTAAAAATAAAGGAACCAAACAATAGATATCACATCTTGCACTTCTTGACCTTTAAGTGAGGGATGCCGTTTTGTCTTCTTGGCATCACAAATTTCAGAATATAAGCGCATTTTCCCCATTCATTGACTCCTCAATAGGCTCGAATGGATCACTTCTCATGTCCCCAACCAAGCACAATGTTGAAAAATGGTTAGAATGAGTTCTAATGCGGTCCAACTCCAGAATCACTTCACTTTTGACATCCTCACTTTTGCACACTTCGTCAACCTTGGCATCATTAATAATATTTTGGTCGAATAATTGGAATTCCTCTTTTCGCTCCACAAGATGGCTAGTATGTACAACAATTGATTGTTGGGCATTAGATGCCTCAAACTTTTTATTCAACTGCGCCTGTGGGTCATGGATATTTGAGCCAAATTGATCTATCTCCTGCTCGAGCTCAGTTCTTCCTTCTATCAATTGTCCTGTCATATTCGAAAGACCATCACGAAGAAACTCATGAGATTTTACTAGTTAAGCTTTTTCTCTAGCAAAGATTGGCTCACGATATCTACTTCTTCAAAGTTATCTTCTTATCGGAACTTGCTCTCTTCATCCACTTCGTCCACTTTGGCCTTCATTCTCATGATTGCTACACTAATTCTTTGTATAGCCTTTTGATTTTCATCATGTTGCTCGGCTACTTGCCTTATCATGTCCACAATACAAGCAACGCCTTCCATATCCTCCACTTCATTGCTCCTATAAAACTCATAAATATTATTGAAAACATCATAATAAGAGTTCTAAGAAGGATAATAAGAATTAGGACAACCATCCCAATGACCACCTTGACAACCACACACATTACAAAAATTTCACCCATAAGGTTGATATTCACAATCTTGCCACAAGTGTGGTCCTCCACAATATGGACAGGGATCGTCATAATAAGAATAATCAATATTCGACTAATTCTCATTCCAAGATGCCATATCAACAAAGATAATAAAATATTAAACTAAGACAAAAATAAAATAAAAAATTGAAGAGACAAAAAGTAAAAATCTAATCAAGTAGAATAGTTAATTTCTAGGTCCCCGACAACGGCGCCAAAAACTTGTTGCTTCCAAATGGATACACAAGTATACGTGGTCGTACAAGTAATATAGTATTGTAAGTCTAGATATCGTACCCATTGGGACTTGTGATTAGCTATCAACTAGATTAAACCCAAACAATTAATTTATTCAAGCGAATCCTAGAGTATGAAGATTTAACTAAAACTAATCTAGAGTAACAAACTAAGACATTAAAGAAAATAAGTCGGCAATATTAGAGATGAATTCAATGGGAGATGATATTCCAGAGCTATAGATTAGATAACAACCCCGTTGAGTTTTCTACTTAAATCGTCTAGTTAATTTATGTGGTTTATTGATTAACAGGGTTAATATTGCTCGTAGTCTTCTCCCGAAGTACAAGTCGCCTATTCAAGCTAACATAACGCCTATATTCCTATGAATTAGGATTAACAAGAGCGCATTAATAATTCCGTATAATAACCAAGAAAGGTGATTAGGTATATCCCTATCCTAACCCCAAATCTGTTCCCGATGTTCGAATTCAAGATCTTGCTCTACTCAATCTTATATGCAATCTAGTATTCGCTCTCCCGAGTTAAATCCTAGTTTAGTAGATAGTATTCAATTGGTGATCAAACAATTAAATAATTAAGTGCAATATTGAATAAATAAACCAATATGATAAAACAATAAGAACAATTCAATCTTCAAATTACAACGTGCATGTAGCACCCCACAACTCTTGAACTAATAAACTATGAAATTAAAGGAAGAGAAGAATAGAAAAACTAGTTCGAAGCCTCCTCTACGCGTGGTATGTTCTCTCCCTAGGTCTAAAGTCTGTCAAAAGTCCTCCAAATAATGTTTTTACATGTATTTATACCAAGTAGGGTCGGGCCCAGATGAAACCACCTCCTCCTACGCGAAATAGGACTCCAGCTCTGTAAAATTTGCACATGCGCACCGCATGGGGCGACGCGCCATGGGGGTGGTAGTGGGGAACTTCAGAGAGCGTGAAAAATTGACAGCAACTGAAATTGTACAGGCATGACGCCAAACACACCGCGCCACGCGCCGCACTAGTGTAGTTTTCAAAGAATCTAGCTTTTTTCCTTGCTTTATGATATCCTAATGTGGTTCTCGACCCCCGAACTCGATCCCGGATTAATCCTTTGCACTTTTACTCAGACTTCAAAGTTCCAATTGCTCGAATTCATTCCATAACATCTACATAGCTTGGAATCACCACTAGAAGGCATAAAACACGTAATTAGTGAAAAACACTAGCAATTAAATCTCAAACTCAATTAAAGTGTAGTAAATTAGAGTCTGATAAGTGACTAAAATACATAATTATAGCCTACTATCAATATCCCATATATGCACAGACAACTTACGTGCTAACAGTAACAATATCTCATGTCTGCACGGACAACTCAAGTGCTAACGGTGCAACTCACGCACAAAAGACAGGTATACAAAAATACATGTAAATGATCAATAAACATCAAGGTTCATCTTCTTGGACTGATATGAGTGGTTAATTACGGTGCATGTTTGTGCAAGTATTCTATAATAACTCGAGTCAATAAGTAAAATCAGAGACAATGAATGGCACATAGGAAACAAGACAACAAAATTGTAATATGCATGACTCACACAAGGTAGGCACACCAATGCACAAATATCATCAATAACAATGCCCCAGACCATCACATCTCATCACAAATCATCTCCGATATAGCCCCTTTGTCTCACCGCATGCGCAACAATAAAGTAAATGCCCATCTTGTTTCACCACACATGCATAATAATATTCCCACCTTGTCTCTCCATATGCGTAGACCTACATATATAGCCCGCCTTGTCATGTCGCATGTGTAAATAACGATAATAACAATAGCACGGACAACTAACGTGCGAACACTGCGACAATCCTCTTAGCAATACCACGTGTGCCAAAAACATAACACAATATATACTCTCGCACCACATGCCACAACATTTCCTTTGAAACAATTCCAATACCACAACCACCCATAGCCCTTAGTTCAACAATACTGAATACAACAACAACAATAATAACATGGGAGTACGGCAAGTACATCAACACAAGAATTACAAAAACACAATGAAACGGAAGAATGAACTCACAATGTAAGACATAACAAGTAATAATGGCTTCAAACAAGAATAACTCAACAATGAGAGAGATACTGTGTAATAATGATATCAAATAAGAATAACTCAACAATAGGAAAGAAAACATGTAAAAAGGATTTCAATTAAGAATAACTCAACAATAGGAGAGATAGCATGTAACATGGATTTCAACTAAGAATAACTCAACAATATGAGAGATAACATGTAACAAGTATTTCAATTAAGAATAACTCAACAATAGAAGAGATAACATGTAACAACGAATTTCAAGTAAGGATAAATCACAATGGAAGAGATAACATGTAACAATAACTTCAAATAAGCATAAGTACTCAATAATGGAAGAGATAAGATGGCAATAAAAGAGGCAACAACTTCAAAAAAAAACATATAAGAGTATAATTGGCAATAATAGTAGAACTTGAACCAATCAACTTCAATAAGGCATGTAAGGGTAAATTTAACAATGGAGGATATACATTATAAGGAAACTTAATTTTAATGTATATAAGAAACCTAAGAGTCGAAAACGGTCAAATTTTCACATATAAGTCGTGTACACACTCGTAACCTCGTGTACACATCTTTAATATGGTTAAAATAGTGTAAGCAAACCATCCCTATGGGGTGGTTCTCCCACACAATATTAGACAAGATACTTACCTCAAAAGCCCTCAATCAATACTCTAAAATAGCTTTTCCTTTACAATTCAGCTCTACTCGGCTCAAATCTAACCAAAATCGACTTAATAACATCAAATAATGCAAGAGAAATCAATTCAAATAAATAAATCTAGGATCTTTGCAAAATTTCTCAAAAGTCAACAAAAGTTAACTCTGGGCTCGGCCGATCAAAACCAGGGTCCAAGGGTAAATTTTGACTACCCATAACCGCATGAATCCATATATGATTTTACTTCAAAAAGTCGAGTCCAAATCGACTCTCAAAACTTAAATTCTGATTTTTCAAAATTTAGACAAAGGTTCTCAAAATTTCACTTTAATTCTCATAATTTTGATGTTAAAACTCACATATAATCATGTAAAATAGTTGGAAATTGATCAAAATCACGTACCATTAATTGTAGATGAAAATCGCTCTTCAATATTGCCTCCTACCCAGTCTAGGGTTCAAAGATATGAAAATGAGATTAAATCATGTCCCTTAGCTTTTATGTCCAGGTGTAGGAGTCACAATTGTGATCTGGGGCTCGCACATACGAGGAAATAATCGCAAAAATGAAGCCCCTTAGACCCCTGTTGTTATCACAAATGCGACGAGTAGTTTGCAATTGCGAACAATGGACCATCGCAAATGCAATCAAGATGATCACATTGCTAAGCCCAGATCCCCTTTGCAAATGCGAACATAGGGTTCGCAAATGCGAACCTAGCAGACTCAGGCCATTATCACAAATGCAAACCTAAAAGACTCAAGCCATTCTCGAAAATGCGATTCCATACCTCACAAATGCGATATCAGGGCCGAGTTCACCACCAACTCTTTTTCGACCTCGGGGATTAGGGCCGGTGTAGAGTCGGCCACTACGTCCGCCAAAATTTGAGATTTAATGGTTGTTGGGGGCCGATAATCAATATCGTACCCGCTAATTTCCACGGCCTATTTGGCCAAACACCCCGAGAGCTCGGGCTTATGCATTACATTTCGCAATGGGTAAGTAGTCACAACACATATAGGATGACACTGAAAGTATGGTTTCAGCTTCCTAGAGGCACTTAGCAAAGCGAATGTCAATTTTCTAAGTGAGGGTACCTAGTTTTGGCTTCACCTAGAGTCCTGCTAACATAGTAAATTTGAAATTTCGTACTTTGTTCTTTTCGGACTAGTACTCCACTTACCGCTATGTCCGGTACTGCCAAGTATAGGTATAGTTTTTCGTCTGTCTTCGGCGTGTAAAACAGCGGTTGGCTCGATAGATACCGTTTGAGCCCCTCCAAGGCCCGTTGGCACTTGGGGGTCCATGAGAAGTTATTTTTCTTTTTCAATAGTGAGAAGAATTGATGGCTCTTATTGGAGGACCTCGATATGAATCGGCCCAAGGCGGCTATACGCCCTGTTAATATTTGCACAGCCTTTACTTTGTCCACCATTATTATATCTTCAATGGCTTTGATCTTGTCGGGTTGATATCGATTCCCTGGTTGGATACCATGAACCCGAGGAATTTACCTGATCCTACTGCAAACGTACATTTCTCTGGGTTCAGCTTCATATTGTACTTCTTCAAAATGTTGGAGGTTTCTTGTAAATGTTTTAAATGGTCCTCTTCTCGCAGGGACTTAACCAATATATCGTTAGTGTAAACTTCCATTGATTTCCTTATTTGTTCTTTGAACAGACGGTTTACTAGGAGTTGATAAGTAGCACCAGCATTTATTAATCTGAATGGCATCACGTTATAGCAGTATGTGTTGTACTTAATGATGAAGGAGGTTTTTTCCTGATCATCCGGATTGTACCAGGAATAGGCATCGAGAAAACAAAGTATTTACTGGCCGGCCATAGTATCAATCATGTGATTGATGTTAGGCAAATGGAAAGAGTCCTTGAGATACGCCTTATTCAAATCCTTATAGTCTACACATATTTTTAATTTGTTTCCCTTTTTAGGGACTACCACTACTTTTTCTAACCAATTCGGGTATTTCACTTCCCAAATTAACCCTATTTTAAGTAGTTTATATACCTCGTACTTGATGAAAGCGTGTTTGACCTTGGACTGGGATCTCCTCTTCTGCTTGACCCGGTGGAATTTTGGATCCAGGCTTAGCTTGTGAGTGTTTATCTCCGGTGGGATCCCTATCATATCAAGATGGGACCAAGCGAAATAATCTATGTTAGCTATAAGAAATTGAATGAGTTTTTCCTGTTCTTGGGAGTTAACCCCGTGTCCAAGTATACCTTTCGATTGGGTAGATGTTAGATCAATGTGATTTGTTCCAGCTCCCATACCGTTGATTTTGTGGCATCGTAATCATCGAGGACTATAAAAGATCTGGGAACCCCGTAATCATCGTCTTCATCAGTCCCCTATTTATCCGATTGGGTCATGGCTAGTGTTGATAAATGTTATTTAGCCCCTTTCTTGATATCCGGACTTGGTTCCTTTGACGTTGCGAGTGTTGATAGCTCAATCACCTCTTCGACTGCAAACATTTCCTTTGTGGCCGGTTTTTCTCCGTAGATTGTTTTAGACCTACCTGACATTGGGAATTTTAACACTTGGTGAAGAGTCGATGGAACTGCCCTTATTTTGTGGATCCATGGCCTCCCGAACAGGTCGTTGTACCTCATATCTCCTTCAATCATATAAAATTTGGTTTCCTGGATGGTCCCGGTGGTATTTACTAGTAATGTTATCTCTCCCTTAGTGGTTTCACATGCCATGTTGAATCTGTTTAGAACTCGGACTTCAGGCACGATTTGATCTTGTAGGTCGAGCTATTCTACGAGCCTCGATCGGATGATGTTGGCTGAGCTACCTGGGTTAATTAACACATGCTTAACTTGAGATTTATTTATAAGTACAGATATTACCAATGCAACTTTGTGGGGATGCACGATCCCTTCCGCGTCTTCGTTATTGAAAGACAAAGTTCCTTCGGGTATGTAATCTTAAGTTTGTTTTTCCTTGTGATGGTTACTTTGATGCGCTTTAACATCGGTTCTTGAGGAACATCGACCCTACTGATGATCATGTTAATGACGTGTTGAGGTTCTTCTTGTTTGGTCTGTTTATTAGAATCCCTATTTATGAAATGATTCTTAGCTCGGTCGCTCAGGAATTCTCGAAGATGCCCATTGTTGAATAGCCGGACCACTTCCTCCCTTAATTGTCAGCAATCCTCTGTTCCGTGGCCGTGGGTGCCATGATATTTGCACATCTGGTTAGGATCCCTTTGGGCTGGGCAGATTGTAGAGGTCGAGGCTATTTGGTGTCCTTGATGCATCCAATAGCCGATACGACGACAGCATCATCAATATTAAAGTTATAATTTGATAACCTCGGTGCTTCTTTAGGCCCGATAGGCTTGTCAAAACCGTTCTTCCTCATGAGTACCTGGCTGCTCTAACCTTGATCATTTCTCCTTTCACTTCGCATAGAATTTCGCCCGGACCTGCTGCATCTTCGATGCACATTGTACTTCTAGTATCGATCCCTATTCGACCTTGGCTCACAGTCGATATCTCTCTTGACTCTATCGATGGGTCTAACAGGATAAACGAACCCGGAAGGAGCCCCCAGTTGGTCATCTTCGACTCTGATTATCAATTGATATCGGTTATGCACATTAGCTCAAGTAATAGCCAGATACTCTATCAAATTTTGCTTCAACTGTTGTGAAACCACCGAACTTCGAACATTGAGTCCTTGGGTGAAAGCTTGAACAGCCTAATCATCAGCGACCAGTGGCAAATCCATCCGTTCCATTTGAAATCGAGACACAAACTCTCTAAGCATCTCATTATCGTTTTGCCTTACTTTGAAGAGGTACGACTTCCTGGTCTCGACCTTGATAGCCACAGTGTGTGCTTTCACAAAAGAGTCTACAAGCATAGAAAATGAGTCAATAGAATAAGGAGGTAAGTTGTGATACCATATCGTAGCTCCCTCTGACAATGTCTCTCCAAATTTCTTCAGCAAGATAGACTCGATCTCATCATATGTTTCCTTTTATGGCGCATGTGCAGGAAGTAACATACTCATTTGGCTCAGTCGTTTCATTGTACATAGGAATCTCGGGTATGCGGAATTCTTTAGGGATCGAATTTGGAGCCGTACTGTCACGACCTGGATTTCCTACCCTTGGGAGTCGTGATGGTGCCTACTCGTGAAAGCTAGGAAAGCTGAGTGTTACAGATTTTTATTACCCTTTTTAACAAATTCAAATTAACATATGATCAACATCGGAATAATAATAATAATAAAAGAAATGCGGAAGACAAAATCTGATAACTTAACTAGATACTAGTATGAAAATCCAAAATACAACTCTACCCAGATTTGGTGTCACAATGTCATGGACCATCTACGAATACTACAAACAGTGGTCTGAATAGAAAGATACAAGTCTTTCTCTAAAGTAAATAAAAATAGAATGGAAAAAATAGAAAGGGATGCCAAGGCATGCGGACGTCTTCAAGACTACCTTGGGTCTCCGCTGGACTGAAGGCAGCAATCTCGCTATGGTCCAAAAGCTCTAGTACCGAGATCTGCACATAGTGTAGAGTGTAGTATCAGCACAACCGACCCCATGTGCTGATAAGTGTCGAGCCTAACCTCGGCAAAGTAGTGACGAGGCTAGAACAAGGCTACCAAATAAACCTGTGCAGTTAAAGCATATACGACAAATAATAATAATGGAAACTAGCAATTAAAGATGGAAAGGGGGAACATGTTGCAGGGAATATCAAGTACCAATAGAATTTCATTAGACAAGCATAAAGAACGTCTTAAATTTCGTATCAGTAAGAATAAGGAAAACAGTAACGAATCAATATCCACTTTTATTCTTTATTGTTGCAGTGTGCAACCCGATCCCAATCATATAATTCTGTTGCGGCATGCAACTCGATCCAAATCATATAATTCTATTGCGGCATGCAACCCGATCCAAATCATATAATACTGTTGTTGTGTGCAACCCGATCCAAATCATATAATACTATTGCGGCGTGCAACCCGACCCCACCTATCCTCCCTTATTACTCCTTGTTGCGGCGTGCAACCCGACCCCACCTATCATTGTTGCAGCGCGCAACCCGATTCCAATATACAAATCAACACCAATCACAAAAGAATTCCAGCAAGGGAATAATAACATAACAACAATATCCCAGCAAGGGAAACAATAATATAACAATAATATCCTGGCAAGGAAAACAATATCATAACAATAACATCCCTGCAAGGGAATCAACTGCAACCAATCCAGTTTCCACAGTTAATTCACAAAATAAACCTCAACCTAAGCTAATACTTGACAATTGCCAATTACTAAGAGTTCATCATAAATCTTGTACCACAGTTGCTAACCATCAAGTTAAGCATGATCAATACATAATAAAATCACAACAAATCCAAATATAAGACTCACAGGCATGCTTGACACCAACGTATAGATACTCATCACCTCACATATATGTCGTACTCGACACTAACACATAGCAAATAAGACACAATACTTATTCCCTCAAGCTAAGGTTAGGCCAAACACTTACCTCAACTTCAACGGCAAAACTCAAGCCTCAAGCACCGCTTTCCCTTTAGATTTTGCCTCCAATTTACTTGTATCTAACCCAAATTAATTTAACAACATCAATAAACTCTAAAGAATTCAACACCAATGCTAAATTATAAGTTTTTTTTATCATTTTTCCCAAAAAGTCAAAAATCGACCTCGGGCCTGCTTGGTCAAACTCGAGGTTCATACCAAAACCCGATCAACCATTCACCCACGAGCCCGAATATGTAATTAGTTTCGAAATCCGACCCTAAAATGAGGTCTAAATTCCAATTATTCAAAAAGCCCTAACTCTACCCAAATTCCCATTTTCTACCATGAAATTCTTGATTTTTGATTTAAAAGTGATGAAAAACGCTGGGTAATTGAAAGAGTAGAGTTTAGAATTGATTACCAACACTTTGGGGATGAATTTGTGTGGAAAAAATCGCCTCTAGGTCTTGGTAGTTCGAAAATATGAAGAAAATGGGTTCTGCCTGTTTTTAAATCTGTTTTAAAAAGACTGGGTAGGCCTTTATCGCGTTCGCGATGTGCCTGCCGCGCTGGCGATGGGTCAGGCCCAAGTGGCCTTTGCATTCGAGGTCAAACACCCGTATTCACATAGAACAAATCGAGCTCCCCTTCTCCAGGCCCAGTGACTCAATGCGTTCGCGTGGGCCAGAGCGCGTTCGCGAAGAGTAACCCACCAGAGCTTCGTGTTCGCGTCCTGAGCTCCGCGCTCACGAAGAACAAAATGAACCTTGTGGAAATTTGCTTTACGCGTTCGCGAGTGAAGTCACACGAACACGAAGAACAAATTCACTGAGCACCTGCAACAGTTATGATAGCAGAAATTCTAAGTCTCAAACATCCCGAACCCCATCCGAAACTCAACCGAGCCCTCGGGGCTCCAAACGAAACATGCATACTAGCCTAAAAACATCATACGGACTTACTCGTGTGATCAAATCACCAAAATAACACCTAGAAATTCAAGTTTAGCATCAAAATCAAAGAAAACTCTCAAGAACTCTTAAGTTCCAAATTTCACAACTGAGGGTCCGATTCACATCATATGAATTCCGTTTCTTACCAAATTTTACAGGCTAAACTTAAATACCACGTAAGACATGTACTGAGCTCCGGAACCAAAATACGGGCTCGATACCATCAAATTCAAACATCTTTAAATTTTCAGAAACCCTTATAAATTTAGTTAAACAATTTTCTTCAAAAATTCATTTCTCAGGCCTGGTACCTCGGATTTAAATTTCGGGCATACGCCCAAGTCCCATATTTTTCTACATACCCTCCGGAACAGTCAAATCATGGGTCCGGATCCGTTTACCTAAAATATTGACCGAAGTCAACTTAAATTCAATTTTAAAGGCAAAATTAGCATTTTTATCAAATTTTCACATAAAAGCTTTTCGGATATATGCCCCGTCTGTGCACGCAAATCAAGGTGAAACAAAAGGAGGCTTTTAAGGCCTCAAAACACAAAATGGACTTTTACATTCTCCACCTCTAAAACAATCGTTCATCCACGAACAGAAATAGAAAAGAGGTACCTGAGTCGAGAAAAAGCTGGGGATATCGGCTCCGCATATTGGACTCGGACTCCCAGGTCGCTGCCTCAATAGGCTAACCTCTCCACTGCACACGAACTGAAGGGAAATTCTTCGATCTCAACTGACGAACCTGCCGATCTAGAATAGCTACCGACTCTTCCTCATAAGTCAAGTCCTTGTCCAACTGGACAGTGCTGAAGTCTAACACGTGGGATGGATCGTCATGATACTTCTGAAGCATAGACACATGAAATAATGGGTGCACAGCTGATAAACTCGATGGCGACGCAAGTCTGTAAGTCATCTCTCCCACTCGATCAAGAATCTCAAAAGGACCAACAAATCTAGGGCTTAGCTTGCCCTTCTTCCCAAATCTCATCACGCCCTTCATGGGCGACACCCGAAGCAACACCCGTTCTCCGACCATGAATGCCACATCACGAACCTTGCGGTCGGCATAGCTCTTTTGCCTGGACTAAGCTGTACGAAGCTTATCCTGAATGATCTTAACCTTATCCAAGGCATTCTGCCCTAGATCTGTACCCAATAACCGAGCCTCTCCAGGCTCAAACAATCCAACTGGCGACCGACACCACCTACCATATAAAGCCTCATAGGGAGCCATCTGGATGCTCGACTAGTAACTGTTGTTGTAGGCAAACTCCGATAAGGGAAAGAATTGATCCCACGAACCTCCAAAGTCTATTACATATGCTCGAAGTATATCCTCCAAAATCTGAATAGTACCATCGGACTGTCCGTCCGTCTGAGGATGAAATGTTGTGCTCAACTCGACCCGTGTGCCCAACTCACGCTGAACTGCTCTCCAGAAATTCAAGGTGAACTACGTACCTCGGTTAGAAATGATTGACATGGGAACACCATGAAGACGAATAATCTCCCGAATAAAAATCTCTGCCAACCGTTCACAAGAATAGGAAACTGCTACAGGAATGAAATGCGCTGACTTGGTCAGTATATCAATAATAACCCACACTCCATCGAACTTCTTCTGAGTCCGTGGGAGTCCAAAACTAAGTCCATAGTGACATGCTCCCACTTCCACTCAGGAATCTCAATCCTTTGAAACAAACCACCAAGTCTCTGATGCTCGTACTTTATTACCTGACAATTCAAACACCGAGCCACATATGCAACAATGTCTTTCTTCATTCTCCTTCACCAATAATTCTTCCGCAAGACCTGATACATCTTAGCGGCACTCGGATGAATAGAGTACCGGGAACTATGAGCCTCCTCTAGAATCAACTCTCGAAGTCCATCCACATTTGGCACATAAATAAGATCCTACATCCTCAAAACTCTATCATCTCCAACTGTAACTTGCTTGGTACCTCTGTGCCGCAATGTGTCTCTAAGGACAAGCAAATGAGGATCATCATATTGTCGATCCCGGATACTGATAACTAGGATTATGATGCATTTTACACTCCTTCTTACTTGAGTTTTAATTAAAAATGTGTACAAAATAGTCCCAAAGGCTTACATGATGTACTTGCTTGCAGGGTTTTGTCAAAAAGGTGACAATTCGTCAAAACCAGCTCAAAAAGGAGTGAAACATGCACAAGTACCAAGAACAAGTCCAAGCACAGTGCAACAGGTCCACTGCGACCGCACTCCATTCTATGCGGTCCGCAATGAGGAGGTTCAGAGAGGTGCCTATTTCAAGAAATCAAGCATTGCGTCCGCAAAGCATTTCATGCGAACCGCAATGAACCCACCGCGGCCGCACTCGATATTGTGCGGTCTGCAATGAGGAAGTTTAGAGAGTTGAAGATTTGGAGCTTAATGCCAATGCGGTCTACGGTCCTTTTTGTGCGGACCGCAATAGAAGCCACCGTGGCCGCGACACATTTTGTGTGGCCCGCGGTGGCCAAGTTCAGAGAGCAGACTTTTAAACCAAGAAGCCTCATTGTGGCCGCACTTGATTTTGTGCGGTCCGCACTACCCCCACAGGGGTATTTTTGTCTAGAAAATTCGGACTAGTATAAATAGTTTATTTTTCCCATTTTAGGTCATCAGTTGTATTTTAACGTTGGGTTGCGCTCGTAAACAGTGTTCATTTACCAATTTAAGTAATTTTAGAGTAGTTTTATCGTTGAATCTTCAAGTTTTAGCTTATAATTAAATATTATGGGTTTTTCTTCATTTATTTCTTTGTTTTCTTCTATTATCATAAGTAGCTAGACCCATTAGCCAGGGTTGTGGATCAACCCTAGAGTGGGTATTTGATGGGTCTTATGTTTTAAGGCTTGAATGTCTATGGGTGTTTGATATTTGGATTAATTTATGATTTCAATGTTGAATTAGTGGTTGCAAACACTAATTTGTGCCTATTTGACTTGGGTTCTTCTTAAGAAAGAGAACTTAAGTCAAGGAAAATTAGTCCAACAAGAAATTGAGGCGTATTCAAGGGATTGATAACCCCAATTAAAGGGTTAAACCTAGAGATAACAATACCCGACTTGAACCTAAATTGCTTGCACAAATTATCATACCCAATTGGTCTTGAGAAAGTCAATTAGGGCAAAATCACTCAAACTACCGAGAGGTATAGAGTGAGAAGTTCACTGCATTGGTTATATTGTAATCCCCAACATGACAACCTAGCCTTAGATTCGAGAATCCGTCAAGTATCCACCTAGGAGAAAGTCACTTCCCTAGTGTCTTTTAACTATTTAGACAGCCATTCAAGTATCTTACTCTTAGCTTAACTTAGCTTAATTTAGCATCTTATTAGTATAAATTTAGAAGTAATATCAAAACCAACTATGATTAGAAGTGAAATTAAGAGCAATTACGCATCTCCAATTCAGATAGAAACTCAATTTCCATTCTCTAACTCCCTGTAGAAATCGATCCCGACCTTCTCGGGTAAAAGCTGCTTCGACCACTCTCGCTACTTTGTGGTAGTGCAGGGTTGGCTCCGATCACCTTTTTGGTGCCGTTGCCGGGGAGCTAACGGTTTTGGCTATCTATCTAAATAGTTTAGTGTGTTGTTGTTCTTTCCTTCTGTGCTACTAATTTATGTGTGTCATAACTTCATACAAAATGGCAGCAAACCACCCACCTCTTGGAGATCTTCCGCCGGTGGAGGAGGTAGATTACAATGTTGATGATGAGGTTCCCATTGTACCTCAAGGACAAAGGAGAGGCCACCAAGACAATGATAATATTCCAGACCCTCCCCTGCCACCTCCAAGAGTGGCTCCTCGAGTGCTTCCTAACCAAGGATATGCAAGTGCAATTGTCCCACCCTGGATCCGAGCGGGCAATTTTCAAATTACCAATGTGATGCTGACATTGTTGGAGCAGCGTGGGTATTTCAAGGGTGCTGCCAATCAGAATGCTTACAAACATCTCAAGGGTTTCGTGGATACCTATTGGGGGAGCAAACAAACTAATGTGTCCGAGGATGCACTTCGGTTGAGACTATTCCCTTTCTCACTTGGAGGGAAGGCATTGGATTGGCTTGAGCGACTTCCCAACCATTCCATCACTACTTGGGATGAGTTGGCGGATAAGTTCATTACAAAGTTTTTCTCACTGGAGCATATGGTAGCATTGAGAGATGAGATCTTAGATTTTAAGCAGGAGCCCACCGAACCATTACATGAGATTTGGGAGTGATATAGAACCAGGGTAAAGGAATGTCCCAACAATGATATGACTGAGGCAATGATCCAACAGACTTTCTACCGGGGCATTAACACAACAAATCAGTACATAATGAACCGACTTGATGGGGGTAATTTCATGAAGCTGTTGTATGATGATGTTTGTGACATTATTGACGAGATGGCTGACACATCCTTCGCTTGGCAAAGTAGAGCAAATGTGCCACAGGGTGACCCCACGGTCACTCACTTGCACAAATATCTACATGACCATGGGCAAGCTATAGCAGAGCTGATAACTACTATGAACCAATTAGCAAAGGCATAGTTGCAACAAGTTCAAAAATCCACGCCAGGTAAATGCTATAGAGGGTGTCAACATGATAGTGAACAAAAAAAGACAAAGAGGTCAACAAAACCAAGGGAGTTCGGATCAATTTGACAATGATTGTGGTGGATTCCAAGATGATGGTTATGATGGGCAGAATGAATAAGTGCAATACGTAAACAATTATCAAGGCCAAAGGGGCAATTCTTCCAACCAACAACAATGGAGAACCCAAGGCAATTGGGGCAATCAACAACAACAAGGCAATGATAATTGGGGGAACAACAACCAAAGTTCCAATTGGGACAATCAGAACAATCAGGGTAATTGGAATGGCAACAACAATTGGGGTGGTAACAACAATTAGGGAGGTTGGAACAATTGCAATCAAGGAAATCGGGGGCAAGGCTTTCAAAGGCCCCTAGTGTACCAACAACCGAACAATCCACCCCCATTTCCATCCCAAGGTCCTAGTTCATCCAACAACGAAATGGGGAGAATTGAAATGATGTTTGAATAGATGATGAAAAAGAATGCAGACTCTGATGCTCAGTTATCTTCCCACAATACTTCAATTAGAAACTTGGTGGTTCAATTAGGCCAAATCTCATAATCCTTGAATACTCACCCTATAGGGGAACTACCAAGTGATACGGTAGTTAACCCGAAGGGTGGGAACAATCATGTGATGGCGGTGACTACGAGAAGTGGAAGAGTCAGTGATGTGAATGCCTCCAAGAGAAAAGCAGTTTTGAGTGATGAAGTTGAGTTATAAGAAGATGAAATTCCTTTGGTGGTTGAAAACATGGTTGATGAGAACGTGAATGAAGAAGTAAGGATTGATATTCAAGATGCCGAGGTGGAGACTCAGAATGATGTGAACCTGTCTAGGGAACACGTAATAGACATGCCGGAAATGGTTGTGCCTAAATCCAAGGCTCCTTTGCCAAGGCCACCTCCACCTTATCCTCAAAGGCTTGCGAAGCAGAAAAATGAGAATCAGTTTAAAAAGTTCATTGATATAATGAAGAGCTTATCCATTAATGTGTCTTTGGTAGAGGCTCTAGAACAAATGTCGGGCTATGCTAAATTCATGAAGGACTTGGTGACAAAGAAAATATCCATGGATTGTGAAACTATCAAGATGACCCACCAAGTTAGTGCAATAGTGCATTCAATGGCCCTGAAGCTTGGAGATCCTGGTGCTTTGACCATTCCTTGCACCATTGGGAGTGCGGACTTTGCTAAAGCTCTATGTGATTTGGGTGCAAGTATCAACTTGATGCCCTACTCAGTTTTCAAGACTTTGGGTATTGGGCAACCGAGGCCGACTTCCATAAGATTGCAAATGGCGGATGGAAATATGAAGAGGCCATTGGGTATTATTGATGATGTCCTTGTCCGGGTGGACAAATTTATCTTGCCAGCTAATTTTTTGATCTTGGATTGTGATGTAGATTATGAAGTTCCAATCATATTGGGAAGACCTTTCCTTGCTACTTGGAAGGCCTTAGTTGATGTAGAAGCAGGGGAATTTACCTTCCGGGTGGGTGATGAGAAAGTGGTCTTTCATATGTGCAAGTCAATGAAGCAGCCCAACAGTTTTGAGGTGTGCTCTTTTGTGACCTAGAAACTTTGTGATTGACACCATACTTTGCAAGCAAAGTGTCAAAAGCTTTATTGCAAAAATGAGACCCCCCATTACTTATGATTGCACGAGGAGTGCCAAACCTTGTAAAAATGCTCTTCTTGAGAAACGCAACAACACTCCGGACCTCATTGTTGGGTAAAGCCACGGCTTCAACCCACTTTGAAATATAGTCAACCGCCACAAGAATGTATGTTGTTTTCCATACGAGCTAACAAACGGGCCCATAAAATCAATGTCACATACATCAAAAATATCAACTTCAACAATTGTATTGAGAGGCATCTCATCTTTCTTCGAAATTCCACCCGCTCTTTGACATTCGTCACACCTCTTCACAAGTTCACTTGCATCTTTGTACAAAGTTGGCCAATAAAACCCACAACTAAGAACTTTTGAAGCCTTCCTCGCCCTACCATGATGGCCACCATAGGGAGAGGAATCACAAGCCTCTAAGATACTCAATTGCTCCTCCTCCGGGACACACCTTCGGATCACACCATCCATGCAGATCTTGAACAAGTACGACTCATCCTAATAGAAATCCAAACTATCCCATTTGAGCTTCTTCCTTTGGTTAGAAAAGAGCTCACACGGGATTATACTAGTCACAGGGAAATTAGCAACGTCCACAAACCATGGCATACCATTCACTGACACCGAAAGGAGTTGTTCGTCGGGAAATGAATCATTGATATCTAGGCCATCATGAGGCCTCCCCTCCTCCTCCAAGTGGCACAAGTGGTCCGCCACTTGGTTTTCACTACTCTTCTGGTCCACAATCTCCAAATCAAACTCTTGAAGTAACAAGACCCATCGCATCAGTCTAGTTTTGGAATCCTTCTTCGTCATCAAGTACCAAAGTGCGGCATGATCGGTATGGACTATGACCTTGGCACCCATGAGATACGGCATAAATTTCTCCATCGCGAACACAATACCCAAAAGCTCTTTCTCAGTCACCGTGTAGTTCACTTGAGCATCATTCATTATCTTGCTCGTATAGTACACCGGATGAAACATTTTTTTCACTCTTTGACCCAAAACCACCCTAACTGCAACATCGATCACATCACACATGAGCTTAAAAGGCAAGCTCCAATTAGGTGCAGTAATAATAGGAGTGGTGGTTAACTTGTGCTTGAGAAGTTCAAAGGCTTGCATACATCTCTCATCGAACACGAACTTGGCATCTTTTTCTAATAACTTGCATAAGGGATTCACTACCTTCGAAAATTCTTTGATAAATCTTTCGTAGAACCCCGCATGCCCAAGAAAACTTTGAACTCCCTTGATAGAGGTAGGGGAGGGAGCCTTGAAATCACATCAATTTTTGCTTTGTCCACCTCTATACCATGCTTTGAAATTTTATGCCCAAGAACTATGCCCTCTTCCACCATGAAGTGGCATTTCTCTCCATTAAGAACAAGATTGGTTTCTTTATAATGGGCCAACACTCTATCAAGATTTTTCAAACATTCCTCAAATAAATCACCCACAACACTAAATTCATCCATGAACACCTCCAAAATATCTTCCACCATATCGGTGAAAATGGCCATCATACACCGTTGAAATGTAGTCGGCACATTACACAACCCAAAAGTGATCCGAGAAAAGGCAAAGGTGCCATATGGACAAGTGAATGTGGTCTTCTCCTGAACTTCCAGAGCAATCAAGATTTGGTTGTGCCCAGAATACCCATCCAAGAAATAGTAGAAGGCATGCCCAGTAAGCCGATCTAACATCTGATCAAGAAAAGGCAATGGAAAGTGATCCTTGCGGTTCACTTTATTCAACTTGTGGTAGTCCATGCATACCCTTCACCCGGTGACGGTTCTGGTAGGAATCATCTCATTTTGCGAATTTGCAACCACGGTCATGCCACCCTTCTTCGATACACATTGCACGGGCGATGTCCAAGAGCTATCAGAGATGGGGTACACAACCTCGACATCCAACAACTTGATCACCTCCTTTTTTAAAACTTCTTGCATTGCCTCGTTTAACCTCCTTTGATGTTCCAAGGAGGGTTTTGCATCATCTTCTAGAATAATCGTGTACATATAGAATGGGGGGCTTATACCTTGAATATCAGCTAAAGTCAATCCAATTGCCTTTTTCCGCTTTTGACGTACCGCCAATGTGGCATCAACCTGCATGTTAGTAAGACAAGAGGAAAGAATAACTGGCAAAGTAGAACTAGGGCCTAAGAACTCATACCTGAGGTGTGGAGGCAACGACTTCAACTCCAACACTGGAAGTTCCTCAATTGAAGGTTTTGTTGGTAGAGTCTTCCTATTTTCAAGATCCAAAGATAGTTTCCTAGGCTCATAAGAGTAATATCCCATCCAATGTAAAACATTCACACACTCCACTAGGCCTTCATCATCGTTTACATCAAGATTCAACAAAACTGCCTCTAGAGGGTCCTCCACATTGATCATTGCACTGGTATCATCAACTATCACCACCGTGACAAGCGAGTGGCCAAGTTGAAGTCTCAAACAGGGAAATCAAGAGTATATTATCAAAGACGGTCAATGCAAATAGGATCGATTGGTCAAAGAAGTTGGATGATGCTCTTTGGGCTTATAGGACTGCTTACAAAACTCCGATTGGTATGTCTCCGTACCGGTTGGTGTTTGCGAAATCTTGCCATCTACCGGTTGAGTTAGAGCACAAGGACATGTGGGCTTTGAGGAAGCTGAATCTTGAATGGGATGTAGCAGCAAATCTTCGTGTGGAGCAGCTTAATGAACTTGATGAATTCCGATTCCATGCCTACTCCAGTTCATCCTTGTATAAGGACAAGATAACGTACCTTCATGATAAATATGCTCATGGCAAGGAGTTCAAAGTGGGTGATTTTGTTCTCTTGTTCAATTCTCGTTTACGTCTGTTTCCGGGAAAGCTTAAGTCGAAATGGAGCGGACCTTTTGAAGTGATGTTTGTGACTCCGTTTGGTGCACTTGACTTGAAGAACAAAAATGGGGAGGCTTTTAGAGTTAATGAACACAGGGTCAAGAACTACCTGGGCAAAATTGATGACAGCCATGTGGTGGCATTGCTCCATCTGAAGTGATTTGATGGTAACCTACGTCGTGTCGCGGTGTTAAATCAAGCGCTTCTTGGGAGGCAACCCATATGTCTTTCTTTTTGTTTTTCTGTGATTTTCTTGGTAGTGTAGGATTTATTTTTGGACTGACTGGTTGTGATATATTGTAGGATTGTGTTGATGTAATGCAGGACCAAGTTTGGAAAAATGATCACTCTCTGAAGTTTGCAATGCGGAGCGCACTTCATTTTGTACGGCCGCAAAGGCCTCTTTGTGGGGGCAACAATTCAATGCGGATCGTAGAGTATATGGTCAGAAATGGGGAGTCTCTAAAGTTTGCCATCGCGGCCACAATGCATTTTGTGCGGTCCGCAGTGGACCACTGCAGCCGCATTGCATTTCTTGCGGTTCGCAGTGCACTTTTCCCCAGTGCCATTTGTTTCTGAGCACCTCGGACCGTGATGCCATTTTGTGCGGTCCGCGGTGGGTAGGTGAGATGGGCCCTAGGTCCTTTTCTATAAATATGACTTGAGGCCCTCTTTTCAAACTTTTCAACTTTTTTACTCTCACAGCTTAAAAATTACTGTTCATCACCCTAATTGCACGAATTCAACTGCTAAGTCTCGATTAATCATCAGTGCATCTCACTTTTGGTAACTTTAATTCCTTCTTAGTTGTTTAATTTTGTCATTTTCTTTTAACTTTTATTTTTCTTAGTTGTTATTCCTTTTCTTCCCATTTTTCTGTCAATTTTGTAGCATAGGTTAGTTTATTTCGGTTTTAATTAGGACTAATTAGTGAAAACACTGATTCAACACCTAGGGAATCAATAATAGGTGAAGATTTGGACTAAAAATATGAAAAACTTTAACCGTAGGTTGATATTGCTGTTGGGTACTAATCGCGGACCGCAGTGGATCTTGTGCGGTCCGCAGTGCTATTTTGTGCGGACCGCGATGGAAAAAGTTCTGAAAGCTGACAATTGAGGACCACGGCCGAAATGGATTTTGTGTGGTCCACGGTGCCCCAATGCGGACCGCAAAAACATTTTGTGCGGTCCGCAGTATCTTTAATCAGAGAGTGGGTAGTCTGAATCCCACCTCAATGCGGACCGCAATGCATTTTGTGCGGTCTGCGGTAGCTTCTTTGTGGCCGCACTTCATTTTGTGCGAACCGCAGTCTGCAACTTCTGAATGTCTACAAGTTTTTTTGCAATGCTTCACTAACTCTACTGATACTAACAAAGTTCAACTGTATTCTCTTTGCAGATCATGGTAAAATCACGAGGCAAAGGTGATAAACAATCAGGGAAAGGAGAGTCCTCCCGGGGTAGGGGACGGGGCATGATAAGATTGACCCTGCAAGCCCGACAAAACGTGAAAAACACCAGAAGGCTCATTAAGGCTGTTGATAGAGCTATTGACCAATTCGGGAGTGAATATGAGCCTTCCCGGGAGGCATCATCAGACTCCGTGCCAGAGTATGTTCCTGACTGGCCGGAGAGGAACATGTTGAAGGTGGATCACCTGCCTCTGGATCTATTATTGCATGACCCAGCTCCAACAGCCCAGCCCCAGCCAGAGCAGGAGTTAGAGAGGCCACCCAATTGGAAGAGGGTGATTCCCCGTACTGACGATGCTGTCATAGAGTTAGAGGACCCATAGGGAGGATCCTCTAGCTATCCCCAGATTCCAGTACAGGCCTAGGACTCAGTCTAGGCCCAGGTCGCAGGTCCCAGTGGAGACACAGAGTATAGGGAGCCAATCACAGGTTCCCGAGCAGACCGAGGACCCAGGGAACCAGACTTAGGACCCTATGCAGATGGAGGGCCGATAGGGAGTTTCTTTTTCCTCTCTTCCTTATTTTGTGCTTATTTTAGTTAGTTAGCATTGAGTACAATGCTAGCTTTCATTTGAGGGGGTAGCTCTATTCGGATGACTGTATATATGATAGTATTTTTTTTTCTTTATGCTTTCTTTTTACCTTTGGTATGTATATAACTTTATCATTTTATTGCAATTTTCGTACTTTTTACTTTTAGGTCTGTATATAAAGTTACGTTCTTATGTATATATTCATTATTCCTATTGTATATTCAACTAATTCCCCTCTTGTATATATTCATTTTTACTTTCAGCATTTTTCCTTTCTTAGTTTCTTATTTTATTTTAGTAGCTTCTTGTTTTGAGTTTTTGCGTGCAATAAGCCTTTGGTTTTCTTAATGCCACAGTTCTTTCCAAAGGTAGAGTTTGTGTGAACCGGGTGGCTCTTCCCGATGATGGATGGCATGACAACCTTCTTAAGGATTTGAGTCTGTTTCCTTTTTACTTTTAGTAGTTAGTTGGTAAGGGTGCCTCAAGTAAAGGTTCACTTGGGTCTAACACATTTGCCTTTGAACCTATGGTAAAAAACAAATTGTTGTATATAGGATGGTGAAAGTGGTGACCTTGAGACTCTTGTGTTGGCCGATAATCATCAAGTGGTTTTTCGGGACCATTGTGTTTCTCAAATCTCAACTAAGGTTGTTATGGGCCCTTGACTCTGTTTCTTTAGCAATCCCATAGCTTGTGTGGTAAAAATTTGAATTGCAAGTCCAAGTCCCGAGCCATTAGTCTAGAACTTACTCTGAATGTTTGTCTAGGCGAAATCCTAAGTGTAATTTGACTTGGGATGTGATTATAGGTTCTCCTTAATCCGAATGATATCTTGAACACTTCCATAGCCTACCAATGATAAAACCCCTAGTCAACCCTTTTGAGCCTTAGACCTTTTTCTTTCAAAAAACCACGATACAAGCTTTTACCCATTCTAAAAATGCCCTCTCTTGGCACCCGATCTTTCCTTAGCACAAGGCAAAAATATAAGTTTGAGGGGAGAGACAAGGAATGCAACAAAGTGGTAAAAGGGTACAAAATGAAGAAAAGGAAAGGCAATGAAAAATAAAGAAAATCAAAAAGACAAAAAGAATGATCAATGTAGAAAAGAATGAAGGGATTCAGTAAAAGTAAAGAGATGAAAGGTAAGAAAAGTTGAGAAAGGAGAAAAAGATCTGAAATGAATAAGAAAGAATGACAATGTGTCTATCTAACCCCTTAGAAAGAAGTTAAATGACTTAAAAAGTCAAGAGAATATGTGCCAAAATGAAGCAAAAGAAGTGCTAAAGGGAAGATGGAACCTACTTAGACCAAACATTTCCTACCCTGAACCAAAAGCCTTCACTATATCTCTACAAAAGCCCTATATGATCTTGAGTTGAATGAAGCTTACATTAGTGGTGACTTACATAAGGGGCAAGCATATGATACTTAGATCCGGACTTGTGACTTTTTTTTTAGAGAGATGAGTGTATTTCCATTAACCTCGTTCTGAGTGCTACAATCCTAAAGGTGAGGTTTGCTTAGAGAGAGTTGAGAATATGTGAGGTTGGGTTCCACAATGACCAAGGTAGTAGAAGAGTTTCTTTGATGTGTTGAGTCAACTCTTAATGCTCTTGTATCGCACTAAATCCATGGTGCTTAAAAGGTCGAATGTTGTTAATGATTCATTTGAATTGAGGGCAATTGTTAGTCCCAATTGAGGCTAGAAGAGGTCACTTTAGGTCAGCTGAATTTTCTTGGATTTACTCTTAAGAGGTGGGTCTTATTTTGTTTGCTTGAGGACAAGCAAAAGCTTAAGTTTGGGAGAGTTGATAAATAGGGATTATGATGCATTTTACACTCCTTCTTACTTGAGTTTTGATTAAAAATATGTACAAAATAGTCCTAAAGGCTTACATGATGTACTTGTTTGCAGGGTTTGGTCAACAAGGTGACAATTCGTCAAAACCAGCTCAAAAAGGAGTGAAACATGCACAAATACCAAGAACAAGTCCAAGCATAGTGCAACAGGCCCACTGCGGCCGCACTCCATTCTGTGTGGTCCATAGTGAGGAGGTTCAGAGAGGTGCCTATTTCAGGAAATCAAGCATTGCGGCCGCAAAGCATTTCATGCGGACCGCAATGAACCCACCGCGACCGCACTTGATATTGTGCGGTCCGCAATGATGAAGTTAGAGAGTTGAAGATTTGGAGATTAATGCCAATGCGGTCCGTGGTCCTTTTTGTGCGGACCGCAACAGAAGCCACCGCAGCCGCGGTGGATTTTGTGCGGCCCGCGGTAGCCAAGTTCAGAGAGCAGACTTTTAAACCAAGAAGCCTCATTGTGGCCGCACTCGATTTTGTGCGGTCCGCACTACCCCCGTATGGGTATTTTTGTCCAAAACATTTGGCCTAGTATAAATAGTTTCTTTTCCCATTTTTAGGTCATCAGTTTATTTTAACGTTGGGCTGTGCTCGTGGACAGTGTTCCTTTACCATTTTAAGTAATTTTAGAGTAGTTTTATCATTGAATCTTCAAGTTTTAGCTTGTAATTAAATATTATGGGTTTTTCTTCATCTATTTCTTTGTTTTATTCTATTATCATGAGTAGCTAGACGCATTAGCTAGGGTTGTGGCTCAACCCTAGTGTGGGTATTTAATGGATCTTGTGTTTTAAGGCTTGAATGTCTATGGGTGTTTGATATTTGGACTAATTTATGGTTTCAATGTTGAATTAGTGGTTGCAAACACTAATTTGTGCCTATTTGACTTGGGTTCTCCTTGAGAAAGAGAACTTGAGTATAGGAAAATTAGTCCAACAAGGAATTGAGGCGTATTCAAGAGATTGATAGCCCCAATTAAAGGGTTAAACCTAGAGATAGTAATACCCGACTTGAACCTAAATTGCTTGCACAAATTATCATACCCAATTGGTTTTGAGAAAGTCAATTAGCGCAAAATCACTCAAACTACCGAGTGGTATAGAGTGAGAAGTTCAGTGCATTGGTTATATCGTAATCCCCAACATGACAACCTAGCCTTAGACTCGAGAATACGTCAAGTATCCACCTAGGAGAAAGTCACTTCCCTAGTGCCTTTTAACTATTTAGACAACCCTTCAAGTATCTTACTTTTAGTTTAACTTAGCTTAATTTAGCATCTTATTAGTATAAATTTAGAAGTAATATCAAAACCAACTATGATTAGAAGTGCAATTAAGAGCAATTACGCATCTCCAATTTAGATAGAAACTCAATTCCCATTTCTAGCTCCCTGTGGAAATCGATCCTGACCTTCTCGGGTAAAACCTGCTTCGACCACTCTCGCTACTTTGTAGTAGTGTAGGGTTGGCTCCGATCAAATACGCTCAAATAATGAAGAGCGAGTTACTGTGCAAGTTAGCACATGGCTGGGCTCAGACACATCTAACCTCACGAACTGATTGGCCAAAGCCTGAACATCCAAAGCAAGCGGTCTCTCACCGACTGGAATATACGCAAGGCTGCCCATACTGGCTGACTTCCTACTCAATGCATTAGCCACTACATTGGCCTTTTCCCGGATGATACAAGTTGGTGATATCATAGTCTTTCAATAGCTCCAACCACCTCCTCTGCCTCAAATTAAGCTCCTTCTGCTTGAACAAATATTGCAAACTCTTGTGATCCGTGAACACCTTACACGACACGCCATATAAATAATGCCTCCAGATCTTCAGCGCATGAACAATGGCTGTTAGCTCCAAATCATGAACTAGATAGTTCTTCTCGTGGATCTTCAACTGTCGCGAAGCATATGAAATAACCTTGCCATTCTACATCAACACCACACCAAGTCCAATGCGAGATGCATCACGTGCAACCCTATCCAAATCATATAATATTGTTGTGGCGTGCAGCCCGATCCAACTCATATAATACTGTTGTGGCATGCAACTCGAACCCACATGTCCTCCCTTATTACTCATTGTTGCTGCGTGCAACCCGATCCCATATAATATTATTGCGGCGCACAATCCGATCCTAATATACAAATCAACACCAACCACAAAAGAATCCCGGCAAGGAAATAATAACATAACAACAATATCCTAATAAGGGAAGCAATAATATAAAAATAATATCCGGGCAAGGGAAATAATATCACAAGCAATGACATCCCGGCAAGGGAAACAATATCATAACAATAACATCCCAGCAAGGGAATCAACTACAACCAATCTAGTTTCCACAGTTAATTCACAAAATAAACCTTAACCTGAGCCAATACTTGACAATTGCCAATTACTAAGAATTCATCATAAATCTTGTACCACAATCGCTAACCATCAAGTTAAGGATAATCAAAACATAATAAAATTACAACAAATCCGAATATGAGACTCACGAGCATGTTTGACACCAATGTATAAATACTCGTCACCTCACCTATATGTCGTACTCGACACTAACACATAGCAAATAAGACACAACACCTATTCCCTCAAGCTAAGGTTAGGCCAAACACTTACCTCAACTTTCACGGCCAAACTCAAGCCTCAAGCACCGCTTTCCCTTTAGATTTTGCCTCCAATTTACTTGTATCTAACCCAAATTAATTTAACAACATTAATAAACATAAGGAATTCAACACCAATGCTAAATTATAGGTTTTCTATCATTTTTCCCAAAAAGTCAAAAATCGACCCCGGGCCCGCTTGGTCAAAACTCGAGGTTCGGACCAAAACCCGATCAACCATTTACCCACGAGCCCGAATATGTAATTAGTTTCAAAATACGACCCCAAAACGAGGTCTAAATTCCAATTATTTAAAAGCCCTAACTATACCCAAATTTCCAATTTCTACCATGAAAATTCTTAATTCTTGATGTAAAAGTGATGAAAAACGTTGGGTGATTGAAAGAGTAGAATTTAGAATTGATTACCAACACTTTGGGGATGATTCTGTGTGAAGAAAATCGCCTCTAGGTATTGTTAGTTCGTAAATATGAAGAAAATGGGTTCTGCCCGTTTTTAAATCTGTTTTAAAGAGACTGGGTAGGCCTTCATCGCGTTCGCGATGGGTCAGGCCCAAATGGCCTTCGCGTTCGCATTAGATGGCCTGCATTCGCGGAGATTTTGCTCCACAGGCTTCGTGTTGGCGGTCAAACGGCCGCGTTCGCATAGAATAAATTGAGCTCCCCTCCTGCAGGCCCAATAACTCTATGCGTCGCGTGGGCCAGAACGCGTTCGCGAAGAGTAACCCACCAGAGCTTCGCGTTTGCGTCCTGAACTCCGCGTTTGCGAAGAATAAAATGACCCTTGTAGAAATTTGCCTTACGCGTTCGCGAATGAAGCCACGTGAACGTGAAGAACAAATTCACTAAGCACCTGCAATAGTTATGACAGCATAAATTCTAAGTCTCAAACATCCCGAACCCCATCTGAAACTTACCCGAGCCCTCGGGGATCCAAACCAAACATGCATACTAGCCTAACAATATCATACGGACTTACTCGTGCGATCAAATCGCCAAAATAACACCTAGAACTTCAAGTTTAGCATCAAAACAAAGAAAAATCTCTAGAACTCTTAAGTTTCAAATTTCACAACAGAGGGTCCGATTCACATCATATGAATTCCGTTTCTTACCAAATTTTACAGGCTCAAATTAAATACCATATAAGACCTGTATCGGGTTCTGGAACCAAAATACGGGCCCGATACCATCAAATTCAAACATCTTTAAATTTTCAGAAACTCTTATAATTTCAGTTAAACAATTTTCTTCAAAAATTCATTTCTCGGGCTTGGGAACTCGGAATTAAATTTTGGGCATGCGCCCAAGTCCCATATTTTTCTACGGACTCTCCAGGACCGGGTCCGGCTCCGTTTACCCAAATTATTGACCGAAGTCAACTTAAATTCAATTTTAAAGGCAAAATTAGCATTTTATCAAATTTTCACATAAAAGCTTTTCGGAAATACGCCCAGTCTGCGCACGCAAATCGAGGTGAGCCAAAAGGAGGTTTTTAAGGCCTTGGAACGCAGAATGAACTTTTAAAACAAGTGATAACCTTTTGGGTCATCACACGTACTCGGAGAGAAAGATTTTTGTACGAACCTTTTGGAATCCAAGCCTTTCAGTATCAGCGGCGCTCTCTGGATCTGGTCGACCCTGGAATTGTAGATTTCCACCTTTTTGTCCTTTGCTTCGATTATTTTCTCCCCTGATTCTATCCGTTTTTTCAGCTCCTCGAGTATTTCTATGATCTCGGGGTTAGTACCCGACTCATTTTCATTCGACCTCTTTGCGACCAGTTCTTCCCTACGGATGATCTCCTAAAACGGATTGGGTTCAATTCTGCTCGGTGCGCGACTTTGGTTCTGTAACTGTGTTATCGCCGTCTGTTGTGCCTGCAACACTTCGAAGATCATCCGTAGATTTATCTGTCTCCTCTATTGTTTTAAGTATTCTGCAATGTCGATCGGGCTCCACTACAGATGCTATTCTCGGGATCCGTAGGCAGGTTTGTGTCGATAGCCACATGTGAGTTAGCGGCCAACGGGTCCGCGATTGGAATTCCAATGGGATCAACGTGTAGTACCTCGTTATTGGGCGCTATGTTGTTATTTTCACCGTGGTGACCGGATTCATTGTCAACATGTAGGGGTTCCAATTATGAGTTTGACATTTTGAGCCTTAACCTGAAATTAGAATACTTCAAAGAACAAGTGTAAAATAGTAAGTGTTATGGAAATTTGTATCAAATAACCACTTCTATCCTTAGCCCCACGGTGGACGCCAAACTATTTACCCTCAAAATTGGATAACAATTGAATTTGTAAGTGATTTTAAGGATACATGGATTAAATTGATACAATGTGATAAATTGAAGATACGATTAAAATAAGCAATGATAAAATAGATTCAAACCGCACAACTTGAACAGTTATAACCTTGGCAAGTTAGTCACACTTGAACTGGATGCAATTCAAATGATATCAAAATACAGAAGAACAGTAGCTGCGGAAAGAAAATAATTTTATACTGCTTAGGGATGCGTGTTACACTATATTTTATAAGTAATCGGACCGCCTTTTTATAGTAGGGAAGTCTTATATTAGGTACAACTCTATAAAATTTAAAAATCTCCTGATTTGCTGATTTGCTGGTTCTTTATTGATACGTGCCGAGATTCCCGCCGTAATATCTGACCGATCACAGTTATTTCGGCCTTCCATTTTTTCTGTCTTCTGTTGGTCAATGTTTCCCCGAGCTCGTTCAGGGTCAGGGTCGATTCCGAGATCATGGACTCAATGTTCTTGAAAAAGACATTCTGACCTAGTGTTTTGGTTCGATAGGACTCGGGGTCGATCTTCAATCCCTCACGTTTCGAGCCCGGTCTGCCATGTAGTGGACGAGTCCGGTTTCGACCGTCTACGAGGTACTTCGATAAAACATCTCCAATTCCTATCACTCGATTTCATGTTTTGAGTGTCAAATACTGCATATATTCAGGTAATAAACTCAAAGAGGGATGTAGAATCATTACGTTAATTCATTAGGTGATGAATCCCCAGTCCAAGTAGCTAAAGTTCGTGGCTGAAAATGAAGCATGTCCTTTCATATTTAAGCCTGGACACCTAGCAATCACGATTGCAGTCACGTCTCTACTATTGTGGAACCGGATCTTGCCTAATTTTGACGTTCGCGACAACACCTTCGCTAGTGCTGATAACCCTAGGATGGGCCATTTTTCACGTTCACGAGCTCCTAATTGCTACCATGGTCAACAATTGGTGGAAGTGACTGATACAATAAATGTGATTTCAATTTTGAATATATAAAGTATTGGTGAATTCTTTTTATTTTTATTTTTATTTTTTTGGAAAAAAAGTAGTGTAATCATTCTGTATAATGGAGATAGGAGGAAAGGAATGGACAAGATTCTAATACCTTTGGACGCAATTGTCCCGGTAACATGCATTTAGAAGCGTCACCCGAGAAATGCGGCTACTTGATCACATATTGTTTAAAAATTCATTGAAAATATTATATCACATATTCTTTTAAAATGACTTTTCCACCACTTAGAATTTTAAGGATAACGATTTGTTTTCTTTTCCTTTTTCTACTTTACTTTGAAACCCTCATTTTTTGAAACCAAGATCTTAACTCCACTAATCTTCTAATTACTGAATATTCTGTAACGATGAATTAAAGAAAAGTGATGCGTAGTCTCAAATACATTTTTGGGTAAAAAATTTACTACTTTTCTCTAAGTATATTGTGAGACTACAACTTTGTTTAACATTTTCATTACTTTTCACAACTCGAGTAATCTCATACTGAAAAGAAATGCTCCGTCTGTATCTTTTCTATTATTATTATTATTATTATTATTATTATTATTATTATTTATTATTATTATTAATATTATTATTATTATTTTACTCTTTTGGCCTTTACAAGTTATTTTAAATTTTTATGGTTAAAATCTCCCATTTTTCATCATTAAGAAAGTTAAATACATGCCAACTGATGCCAATACTTTGTAGTATTTAATTATAGATTGTATAATATATAACATTTGAGATGGAAATAATTGTAAATAATTAAAAAATTATCTGGATTTTTTTTTTAATGTATGATATATCTCATAAACCTTTTGTAAATACAATGTTCGAAATTCAAAATGTATATTTTGTTAATTCAGGTGAGAGAAGAGCTAATAAGAAGACTTTCGGTAATGTACTGTCACTTAATTTTTCCAACTAATAATAAAATTATATAAATTTTTATCACATTAAAATAATTGAATTATGTATGATAATAGCTCAAAAAATACCAATGTCCATAAGGTCAAATTAACAAAAATTCTAGAGTTAGGAAGAGAGAGAGAACAAAATATATGTTAAAGTTAAAATAGCATAAACAGTTGCATTGATTTGATCCGCGTGATGATGTATATGGAGGCACACATTGAAAATGAACCAGCTCAAAGCCCTAAATAGTTTAATCAAATTATTAATACTACTACTACTACTTGTTTAATTAATTAAAATATTCCCTTTTCTATTATCCCCACTTGTTGCGTATGGAAATGAGCACTTTTATGTGAAAAGTCAGCGACCTCCCCTTTCTTCCTCTCTCTTCAGAATAACTATCAAGCCATTTTCTCTCTCTCTTTCTTTGCTTTCTTGAGAAGAAGAAGAGGAGAAAACAAAACAAACTATTTGTTTCAATATTCTCTGATCTTTTGCTTCTTTGCAAAATTACCCACAAGAGGACAACAAGTCTTTCTTAGCCTAAATATATACAAGTGCATGTTCTTTACGTCTGTTTGGTGCAAAACATACCAAACTATTCTTTGTGGACTATCAAAAAATAGGTCAAATCAAGAATCTGCTGCTGCTTGTTTCTGCTTAAAAATTTCTTTCTCAAAGTCATACATAGAGAGAAGCTAAAATTAAGGCAATTATAGCTAGGTATGTGCAGCAAGTTCCAGCTGCAAAAAACAACCATGGAGAATAATTATCAAGGTGATTTAGCTGATATATTCCTAGGTAGCAGTGGACCAAATATAAGTGGTGCAAATAATATCACTACCACCTCTGGTGAGTCATCATCGACTACTGCTGCTGCTGCTGTTACTGACAGATGGCTAGGTCAGTTCCCTAGCCATCCGATAAATTATTCGGCCGCTGGAATTGAAGAACCGTCCGTTCAAGATTTTGGAGATCCGTTTTGTAACTTGAGAGATCCACTCTTCCATGATATTGATATGCTGCCTGCCGGTTCCAGCTTATTCACCTCGAACAATGACAATAATAACAATAACAATAATAATAATATTAGTCTTTTTGGACCAAAAATTCTTGAGGAGACTGAAATGAAAAGTCGACCAACCGGCAATATCTTTTCAAGGATGCTTCAGATCTCTCCTACTACCAAGTTGGCCGCGGCGATGTCACCATGTAATTCTCCGATGACGGGTGCCGTAGCCTTGCAACCACCCTCCACTGTTATTGCTGGTGGTGGTGCATTAGTTGCTAATGATGCAATTATCTCTCCTAATTCTTCTAAAACTTGCTTAATGGAAAACTCTGGCTTGCAGATCTCATCTCCGCGAAATACGGGTATCAAACGAAGGTGAGTAAATTCTTGAAAATTAATATATATACTATACTTGAATTGAAAACTCTTACTATATTGTGTAATTTATTTGATACGAACATGATTGATGCCTAGTTTTAAGAGATTTTTATGACTTCAACTTTTTCAATGAACAACTAGAAGAAAGATAGAAAAATCATGTAAACAGTATTTACTACTCCTACTATGTAGCTTTTAATGAACCATATCAAACATAGGGTCCTGAGTGAACAATTGAAAAAAAAGAAAGGAAAACCAGAATAAATTGATATGTAAATATGCATGAAATCCGGGTGATATTTTCCATCAAAATTAATAAAAGCATCTAGAACTACTTCTTCAATCACAGACTTAGCTTTCAACTTGTTTATTTTTCTTTACTTTTTACTCCAAAAAAATACCATGAAAGGGGCTTTTCAATTTGTGTCAATCACTTTCAGCTAGAAATATTTTCATGATTACCTCTTGTCAACAAGAAGTAGCACAGTTTTGACACGACTGAAAGTAAAGTCGATCGATTAGAAATCAATCTACTAAATACCATAGATTTCATTTGATGCTTCCAAAATCTCACACTTTCCCAGCATGTTTAGGTCTCACCTATACATTTATATTTTAATAGTAGTAATATATATACATATAGTTGACTCACCATGAACCCTTTCGAATTTTCAGTCAACGGTATTGAAAATGCAAAAAAATACAAATAATTCCTGCATTAGTTTGTGAAAGATTAATCCATGAAGTTGTTATCTTAGATTTCAGTCACCTGCCCTTTGTAAAGTCATTAATTTACTATGACGATAATAGTGTACAAGTTGATGCAAAAGGTTAGCCAAAGCTCCCTAGTCGTGCGCAGGGCGAAGGTATATATAGGTAAAATATTATATTTTAATGGTATATAACATATATGGAACATTCTTTATTGATATTTTTTTTTACTCAAGTTTAAACACTCTAGAGGAAATTTCTGGCTTCACCACTGATCGTGCGTTGACAGTTGAAGAATTTTTTTGGTAGGATAGGAATATTCTGCTTAATGAATCTACTTGGCAAGAGTCAAATTTTTTGAGCTAGTGAGTTTCGAATACTAGATGACTAGCAAAAAAAAAAGTTGATAAAAAAGGTTTCTTGATGTATTAGGGTTTATTATGCAAAAGTGAAGTATATATATTTGAATTTGCAGAAAGAGTCAGGCGAAAAAGGTGGTATGTATACCAGCACCAGCACCAGCAAACAGCAGGCAAGGTGGAGAAATAGTTCCATCAGATCTATGGGCTTGGAGAAAGTACGGTCAGAAGCCAATCAAAGGCTCCCCTTACCCAAGGTCAGTAATTACTCATACTAAGATGAAACAACATAATTTCTGTACATCTGCACTGACAATGTTTTTTACTATAAGAAGATTTTGTGTTTCCTTTTGTGACAAATTGGGAATTTTCTTTAGAAATCACCAATTCTTTTTTATTGTCCGTAAATTAAAGACTTCTCTGAGCAAGCCTATCAATATAAGAGCAAGTTTTTGCTAAGTCCAATGGATGCTTTTAAGCTTCTTTGAAAATTAAGAGATAATACTACAATTATTATTGTTTTAAGTGATGGATTTAATTGTACAAATAAATTCCTATGATGTTCTTCTGATTAATAGAAACCTAAAGTTGTGACCATGATGCAACTCATCATTCATCTTTCATCCTCGAAAGATTTACGTGAGTAGAGTTCATTCACTTGAAAAAAAAAATTAATTAATGAACCAATACACTACTACTGCTATCTTCGGTCTATATTTACTTCCTTCGTGTCAACTCATGTGAACTTATTTGATTAGGCACGAAATTTATGAAAAAAGAAAATACTTTTGAACTTGTGGTGTAAAATGAGACACATATATTTTGTGTGGCTATAAATTATTGCATAAAGGTAAATTGTTTGCATATATGGAAAGAGGTCATTCTTTTTTACACGGACTAAAAAGGATATAGGTTCAAATAAATTGAAACAAATGGAGTAATATTTTTTTATATACCCCTTAGGAAAGATAGTTAATCATTAGATTAGTAGTACTCCGTCCATTTCAATTTATGTGAACCCATTTGACTGAGCACAGAATTTAAGAAAAGAAAAAAGACTTTTGAACTTGTGGTGTAAAATGAGGCAAATATATTTTGTGTGGCTATAAATCATTGCATAAAGGTAAATTGTTTCCAAATAAGGAAAAGGGTCATTCTTTTTTACACGGACCAAAAAGGAAATAGGTTCACATAAATTGAAACGGATGGAGTATATGTTTTGTCTCAAATATTTTGGAACAAATATATACTAATAGAGGGTCTCCATAAATTAATATTTAGAGTTTTGGTCATCTGAAATGAATGCAGGGGCTACTATAGATGCAGTAGTTCCAAGGGATGTTCAGCAAGGAAACAAGTGGAAAGGAGCAGGACAGACCCAAACATGTTAGTCATCACCTACACATCAGAGCACAATCATCCTTGGCCAACCCAGAGAAATTCCCTCGCTGGTTCAACCAGGTCTCAGCCTAATAATTCCAAACACACTACTACTTCAACCTCTAAGAACAACACTAATTCAAAAGATGATCAACAAAACAATATTAGTACTGTTGCACAAGTGAATATTTCCAAAGTGAAGGAAGAGGTGGCCGAATTACAAGACCTAAGGGATGATCATCATCATCAGCAACTTGCTGTGGAAATGCGTGATGTCGAATTCTCAAAAGACAGTTATCAGCCAATATTGCCAGATTCATCATCGAACCACTCTCACGAGGATTTCTTCGCCGATTTGGTAGAACTCGAAGCTGACCCTCTAAACCTTTTGTTCGCCAAAACTCTCTCGGGAGATATTAATGAAGCGGGACAGAAGAAGACCATTGATGCGTTCAACTTGTACGATTGGAGTGGAAACAACAACAATAAGAGTCAAGCCGACCCATAACAAGATTCGATCAAACACAGGATAAAAAAGAAGCAAACTAAATCTCACTTGGTACATATTCTTGACTAGTGCTATACTTTCTTGGAATGTCATAAGCCAAGTAAAGATGGATTAATGTCTCTTGGCTATAATTTTCCTCCTCTTTTTTTTTCTTTTCTTTTTCTGTTGTGCATTAATTTGGTGTAGCTAGCCTAGTATTGCTGCATACTGTACAAGTATCACTTTTTCATAATCTTGTCTTCTGACTTAGCAGAACAGTGAAGAGATTAGGAAAGGAAAAAGTAGGAAAAGGAGTGCTGGTTGATTGGGAGCAGGGCCTACGAGAGAGAGTCCTCCATTCCTTTTGGGAATATTAGTGGATGGGACAGAAAGCTGAGGAACAGAAGGTTTCAACAGTTAAAACAAGTACATCGTCTATCAGATCAGACATGACCAGATAGAGGCGATTGACGTGCGATGGAACTCCCATCTTTTTAGTGGGATAAATAATTAAAGCCTCCTCCCCTCATTTACCATACGCTCCAACAAAAATTTTAAAAGCTTCTCTATTTCCTTTCTTTCTTACTGGTTTAGCAAAAATGTTTATTTAGAAAGAAAGGATCATGCTACTAATTAAATATTAATACTGAAGTTTAAAAGGAATTCTTCCTCTTTCGTGACATGACAAAAGAGTTTAAGGTGGTCATGTCTGAGGTGTTTTGAGAAGATACGTTGACAAGATGCAAGCTTCGGGTTCCTCAGCTTTCTGTTTGTTAATTCCATTATTATTATTACTATTCTAGTTGTGTTTGTTTTGGATATTGTATGTAGTTTACGAAGCTTTTGAGATAAATTAGAAGTTTTTTGTTCATATTTTTTTTCCGTTAAATGTATTTATAATTTCGGTCAAGCTTCTATTATACTCCGTTCATTGCAATTTATGTGAACTCATTTGATCGGGCAAAAAGTTTAAGAAAAAAGAAAAGACTTTTGAATTTGTGGTGTAAAATGAGGCATACATATATGTTTTGTGTATCTATAAATTATTGCATAAGGTAAATTATTTCCAAATACGGAAAGATGTTATTCTTTTTGGCATAGACTAAAAAGGAAATAAGTTTACATAAATTGAAATGGAGGGTCGAAAGAAAGAAAGAAAATTCTTTTTTATCATTTATGTGTAATGACCCGACCAACTGTTTTGAGTTTTAGGATCCTATTCCCTGTTTGATGCTTCCTCTAGGTTCATTTTGAAAGTATAAGAGGGGTGAATTGTTTATTTTTATATTTTAATCACTATAAGTTGACTAATTTTCTAATTAGTCGACTGGATGTAATAACGTGATAAAAGTAAGAGCAGAATCTAAGATGCAGAAATAAAGTGCAGGAATTAAAGACACCGAAATTTTTATACTGGTTCGGATTCAATGTGAATCCTAGTCCAGTCCTCTTAGGTTGTAAGGGAGTTCTCTTTCAGTGAATGAGTTTCTCGAGTACAAAGTGAATGGTGTGGTTTACACCAATGGTTCGGTTCCTATATCACTCGTTTCTTTTTTATACAATGCCTTACCAGTATTTTTCTCTCTTTCTTCTCTAACTTGCTACACAACAGATCTAGTAGAACTACAATATTTGTTTGCAGTAGAACAAAGAGAGAGTATTTGGTTCGATCAAAAGTATATTTGACTGAGGCTTAAGAATGTGTATAGATACTTTGTGGGAGGCCGTTTGCTAAAGAGATTTGACAACCCGAGAGATTTGATCCTTGGAAAGAAATTAATTCTTTCCAAGAATAAGGTTATTTGTCGTTGCTCTTCCTTGATGAGAGGGCATTGATAGCTTTCCTTCTACAGATCTTGATAACATGGGTTTACTTGATTGTTGGTCCTTTCGAAAATAGCAGCTTGATTGATCATTTTGCAAGATCTTCGATGCTTTTTTTCTGCTTCAATCAATCTCTGATTGATTCCCTTTCCGAATCTCTAGTTGGTTGATTGATTCCTTCTTTTTGATTTCTTCAATCTTGAATGCTTTCCTTGAGTTCCTATACCAAAAGCAGTTATATTATTTTGCATCATTAAAACTAAAACCTAATAATCTCCCCCTTTTTGGTGATGACAAAATAATATATGTAAACTTGTAGACGTCAGTTGACTTCCCTATATTTTACTCCCCCTCAATGAGTGCATTTGGCTCCCCCTAAGTAGGTGCTTCTTTTAGTCGATTGCTTTCTGTAAGATATGTGACTCCCCCTCAAGAGGTGCCGTTGGGACTTCTTTTAGTTAGCTTCTCCTGTAGTATTTATAGCCGACTTCCCCTGCAATGGATGTACCTGCACTATCTGCACGAATATAGATATCCTTTCTCCCCCTTTTTGGCATCAGCATAGAGGAGATAAGATAGCAACACACTATATACTAAAACGCGATAAAGTATAAACATGATATGCTAGCAGAGTTATGGCAAAACAAAACATATTATCTAAACAGCATAAAAAAAGCAAAAATCATCCAATCGACTGGTTATCCAGTTCAAAACAGCACAACAAAAATATTTTCTTAAACTTCCACATTAATGACGCAAGAAATAAGTAAGAGTATTGCATATCGCCTCCTTCAGTTGATCAAAGCTGGCATTGGCTGATATAGTCACTCCATCAAGCCTGTCGTGTACCTCCTTGAATGCTTTAACTGCGTTTTCCCTAACTCTGAGAACTGCAACTCTTATCTTTGAAACATCAGACCCTGTCTCTTTTGAGGTGGCATAAATATCTCCAACAATGGACTAGGTAGCAATAAAGAGATCTTTAATGGCGGACAGCTGATTGTCAATGGCAATGTGACGACCCGGCCAATCGTCTCATGAATTATCGCTCTGTTTTCCCTATTTCAGCTTCTTTACGCTTCGTTATCCGTGTTTTATGTGATCGGGTTGATTAGTTTGAGTTCAGGGAGGATTCTGGTAAGAAATGAGACACTTAGTCTCTTTTAAGAAGGATTAAGTTGGAAAAGTCAACCGGATGTTGACTTATGTGTTAGAGGGCTCGGATGTGAGTTTCGATGGTTCGGTTAGCTTCGGGAGGTGATTTGTGACTTAGAAGCGCGATCGGAATGGGTTTTAGAGTTGTAGAGAAGATTTAGGCTTGAATTGACGAAATTGATATTTTGGCAAATTCCGGTTGATAGGCGAGATTTTGATATAGGGGTCGGAATGGAATTCCGAGAGTTGTAGTAGCTTCGTGGTGTCATTTGGGATGTGTGTGCAAAATTACAGGTCATTCTGATAGACTTTTTGATCGAAAGCATAATTTAAGAGTTCTTGGAGTTCTTAGGCTTGAATCCTATGTCAAATTGGTGATTTGGTGTTGTTGTGAGAGTTCCGAAGTTTTGAGCAAGTTTGAACGATGTCGTGGGATGTGTAGGTACGATTGGTTTGAAGTTTCGGGGGTTCCGGGATGTTTTAGTGCGAAAATCATAGCCGTAGAAGGTTCAGAAGGGTTGCAGGCCCCGGAACTCACCCATGCGGTCCGCACAAAAATGAGTGCGCCCGCGGTGAGTGCTGTGCGGACCGCACAAAAGTGGGCGCGGCCGCGGTGAAGAACCTTCCCGCTAGTCCAACTTCGGAAGATCATATCTTTTGATCTACAAAAAAATTTGAGGTGATTCAAAAACAAAAGTTGTAGTCCTTAGTGTCTAGTTTCCATAAAGATAAAGATATTGCAATTTGGACATTTGTAGAAAAAGTTATGGCCAAAATACTAAAGCTTGTCATTGTAGAGGAAGGCCTGTGCGGTCGCGGTTGTTTTTGCGCAGATCGCACTGGCTTGTGCGGAACGCGGTCGATTTGGTGTGGCCCGCAGAGGATGAAATCTGACGGGTACTCTATAAATACGAGGTTTTGGGTTTTATTTAATATTTTGATCTAGAGAGCTCGGATTTTGGCGATTTTTTGAAGGTTTTTAAAGAAATTCATCGGGGTAAGTGATTTTAACTCAGATTTGGCTAGAATACATGAATCTATCACTTAATTCATCATTTAATTCGTGATCTAGGATGGAATTTGGGAAGAAAAATTGTGAAACCTTGCAAAAATGTAAAATGATGATTTGAAGGACCAAATGGTATCAAAATTGGATAATTTTGGTATGGTTAGACTCGTGAGGGTATGAGGATTCTGAAAATGTAAATTTTACCCGATTTCGAGACGTGGGCTCGGGGCTCAGGTTTTGCTAATTTCGGGATTTTTTATATTTTTTGAATGTTTTCGTCTGGGCTTTATTCCCTTGGCATATTGAGACGTATTCGTTCTGATTTTGGATAGATTCGACGTGCGTGGAGGCCAATTCGAGGGGCAAAGGCTTCGCGAGCTAGAGAATTAGCCGGTTCGAGGTGAGTAATGATTGTAAATGATGTCCTGAGAGTTTGAAACCTCGGATTTGCACATCAAAGTGCTATATTGAGGTGAGACACGCGCTGGATGATGAGCGTGGGGTCTTTTACTACTGGGCATTGTGACTTGGTCCGTCCCAAATAATGATTTTACCGCGTATTTGACTGAAATTCATTTGTTATCATCATGATTTGGGCTAATTGTCATATTTAGGCTTCGTGCCAACTATTTGAACCCTTCGGGGATTTTTATCATTGTTTCCTTACTGCTTGACTTATTATTTGAACTCAGTCTTGTTGATATCTACTGTTTTACAAACTCAGCCACTTTTACTCAGATTTGAAACTTAAATGATATTTCTACATCATGTTTTGGGCTGAGAACTACTATTTTACTAATGCCCTAGGGGCTTGTGATGATTTTTGGACTGAGTGATGCCGAGGGCCATATGTGAGGATATGCTGAGTGATATGAGGCCGAGGCCTGAGATACTTTATATGCCACGAGGTGGCTTGAGTGATGTGAGGCCGAGTGCCATGTGATGTGAGGCCGAGTGTCGAGTGATGATGCCATGAGGTGGCTTGATATAGCGTTTGGGCCGTAAGGGGCCCCTCTGGAGTCTGCACACCCACAGTGAGCGCGGGTACCCATTGTTCTAAGTGATTGATACTATGCCCGAGGGGCTGATATGAGTGATTGTAAGGTAGTCCGAGGGGCTGATACTATTCTGAGAGTGAGCCCAAGGGGCTGTTACTGTTCTGATATTGAGCCCGAGGGGTTGGCAATATTCTGATATTGAGCCCGAGGGGCTGGTTCTGTTGATATTATGCCCGAGGGGTGGTTTGTTGTACATGTTTTGCCCGAGGGGCTGTTTACATTTCTATCATTTTTGTTACTCACTTGTAAACTACTTGCTTTACTTGTTGGAAAAAGGGATTTTCACTTGTTTTCTCACTGCTTTACTGTTTAAAGTGATTTTACTACTTCAGTATGAAATGCCATGTGTTTTTACGTGATTTCTTGCCTTCAGTCTTTATTTATTATTATTACTCACTGAGTCTAAGTACTCACATTACTCCCTGCACCGTGTGTGCAGATTCAGGCATAGCAGAGTCCGCACCTAAGTGTTGATTCCTTCCAAACTAGGTAGTGATTTGGAGTTACGATGTAGCTGTTGACGTCTGCATCCCCTTGTCTCTATTATCCTCTATCATTTATGTTTTCTTCAAATTGTTGTATCGGATTCCGCACTTTGTAGACCTATAGCAGATTCTGTAGTAGCTCATGACTTGTGACACCTCGGTTTTGGGCTGTGTCGGGATGGTTTCCACTATTGTTATCGTTAAAGGTTTCGCAATTTATGAATATTATATTATATGTTATTACTATTTATGATGATTAACTGTTTAAAAGATGTGTTCCATTTTGGTCTGGCTGGCCTTGGCTTCATGAGAGGCGCCATCATGTCCGAGTTCGAGGATTGGGTCGTGACAAGTTGGTATCAGAGCCTAGGTTACTTAGGTCTCACGAGTCATGAGCAGGTTTAGGGAGACGTCTGTATTTATCCTCGAGAGGTTGCAGAACCTTTAGGAAAAACTTCATATTCTTGAAAATCCTGTCATGCGAACTTGTTGATCCGAGTGCTAAACTTCTGTTATTCGATTCTCTCACAGATGGCGAGGACTCGCGCTACCGGACGAGGTGGACGACCACCAGTGCCACCCACTAAGGACACTAGAGGCCGTGGATGCGGTCATGGATGTGGCAGAGGCAGAGCAGCGAGGGCAGCACCTGTTGATCCACCAACTTCCCCGGCTCCAGATCAGGCTCCAGCTATGGATACTCCAGCAGCACCAGTTCAGGCACCAACTGTGCCCATTGTGATTTTGGGTCTTCAGGAGGCCTTGGCATAGATCTTATCAGTTTGCACTGGCCTGGCTCAAGCAGTTTCAGCCACTACAGCAGCAGCTACTTCACAGGCCGGGGGAGGCAATCAAACCCCCATTGCTCGCACACCTGAGTAGGTAGTGCAGGGATTGCAGACACCGGGGGCACCTCCAGCTCAGCCGGTTGCACCAGCTTAGGAGTTTATTGTGCTAGTTATGCCGGATGATGAGCAGCGTCATCTTGAGAGGTTTGGTAGACTCCAGCCTCTGTCATTCAGTGGTGCCGAGGGCGAGGATGCCTAGGGTTTTCTGGATAAGTGTTAGTGGATGCTCCATACAGCAGGGATTCTTGAGACTAGTGGTGTGGCATTTACCACCTTTCAGTTTACTGGGGCTGCCTTCACATGGTGGGAGGCGTATGAGAGGCGTAGGCCGGTTGGAGCAGCGCCCCTTACTTGGCAGCAGTTCTCCACTCTCTTCTTGGAGAAGTATGTACCGTAGTCCCGTAGAGAGGAGCTGCGTAGATAGTTTGAGTGGTTGCAACAGGGGGATATGACTGTGTCACAGTATGAGTCGAGGTTTTCTGAGTTGGCTCGTCATGCCATTTGGATGGTTCCGACAGATCGTGAGAGGATCAGGAGATTTGTTGATGGCCTTAACTATTATCTCTGTATTCTTATGACCCGAGAGAGGGTATTGGGTGCTACGTTCGAGGAGGTAGTGGATATCGCTCGCGAGATTGAGACGGTTTGCCATCAGGATCGAGAGGAGAGGGAAGACAAGAGGCCTCGAGGATCTGGCAGTTATAGTGGTACTTCTTCGAGGGGCCAGTTCTAGCATGGTAGAGGTCGTTCTTTCAGGCCTGCTTAGTCAGCCCATCCAGTGTATCGCGGGGCATCTTCGGGTCATGGTCATCATGGATCTCAGCGGGGCCAGTCATCACTCAGTGCCCTCAACCTTAGAGTTTATCTCGTGCCACGTCGGCTCAGGGTTCTTCTATGCCTAGTGCATCAGTTGGTCACTCCGGTGCGAAAGGTTCCCTTTAGTCCCTTTCTCAAGCACCTGGGAGTTGTTTTGAGTGTGGAGAGTTTTGGCATGTGTGGAGGCAGTGTCCTCATCATGTTGCTAGTTCGTCCCAGCAGAGGGGTCAGCCCTCGACTTCTGCTCTTGTTACTTTACCACCCGCCTAGCCAGCTAGGGGTGGAGGTCAGGCAGCCAGGGGTCGCCCCAGAGGGGGAGGTCGATCAGGGGGCGGTCATGCCCGTTTCTATGCACTCCCAAGCAAACCCAACACCATTGCTTCAGATGCTGTCATTACAGGTATTGTTTTAGTCTGCCACAGAGATGTCTCTGTATTATTTGATCCCGATTCCACCTTTTATTATGTGTCATCGTACTTTGCTCATTATTTGGGTATGCCCCGTGAGTTTCTTGCTTTACCTGTTCATGTATCTACCCCGGTGGGCGATACTGTGGTTGTAGACCGTGTGTACCGGTCATGTGTGGTGACTATTGGGGGTCTGGAGACTCGAGTAGATCTATTGCTATTGAGCATGGTGGATTTTGATATCATTTTGGGCATGGATTGGCTATCTCTATGTCGTGCTATTCTAGATTGTCATGCTAAGACAGTCACTTTGGCTATGCCGAGTGTACCGCGGATCGAGTGGCGTGGTGTGACTGATTATGTTCCTAGTAGAGTGATATCCTTCTTGAAGGCCCAACGTATGGTTGGGAAGGGTTGTCTTTCATATCTAGCGTTTGTGAGGGATGTTGGAGCTGAGACTCCTAGTATCGATTCTGTCCCAATTGTGAGGGAATTTCCGATGTGTTTCCTGCAGACCTGTCGAGCATGCCACCGGACAAGGATATTGATTTTGGTATTGACCTGGTGTCGGGCACTCATCCCCTTTCTATTCCGCCATATCGTATGGCACCAACAGATTTGAAGGAATTGAAAGAACAACTTCAGGAACTCCTAGATAAGGGGTTCATTTGGCCTAGTGTGTCCCCTTGGGGTGCACCGGTTTTATTTGTGAAGAAGAAGGATGGAACAATGAGAATGTACATTGACTATAGGCAATTGAACAAAGTAACAAGTAAGAACAAGTATCCTTTTCCTCGCATTGATGATTTATTTGATCAGCTTCAGGGAGCGAGGGTGTTCTCCAAGATTGATCTCCGTTCGGGTTATCACCAATTGAAAATCAGGGATTCAGATATTCTTAAGACTGCTTTTAGGACTAGATATGGTCATTACGAGTTTCTTGTCATGTCTTTCGGGCTAACCAATACCCCAGCAGCGTTCATGCATTTGATAAACAGTGTATTTCGGCCTTATCTGGATTCGTTCGTTATTATATTCATTGACGATATTTTGGTGTACTCGCGTAGTCAGGAGGAGCACGCGGAGCATTTGAGAGTTGTGTTGCAGAGATTGAAAGAGGAGAAACTTTACGCAAAATTCTCCAAGTGTGAGTTTTGGCTTAGTACAGTGGCTTTCTTGGGGCACGTGGTGTCCAGCAAGGGTATTCAGGTTGATTCGAAGAAGATAGAGGCGGTTTAGAGTTGGCCCAGACCGTCTTCAGCCACAGAGATTCGTAGCTTTCTTGGGTTGGCAGGTTATTATTGCCGGTTTGTTCAGGGATTCTCATCTATCGCATCGCCCTTGACCAAGTTGACTCAGAAGGGTGTTCCATTTGTATGGTCGGACTAGTGTAAGGAGAGCTTTTAGAAACTTAAGACAGTCTTGACCACAACCCCAGTATTGGTTTTGCCATCAGCTTCAGGTTCATATACCGTGTATTGTGATGCTTCGAGAGTTGGGATTGGTTGTGTATCGATGTAGGAGGGTAGAGTTATTGCTTATGCTTATCGTCAGTTGAAGACCCATGAGAAGAACTACCCTATTCACAATTTGGAGTTGGTTGCCATAGTTCATGCATTGAATATTTGTAGGCACTACTTGTACGACGTATCTTGTGAGGTATTCACTGATCATCATAGTCTTCAGCATTTGTTCAAGCAAAAGGATCTTAATTTGAGGTAGCGGAGGTGGCTAGAGTTGCTAAAGGATTATGATATTACTATTCTGTATCATCTGGGAAAGGCCAATGTAGTGGCCGATGCTTTGAGCCGAAAGGCAGTGAGTATGGGAAGTTTGGCGTATATTCCAGTTGGGGAGAGACCCCTTGCAGTTGATGTTCAGGTTTGGCCAATCGGTTTGTGAGATTAGATATTTCAGAGCCTAGCCGAGTGTTGGCTTGTGTGGTTTCTCGATCTTCCTTATATGATCGCATCAGAGAGCGCCAGTATGATGATCCACATTTGCTTGTCCCTAAGGACAGAGTTCAGCATGATGATGCCAAAGATGTAACTATAGGCGGTGATGGTGTATTGAGGATGCAGGGCCGAATTTGTGTGCCCAATGTGGATAGGCTCAGAGAGTTGATTATAAAAGAGGCCCATAGCTCGCAGTATTCTATTCATCCGGGTGCCGCGAAGATGTATCAGGATTTGAGGCAACACTATTGGTGGAGGAGAATGAAGAAAGATATTGTAAGATTTGTAGCTCGGTGTCTCAATTGTCAGCAGGTGAAATATGAGCATCAGAGACCGGGTAGCTTGCTCCAGCAGATGGTTATTCCCGAGTGGAAATGGGAGAGAGTCACTATGGATTTTGTGAGTGGTCTTCCTCGGACTTTGAAGAAGTTCGATGCTGTTTGGGTGATTGTGGATCGGCTGACCAAGTCTACGCACTTCATTCCTGTGTGTACCACCTATTCCATCATCTCAGATAGAGGTACTCAGTTTACTTTGCAGTTTTAGAGAGTCGTGCAGAGAGAGTTGGGTACTCAGGTAGAGTTGAGCACAACGTTTCATCCTCAGACGGACGGACAGTCCGAGCATACAATTAAGATATTGGAGGACATGTTGCGTGCTTGCGTCATTAATTTTGGAGGTTCATGGGATGAGTTTTTGCCACTTGAAAAGTTTTCCTACAACAACAGTTATCAGTCGAGTATTCAGATGGATCTGTATGAAGCTTTGTACGGGAGGCGGTGTAGTTCTCTAGTTGGTTGGTTCGAGCCCGGCGAGGCTAGGATATTGGAGACAGATTTGGTTCAGGATGCCATAGAGAAGGTGAATGTGATTCAGGAGAGGCTTCGTACAGCGCAGTCGCGTCAGAAGAGTTATGCGGACCGAAAGGTTCGGGATGTGTCCTATATGGTAGGTGAGAAGGTCTTGTTGAAGGTTTCGCCCATGAAGGGTGTTATGAGATTTTGTAAGAAAGGAAAATTGAGTCCTCAGTTCATTGGGCCTTTTGAGGTGCTTCTGAGGATTGGGGAGGTGGCTTATGAGCTTGCTTTGCCACCCAGTTTGTCGAGTGTGCATCCGGCATTTCATGTTTCTATGCTCCGAAAGTATATTGGGGATCTGTCTCATGTTTTGGACTTCAGCTCGGTTCAGCTGGATGATGATTTGACCTTTGATGTGAAGCCAGTAGCTATTTTGGGTCGTCAGGTTCAGAAGTTGAGGTCAAAGGGTATAGCTTCAGTGAAAGTGCAGTGGAGAGGTCGGCTCGTGGAGGAGGCTACCTAGGAGACCGAGGGGGAGATGCGAAGTAGATATCCTCACCTATTCGAGGCTTCAAGTATGTTTCTTGACTCGTTCGAGGACGAACGTTTGTTTAAGTTGGGGAGGATGTGACGACCCGGCCAGTCATCTCATGAATAACCACTCTGTTATCCCCATTTCAGCTTCTTTATGCTTTGTTATCCGTGCTTTATGTGATCGGGTTGATTAGTTTGAGTTCGGGGAGGATTCTGGTAAGAAATGAGACACTTAGTCTCTTTTAAGAAAGCTTAAGTTGGAAAAGTCAACTGGATGTTGACTTATGTGTTAGAGGGCTCGGATGTGAGTTCTGATGGTTCGGTTAGCTTCGGGAGGTGATTTGTGACTTAGGAGCGCGATCGGAATGGGTTTTGGAGTTGTAGAGAAGATTTAGGCTTGAATTGGCAAAATTGATATTTTGGCAAATTCCGGTTGATAGGCGAGATTTTGATATAGGGGTCGGAATGGAATTCTGAGAGTTGCAGTAGCTTCGTGGTGTCATTTGGGATGTGTGTGCAAATTTTAGGTCATTCAGACGAGATTTGATAGAATTTTTTATCCAAAGCATAATTTAAGAGTTTTTGGAGTTCTTAGGCTTGAATCCTATGTTAAATTGGTGATTTGGTGTTGTTGTGAGAGTTCCGAAGTTTTGAGCAAGTTTGAACGATGTCGTGGGATGTGTAGGTACGATTGGTTTGAAGTTCCAGGAGTTCCGAGTAGGTTCCAGGATGTTTTAGTGCGAAAATCATAGTCGTAGCAGGTTCAAAAGGGCTGCAGGCCCCGGAACTCACCCACGCGGTCCGCACAAAAATGAGTGCGCCCGCGGTGAGTTCTGTGCGGATCGCACAAAAGCAGGCGCGGCCGCGGTAGGTGTCGCGCGGACCGCACAAAAGGGGGCGCGGCCACGGTGAAGAACCTTCCCGCTAGTCCAACTTCGGAAGCTCATATCTTTTGATTTACAAGGAATTTTGAGGTGATTCAAAAACAAAAGTTGTAGCCCTTCGTGTCTAGTTTCCATAAAGGTAAATATATTGCAATTTGGACATCTTTAGGAAAGGTTATTTCCAAAATACTAAAGGTTGTCACTGCAGAGGAAGGCCTATGCGGCTGCGGTTGTTTTTGCGCGGACCGCGGTCGATTTGGTGCGGCCCACGGAGGTTGAAATTTGAGGGGTACTCTATAAATACGAGGTTTTGGGTTTTATTTAATATTTTGACCTAGAGAGCTCAGATTTTGGCGATTTTTCGAAGGTTTTTCAAGAAATTCATCGAGGTAAGTGATTTTAACTCAGATTTGGCTAGAATACATGAATCTATCACTGAATTCATCATTTAATTCGTGATTTGGGAAGAAAAATTGTGAAACCTTGCAAAAATAAAAAAAAATGATGATTTGAAGGACCAAATGATATCAGAATTGGATAATTTTGGTATGGTCAGACTCGTGAGGGTATGAGGATTCTGAAAATGTAAATTTTACCCAATTCCGAGATGTGGACCCGGGGCTCGGTTTTTGCTAATTTCGGGATTTTTGATATTTTTCGAATGTTTTTGCTTGGGCTTTGTTCCCTTGACATATTGTGACGTATTCGTTCTAATTTTGGATAGATTCGACGTGCGTGGAGGCCAATTGGAGGGGCAAAGGCGTCACGAGCTAGAGAATTAGCCGGTTCGAGGTGAGTAATGATTGTAAATGATGTCCTGAGGGTTTGAAACCCCGGATTTGCACATCGTAGTGCTATATTAAGGTAAGACACGTGCTGGATGATGAGCATGGGGTCTTTTACTACTGGGGATTGTGACTTGGTCTGTCCCGATTGATGATTTTACCGCGTATTTGACTGAAATTCATTTGTTATCATCATGATTTGGGCTGATTGCCATATTTGGGCTTCGTACCAACTATTTGAACCCTTCGGGGATTTTTATCACTGTTTCCTCACTGTTTGACTTATTATTTGAACTCAATCTTGTTGATATCTACTGTTTTACAAACTCAACCACTTTTACTCAGATTTGAAACTTAAATGATATTTCTACATCATGTTTTGGGCTGAGAACTACTGTTTTACTAATGCCCAAGGGGCTTGTGATGATTTTTGGACTGAGTGAGGCCGAGGGCCATATGTGAGGATATGCTGAGTGATGTGAGGCCGAGGCCTGAGATACTTTATATGCCACAAGGAGGCTTGAGTGATGTGAGGCCAAGTGCCGAGTGATGTGAGGCCGAATACCGAGTGATGATGCCATGAGGTGGCTCGATATAGTGCTTGGGCCGTAAGGGGACCCTCCGGAGTTTGCACACTCACAGTGAGCGCGGTTACCCATTGTTCTGAGTGATTGATATTATGTCCGAGGGGCTGATATGAGTGATTGTGAGGTAGCCTGAGGGGCTGATACTATTCTGAGAGTGAGCTCGAGGGGTTGTTACTATTCTGATATTAAGCCCGAGGCGCTGGCACTGTTATGATATTGAGCCTGAGGGGCTGGTTCTGTTGATATTATGCCCGAGGGGCAATTTGTTGTACATGTTTTGCCCGAGGGGCTGTTTACATTTCTATCATTTTTGTTACTCACTTGTAAACTACTTGCTTTACTTGTTGGAAAAAGGGATTTTCACTTGTTTTCTCACTGCTTTACTGTTTAAAGTGATTTTACTACTTCAGTATGAAATGTCTTGTGTTTTTACGTGATTTCTTGCCTTCAGTCTTTATTTATTATTATTACTCACTGAGTTAGAGTACTCATATTACTCCATGCACCGTGTGTGCAGATTCAGGCATAGCAGGGTCCGCACCTAAGCGTTGATTCCTTCCAGGCTAGGCAGTGATTTGGAGTTACGAGGTAGCTGTTGACGTCTGCAGCCCCTTGTCTCTCTTATCCTCTATCATTTATGTTTTCTTCAGACTGTTGTATCAGATTCCTCACTTTGTAGACCTATAGCAGATTCTGTAGTAGCTTATGACTTGTGACACCTCGGTTTGGGTTGTATCGGGATGGTTTCCACTGTTGTTCTCGTTAAAGGTTTCGCAATTTATGAATATTATATTATATGTTATTACTATTTATGATGATTAACTTTTTAAAATAGGTGTTCCGTTTTGGTCTGGCTGGCCTTGTCTTCACGAGAGGCGCCATCACGACCGGGTTCGAGGATTGGGTCGTGATAGGCAACTAGTTTCTCCGCAAGGTCAGGGACATTGGGACTATGATGGGAAACAAAGGGCTTGGGTTTTGGATCAAGTTGAGCATATTTGACTTCACCTTTTTGTTTCTTTACCCATGAGCCCTTCACATACATATACCCCATACTTGCAAATGCTTTGGAATTGTAAGATTTTGAAAAATAGATGAAGGGATATTCAGAGATGGAGATATTATGTGCCTCTAGAATGTGAGTGATGGCCATGCCATAGGGCAGACTGGTGGGATCATCAACACTCTCAATCATAAAATTGATGACCTAGAGGACAGTTTGATCTTGAGTTTAGTCACAAGGCAATAGACAAGAAAGGTATCTCTTTGAGAGAAGGTTGAGAAAGATCTAGTACGAGGAAGTAGTGTAGTTGCAACAATGTGGGCTAGAACACGAGTTTCAAAACTAACATCAATAGGACCTAACTGGTTTGGGAGAGAATTATATGGACACTACAATACACTGTTTTGCTTGATCAAAAGTGATTTCAAAGTCATCAAGCCAGGAATTTTTGAAAAGCATTGGAAAACTAGAACACTTACACTGGAAAATTGAATCAAACATGGCACAATAAAGAACAATGCGCTTCCCTAACACTAAGGATTCCAACTTATCAGACTTATTGAAACAAAGATTTGTATAAAACATTTTCGCTAAGGGTTCATAGACTTTAGGAGGGGAACATAAAAGAATTTAGACCAGCCCTGATGAACAAACAGATTTTTTACCTCAATTTAGGGCTTCCATGTCATCAAGGCCGACTACCCTCCCATGAGAAATTGGCTTGTCTTTCAAAGCGATGAAAAAGAAGGGTTTCTGATGGTTGAGTACAAAAAAGGAAGGGGTGTCAATTGAACAGACATGGTGATTGGGTTTCCTTCTTTGAACTATGTAACTGATGTGAAAAGAGAGGAAAAGAGAGGGAAATGGAAGGCGCAATTAATGATCAGAAAACAACAAAGTTTAAACATTTGGAATACAAAAAAATAATAGTAACACATAGGTCCTAATATTAATGATTAATGCAAACAATACCAAGTAATTCTCTTAAAAAGCAAAATTTGCCCTCTAGTAATGGCTTAGTAAAGATATCTGCTAATTGATCAGTAGTTCCAATAAAAGATAGCTCTATATTTCCCTTAAGAACATGATCTCTAATAAAATGATGCTTCATATCTATATTCTTAGACCTAGAATGATGCACATGATATTTAGATAGACATATAACACTAGAGTTATCACAGAAGATTGGACTAAGTTTGAAGAATAATTCATAGTCACCCAATTGATGAGACATCCATAGTAATTGTGCACAACATTGTCCAATGGCGATATACTCAACCTCAGTCATGGATAATGCGACTGATCCTTGCTTTTTACTGTTCCAAGATATTAGTGCCTTTCCAAGTAATTGGCATGTTCCACTAGTGCTTTTTCTGTCTTCCTTATTACTTGCAAGATCAGCATCTGAAAAACCTTCTAATTTAAAATTGTTAGATCGTAGATACCATAATCCGTGAGAGACAGTTCCAATGAGATATTGAATAATTCTTTTTACTGCAGTCAGATGTGATTCCTTAGGAGCTGACTAAAACCTGGTACATTTACAGACACTAAACATAATATCCGGTCAACTAGCAGTTAGATAAAAAAGTGAGCCAATCATTCCATGATATTTAGTTTTATCACCAGAAATTCCATGTTCACCTTTGTCGAGACTTGTTGAAGGACTCATTGGTGTGTCAATATCTTTAGCATTGCTCATACCGACTTTTTGAATCAACTCCTTTGTATATTTTGTCTGACATATGAACGTTCCTTCTTTAGATTGTTGAATTTGAAGTACAATAAAGAGCGTTAGCTCTCCCATCATACTCATTTCGAACTCACTTTACATAAGATTTGAAAATTCCTTGCACAGAAGAGGATTTGCATTACCAAGGATAATATCATCAACGTAAATTTGAATAATGAGATTACCTTCTGATGATCTTTTAATAAATAGGGTAGTGTCTACTTTACCTCTTGTAAATCCGTGATCAATAAGAAATGAGCTGAGTCTTTCGTACCATGCTCGTGGAGCTTGTTTCAGTCCGTACAACGCTTTGGTTAGTTTATACACATGGTAGGGAAACTTTAAATCACCTTTCAATTTGATGCATGAGTCATTAGTTTGAATAGTGGGCAGCCACATAGTCAAATTTTAAACCTTATCCAATAATTTTCTAATTAATTAGGTAATATCCCACTACCCAATAATTAACCAATTGCCCATATAATTAAGAATTATCTCAGCGTACTTAAAATGCTACTCACTTTTAACACACCTTATACACCTTAATATCATGATCATGTGGTACCTTGTATGACACTAGTCCATAAATACCGGGTATTTTAGCTCGGGCCGTATTTTATCCCAAAATATCAAACTTCGATGAAATTCATTTGCTTTGATTCGCTTACCCTCTCGCCTTCACGAATTTACTTATCCCTTGTTTGAAATAACATAATACTTATAATCCCAAAATAATCTCATTCCCAAGCGTACGCTAATTAACTTAGGACGAAACTTTAACGTACAAAAAATGCGGGATGTAACATCTCATTTTCGAGCTTTCATCAATTTATTTATGGCGTACTTCCACATACGAAAATATGGGGTCTAATAGTTTTAATACATAACCCTTAATTGAATTCATTCTTGAAAGAGATCAACATAAGATAAGAGCAATTGGAACACGATTTGAGTACATATACCTTTCAACACAACACTATTTTATAATAATCAAAATTATTAGGAACAACCCGTAACATGGGATTTAGGAACTTGGGTCAACCATACTTGAAACTTATGGGAACATCATGTAATTCGATTCTTGAGAGAAATTTAGCCAACATATCTTTCTTGAGCTTTCCTTAGATTACTACAACATCCCAATACTCTTAGCAATATCAATCTATAGGAAGATAGAAAAAATCGGATGATAATTAAAAATATTATCATGGTGTAACTCTCTTAGGAATTTTGTCAAACACCTATTATACAAAATTGACTACTAATCTCTACAATGGTAATCCCTTCCTCCCTTAACCCATTTCAATAAGAAACTTCCCAAAATATTTCAATAATCCCACATACTACCACCTATTGACACATGCAAGGCCTATCTCCAACTCAATAACCTATTTAAACCCATAACTATTGCATGAAGGTTTTAGGACAAGGTGTTACCCAAATAAATGATGGCCTAGTGAGTGATTCCCTTGAATCTTCAAGATTGGGCAAGGATTGATGATCAATGCACTTGGGAATCCTTCCTCTCTCTATAAAGCACTCCACACTCTCTAAAATATGTGTTTAACATGGCCAAAATAACACCAAAGTTGTTTTATAAGAAATGGGGTTGGGTTATAAAAAAGCAAATGGGCCCTCCGAACTCAACTCTATGGTCGCAGAATGGACCGTAGAACAAGTATGTGGTCTGCATAAGTGTTACACCCCATGTTTTCGTACGTAAGAGTACGTCTTAAGTCAATTGATGTAAGCTCAGAAATGATATCATATTTGAAAGTACATAAAGTAAGTTAATCATTTTACCTTGGAGGTTACAAATATTTAAGATCATAAATACCAAGTACCAAGAGGCTTGGAAGGCTTAGAAGCTAAACGAATTGAAGAAAATAAGTTTCGTCGAAAATTGACAAGTTGGAAATGGTATGATATGTAATTTTGGGGTAAGAATAGGATGATTAAAGTTATAAAGAGATTATGTTATGAGTTATTTTAGTTGTATGATAGATGTGTGTTATGTTTTGAAGTCAATCGAGTTGTGGAACAAAAGTTGGAAAAGATCATCACAAGTTACATTCAAAAATGTATTAAAACTTAGGTCAAATATAGCTGAGCTTTTCTCCAAATATACTTGGAATTAGGGGATGATATACGTACCAAATTGAACATCTAAAAGTCTAGTTTATAAAGTATTAAACCTTTTACTTATATGACATTGTAGTAGAGAGATATTTATAGTTTTGCGAGACTGGGCAGACTGCATAGGTGACAAGTAGGTGTGTCACTAAAGCTTTTTGAGTAATACATTTCGTGTGTTATATGAGGTATTTTTGGGACATATTATATAACAAATTGAAGATCTTATAATTAAGTTTCTGATTATCTTAACCGTTGATTCATACAACATCCGAATAAAAAGATATAAGTAACGTAAAAAGGGCCAATGCTAGGGTGCTAAGCTAGCACATTGTTGACTTTTCAAAAGTTGATATATATATGTTTTAAATCGTCTTTGTCTTCATTATTTTCATAGAACACGACCAGAGAACCCCCATAAACGGACCCTTAAGCTCTTTACAAGGGTTTCAAAGAACATCCTGGGTACAAAATCAAGAAGCGATAACATTAGAACGACCCCTATGACGTAAGTATCGCTACATCGCCTCTCTTTTTCTTTATAGTTTGAGTTTTGGAAGGTGCTTCATAGTTAATAAAATTCCTAATTTCTGTATTTTAAGCTTTTAAATATCAAGGAGGTTGATAAATTCGTTTTCTAATAGTTAGAACTCACGGGATGGTGATAGTAAGTCGTGAGTTCGATTTATTTCACTTTTAGTGGACTGTTTTGTAGTCCACTCGTGTTGGCCTCTTGTGATGATTTTTTATTGAGTGTTGGAGGAGAAAAGGTGTGTATAAACACCACATAATGACAGAATGGTAGGCTGGTTGTTCATCGTTACAATTTTAGGTTGTTTGACACTACTTTGGTTGTCGTTATATGTATGAAGTGATTAGGGTGTGTGGGTTGTTTTGTGGTATATTGTGATGGAGATAAGGTTGGAAAATGATGCTTACATATTTTATTATTGTGTTCTTCTTTTGTTGTTGGTATATGGTATTGGAGGAGGGCCTTGTTGCAGAGGAGATGCTGCCCAACTTTACGTAAACGAGCTACTAGTTTAAGTTGCGGACTTAGCCTTTACTAAACACTGATTTTGAATCTCCTTATGATGTGGTAGAAAGAATTGAGTTGTTTGAAGAATTTCTTGGAAGGTATTAAGGACTTAACGGAGTTAAGGTATGTTAAGGCTAATCCTTTCCTTCATTTTGGCATGACCTCGTAACTACATGTGTTTGATAACGAGACATAAAGAGAAGTTTGTATTCCTGACTTATGTACATTATCCTAGTCTTATAAGTTATAGTATTATCCCTTATCGGGACATAATATTCAGTTTAGTATTGTCTTATTTCAGACAAGAGAGCAGAGAGTCTATATATATATACAATATTATAGTATTTTACCACCATCGAGATATAATCGATGGGTAGGCCCCTATTTGGCAACCTCTGATCAGATGGTAAGTTATATACTGAGCCTATTGTGGCAGAGCGCCTATGAGCGAGCCTAGATGGCCGAGAGCCTATGAGCAAGCCCAGATGGCCGAGATACAGAGCCGAGTATGGTTGAGAGCCTATGAACGAGCCTACTACGGCAGAGCAGTTACACATACCGAGCCTTATAGGGTTGGACAACTATTTTACTTACTCTATTGAGAGAGATGAGTCAGTATCAACAGTTAAGCAAATATTGAAATTATATTTGACGCCCAGGTACTTTTAGTTATTATATTATCAGTTCAATTTCAGCTTTCAGTTATTCTGTTGCCTTACATACTTAGTACATTATTTCGTACTGACATGCCTTTTGCTGGGGATGCGTCATTTCATGGCTGGATGTCCTGATAGACAACTGGATAGACCTTCCCATTGTTAGGATCGAAAAATATCAGGTGTCATGAGGAAGCTAGCAAAACAAACTTTGAGCGACGGTAAATCATACAACAAAGAGAAATCTACCAAAAGAGACCCAAACATTTAACGTGGTTCGGTCAACTAACCTACGTCCACCGCCGAGATGAGCAATCCACTATATAAAAAGAGAGTACAAAATATCTAGAGAACAACCTCACGAAGAGGCAAACACAAGTGACACACTAACAATTGTCCCGTAAAGATCTCCCTCTAAACACTACTCTCAAGCCCCTATGGCTACATTGTGGATGCTGCTGAATGAGAAGGACGGGTCTTCAATTTATAGAACACCAAACCTTTTCCTACAAGAAAAAGGACTAGCCAAATATGTGAGATTTTTAGTTTCCTTCTACAAGAAGGAAACCCCAATTAAGGTAAATATGTTTCCATTTCCTTCAACAAATAGGAAAACCAAATATGGTAAGAAAATTATGGAAAACACCTAACAATTCACCCCATTGGCCTGACTTTTCTGACAAAATAAACTTGATCCACCTTCTTCACATAGCCTTCAACAAGTCGCATCTCCAAATCTCCACCACGAAGTTAGTCTCAACATGCGTAGCACACCGGTCAAATTTCTCAAACAAAAATCATGATTACCGTCAAATAGGTTGCGGCCAGAACAGAACCCGCCAAGATAAACCTGTCTTGAACCTCACTCTAATACCACTTGTTAGGACCGTAAAAATATCAGGTGTCATGCGGAAGCTAGCAAAACAAACGTTGAGCGACGATAAATCATACAACAAAGAGAAATCTACCAAAAGAGACACAAACATTTAACGTGGTTCGGTCAACTGACCTACGTCCACTGCGGAGATGAGCAATCCACTATATAAAAAGAGAGTATAAAATATCGAGAGAACAACCTCACGAAGAGGCAAACACAAGTGACACACTAACACTTGTCCCGGAAAGTTTTCCCCCTAAACACTACTCTCAAGCCCCTATGGCTACATTGTGGATGTTGCTGAATGAGAGGGACGAATCTTCAATTTATAGAACTCCAAACCTTTTCTTACAAGAAAAAGGACTAGCCAAATATGTGAGATTTGTAGTTTCCTTCTACAAGAAGGAAAACCCAATTAAGGTAAATATGTTGCCATTTCTTTCAACAAATAGGAAAACCAAATATAGTAAGAAAATTATGGCAAACACCTAACACCCATTAGGCAGAGTCAAACATCATCTTGGTTGGTAAACTCTACTTCCTTGGAGTTCATTTTATATGTACAGGTTTAATAGGTAGGTCGAGGCCCTGTCCCGACCATGATACAGTTTTGTTATCTCTAGAGGCTTGTAGATGAGTCTTGTATGTTTTGTATAGCAGTAGATGTTCATGGAAGCTTTGTCAACTTGCATTGTTATATATATATGAGAGAGAGACGTTATTTTCAGTTGATTCAGAATATGGCCTCACCGGCCTACGTTGAGGGTTACCCCTCCAGAGTTCACGGTTACAGAATGATATGCTCGGGCCAAGCATGGCACCGTGTTCCGACCACGCCTCTTCAGGTTTGGGGTGTGACAATAAGGGACCGCAAAAATGACTTCCAAAAATTGGGCTGGTCTGGACAAGTCTACGGGCCATATCTGTGGTCCGCAGACCAGTTATGCGGTCGCAAAATGGACCGCAGAATCACCTAACAAAATTCTTCATGCAAAATCTATGACGGAAGTGCGGACCACCGAACGATTATGCAGTCGCATAATGGACAGAACTATGATCTATAAAATTCAATAATATTTTTTCTCAACTTTGCGATGGGTATGTGGTCCACAGAATGGATCTGCGGTCGCGAATATGGCCGTATAGTTGCCTCCTTCAGCAGAAATTTCCACAAAGTCCTCGATGCATTCTTTAACCTAAAAAGTCCATATCGCACTCCGAACACTTCAGCCTACCTCGGCACCACAAAACCTTAAATTACTTGCCAAAAATTTACGGGACCTTACATTATCCCCCACTTAGTATCATTCGTCCTCGAATGAGGAGTAGAGTCCACCGCAGACACCTAACATAACATATCTCTTCCCTCACACATCTCAAGCTCCCAAATTTGACTAACTCCTAAATTTTTCAAATATTTCGGTAGAGTTTCCTCTGTACTTGGGTCTATCCACCTGCCAGAGAATCACTAAAACCACTCTTAACAACACATCAACAATTCAGCAAAGCATCACATTATATCAATAACACAAATCTCAACCTTACCAGTAATACATTATCAAAAGTGATATCTGGACATGAGTTACACATATTTAAATCATAACACCAAGAAAGTACCTTTCGAACCACAACTATTTGTCTATACAAACAAGTGAGAATATTTTCTTTCCACTACACCCTCGGCCTTTGAGGTGACCTCCTCGACTCATAGACTTCACCGTAATAGTTTAACGGAGACAATCCCAACTTCCGGACTAATCTAACAAGGATGACAATTATGTTCCCCTCATATGACAACCACCCATTAACTTCACCTTCAATAGCTTCCACCGTAATGACAGACAAAGGATTTCCAACTACCTTCTTGACGTAGACACATGAAACACAGGGTGAATAGAACAACGATGGGGAAACATCATACTCATAGTTTGACCTATTACCTTCAAGATTACACAAGGCCTAATATGACTACACCTATTTTACCTTTATTAACAATTCATATAATATCTTCATGGAGAAAATCTTGAGAATAACCCGTTCAATTTCTTCAATTCTAAATCTCTACGCTAAACACCCAAACTAAACGTTTGGGGACCTTCAACAATTATAATAAGATGTGCTAGGATGAATATGACCATAAAATTTCCTACCCAATATGTTTGATTATAGGAAGATGCTTCTTCTTTGACATATTTGAACCTTCCACGCCCATAGATTTACTATAAATAGGAATAACGATGTTTCGAGTTTGAGTTAGAATTATTCAAGAACCCATCAATATGCTAAGCATGGAATTTTAGGAGGTTATATCCTAAGAGACTTGAAGGTTACTACCAATAGCGCTATCATGCTTAATCATTGTGATGACATCTTTGATTCGACAAATGAGGCATAGAGGTAACTATAGCTAGTATGCATTGATGATGCGGGAACCATGTACATGATCTTGAGTTGTAAAAGAAGTGATTCATTTTAGACATGTGATATGGGAGGCATGATCGGGAGGATAAAGACGTTAGCGTCAGTTATTCTTGGAATACGATGAGTTATGAAAGGTATAGTAACAATTGTTTAATTCTATACGTGCTTTGTTCGACAATAGTAAGTCTTAAGGAGAAATAGCCAAGTACGTGACACCAGTCGCCTTCTTGAGTGTAAGGAAAATTAGTTTAACTCGAAATGAAATATTCTTGCACCATGAATGTGATAGGTTTCAAAAATACATGAAGTTGCATTACACTCTCATCAGTAACTGACATAGGGATCTATGCCACAAGCCCACGAGGTTGAAAAAGAGGTTGAACACTTGTGAGATTATTATTCTGGCAGCTTAACCATTCCCGATAGTTGATCCTATATGATAGGACTAGAGATGCGATAAACTTGTCTTTCAATCAGTATGCTCATGATATGTGCCAAAATCTGAAGCATCCACCTGAATTTGGGAGGGAAAGGTCGCGGTAAGGCTACTTAACTTCAACAACACATGAGTAAAACCATCTAGCTAGGACATCTCAATATTGGAACTAAATCATGCATTGGTTAGAGAGGTTTTAATGGTTTATATGATGCTTCGGGAAGAAAGGCAAATAAAACTCCTATCTACCCAAGGATATGGAATGCTAAGGATAGTAAACTCTCAACACATGACAATGACATAGTAAATGATTCTAGAAGCTGAGTGTTTAAATATAACGGGACCTAGGGAGGTACTGTAAGGTAACCATGAAAGGTTTGTGAATGTTCATAATGAGTTCGCCATGGGTCTTGTGACTTGAAAAATACCCATATGCTAATGAAGGATGGGAAAAACATGAGAAGAGGTTGTGATGCTACGATACCCCAAAGGTGCATTCGGTCTTGACCGAGAGCCTATTAAGGATCCTTAAGAGAAAGGAAGTGCTACAACGACATATAGAAGGGCGCGATTTCTCATGGTTATCCAACAAGTGTTAGGAAACTAGCACAATGAATTTACTAACTAAGGAACACAACCAGAACATGTTGTTGAGGTGTAAAGAGAAAATGCACACTTGTTATAAACTAAACATGTTTCTGCTATAACAACTTTCTAGCTGTAGTTCCCGACCACGTCGTGAGCAGCTATAATACTAGGAACGAGGTGAGTTACTCACTGAGGTATGATCTAGGTGGATTGAAAGTTATAATGAGATGAAAAACAAAAGATTTTCCCATGATGAATTTGTGAAAATATCAAATTTTAGAGAAGCTTTATGCGGAGAAGTGACCTTTTCAATTGACATGAACACGTATGATAGGTGCTGAGACATGCTCTTATGTTATAGATCGCGAGAAGGGTTCATGATGGTGTTCACAAGGGAGTAAAGTGATTCCTTAAATACTATGAGCCACATACATAGGAGAGGAGAGAGAGGCTCAAGAAAAATCTCAACACTAGGCTATCTTACATTAGATTCGATATCATGTAGGTAAACATTATAATGGTGCATGCACAAGCATAAGTGAACAGGTGTTATCTATTTGAATCAAAAGGTCCTATAATAAATTCATCAGGTATAGTCCTTTGTTGAGAATTTGGGGAAGCAAGTGGGAAGTATTAACCTATAGTTATAACTGAATTCAAGGAAATCGTTATAGAACTCAATTCCCCAAGAGGTTGTAAATAAGAGAATTGCAATAAAGATGGTTTACGAATAAGGCATCTCGTTAAAAGAGTAGATACATGCAATGTTTTGTGATTCAGTTTCTTGTTAAAACCATATTTATGTAGACTTTTCAATACAGGTGTTCATATACAACAAGGAGAATTATGTGGTGCTCAGAATGATGAAGCAAGGAGTGACTTACTTGGTGACTTTAGGTAAACAGGGCAGTGCCTTAATGGATGCCCCTCGACTTCACATCCATAACATACATTAGTACCATAGTGACATACCCCCGAATGACATCTCCTACACTTCACACAACGGGGATGAGGTCCACTAAACTGACTTGATATTTACCTTTTTTGCATGCATCATAAGCATCCCCTTTATCCTTCCTCTAAGCCTTCTTGGCGGGAGTAACAACCTCTATACTGGTTTGCTGTATGGGCCTTTGCAATTTCCCAAGCCTACCACCCCTAACACGATCCTGAACATACTCACAACACGACACTAGATGTTCCTTCCCGCATATTGGGCAGACCGATATGTGTGTACCCAATCTAGGGAATTTGTTCTTCTTCTACCCCCTCTTTCTAACATATTTCAAGAGTCTTCCAACATAAACCCGAGTGATGCTTCCTCCATATAAAACATTCCTGCCTATTGGTACTAACAACCCTCTTTCGTTTCTTAGGTGCTCTCACTACATGATTTGGTGGTGCAGTAACCTTAATAGGAATAAGGACACCTCCCTTAGAAACTAGTTCTTCCAATCCCTCCACGGCTCGACCCAATCTCCCAATGAACTCTCGTGCAATCTCCCCCAAGTTCAATGGCAGGGTCATTCCCTCCGCTCTGTTTCGAACTCGTGGATTACTCATCTGGAAAATGAGACATAACGATAAAATTAGCTCCCTATCTTGAGCTCTATCGCGCAATTTGGAGTATTAAAGAAAGGTGACATTCCTAAATATCCAATTATCCTCCTCTTTATAGATGTGGTCTACAACACACCAATAAGAAAGACTCTACTACACACGGCTCCGATACATTTTAGGACTTTTTAAAACTTTAGGCTCTTATACCAAGCTTGTCACGCCCCGACCTCAGGGAGCGCGACCAACACTCAACTAAGATACACCGGTTAAGCAAGCCTGCTAGATGCCTTCTACCCAACCTTGTCCATTAAAAATATAAGAGTCAATACAAGTGATAGACATGAGAAGAGTCGAGTGTTCCACATTCTTTTCCCATTACTCAAAAGAGATTCATTTACAATTTCGAAAATATTACAAGTTCATAATTACGAGAGAAAACATGTTTCCCAAATACCAACACTTCTAGTTCATTACCCAATATCGAAAACCACTTACAACATGGCCATGAAGCCTCTAAGTACAACAGAAGAGTAGTATGAAAGTGCCTGCAACAAGGCCCTGGCTATACCTCAAAACAAAAGGAACAATGTCAAGTGACATAAGGCCCGGAACAAAGTAGGGCTCACCGAAACCTGCAGAATAGAGAGTAACTACTAACGAGGGTCAAAGTTGCCTGTTGACGAACCACCTTCATCCATTGAAGATGCAGCACCCCCGACAAAGGGACGTTAGTACATATGGAATAGTACTAGTATGTAAAGATAAATGCCATATTTCAAAATAGAATGCCAATATAAGAAAGAGAAATCCATGGAAATAACAAGAAACAATTAATGATATCCAGCTGCCCAGTTAACAACTTTCAAAATATGAAAAATAATATATATATATTTGGCTGGGAGATCATTAGTATCGATATACTACCATAATTTTAGCATGAAGTCCAACATGGACCGATTGGCTAGGCCGTATCACCAAAAGACATCCAATCACAGTCACAATCACAATCACAATCACCACCATGTGTGCGGCATGGCGTCTGATCTTGACTCGATCGACTAGGCCGTCTCACCATAATGTCGTGTGGATCGACATCAACCTCTGCTAGCAATCATCTCATCCCAATTAAGGGGAACAATCTCAACACATCAATCTCATCTAAGGGGAATATTCTCAACACATCAGTACGAGAATTTACCCTTAATCACACCTACACCGGCACATGTAGTTTCAGGGTTAGGTTGTTTTAACCTACCCTTCCTTGATGACTAACAATACTCCCAAAAACATTCTTTTTCTATTTTCCATACAAAGGAAACAAAAATACAAATACAATCACCTCATAACCTTTCACATCAATTATAACTTCATTAGTACTTTCAACCACTCACATTATGTCATTGGCTCTCTTGGCCATACGTATGATTCTTTATTCATGGCACGGTAGCCGTATCTCATATTCCACATTTTTTATTTCTTTACTTTCAAGGATCATCATCATAAACATCAACACATAGAAATATTCTGAAAATCATAACTTTAGGTTCATTAGTAATGAAAGCTTTAAACACAATAAATTCCTTTCCAAAGAATGGAGCAAAATGACTAGCAATTGAAGCACGAGTTAAAATCTTAAACGAGTGACACACCATTTATTATTGACATACTTTTCCCCATAAAAGGGCAATACACAATTTTAACTCATGAATATGTAAGAACTCAAAACACATTAGAAATATTTACAAAGTATAGCATGGTGATTTATGATTGAGGTAGAGGTTCAAATCATAGGAATTAGTTAAACCAACAACATTTGAATATGACTTGAGTACATAAGCTTTTCGGAAAATCTATTTTTTGAATCAATTTGGAACAGTTGAAACCGGGCTCATTCCGTAATCTTTCACACATTATTCTCCAACCCACTTCTTTCACTTTCAAACATCTTTATAGATTATCAACAATAAAAATATTTGAAATCAAGGCCTTAAGTATATATATATATATATGAGCAATATGAATCTTAGGCGCATTGAGTTTTTCTTTCCAAGTTAAGCATAATAGGTTTTCATTTGAAACACTAATTGGAGTCATAACATTTTAATACATAAACCTTACTTGAATTCATTCTCAAAAGAGATCATGATAAAATAGGAGCAATTGGAACATGATTTGAGTATATATACCTTTCAACACAACACTTGTTTAGAATAATTGAATTTATTAGGAACAACCGGTACTTGGGTCAACCATACTTGAAACTTATGGGAACAACATGAAATTCGATTCTAGACAGAAGTTTAGCCAACATACCTTGCTTGAACTTTATTTAGATTACTACAATGTCCCAATACTCTTAGCATTATCAATCTATAGGAAGATAGCAAAAATCAGATGATAATTAGAAAGATTCTCATGGTGTAACTCTCTTAAGAATTTGGTCAAACACCTATTGTGCAAAATTGTCTACAAAGATCTACAATGGTAATCCCTTCCTCCCTCAAACAATTTCAACAAGAAACTACTCAAAATAGTTCAATAATCTCACATAGTACCACCTATTGACACATGCAAGTCCTATCTCAAACTCCATAACCTACTTAAACCCATAACAATTGCTTGAAGGCTTTAGGACAAGGTCTTACCTGGATAGATGATGGCCTACTAAGTGATTCCCTTGAATCTTCAAGATTGGGCAAGGATTGATGATCAATGCACTTGGGAATCCTTCATCTCTCTCTAAAGCACTCCACTCTCTCTAAAATGTGTATTTAACCCAGCCAAAATAATCCCAAAGTTGTTTTGTAAGAAATGGGGTAGGGTTATAAAACAGAAAATAGGCCCTCCGTACTCTACTCTACGGTCTCAGAGTGGACCGCAAAACAGGTATGTGGTCCTCATAAGGGACCGCAAAATTAACTTCCAAAAACTGGGCTGGCCTAAACAAGTCTGCGGCCAGATCTAGGGTTCACAGACTAGTTATGCGGTCGCAGATGGACCATAGAATCACCTAACAAAATTCTTCATCCAAAATCTATGATAGAAGTGTGGACCGCGAAATGATTATGAGGTCGCATAATAGACCACACAATGATCTTACAATTCAACAATTTTTTCGCTGAACTCTGCGATGGGTATGTGGTCCGCAGAATGGATCTGCGATCATGAATCTGGCCACATAATTACCTCCTTCAGCAAAAATTTCCACCAACTCCTCGATGCATTCTTCAACCCAAAAAGTCCGTACTATGGTACTACCTCCGAACACTTCAGCTTAGCTCGGCACCACAAAAAAAATTACTTGCAGGAAATTTACAGGGCCTTACAACCTTATCTGTTAAGGATTTGTATTGATAAAATGATCTGGAGATGTATCCTTAAGACATGCCAATCTTTTGTTTTGCAGGCTTGTCACGCATCCCTATCGACGTGTTTGACGTAGGGGGAATTTATTTCATGGGGGCCTTTTGTTAGCTCACATGGCAACAAATACATACTTATAGTTATGGACTGTGTGTCAAAATGGGTGGAAGCTATGGCACTTCCTACAAATAATACAAAGGGAGTTATTGATTTTTTGAGAAAGAATATATTAAATCGATTTAGCACTCTAAGGGCAATAATTAGTGATGGGGGTACTCACTTCTGCAACCGAGTCTTCACAAAGTTGTTAGAAAAATATGGTGTTCGCCACAAGTTCCCCCCCCCCCAATCACCCATAAACAAGCGGGCAAGTAGAGGTGTCGAATAGAGAAATAAAGAGTATGTTGACAAAGACCATGAATACTGCAAGAACGGATTGGACGAATAAGTTAGATGATGCACTCTAGGCCTATCGTACCACTTTTAGAACTCCAATTGATATGTCTCCATATAAACTGTTGTTTGGGAAAGCGTGTCACTTACCCATGGAGTTGGAGCATAGAGCTTTGCGTGCATTGAGGCAATTGAATCTCGATATGGAAATTGCTGGTGCAAGTAGAGTCATAGAGTTGCACGAGCTTGATGAGTTTCATTACCATACTTTTGAGAATGAAGATGATGCATGGGAAAAATATTCTTGAGCAAAATTTTAAACCTGGAGACGTGGTATTGCTATATAACTCAAGAATGAAATTATTTTTGGATAAGCTGAAATAAAAATGGTCGGGACCATTCAGAGTAGTGCAAGTGCTCTCAAATGTTGCTGCAGAATTGAGTCCGAGGATGCGACGCACATGTTTAGAGTGAATGGGAAAAGGTTGAAAAACTACCTTGGAATGAGTAACAAAAAATGAGAGACATATGTGATACGGTTGAACGAACATTAATATGTGAGTGAAGTATAATCCAGAAAGTCTGCATCGTGCCGCGACGTTAAATAAGACGCTTCTTGGGAGGAAACTCATGGTTTTGTTGTACCCGCAATGTTAAATCAAGCGCTTGTTAGGAGGCAACCTAATTTTTTTGTTTTTGTCTAGTTGTCATTTACTTTTAAAAAGAATGTGGGGAGGCAACAATGAAGTGAAGCTCGCTTCGCGAGATCGACACCAAGAATGTTGTGGAGAAAATTCTTGGGGACAGCAAAGTGTGTCTCGCTTTGCGAGACCGAGACCAAAAGAGAGAAAGCAGATATAGAATGGACGGCGAAGTGCCCATGGCTTCGCGAGATTGAGACTGGCCATAACTGAACAGGTATAAGGGCGCATCTCCAGGTCGCACATTGCGCTGTCCTCGCTACCCTTGGCATTTTTTAAAATTTTTTTCTTCAATTTTTTTGCTTTCTAGTTTGTTAAAAAGAAGAAAAGAAAATAAAAAGACACCCTCTATAACTCAAACACATAAACCCTCACTCTCTGTCACTCTAAACACACACGCCTAAAAACCCCACTCTTCTTGCTCCTCCCCATCACCCCATCTCTACCACTACAACTACTGCTGCTGCTACTACTACTACTACTGCTACAGCTACTACTACTGCTACTACTATTACTACTACTACTGCTACTACTACTACTACTACTACTACTACTACTACTACTACTACTACTATTACTACTACTACTACTACTACTACTACTACTACTACTATTATTGTTATTATTTTTCCTTTAGTTAGTCTTTCCTCCCCACCCATGACAGTCCTCTCCCGTTCCCTTAGATCATGACACTATTGGCAAATTGAAACAATAAAGCTTAACAAAAGTTATGCACATAAAGTGTCCGATGAATTGCCCGAATGAATTTATTTGGTGAGGTTTAGTGAAGTCTGATTACCTAACCTACTTCTATTGGTCATACGAACATATCTTAAGTGTAGGGTGGCCGTTGGGTGTCTTATGAACATTAATTGTGCTCTTTCTAAGACAAGTATCATCCGCGGTCAATTTAGGCACGAATGAGGTATTGCCTTACCCATGTATTGTTGAATTGTGTTAATTAACATGGAATAACTATCAAGTTACAGACAGATGCAAAGGGGCTCCAAATAGTTGATTTGAGTGCTACTGATGGCACTGTAGCAGAGGATCCAGGATTAGCCGTTGTGATCGATGTTTACTGCTGGTCCTCACCACGACCCGAGTGATTTTTAGGGAGTTTCTGACAGCCACCCTATTTTTGATCTTGGTTATTTATATTTTTGTGATATTATGCAACTGAGGATAGTTCACATTCTTTAGTGTGGGGTGGGGTGGGGTGTAAGACCTTAATTTTTGTGGCATGTGCTTAATTGCTAGAGATACATTTTGAATTGCATGATCACATTTATAGCCATTGTAATTGTAAAATTATAGTAGTTTTTTCTATTATGTCTTAATCCTGGGTTTTCTTTAAACCGTGGTTCTTTCCCAAGGATGCAAATTTATTGAAGTGGGTATTTTTAGGTAGATTTTTTTTTCAAACTTTTCATAGAATTATGGACTTTTCCCGATGATGGATTACCTAGATAGTTTTCTTGAGGGACTAAAGTCTAAAGAAAAATACAAAAAGATTTTCTGTTTCTCTTATTTTATTTTCTCGTTGAACTGGCAAAAGAATTGGATGAAGCTTGAGTGATTTGTGCTTTGACATGTTTTATATTGAGGCTTAGGTCTGAAGCATTTGAACTAAGTATTTTCTTCATGATCTATATAATTACATGCCTTGAGAACATGTGTGGCTTTGTTTTTTACACCGATGCTCATTTTTTCACTCTTATGATTAATTTCTGTGTGCTGAAATTTTATGATGATTGTGCTAGTTGCTTTAACTTGACAGTCAGGTCAGGTCAGTCCTAAGTGAGTCATGTGCATTGTGTGAGGTGAGACTTTAGTCTACTCTATGCAATCCTTGTTAGTCTAGAACGTGTCCCGTGTGTGAGTCAAAGCGAAATAAAAGTGTTGGAAGTTTGGGAAGTGATATAGGTTTTCTTTGATTGACACCCCTTTTGAGCCTGTAGACCATTTCTTTGGCAACCACATTACAAGACGAATTCCCTTTGTTCTTAATCAGATCTTGTTGAACATTTACCTCCGAAAGCACTCAAGTAGCAAGAAGAGTAAAGAAAAAGATTGGGGAGCTTTGGAGTGGAACCATAGAAAGGCCGAACATGTGAACTTGTCTACAAACAAAAAAGGTACTAGTCGAAAATACCAAATTAAGGAGAATCCTATATTGGATTATTATTAATAAATTCACCACAAGGCATCAAGCCAAGTGGCATATTTGCTAAAAAATAAATAAATAAGGAGAGTGAAAAAAGAAGAAGAATAACACCTCCATATCTTTGCCTGGGCTAGTAAATATTTATATGTTAATGTGCTTAATTAAGAAGGGCATAAATATGTATGGTTTAATGGCAAGACATTTAATTAGTCATGACAAGAAGGTGCTTAGAAGAGAAGTGTAGTGTATTAAAGTTCTTAGGAGGGTTAGTCACTATTTTCACAAATATATCCTACCCGTACATTAGCCAACATTATAATCTATAAAGTCCTACTTGATCCTAGACTTTGCGAGCTAAAATTAGTAGAGACTTACACTACGGCTAAGCCTATGGTACGAACTTGGGTGGCATAAGAGTTTCTTTGTGTGAGTGAGCAAATTCTTCCGATCTAACAATCCTAAATTATATTTGAACTTATATTTGAGTGTGTGGACTACTTTCTCTCTTTGATTTGTTGGTGAGGGCACATAATTTGCGAAAGATTGGTAGAGACCTTGATTTTTGAGAAGGCACAAGGAGCGAGCCATAGTGTGAAATGCATTAGAGTCAAGTTTTGAGGCGAGGATGTTAGAAAGAGCCACATGAATATTTTAAATTATATTGGCGTGAGTTTAAAATTTGAGGAATACTATGAAGAGTGCATATACTGGCTTCTAAGCGTTTATCTAAACCATTGTCATTGTTGTGATGCTTGAGTATATTTTGAAAGGCGTTTCTTGCTTATGTGCTTAATTTTAAGTTGCTCGCGGACGAGCAGAAGCTTATAATGTGTGGGATGGTGATGAAGGGTGAAAAATGCATGTTTTGAGTGTGTTTGTGTGTTATTTCGTCTGTGAGTTGCGGGATTTCACACCACTTTTGACGTGAAAATATGCTCATTATGTGTTTCTTATGTGTAGGTACAAATTTACGCGAAAAAGGATCAAATGGAAGAAAAATTGGTGAAAAAGGAGCTGAAGAGAGAAGTCCGGGACAGCGAAGCAAGGTTCACTTCGCCATACCGGGATCGGAGCAGAAGAAACCAGGAATTCCCCAAAAGTCAACCCTGGGTTTGCACGATTAAAACCCATGTCGAGGGGTAGATCTCGCTACCCGTAACCCACTAGTCAATATATATGTTTGATTGAGTCCAAATTGACTCTCAAATCGCAAATTTTTATTTTTCAAAATATAGTAAAATATTTCCAAAATGTCTCTCCAAACTTTTAGATTAGATGTTAAAATTAATGAATAATCTTGTTATATTATCAAAATTGAGTTAAAATCACTTACCCAATAGCTTGGTAAGAAAATCCTCTTCTAAAATCGCCTTTCACCGAGCATAGGGCTCAAAATGTGATAATATGAGACTAAATCCAAAAATCTCACCCTTTTGTTCAGCTGCAGAAGTGCAAATGTGAATAGGGATTCGCAAATGTGGTCACTCGTAAATGCAACAAATACATCGCAAATGTGACGCCTGAGCAGCCCAAGGAATGTAGCAAAAGCAACATGCGAAGACAATCCCCTTGGCAAAAGCGACCCCTTGATCGCAATTGTCGTCACCCCTGCCCAATTGCACCATCGCAAATGCGATCCAACAGTTCGCAAAAGCGAACACCCCATCACGAGCCAAACACGCAATTGCGATGCCGACCTCGAAAATGCGAGGTTCACAAATGCGAACAGGATCTCGCATTTGCGAGAACAACATCATTAGCCCAAAAACAAGTAAAATGTGAAACTCACTCAAATAATCTGAAACACGTCTGAAACTCACCCGAGCCCCCGAGGCTTCATGCCAAACATCCAGAAGATCTAAAAATATCATACGACCTCGCTCATGAGCTCAATATACCAAAATAATATCCAGAACCACGAATTGAACACCAAAACACATGGAATTCACAATAAAGCCCAAAAATCTCTAAAATCACAACGAAGCTTATGATTCCAAAGCAACTTGGAATGATACAAAACTTTGCACACAAGTTCCAAATAAAAAAGCAGAACTATTCTAAGTCCCGGAACAAAAATTCAAACTCGATAGCTATAAAGTCAACCTATGGTAAATCTTAAAAAAAATCTAAACTTCTAAATTGCCAACTTTCGGCAAAACGAGCCAAATCAACCTAAAAGCCTCCAAATCCCATTTTGGGAATACACTTAAGTCCAAATCACCTTACGAATCTATTAGAACTATCAAAACACTGTTCCAGAATCGTTTTCACAAAAGTCAAACCTCAGTCAATTTTGCAACTTAAGCTTCCAAACTAATAATCAAGTGTTCTAAATCTACAAAAAAATTCCCTGAAACCAAACCGAACATCCTCGCAAGTCACATAACCATAAATACACACACGAGAAGCTTCAAAAGGGGAAACATTATTCAAATACACAAAACGACCTGTCGGGTCGTTACATCAAAACTCAAAATAGTGAAAAATAAGCAACTCTCAAAATTCTGGACATAAAATAGACCTTATAGCATTTTACTCTCCGCGATCGCGAGCCACCATATTCGTGATCGCAATGCTCAAATATACATCGCCTCTTGCCTCTTCTACGCGAACACGAATACGATCACGAAGGCCAATTGACCTCTTCTCTATCTGAATGCAAGCATCCTTACTTGAACGTTAAAAGCTAAACTCGCCCAATCCCTCTCTTCTATGCAATCATGAAGTCCATTACGCAATCGTGATTCACCACTTAGCACCTCTGTGATTGTGATTCCACTTCTGCGATCACATAGAATAACAACCTTATGCCTCCATTTCCTTCTCGCATTCGCACGCACACAGAAAACTAGCAGTCACAAAATGGCTCAACTTAACTCATACCAACCTATTTCGCTACCCAAGCAAAACTTGCTCTTTATAACTCAACTCTTAGTCTATATAGAAATACTTCTTCTAAACCATCTGCTTTCTCATATTCTGTTGGTGGCACCGATCTCATGGAGGTAAATCATACCCCAAAGTGAAACTTTAGGCTGTGTAACCCTTATCATCAAATAAAAAACCAAGCATATGATCCACTAACTCTTCCAGCTCACGAAAGTCCTATATACCATAGTATAAGAATAACTGAACCTCGGGCGATGTATCAAGTTGAAATCAACTACTTACTTAAGTAAAATACCACATAAGTCCCGAAATATTCTGTTTGAAAACTTGTAGTACGTGAACTATCTCAAGAGTTAGGAGTCTACACCATATTTTCAAAAGCACAGTTAAATATACGGAACATCTTCATCTCAACCCATACCTCACTTCTCCTTAAAGGACAAATCTTGAACATAGGTGACTGTGTATTTTATTCTTTACGAGATAAGCCCAATTTGATCAAACCAGTCAATCTATGCTCAAGTTGACTTTCCTATCAACATGAAAACCATATCAGGTTGGAAAGTGTCTTCTCTATCCATGATTGTGACTACACATGCCTAATAGGCTCGGTCTACCACAAAAATACTCCCCCCACTAGGGCTGAAACGGTAAGAACTCACCTTAGAACACAAGTTCCTTCCACTTTCTCGAATTCTATGGTTAATATAAGCATTCTGAATGCCTTTCTCATACTCTGGCTAAGCAAAGCGTAACATATGTCAAGTCAACTGTAGGAACTAAATTCCATACTTGCAGACGGTCATAGCCTTCTTTAAAATATATTAAACATTCTTTATAACTCATCTCTTAACATGATGGTGTGTGAGAATCTCAATACTCGGTGAATTATATAACTCTACTATGATCCATTCTCGGTGATGGTCATATCGATTGCTTTCAAATGTATCGAACGTTCTCTATAAGTCATCTCTTAACACAATCGTGTGTGAGAGTCTCAATACTCAATTTCCTACTCAAACTATAATAACAGTCATGCCCTGGTGCTCTAAGTACCCAACTGTAACGACCTGATAGGTCATTTTGAGTTCTAGCTTTATGTTTTGTGATTTTAGACCTTGAATAGCTTCATTTGATGTTTTATGACTTGTGTGCGTGGTTCATTTCAATTTCCAAAAAGTTTAGATGTGTTTTGAAAGAGAAGTTCTAATTCTATAGCTTTTATGTTGTTGGAGTTGACCACAGTCAACATTCTCGGTAAATGACCTCGGATCATTTTTTTGATATTTTTGATAGGTTCATATAATGATTCATGACTTGTACATATATTTGGGTTGGGTCACGGGTGACCTAAGGCTGTTTTGGTACTTATAGTTGAAAGTTGGAAACTTTAGTATGAAACTTTGAAATCATTGAGTTTTGATGCTTCGTTCTTAGTTTTGATGTTGCCGAGGATCTATTAGAAACAACCCATCCATCTCAACAAGCTAGGGGTAAGGCGGCATACACACTACTCTCCCCTTATCCCACTATGTGGTATTATACTAGATGTTGTTGTTGTTGTTATTCTTAGTTTTGATGTTGTTTTGATTTTTTGAGCGTGCGAGTGATTTTGTGTAAGGTTTTTATACTTTTTAGAATATTTGGACGGAGTTCCAGAGGGCTCAGTTAAGTGTTTGACCATTTTAAATCTTGTCGGAATAGCTAATGTGCTGGTGTTTCTTAATGCTTCACTATCGTAAAGCATGTCTCATAATCGCATAAAAGGATTGGGGCTGGGGAAGGTTGTTCTTCACGATCACGGAGCTTGTCTCGTGACCGCCTAGTGCATTCTGGTGCCGATGGGAATTTTATTTGCATTAGGGGCTTAACGGTCTCATAAACGAACATTGGGGCCAGGGGCGTTTATTCATCACGAACGCGATGGGTGGGATTGCGAACGTGAAGGCTTGGGGGAGATCGCCTTTCGTGGATGTGGAGCAGCCTTCACGAGTGTGATGTTCTATGACTGTTGGCCTTTGTGAACACGAGCGTCCTTCCACAAATACGAAGAAGGATTTTCGTCCAGGTATAAATAGTGCTGAAAATCAGGATTTAGCTACTTTTCACCATTTTTGATACCTAGACCACAGATTAAGGAGATTCTTGAGAGGCTTTTTCCCCAAAACTTTAAAGATTCTAGTTGTTTGGAGGCTTATGCTAAAGGATAATCAATTTTGTAGAGTTCATTTATTCCGAAAAGAGGTAAGTATCTTGGTTAACCTTGATTAAGGGAATTAGATTGTATTTAGATATATTTGATACGTGCTAAATGTGTTGGGGATGATGTATATGCATTTTTCATGGTTTAAGTATGCGTGCAGAATTAGCCTTATTCATGTCTTATTTGCTTCATGTATTATTTCTCTTATGTTTTAGACAGTTTGTCAAATTCTTGTGTATTTACATGCTTTCTAGTAACTATATTTAAGTTTTGTTGAGATAGTTAGGCATTATGGTTCTTGAGATGTTGTCTTGCTTATTGTTGCAAAAGTTATGATTAGTCTCTCACGTTGTGTATCATGCTTAACCATTTTCCTTGATGTTTTATTCTTCTTACTTTGATTGGTACTGATTTACATATGCTTGGTGAGGATGAGAGATTACGCATGATGGGAGTTTTTTGTTCTTGCAAGGATGAGTGATTATGCACGACGGATATTTCCGTGCTGTGAGGATGAGAGACATTATACGACAGGTGTTTTCGTGCAATTAGGATGAGTGATATATGAATGATACGTGTTTTCATGCTTTGTGATATGATATCTTTTACTCATTACTTTTTGTTATGTACATTTGTGGACTCATCTATGTTGTTTCATGGTTATCATTTTATTTTTTTGATTAAAGTTGTGGAGATAGGTCGAGTGTGACATTTGAGAAACATGATGGTTGTTTCCTTTAGTTTATCATTTTGCTACTTCTCGTATTTACTCTTATTATTTCTCTTATTATTTATCTTACTATTTTCTTTTTCTCTTTTTATTAACTACATAAGTTTATAAAGTAGGTGTCTCGTCATAGCCACATCTATACCTCATTGAGGTTAGACTCAATACTTACTAAGTATATTGGGTCGGTTATACTTATAGTACACTTCTGCACTTCTTATGCAGATTCAAATATTGTTACCAACAGAGTCTTGAGAGGTGCTTAGCTATTACGAGACAGGATACTCAAGGTAAATCAGCATACTCTTCCACATGCCTTGGAGTCACCTTTCCATTATCTCTATAATGGTTTATTTGTATTCAACAATATTGTAATCCTTTTAGACTTTGTATTTAGCACTCTTTAGAGCTCATGTATTTCGTAACTCCAACCTCGGGAGGTGTGTATGTCAGTTGTATTATTTTAGACTTACTTTGTTGTAAGAGCTTTTACTCTTTGTTTGTGATATATTGCTGTTAAATGCCTAGTTTTGTTTCTATCAAAATTGTTAGGTGTTGGCTTGCCTTGCTAGAGGGTTAGGTGCCATCATGACCCCTTTGGTTGGGATTTTATATAGTTCCAAGTAGGTATCAAAGCCATGTTGCATAGGTCTCACGAGTCATGAGCAAGCTTGATAGAGTCTTGAGGATCAATGACGTTTGTACTTATCTTTGAGAGGCTCTAAGGCTTTTGGTAAACATCACTTTCTTTCTTTCTATATTGTGAAACTTTGTTGTGTCCTACAGTTTGAATGTTTATTCTCTTATTCTCTCACATATGGTAAGGACACGCGCTTCAACCGCAGTAGAGTAGGAGCCAGAGCCCCATGTTATAACAACTACAAAGGGCAGAGGTAGAGCTAGAGCCTAGCCCAAGGTATGTGTAGCAGCGCCTACATTTACTCATGCTCATGCTAGAGTAGCGTTTATTGAGCCTAGACATCTCCAGATAGCGAGATTTTAGTCGAGTTGAGCTGGTTGGGCTAGCTCAAGTCCCATAACGATTTATTGCTTCTAGTGCTTTAGGACACCTTGGTCTATATGGTTGGCCTTATGGAGAGCATGGTTCAGGCGGGTGTCCTTCCTATGGCACCAGTCACTTCTTAGGACTGGGGAGTAGCTTAGACTCCCGAAACTCACACTTAGAGCAGATGGTGCAAGGGTATCATACACCAGAAGTACTACCATTTGGTGTGATTCAGCCTGTTGTTGCAGTGCAACCTGATGCTAGGTCCGCGATGTCAGCTAATGAGCTAAAGAAGTTGAATAGGTTTCCAAAGTTGTTTCCTCCTTACTTCAGTGGTGCTCCTTCAAAGGATGCCTAGGAGTTCTTAGACTGATGTCATGAGATTCTATGTGTTTGAGACTGGTTGAGTCCACGTAGTGGAATTTACAATTTTTTAGATGCAGGGTTGTCACGATCCAAAGATGGCGCCTAACACCTATTTCTAGGAAAGCCAACAAATAATATGCGGAAAAATACTTCAATAATAATAAGAAATAGTTTCAAAAGCAAAATAAATAAAATAACTGAAGTTAAAAATATCAATACAAATTAATCGACCCCAAAATCAGGTGTCAACGAGTACATGAGCTCTATAGAATACTGACTACAAGGTCCGAACAAAGTACAATAATGTCTAGAAGACTGAAGAGTGAGAACATAAGATAAAAGAGGGGATTTCAAGGCATGTGACAACACAACAGTGCTACCTCGTGATCTCCAAGAAAATTCGGACACAACTCAATAACAACACTCGCTAGCAACAACACCTGGATCTGCACTCTAACGACCCAACTGGTTATTTTGAGTATTTTATCCCTGTTTCCTTATTTATTGCCTCCTCTATATTATATTGTGGTTATGTGACTTGCCGGAGTGTTTTGTTTCGGTTTCGTATGAGTTTCAGAGTGAAATGGGACACTTAGTCCCTAAGTTGAAAGAGTTGACTGTAGACTTTGTGTAGATGACTCCAGAATGGAGTTTTGATTGTTCTAATAGCTCCGTATGGTGATTTTGGACTTAGGAGCATGTCCGGATATTGATTTGGAGGTCTGTAGGTCGCTTCAGCGTGAATTGGCGAAAGTTAAAAAGTTGAAGGTTTGGAAGGTTTTAAAGTTAGAAAGTTGAAGGTTTGACCGGGAGTTGACTTTATTGATATCAGGGTCAGATTCTGATTCCGGAAGTTAAAATATGTATGTCATGTCATTTATGACTTATGTGCAAAGTTTGAGATTAATTGAAGTTGTTTTTGTATGAATCGATATTAGTTTTGGAAATTGGATGTTCATCGTTTGAATAGGCTTGAATTGGGTTGCAATTTGTAGAATCGATATTGTTTGATGTGATTTTGGGCCTCGATTAGGTTCGTTATGTGGTTTGGAACTTTTTTGTAAATTCAGACGGGGTCCCGGTGTCCGCGTATGTGATTCGGATTGAATCCGGAACAATTTTGGACTTGGTTGATTGCTGAACCATTGCTAAGTCTACTGCAATCACACCTGCGCACTTAGGGTCACAAGTGTGGCACCGCAGAAGCGGCCCTTGAGTCGAAGAAGCGAAAATGGTGATTCTAACTCAAATTTGGCTATTATACATGAATCCATTGTTATTTTTGTCATTTAATTAGTGTTTTGAGTTAGAAAATTTGGGGGGAAATTGTGAAACTTCTTAAATCAAATGTTGGGGATTTGAAAGGCGATTTGCAGTCGGATTTGAGGAATTTTTTTATGGTTGGACTCGTTATCGAATGAGTGTTCAGATTTTGTAAGTTTGGTCAGATTTCAAGACGCGAAATGACTTTAATGTTCGAAATAACTTCATATAGAATCGAGTCGTTCGGGGTTTGACAATCACGAGAAAAGCATGCTAGTAGGTTGAGTTAACGTGTTTTGAGGCAAGTGTCTTGCCTAACTTTGTGTGGGAGAAATTAAATTTGTGTTAATTGTGATATGTGGAAGTTGTGTACGCAAGGTGATGAGTGTGCACATAGGATAAATGTGGTAATTGATCGATTTTGGTTATGAAGATTCTTTCCAAGACTTTAATTGAGTTGCCATAACATGTTATATTCATCATCGGTAGTCTATCTTCACATGCTTTACTTGATATCATTAATACTTGCCTTATCTTTTACTTACTAAATGTCTTTACATGTTTAGTTGAAGTTATTGTTCTCTTAGTTCCTTATTCATTATATACCGGTGAGTTCCTTTATTTGAAGTTGTTATTTCTTAAAATATCTTATTGTTCAATTTGGTGTTGAAGTTATAAAGGTTGTGATTAACATTGAGTCAAAGTTGTAAATTTGTTGAAATACCATTATTTTGAGTTATTCACTTTCAATTGCTATTGTGAGACTCTTGTACATATTGTGGTTGAGCCACAGGCTATTTATTTTGAAAACACTATTATTGTTGACTTCTTTGGCAAGTTGTGGGATTGGGCACTTGAGGTGTGACTTATGATACGCATGTGGTGCTATAAGGATTGGGGTTGAAATGCATGCGGTGATATAAGGTGGGCTTGATACGCATATTGCTAGTAGGGGTACTACTTGAATCCACGTGGTGTGATAAGGTGGGCTAAAACGCAAGTAGCTATTTAGAAAAAATAATTTTCAAAACTAAGTGCAAGGCTTCCGTGGTGATATAACGAAAGATTGTGATTTGATTTGATAAATGAGACTACGAGGCGGTACCACAATAATAATTCTTGTTATACCTTTCATTTACATCACTTGTGTTTTAGTTGCATTGCTTCCTTGGCATTCTTATTATGTTTTTTTTCGTGATGTCTTAATTGGTTTAGTTCAGTGTAGCTATTCTGGTTATATTTCTTCATTGTATCATTTCCATTGTTCTTCATTATCATACTGTCATATACATATTCAATTTTCTTATTTATTTTAGTAGGTGTCTTAACCTAGACTCGTTACCACTCAACCGAGGTTAGGCTTGATACTTAATAAGTACAGTTGTGGTGTTCTCATTCTACGCTTTTGCACATCTTTTTCTTCAGATCCAGGTACCTCTTACCAGCCTAGGCACCAGTGAGTCGAGAATGGATCGAAGACTTCAAGGTAAACCTGCTAGCGTCCGCAGACCTCAGAGTTACCCTTAATTTAGTTCTATATCATTCTTCTTTTATTATATACTAATGTATAGGGATGTTCAGCGTACTCATGTAGAGCTTGTGACTTAGTACCATCGGATTTTGGGAGTTTTATTCTGTTGAGTTGCGTAACCCTTTTTATGATAATTGTTGGTCAGTTTGAAAGTTTTTTCATTGACTTAGTTAAATTCTGCATGTATGTTAGGCTTACCTAGTCTTGGAGACTAGATGTCATCATGACATCCTACGGAGGAAAATTGGGGTCATGACATGCACACAAAGTGCAGAGTATAGTATGAGTACAATCGACCCCATGTAGTCAATAAATATCAAGTCTAACCTCAGGCTGAAAGAAGTGACGAGATGGGCAAGTTCCGAGGCTCACTTTGCACAACCAGCAATAGCAATAACAATAGAATAATAACATATAAAGAAAAGCACCTCAAATAATAAGAGGTTTAGCTTAACACATTAGAAGAAAGAGTTGATATGCATTTCAGACATAAAGGTTAAGGCATCAACTTCCACAAAATTCACTTAGATAGATATTTAACAAGATAAAATTGTCATATGAAGCTCGAAACATATAGTAGAGGCATCAAATACCATTTAGCATGACAAATAATACAATTCTATGCATGCATATCAGATATACATGCCAAATCAATAAAAAATCACAGTTTAAAATACTAAGTGTATATAATCTTAGCACATTCATATTGATTAGCACAAATTACCCCTTAATAAAGCTCTAAGCACACTCACGGTGCTTGGCTCAAAAGCCCATGGACCCTCACATACATATATACATCCTTTTAGCACTATACGAGTGCCTAGCACAAGTACCGCACCAAGCAAATATATATCACCATGTGCCTGCGCCCACAGTTTATACATGACTCCGGAGGGGCGGTTCGTTGCCCAAGAGCTGATGAGATCTACGTTAACAATCAATATCGTTTATCCCAACATAAGGTCTGAAGCACCCGTCACCTCCTAATCAATACCACTTAGTCTAACATGGGGCTTGGAGCATGCGTCACCCTCATATCAATATCAAATCGTCTTTATAGACAAGATCAGTCATCGATCCGCTCAAGTCTCCATATGCCAACTTCTCACATAAATATAATTCAATATGCCAAATAGAATATACCACTGTAATACAATTCAGCTCAAACTCATGTCACGTACAAGGACACCAACAACATGTGAGATAACATATTAAAAGTGCATAAAGACAGAGATATAACATGCAGATATAATATCATGACTGAAAAGTATGACTACGACTAAGGCAAATAGCTCAACATAGCAAAAATAGCCATATCATGCCTCAACAATTAAGCAAATAGTCTAGACATGATTTCTAGCATGAATGACAGCTCAAGTAGCCATACAAATCGAGAAAACATGATATCAGAGAAGCTTGATATTAAAACATGGAATATAATAGCTTAAGATCTACCTGGATCATGAATAACTACGGTACACGCATACACGCTCGTCACCTCACATATACGACACCCCCAACACATGACAAATATCATCGCCAACGAGAAGAATAGCCTCAAATCAAGTTTAGACAAGATACTTACCTCATCCGGGATAGTTTTCAACCTTAAATCGTATCAAAACCTCAATCTAGCCCTCCTATCGTGCAAAACCATACCAAACGTCATCCAAAGAAGTCAACAATTCCTTAGGACATGATCCCAGTCCATAAAGCTTCGTTCTTTGAAGAGATTCTCAAAAGTCAATAATAGTCAACTCGGGCACTTGTGGCCAAAATCCGAAACCAATACCAAAATCCAATGACCCATCACCTCCCGAGTCCAAATATGTAATTAGTTTCCAAGACTGAGTTCAAATCAGTACTCAAATCCTCAAAGTACACTCTCTCAAAGTGTAGGCAAAACCCCCAAATTCTTCCTTAGATTAACCAATCAAATGCTAATCGAAGATAAAATCATGAAAAATAATCAAATTCGAGTTAAGAACATTTACCCAATCCAAGTGGGTGAAAATCACCTAAACAATCGCTCCAATCCGAGTTCCCAGTCTCAAAATATGGTAAAATGAAGCAAAACCTCGAATATAATATGCTGCCAGTGGTACTGCATCTGCGGCCAAAAGTGTCGCATCTGCGACATTGCATCTGCGTCAAAGTCCTCGCAAATGTACAATCCACTTAAATAGCTATCTAGTCACTTCTATCAATGAAACTCCACTCCTGCGGTGTGCTCCAAATGCATATCTGTGCATGCGCTCTTGTGCTCAAATTTTACATCTATAGTCCTCTAGACATAGCCCAAGCCTCACTTTTGTTGCCTTCCTCGCTTCTGCGGCTTCACAAAACAGCAACTCCAGCCACTTCTACGACCTCGCCTATCTAATTGTATGAACAAGTCCCTATACATTATCCAAACTTGTCGAAAGGCTCGAAATACCACAAATGACATCCAAATCAATATTCGAACTCTCTAATTCGAAATACCACAAATGACATCCAAATTATCCAATCTCTTAAGTTTATAAACTTCCATCTTCAAACCAAATGTCCAATTCAAGTCTAACCAATCCTGAATGAACCCGAACTTTGTACAAAAGTCCAAATGACGAAACAATGATCCGACCCGATATCCTTAAAATCAACTCCCGGTCAAACTTGTGAACTCTCTAATTCTTCAAATTGCCAACTCTCAACAAATAGTGTCAAAACCTTCTATGAACATCCAAATTCAAATCCGAACATATGCCCAAATGAACCTATTGAAACCATAAAATACTGATTCCTAGGTTATTTACTCAAAAGTCAAACCTTGATCAACTCTTCCAACTTAAAGATTCTGAATTGAGAAATACTCTTCCAAATCAACTCTTAATCCCTCGAAAGTCAAATCTACCATATACACGAGCCATAATTCATAACATGAAACTGCTTAAAGTATCAAACCCCCGAACATAGTTCTAAAGCTCAAAAGGACCGATTGGATCGTTACATTCTTCCCTACTTAAACTTATGTCCATCCTCTAACGTGCCTAAAGTTGTTCCAAATCTACCAAATCACTGTATAACTTATCATACACATGTCTGTGGGTGATCTCACGTCACCTCAAACCACATAAGGCTATTACATAATTCAAACTAAAGTTTCTTCCTTCAACCTTAGCTTATGAATACATAGGATCAAATTCTTACTTTCGGAGCTCCTTCTACGACCTGATTCTTGTACAAATACATTGTACCAATATCAACAAGCTGTGTCAAAGCATTAGTATACTCCCAAGATGCAACCACACGATATACTTCATAATTTATATGCCCACAACAATAACTTTCGACAACAATAGATGTTCATTACCAAACCTGGTGCCGGTAATATACATCATGGCACATAAAACCTTATTCCAAACCTCACAATGTTGAAAATGATGAAATAGACGTGTAGAAACTCATAAGCACCCATCAAATCAATAAGTCATAGAGTTCTCTCGCTCGAAAAGAACTATTACTAAATTCTGAGCTGATTGGTGACATTCTTCCTCCAAACATAGATTATATGAATCTGATTGCACTGATTCCATGTCCAATCACTTTGTCTCACCCAGTACGAGCTGCTCAACTGTCGGGCCACATCAAATATGTAACGACCCAGCCGGCCATTTTGAGAATTAACACCTCAATCCCCTAATAACTAATTTTTCCATATTTATTTATGCTATTATTAATTGCCAGGAAGACTCGTTTTGAGTTTCGAAGTATTTTGGGACACTTAGTCCCTAAATGAGAGCTTAAGCCTTAGAATTTGGACCATAGTCAGAACAGTGTGAAGACGGTTCTGGAATGTAATTCCATCGGTTTTGTTTGCTCCGTTGAGCGATTTTGGGCTTAGAGGAATGTCTGAATTATGTTTTGGAGGTCCGTAGCTCATTTAGGCTTGAAATGGCGAAAGTTGAATTTTTGGAGTTTCGGGCCGATAGTGAAATTTTTGATATCGTGGTTAGAATATGATACTGGAAGTTGGAATTGTCGGTATTGTTGAATATGACTTGTGTGCAAAATTTGGGGTCAATCGGACGTGGTTTGGTTGGTTTCGGCATCGGTTGTTGGATTTTGAAATTTCAAGTTCAATAAGTTTGGATTGGAATGTTATTCATAATTTTAGCGTAGTTTTGTGTGATTTAAGGGCTCGAATAAGTTTGTATGGTGTTTTAGGATTCATTGGTATCTTTGGTTGAGGTCCCAGGGCCCTCGGGTATGTTTTCGATGCTCAACGGGTCATTTTTGGACTTAGAAGGATAGCAGATTTTCTGGTTTTTCTGTTGCAGACAATTGTTCTTCGCGTTCGAGAAGGGGAGATCACATTTGCAAAGGCTGGCCAGTGGAAGTATCGCAAACACGAGGAGCTAAGCGTGTTCGCGAAAAGGAAAGGCGGAGCAGCTAGGGACCCTAGGAAGTTGCTCTACGCGTTCGCGAGTAAGGGGTCACGTTCGTGAAGGCCCATACAGCTGAAGCTACGCGTTCGCGACTGGACCTTCGCATTCGCGGAAGAGGAAATTTGGCCAGGAGGATTTTGTTCCTCGTGTTCGCGAAGAAGAACGTATCTAGGCAGAATTTAAATTCCAAAATCGAGAGTTTGAGTTCATAACTCAAAAATTTGATTGAAAGCTTGGTAGGAGGCAAAATTTGGAGAGATTTTCGGAGGAATTTTGAGGGTAATGATTCCTGACTCCTTTTTGATTATATCCCATCAATCTAAACATGAATTCATCATCTAATTTCGGATTTGGGGTGAAAATTAGGGAAAAATTTGAGAAAAGTTCTTAGGCCTAATTTTGGGATTTTGATCGAGATTTTTGTATCTGATTTGAGATTTGGTATGGGTAGAATCGTTAGTGAATGTGTGTTCATAATTTGTGAGTTTTACCCTATTCCAAGACATGGGCTCGGGGAGGATTTTTGGGCATTTTTCTATTTTCTTGCCTTAGCTTCGATTTCACTAGCTAAATTAGTTGTTTGTGGTTGTATTTACGTTATGATATTGATTTGATTAGATTTGGGCCACTCGGAGTTGGATACTCGTAGCAAAAGCATGATACCAGATTGATTTTGAGATGGTTCGAGGTAAGTGGCTTGCCTAATCTTGTGGGGGGGAACTTCCCTTAGGATTTTGGTATTGTTGTTATATGAATGCTGTGTACGTGAGGTGACGAGTGCGTACATGTGCTAATTGTTGAAAAACCCCATTTTTTTAAGTAAATATCTATGTTTTCTTTTAACTGAGTAACACTAGTATATGAAGCCCCCTATTTAGCTTAGGAAAGCATGCTTATGTGACTTAACTGTCCTACCTGCTTTAACTGCTTACTTGGATTTTGTGTAGCATGTTTAGAGTAGAAATTTCCTATTTTCGTGACACGAACTTGAATAGAATTGTAGGATTCTTTCTTGAGACTGTTGTGTATTTACTTTGGGACTACAGATAGGTATTCCGGGAGATCCCCCTGCATGTTTACTTTGGACTACGGATCGGTATTCTGGGAGATCTCCTTGCATATTTATTAATGGGAATACGAATAAGTATTCGGGAGATCCCCCTGTACTGCATATTTATTTTTGGACTAGGGGATGATATCCTGGGAGATCTTCTGCACATTTACGTTTGGGACTACATGACGATATCCTAGGAGATCCCCGGTTGCTATCTCTGTTTATTGAGTTATTTCTTTCTATGATTTCACCTTTATTAACTATTAGCATTTAATTATACTGTCTCATTTCACATTATTTACCTTGTTATATATATAACCAGTAGGGCCCCGACCTGATCTCGTCACTACTCGACCGAGGTTAGGCTTTGCACTTACTGGGTACCGTTGTGGTGTACTTATGCCCTTTCCTGCACATGTTTTTCGTGTGTAGATCCAGGTTCTACTTCTCATCCATACTTCCAGTAAGGTGAGACGATCCAGAGATTTCGAGGTACATCTACCGCGTCCACATACCTAGATGTCCCTCTCTATTCCACCTTTAGTTACAGACTTCCTGTATTTTTCTTCGTTGTTAGATTTTCTGGAGATTAGATACACTATGTTCTTCTGTAGCTTGTGATTTCATGAGATTCTGGGTTTTCAGAGTGTTAGTGTTGGTCGAGAGTGTTCTTATTGTATATACCGAGTGGCATTTTAAACACTTTATCTATATATATGCATGTTAGATGGTTAGTTTGTACTTCTAAATTCCTTTTTCTGCATTTTGTTAGGCTTACCTAGTCGTAGGGACTAGGTGTCATCACGATAGTTCACGGGGGGAGAACATGGGTCGTGAGAAGTTTGTATCTGAGCTATAGGTTCATAGGAGTCATGAATCACAAGTCGATTTATTAGAGTCTCGCGGATCGGTACGGAGACGTTTGCACTTATCTTCTAGAGGCTATGTAGCTGTTAGGAAAATTCCACTTCATTTGATTTCCTTATCGTGCGAGATTTTTTATATCAAAACTCTATACCTCTGTCTTCTATTCTATCCCAAATGGTGAGGACACATGCTACTGGAGATGACCAGGCACCCGCGCCCCCTACTAGAGTCGCTAGAGGTCAGGGTCGGGGTAGAGGCCGACGACGCGCGCGCAGTGCATCCGGAGCACCTGGGGGAGCTGCTATAGAGGAGCCACCATAGCTCCAGCAGAAGTCCAGGCACCTGATATGCCTACTGCTACTACTCTATTTCTCCAGGAGACCCTTTCACAGTTTATGAGCAGGTACACCACTTTAACTCAAGCAGGGTTGATTCCCCTTGCTGCAGCCACATCCCAGGCTAGAGGAGGAGCACAGACTCTCGCTGCCCGCACTCTAGAGCAGCGGGTCTAGGTTGATCAATCCTAGAGGTTATACTTGTACCGCCTGTAGCCCTAGTTCAGCCCGAGGATGGGGCAGCAACTTCGGAGGATGAGCAACGGAGGCTTGAGAGGTTCAAGAAATACAAGCCTCCTACATTCAGCGGTCTAGCATCAGAGGATGCTCTGGGATTTTTGGAGGAGTGCTACTGTATCCTCCACACTATGGGTATATCGGGATCGAGTGGGGTTTGTTTCACTGTTTTCCAGCTTCGAGGAGTAGCCTATCAGTGATGGCTTACTTTTGATTGGACAGTCCTGCTAAGGTAGCTTCCCTCACATGGACCCAATTTTTAGATATGTTCTTGGGGGAGTATGTTCCTTAGAGCCTCAGGGACGCATGGCACACAGAGTTTGAGCATCTGCGCTAGGGTACTATGACTATTTCGGAGTATGTTGTCCGTTTTACTGACTTGGCTAGGTATGCACCGGCCTTGGTTTCTACAGTTCGTGAGAGAGTTCGCTGGTTTATTGAGGGGCTCATTCCCAACATCAGGTCTAGCATGGTCCGGGAGTTGGAGATGGATATTTCTTATCAGTAGGTGGTGAGCATTGCTGTCACGACCCCGGTTCTCCCTCCGTGAACCATCATGACGGCACCTAGTCTCTACGACTAGGTAAGCCTAAAAATGCAGAAGATAAACCAAATTTGCAGAAAGAAAGAAAAACAATTTTAAAGAAAAATAGTGTAATAAAATAGCATTTGAAAGTGCCACTCGGCATACACAGTACCAACTCTCACAAAGTAATACAGTTTTCCTAAAACCCAGAAACCCATGAATCACAAGCTATGAATATAATAAAAATGCTCTAACTCCGGAATGCCTACATCAACAGAAGAAAATAGAAGGGCTATCACTACAAGATAGAATGGAAAGGGACTCCTCGATCTGCAGACACGACAGATATACCTCGAAGTGTCTAGAGCAGTCGCCTCGCCTCAAGGGTGATAGGACTAAGTCAAAGTACCTGGATCTGCACATGAAAAACATGCACAGAAAGGGCATGAGTACACCACAATGGTACTCAGTAAGTGCCAAGCCTAACATCGGTCGGGTAGTGACGAGGAAGGTCAGGGCCCTACTGAGATAAAATAAAAATATAAGATATGACAGTACAAGACAATCAGTACAGTCGAAAACTAACCCTAAGAATTTAAGCTCAATTTCGTACCAAGTAAACAGGTAATTCTAACCTAACATGTTTCACGTAATACAATTAAGGCGGAATAAGCTAGTAAGCAATTAAGTCAATTAAACATGCTCTTTCTAGGCTAACAACATGCTTAAATTGCAAGTAGTATAAGACATGAAAAAGGAACACAATTAAAATTACTTAAAGAAAATAGGATTTTCAACAATTAGCTCAAGTACGCACTCGTCACCTCATGTACAAGGCATTTCAATTATCAAATATACCAAATCCTAAGGGGAAGGTCCCCCACACAAGGTTAGACAAGCCACTCTCGAACCAGCTCAAATCAATTCGAAACCACGCTCTTGCCACGAGTACTCGAATCCAAATGGCCCAAATCTATTCAATTCAATTGCATAATTTAAATAACACTTCAAGTAACTGATTCTACAAAGAAATTCTAAGCTATTACGCAAAATTAGGCAAATTACCAAAATGCCCTTTGGGCCCACGTCTCGGAATCAGGTAAAATTTATATTTCCAGAATCCTCACAATCTCACAAGTTCATTCATACCAAAAGTAGCAACATCGTACCTCAAATGGTCCTTCAAATCATCACTTAAAGGTCTCTAATTAGTCAAGCCCTAACCCCCAAATTACCACTGATTTTCCTTAATTTGTTTCATGCTTATAATGATAAAAAATCACTCCAATAATGAGTTTAGGGACCAAAGACCTTACCCCAATGAACTCCTCTGAAAAATCCCTCTTGAAAAATGCTACCCAAGCTTCTTCCTATTTGAAAAGAGGTGAAAATAACTAAATTTTGTGAAGGCAAGTATTTATATGTTTCTACCCAGTTAATCCGCTTTAGCGGCCCTGGAACCGCATTTGAGGTCCCTCTTCTGTGAGGACATGGTTGCATCTGCGACCTTTCTCTTAAAGACCAGCTTCTGCACCTGCGATTAACCATTCGTAGATGCGGTACCGCTTCTACGGTAAGTCTCCCGCATCTGCGGACCCTACTGATCCTCTCCAATTCCACTTATACAATTTCTCCGCCGCATCCACGGCTCCGCACCTGCGGGACCCAACCTTAGGTGCGGTTATGACAGATATCAACAGCATCAGTTGCTTCAAAATACTTCCAATTCTTGCAAAAACCATCTGAAATCATCCCGAGGCCCCTGTGACCTCAATCAAAAGCATAAACAAGTCCAATACCACTGTCCAAACTTATACCAATCTTTAAAACACCTAAAACAACATCGAAATGACGAATCAATCACAGATTCAAGCCTAAGAACTTCAAAACTCTAAAAATACGCTTTTGATCAAAAAGTCTATCAAACCTCGTCTGAATGACCTGAAATTTTACACACACGTCACATTCAACACTATGGAGCCACTCCAACTTCTGGAATTCCATTCCGACCCTCAGATCAAAATCTCACTATCGAACCGGAAATTTCAAAATTCGATCTTTCGGCATTTCTAGCCTAAATTAGCTACGGACCTCCAAAATACCATCCGATCACGCCCCTAAGCCCAAAATCACCCAACGGAGCTAAGAAACCATCAAGATTCCATTTCGAGGTTGTCTTCACACTGTTCCGACTACGGTCAACTCTCCAACACTTAAGCTATCATTTAGGGACTAAGTGTCCCAAAACTCTCCGAAACTCAAAATCGAACATCCCGACAAATCAAAATAGTAGAAACAAACACGGGGAAAGAAGTAATAAGGGATGGGACCTTAATTCTTAAGACGACCGGCCGGGTCATCACAATTGCCAGGAGAGTAGATGGCATGCTTGCTCGGGAAAGAGAGGAGAGAGAGGCCAAGAGGTATCGAGAGTCAGGCCCTTATTCTGGTACCCGTGCTCCAGATGCAGTTTGTCATGGTAGGAGTTATATGAGTCGCCTCATTCATTCAACTCTTCCAGTAGCCAGTGGTATTACATCTCCCTCGAACCTTAGGAGCATCATTATGTACCTCCAACATCTAGTGCGCCTCCTACATGGGGTGCTTTAAGTGGTTAGTCCAGCAGACCTAGCCCAAGCCAGTCTCAGCCGCCACGCCTTCCCAGAGCATGTATTGAGTGTGGCAACACATGACATATGGTAAGGGATTGTCCCAGACTTCTCAGCCACAGCATGCTCCGTAGAGTTCCCAGGCTATGATCACAGCCACAGTTGCTACCCCACCTGCTCAGCCAGTTAGAGGTAGAGGTTAGGGAGGTAGAGGTCGTCGTATAGGGGAGGTCATGCCAGATACTATGCCCTTCCTGCCCGTACTAAGGCTGTTGCCTCTAATTCTATCATCACAGGTATTGTTCCGATGTGTCATAGAGATGCATCGGTTCTATTCGATCCAGGCTCCACTTATTCTTATGTGTCCTCTTATTTTTCCCCGCATTTGGGCATATCTTGTGATTTGTTAAGTTCCCCTATTTATGTTTCTACTCCTGTGGGAGATTCTATTGTTATAGACCACGTTTATCGGTCATTTTTTATTACTCTTAGTGGTTTTGAGACCACAATAAATTTTGGTAGATTTTGATGTTATCTTGGGCATGGACTAGTTGACACCCCATTATGATACTCTTGATTGTCATGCTAAAACTGTGATACTGGCTATGCCAAGTGTATCGCGAGTAGAGTGGAGGGGTACTTTAGATCACACTACCAGTAGAGTTATTTCGTTTATTAAGGCTCAGCGAATGGTTGAGAAGGGGTGTGACGTGTTCTAGCCTATGTGAGAGATGTCAGTACTGATACCCCTATAGTTGATTTAATCCTAATAGTGAGGGATTTTCCTAATGTGTTTCCAATTGATATTCCGGGTATACCACCCGACAGAGATATTGATTTCGGTATTGATTTGTTGCCGAGCACTCAACCCATTTCTATTCCTCCTTATCGTATGGCTCCTCCTGAGTTGAAGGAGTTGAAGGATCAGTTACAGGAATTACTTGATAAGGGCATTATTCGGCCTAGTGTGCCACCTTGGGGTGCTCCTGTCTTGTTTGTGAGGAAAAAGGATGATTTTATGTGTATGTGCATTGATTATCACTAGTTGAACAAAGTTACAGTGAAGAACCAGTATCCTTTGCCTCGTATTAATGATCTGTTTGACCAGTTACAGGGTGCTCGAGTGCTTTCTAAAATTGACTTGTGTTCAGGTTATCATTAGTTGATGATTCGGGAGTCAGATATCACGAAGACTGCTTTCAGGACTCGGCATGGTCATTATGAGTTCCTTGTTATGTCATTTGAGCTGACCAATGCCCCAACAATATTTATACATTTGATGCATAGTGCATTCCGGCCCTATCTTGACTCATTCATCATTGTCTTTATTGATGACATTCTGGTATACTCCCGAAGTTGGGAAGATCATGAGCAGCACCTGGGGATAATGCTTCAGACTTTGAGAGAAAAGAAATTATATGCAAGGTTCTCGAAATGTGAGTTGTGGTTGGATTCCGTGACATTCTTGGGTCATGTGGTATCGAGTGAAGGGATCAAGATGGATTTGAAGAAAGTGGAAGCAGTGCAGAGTTGGCCGAGACCATCATCAGCTACAGAAATCCATAGTTTTCTTGGCTTGACGGGTTACTACCGTTAATTTATTAAGGGATTTTCATCTATTGCAACACCTATGACCAGGCTGACCTAGAAGGGTGCTCCGTTCAGGTGGATGGAACAGCGTGAGGAGAGCTCTCAAAAGCTCAAGACAACTTTTACTACAGCCCCAGTATTGATATTGCATACAGGTTCGGGGTCTTATACTGTCTATTGTGATGCCTTGAGGATTGGCCTTGGAGTGATATTGATGTATCATGGTAGGGTGATTGCCAACGCATCCCAACAGATAAAAGTACATGAGAATAATTATCATGCCCATGATCTCGAGTTAGCTACTATTGTTCATGCCTTGAAGATCTGGCATCATTATTTGTTAGGTGTTCCTTGTGAGATCTACATGGATCACCAGAGTTTGCAGCATCTATTCAAGCAGAAGGACCTTAATTTGCATTATAGGAGGTGGTTAGAGCTTCTTAAGGATAATGACATCACCTTAGTTTGCATCAGAGGAGGTGGTTAGAGCTGCTTAAGGATTATAACATCACTATATTGTACCACCCGGGAAAGGCCAATGTGGTGGCCGATGCTTTGAGTCACTGGGAAAAGAGTTTGGGGAGTTTGGCTTATCTACCAGCTGTATAGAGGCCCATGGCAATTGATGTTCAGGCCCTAGCTAGCCAGTTTGTGAGGTTGGGTATTTCGCAGCCTAGTCGGGTTCTAGCTTGTGTGGTTTCTCGGCCTTCCTTATTTGATCGTATCAAAGAGGGTCAGTATGATGATACTCATTTTCTTTCCCTTAAGGACAAGGTTCTACATGGTGATGCTAGAGATGTGACCATTGGTAATGACAGGGTATTGAGGATGTAGGGTCGGATATGTGTACCCAATATTGATGGGCTTTGGGAGTTTATTCTAGAGGAGGTCCATAGTTCACGGTATTTTATCAACCAGGGTACCGCGAAGATGTATTAGGATTTGAGGTGGCACTATTTTTGGAGGGGAATGAAGAAAGATATGGTTGGGTTTGTAGCTCGGTGCCTCAATTGTCAGCAGGTAAAGTATGAGCACCATTGACCGGGTAGCTTGCTTTAGCAGATAGAGATTTCGGAGTGGAAGTGGGAGAGGATCACCACGGACTTCGGAGTTGGACTCCCACGGACTTTGAGAAAGTTCGATGCCATTTGGGTGATTGTGGATCGTCTGACCAAGCCCGCACACTTTATTCCTGTGTGTACTACCTATTCTTTGAAGCGGTTGGTGGAGATTTATATCCGGCAGATTGTTCGTCTGCATGGTATTCTAGTTTTTGTCATTTCAGAGAAAGGTACTCAGTTTACATCACGGTTCTGGAGGGCCGTACAACATGATTTGGGTACTCGAGTGGAGTTGAGCACAACATTTCACCCCCAGACGGACGGATAGTCCAAGCACACTATTCAGATTCTTAAGGATATGCTACGTGCATGTGTGATGGAGTTTGGAGGTTCTTAGTATCAGTTCTTGCCACTGGCAGAGTTTGCCTACAGCAACAGTTATCAGTCTAACATTCAGATGGCACCATATGAGGTTATGTATAGTATGCGGTGTAGCTCCCCGGTGGGTTGGTTTGAGCCGGGCGAGGCTAGATTATTAGGCACTGACTTGGTTCAAGATTCTTTGGAGAAGGTTAAGGTGATTCGGGATAGACTTCGAACAGCCTAGTCCAGACAGAAGAGTTATGCAGACCGGAAGGTTCGGGATATTTCACTTATGGTTGGAGAGCGGGTCTTGCTTCGGATTTTGCCTATGAAGGTCATTATGAGATTTGGGAAGAAGGGGAAATTGAGTCCGAGGTTTATTGGTCCTTATTGAGGTATTGCGACGTGTTGGGGAGGTTGCTTATGAGCTTGCCTTACCTCCCAGTTTGGAAGGAGTTCATCTGGTATTTCATGTTTCGATGCTCCGGAGGTATCACGGTGATATGTCGCACGTGTTGGATTTCAGTTCAGTCTAGCTGGACAAGGATCCATCTTATGTTGAAGAGCCACTGACTATATTAGACAGGCAAATTCGAAAGTTGAGGTCAAAGAGTATTGCATCAATAAAGTTTCAATGGTGGGGTCAGCCGGTCGAGGAGGCGACTTAGGAGACCGAGCAGGATATGCGCAGCCATCACCCTCATCTTTTCACCATTTCAGGTATGTCTCTATGCTCGTTTGAGAACGAACGAATATTTTAAGAGGGGGATGATGTAACGACCTTGCCGGTTGTTTTGAGAATTAATGCCCGATCCCCTAATAATTGTTTTCCCCGTGTTTATTTCTGCTATTGTGAATTTCCAGGAAGACTCGTTTTGAATTTTGGAGTGTTTTGGGAAACTTAGTCCCTAAATGAGAGCTTAAGCCTTAAAATTTGAACCGTAGTCGGAACAGTATGAAGACAGCTCCAAAATGGAATTATGTTGGTTCTGTTAGCTCCGTTGAGTGATTTTGGGCTTAAGGGCATATCCGGATTTTGTTTTGGAGGTCCGTAGCTCATTTAGGCTTGAAATGGCGAAAGTTGAATTTTTGAGTTTCAGGCCGGTAGTGGAATTTTTGACATCAGGGTCGGAATCCAATTCTAGAAGTTGGAATAGGTACGTAGTGTTGATTATGACTTGTGTGCAAAATTTGGGGTCAATCGGACGTGGTTTGGATGGTTTCGTCATCGGTTGAAGGATTTTGAAATTTTAAGTTCATTATGTTTGGATTGGAGGGTGATTCGTGATTTTAACATTTTTTGGTGTGATTTGAGGGCTCGACTAAGTTCGTATGGTGTTTTATGATTTGTTGGTAAGTTTGGTTGAGGTCCCGGGGGCCTCGAGTGTGTTTCGGATGCTCAACGGGTCATTTTTGGACTTAGAAGGATAACCGATTTTCTGGTTTTTCTATTGCAAAAAATTGTTCCTCACGTTCGTGAAGGGTAGATTGCGTTCGCGAAGGTTGTCCAGTAGAAGAATTGCGAAAGCGAGGAGCTGAGCGCGTTCACGAAGAGGAAAGGAGGAGCAGTTGCGGACCCTAGGAAGTTGCTCTACGCGTTCGCAAAAGTCCTGGCAGCTGAAGCTATGCATTCGTGAGTGGACCCTGGCATTCGCGAAAGAGGAAATTTGGCTAGGAGGATTTTTTCATCGCGTTTGCGAAGAAGAACGCATGTGGACAGAATTTAAATTCCAAAATCGTGTGTTTGAGTTCATAACTCAAAAATTGGATTGAGAGCTCGGTAGGAGGTGAAATTTGGAGAGATTTTCATAGGAAGTTTATGGATAATGATTCCTAACTCGTTTTGATTATATACCATTAGACTAAACATGAATGCATCATCTAATTTCGGATTTGGGATGAAAAATTTGGGAAAATTGAGAAAAGTTCTTACGCCTAATTTTGGGATTTTGATCGAGATTTTGGTATCGGATTTGAGTGAATTAGGTATGAGTAGACTCTTGAGTGAATGGCTGCTCATAATTTGTGAGATTTACCCGATTCCGAGACATGGGCTCGAGGAGAATTTTTGGGCATTTTTCTTTTTTTTTGCCTTAGCTTCGATTTCATTAGCTAAATTAGTTGTTTGTAGTTGTATTTACGTTATGATATTGATTTGATTATATTTGGGCCACTCGAAGTTCGATACTCGTGGCAAGAGCGTGATATTAGATTGATTTTGAGCTGGTTTGAGGTAAGTGGCTTGCTTAATCTTGTGTGAGGGAACTTCCCTTAGGATTTTGGTAATGTTGTTATATGAATCCTGGGTACATGAGGTGACGAGTGCGTATATGTACTAATTGTTGAAAAATCCCATTTTCATTAAGTAAATTTCTATGTTTTCTAATAACTGAGCAACGCTAGTATATGAAGCCTCCTGTTTAGCTTAGAAAAGCATGCTTATGTGACTTAACTATCTTACCTGCTTTAACTGCTTTCTTGGATTTTGTGTAGCATGTTTAGAGTAGAAATTTCCTATTTTCCTGATACGAACTTGAATATAATTGTAGGATTCTTCCTTGAGACTGTTGTGTAATTACTTTGGGACTACGAATCAGTATTCCGGGAGATCCCCCTGCACATTTATAATTGGGACTAAGGATCGGTATTCTGGGAGATCCCCCTATACTGGATATTTACTTTTGGACTATGGGATGATATCCCTGGAGCTCCTCTGCACATTTACGTTTGGGACTACGGGACGATATCCTGGGAGATCCCCGGTTGCTATCTCTGTGTATTGAGTTATTTCTTTCTGTGATTTCACCTTTATTGACTGTTAGCATTTAATTATACTGTTTCATTTCACCTTATTTTACCTTGTTATATATATAACCAGTGGGGCCCTGACCTTCGTCACTACTCGACCGAGGTTAGGCTTGGCACTTAATGGGTACCGATATGGTGTACTCATTCCCTTTCCTGCACATGTTTTTCGTGTGCATATCCAGGTTCTACTTCTCAGCATACTTCTAGTGAGGCGAGGGGATCCAGAGACTTCGAGGTACATCTTCCGCATCTGCAGACCTAGATGTCCCTCTCTATTCCTTCTTTAGCTACAGACTTCCTGTATTTTTTTTCGTTGTTAGATTTTCTTAAGATTAGATACACTATGTACTTCTGTAGCATGTGATTTCATGAGATTCTGGGTTTTGGGGTTTGTTATTATTCTATATGTCAAGCGGCATTTTAAACATTTTATCTATATATATACTTGTTAGATGGTTAGTTTGTACTTTTAAATTCTTTTTTCGCAATTTCGTAGGCTTAGCTAGTCGTAGAGACTAGGTGTCGTCACGACAGTTCACAGAGGGAGAACCTGGGCGTGACAAAATACCATTAAGAACCTCATACGATAAGATCTGTATTCCAACAAGTAACTACTCAAATATGATCAGTAATGGAAAACTAACTTAAAGGGAACTATTCAACAAGTTCAACTGATAAAATATTATGAGCATGACGCTATGAATCCATCCCACAAGGGAGAAACACAATACACAAAACGAGCATAAGGATTCATATCCAACACTACACCGTTGCAGTGGGCAACTCGATCCATACATAATACTGTTGCGGCATGCAACCCGATCCACATATATCAATCGACATGTGAATATCCATTGAGCCATGTTGCTTATACTAACTAAACAAATGTAACAACAGCAATCACGTAAAGTGCATAAACATAACCATGGGGAGATGGATAGCATAATGCGCGATTGAAAAGGCCAAGCACGACTAAGGTGCAATAAGCAAATCAACATCTCAAGAGCCATATCTCTAGAACCTCGCCACAAGGCCAAAACAAAACCACAACATGCGTGTGAAGAATAAAGTAATCTCACAATCCATCATAACACAAGGAAGTAACACATAAATAGATCAAGGAAGGAATAACATCCACCCTGCTTGATGACACACCCCTAGAAGAATGTTGTGCTAAATGAGTGAATCCAATGAAGTGTAGAATACACATTCTTATTAGGCTTACCAATGGGCCTTCAAACCGATTCAGGTCATTACAAAATAAGTCAGTATCCATTCAAAAGTCCATGGTGACTCTAACAATGACACATATAATCAACTATCAATTCTGAATACACATCCACAGTCTGCCACCATAGGTATAGTCCGTGTCTCAGAAATATGATTTCCAAACTGCAAGAGTACAAAGATCTTCATACTTGATTTCTAACTCTTTCTCTTAAATGATTGACATGTCATACATAACCAATCATCCTATGTAAGATACTCTCATAACCTTCCACACCAAGTAGAAAAACCCGAACATCAATGGCTATCAGTCATGCGATTCCCGTAGTACTAGTCAAGCATTCGCAATGAATACACAATGCATCTTCCACAAAATGCACCCTTATCAGGAGATACAAAAAATAGTGCTAACATTCTCTTAAACATCTGATAGTTCTCATGCTGCTGAACTCATGACATTTTTTTTCAAAACTGAATGACAACCTTATCCATTCAATCCCAATTTTACACTGCTCACTCTCAATCATGATAATATGATAAACTCGAGAATCCCTTATCAACTATGAATAACGAATATGATACATACCTCGTCGACCAAAAACCTTCCACTTTAGCTCAATTCAGGAGAAAAACATAACACACAATAACATTTCCATGCTTGTTGAAGACATCAACTGTAAGCCAAGGTCAAAATCATTGCAAACTCTTCGCAATCCAAATGCACATAACTAAGCCAGCCGAACTGAATACCTCTAAATCACCTAGTTACATAGACTATCAAACCCAACATTATTACCAGAAAGACATATGTAACGCCCTATAATACCAAAGGGACCGATCGTTTGCATTACCATACTGGACCAAACCACTGCTAAATGGACCCAGGTCCTTCAAATTACTCATAACCCGCCTTCACAACAATACTACTCTTTCCAAGTATACTATGAACCTCAAACAAAAACTCATCCCAAGTGATCCCAACATGAAATATTGTTGTCCTGTGAGTCATGATCCACTTATTTCCTCTTATATATCTAGTAGTACCTCCAACCCAAGTACCTTTTCTAAAGAAGCATTCTATGAATTTGATGCTTTTTCCACCATCTCTTAAATACTACCTCGCAAAGCCGATAATGATGCTTACATTCTCTAAGTCTCTTTCACAAAGAAACAAAAATCTCGAATCTTTAGTCACACACACAAATTCAGAAATCCTTACACCACATATAGAATGTTAGATCTATCAGAACCTTCTTGAGAGTCACACACTCCATCCTAATCACCGAATACTTAACCAATAATTTCGAATGATTAGTGCTCCGTTAGCACATGATTACACCAAAATAAAATAACTGAGCGAATCCTTCCCTGCACACTATGTCCATATAAGAATATTGAGCCCGAGTCCTTCCACAATCTCTATATATCACTAAGGTGAAATATAACACGCGCCCAGCAATCTTTGCTCAAATCATTGACAAAGTCATCCTCCTAAACCCATATCTAATCCCCAAGCGTCTCTAAGTCCAGAATCTAAAACAACATATGGTAGAGTCCCCCACTTATCTTCAAGCCACAATCACATAATCCAAGAACTCATAATGACTGCTCATACTTAATTGACATGATCCCACACTATTACACAGAAGAATTCCTCATAATATCATGCCACACCAACCATAATGCAACCCAAACTATCAACCCAAATGCATACTCAACCTTGTGATGGTCATTTTATCTTCCTAAAACAACCCAAATCCATTTCGTAGCACATGCATCCCACCGAGAAGGTAAAACTCTTCTTAGAAATCATGCAACCCTTAATTTCCTCACATGAGATAGCCCACCCGAGTGGCCTTATATCAACATCTTCTGATGACCTACCATGGTACAACACTTTGTAATCAATGACTCCTTCCGAGTCCTCACTCGTCCACAAGCTGAAGAAATCTATTTCATTCCATCAATAAACAACTAGAAGACCTTTCAACACATCCCAACTCAAAGGTGGTATGCTTACCAAGATGATAATCAAGCACTCACAATCCTTTAGAAGCTCAAGAAAACCCCTTCTCGCCAACATCAAACATTCAAAATGTGAAAAGTCACTACTAATATGAGATGCCCTCAACTTTCCATAATGACTCTATAACATCAAACATCCTCGAACATATGTGGAAATCCTACTACAATACCTATAATAATAGTTCTCACTTCCACATAAATATAGCCATTTTCCAAAGTAAATTACTCGGTCTCTGATGTTATTCTCGACCTCCTGACAATCAAACACCGTGAAACATGCCCCATAATGCTACCTCAAATCACAATACCTCTCTGTAATATCTGTACAAATAGAATACCACAACTATGAGCCTCCTCTAGGATTATCTCCTTTGAAGCATCAACACTGGGAATGCAAATCCAACCTAGAAGTTTCAAATGATTATCCGCACTAAGGGACATTTCTCAGCACTACCCTGCAACATCATGCCCTTGGGGAAAGCAATAGAAACCATCATACCAATGATCCTTAATGCACTCAAACAAGGATGAATATGAAATAATACAAGAACAATACAAACGAGAGCTCTACTAAGCTCTAAAATGCCCAATCTATGTATCTCTATCAACCAAAGCGTGAACGTCCATAGCCCAATACCTCACCCATGTGGGTACAAATGCAAACTCCAAATAATAAACCAAGTAATCCTTCTTATAGGCTAATACGACCACAAGCTTAAGCAACAGCCCTACTAGTCTGCTCCCACACCGTGTCTAGAGTAAAGCATGAATCATCAAGATATGTTGTATAGGGCCCCAAACCCATAGGCAACACCAACACTAGGACTGCACTAGATGACAACTTATTTCAAAGCAACAATAGTAGTCTAACCTCGCATGCAAGGGAACAATATGCCCTACCACATCTGTATCATCTTAAAGCTCACTGGTGCCTAACTAATATCGAGTACACAAAATTGCATACAATGAGTAGGAGATAACTTAAGATATTCAAGCGAAGATAAAATCACACGACAGGAAATCAAGGAAAGGATAGTTTCCTAAATCCCTATAACCCTCTCGAAGATAAGTACAAACATCTTTGTACTGATCCACAAGACTCCACTAGGCCTGTTCATGGCTCGTGAGACCTATGTGAACCTAGTGCTCTGATACCAACTTATCACGATCCAAACTCCCACTAAAGTCGTAGTGGCACCTAACACCACTTGCTAGGCAAGCCAATAATAAATATGCAAAAATAAAATTTAATAATGATAAGAGATAGTCTCAAAAGAAATATAAATAAAATAATTAAAGTTAAAACGTCAATGTATGCGGCAAAAATTAGAGGACTTAAATTCTCGCTATCAAAACATTTCGGAAGAATGCCTCGATACCCCGAGGGCGTGGAGCAACGACTGAATCCCCTCCCTCAAGGCTCGTCGAGGCCCGACTAAGGGAAAACGGTGATCGAAGCTAGGACAGAGGGGGAAGTTCCCAAGGCACACGGCTAAGTTTGACAGGGGTGGCCTATCCACAGCCTATGCTGAGGCGCCGCGTCAAACCATCCCGTCTCCATACTTTATAATTAATGCCCATGTACTAGTAGCCGGGTTCCCCTCCTATATAAAGGGAACTCGCACTACAATATAGAGGGCTGATGTTGCTCTATTTTCTCTACAAGTGCAATAATTTGGAGAAACTTGCTCACCCTAGAACCAGTGGAATCCCCTTGTTTACTAGAAGATGTGGGTGCAACATTCGACCTTTGGGCCTGAGAAGCCACTAACTGTGTCAGCATCTGGATAGCTCCCCTAAGATCCCCATCAGGAATACCATAACCGAAAGTTGGAGCTGGAGGTGGAATAGGAATATTGGTGGGAGGGATTGCACCCTTAGTAGATGTAGGGGCCGGTGCAGTCTGTTCCGGTGTAGAAGAATCAGGAAGTGTAATAATTGGGGGATTATCCTCACCCGCATCATCAAGTAGAGAATCAACAGCCACTCCTGGGGTGGCATTGGTTTTTTAGCCAATTCTTGCTTTCTTCTTAGGTGCCATTTACTAAAAGATAGAACAATGCACGAGTAAGAGGAGAACAACCTCGCATTCAGCTCTATCAGACGATATTGATAAACAAAGAAGGGTATTATTCCTAAATGTCCAAGTAGCCCCCTAATTACAGATGTGATTGATAATACACTAAGAAGAAAGGCTCTATCAGACACGGCTCCAAGACATCCTAGGACACTTTAAAACCTTAGGCTCTCATAAGAAGTTTTTCATGCCCCAACTTCGAGGAGAGCGATCGGTGCTCAACCGAGTGGGCCCGGTTGAGCAAGCCTGATAGACATTTTCTACCCCAAACTCATTTATGATCAATAGAAGGCATATATATATATACGTACATTACTAATTCATTTCATTTTACTGCATTATTGTTAAGTTCCTAAAATACATACATTTTACAATCTAGCAGAACAAGAGTCCAAAGCACATCATAATACACCTGACCTTTCTAGCAGCCATACACAACCCACATAAATGTCTACGGAGCCTCTAAAGATACAAAAAACAGTTATGATAATGCTTGCAACAAGGTTCGTCTATACCTCAAAACGTGGTAAACATATAAACAAAAGATGCATTGCATAACCCGGGGATGAAATGGGGCTTACCAAGTCTTCTAGGAAGATGGTGATGATGTGCCACTAGCCGCAAACAACACTGTTTGCTATGGAACCACCTACATCCATTTAAATATGTAGCTCCCCCGGCAAAAAGGATGTTAGTACTGTCGAATAATACTAGTATGTAAAGCTAAAACACCATCTTAATAGAATGAACAATGAAACAAAGGGGAAACAGTCATAATGTACAATAAGAGCTTCAAACGATACTAAAACATCAAGTAAGGATCACGTAAGTTCTTAAGTCAATTTCGATCTTATTAGGTTGGGTGATCTTTAGTGACATGTACCACAATCCACAATACCATTGTGTTCTTACACGGAGTCCGATCTCGACCCGATCGGCTAAGTCATCTCATTGAAACATCAACTATACCCACAATAGAAATATATTCCTGGCACAATTACCACCATGTGTGCGGCATGGCATCCGATCAAGGCCCGATTGAGCCTCTTAAAACTTTAAGATGTTCCAAGATTAGCAACTTCAATCTATTTTTACAATATAGCAAAATTGAACCCGGAATTAGGAAAATGATCGTAATTCTAGCTCACATGAGCATTCTATCAAACACTTTGTGTGTATTAAGGTTTCATGGCCCTTTTTATGAAATACTACACCAAACCGCGCCCCATTCTTTTCGATATTTCACTCACAACCTTCCCACACACCTTAAGAATACATGCATGCAAGGTAATCACTCTCATCCCCATGAATTACCTTTATTAATGGCCCATTCTAGTTACATTTTGAATATAAGAGTTTTAGTAATAGAATCTTACCTCTTAGGAAGAAAACCTAGGTGCTTCTCTTGATAATCATCAAGGTGTTAAGCAAGGATTGAAGATTAAATTTGATGAAGATCACCTTATCTTTCTACTACTCTCTTTCTCTCTCTCTAAAGATATCAGAAAACTAGCAAAAAATGGCCCTTACGTATATTTTAACGAAGTTGTGTCGGGTTTTAAAAGCCCAAAAATACAGCTCCGGAACAGGTTCTACGGTTGCATATTTATTTAATGGTTATGCGGTCCACAAAATGAACGCAAAAAGTGGCCCTAGGAACTGGGCTGGTCTGCCTCACTCTGCGGCCATTATGCGACCCGCAGACCTGTTTTACGGTGGCATAATACGTTGCAGAACCTCCCTACGCAAAAGTCCAAGGACGATTACGTGACCAAAGCGCGACACGTGAAATGGATATGCGGTCGCATAATTGGCCACAAACCTGATCTCAAAATTAGCCGAAAAAACTGCATCACTTTGCGACCATTCTGCAGCCATTTTACGGCCTGCAGAGTGATTATGCAGTCGTGCAACTTCAGAGACTTGTTCAATTTTTCCTTACTATGTCTTGCACTGCCTCAACACAATCTCTGCAACATCTCACAACCAGTCAACCCAAAAATCAGTCCTATACTACAAAGAAAATTAAAGAAAACAAGAAGAAAAACACATGGGTTGCCTCCTAAGAAGCGCCTGATTTAACGTCGCGGCACGATGCATGTTACCACCACATCACTTGAGATGAAGAAGTGCCACGACGTGGCTGTCATCAAACTTTCCAAGATAATGCTTGACCCGGTGCCCATTAACTCTGAAGACTTCACCATTTTTGTTTTTCAAATCAAGAGCACCAAAAGGGGTCACAAACACAACTTCAAACGGTCCACTCCATTTGGATTTGAGCTTTCCCGGAAACAGACATAACCGGGAGTTAAACAAGAGAACCAAATCACCTACGTTGAACTCTTTTCCACGAGCATATTTGTCATGAATGTACTTCATCCTGTCCTTATACAAGGACGAACTGGAGTAGGCATGGAATCTAAATTCATCGAGTTCATTGAGTTGTTCAACATGAAGATTAGCTGCAACATCCCATTCAAGATTCAACTTCCTCAAAGCCCACATGGCCTTGTGCTCTAACTCAACCGGAAGATGGCATGCTTTCCCAAACACCAACCGATACGGAGACATCCCAATTAGAGTTTTGTAAGTCGTTCGATAAGCTCATAGAGCATCATCCAACTTCTTCGACCAATCGGTCCTATTTGCATTGACCGTCTTTGACAAGATACTTTGATTTATCTGTTGGAGACTTCCACTTGACCACTAGGTTGAGGATGATAAGGGGTCGAAACCTTAGGATTGACACTGTACTTGGAAAGCAATGTGTCGAAAGCTTTATTGCAAAAGTGAGACCCCTTATCACTAATAATCGCACGAGGAGTGTCAAACCTTGTGAAAATGATCTTTTTAAGATATGCAACAACACTCCGGGCTTCATTGTTAGGCAAAGCCACAACTTCAACCCATTTTGAGACATAGTCAACCGCCACGAGAATGTAAGTATTCCCACAAGATCTAACAAATGGAGCCATGAAATCGATGCCCCAAAACATCAAAGATATCCACTTCAAGAATGGTATTGAGAGGCATCTCATCCTTTTTTGAAATTCCGCCCACTCTTTGGCAATCGTCACACCTCTTCACAAAATCACCTGCATCTTTGAACAAGGTAGGCCAATAGAATCCACAACTAAGGACTTTTGAGGCGGTCCTCACTCTACCATGATGGCCACCATAGGGTGAAGAATGGAAAGCCTCTAAGATACTCAATTGTTCTTCCTCTGGGACACATCTACGAATCACACCATCCGTGCAAATCTTGAACAAGTATGGCTCATCCCAATAGAAATCCAAACTATCCCGCTTGAGCTTCTTCCTTTGGTTAGAAGAGAGCTCACACGGGATTACTCCAGTCACAAGGTAATTGGCAACATCGCAAACCACGGCATATCATTCATTGACACCACAAGGAGTTGCTCGTCGGTAAATGAATCATTGATCACAAGGCCATCACAAGGCCTCCCCTCCTCCTCCAAACGGGACAAGTGGTCAGCCACTTGGTTCTCACTACCTTTCCGGTCCACAGTTTCTAGATCAAACTCTTGGAGTAGCAACACCCATCTCATCAATCTTGTTGGAGTCTTTCTTTGTCATCAAGTACCTAAGGGCGGCATGATCATTGTGCATTATAACTTTGGCCCCCATAGGATATGGCCGAAACTTTTCCGTTGCAAATACTATAGCCAGCAACTCTTTCTCAGTGTCTGTATAGTTCCTTTGAGCCTCATTCATGGTCTTGCTTGTGTAGTACACTGGATGAAACATCTTGTTAATCCTTTGACCCAAAACAGCCCCAACCGCAACGTCACTTGCGTCACACATGAGCTCGAAAGGCAAGCTCCAATTTGGTGCGGTAATGATAGGGGTAGTGGTCAACTTAAGCTTGAGAAGCTCGAATGCTTGCATACATTCCCCATCGAACACAAACTTTGCATCCTTTTCTAGCAACTTGCACAAAGGGTGTACCACTTTTGAAAAATCTTTTATAAACCTCCGGTAAAAACCCGCGTGCCAAGAAAACTCCTCACCCCTTTGACAGAAATGGGAGGGAAAAGCCTTGAAATCACCTATATCTTGGCTTTGTCAACTTCAATTCCATGCTTTGAAATTTTGTGACCCAACACTATACCCTCTTCAACCATGAAATGTCATTTTTCCCAATTGAGTACGAGGTTTGTGTCTTCACACCGGGCCAACACTCTATCCAAATTACCCAAACACTCTTCAACGGAATCACCAACCATGCTGAAATCATCCATGAAGATCTCCAATATATCTTCCACCATGTCGGTGAAAATAGCCATCATGCATCTTTGGAATGTCGCCGGAGCATACACAATCCGAACGGCATCCGAGAGAAAGCGAAGGTTCCATATGGACAAGTAAAGGTTGTCTTCTCTTGGTCCTCCGGGGCAATTAAGATTTGATTATACCCCGAGTACCCATCCAAAGAGTAATAAAAAGCACGCCCTGTAAGACGATCAAGCATTTGGTCAAGGAATGGCAATGGGAAATGGTCCTTTCGGGTCACCTTGTTTAGCTTCTAGTAATCCATACATACCCTCCAACCTGTGACTATCCGAGTAGGAATAAGTTCATTGTTGTCATTGGTCACCACAGTCATACCACCCTTCTTCGTTACACATTGCACTGGAGAAGTCCACGAGCTATCAGAAATGGGGTACACAACCCCGCCATCCAACCATTTGATCACCTCTTTCTTCACCACTTCTTGCATAGCCTCGTTCAATCTTCTTTGATGCTCTAAGGAAGGCTTTGCATCATCCTCCAAGATAATTTTAGGCATACAGAATGCGGGGCTTATTCCCCAAATGTCAGCTAGAGTCCATCCAATTGCCCTTTTACGTTTTATAAGCAACGCCAAAGTGGCCTCAACCTGCATGTTAGTAAGGCAAGAGAAAGAATAACTGGTAAAGTAGAGTTTGAGCCCAAGAATTCATACCTGAGGTGTGGAGGAAGTGGTTTCAACTCCAACACCGGTGGCTCCTCAATTGATGGTTTTGTTGGTGGAGTTTTCCGATTTTCAAGATCCAAAGACAATTTTCTAGGCTCATAAGAATAAGAGCCCATCCCATGTAAGGCAATCACGCACTCCACTCTACTTGCATCCTCATTGACATCAAGATTTAATAGCACGGCCTCAAGAGGATCCTCCATGTTGATATAGCACTGGTATCATCCACAATCACAGCTGTGACAAAGTCTACAAATGAGCACACCTCGGTGCTATTGGGTTGCTTCATAGATTTACAAACATGGAAAATGACCTTTTCATCTCCCACTCGAAAAGTGAGCTCGCCCGCTTCAACATCAACCAATGACTTCCCCGTCGCAAGGAAAGGTCTGCCCAAGATAATAGGGACTTCATAGTCCACTTCACAATCCAAAATGACAAAGTTGGCCGGCAAAATAAATTTGTCCACCTGGACAAGCACATCATCAATAATGCCCAAAGGTCGTTTCATCGATCGATCCGCCATTTGAAGTCTCATTGAGGTTGGCCTAGGTTGCCCGATACCCGAAGTTTTGAAAACCGAGTAGGACATTAAATTGATACTAGCTCCCAAGTCACATAGAGCCTTGGCAAAATCTGCACTCCTAATGGTGCAAGGAATGGTGAAAGAACGGGGATCTTCAAGCTTTGGGGCCATTGAATGCACTATAGCACTAACTTGGTGAGTCATCTTTATAGTTTCACAATCCATAAAACGCTTCTTTGTAACCAAGTCTTTCATGAATTTTGCATAACCCGGCATTTGTTCAAGTACCTCCACCAAAGGCACATTAATAGATAAGCTCTTCATCATGTCTATAAACTTTTTAAACTGATTATCATTCTTCTACTTCGCGAGCCTTTAAGGATAAGGTGGAGGTGGTCTTGGCAAAGGAGCCTTGGCTTTTGGCACAACCGGCTCTGTCATGTCAATTATGTGTTCCCTAGACAGGTTCACATCATTTTGGGTTTCCACCTCGACTTCTTGAATATCAATCCTCACTTCATTGTTCACTTTTCATCAACCACATCTTCAACTACCAAAGGGACTTCATCATCTTGCAACTCAACATCATCATCCACAACTTGCTTTTGCTTAGAGGCATTCACATCACCGCCTCTCCCACTTCTTGTTGTGACCGTCATAACATGATTGTTCCCACCCTTTGGGTTTACTACTATATCACTTGGTAGAGCACCCTATGGGCGAGTATTCAATGACTGAGAGATTTGGCCTAATTGCACCTCCAAGTTTCGGATATAGGTGTTGTGAGAAGCTAACTGTGCATCTGAATCCGCATTCCTCTTCATCATCTGCTCGAACAACATTTCAATTCTACTCATATCATTACCAGAAGAACTAGGACCTTGAGAAGGGAAAAGGGTTGGATTGTTCGGTTGTTGGTACATTGGGGGCCTTTGAAAGCCTTGCCCCCGGTTGCCTTGGTTTCTATTATTGTTCCACCCGCCTTGATTGTTGTTATTTCCCCAATAGTTGTTATTTCCATTCCAATTGCCTTGTTTGTTGTTTTGATTACCCCAATTGTTGTTTTGGTTGTTGTTGTTCCAATTGCCTCCACTTTGTTGTTGATTGTCCCAATTTCCTTGGGGTTACCATTGTTGGTTTGAAGAGTTGACTCTATTACCTTGATAGTTGTTGACATATTGTACCTCTTCACTTTGGTCATCATAACCATCATTTTGACACCCATCATATTCATCAACAAATTTCTCAGAATTTCCTTGATTTTGTTGCCTCTTTTGCCTTCTCTTGTTGACAAGCATACTAACACCCTCCATGGCATTCACTTGGCGAGGATTCTGAACTTGTTGCAACTGTGCCTTAGCCAATTGGTTCATAGTAGTAGTAAGCTCATCTATCGCTTGCCCATGATTATGTAATTCCTTGTGCAAATAGATAACCGTAGGGTCACCTTGAGGCACATTTGCTCTACTCTGCCATGCTGAAGAAGTGTCCGCCATTTCATCAAGTACATCACATGCCTTCTCATAAGAAAGCTTCATAAAATTGCCCCCGGCAATTGGTTAATACTGCATTGATTTGTAGTATTTATGCCCTGGTAGAAGGTTTGTTGGATCATGTCCTCGGTCATGTCATTATTTGGGCACTCCTTCACCATCGTTCTATACCGCTCCCAAATTTCATGCAAAGGTTCCGTTGGCTCTTGATTGGAGGCTAATATTTCATGTCGAAGTGCCGCCATATGACTAGGAGAGAATAATTTGGCAATAAACTTATCCAAAAACTCATCCCAAGTTGTGATGGAATGGTTGGGGAGTCTCTCGAGCAAATCTAATGCTTTTCCCCGAAGTGAGAATGGGAAAAGTCTCAATCTCAGTGCATCCTCGGATATATTCGTCTGCTTGCTCCCCCAACATATATCTACGAACCCCTTGAGATGTTTGTAGGCATTTTGATTTACAACGCCCGTGAAGTGCCCACACTGCTCAAGTAAGGTCAACATCACATTGTTTATCTGAAAGTTGCCCGCCTGGATTCGAGGTGGGACAATAACACTTGTGTATCCCTGGTTCGGTAATACTCTGGGAGCCACTCTTGGAGGAACTGGGGGAAAGTCTGGAATATTGTCATTTGGATTAGCATTGGCATTCCGACCTCTCCGTTGACCTTGAGGTGCAAGAGGCACCTCATCTTGCTCAAGATCATCTATCTCCTCCCCCTCTATCATGTTTCCAAGAGGGTCATTAGCGTTATTTAAAGCCATGTTGGTACCTGAGTAATGACACAAATAAGCAAGTAACAAAGAAGGAAAGAAGAACAATACACAAAACTAAATAAATAGATAGCCAAAACCGTTAGCTCCCCGGCAACGGCGCCAAAAAGTGATCGCAGCCTACTCCGCACTACTAAAAAGTAGGAAGAGAGGGTCGCAATAGCTTTTACCCGAATTGTGGGTCAGGATCGATTTCCACAGGGAGCTAGAAATGGAGTCGAGTATCTATTTAGATTGGGATTGTGTAATTGTTCCAAATATCACTTCCAATCATTTTTGATTTTTTTTAACAAACTACTATTATCAACTACTAATTATAAATGCAACTAGATTATGCTAAATGAGAATTGCTAAAAGTTGTATCTAATAGATAAAAAGTCACTAGGGTAGTGGCATCCTCCAAGGTGGCCAATTGACGGGTAATTGCTTATAAGGCATGATTGACATGATTGGGGAAATATGCTATAACCGCTGCACGATTTTACCCACTCTCACACCTCTCGGTAGAGAGAGTGATTTTGCCCAATTGACTTTCTCAAGACCAAATGGGTAGGCAAATTTGCTCAAGCAACTAGGGTTCAAGTCGGGTAATTACTATCTTGAGGTTTAATCCTTTAATTAGGACTATCAATTCTCTTGAGTCCGTCTCAATTCCTTGTTGGGTCAATTTTGGAGACTTAGGCTCTCTTTCTCAAGAAGAGCCAAGTCAGTTTAGCACAAACCAGTGTTTGCAACCACCAATTCATAATTTAAACCATAAAATTGACCCAAATAACAAACACCCATAGTCAATCTAGCCCTAAATCACAATACCCATCAGTTACCCATACTAGGGTTGAGACACAACCCTAGCTAATGGGTCTAGCTACTCATGCTTGAAGAGAAAAATAGAAAAATAGATGAAGATAAAGACATATTAATTAATTGCTAAAGTAAATACAAAGATTCAATGATAAAAGCTAACTAAAAATGCCCAAAATGGCTACAGATGGTCTTCTCACGGGCGCAGCTAATATCTGATAATATCTGATGACCTAAAATTGGACAAAGATTCTATTTATACTAAGCTAGAAAAACTAGACAAAAATGCCCCTGCGGGATCAGTGCGGACCGCACAAAATGGACTGCGACCGCACTAGGCTCTTGACTCTTCAATTTCATCTCTCTGAACTCAGGCTCCGCGGACCGCGCAAAATGGACCGCGGCCGCGGAGTCTTCTAATGCAGTCCGTACAAACATGGTCGTAGACCGCGCAGCTTGAGCCTTAGCAATTTTCATCTCTCTGATCTTTGCCTCTGCGGACCGCACATAATGGTAGTGCGACCGCGGAGCCTTCAGTGCAGACCGCAGAATTTCCACTGCGGCCGCACTATTTTAACACTTGATTTTCCAGTTCTCTGAATCTCCCTAGTGCAGACCGCACAAAGTGTAGTACGGTCGCACTAGGCCTGTTTGTCCTGAGTTTGTCTTGTCTTTGGTACTTGTGCAGGTTTCACTCCTTTTGAGCCGAACTTTGACATCTTGTCACTTTGTCGATCAAACCTGCAATCAAGCACAACTTATGAGCCTTTTGGGACTACTTTGTATGAATTTATAATCAAAGCGCAAGCAATAAGGAGCATAAAATGAGTCAAAATCCCTAGTTATCAAAGCTGCTCTTCGAGCACATTGTTCCTGCGAATGGCCTCCATCAACTGCTGGTCTCTCTTCTCCAATTCCTCACCGAGGGATCGAGCACCAGGATTCTCCCTCAGTCGCTCGTGCATCTCACTACATATGTTGCAACAGCGTCGATACTTTTCCAACATCTTCAAGAAAAGCTTGGCCCGAATGTCGGCCCTGCGCATACTCTCCACTTCCAACATGTACGTCTGAAAAACGAGAAGATGGGTTAAAGTCATATCAACAAGAAAAATGAGAGAAGTATAAAAGAAAAGTGTGACATACTCTCAAGCCCATAGCGGCCACCTCATTCATCAAATCGATATTAGGAACATTCTGGAGAGCCTCGTTCTTGGCGACGAAGCACAAAATATCGAATTGTGGCACCAGATCCTCCGTGTCCCCCAAAAGATTAACATCCGAAGAAATCTCAAGAATATGGGTCTGGCCTCCCGCACGAACCACCGAGTGGGTAATACCTTCCTCAAATATCCTGACATCACCAGGATCGAGGTCCGACTCGGATTCATAATCGTCGACCATAATGCCCTTTCCTCTTTCAGTGGGTGAGGAGGAAGCACAACCCGGTACGGAGGACGAGGGTACGTCCAAAACCATAACGGCGACCTCAGAAATCTAGCCCCCCGTCACGGCAGGTTGCTTATCAACGACAGTGGCAGAAATCTCCATCGACGGGGTAGATACGACAGCTGTCTCCATAGAAATGGGCAGAGTAGTATCAATCCCCGCCCTAGATCCTATCAGGGGAGAGTCGTCCAGGTGTATTACAGTTGGAGGGGTTGCCTCGAATTCCACTCGCCGCCTCTTGGACAACCCTTCTTCTTCCTCAGCACGGGGAGATTCACCCGTCTGACTAGCAACACGATTCGGGACCTCAGTCTGAGAAGTGGCCTCCGCAGGAATAACCATAGTCGCCGAATCGACTGAAGCAGCCCTTGATGAAGGCCAAGCGGCAGGTGCTGCAACCGGGCGAGCAGACGAGGTCGACTGACGAAAAGCCAATGGAGGAACCCTCACTCTCCACACTCTCCCTGGCATCGACAAACAGCACATAAGAAACTAAGTAAAAAGAGAGGAAAATAGCAAACAGAAATGACATCTCACCTGTAAGGGGTCTGCATCCAAATTTTTCATAAAAGGCCGACTATGTGCGAACCCCCTCCGTATGGGGAAGGATAGCGCTCACCCACTCGCGGATACCTTCGACAGATGGATGAGGCAATTTTTTGGCTGCGGAGATATAACAGGGTTTAGTACTGTAACAGAAAGTGGTCGAATATATCTCCGACTAAAAACATAAGAAACTTACGTGCAAAGTTCCACTTCTCAGGGATCCCCGTTGGATCTGCCACAACGTGCTCAGTCCGCACATAGAAATATTTCTCATAGAAACGACGGTTAGTCCTGTCATCCATTTTCAACACTAGACTCTTCAGCCCTCGAGGACGCATGTGGATCATCATGTCGCAGATAAGTTGAGGGGCAAAGATATTGAGCATGTGATCCAAAGTGATCTCACGACCGGCGAGTTCCGCGAACTTGAGCAATATAAAGGAACAACTTGTACAGGTACGGCGAAAGCTGGGCGGGGCATACCTCATAAAAATGGCAGAAATCTATCACCGGTAGGGGGAGAGGAAGTGTGTACCCGATAAAAAAGGGGTAGGCATAGAACACGCAGTACCCGGGGCAGTCAAAATGGACTATGTCATTCCCTATCGTCGGTCGCATGTCAACGTAACTGGGGATTCCCCACCTATGTTTCAACTCTGCAATGTCTTCTTCTCTCATAATGGAGGGGACAGGTTCCGGCTCCACCCCGGCGCGACTGCTGAAGTCGGTCAATTCTCTCCCAGGACGAGGCAAAATCTCAACTACCGACGGGACCTCCTCGTCTTCCACCACTTTTGCCCCTCCAGTAGCCTGAGCAACATTTTCCAATTGCTGAATTGTGACAAGGAGATCAGTGCAAGAGGAATCACCAGCTATTTTGTCAAGATGATGCGGCAAAAAGACAACGGAAAGAAAGGAGGAAAGTTTCAGTTAACTGAGGGCAAGTGAAAACTCGGAGTATTAGGAAGAAAGTATACCTGCAGAATTCTTTTAATCAAAAAGCAAAAAAGTGTGTCAATCGAATGACGTGTTCCTTCTATTTATAAGAGACATAAATTCCCTAAGCACGAAACCCAAGAGTTGCCAATCGAATCTGATAGGGCACGAAACGTTTTGGTTCCCCAAGAACATGTATCATAATGGAGGCAGCCACGAAACAACGCTTCAATGTCGAATGACGTTTCGGTTCTGAAACAACCACAACGGTCCAAGGATATCGAAAGAACGTCGTCATCCCACTTGAAACCTAAAAAGCATAACCAAGGAACAAGCAGTCAGATTTCTCTCGAATTCGTAGCAATCATGATCCGTCTGTCTGGCCCGACAGGGGACAACCCTGACAGACGGAGGGACTAACTGTATTGGTCAAAATCTGACAGCTGCTGTCAAGCTGACCAACGTCCCGTTCAGGTGGCAAGGTGGTGAAAGACGACATGGCCTATTCCACATCCAGCATTCTCGATACCCGTCGACCCGGAAGAAATGATATTTAGAGGATGACCAAGACAGACATAATGTAAGAACATCGGGCCAAGTAGATAGCAAAAGGTCCCATGACTATATATAATAAGGGAAAACCTTCAGTTAAAGGGGATCTGGGGCTTCTCCCTCTCTTCTGACTTCCCTCTTCTGCAATCTTCCTAAAAACAAAAGGAACACTTTAGCAACCCCCACGGAAGAATATGTAAAAGAACCTCCCTCATTGATTAATGGGAGATACAATGAAAGTTCCAATAAGATTGGTTACCTCTATTTTATCTTTTGTACTATTTATTCAGTTAGCTTATTGATCTGGAATTTATTATGTTTAATTAAGATTTACCCCTTCATTTTCTTTAATTGATTTGTTCGAAAAGATTCCAATATCTTTTGAGTCAAATACTAGTTAGTGTACCCAAAAACACTTAGCATATCTACCGGAATCATAATACAAATTGGCCCTCTCATCAAATCTGATGTAAATAAGCATCTTTGATAAATGTGAACCTTCTAGAGAATATATCCGTATAAAACCTTATGTTGTCTAGGAAAATCTGACTTGACGTAGAACACACGGTTTCAATAGCCTACCATTTGTCACCCAAATTGATCCCATATTCTTCCAAAGTAGTTAGTAAGCCTTCCTAAAGTTTATAGTGACTCATTCTAACTTCCACTCATGCATATCCTAGTAAGTTTCTAACAGGCTATCTTGATATATGATATCTAATCAATATCAACTCAAATACTAAGAAGCAACATATTGTATCATTTTCTTCATGTTCCTTAATTTGCACAAGTCACACATGTTTAATACAACCTCATGGAACTCAAAAGAATTGGATATCCAAATTTGTAATTTTATGAAGTGCTTGTACTTAACCTGATTGCATTTTAACACAAAGAAATAACACATAGAACCTCTTGAACTGTACTTCTTAACAAAAAAACCTCTATAAGATGTATTTACTATACAGGCATATTCTGGCCACTTCAAATACTACTGACTATGTGTCTTATTAAGAACCAATTTTCCTTAAGTCACTCACATCATATACACATACCTCACTATATAGTTATTATCACCCTATCACTGCCCACATCAAAAGATATATTTCTACCTCTAGGAAATCCGATTTCTAAACCTCAAGAATGCAAGAACCTTCATACTTGTGATCACTAACTTGCCTATTCAAAGACTGTAGTGCCACATATACAATCACATTTTAAGGAATACTTCCATTAACCTTTTCATGTCCAAGAATAAAAAATCTGAATCTTAATAGCTACTACTCACATAATTTCCATAGAACCTAGCCAAATCGTCCATAGACTTCATTGACATGAATCTTATATCCACACCCTTCTCGGTGATATAAGATAGTACCACCAAACTCTTAAGTAACCTAAATCTCTCGTGTTGTCTCTAACTCAAGATCTTTTGTTCGAAGGTGAACCACAAATTTTACCATTCAATCCCAATTTCACATGATTCGCCATATTAATAAGAACTTTGTTGTCCGCACTAAATTACAAGTAGGATAATTCCTCTCATAAGCACTTTGTTTCCTAGAAGCATATAACTTAGCTCAGCTCGGGAGACAATCGTAAACATGGAACAAACTCTCCAAGCCTATAGGCACATTAAATTTAAAGCCAAGGTCAAAACCATCTTACGCTCTTAAAAAGTATCTTATACATACTCAAGCCATTGTTGAATCTCTCCTAGTCAACCAAGCCACATAGACTGTCAAACAGCAAAAGTATCTTTAATATCTAATTTTACTAGAGAACTCAATTAATCTATTGCTATACTGGTCCTATCCATTGCTATACTGACCTAAATCCTTTAAACTTTCTCTTGATCCGCTTTCAAGGCATCAGTTGTCATTCCCAAAACATTGCGGTCTTCAACCGAACTCACACTAAAAGATCCCAACATGAAACTACGCCTATAATATCTATAGGCCTTCCTCTTCATGTATACTAAAGTATCTCAAGCTGAGAAGTTCACTCTTAAAAGGCCTCAACTGAATTCAAAACTATTAGTTTATACCTCCAATTCCGCAAGGTCATTCAACAATGATATAGAAATACGTCAAGTCCCCAGCAAAATCTAATGCCAAACTCAAAATCCCAAACAAGTAAAGCATCCGGTAATTTCTTAAGTATCACATTTTGGAACTTGAACCCAATAGAATTATTTTCCAGAGTTAACCACTATACTCTAGCCCCTGATGCACTACCAAACATGTCGAACAACTTGTGTTCATTACACATCATTCCTTTTAGAATAAGAAACCTTGACCTTAGGCAACAGTATGAATACTTTCTCATTCCATGCTATATCCACAAAAAATAACAAACCTAAGTCATTCAAGAATCTCAATATATCAACCAGGTGTAGTACATCATATATCCGAAAAGTTTCTTGCCTAAGTCATACTTGATGTCACTCTTCACAAGTCATAACTAACCCAAAAGTGTATCTTAGTCTAGGAACTATAAGCACACATTCCCATTGATCCGTTCTTCGATAGTAGACTCCCCATTTGGCTTAAATCCATACTCACATCATTCAAGAACCTGCAATAACTTTTCCTCCTTAGCTACAAAGACCTTGCACTATTACTCAACTAAATTTTTCAGAAGCTCATATGGTGCTAAGTATAGAACATCTTGCAACATCTATCGAATATACACTTATCTATATGGAAATCATGGCATCTTGCTCAAGCTTACGAACTCTCACAGTCTCACATCCATTATGATGGACATGAGAAAATATATCATAAAGAGTTATACAAACCTTGGATCTCCAAAATCAGAGATAATCTTATATATTTTTGTCCTTATGCCCATCTTGTTGTAACCTAACTATGGCCACAAACTCTATGCGATCGACTAATCTATCAAAGTATACACTTGCCCATAAGATGTAAGAATTTATTATCTCATATTAATGAACTACTTAGATCCCATCGATACGTCTATGTTGTTGTTGCACCTTATTTTGCACTAGTCAAAACAAGATTTAACTTGTGATTTTTCTATTATTGATGAAAGAGAGTCGCCACCTAATATTTAAAGGTATATTAGGGTACCTATTTAATTACTAAGTCATGTTGCCTTATAGGTCTGCAAACCGGTGAGATTACGGGTAAGAGTTCTTGTTCTTCTAAGGGGAAGGTGTTAGGCACCCCTTAAAATCTATCTGAGATAACTCCATAGGACTTAGACTAATTTTAAGGGATCAGTTATTTATACTATGCTTAATTACTATTAAAAGTACGGCTTACTATATATACCTAAGGGAGGTATGTAAAAAGGGATGTGAGACTTAAGAGGAATGTGAATTTATAAAGGAGCTCAGAGATATGTTAAAAGAGTTTTGAAATAGGTATAAAAGTGGTCTATATATTTTACTAGGCTTATAGAAAGAGGTAAAGTTGTGAAAATAGCCGATTTAAGGAATGAGTGTTTATATAACTCTAAAAGATATTTGTAAGAAAGCGCACATAAATGTACCTTGCTTTTAAAATCTGAAGAGGAGCGATTTTTTGAAAATCCATTTGGGCGATAGTATTGCACTTTTTATGTAAATCTGATTTTACCTCTTGATAGTAAAGCTGGCGATTCTTTTCTGATTTTTCTTTGTGAAAACGGGCTGCTATTTTTGCTAAGTTCTGGGCTTAAAAATCTTTTAAGAAAAGGCAAGTGAACAAAAACATTATAATGATACGGCCAGATTATAATTAGCGAATGAGGATTAGTTACTACTAATTCCTTTTAAATCTTATATATTACTTAAAGCTTGCCTATGTTTCATAGATATTAAAGAATAAAAATAAAATATGTAATCGAATATGTGAGTGTTATATACATGATAACAAGGATGCGACAAAGTCAACAAGGTAATAGATAAAAAGGTAATGAAAGCAGTAAACTAGATAAACGAAGCAATAGATAAATACGAAAAAATAGAATTGAGGGAAAGAGAACTGGACTCTGGTAAATTGGGCCTCAAGAAGGCAGGTCCAGTAGCAGAGGGATACGGCTACAGCTAACTCTGGACTCTCCGAAACATGCGACAAGGTTGGGACTTGGGCCTGAGTTCCTTAGGAACTCAGCAGGCCCAAATGATATACATACCCAAAAAGAGAGAAAGTCATTAGACACACACTCCATATATTCAACATATTCAACCATGTATGAAATGTATATAAACAAACGAATGGAACAAGAAATTATCAATATTCAAACACTATGGAAAATTATAGTAATGTGGTAGTCATACATGATAAATAATTTGCATTGAAAATATTTCGTTGTTATTAAACACTAAACCCCTAAAGAACCGAAAGTGTCAATGAATTAAAGACTAAGGAGGAATTTCTACTCAAGGTTGAGGCCCCTTTGAATTCCCCGACACTTCAAGGTTCCCAAGGGACTCAAGGCCCAGCGCAATGCTTGTGCCGGAGAGGGCAGCCCAATCTAGAGTTAAACTCCACTCCCAAATACCCTTAACCACTAACAACATATTTTCCTTAAGGGTTTAAATACCAATGAGACACTTCAATGTAAACTAAGTGCTATAGTATCCCTTACCACAAAATATGCTTTCCCTTCTAATAGAATAACATAAGAGGACACAGACTAACTTTGATACCAAATAAAGAATACATATCAGGTAAACCTAGAGGTCTGACTTTAAAACACATATAGAAGAGAAACAGAAGTCCCATAACATACTGTTACAGGGGCAAATCATTAAGAAAAAAAATCAAAGAGAAAGTGGGGAATACATGATTCATATAGACAACACAAGAGATGCAAATACTCCTACCTTGGCAAACTAACTGTGGACTGCTTAGATTGTTACTAACACGTGTAGGAATTAGTAGCACTACTTAGAACTTTAAAGGTCATCAGTAAAGATTCAGACAAAACAGTTATGGCTAACTATTTCTACAAAGGTTATCAAAGATATCAGGAACATGATTAAACTCTCAACATGACTACAAGTTCACAAATTTAAACATGGGATCTCTAAGGACTCAACGGAGTCATATTCCTGACAATATTAACCTTAAACAAGCCATCATGTTCAGACAGTATCAACAAAAGACCTCAGAAGGTTTAAGGATCAAGTTCAGCTTTAGATTAAAAATAGGGAGAGGATTGAGTACAAGTTAAGACATGAACATGAACTTAAACAACAACCATATAGTATTCAATCGATTACACACAGACATTTCAAGTGAAATTATGACTTCATACAGACAGGGAAGCGTTGCACATTACAGGATCAAGTCAAACATGTCAATGAAGAGGGGGAATTATAGGCAAAGGAAGCATTGTATCAAAAGCAAGTTTAACCCAGACATATGTCTAGCTTAGTATCTAAGTGTGAAGTAGTCATGCTTGAGCTTTTTAAAATTATCACTTGATTATAATAGAATAACTAAGCCCTACTTTTATGGAAGATAACTCAATGACAGATGCATGTAAGTTTCACAAAACCAACAACAGTTTATAGAGATTAAAGACAAGGAAGTACTACACCAAGTAAGTTTTGAATTAAACATGTAACTGAAGATCTTAACTAATCATGAGACAACCAAGTTCAGCTAAACAGCAATTATCCATTACTTATAACAAAATAGGATCGTGACTTGTTTTATAAAGAAAAGGATAACTCCATCTTAACAAAATGTATACAATAGAGCTATTGGTATTCTTGAAAAGAAGAAAGTTCAATTCAAACAAGATTAGGTCAACAGATGCAACCAATAATTAGATGAAATCATGAGAATGCCATAGTGACAACCCAGAAGTTGCTTCCAAAGTTAACAGATACAAGTATAAAGAAAAAGAGCATATAAACACTTAGATTTTCATGATTAAGTTAAATGGTAGATAATATGAACTTAGGAACCTTCAAGTTTATCTCAATTAGGACTATTAAATCATAGACTCGATCACATGACAAATAGAACACAAGGAAAACGATATGTAGAGGTAAAGATCATAGTAGAATCATCAATGAAAGATTATGAAGTTTAAGTAAGACATGAGTAGTCACTTAAGGCACATTACAACTTAAACATGTAGACTGTTGAAACTCATATACGAAAACCATCAGGAGTCACATAATAACTTGATCAATCATCAATTAAAGGCTCAAGAGACATGACAAATGATCAAAAGCAGACAATATACTATCATAAACAGAACATAAGCATTTTCATACTAGTTACAAACATAAAAAACAATGTATACTTCTTAGAAGATAACTAGCACATTTTAGCATTCAGATAAGATGACCAAAAGAGAGAAATGAGGAATGTACCGACCTTTTTGAGGGAATTAGACCAAACAAAGATATTTTTAGATTGCTTAAGACCTCAGAAGCTTCAAGCTCGAAGCAGTGATAGTACTCAGAAATGAAAAGAAGAAAACAATAAGGAACCCTAGGTTTTTTAATCTCAGAATTGCCCTTAGACTACTGTGTAGAAGTTTTTTCAGAGTTAGGTCGTGTGTTGGTGAGAACATTAAAGAGCTCTAATTATATTGCCATTTAAGGCTCCTAGGGTTTCATAGGTTCAAATCAATGTGGAAAGTGATGCATGGTAGATGATGATAGCAAATCGAGTGAAAAATCTCAAAGACAAAGGGGAGTTCATGATAGTTTTTACCTGAGTGGAGAGCAGTTGGCCACCGAAGGAAAACCCATCGGATAAAGTCCCAAAACCCAAAGGTCTCTACTTTTGACCTCTGGGTACATAATATTCATGATGAAGCTTTGAAACATGTACATGCATGCTCCGATTAGGTAGAACAAGTGACGAAACCAGATGAAATGAAAGTTCATCAATTAGGTATAGCGTTTCGAATTAGGGTTTCTGAATTCTAATGACGAGAATGGAAACTGGATTTACTAGCTTCATCTCCTAGGGACAAAAGGAGACGAATATGCAAGTTGATTTGAAAGAACAAAGGAATGATGTTTCGGCCTTATAAGCCGTGTCTAATCTCTCATATTTAGAGAGAAAAAATGTGAAATTAGCGGGATTCAGGGGATTGAGGGACAGTGAAGGACGATTTGGTGAAGTTCTTGTGACCATGCACCGATTTGTGCAAGCATTCTCTGATTGACGGGTTGGAAGGGATGAGAGAAAAGAGATAGAAAGGGGAAATGAAGGCGGCTGGGCTGGGTGAGAATGATTAGAGTTTCTGGGTAATTAGGGGTTGGTCTCTAGGTTAAACAATGAGAGATAGAGATCAACGGTCCTGATAATTTGGTTAATTAGGATTTTAGAGGGAAATTTTGGTGGTCGTTGGATGATTGGTTTTTAGACGGTTGAGATTAGGTCTTGGGGGGGGGGGTATTTAGATCAAAATGGAAAATCAGAGAATAAACGTGAGTCATTGATTAGATGTATCAACGGCTCAGATGCGTTGTGATTCTTGTGTGAATGGTGAGGGAGAGTGACGTGGCGTGGCGTGATTGGTGCAAATAGGGTGGCTTGGATCGCCAACAAGGAAAGAGATTGGTGTTTATGTTGGGTGAATTTCCGTTTGGGCTTGAGTAATAGGACCAAGAATAACTTAAAGAATGGTTATTTTGCCTTTGATTTGAGAATTGCAATTGTGGTCCTTTTTGTCTTTTAACCCCTTTTGAATTTAATTTAAGTAAACTTAATAATTTTCAATAAATGTGGTAAAATTATAATTATTATATATACTATTAATTACTTTAATTATTTATTTATAAAAACACTTTATTTTCCTAAATTACAAACAAATTTCGAATTTTTAACGTAGTAGTCTAATTAACTAGAAATTAAAGAGTAATTCATCAAATTAATTATAGAACCTATGTAATGTATATATGAGAATTATTTTAATAATCTTAAAAATAGTAAATATATTTGTAATTACATAATGTTAATATTATGTGATTAATTTTAAAAACTAATACTTAATTAATTTGTAAAAATAAGTATTTGTTACTAGAAAATACTTTAAAAATAATTTTTGTAAATTGTTAAGTATAAATAAATTAATCTAAAAAGGAAGGGTCAAAATTGGTCGTCAACAGCTGTCCCTCTTTGACCGGAGGCGATGAAAGAGTTTTTGGGCAAAGAAATTGAACCAAAGCCAATTTTGTCCCGAATTTAGGCATGTATTGCAGGAGTGGCATTTAGATTGCAAGATTGAGTTAAAGGATAATCTGGGAAGATTTAGGAATATTGGGGGTATTGGCTTTGAATTGTTTACATAGCTCAGGCTTAACGAGGATCAGGCCTCATGTAGTTCTAGAGTGAAGACTTTGAGGAAGCGACGCTCACAAGAATTGCCCCAGTATTGTATTATGACGATACGACGAGATGGAAGATTGGGCACTCATGATAGCTTGAATTTTGCGGCCTGATTTGAATGATTTTAAATTTTTGAGTTTCCCTGATCGTCATGAGCCTGGATCTTAGGCTCGCTAATGGGTTGGCTGTCTCCATAGCGTTGTAGTTTGGTCTGCTGCTAAGAAAACATTCCATGTTGCAGTGTTTGTTCCTGCAAAACAAATGAAACACACACATACCAATATATTGTAATACAGAATATATTAAGGTGTGATGTGAATGATGCAGGAATGATGATGCCTGGCTGCCGGCGAGCCATTATTTAGGATCGGGATGATCTGATACTTGATCTTGACTCGATTTGTTACCCGCGCTGTGTACTATTCCGCAGCTCTCGCAGCATTTGAAAAAAATGTCTCCACTTGTTGGGAGAGCTTGATTGGTAGAGTGCATTTCTGCTTGTTGGAAAAGCTTTACACTGAGAAATGTCTCCACTTATCGGGAGAGCTTGATTTGTAAAGTGCGTCTCCGCTTGTTGGGAGAGCTTTGCATTGAAATGTAAAGTAATCTCCGCTTGGGAGTGATTGGCTAAATTGTAATCATGCCTAAAGTTGCATGAGCAAAATGTTAAAACATTCAAAATAACTACAAACGAAATGAAAGCATGCCCAAGAGAGCAATCGATTGGTGGAACATCGCTGAGGAGGTTTGCGACTGTCTATTCTGGCATCCGTTGCGATGGAGCGGCAATGCGAATTGCTTTGTTGGAGGTTTTCAATTTGTAATATACAAGGCTTCAATTGGTGAAGCCGACGAATCATTTCGTACAAGGTGCTCTGATTGGTTGAGCAGACGGTTTTCTATATATAGGACTTCAATTGGTAAAGTCAACAGTTCGTTTTGTACAAGATGCTCCGATTGATTGAGCAGGCGATTTGCTATGTACAAGTTTTTCTATATCAGCTTTCTGATTCTGAAGTACCTGCAAAGGATTCAAAAGTTAGCTTTAGCTGTACTGGAAAAATTCAATGGAGGAAGAGAGATAATCTTAGGCAAGTGGCGGGTTCGTCATTTACCCCAGTGTGGTCTTAGTGCTTCCTTACTCCCTGTCGACCCTGCACACAAAGAAAACTTCTTGGGATGGGGGGGGGGAAGTTGGTTTGTGTTGACCACAATATTGGTTTGCCTCGGCCTTGGACATGATTACGCTGCGAAGTTCGGTATATGGAACAAATTACCGTATAGGTATATTTTTTTTTAGAATTTTTTTTGAAAATAGCTTGTTTTAAGGTAAATGTCGCCATTCCTGATTATGACATGTTACGAAAGGTTCTCCACACGCAAGTGTATCCTTCTGAAAACTTTGTCATGTTGATTTCGATCCTCCGTGATGTTTTTGACAACACAGTTGCTTGCTGTTGCGATTGCTTAGGCTATATGCTGGTACTGTTGGGATCCACAGAGGTCGTATTGCGGTTAAATTACTTGCTTAATTTGCAATTATGTACTCAGTCACATCTATCATCTGCATATCATATCTCAGTCTCTGTTGCCATTTATTGATACTTCATATTATCATTGTTTGGGCTAATTTTTCATGATATTGTGAGCCCGAGAAACTGGAGAGATTAGTGACTAAGTGAGGCCGAGAGCCTGATTGTGAGGATATCTATGGGATCGGGTTGCACGCCGCAGCAGACTTTATTGATTCATGCCATGATTGGCTTATTATAGCGCTTGGGCTGGATCTGCCCCTCTAAAGTCTGCACACCCATAGTGAGCGCAGGTACCTATTGAGCGCGAGTGTCGAGCGATTGGGCAAATCTAGTAATTGTAAGGATGGAGTGACTGCGAGGAATGAGTGACTGTGAGGATGTAGTGTATGGGATGACTGAGTGATTGATACTCTAAGAGTATGCATATGATTTCATCGTTGTTTTGTATTTTCAGTTAGCATACATAACTGACATGTAGACATCGAGATGTATCATTTTCGTATTTCAGTTGTACTTGGCTTATCTTATCTGTTTGAGCTTTACTGTTAAACTTGAAAGCATGTCTACTTTTTTGTACTGTATTTCCTGTAATTGAATTGTGCCTGTGAGGTTCGTCACTGCTTTCAGCTCAAAGGCTAGACTTGTTACTTATTGAGTTGGTTGTACTCACGCTACACCCTTCACTTTTGTGTGTAGATCCAAGTGCTTCTAGGAACGGTGGTTGCTGACTTTGGAGCCATTATTCAGTTCGGAGATCCTCGAGGTAGCTGCTTTGGCGTCTGCATTCCTTGACTCTCCTCCTTTATCATCTAGTTCTATTTGTACTGTTCTACTCTTTTAGACAGTATTTTCAGACTTTGTTACTGTAGTAATTTCAGGGATTCATACCCTTAGAACCAAGTTTAGAAGTGTTACTTACCTCAAACCGTGCAAATCTCTACTCCAGAAAGCCCTTGCCTCGCGAATTGGCCTCCGAATGCCTCGAATCTAGCCATAAACAATTCGATATAATCAACTCAAGCTATATAAATCAATTCCATATGAAACTGCTAAGTTTGTAAAGTCAACTCAAAAAGTCAATTCCGAGCCCACATCTCGGAATCCAACAAAAGTTACAAAATTCGGACACCCATTCAACTACGAGTCCAACCATACCAAATTTACTAAATTCCAACACAAATCGTCACTTATATCCCCAAATCTTACTCTTCAATGCCTAGCCCAAAACTCCGAAAATTCTACCTTAAAAACATATAAACTAGGTGGAAAAATCAATGGGTCATCAATATTATTAAACAAAAATGATCAAAAGTGGCTTACCTCAAGAATTATCGTGAAACCCCTCTCAGAAAACTTCCCCAACCGACCTTGCAAAGTCTAAAAATGATAAAAATCCCGAAAACCCTTCGAATATAATCTGCCCATGGCCTTTCGTACATGCGCTCCACTTAACCGTATCTGCGGTCTCGCTTTTGTGGATTCCTCATCGCTTCTGCGATCCACAGCCTCCAGCCCACTTCCACATCTGCGATCGCTCATGCGCAGATGCGCATCCGCATTTGCGGATATCCTTCTGCACATGCTCCCCAAGCTCCTTTTCCAGACTTCGCACCTGCGACCTTTCTCCATATCTGCGACCTCGCAGGTGTGGACAAACCCTCACCCTACGACTACTGCCCAACTTCGCCCAAACCGTACCTGCAACCATTTCTTCGCTTCTGCGGTTACGCACCTGCGACCAAAACTCCGCAAGTGCGATGACACCAGACATCAACAACCTAGAAATTTCTCCCAAGCCCAAAATTCAATCTGATTCCCGTCCGAATCATTCCTGAGGCCCCCGAGACCTCCACCAAATATATCAACAAGTACAAAAATACGATATGAAATTAGTCGAGGCCTCAAATCACATCAAACAACATCAAAAATATGAATCGCACCCCAATTCAAGCCTAATGAAAACTAATGAATTCCAACTTCTACAATTGATGCCGAACCTATCAAATCAACTCCGATTGACCTCAAAATTTGCACACAAGTCTTAAATGACACAACAGACCTATCCTAATTCCGAAACCAAAATTCGAGCCCGGTAACTATAGAATCAACTCTCAGTCAAACTTCTCAACTCTCCAAACTTCTAATTTTTCAACTTTCGCCATTTCAAGCCAAACTCACCTACAGACCTCCAAATCAATATCTGGACACATTCCTAAGTCCAAAATTATCGTACGAAGCTATCAGAACCATTAAAACTCCATTCCGGAATCGTTTACACATAAGTAAACATCCGGTCAACTCTTTCCAACTTAAGCTTCTAACCTTGGGACTAAGTATCCCAATTCTTTCCGAAATATTTCCGGAACCAAACCAACTACCCCGACAAGTAATGTAACAACAATTGAGCATAAAATAAGTAGTAATTGGGGGACAGAGCTACAACACTCAAAACAACCGGCCGAGTGGTTACATAATGGTATACAACAATGTGATGGCATACAATAATGAGAATAGTTAGATCACACTAGTGTATATCATCATGGTATATAATATGTGAATTGAAGTATTCAATTCACATATTGTATCTATATATATATATATATATATATATATATATATATATATATGATGTTAGTATAAACTAATATATATAAAAAAATATTTACCGACAATTATTTTGAGGCTAATATATTGTGTAGATTTTTAAATATTTTTTTCTATATAGTTATGTGATGTAATATTTCTTAAAATGGGTATTTTTAGCAAATGTTTTTTACTGTTTTGACACACAATATAAAAAAGCAAAAATAAAAAATAAAAGGGCCAAATATACCTTTCTATTATCGAAAATTGTTTAAACTTAGCATTACACATTCGTTCAGAATTGGCCTTAATTTGGACGAAAGGAAATGTGATAACTCTGGATTAAATAGATCCACCCCTATTTTAAATTACTCGAATCCTTTAAAACTCACCCATAACCAGACCCAGCTTCCTCTCACCCTTAAAATAAGGAGAATTTTACAAAAATGTCCAAAATAAATTTAAACTTACCAACCTCTTGCCATTAATTATAGACTTATCAAAACTAGCCAAACACATATAAAAATTAATAATCCAGATAAATACGAATTTTTTCTCTCCAAGAATCACACACAAAGATCTCCTTCTATATTTTTAAGTGTGATCAGCAACATTAGATGCAAGACGGAAAGGAAATTTCATGGATGAGGTAGCAAACAAAGTGATGAAACACAAAGATAAAAATGAGTATTATTGAAGTTCATTGAAAACATATAGAAGTTTCAATATACAAAAATTAAGAAAGATTGGAGGTGATTTCAACTAGTTTTGAGTCAAAATTCGTAATTGAAATTGAGTTTAAAAAGTCTTCTGCGACACATGTATCACGCGTGTATCTCACACACAAGTATATATGAATATACATGTGATACATATTTGATACACATATCATCTTTTTCATGTTCATCTTCTATTTCGAATTTTCAATTTCAACTACCTCAAAACTCTATCAAATCATCCCAAACTTAGACAAACTTCTTAAGACGTACCCAATCTATTCCGACAATACCCACTCAAAAAAGTGAAAATTTGATATTTTTTTGCTATAAATAGCTATTTGGCTAATATTGTTAGCAATTAACTAATATTGGTAATATTTTATGAAACTAATTTTTATACTAATTTGCTTATGGGCCGACATAATCGGTAGTTTCTCAAATAAGCCCTAAACGAATGAAACCCTCATTTCACCCTCACCCTTTTCAACATCTTCCTCCGGTCAAACATTGTCAACATATTCATCATATACAATATTCCTTCCATTCCAATGGGACACTGTAACATAGATAGATAGTCATAAAAATCAGAGTCGTAATTTTAGTTTATTTGGGTAGAAGTGGGTAATGGTAATGAAGAGAAATTCAGAATAATTGGAATACTACACAATTGTATGATATAAGAAGTTTTCTTCTTTCATTCGCAGTTACGCACCTGCAATAGATCCACTGTGAACATCTACATACTTGAATGCATTTAATTATGTTTTACAATAGGTTCAGTTTTGTTTGCTGGGTGTGCTTACAATTACTCTGAATTTTAGGTCGTGAGGGTCAAATGAGAGTTTCATTCTTTAATGGATTTATGTAATTTAAATTGGGTAGATTAAGAGTGAGTTTTAATGGATTTATGTAATTTAAATTGGGTTGATTCTATTTAATCTAGAGCTGTGACGTGACACTCAGTCTAAATTTGATATAAATGGTAAGTTTAAATAGTTTACGATACTAAAAGATATTCGGCGCTTTTCCGAAGGAAAAAGAAATGAAAACTAAAAACAAAAGTAAGTTAATGTCCCATATGATACTTTCAGGAAAAGCCCCTTCCCTTCCTAGCCTTGGCTCTCACTTTCAAATTCCCGACCTCTTTCTAGCGCCGAAATTACCAGCACGCAGAGCAAGGACACCATTAGCCGTTCGGCCACTGACCCAAATGGAAATCGGCGGATTAGACTCCGATGGCCGTGAATTTAGAAACGCGGACGAGATGTGGAGAGAAGAAGTAGGAGATGGTGACCACCAAAAGAAGTCTCAATGGTATAACAAAGGCATCAATTACTGGGAAGTAAGTTCCCTTTTTTTGCTTTATGTAATTTATACGCGTTCTGTTGTTGGTTTTTGTCTGTATAGAGATTTGTATGTTAGTAGAAAATATAAAGAACTAGCACATGACGGTGGTGCCTAATGGTCAATGAAGTAGAACCATGAAGTGTGAGGTTCATCCAAGTGGAGATAAAACACATTAGGTGATTTCTCCCGGTCTGCCTAAGTGTTTGTGAGTTACGCGACGTGCGTGCCTGTGGGAGTAGCAGGTACCTGATGAAATAGTTGAGTTACGCGCAAGGTGATCCGGACACCGACACTAGCATCATAAAAAAAATAACTATAGGGCATAGAACACAAAATATTGAATATTGGAACTAAATGGATATTGAGGATTTATGCGGCTAAACCTGACTAGCTTGGAATTGAGGCAAAAGTATTATTGTATGTAATTTCTATGTGTTTACTTGATTTATCTCTGTTGGTATGTGAAGGGTGTGGAAGCCACAGTGGATGGTGTGCTGGGCGGATATGGGCATGTGAATGAGGCTGATATAAAGGCAAGTGAGGAATTTCTCAACACCATTTTGCCAGAAAGGTTCCCTGATGCTGGAAGAGGCCGCCATCTTGTAGCTCTGGGTAGTCCATCCATTCGCTTTTATCCTTGGATCTTTTTCTGAAACAATGGAACATATTGGTAACTCAGTATTACATGTTAGCATACAAGATTAAATGTATTCCTTAAAAAAAGCTCCCCAAATTATTTGGATTTTTAGTAAAATATTTTCTAGGAATATGGTTTTTAGTGTTTATGCAACACATGATATGTGGGTTTAGCGCAAGTCATGCGTTCGAACTCAGATGCAGATAGAAGTATGATATTTAAGTGGAGAAGGGTAGAAGGCGACCCTATTATCCGCCGAGTTCCACCAGTGCGCTATTGTCCTATTCAATCTTACTCGTTTTAATCAGCATTTGGATGATGTCGTCAACATTTAATATCTAGAAATATTATCAAAACATTGCTCTCATACCCTTTATACACCTTCTACAATGACCACACATGAGGTACTTTTGTATCCAATATAACATTTAAAAATGATTCAAAAAATTATTTCATAAGGGATAAAAAATTTCATAGATTTTTTTTTCCATGGAAGACATTTTCCTCCACCCTAAACGCCACCCAAGACTAGAACTTTATACCATTGCTATCTTTACACTATTTGCTACAGGGCTAAGGTGAAGCTGCCTCTGTGAGTTAAAATGTTTTGACAAATTTCTTACTCCATTTGTTTCATTTTATATGTAGTTGTTTACTTTTCAGACCGTTTAAAAAAGAATAACACCTTTCTATATTTGAAAACTCTTTAGCTTTCAATATCTCATTTTACCCTTAGTGACATGTTCTTATAGTAAATTGCCATGGTATGTTTATGACTACAAGTTCTAAGGGTACTTTTGATATGTGCCAATTTTTTTTTTTTAAACTCCGAGTCCAAGTAAACATTGCAATATAATAATGAAATGGAGGAGTATTAGACAAATTTATTTACTAGAGGCAACTCTTAAACTAACGGGTTACTTGGGTGGATGACCCCTTTTAAGTCTTCAATTGAGTAAATACTTTTCAAATAGGTGATGATGTTATGAAGGATAGGGCAGCCCACTTTGTTGAAATTGCCATGGTGGTTGATGAGTTGGATATTACAGGTGGCACAAGGAAAAGCTCGAAGCTGCGTACAACTAATAGAATGTTAAGGGATTATTTGTGGGACCTTCCCTGGGAATTCTGTTAGAGGTCAGAGTGTGCGTGAGAGTTTTAAATTGTGTGTGATGGGACCATTATGGATTATGCTATTGTGAACCTCCTTCCTCCCTTATCTGCTTCTTCTCTATCTTTCTTCTTCTCTGCCTATTCTCCTCTTCTTCCTCCTCCTCTCTACTCTGACTGTTCTTCTGGTTCTATTTCTAAGTTTAACTTCGTTTATTGTATTTTCATTCCCTAAGATTACTGTAATTGTTCAGTGAATTTGATCAATAGAAGTCGTATTGTTGTTGGGTTGATTGTGAATTAGTAGCAACTGCTAACATTGGTACTTTCTTTGATTTAGCCTCACAATGTGACACTCGTTTACAGAAGTTAGATGACTCCATGAAGGAGGTTAGGGAAACTCAGCTCGAATTCAAGCACGAGATTCGTGAAGTTACTGCTTTGATGGCCAATCTTGATGCTAAGGTCGATGGCCATCAATGGAAAGTTCAGGAGATCATCACTCATATCACTGCCTTGGGTAATCAGATCACTTCTTTCTTTGCTGAATCTAGTCGTTCTCATCCTATTCAGGTTGATGTGATTCCGCTGTGGCGGCGGTCGACCACCCAACTCTGCGCTATAAACCGGCATCAGTGGAATTTGGTCGTTTTTCGGGGATAATCCAGAGGCTTAGGTCTTTCAAGCTAATCGCTATTTCGATTTCTACAGTATTGAAGCTGACCATCGACTCACCATTGCTTCATTTTATTTGGACGGTGAGGCTATTGCGTGGTATTGCTGGCGTTTTCGTAATAAGTAGTTAAGTGACTGGTCGGTTTTCTTTGAGAAATTAATCTCTCGCTTCAAAAAGCGGTACCTATAGGAACTGGAAGGACATTTGGCCAAACTCCAACAAGTGATGACGATGGCCGCTTATCGGGCGAGTTTGAGGCAATCGTTACTGAAGTTGTAGCCCTTCCAAATGCTATGATTGTGCATAGGTTCACGTTGGGCCTTAAACCTGAGATGAAGGATGATGTGCTAATTGCAAAGCCCAAAATATTAGATGAGTCGGTCCACTTTGCCCAATTGTATGAACATAAGCTGCAACGTGACCATGGGCCTTCTCGATCCAGTTGGCCCAAATCACAACCCCTTTTGCCTACTCCTATATCCGCATTATCCACTTCATCTTCCCCCTTTTCAACCGTCTCTAGTCCTGCTTTAGCCATGCCTAAATTTCTTATCAAACGACTCTCTACATTAGAGCTTCGTGAACGCTGCGAGAAGGGCTTGTGTTTTTCCCGTGACAAAAAGTTTACCCTGGCCACAAATGCAAACCTTTTTCTCATCTTTTATTGATATCCAATGAGCATTTGGAGACATCAGGCGTTTTCACCCCAACTATTTTTGATGAGGCTCTGGCCGAGCATCTTCAAGCCTTAGAAATGGAAGTTCACTCCACCATTTCCTTTCATACCCTTGTTGGTGCTTATTCCGCGACCACGGTACGCTTCTGGGGCCATATTCAAGGATCTCCTGTACAGGTTCTCTTGGATGGGGCTAGTACCCATAATTTTGTGCAGACTCGAGTTGCTAAATTTCTTCAATTACCAGTGGAGTCAACAAAGAGTTTTTCAGTTGTAGTCGGCAACGGACAACGCCTTCGCTCTGAGGGTATTGTTCGATCTATTCCTCTGACCATTCAAGGCCTTGAGCTCCTCCTCGATTTCTATGTTTTGCCTATGCACAGAGTTGATTTGGTCTTGTGTGTATCATCGTTGGCTACTATAGGCCCCGTTCTGACGACTATGCGCAGCACATATTCAAATTTCACCATGATGGTCCATGCATCCACTTGGACAGGGAAGCCTCCCCTGTCCTTCAACCAGTACAACTTCAAAGTCTTCGCTGTTTGTATAACTCTGATTCCGTGGCATCTTATGCTCACCTTGCTTTGGTGTCTCATGACCCAGATAGTCTGCTTGCTTATCCATGAGATCCTAAGGAGCTTCTCGATGGATTTTCTGACATTTTTTAAAATCTATGTTCACGCCCACAGGATCACTCTATCCATTTGTTTCCAAACTCGGGGCCTATTACTGTCAAACCTTACAGGTACCCGTATTTTCAGAAGCGTGAAATAGAGCGCTTAGTGGATGAGATGTTGAAGGATGGTATAATCCATCCTAGTACCAGTCCGTATTCTTCACCTGTCTTGTTGTTTCGCAAAAATGATGGCACTTGGGCATTTTTGTGTGGATTATCGGGCTGTCAATGCTATTACAGTCCGAGATCGTTTTCCCATTTCCTACTATAGATAAATTATTTGATGAACTTCATGGCTTGCAGTTCTTCTCTAAGTTGGCAGGTTACTACCAAATCCGTATCAAGGCTACCGATGCGGAAAAGATAGCCTTCCGCACACATGATGATCACTATGAATTTTTGGTAATGCCTTGTGGTCTGTCGAATGCCCCTTCAACCTTACAGGCCTTAAGGAATAAAGTATTCTGGCCTTATCTTCGCAAGTTCGTTTTGGTGTTTTTGATGATATCCTGGTATATAGTCCGTCATGGGAGCGTCATTTGGAGCATCTTTCTTTGGTGTTGCAGTTGCTTTGTCACCACAAGTTGGTGGCTAAACTATCCAAGTATATCTTTGGCCAGTCTCATGTCGACTACTTGGGGCATGTTTTATCTCCACAAGGATTCTCTGTGGATCCAGACAAGGTACTTGTAATTCAGCGATGGCTGCCCCCTCGGAATGTAAAGGAACTCCGGAGCTTCCTTGGATTAACTGGCTACTATAAGTGTTTTATTTGCCACTATGCTCAAGTGTCTAGCCCCCTGACATATTTGTTGCGAAAGGACTTCTTTGCTTGGACCTCTGATGTCCAAGCTGCCTTTGATAAATTGAAGGAACTATTGAGTTCTACACCTGTTCTTGTGTTACGTGATTTTTCCCTACCATTCCAGGTTGAAACAGACGCTTTGGATACTGGTATTGGGGCTGTTTTAACACACGCCGGCAACCCCATTACTTTCTATAGCCAAAAACTGTGTCCTCGTATGCAAAAGGCCTCAACTTACCACCGTGAGATGTATGCTATCACTCAAGCAGTCAGCAAATTATGTCATGATTTGTTAGGACATCGTTTTACCATTTTGACGGATCAGCAGTCTCTCGAGAACTTAACTGAGCATGTCATTCAAACTCCGGAGCAACAGAACTGTCTGTGTAAACCTGTGGGGTATGATTTCACTATTCTCTACTGTCCAGGCCGTCAAAATTTAGCAGCAGATGTTCTGTCTCGCACCCGGCTTCCTTTTTAGCTTTATCCACTAGGACCTTTGATTTCATCACTACACTACAAGAGGCTAATCTGTCCCATGCGGTATTATTAGATTGGCAAGCAGCACTGCAGCAAGCTTTAGCTACTGTTGCAGAGTTTTCCTTTCGTGACGGTTTACTGTTCCACAAGAATAGACTGGTGATCCCATATGATTCTGCACTTGGTCCGAGAGTTCCATTCATCATTATTGGGTGGTTATGCTGGGGAGGCAAGAACATTTCATAGGTTGTCTTCTAATTTCTTTTGGAAAGGAATGAGAAAAGATGTCAAGACTTGCGTTGCCTCTTGCCAAATTTGTCACCCGATGAAGGACTCGTCTCAATTACCTGCGGGCTTGTTGCAGCCCCTTCCAATCCCAGCTATGGTATTCGAAGAAGTAGCCATGAACTTCATTACTTTCCTTCTTCGAAAGGCAAGGCGACCATCATGACGGTAATTGACCGCTTGACCAAATATGGACACTTTGTGGCTTACCTTCTAGTTTTTCAGCACAACCAGTGGCTACTGCTTAGAGTGATTATCTCTGATCGTGATCCAAGGTTCCTACATTCCTTTTGGAAAGAGATTCACAGACTTCAGGGTACCACTCTTGCTACCAGTATGCTTGTCACCCTCAAACCGACGGCCAGTCAGAAGCTTTGAATACATGCATCAAAATGTACCCTTGTTGCTTTGTTGCGGATACACCCCATGATTGGGTTTCCATGTTACCATGGGCAGAATTTTGGTACAACACCTCCTATCAATCAGCTGGTATGACTCCTTTCCAAGCTCTATATGGTAGAGAACCTCCTGGTATGGTTCAATATGTCTTGGGTGGCAGCTCAGATGATTTGGTGGAGAAATATATGACCCGCAGAGATGAGGTCTTGGGCATTTTGAAACTTAACTCAGGAGGCACAAACGAGGATGAAAGAGGTAGTAGATTGCAAGAGGCGAGATGATCACTTTTCCGAGTGTAATTGGGTATTTGTTAAGTTGAAACCTTATAGACAATACTCAGCTCGTCAACAACTTCATCACAAATTGGGTCATCGATTCTTTGGCCCCTTCCAAGTACTAAAGCGAGTTGGTCAGGTCGCTTATAAATTGGACCTCCCTGCCAGTGCACGCATTCACCCTGTTTTCCACATATCCATGCTTAAGCGATGTATTGGCAAGCCGGAGAACCAGATTGCTTCTCTTCAATTGCTTGATACCTCAACGAACCTTGAGGACAAGGTTCCTTTTGCCGAAGGGGTAATGTTATGAAGGATAGGGCAGCCCAGTCTATTGAAATTGCCACGGTGGTTGATGAGTTGGATATTTCAGGTGGCACAAAGAAAAGCTTGAGGCTGCGTACAACTAACAGAATGTTAAGGGATTATTCATGGGACTCTCCTTGAGAATTCTATTAGAGGTCAGGGTGTGCCTAAGAGTTTTAAAGTTTGTGTGATGGGACCATTATGGATTTTGCTGATTGTGAACCTCCTTCCTCCCTTATCTGCTTCTTCTCTGTCTTTCTTCTTCTCTGCCTATTCTCTTCTTCTTCTTCCTCTCTACTCTGACTGTTCTTCTGGTTCTACTTTCTAAGTTGTAACTCCGTTTATTGTACTTTCACTCCCTAAGATTACTGTAATTATTCAGTGAATTTGATCAATCGAAGTTGTATTGTTGTTAGGTTGATTATGAGCTAGTAGCAGCTGCTAACAGATGACCCTTTTATTACATTAAAGAATTAAAAGAATATCAATTTTTCTTCTGTTGCTGTTTCAATTAAATTGAGCTGTCATTGTTAATCAACCTCCTTCTTTAGTCGATTATCCCCTAGTGTCTATATTCAACCCTCTTTATTGGTGGTTTAGTTTATCAACCTCCTTCTTGGTTGATTATCAACCTATTGTCGATAATCGACCCTCCTTTTGGTATCACCTTCGTGGTTAATCATTAACCTATAGTCAATAAAACGACCTCCTTAGTGGTCGATCATCAAACTATTGTTGATAATCAACCTTCTTGGTTGTCTATCAACTCGTTGTTGCTACTCAACCCCCTTCTGTTGCCACCTCCTTGGTGAAAAAAATGGCTAAGTAGCAGGGACATCAACCTATGGTCGATAATCGACCTCCTTCTTGGTCGATTAAGGGCATTCCCTTAATTTTAAACTTCCGCGAAGAGAAAGAAAAAAGAAACTGAATGTCTTTTAATTAATTCAAGACTTACAGAGGGCGCATACACCACATCTTCTCTAACTTGTGCAGCCTGTCTACACCTTAATACACAGTTTCCGAAGAACTTGAGCATTACTATTTTCCTGAATGACTTACCAAAAAGCAATGACCTCCTAAATGCTGATTTTAAGTGCAGTGTATCATTTTTGACTTGTGATTGAACTTTAATACCTATTGGAACTCTTTGTTTGCTTCAAGTTGCAGAATTGACAGCAATTGTGTGTACCATATTGTCTAGTTTCTTGGTTTATAACGCGTGGACAGTTTTCTCCAATTGGTGCAGATTGTGGATCTGGCATTGGAAGGGTTACCAAGAATCTTCTTATACGATATTTCAATGAGGTATGTACTTTCAATCTGAATAAAGTATATCTGATTTATCATCAAATAAGATATTCATACAATTTGATCTTTTTGACAAGACGTTGTGTTTAATCCCTCTAAAATGGCTATCTAGGCTAAAAACAGCAGACAACCAGATTGGACTTTGCCTTGAATGATAGATTTCACGGTACTTATATTCCTAAGAAGATAGTAAAGAATCCTTGATTAAGCAGAAAACTAGAAGTGGGGGAGGAGGACTCCATGATTCCCCTCAAGAGGTCCTAACGATTATCCTTGAGGCGAGTTTCTATAATGATTACTGCATTTGATATCTATGGAAATTTGGGGGTTGGGGGGGGGGGGAGATCATGTTTCACCGGTCAGTCACTACTAAATGAGTAAATGGATTGAATCAGTTGGATGATATGAAAAAATTGCCTTTCGTTCAGCTTAAAGTTGTAAAACATGAACCAAGACAAATTATATTTCAAATAATCTTTTTTCCTTTCTCGGTATGTCTTTGCATCTAACTTTTTGTGAATGCAAATGTTTGGACTTAGAATTCAGTTGTGCATATTATATAGGCATTGTCCCATTACCTAATATCTACATGACATTTGCCATTGTAAAGATGAGAGAAAATATGTTAGTGACTTGGTTAAGTAACAATATGTTAGCAAATAATTTTGAGTCATCTAAGCTGGGTAGCTATGGAGTCGAATTCACCACTGTGATTCTGAGGGCGTGATTCTCAACTATAGATTCATTGGAATTCTTCACAGGCTGTCCTAGTTTTGAGAGTGTTACAACTAGTGTTACCTTTCCCAAACAAAGAAGAAGAACGTGTTATGATTATTGGCATAGAAATAAATATAGATATTTGGTTAAATAATCTAGCTAGAATAGGCCTGTATGTAAAGAAAGCAATGTACTGGCAGCTGGAGGAAACTTGTGAATAAGCTAAATATATTCGATAAAGGAAAGGACATACTAATTTGTTTGGAACTGAGGCGTAGTTGTTGTTGTAGTAAAGGAAAGGAAGTGACAAGAGGTAAGGATAGATTTGATGTTGGTTGTTAGGTTGAGATGATGTATCTATGTACGAGAAGTAAAGATAGATTTGATGTTGTGTTGATAGGTTGAGATGATGTGTCTATGCACAAAAGTATGTCTATTTGTAGCTATTATGTTTTGGGTCTCAGCCTCTTTCTTTGTTGTCCTCCGGATTCTTGTGAAAGTTTAGCGCATCATGAATAATGTGCTAGTGGCTATTGGCTTGATCAACTGTTCATTCTATGTCTATGGGCGATGTTGCCTAATTGTCTGTGTCGTATGTTCAGTCAGCAATAATCTATCCTATTTTTGTGGAGAGCAGTTATTGATTGTTGATTCGATCATTGATTAAAAGTAGTTTTATTAGTAATTTCAATTCTTCCCATGCCCGGAGGTGGGTGTTCTATTTTGATCCATAATTGTACAACCACGTACAATCCAAATTGTTGAGTCTTCACCTAACCTGTACTCCATGAAAGCTCATTTGTCAACCATTCGGCTAGGCAGCTAAGGTCAACCTCTTGATCATCCAACTTTGCGATGGCAAGGCTGGCTGCACATTTTTATTTTTTGGAATTTTGGCATTAACACTTTGTCCCCGTAACCGCTTGAGAATTTAAAAAATTGGAAGAGTTCTGCCGTGTTTAACACCTAAATTTGGATATCATTGGCAATTACCAAAGGTTATGACTGGTCTTTTCGGAGTCTGCTCTTCCTAGGAATATTTGCTCCAGCGATTACCTTTTGAAACTCTCTATAAACTTTTGCAATTGTTAAGACACATTCTCACCCCTTTATGTAGTCTTTGCTTCATTGTTTTCCCCTTCTAACTAACCTTTGATCGCCCTCATCAATGCCTTAATTATCTTCCCTTTCTATCTAACTTTCAAATCATCCACGTCAATGGCTACCAGATAATCTCCTTTCTAAACCTTTCAAGAACCTGTAGCCTCCAACGCTTTAGTTTCTTTTCCGCAAACAGAAAAGCTTATATGTTGGGTCCCCTCATAGTAGATGATTTTGAGAAGGGATCTTCAGACAGACCATCTCTATGTCCTGCTTGCCCTATAACATCTCAATGGTTCACCATAAATCACTTCCATATACATCTCAATGATTCTGTACTTTTGCAAGAATTCTAGTGACCGTGGGGATTGGCTTATTCATGGTGAGAAGGCCAAGGCAATGATTGAAAGAAACAAGAAATTTACGACATGGTACAGTTCTCCCGTTATGACATCCTTATGGATATGAAACCAATCTTGTGTTTTCTTTTGGATTTTTGACTTTATTTCAACCAGCAACATACTGCTTGTTTTGGAATGATGGGACCTACTGTAGAGAATGTTATAGCCATTATTTGGCTCTTAGCACATGGAGATGAGGCTCTAGCTTTATGCAATTAAGTCTGAGGATATTAGTTTCGAACAACAACAACAACTAAGCCTTAGTCCCAGACAAGTTGGGGTCGGCTATATGTTATATTACTGCATATAAATTATCTCAGGCCAATAATATACAATATAAAATAATAATTAGAATAAAAACTAAAAAGTACTAGAACCTTGATATAAGAAATAGTAAAAAGTACTAAGTTCTTTATATTTTCTACCGATGTGTAAATCTCTGAAAGACTACACAACTCTCCTATAAAAGCATAATACGTAAAGTAAAAGTGCTAACATGATCTAAGTCTAAAACATATTCTCAATTAGTAGGTCTCTCTTATATATTTTTCTTCCACTTTGCTGTATCTTTCGCTATTTTTGCATGCATCTCAAAAGATTGTAAGTCTTTCGAGACAACTTTCTTCCAAGTGATTTTAGGTTAACCTTGTCCTTTTATAACACCTTTACTCACCATGGTGTCACATCTACGCATTGGTGCATCTGGCGGTCAACGCAAGACATGACCAAACCATCTCAAGTGACTTCGTCTCATTTCGATCATTTCTAATCTTGTCAAATCTTGTATGACTGCACATCATCTTGACATTCGCATCTCTTCAATACTCATCTTGTGGATATGCAACACCTTAGTGGCCCAACATTCACTCACATAAACATTGCTGATCTTATAATTATTCTATAGAACTTACCTCTGACTTTCACAGGCATCCTTTTATTACATAATATCCCAGTAGCACTTCTCCATTTTAGCAATTCGATTTTGATTATGTGTAACATCTTCATCTATCATTACATTACAAGGATATTAGTTGCCAAATTTCTAAACCGGCCTTTTCTCATTACTTGTTCTCGAATAACAAGCAAGACATTTTGGACATGCTGAGTGGCGATGAGCATTAGAACTTCCTCTTCCACAGGCTCTGAAGTACTATGTTTGTATGAATTCCATGGCTGTCATACTTGACTACAAGACTCTTTTACCCCTTGCCCTTTTGCTTCTTTCCTTGCGTCGTTCTAAAACAATTAGTAGACTCTTTGATTGCTCTAGCTCTGGATTACACATGTATTTTTTTCAAGTTCGATTCTTTAACCTTGCATGAGGAGTGAGATGAAACCTACCCACTTATAGGATCGAGGTATCTAATTGCGAATCATTGGCACAGTAAGCTGCCTCGTTGCTTCTTGATGGGAGAAAAAAGAGTCTAGGTGATTTCTTTTTTCGGAAAGGAAATACGATCATGTTTAGTAGAGGACATGCGCAATTGCTTCCCAAGAGAAAGGCTCGCAAAAATTGTTATCAGTATACGAGCACATTGATGATTAGGGATCCCCTTTTTGGGTGTGAAATTGACGTCTCGACAAAATATATTTTTCATCAAACATGTATTCGTCAATGTTAATACCAATTTGGCCCAATTCAAAGCGTGTTGAGAAGCTATTCTTGCAGAGTAACTTAATAGGCTAATAGCCTGTTTGGCCAAGCTTCTTTTGAGGAAAAAGGACTTTTTTGGGGTTAAAAGTGCTTTTTTTTCTTTCTAAAATTAAGGTGTTTTTTTTTTGGCAATCCGCTAGGCAAGCGCCTAGGGCTAGTTTTTTATTAATAAAAGAAAAACAAAAATACAACAATTAGGAAAAGTATAAATAAGGGGGACAATAGCACCGGTATTGTTACCCATATGCCTTGGCTATATAATCACTCCTCTGCGCCTCACATTGCCTTATGATGGCAGCCTCATGTAGAGGATTCATGGTGTAGCTGCCAGCAAAGTCTCACGAGGGCATATAATCTCATAGCCGTGTGGATATTTTTCCAAAGGCATAGGACCAAGGCAACACTAACCGTGCTAAACCTTACCTTACCAATCCTATTGAGGCAAAGAGAAAGCCTCATCTTCTAGCAAGCATGTAAAAAATAGGAACTTGAAAGTACCAAGTACTCTATGATCGCCATAGAGTTTATAACACACTCTATGACGCTATTACAAGTGATGATGCTTTGAAAATGATAAACTAAGACAATGTAGAAATTAGAATCTTGCCCCTCATTTATCAAACTTGTGAGTTCTTGCACTACATGGTTCATGTCTGTTTGTCACTGAAAATTTCAGCTTCAGTCCGGTCATTTTTGAGCATGATGAGTATGCACTTTTGTGTGGTTTTGGATTGCCCAAAGCATCCAGCAACTTTCTGTCCTCCAACGAAATAGTAGGTATATCAGTTACCATTACTACAGCTCCAGTCATGTTTGCATTAGACTGTTGCTGCCCAGTCGTGTTTGCATTGGACTGCTTCTGCCCAGTCGTGTTTGCATTGGACTGCTGCTGCCCAGGATTAGTATTAACATCAGCTGCAGTTGTTGTATGCTGCTGCTGCTGCCCAGATTGCATTGCTGCTGCCTCACCCATCGACCTACCTTTGTTGTTATTTGTCCCTCTATGTTGTTGCTTAGTGTTGGGAATGAAATCAGGAGCTTTGAATTTGATGGCCATTTCCTTTACATTTGCTCTTACAATTTCGTTGTTATTTCCAGTGATATCATGAGTTGCTCAGAATCTCGTCCATACTCACCATAAGACTCCATAGATTGTGTAGGAACTTCAAAAACTGATTTGTTCAAAGTCACTAGTGGTTGTTTAACCATGTTGGGTTGCATTCCCATAGGTGCCTGGGTCTCTTTAATAGTCTGTTCCACTTGTGGACTGGAGAAGTGCAAGGTTGGAGTAGTTGCACTATGTGCTTGGCCTGTATTCAATGAGGCATTTAGGCGGCAATCGAAATTGTTGACTAAAGTATCACTTCCTTGATGATTTTTTCCACGGGTAGAGCATGGAACAAGTTGCTTGTTCATCACATCTTCATTTAGGCTTATTGCATCAGTTCCACCACCCTCATCAGTTGCAAGAATCTCAAAAACGTTTGAGCTGGGCACAGTGTCAGTGTCCTTTCATAGAACACTTGTATTTTCCTGCCTTGGTGCTAAATTTGTAGCAGTTGTACCTGCTGCAGCTGATTTCTCCACTGGTTCATGACCTTCAACTGGTACATATTCCTCTCTCCTGCTTTCAATTTGAGACTGAGTGACATTCTCCATTTTTGCCATTGGATCCGTGTTAACAACATTGTCATTTACACTTTGATCTTCCTCCTCTATAGCCTCCTGATTAGCTTCAGCTTCTCCATTTGTTCCTTCTGGAATTTCTCCTTCGTCAGAGTCTTCCTCTGCTTGATCCTCCCAAAGTTTGCCACTAGTCAAAGCTAATCTATCCTTCTCAGTCACTAGTTCAGATATACTAAATGTATCTATCAATTGAGAAGGGATATCTTGACATGATTGATTAGTGGTAACAAGTTTGTCTCCAAAAGTCTTGTGTACCCAGTGTGCAGTGGATTCTTTATGTGACTGAGTTTGGGGCATAGTCTCTTTATCAAGTAGATTAAAAATAGAAGCATTTGGAACTACATTTGCAGCTGCATCTACATTCTCATTTAGCTCCAGATTAGCTATATTCTTTGGAACAGAGCTTTCACCCATCAAAATCAATTTATTTCCTTCGTTGCAATCACTGTGTTCCATTTCTAGCACTGCAAATCTGTTCAATGATTGAATTTGGTTTGCCTGAACTTCTTCTACCTCCACCAGTGCCAATTGACGTTCATTCTTGTTCTGCTGAACTGCTTCAGAAATTGTAATCATCTCATGCCCATTTTTTCTTTGATCAATGTTCTGACTTTTTACCAGCTTCACACGATTATCCTTCACCTCCTTCCATTGTGCTCCTTTTTGTCCTGTCGAACTTGTATGAGTTCCTTTATCAGAAACATTGTCCTTGTTCATGATCTGCGTCGTCACAGTGGCCCTTACATCATCATGCATTAGATTTTCTTTCTCAGTTTCTATTACTTTGTTGGCATCCCTTTTTGCATTCAAGAGTTGCCTACCATCACCCTGCAGCTGCTCCAGCGTACATATCATTTCGACCCAACTGTTCTGTGTGTTCATTTGAATCTGGATTTTGTCTCTTTATCCTTCGACATGAATTTTCATCATGTCCTTGATGCTTACAGCAAGTGCAGTATTTTGGGAGGGTATCATAAACAATTTTTTGATGGAAATCAGTAGATTTACCAGAGAGTTTGTCAATGACGACAATTTTAATTTTTGTTGGATGCTTGTCCAATAGATCCAAGAGAACCTTAACCCTTGCAGCGCTTGGCCTTGTTCGATCTTTTGTCTCCTTGTCTACATCTAGAGGTTTCCCAACTGCTGATGCGATAGATAATAATGATTTTCGAGCAAAATAGTTTGGTGGCAGATCTGGGAACGAGATCCAAACCACAGCCTTCGATGTTTCCTCTTTTGGATCGAATCCAATCGTCCATGGGAATGTTCTGAAGAAGAACTCATCCCCTCTTGAGTTAAAGTGCCCAGTAGATCTTGAAACAAACTGGACATAATCATCATATAGATCGAACCTTACCAATATGTGCCTATATTCCAGATGACCAATGTTACAATTGCCTTTGACATCGAACTGTTTTGAAAAGTTTCTTCTGAGCTCATGTAATTCTGGCTTTCCATAAGAGAATTTAACGATGACTGCTTGGTGTAAACCTTCTTCGATAACAAACTCTTTCACCTCTTCAGTGGTGAATTCAATCAATGGTTCTCCATGTTCAAATCTGACTGGCAGCAACACTTGGTTCTGGTTCTTGCGTGCTCCTTCATTTGCAACTAGAGAAGCATATGCCTGTTTCAGATTGATGTTGTTTGTATTATCATTTTGATGGTTTTGCTCTCCCACAGCCAAAGGCTGGGGAGAGGCGATGGGGATCATGAAAAAACTGATCAAAATTCCATGAAAGAGGAAGCAGATCTAGTTTATTTTCATAAATGTTTGGCTAATGTTTGGCCTCCACTACAGAGACTTGACATCTTTTGCCTCCAAAACTGAAAAATTAAGGTGTTTGGCCAAGCTTTTGAAAGGAAAAAAGTGCTTTTGAGGAGAAGCAGAAAAAAGTAGTTTCTCTCCAAAAACACTTTTTTGAAAAGCACTTCTGAGAAAAATACACTTAGAAGCAGTTTTTTAAAGCTTGGTCAAACACTAATTGCTACTCAGAAGTGCTTTTCAAATTAATTCGCCAAACACAAACTGCTTCTCACCAAAAATACTTTTGAGAAAAGCACTTCTCAAAATAAGCTGATTTTTGTAGCTTGGCCAAACGGGCTATAAATATTATGGCTGATGTAGACATAGTGGTAGTGTTCAGCTTTAAGAGAGTGAGTTCCTTCAAGATCTTGCATTTCCTACCATGTTGGTTAGGCAGTAAGTATAAGCTTTGCTAGTCAAAGCCATATTCCCTGTCTGCACTGGCTCAGCTCATATATGGACATATCAAATTGAAGAACATGAGTTTTAAAGAAGCAAATGCATTGGTTGCCACCCCTTTTAGACCCAAGGCTTCTTTTCTTCTGCCAAAATAAGATTCTTTGTCTTTCTCATGCATTCCGGTACTACCCATCTTGTTGACCCCATATATTTAGTGTCTCGCATCAAGAACATCCTGTCCATCATTTGTTATTGATGTTGACAATTTTGAAAATTTTAAGCATCCCTTTGGTGGAGTTTCGGCAGGATCATTATGTAGGCATACTAGACAGTCACACTGCTGCTGCTTGAATTATTACTTTTGCCCTCCTGCATTGGGGAATTTAAAACAACCTCTACCCGAAGTTGATTTGGCTGCAACGGCTAGGTGATTGGACCATCCGACTATTTGTTATTAAACAGAATCATTGCCATGTCACTCAAATTGTGTGTAAACTTATAATGGATTTGCACATTGCGTTTCTAATTGAGGGACTTATCAGAAACTGGGTTGCTCAAGGTGGGCATCCTTCTCCTCTTCTTGTACTTCTTTTGGAGATAAATTTGGTAAATGCAATAATTACTGTGGGATGCAGTGTGCATTTGCAATAATTCTTGATTGATGTTTTTAGTTTAAGCTCTTCACACTTGATTGCTTTGTCCTGGTCCCAAGGATGATTCTGTAATATTTAGTTTCCTAGCATGTATTCTTTTCTTGAATACAAAGGCGCTTTTCCACACCCACCCTATAGTCACATGGCATATATATGCAACATATATTCTGCCCACCATTTTGCACCATAATTTACTGCTGCCATCTCGTCTAAATGGCTGTGGTTTCTTCACAAACATGGTAAATGGCTTCATCTACTTAAGAAACTTTTATTCCTCAGATTTACCTGCAGTTAATATTCCTTCGACAAAAATTTGACATGTTCGTTTTTTCATCAGGTCGACCTACTAGAGCCTGTATCACATTTTTTGGAATCAGCCCGGGTAAATTTGGCTCCTGAAAATTTAATGGTGTCAGAGTTGCACAAAGCTGCCAATTTTTATTGTGTTCCACTCCAGGTACAAGCTTAAGTTGCTTCCTTTTCACTAAAAAATTATTCCCTTTTCGCTATTATCTGCTTATAGTACTTCATTTATGAAAGCATAATATTTTATATTTTATATTTGACTAACATTAATTATTGCATTAAAGTTAGGTAGATTTATATTAAGTCAATAACTTGGTGATGATAAAAGTGCAAAACATAGGAGTATAAATAAACCAAAATATTATTAAAATAATAACTTGGTGTAAAGGAAAGTTGTTGGAGGATCATGAATCCATTTTCGATGTTCTAGATTCCTTGTGAGATGACCAAGGATATTTAATGTTTATTTTTATTTCTGGGCACTTTCCTTGTAAATATGGGTGACTTCACCTTTTTAGTGAAGTCTTTTTATTAATATATAAATATGTTACCTTCTCAAAAAAAAAAAAAAAGTGCAAAACATAGGAGTATAAATAAACCAAAATATTATTAAAACAATACCGGTTCCACTAAAAAAATAAGGAATTTCTAAAAACAAGAGATGAATAAAATAAGTATCCGTTGTATACATATAATACATAAATAAAAGTGTCCCCTCTAACATATTAAGATTTTAGATGTGATGGTTACACAATTAAACATGGTGCTAGAGTCAGTAAAGGTCCTAGGTTCGAACTTACAGCTACCTGTCAACAAAAATATTTCTACGTGCATATCTCATTAAGAATAATCAGACCTCAACATGAGGCGGCATGTTGTAGGCATATACAATGAATTTCTCCTCTTTAACAATTTAATTAAAGAAGTGGTCACACAATTTAACAGTTTGGATTTATACAAAAAAAGTTGGCAAGTAAAAGAATCATTTACTGTTTGCTCGGTTCCTATTTAATTCGGTAGATTCTCGTGGATCTGCCTGCTGTGTTTTATATCATGATCTCCGAATAGAAACTATCCTTCTACTGTTCTCTTATGATTTTAGTGTGCAAAGATATCACCAAGCTGCAACCTCATCAGAATCAGGTGATAAAAGAAATTTTATCCCGTAATTGTTTCTTTATCTGGGAGAGAACGATATTTTGACGTTTTTGCTGGATTGTTGAATTTGAGATTTCAGTAATGGCATGGCTGGTGTTGTTTTCACTTATATGAGTACGTTTCAAACATTGAAGTATTGTCAACATTATCATTGGTCCAAACAACAAAATAAATATGGTAGTACAAGATTTAGTACATTGCTTTTAGGATTTCCAGTTTTCATCAGATAACAATATCAATAATGTCTTGGTGGCCTCATCTAGACAGGAAAGTTAGGGGCCATATAAAGGCAAGTTTAGGATTCAATTGTAGAGGGAACCTTTTAGGTTAAAGTCCATGGGGACAAAACCGTGTCGTTCCAAAGACCTACCAGAGCTAACAATACCTTTGCAGTTGGACCAAGGTCGTTACAATTGGTGTTAGAGCTAGTACCTCCCTTAGTATGATGGTTGGAAAAACCTCAGCGAGGAGCTGAGTCTCCAAGGGAGGGGGAGTCGGTGTAACAGCCCATGAACCATTGGCGGTTGAAATTGAAAGAAGGTTCAGGGTGAAGCTTGCCTTAGACAGATCTCATATCAGGATGGGAGGCGAAAGCTAGGGGCCATATGAGGGTGAGTTCATGATTCAACTGTTGAGGCGCATTTAGCCAGAGGGACAAAATAGTGAGGCCTCAAAGTTGGGCCTGAAGGGACAATACCTTGGCAGTTGGGCTTGAGCCTTTACACCCATCTTAATCCAAGTGTACTAGTGCGTTAATAACTATTTCGACATTCAGAATTTGTCTTTCTTCAGTGAATGCAATTGGGGAGGTTAAGACCATCACATCCCATAATTTGGTAAATCTGATAAAGAACACCTTAGCAACAGTGCAAACTCATATAGATGCTTCTTGCTACCGTCATAGGTTCAAAATTCTTAATGCTTGTAACTCATCCTTCCTTGATATGATTGTTTGAAGGAAGCATTGGCCCTCTTTTAAACTTTTCCAGTGGCTTGAAAAGAACGGACGGTCTCCATAGCATTTCGTTTGACCTAGCTTTGACACCTCTGGTAGATAGCTTAAAGTGAAACCATTAGGACCAATATCCACAACATAGACCTTATCTTGCTTAAAAGTTCAAGCAAAACACAGCCCTTATGGATCATGCAATCACTGACCCGTCACCCTAACCTCCGCGTTTGTGGGAAATAGGACATATATCTAATTTAAGTTTTTTTTTCATTCACCTCTTGAGTCATCAAAGTGGAAACATGTTGCTTTCTACATTTATTTTTTTCTTTTCCCTAGGTAGTGCATAGGCAGCAGGTGATTTACTTTAACAATGCAGCTGTTTGTTTCTCCATGTAATCTGTCTCGAAATCAGGTGAAAAGAAGGAAGAATTAGTGGTAGGAGGTCCTATGATCAGTCAGTATCTCTTGAGACATGGTCATTTCAAGTAATGAAGTCCTTATTGCGGTAGCTATCCCTTGGCATTTGATACTATGATTTCTGGAAGCAGAGAACAGAGAACAGAGACAACAGTATGCTATTCATATTAAAAAAAAGAAAAAGACAATAGTATGCTGTGTTGTAACTTCTGCTGAGAACAAAAATGATTCCCCATTTTGCAGTGTGAAGAAATAAAGAGATATTTTCCTTTTTAAACTGTTTCTTCTGTCTTGTTCTCCAAGGAACCATTTGCTGCTAGACAGAGATTTCAGGAAATTACGTTTTTAAAGAGATTCCTTTAGGCTTTTTCCATACATATCTCAAAATTCAGTTATTTCTAGTCATAGCGTGTCATCATGAGGCATTCAAAATTCATTGCTGATCCATTGAGCTTAAGAACGAATCTCACTAGCTCACCATATCAACCTCTGGTTATATCACTTTTTCTTAGCTTCGAATGATTTCATTCGAAACAGTATGTATATTGATTGAAACATTTTTCACGGGAAATAAATATGCAGCGCGCGCACACACACAAAATGTATATGCATATAAATTTGAAACTTAAACTGAAACATTAGCTTATTGCAATTCATAGTATCTGTCACATGCTTATAGTTTGGGTGTTTTAAAGGTAAGTCTAGTGTGTTTATCTGACTCGTGCTTGCACTTTGTTTCCACATATTTGAATTAGAAAGATTACCGTGGTTTTGGTTAGTGTCTTGATTCACTTTTAGGCTGTTGCTTACTCATTGTTTTCCCTTTTATTTTTTCTTCAAGGAATTTACTCCTGATGCTGAAAGATATGATGTTATTTGGGTTCAGTGGTGTATTGGGCATCTTGCAGATGATGACTTTATTTCATTCTTCAAGAGAGCACAGGTGAAGTGATCTTCTAAAATGAAGTTCTATTAGGGCTCGATTGTAATAAGTAGCTATTGCACTATTCATTATGTTCATGATCCAGTATGATGTGAATATTTTGCAAGCTACATTAGCTTATGAAACATGGGCAGTAGTGCCAAAAAGCAACAAGGTCTACACGGCGAAGCAAAAACCTGAAGCGAAACACAAGCTCCTTTTGAATTGAAAATAACAATTTAGAGAAAATTAAAAATATACAGAACATATTTAAATCTATTACTATAAAATGATCATATTACAATTAAAATAACTGATCTCAGCATCCATAAATAAATCTAACTCTTTAAAGTTGAAACTGAAAGAACATAGATCTTCTTGTTTTGATCATTTTGCGCGTATTTTTGAAGCATGCACTTCTATGAAGCGCATAGCTTCACCCATGAAGTGATTCGCACATCGCTTTAACTGACAAAGCAATTGCTTTTAATAACACTAAAACATCATAGTTTTATTCTTTATAAAAATCTATTTTCCTGATCAACAAAATCTTTTTAAAACTGTGATTGATTGAGCTTGCAACAACTTTTTATCCCAAGCCAACAGGCTGTGCCATGTAGTAGATTTAGTTTCTGCTGTAGCTTTGTTTCTGCAGGTTACTGCAACTTCCACTGTAGGCAAACAACAACCATTTATTCTACCATTTCTGAAGCTAAAAGCTAGGATTCATTTTATGCTAGAGTGTCAGGGAGAATGCTTCCAAGTACTTGTTTTTCCACCGCGTGGCATAGCAAGTGATCCGTGGTCAGACAGGACCTTAGTACTTTGTTTGCTGCTATTCTCTACAATATGAACTTTTGGATCACTTAGCTCTCCATCCTTATATCCAGTGAGATTGAGAGAATGTGACTGGCTTTTTTAGCTGCTAGGATTTTCACATCCACCACAATCTCGATATCCTCTTCATTCAACAATTTGTAACAACCTTCTCAACAATATATCCTACTTGATTGCAGTCCCTATCGCTATCAGTAGAATGCCAGCTTGTGAACAATCTATACTTACTTTCGTGGCATGACTTTTTTTTTTTTGAAAGGTAAAGCAGCACAAGTATTGTGCTGTGGTTACATCCCAGCAAAAAAGACAAGAAAGAAAGTAAAACCATTTCTGGCTATGTAGTGAATGTAGAAAGTCTAACAGGGTTTCAAATTCATTTACAATTTCAAATGTATAACAATAGGAAATCAAAAAAATATATTCTGATATAATTTTCAGGATATAGCTAACCTTCAAAGCATGTTCTGTTTCTTTCTTTCCATTGGCTCCACCATTCTATTTTGCTGTTTTAGACATGCCCTTCCTGCTCCAATATTTTAGCCAAACTGAGGCAGACTTGACATAGCCCATTGCAGCCCTGATATGTTTTAAAACATCTGCCAAACTTGTGCTGCCATTGTGCATGTTTTTTAGCCTTATAGTTAGAGATTTTGCATCTTCTTCTTTGTTGTCCTTACGCTTGGGATGTATACCCATAGTCGGGTCATGAAACATATTCTTGTACATTTTATAAGCTTTTTTTGTTCTACTTGTTTAGAAAAACAGGTAAATTCTAAAGAGATTTAGTTGTTTACCTGGGGTATTTAGTTGGAATATGAGACCTGAATCATTCTGTTATCAGATCTCTTTAAGTTATGCACCGGGATAGAGAACAAAGTACTTCTGCTCTCTGTGTTGCAAAGGCCATAGATCTCTCTTATGACTGGCATAATTGACCTGCATCAAGATCGAAATGAAAAAAACACTATTCTTTTGATATAACTTACACTTTTGATTAAGGAAAGCTCGTGCTCCTCCCTCTACCACTTTTTTAAGTAAACCCAAATCTATTTGTTATCTAATATGAAAGAGCTGCTTGATCATATCGGATACCTGATAACTCATTGCCCATAAGTTTGTCCACTATAATGGTCTCGGCGAACATCATCTTAAAGATGCTTATCTCAGGTACTAATACTTATTCCTTTATAACGCCCAAAATTTGTAATCCGAAAGAGTTCCCTTATCAAAAATAAGTGTAATGCTAAAGAGTTATACTTGTTATATTTTTTTTATCTTTATCTGTTTTCTGTTTTGGTTGCTTTTATCAAGGATTGTCACCTGTGTGTGGGGCATGGATTTTCTGAACTTTAGTTTTGTAATAGAATACCTGACATGTTTACTTGTTCTCAATTAAACCACTTCTGATTTTTTCTTTTCTCCGATAAAGCAGTTAAACAGTTTGTTTTATTCTATTTTTCATCTAGGCTGGCTTGAAACCTGGTGGACTTTTTGTTCTAAAAGAGAACATTGCAAAAACAGGTATCATCTCTTTGACTTCTCTGTTATGTGGAAATTAGTATCACCTACTTCCTTCTCGTGTTATGTTATTTCATCAAGTTGAGCACACTTTTCGGTTCTGTTGCACATTTTATAAAAGTAAACTTGAAAGGGAACTCTTATGTTTTTAAAATGATAAGTGTAAAACAGCGATAAGACTCTTGGGGTTTTAACCAACAAGTGAAGGAGACACTAGTTAAAAGTAAAGCACACAAGTAGAAAAACTCTCTAACATATAGAAATAGAGTAATTATATCATAACATTTGCCATTAGCATTACTAATCAAAAAATCCAAAATAGTGATAATATCAATCCCGACAACTACAATTAGCAATTTGATTTAAAATATTCCATGAAGATTAACTTCAATCCCAGTACTTACCCTTTCAAAAAAATAGATCACTTTAACCCCAATTTTAATTAATAGGCTATAAAAGATCAATCTGCAATATTGAGATCATATTTAACTGCTATAGTAACAATACTAAATATCATATGTGCCAAAATCTTCACCCACCTTGATAGCGGAACTCATATTGAGGAAATCCCAGTGAGCCCTAATGTGTTTCCATAAACAGAGACTGAGAAGGAAGGAGTTGGTTTGGTCATCCAAGGATTGAGAAGCCCGTACTTTGTGCTGATTACACCTCTCCTTACTGCGGTTTTTACTTCTTGGTTGAACCTCCGGATCCATTTGCTCAACAAGATGGTGTTGTGAGTCTTCAAATCTCAGAGTCCCAAACCTTCTAGTTTCTTGATTTTCATGTCAGTCTTCGAATTGACCAAATTTTAAGACTTCTCTTTATTCCCTTGCCATGGAAGTCTGCACGGATTTTCTCCAAACTCTTAGACGCCTGTACGAGCATGGGGAAAAGAGCTATGATGTATTTGGGTAAAGAATCCGACATACTGTTGATGAGAACCAATCCATCTCCCAATGAAAAGATATGGTTGAATCCAACATACTGTTGATGAGAACCAATCTACCTCCCAATGAAAGATATGGTCTTGTCCAATTTGACAACTTTTTGCATTTCTCCAAAATATCATCCCAGATAGCTGTACAGTTTGATTTCCCACCTAGTGAAGCCACAAATATTTCGTAGGGAGTGAACCAATGTTGCAGCTCATAATATCTGCCAGCAAATGCATATTGGTGACAGCATGCATATGACTCTTTAATAAGTTAAATGTGAAACCCTGAAACAGCCTCAAAATTCACAAGACTCAGTCTCAGATAAAGGACTTGATCTACCTCTGCGTCACATGAGATTAACGTGTTGTCTACTTAGAGAATATGGGAGATGTGCAGAGTACGTGTAGCGCTCTATACCCTACTGAAAATCCCGTAATCCAGCTATTTTGCATTGCTGAGACCATCATCTTATTGAAACCTTCCATTACAAGTATAAAGAGAAACCTAGAAAGGGTGATAGAGAATCACCTTGTCTCAGGGCCCTTTTTGTGGGCAATAATCTGTGAGAACCATGAGGAAAATTATTGATAATCACAGATAATCTGACTATGGAATGCACCAACAAATCCATTTGATACATTTATTGCCGAAACCCATGTCCTTTAGCAATTTAAGAAAAGAAGCATATTGTTTAAGATTCCATGTTTTAAAATACATCTTGTCTGCAGGTATATCAGTTACTTTACAAAAATAGAGAATTGGTCGTAAATGTATTGTAGTTTAAAACAGCAATTGCAGGGAAATTGATCCTACAGTCAAAGGACGTAAGGTGATTGTTCAGAAAATCCCTGCTTTCCATAATGTCTGGTCCATATTATTGTTTGGTTGGGCATCATACAGTTTCCATTTGTTTACTGTGCTGAGCTTTAGTTTTTGTTTCTTGATTTGATGAATTTCTAGTTAGAGCTGAGTAAGTTCTTGACTCCAGTTTTCTGATGTTTCTTTGATGTCTGGTCCATATTGTTGTTTGGTTGGGCATCATACAGTTTCCATTTGTTTACTGTGCTGAGCTTTACTTTTTGTTTCTTGATTTGATGAATTTCTTGTTAGAGATGAGTAAGTTCTTGACTCCAGTTTTCTGATGTTATGGAACGTATATATAATGATTGAGTTGTAATGATATGCAAATTAACTGAAGTTTGTAACCTATTTTAAGGATTTGTATTGGACAAAGAAGATAAGAGCATCACAAGATCAGATTCATATTTTAAGGAGCTGTTCAATCAATGTGGACTATACATCTACAAGATGAAGGTAAAGATGAAGCCTTTACTTCTAGTTCATGTGCCATAGGGGAAGTCTTCAGAGAAAAGGGAAAGTTTATGTGTTCGATTTTCCATGTCATTCCAATTTTTTATTACTTAGCTTGTACAGTGCTTAGGTTGTAACTTTTAGGAAAAGAATGTTTTCTTCTAATGGTTTCGGTGCATCATTTTGTTCCTTAATCATTTTGTCCCTCTTTCTATAAGACGGAGGTGACAAACATAGCATTACTTCCATCTCATGTGCCATATGAAAATCATGAATTTTCTTCCATGGTCACTAACTTTATTACTTGGTTTTAGTAGTGCATCACATTTTAACCTTATCACAAGATGATAAATTTCTTCAGATGGGAGCATAATTTTGTTTCGTCTCTGCTGGTTCCCATTAGCAGCAAACATTTTCATTTTCTCTGCGCTTTTAGCAAGTATTGCATTCCCCTTTAGCCCTTCTTCTTGTGAAGCTGCATCTTTTCCCATGACAGAAGCATGGCGATATTTTAGATTTACTTCTTATTTATGACCAACTTGGTGTCTTCTTTTCTCTCGAGTATCCTCAATAATAATATTAGCTAAATTGTAGTTGGAAGTGTGTACCGCTACTTGTAATATGTTGTCTCCCTGAAGGGTACAATTCATTTTTGCTCTAACAATAGACTTTTCTTTGTCAGGATCAAAAAGGATTTCCAGATGAATTATTTGCTGTGAAGATGTATGCATTGACTACTGAGATGCCAAGGCAAGGTAATAAACCTAGACCTAAACGGACAACTAATAGACCTGCTATCATCAGATGATGAATATCACATTGGTGTTGTGTGGTTTTACTAACTTTGGATGAAGTAATTCATAGGTTATTGTTTTTAGGTCACATGTATGCGAGTTCTGTCAATGTTATGTTATTGCTTTTGGATATAAGTTATATACATTGATAGTGAAGAGATTTGTTGTGTACTTTAGCTTATTGTAGGTTACTTCTTATGTTGAATTATTTATGCAACCGCTTTTGTATCAATGTATTCTGCTCTTCTTGTATGGTTAAAAGACCCAAAGAAAAAAGAAACTGGTTTGCTTATGCAATTCAAGTTGAAGGATGAAAAAATAATAAACCTGAAATTTGACCAAGGTACAGGCACTTAAAGCTAATAAAGTGTGTATACAAAAGAAAGAAAGTGTTAATTGCCATTTTGCCTTAAACATCTTGAAGACCTTATTTCGCAATTTATGATGTGATAACTGGCTGAAGCGTCTTGTACAATTAGATTATAAAATACTTCGAATATTTATTAATACAATTAATCGCAGAGAAGGATTTTATTATTATTAGAGGCCTCTTGTATACGGCAAAAATCAGAGGGTCTGACTTTGTGACCGCTAAGGCACCTCGTAAATACCGCTCCTAGAAGGCTCGAAGTTTAGCTCTGGGCTTGACCCCGAGGGATCCCAATGATCGATCTCGAGGCAATGCAAATCAGCATCTATGATGGACTAACGGGAAGTTCCCAAGACACATGACTAAAGCTGACCAAGTCTACTAGGCTAGTTCAAGCCCGTACCGTGACATTAAATGGCTATACCAGCCACATATCTTTGTAATAAATATAGTTGTACTATATTGGGATTCCCCCTGATATATAAAGGGAACCCTTGTCATTTTGTAGGAGAGATACATTATTCACAACATTCAATACAAGAAACATTCTCTGCTCTCTGACTTAAACATATTCTTTTGGCTTCACTACTTACATTTATTGCTTATATTTGTTGTGTTCTATTTGTTGTTCATCATTTATTGCTCATCATTGATCATAAAGAGCCTTCATTAAAGCTCTTAATACTATTAGCCCTTCATCGGCTGTCTATAGCTTAGTGTCGAGCTCGACCTCGAGGCCTCGATTCTCGGCCGCCTGGTTTGCCTAAACACACTATTTTCAAGTTCTTATCTTATTTTCTAGTCTCACGCTTAACATATACTGCCTTACAACTAGCATAAAAACAGATCACGTATTTTTAGAACCACAAAATCAAATTTAATTGTAATTACCATTTTCAAGGTAAATAGTTTGGCGCCCACCGTGGGGCTAAAAATAACAATGATTGTTTTCTTGCTGGTTTACCATATAACGCAAGTTATCTTTCACACTTTTTTCTTGTCCAAGAATCTTTAATTTCAGGTCAAAATGTCTAACTCAGTGAATGCATATGAAAACAACGGTCTTGAAGACCATGGAGAGAATGGTGTAGCCATTCCAGGTATTGGTGTACCATCGTGAACTCTGAGGACGCGCCAGAGCCAATCCCTGCGGATGTGGTCTCACACGATGCCCAACACGTCGATATAAGCTCCCACACAAACAGGAGCATACGACAAGGAGACCAACAAAAAGCCCTGAAAACCCTAGCTCGGGAGGAACAAGAGGTTAGCCTTCACGTTATTTTTGAAATGTTACAGGCACAACAGCTGGCGATTGCTCAACTGCAAAGCCATCAAAAAACTCCAAGCACAGCAGCACCGGAAATGACTCCTCGAGCCGAACAGGTACATGAAAAGTCTAGCAATAACGGGTCAGCAGTCGACTCTGCTATCATGAAGGTGCTCGAAGATCTCACAAAAAGGATTGAGTCGGGCGAAAAAATAATAAAAGCCAACGACAAAATGGTAGAGACCTACAACTCGAGGGTCGACCAGATCCGGGGCGCACCCCCGATCCTGATGGGTGTTGATTCAAAGAAGTTCGTACGAAAACCATTTCCATCAGATGCCGCTCCAAAGCCCATCCCAAAGAAGTTCAGAATGCCCTATCTCTCGAAGTTCAATGGGACCTCGGACCCCAAAGAGCACGTCACAGCTTACACTTGTGCGGTAAAGGGCAACAGCCTGAAGGACGCCGAGATCGAATCCGTCTTGCTAAATTTTTTTGGAGAAACACTCTCGAAATGGGCCATGATGTGGTATCACAACCTATCTCCGAATTCAATAGACTCATTTGCCATGTTGGCAGACTCTTTCATAAAGGCGCATGCCAGTTCCATCAAGATGGCTACTAGAAAATCCGACGTCTTCAAAATCAAACAAAGGGAAAACGAGATGCTACTGAAGTTTGTATCTCGCTTTCAAATAGCGCGAATGAACTGCCACCGGTCTCTAACGACTGGGCAGTGCAGGCCTTCACAGCAACTGAAGCAGAATTTGGTTGAATATCCTGTCGTGACCTGATCGGGTGTTCACAACCGATACCAATCAAAGATCAGGGTCGAGGACGACCAATTGGGAGCCCCCTCGGGCTCAGTATATCCGAGCAAACTCCTGGCAAAGGAGCCAAAGCCAAACAAAGAAAGGTATCAACCGTACACCGAAGATAGGAGAAACGCCCCAAGGCGTAACATACCCCAAAATGATCGAGGAACGGACCGAGGTCAGAATCCTCGAGGACTCGTAAGCAGAGTCGAATTCAATAGGTATGCAGGACCGACGGAGGCACCCGGCCTGTCGGAATACAACTTCAACGTTGATGTTTTAGACATTGTATCCGCCATCAGTAAAATCAAAGACACCAGGTGGACAAGACCAGTACTATCAGATCCGTCGCAGAGGAACCCCAACTTGGTGTGCAAATTTCACGGCACACACGGTCATAAGACCAAAGATTGCAGACAGCTCCGAGAAGAAGTGGCCCGGCCACTCAGCAAAGGGCACCTTTGAGAGTTCCTTAGCGACCGAGCCAAAAATCAGTTCCGGGAAAGAGAGGAAAACAGGAAAAATGAAGCAGATGAGGCGCAACATGTCATCCACATGATCATGGGAGGAATCGACGTCCCACAAGAACCCACTATCAGAAGAACAAAAATATCCACCACCAGGGAAAAGCGAACTCGAGGTTACATACCCGAGGACGCTTTCACATTCAGCGACGAGGACATCGGGACCCTGTCTCAGCCTCATAACGACGCACTGGTAATCTCTTTTCTTGTAAATACATTTCATATTAAACATGTACTTGTGGATCCAGGCAGCTCGGCCAACATTATTAGGTCAAGGGTCGTGGAGCAGCTCGGACTGCTCGACCAGATCGTGCCCGCTTCTGAAGTCCTCAACGGATTCAATATGGCGAGTGAGACAACCAAAGGGGAAATCACCCTCTCGGTCAACGTGGCCAGAACAACACAAAATGCCGAGTTTCATGTCATCGAAGGAGATATGAGGTACAACGCTTTGCTCGGGAGGCCGTGGATACACTACATGAGAGCAGTACCATCAACCCTTCATCAAATGATGAAGTTTCCAACAAAAGACAGAATAAAAACCCTGTACGGGGAACAACATGCAGCAAAGGAGATGTTCGCGGTGCACGATGTGGCACCAACATCAATGCCTTCAACATCGAAGGAGTCAAAGGATAAGCAATCACTAAAGTAGCGATCACGAGACACATCCTCGGCATCACCCAAATAAAACAAACAAAGGACCGTACTGCGTCCCCTAAGCAAACGTTGTAAACATATCGAGGCTCGAAGCGCCATCGCCACTAAGGTATAACCATCTCCCTTTATATTTACATCTTACACTAACCTTTGTGCATATGTCCGATCAAAACAGTCGAAGCGATGTCCAACTCGAAGACCTAAAGGTTTCAAAGCATACGTTGCACTCTTTTCCTTCGTTCGAGTTTTATCCCAAGAAGGGTTATACTGACAAGGTTTTAACGAGGCAACATCCATGTGCTACCTAAGGAGAATTTCACAAAGTGTTCAAGGCTTCTCTTCAATCAACCTCGAACACTGGGGGGCATACCCCCGAAAGATCACCTTCTCGAAGAAGCCAAGATGAGCCAAAAAGGGTCTCAATAGGAAAATGATCTATCGGGCCAAGCGGTCGAATGAACCGTGTCCGCATAGAATAATTGATCCCTTGATGGCAAAAACGTGTATACCTGTGCCAAGTAATCAAAGAATATTTCCTCCTCCATCAAAACGCTTTACGCTTCAAAGAAGTCTGATGCTTTCGCAAGAAATGGCTCCAAAGCCAAAAATTTCCCGAACACTCGGGGACTGGCGTTAGGAACTCGACCTCCGGGTCAGAAAACTTTGAACTCATAAGCCCTCAATGAGGCAACACCAAGTTTATAAAAAGTGGCTCTAGAACCGAAATGACTTTCGATGTCTCGGGGATTGTCGCCGATTGTCACCTCATCGATTTGAAAAGTCGAGGCTATAAGACCCCATGCGGGCAACCCCAAGCTCATAAGGCCTTCATAAGGCAATACCAAACCTATAAGACCTCAAGCAAGGCATGAATCACACTTGTACCAAGTGCCCAAATCTGTAAGACCTCAAACAAGTCATGAATCACACTTGTACCAAGTAACCAAATCTGTAAGACCTCAAGCAAGGCATGAATCATACTTGTACCAAGTAACCAAGTCTGTAAGACCTCAAGTAAGGCATGTTTATATTTATAAGACCTTACAGAAGGCATAATCACGATCTTAAAGTTAAGGCTACATATTCGAACTTGTAAGACCCCTAAAAAGGCATATCCTCGATATAGACGCTGAAACTACTTCACTCGGGGACTGAGGCTCCAGCCAAACACAATGACTCCGGTCACAAGGCTCCGGCCAAACTCACGCGACTCAGGGACACCCGACCATCGCTACAAAATCACAAGCCTCCAATTACTTCGAAAAAACTTCGAAAAGAACCGATTAATCAGGCTACCCTAGTTAAAGCAAAAGAGTTTCGATCATATCAGCTCCAAACAATGGGCTTCGAAACAACTCAACCGTCGAGCGAAACCTCTCGAGGCGCTCATTTATCGCTAGTTAACAGCTCACAATCGAGGTTCTTATCGAGCCGTCAAAGAGTCGGGCGAACACAAAAAGTCTTTAATGAGGGAAAATAAAGCCTACATATGAGGTCGTACCGACCCAATGCGTAAGATCCACTGTCGCCAACTTAAAATTAAAGGTCGTACCGACCCAATATGTAAGAGCCACTATCGCCAGCCTATATTAAGAGGTCGTACTGACCCAATGCGTAAGAGCCTAAGGGCCAGCTTAAGAACTTAAGGGTTAATGAGCTCGAGTCAAAATCTAACTCGGAGACCGAGCCCAAAAAAACTAACTAAAAATGCCTAAGGGCAAATGCGTAAGAGCCCAGACGCCAGCCTATACTAAGAGGTCGTACCGACCCAACGCATACGAGCCTACGAGCCATCCCAACAAGCCTCAGGGCCGAATACAAACCGAAAGGTTTCTTTATATATACGTATGTATGAAACAGTGCGAGGCTGCATTTGCAAAGTTCTCTAAGAACACTGTACAAAGAATCAAATAGAAATAAGCCAAGTCTATTTTTCCCTCGGGGACTACGGCCCCATCGGCCTCTTCTCCACTATCTTCGGCATCAGACAAGAGGAATTTGGCGTCATATTCATCTGCCCTGGCCTGCACTATCTCTTCTGAGAGATCGAAGCCCCGTGAATCTCTTTGAGGGTTTCCCTCCGAGATTTGCACCAGGCATATTCATTACTTTTGCTCTCTCGATCGGAAGCACCTCTCGACTTTGCTCAAACCTCAGCAGCGTCTTTTAAATAGACGACCACTTTCTTGTCGTCCTTAGCCCGAATTTCTTCAGCTTCAGTCCGGGGGTCCACGACCTCGACCTTCATCCCCAAAAGGTCAGACTCGAGCCTTGAAATCTTGCTTGTCTGAACCGAGCTGTTTTCACGGGCATTTCGGAGCTATACCTCGAGTGCAGAAACCTTGGCCAGAGCATTCTTCTTGGTCGCAACATGGACATCTATCTGAGCCCTTAGCTCATTACACTCATGCTTGGCTTGGCCGACCTCGCCCCAAAGGCGTTCTAGATCCTCTGTCTTGCTATGAAACTGAGGTATCAAAATATTAATCTCTAAGGATAGAAAACTGAGAATGCACTCCCTCAGAACAAAGGTTACCTGATTCTCAAGGTGGCTCTCGTAGTTCAGGCTTCGATTTGCCTCGTACTGAAGGTGCCTAAATTCTTTTCCCCTTTTATCACAAAGAAGCCTAAGGGATTTCTCCCTATCCAAGGCTTTCCTTAACTGGTCTTCACAGCGGAGAAGCTCGGACTTGATCTTGTCAAAGGCCTGTGAAAAAGAAGCTCGATCAGAAAACAAAAACGTAAAATCAGAAGATCAACGAAGTCAACCAAAACTCACCATAGAACAAAGCCATTGAGACTCCTCAAAGGTCAAGCGTGCGCCTGCTGGCCTGGTCTCACCGGCCCCAGTTGAACCAATCTCGGTGGGGGCACAGTCGCTCGAGACCCCGCTTGATTTAGGCAACCCCTGGTCTCGAACACCCCCCGAAGTACCTTCGACGGAGGGCGAGGATGGCAGTTGAACACATGTATCACTCGAAGTACCTTCGGCAGGAAATGAAGACGGCGGCAAGAGAGAAACCACTTTTCCAAGGCTAGAAGCCTCAGATGCCACAGGATCAGCAAATACGTCTTCTTTGAGCCTTCGAGCAGGGCTTGCCTTGCTATAAGCACTCTCATCCTCTGAGGATCCCTTCCGTTTGTTGTCGGTACTCGACCCCAAAGCCGATGATTCTTCCTCTTCCCCGAAGGGGCACGACCTCATCTCAGAAAAATCTCCAATGCCTGCGGTAACGGAGTTAGTACATATAAAAGAAAGTACCTTTCAAAGGAATCAAGCCACACACCACGTACCGTGATATTTTGCCTCCCATCTACCCTTGGCCAGATCATGCCACTTACGCTCATCATAAGTCGAACAAGCTGCCAGTTTCCTAGACCAATCCGCCAGGTCGGGAACCTCATATGGCATCCATGGGATTGCTACAAAAAGAAAGGGAAAGGAAAGCATCTTTACAGAATCTGTCTTCACCATGGGCAAAAATAATAAGAACACAAGTGTACCACTTACGTGTGAAATTCCATTTCTCAGGAAATTGAAGGAACTCTGCGGGGATAATATCGACAATACGCACTCGGACGAAACAACTCATCCACCCTTAGTCCCCCATCTTTTTCATTGCTAACAATAAAGGGCCGAGTGGATCGACGTCGCAGAGTAATCAGGCCTCGATGATGCAAGGGCCGGTATAGTCTAAGAAGATGATTGAGGGTGAACTCGAGCCCAACTTTATCTGCAAAATACCTTACCATCAGCACTATCCTCCAAAATGACGGGTGAACCTGTGCTAGGGTAACCCGACATCTCCTACAAAATTCGAGCACGACTCTATCGAGGGGGCCCAATGTAAAGGGGTACGTATACACGTTCAAACCCCTCGACATGAGCCATGATGCTCTCTTCCGGGGAAAGCACTTGCAATACCACTTTTTCTCCCCATCCGTAGTCTTTTCTAACTACCTCGAGGTGTTCCTCCTCTATTGAGGAAATAAACCTCGACGCATGTTCCGATGACCCTAAACATTGGGAGGTCACTCTAACGCAAAGTCCCTCCTCGTGACAAAGCACCTCGAGGGTAGCTCACCAGATACCGACAATGCACCACCGATCGAGCGCGAAGCAGAGGCGGAACTCTCCTCTCCTTGGTGAACGGGTTTTGACGTAGCAGCCATGGACGGTAAAGACTTGGGCGAAAGCTTTTGGAATGATAAGATAACTAGCACAGAAAAGAGCTCTATAAAAGGGATAGTTACTCAAAGTAGCGGAGTCCTCAGACAAGAGATAAGCAAATGCATATATATAGAGCAAACAACGACTGTTCACCTATCCTGAAGGCCAATTAATTTTGACCATGTCAGTGTCATTTTTTGCGGAAGTGTACCGGTGGTACCACCCCAGTCGCTTCACAACCGTGGAACATAAATGATACTGTCACACAGCACTCGGGGGCCATTGAGACCCCGAAGATTTCTGTTGTTACAAGCATCGATTCTAAAAGGCTATCGACCTAATATTGAGATGGTGCCCGATCTCAAAGGTCCCGACTACTCCAAATATGGTCTCCGAAGAGCCAACGTCAAAATTCAGCATACTAACTTTACATAAGCATTGGGAATAAATTCAAAGACTTGAAGCAGAAAAATTTTCTTATATAGCCAAACATATATTTACAAGGGGCGTCCTTGCAAGACCTTTTCCCCTGAGAAGTTCATACACAAAAACGAATGGAAGACGACGTGGGCCTATTCTTCGTCATCACTGCTCTTCGAGTCATCTCTGGAACCCTCATCCGAAGTAGCCGAGAATGCCAATTCTTCCTCCAAGTCTCGGGCTTCCTCAATTTTAGCTGAGAGATCGGCGTATTTAGCGCTTGCTTCCTCAAAAGCTTGCCTCCTTGCCTCTGCATGAGTGTAAGCGATGACCTTATCCAGCTTCTACTTGGCTTTCCCTAATATTTCTCGGGCTCATTCATTCGCAGTAGCGACATCTTTCTTGTATGAAGACGCATCCTCTTCGGCATCAGACTTGGCCGCAGATAGTGCAACAGCCTCCTTTTGGGCACTTTGAAGAAGATCACGGGTCGATGCCAGCTTCGACCGCAAAATGTCCCTCTCTGAGGCCACTGCCTCTGTGTCACGACCCTAAACCCAGATCCGGTCGTGATGGCACCTCTCGTGAAAACACGGCCAGCCGACACGCTCCCAATTCATTTTTAAGAAATTAAGATAATAAGTATTAAGTCTTAAACATGATAAAATCCCAAAATAAGTAGTGACAGTACAATTTGCGGAATTAAAACCAACATAACCCGACATCGGGGTGTCACCAGTCATGAGCATCTATCATGAAAACTACAAGTCTGAAAAGAGTCTACACATCTAATACATAACTAGAACAAAGGAAAATAAGATAGATGGAGAAGCACTGGGCTGCGAATCACCGGGCAGCTACCTAGTGAATCTCCAAAAATCTGTTGGACAGCTCTCAACCCTCGCTAGTAGGACCTGATGTGCCTGAATCTGCAAACGGGGTGCATGGAGTAAAGTGAGTACTCCAATTCAGTGAGTAATAATCATAAATAAAGACTGAAAAGTAAGAAATCACGTAAGGCACATCACAGGCTATAAAGAAAGTAGTAAAAAAACCCAGTAGAAAGTCATGAAATAGTGAAATTATGCAAAGTCACTTTAGTTCAGTTTAAACTTCTTAAAATCCCTTTTTTAACAGTTAAGCAAGTAAAAGACAGGCAACTAGAAAAGGTAAACACATAAAGAAACGCCCCTCGGGCACAGAACCAACAGAATCAGCTCCTTAGGCAACACATGGAATAATAACCAGCCCCTAGGGCTATATCTCACATCACAATGGGTACCCGCGCTCACTGGGGGTGTGCAGACTCCTGGTGGGGCCCCTTATGGCCCAAACGCAATATCAAGTCATCTCGTGGCATCATTACTAGGCTCTCGGCCTCATATCAACAAGCCACTTCATGGCGTACAAATCTTAGGCTCTCGGCCTCATAACCATAATCAGATATTTTCTTACAACATAGGCCCTCGGCCTTACTCGGTCAAAATTCTCACAAGCCACTCGGACAACAGTAAAACATGATGTTCAACCCAAAATATTATTTAAAATATTATTTTAAGTGTTAAAGTAGAGTAGACATGGCTGAGTTATGAAAACAGTAGAATATATCATGACTTAGTACAAGTATAAAGTCAAAATAGTGAGAAAATATCAGTACAAATCCCCTAAGGGTTCAAATAGTTGGCACGAGACCCAAATATGACATTCAGCCTAAAACATGATGATAACAAATAGTTTTCAGTCAAATACGCGGTAAAATAGTCATTCGGGACGGACTAAGTCACAATCCCCAACAGTGCATGACCTTACGCTCGTCATCTAGCGTGTGCGTCACCTCGATATAGCACAACGATGTGCAATCCGGGGTTTCATACCCTCAGGACAATATACAATCATTACTCACCTCTACCTGGTCCAAATCTCTAGCTCGCAATGCCTTTGCCCCTCGAATCGACCTCCGGATACTCCAAATCTAACCAAAATCAGTGCAAAATCATCAAAATATGCTAAGGGAACAAAGCCCACTCGAAAGAAATCAAATTACAACACAAATCCCGAAATTGGCCAAACTCGACCCCCGGGCCCACGTCTCGGATTCCGATAAAAATTACATCAATGGACTCGTTATCACTCCCCGAGTTCATTCATACCAAAAGCATCAAAATCCAACCACAAATGACCCCTCAAATCCCAAATTCTAGGTCTCCAATTTCGAACCCTAGTTCTTCAATATTAGGCTAAATTTCCATGATTAATTAGGTGGAATTCACATTAGAATCGAGTATTAAGTCCATGAATCTTACCTCCAAGTGTTTCCCCTTGAATCCCTCTTCAATCCTCTTCAAAAGCTCCAAAATCGCTCAAAAATGGTGGAAGTTAACCCCAAAATCGCGGACAAGATGACTATTTAAACATTCTACTCAGACCTCAATTCCTTCTTCACGAATGCGGTCAATGCCTCCCGTTCGTGAAGCACAAATTATCTTTGACCAAAAATCCTCTTATGCGAACGCGACCTGACCCTCGCGAACGCGATGGTTCCTCAGCCTAACCCTTCGCGAACGCGCTCCCTCTCTCGCGAATGCGATGAACAAAACACCCTGAAACCCAGTTGCCCAACTTCCTCTACGCGAACGCGCTCCCCTTCTCGCGAATGCGATGCATAACCTCCTAGCCCTTTACGAACGTGGAGCCTCCCTCGCGAACGCGGAGGCTAAATCCTCAGCCTTCTCAACTAACCCTTCGCGAAAGCGAGGGCCTACTCGCGAACGCGAAGGCCATTTCTCTGCAACACTAAACAACAATTTTCTGCAACTCTCAACATCTAGAAATGATCCGATTGACCACCCGAAACTCACTCGAGGCCCTCGGGACCTCAACCAAACATGTCAACATATCCCATAACATCATTCAAACTTGTTCCAATCTTCGGAACGCTCAAAGCAACATCAAAACACCAAATTCGCATCAGATTCAAGCCTAAGAATTCCAAAATCTTCTAAATTACGCTTTTGATCAAAAACCAAATCAAACCACATCCGAATGACCTGAAATTTTGCACACACATCCCAAATGATACAACAGAACTACTACAATTCTCGGAATTCCATTCTGACCCCTATATCAAAATCTCACCTATCAACCAGAAAACGCCAAAAATCCAGTTTCGCCAATTTAAGCCTAAATCTACTCCGGACCTCCAAAACACATTCAAATCACACTCCTAAGTCCCAAATAACCTCCCGAAGCTATCTGAACCATCGGAATTCACATCAGAGCCCTCTAACACATAAGTCAACATCCAGTTGACTTTTTCCAACTTAAGCTTCCTCAAAAGAGACAAAGTGTCTCAAACCTTACCAAATCCTTTCCGAACCCGAGCCAACAAACCCGATCACATATAGAACCGATAGACAAAGCAATAAGAAGCAGAAATGGGGAAAACAGAGTGGCAACTCATGAGACGATTGGCCGGGTCGTCACACTCATTTTGCCCCCTCAGCTCGAGGATCTCCGCATCCTTGGTTGCCGCCTCTTCCTGAAGTCGCCCCACAATGGCATCCTTTTGCCCTATCTACAAAGATAGAACAAAGTTTGTAAGTATCAAGCTACGAGAATAAAGAATGAACTCATGGATATCGTGTTACCTGCTCAGCAAGGCCAGCCCTCTCCTGGCACACTCCCTCCAAACTGGCCTGAAGCCTGCTCAACTCTTCCCCCTTTCGGGCAGAGGAGGTCCTCGACTCTTTTAACTCCGACGCAAGTTTCTCGACCTCCTTCCCACAGTATGAAAGCTCACATTGGAGCCTAGAGAAGGCATGTTCGTACATATTCTTAACCTGCAACAACACAAAAAAATCAGAAAGTCAAGTATAAAGATTTAAAGCATAAGTGATATGTCGAGAGTATCACCTGCTGCTGAAGCTTCTCCGCATCCTCGAGAGCACCGGGAGAGTCGAGATTAATATCATCGTCGATACCGGCGAGGAGGTCTTCGAGCACATCTCCCCCTCCATGAAAGGCCCCCGAACCAGCGATATCCTGATCCTGAGCATCCCTAATCTCCCCCGGCGATTATGGAGGGCCCAAATTAAGGTCACTCTGGGCATTAATTTCCTTAAGGGACTTATTTTGCCCGCGAGAAGCTTCGGGTTCGGGCCCTTCGGAGTCACCATCAGTGGGTTCATCAGCGCGGACTGTGCCATGTCTGACTTGAGACTCGAGGACTGTCCCCGAGCCCTCCTCGAGGGTCTCTTAAGCTCTGGTTTGGTCCAAATCGGCCACCCCCGATTTGGCGTCCTCTCGCCCGGTAGCTTACAGAGCATCTTCGCCTTGTCTTTCCCTTTGTACCAAAGGGCATGCACCATCATTATCACCTTCATCCTCGGAACGATGACTTGCTACATCAGTCGAAGTCGAGACCGTGGCGTCCTTCTTCCTCTTCTTACCCTTGCCGGGTTTTGAGGTGTCCTCTTTACTAGCAGTCGAAGTATGATGCATCAAACAATAGGATACTCACAATGGAACATAGTAATAATAACGGTAAAAAGCATACTGTGGCTCTTGGCCTGCCACCGCGTTCTGGCCAAATCGCGCCAAGAGCGCTCAACATAAGGAAATTTGGAGTCCAACTGTCTAATCCACCCCGATAGGTTCTAAACCACGCTAGGGTACCAAACAGTGGTTGCACAATCAAAAGAAGATCATTTTTCAAAAGGGGATGAAAAGGCAATAAAACATGCTCGAGGTGGGAGCACTTACGCTGCGTATTCCATTCCTCCGGGAATGGCATCATATTAGCCGGGATTATGTCCGAGGTCTTCACTCGGAGGAACCGGCTCATCCACCCCCAATTCTTGTCCTCATTAATGCTCGAGAAGAACGTCCACGTAGATCGAGGATAAAGCTTGATCAAACAGCGAAAGATATGGGGGCTATATAGTCTGATCAAGTGATTGAGAGTGAAGGACATACCCTCGACTTGGTTAGAAAAATATCGGAGCATATAGACTATCCTCCAGAATGAAGGATAAATTTGGCCAAGCTTCACCCGATACCCACAATAGAAGTCGAGGATCACCAGGTCTATCGAAGGAGAAGAAGGGTCCGAAGAATCTACGGGACCTAAAGTAAAGGGGTATGTATATACACTGAGAAAGCCAGCCTTATGGTCTACTATGCTTTCAGCAGGTCTGGGAATCTCAACTGACACTGCTGGGCCCCCATTGGCAGTCTTCCTTCACTCTATCTATATTGGTCACCACACTGATGTACCGAGATACATGCTCGCATCAGCCTGGTGTATTAGAAGGATTCTCGATGGAAAAATCGGATACAAAATTGAATTTAGTAGGGGTACATTGTTCGACAGTTGGGGTACTTTTGGTTTACCCCTGGATGGTCGAGACAAAGAAGCAGTTCCCTCTCTCTGAAGCACTGTTTTAGAGGTCCTAGCCATGGCAATAGAAAGGTTTCTGAGAAACAAGGAGGCAAACGCAGAAAGGAGAAAAATGTAGGAGATGGTGAACTTAGCTCTATGGGATTGAAGATGTTGTAGAAGTGTGAATAAAAAAGCAATTGAGGTATTTATAGAGGGTGTATGGGCAGGGTTTGGGAAGCGGAAGGGCCGAACCAGCTGCGGTTTGTGAGCTTCTCGATAGTCGTGTTAACAGCGACTCCTGCGCGACTTTTAAGTCATGGCATTTAATGCTCTGATGGACTGATGTCATGGTAGTAAGTATCGAGTAGGCGAGAATTCAAGACCGTTTCTTATCATTTTAACCTAAGAAATGCGGGGACTATCTGTATACGGCAAAAATCAGAGGGTCCGATTTTGTGACCGCTAAGGCACCTCGTAAATACCGCCCCCAGAAGGCTCGAAGTTCAGCTCGGGGCTCGACCCCGAGGGTTCCCAATGATCGATCTCGAGGCAATGCAAATCAGCAGCTATGATGGACTAACGGGAAGTTCCCAAGGCACATGACTAAAGCTGATCAAGTCTACTAGGCTAGTTCAAGCTCGTACCGTGATATTAAAGGGTTGTACCAACCACATATCTTTGTAATAAATGCACTTATACTATATTGGAATTTCCCCTGGTATATAAAAGGAACCCTTGTCATTTTGTAGGAGGAATACATTATTCACAACATTCAATACAAGAAACATTCTCTGCTCTCTGACTTAAACATATTCTCTTGGCTTCACTACTTACATTTATTGCTTATATTTGTTGTGTTCTATTTGTTGTTCTTCATTTATTGCTCATCATTGATCATAAAGATCCTTCATTAAAGCTCTCAATATTGTTAGCTCTTCATCGGCTGTCCATAGCTTAGTGTCGGGCTCGACCTCGAGGCCCCGATTCTCGGCCGCTCGGTTTGCCTAAATACACTATTTTCAAGTTCTTATCTTATTTTCTAGTCTCATGCTTAGCATCTACTGCCTTACCACTAGCATAAAAACATATCACATATTTTTAGAACCACAAAATCAAATTTAATTGTAATTACCATTTTCAAGGTATACACCTCTCTATAGCAACATCCTTATATAACAACACTTATCTATAAAAGCCAAATTTTTTCCGAAACCAAATCTCATGTTCTATTATAATACTCCCTCCGTTTCAATTTAGATGAAGTAGTTTGACTCGGTACGGAATTTAAGAAGAAGAAAAAAAGAAGACATTTGAAATTTGTGATCTCAAAAGCTTAAGGGGTAAAAGCTTTGTGGGGCCATGACATTTTTGTGGTTATAAAAGCTTCTCATTAAGGATAAAACTAGGGGGTGTTAGGGGTGTCAATGGTTCGGTTCGGCCGGTTATTTTATAAAATTTGTACCTTACCAATTCGTTCAGTTATTCTATTATGTATAACCAAAATTAGACTTTTCAAAACCGTCCCCATCATGTCGGTTATTCTTCGGTATCGGTACGGTTCGGTTAATTTTCGATATTTTTTTTTAAAATGTTATGCAAAAGTCACTAGTAGAAGTAGAATGCAATGGCATACGTATTTTTATCGGACTTAGCAAAACTTTCTAGATATTTTTATTGTTTAAAAGGTGATAAACTAAAAAAATATGAAAGATGGCTAGAGTATAGATCCATCAATTATTCTACAACAGCGTAAAAGAAAGAAAATATAAATCATACAAGTGAAAAGATATTAACAAAGTTGGATTCAATAATAATGTCTATAGAAGATTAAACATTCAAAAAGATCAATCTAAATCATACGAAAGGAAACATATTCAATACATTGTAGTTTGCTACACATAGTCGCTACAATACCTTGCGTCTTGCAATTGAATATGCTAGAAATAATTTAATTTTAATAGAAGTAGCATAATAGGTTTGGGAATTAGGATTTTGAGTTTAATTACTTGTTGGTTTGTAACTGTTTCATAATCCAAGGCCCAAAGAAAAGATTTAATACTTTGTTATTTTTAAACTTAATATATAAATATATCTTTCACATTGTAAATTTATTCGGTACAGTTCGGTATTTTTTCAGTTTATTTTCATAAAATAAAAAAACCTACCCTAATTATCGGTACAATTATAGATATATAGAAAAACCTATAGTTTTATTAAGAGAAACCTAAAAAACGGTTCAGTACGGTACGATTCGGAAGATTTAGTTGGTTTTTAAATATCCATTGATACCCCTAGGTAAAATGGATAAAATAAATAGTTTAAAGTTGAATTATTTCCAAATTTAGAAATGTGTCATTTATTTTGGAACAAACTAAAAAGGAAAGTATCTCATCTAATTTGAAATGGAGGGAGTATATATTTTCTATAACAGCAATTCGTTATAACATCCAAAAATATCTGAAACAAACGAGGTTGTTATAGAGAGGTTTGACTATATATATATATTAATGTTAGAAAATTTCTGCTAAACTACATATTATAAATGCTTCTATATACCGGATGACGACTAATTAAATATCAAACATTTTTTATATATAATAATTTCATTGAGAAACTTTTACCGATCAGCGCTATATTATAAACTTATTTACCTCTCTTAGAGAGATTATCACTTAATTAAATTTCATATACATGTTTACCATTCATATAAAAATGTAATGTATTAAATTCCAATCTTTTCCATTTTCTCTCCTTCTTCTTTCTCCCCCAAATTTAAACCTCTTCACGTGTACAGGGAATTCAAATATGCTGGAAGACATTCTATTGTTCAACCTTAATCTTCTACATGTAAAATATAAGTATCCCAATTTTATGTTCAACTATATCTCGAAGACTTTCTACAATTTGTAAAGCTACTACAAAATAAGAAAATGAACCCCAAATTCGTGCAATACTAATGACAATAGATCTGGTCCTTCAAAGCACTTTTGTCTAAAACGAATATACATAATCCAAAGTATTTAGGGGTGTCAAAATATATATATATATATGTTCGGTTCCGTCGGTTATTTTATAAAATTTATACCAATACCAATTTTTGATTATTCTATTATGTATAACCAAAATTACACTTTTCAAAACCATCCCAATCATATCGATTTCTCTTCGGTATCAATACGGTTCAGTTAATTTTCGGTATTGTTTTTAAATGTCATGTAAAAGTCACTAGTAGAAGTAGAATGCAATAATATACGTACTTGACTTAGCAAAACTCTCTAGAAAATTTTATTGTTTAAAGAGTGGTGAATTAAGAAAACATGAAAGATGACCAGCGTATATATATCAATCAATTATTCTACAACAATGTAAAAGAAATCAAGCAAAGACAATATATATATATATATATATATATATATATATATATATATATATATATATCACGAGTGCAAAGATATAAACCAAGCTGAGACTCAAGAATAAAATCTATAGAAGATTATTAAATATCAAAAGGATAAATCTAAATCATATGAAAGGAAACATATTCGATACATTGTAGTTTGCTACTCATAATCTCTAGAATACGTTGTGTCTTGCTAGTGAATATGCTGGAAGTAATTTAGTTTCAATATGAGTAGCGTAATAGGTTTGGAGGATTCTGAGTTTTAAATACTTGTTGGCTCGTAAACATTGTCATTATTCCAAGAAAAATGTAATACTTTATTATTTTTAAAATTTAATATATAAATATATTTTTCAATATAAATTTATTCGGTATGGTTCGGTATCTTTTGGTTTATTTTCATAAATTCAAAAAGCTACCCTAATTATCGGTACAGTTATAAATTTATAAAAAAAACTATGATTTTATTAAAAGAAACCTAAAAATCGACTTGATATAGTACGATTTGGTCAGTTTTTAAATATCCATCGACACACATACTAGTATTGTTTATTCACAGCATAAAACAAAGAATGTGTATATTCACAGCATAAAACAAAGTCATGTCACTAGTTTAAGAGCTTAAACTCCAACGTATTTTGAGCTTCTTCCTTTTCTAATGCAAGTCTTTTTTACTTAGATTTTATAAGGTGTTTACTGGATTAATTGGCCTTTTATTTTCTTTATCAAGCACATTACATATCTAATTACTTAAGATAACTTTTAAGCCATCAAATAAGGAGGGGAATTATTTTAGATTTGTCAACTACATGAAGGTTATGCACTGCAATATAGTCAAATGGCAAACCTGAGCAACCATTTTCACCTTCAAAATAGATTGTAATCTAAAAGGAAAGGGGCTGAGTACAAACCTGCTAAACTTGTTTTCCAAAGATCAGCAACAAAACTAATTCATAGACACAAATCAAGTCCATCAACTTCTAATGTTTCATGACACGACCTTCAACCAAATTTCATGCTTCAGTATGTCAGAACTATGCCAGCATGACGAGAAAAATAGAGCTAACAGGAATGTTCCACAAATTGTATCTAATCTATGCGTGTATATGTAATTGTTTTACACACCAAAGGACATATAATATAACTCAAAGAATCTCGACGAAATTACTTGTACAGTTCTTTGCTAACTAAAAGTTCTGTTAATTTCTCAGTCAGGCCGAATATTCTGGCAGGAGGCGACATTTAGTATGTCTCCCAGCCGGAATGTAAGATGACTTCTCTTTCTTAATCTGCAAAAACAGTTGGCAGATGGGTTTATAATTTAAAACTAGTCACATTTGCCCCTGTGGAAGCATGTGTTACAAACAGCTGCAAAGACAAGATGACTTCTATATTTAGTTTAGAATGACACCTATTTTTCTGAAGCAGTTGCAGCATCATCATCAGTATCCCGCCTCTTCTTCTTTCCATCCCCATGTCTTGATCTTCTTGGTGCTTCATCCTCACTTTCGCTTTCATCATTTTTGAAGCCGTTTCCAGCACCAAACTGGGCATCTTGTTCGGTTTTCCCTCTTTGGGGATAATTTACTCCATCTGGTCCACCAACTGAGCCCGCCATCTCCTGACCCTTACCTTGATCTGAACCGGAGCTGAATCTATCATTCCTGTCATGAACTGGAGCTCTCTGTTCTCTTTTAGGCCTATAAGGATTTTGAGAAGGCTGAGATGAGGGTGGAACAAATGATGGATGCATACCAACTGCTCGACCAGCTCTGGGTGGGCCTGTCGCTCCGGGACCCATCCCGCCCATGAAAGGGGGCCTTCCGGGACCCATCATCATCCCAAATCCACCAGCTGGAGGGCGGCCATGAAACATCATATCATTTGAAAATCGTGGGCCATATGGACCAAAAGGTCTGGGACCCATTCCAAAATGATCAGGCATTGGAAAACCATCAGGTGTCATAGCTCCATAAGAAAATCCATCACCCATCATGCCCGGAGGGAAGCCCCGCATCCCAGGAAGAGGCCTGGGCCCATGTCCTAAAGGCATTATTGGAGGCCACACAATTCCCCTCCCCCTTCCTCTGCCAAGAGCAGCTGGTCCGAAACCTTGATCAAAGCTTTCATCCTCGTCCTCACTTTCTTCATCTTCCTCTTCTTCATTGTCTTCAAATGGTACAATATCTGGATTATCATTCCCATTGTCAGGGTTCACTCCCTTCGCCTTTTCTTCCTGTCTCTTGGATTCTGCTGCAAGTGAGATTGCCTGAAATACAGTTAATATCCCATTAGAATAGAGTCTACCCGAATTCCAACTGCAATACGACATAGTTTCTAATGTTCCTATAGCCACCATGTGCTTTTTCATCGTGGATACTTCAAGCATTAGATGCTTAATGACAATCAGCACATTACAACCAAAGGGAATGATTGAAGCCAAATTTGAGTTTGAGGACTCTGAAACACTGGGTTGAACTTGAAGCATGATTGGATAAAATCGAGTCATTATCAAATCGAGCAAAATAAAAATAGACAACTGTGTGTAACATGTCCAAACCAAGCTATGTCATAATCTAAATGAAATTAACCCAGTCCCAATAGAGATTGGTGCTTTGTGGAAAATTAGGGGAGAACTGAAGAAACTAGAGAATCAGATCACAACAAAATCTTGGACAGCCCCATGTGAGGACAGTGGAGAGCCTTGGTAGTCAGACAATAGAACAAAGAGATTTCCAGTACTAGTTCGGTCCTAACCTTTTCCACTTAAATACTAGTCGATAGATAATGGCTCCGCTCTTCTACATCTATGCTTCCCCACTTAGATACCAGGCTTTTGTCTACGGCAAGGTTCGAACTTATGTCGTGCACCTAATCCACGCATCACATGTTGTGCTCTTGATGTGACATTTTGATTATTAACGGGCCAAAGCAGATCCTTTTCCACTAAAAGCAATGTGAAAATAAAAACTCCACCAAAGATAGCAAAGTTTGTTCAGAGAGCAACATGGGAAGAACACTTACCAAGGATGACTTGCAGAAAATAGGTAAGTTTTGAATTGTGTGACAACCACATTGAGAGTTTAAGCTATTAGAGAGGGAGCACGTTATTTATTCATATTAGGACTGCAATACGCGTGAGACTGACCTTTTTTTCTTGGCCCAAGTGTGTGGAAATTCTTTTTGGTACTTGGGCATTCATACTTCAACTACTTTTCCTAAAGTATGATATTATAGGTTAAACCTAGAGACGGAAAATGGCATAGATTCTTAATTGTCTTACAAAAGGAATTGACTGAGTTTCAGGAATAATTAGTCCATTTGAAGCCAACAACATTTTCTGTCATTTTTGCAACCAAACAAAAAGTAAATCAGACTTGCTACAATAAACTGCATTATAATTGTCAGGAACATCTGATTAAGATCAGGCAGCAAACCATATTCACAAACGGCACAAAGTATTCTCGCTTATCATCCAAATTAATAATGCTAAAAACTTCAAAACGTTTAAGCTAGCGACTGCCCAAGAAATTCTTGCAACCAAAACCAGAAATTCTTTTTGAAACCAAAAGCAGAAACTATACCATGCTTTCACGGAGATAGCCATGAAAGCAGTAACAAAGTGTTTCATTGTATATATCAGCAGTGGTTTTATGCATATTGTCAATATTCATAGCTAATGCAGTCTTTCCAAGAACATATTATCAATTTGGTCTTATACATATTATACCGAGACAAGTGACATGCTGAAGTGCCCCGAAAGCTCCAGGAACGGAAGCATTACCATCTAGAAAAAGAAAACTCGATTGAAGACAACATTCAAAAGAAGTAAAAGAAGTACCATAAGTTCGCTATCTGGTTCAAGATAAAGCAAAGAAGCCAACTGCTCACCAACAGAGGGTTCTAATTCTTGACAATCTCTGCTTATCTGCAACAACAGGAGCAAAATACAACATTGAAAAGGTGACTGAAAGTAACAACAGCATGCAGACCAATTCTAGCATCCAAATAAAACAAAACAGACCAACTAAAGAGCTTCTATTTCGGATATCATAAGCATCAATCACCAATTAAAATCTTAGTAAAAGGAAGATCATAAAATGGAAAAACCAAGGTTGTTTTTTGTTAAAAAGAAAGACTTATGGGGATAGAGGGGTGGGAAATTCAACTAGTCAATGGTTGGCCAGGCCTGTTGGTGATGTGTATTACACATCCATGAGGAAAGACTTTTGGAAAATTACAGCAATCTTCAATACAAACACAATTTCTTGCCGATTAGATATGTCAATCCCAGTCTAAATCAATCATTGGACATCAACATTCTTAGAGCAGTTACACTGGAAATTAAACTAGTTGAAATTGGTTAAAGAATCAACAGCTAAAGGCTTAGGCTTATACCTTCACTGGTAAGTTCTCATTGTATGGATTCCTCAAGTGGTGAGTTTTCTGGAAGGACAGTTCACACAGCTGCATTTTAAACCTTAGAGTTAGTCCAGATGTGCAAGCAATTATGCAAAAAGAGAGGTAAAAAGAGGAGATTTTCATCTTTTATCGTTAAGGTAAAAAGAAGAAATATACAAAAAAAAAAAAAAAAACCAGCCAGTCAGTTATATCAAGTATATGTTAGAAAAGTGATCATAGTCCTAAAGCTAAATAGAAAGGGCGCTAAACACAATAGGATTTCTCTAGTGTTACACTTTTGGTGAAGAGAGAATTGTACTTTCACCTGATTAGGTTTTAATACTCGCACTAACCTCCATATTGGAACCCAAAATTATAGAATCCTCACCTGCCGTCATAACTGGGCGTAAATTCAAATATACCCTTACTAGTATTACCAATTTAATTTCCCAGATAAATATAAAAAAATTAAAAACACAAAAATAATGCTCCATATCTTCTAGACACATGTCCACATATGATAATCCTTTTTAGACTGGCTGATAATTTTTATCACTGTTATGTTTCTCCCACTTCCAAGAGACAAGAAAAGCAATATTACTATCCCAAAAAGAAAAGGCAAGTTGATTTCATGCCACGATGCGTTTGCTCCCAGCCCCTAAATAGAAGTTAGTAAGGTATCATATAAGCAGATACACATTTAAGGCCAACCAAATGAAAAAGGTGCACAAGCAAACAACAGAGAAATCAAGATTAGAAGGGGGGGGGGGGGGAGAGAAAGGAAATCTGAATGACCTTTAACCATTTTACTGAAAAATTACGTCCATAATGGGCAGTTCCATGTTCATGCTTCCAATTTCCTCCTTTAGCAGCGCCACCAATTCTAGATGTCATCTTTGCACAACCCTAAGAAATAGCAAACAAATTTCACATTGTGAAAACTCGTGCGCCAAAGGAAGCTTTGTTTACAACCATCAACTAGCATTACACTCGCACATTCCTTTCACGACAAGTCAAAATCAAATTATACACTCTTTCAATAATTATATACTAGTAATACTTAACAAATTCCTCCGCTATTTGGTAATGGACAAACTTTATATCTGTAGCACATAAAGGATAGAGAATAGTTTACCTGAAAATGTCTAGTCCGATTAACTGAAAATATCAGAATAACATTTTCCACGGAGTCAAAAGCTTCATTTAGTTTAGCCTCATTGCTTCTTTGAGTTGCCCAAACTCCTTGTTGTACCGACAATTCAAGATTCTCACGGTTGCAGCTTTTAACTATAAAGTACCTAATTCCATGCAATGACACTGGATAAGTATGCTAGCAAAAACAGAGATATGGAATGCAACTGTCCCTTCTTTCTTCATTAGCCCAACAAGGAGAAAAATGGATAGAGAAGAGGGACAGTAGTACTATTCAAACAAAGATCAATGAATTAAGAAATGGAAGTCACTGCTATGCCAGGGTCAAAATCAGAAGTTCAAAAATTAAAGGAAATTCATCACCAGTAACAATTGAAGATATTGCAAGTAAAACAGCATCACAAAATGAATCACGACCTTGTGTCACTAAACAAGACAGAATACCAGTTCTGAACAGCAAACCTGTAGTGTTTAGTCCTGGACAGTTTTTCATCCATATAGCTTACTCATACTTTATATGACGTTGCAGGAAATATGTGACAGACCACTATGAGAGAATAATAAAGCTGCTTAACCAAAAAAAAAAAAAAAAAAAAAAAGAATAATGAAGTTGCATCCCACTGCTAACTCATACTTGTGAAACTAATCAATTAAACTATCAACAGGGCTCTTTCTTTTTCTTGCTATGGCTGTCTCATTACAACAAAAACAGGGGTGCTGGTAGCAAATATGTATCATACTATCATATCTAGTCAAATTGATTTAGATACTTCTGGTATTTGCTATACTCGTAGTAGCAAAGAAGTTGTACTTCCATGAAGAAAAAGTTTTTGGACTGCTCGATATGAACCGATGAAACAATCACAAGAAAAATCTTTAAGTTACAATGGGAAAATCTCCCCTTCAGCAGCAAAAAGAGAAGCTACAACATCATATGATTCTCTCTCCCTTCAAAAGCTCTCATGTTCAAAAGGGCCTACGTGAGTGTAATGCTCAATATTCCGTGCTCTTCACTTCTCTTCTTTCTTCAACATGTCAAACTGGAGAGAGCCTCCTTCGCTGTGCCCGGCATCGCCATTGCAGTCCGTCCCATCTCAAAATCTCACAACACGAGCAAGTAGCCACCTGACAATAACAGAGGAGGTAGTCCGCATCTTCACCAGAGCATTTGCACATATATGACCAGCTGACATTTGTAATCCGCCTTTTTCTCAAATTTCAGTTTTCAGGATTACTTCCTCTATTGCTAGCCAAGTAAAAAAACACACTTTTGGTGCCACAGGAATCCAAGCCGGTAAGTGTGAAAGATCTGATTCCAACCTCACCAAGATTTATGATAATATGATTGTACTGACAACAATTCATCTCTTCCCAACATCCACCTCCATGAGTCCTGAATAGTGCGTGATTTATTTTGCTTGTAAAGTCTTTCAACCAGGTCTTGGAATTTAACTACTTCCCAATCCAGAAGATTCCTTCTAACCATTCTGCCCCAAGGAACTCCCCCCTATTGTAACCTCAAAACCATCATACTGCCATCTCCCTCTGACTCGACTCTCGAGATATTATAGATGTTCAAGAATGTCCTTCTCAACGTCTCTTCCATGAACTTGTGAAGCTAATTCTATTTCATCCAAAACTTGAAGGTTTTGTTACCAATGAAATCTTTCCATCCTTTCATAATATCCCTCCAAAGTCCGCATCCGAACAGAAGTGTGATATTATAAGTCCTCTACTCTGCTTCACAATTCCATACTTTTCCTCTATTACCTCCCTCTTTAGCGCGTGCTCCTCAATACAAAATCTCTAGAACCATTTCCTTAATAGGGTTTTGATACTCTGACATCTTTCATCCCGAGACCCCCCCCCCTCTTTGGAGATGTTACATTCTATCCTCAAATCTAAAATATTAAAATCGTTCTTTTTCGGTAAGTCTAGAGACAATTCATTCATTACATCAAGGCGATGTTAGAAAATCAAGTATCCCGATACAACAACCTAATTAGATGTATTCTCACACCTGTATCCAAAATTGTATTGACATCCCATATCATAAAAGTAAACACCTTGACAAACCCAACAAGCACCTATGTCTAAGTAATGTAAAACTGCTCAACTAATATCAGTAGCTATGAAAACTTAGCAACATATGTGCACTTCATCGTCCAAAGGGTCACAATCCAAGTTACAATAACCAAATAATACAAGCTAAAACTCAACATCGAACTGGAAAGCCAGTGAAAGGATCACTTGAAAGTCAATATGCAACAATCAAAAATGAAAAGAAAAAAAAAAAAAAAGACAAAGTTCCAACATGCAGTTCTGCAGTCAATGCAGTAAAGTCTATCTTCAAGCTATAGCATATCCAGATTCACAAAATGGTCTTTAACAAGAGGTTCAACATCAACAAAAGATATCTCACTATACTTTCACCAAATGAAGATGATTCCGCCACAAGAGTATAACTTCCAAAAAACAAATTACCTTATTGCCTAACCTGAGAGGTCACCCACAACTTAGACTGAAAATAATAAATCATGTTTCTGTAAGATTGGCACGAAGTTATATTTCATGGAAAATATTTTTATAGAAAATGTTTCCTGTGTTTGGTTGGTAAGGAAAATATATTACAGAAAAAACATACATCAAAAGATTAAAAATAATTATAGCCAAATCTGAGAGTATTAGATGAAATTTTTTAGTATTAAAGAATAACGATAATTTCTAGGTGTTATGACAAGTAATATTAAGTTAAAATAATTGCAGGGAAATAACTTCCCTCATAAGTGTGAGAATCATTTTCCCTCTTTGATTGAAATGTTTTTCATTAAAAACATTTTTCTAGTAACTAAACACCAAAAAAAAGACTTCCTCGCACAGAACATTATCTTGAAAAATGAATTTCATCGTACCAAATGCATATCAGCTTATTATTTACTGGTATGTATTAACTCTAACTATATAATAGACCATTGAGTTCTTCCATTAACTTTGTATGATATAGTTTGTAGCATGGGTCTTTAGAGGTACTAAAGAGGGTAAAGCTATTTGGAGAATTTTTGTGTTCCTTTTGGTGCATTGGTCATTATATATAACTGCTATCTTTTAAGATCTCACCTGTCTACGATGGTGAAGCCACGTGAATTTTATTACTTTCCTTTTGGTTTAAATTGGTTTATTGTTATTTCATTCATGGAGGCACTAGAGAGCTAAGCTTTTGGTTCACATATAGCTTGTCCTCTCAACAATAACCAAAATGCCTCACTAAATTGTAGTCTAAGACTCCAATGTAAATACAAAAGGGAGTACAATATCTTGAAACCAATACACGAGATGATGCCCACAATATTCTCGAATCAGAAAAGACAAATCAAGTGAGCATATAAGCACCCTGAATGCAGGAGCTTGTCAGATTTCATTTCTATCCAGAATTTTATCCTCAAAAAGTTAATGTTTTTGTCCCATCTATGACCCAATCTTTACCAAATGACTAGTATGCAATTGTGGATGGAGCAGGACAACAAGTTGAAAGTTAATATCCCCTTGTTCTTCCAAAAAGAAAATTGACCAAAAGCACAATTCCATAATTGTATGGCACGTAGACAATTATCAAAGGAGATAAGATAATAAAAGAAGAATATAGGCAGGCCAAGACTCTGAAATCGAAACATCAGTAGCTTCTTAAAAACCATAGCCACCTGGGCAGTCTAAATATAAAAAAACACCCTAACTTTTGCAAGAGACTGCCCAGGCATAGTCCTGCAGTCACACTAAAATACCAGAAATCAAAATCCAAAATAGAGAAAAATAGGTATTAAAGTGGCTCACCAAGCTACTAACACTCATCCAAAGACATTACATAAATTTCAAAGATCTCAATAAGCCGCACTGGTACATGAATCTGCTTTAGAGAGGAAGAAGGGGAATGGAATCATGAAGGTAAACACAGATAGTCTCTCAAAAGCTTAACCATAGTACATACTTCAAAATTTGCAAACCAGGTTTAAGGCAATATTTAGCATTGTCAAGACCTTGATCATGGAAAGCAGTTGGAGATGCATATTATGCATTCTAGACTATACAGGTTAATCATCACATTTTCTGACAAGTAAATAACATTCTATTGCAACAAACAACACCGGGATAGTGCTGACTGCTAATCCATCAAGCAAAGAAATTTTATAAGATTGTATACCTCAAAAACACAAAAGCAATTCGACAAAAGCTATACATTTCCCAAGTTGCACCAGAAACATAGCTGCAATAGTTGAAACTAGAAACAGATTCTAGTTTGCATGTTGATGAAAAGAAGGCTCTTATATCAACAGGAATAACTCAATATGATAGGATCTATTTAGTAAGCCTGAGACATCATTTCCTTAAAGTCTAAGGAGAAAAGTAACCACCTCTGGTCGCTGAACCATGACTAGTACATAGAGCATGCTTGTCTGCAACATGGAGCCATAGGCTCCTTTGCCCCAGAGTTATGGAGAGGAAGAGGACCGCACTTAGAGCTCCCTAGGTCTAAGATGGTCTAATTGTTGTCTGACAGGCGCCACAGCAAAATCTTACTTTACAAAAGGAACGCCAAAAATGAGAAAACAATTCAAAGGACATCTTCTCAGAATCAAGATATAGTACCGCTTCACTTTCACAAGCAGGGAGGAAGTTACAATGGGTGCATCACCTCACCCACCCCTCCCTCGACGAAAAATTATTCAATGCATTTAGTCTTAACCTACTATTTGGTATTTAGATCACTCCGACAAAGTTAGACTTGCTAGAAGAGCAAAATGCAGCGACCGCAAAATGCAGCGACCACAACAGCTAATGAAATGCTAGCAAGAAAAAAATGAGCTCTTTTCTTTCAAAGAGAGTTGATTTAGCTTCATTAGTTTAAGCAATCATTAGGCCTAAACTTCTAGCAGCTATAGATACACAAACCATGGGGAAAACTAAGAAAAATGGAATGAAGAAAGCAAAGTAGCTACATATCTTCTAATCCAATTCTCCTGTCCTCTTTTGGAGGAGAGTGATCTCTAAATTTACGTATGCATCAGGGCACTCAAATTACCCGTAAAAGTATGTATCTTTTATTGCAGAACTCTGATGAACTAAGATCACAATAGTCAATATCACTTCCTCAGACACGCAAACTATGCCTAAGTAGAGCAGAAAATAAAACAAAGGGAAAACTAGTATACAAGTGGATATAGAAAACAACAATCACGAAACTAGTTGAACTAGTTACGAACCCAAGGCTCTGGATGAACTCATTACAGCTGACATAGGGGACTGTTAAATTATTGTAAATAATATACGTACATGAACTGATTACATAACCTAATTAAAGACCTTGAAACTCTACACACCTAGAGGTTCCTTGAGGCAGAACTACTGCAGTCCTATCTGCTTGATTTTGCTGGCCATTGGGATGAATTTGTGTTTGAGTTGTGCCACCCTGTTGTTGAGTCTGTAAAGCTTGTTGTTGATGAGGCTGGATCTGTTGTATAATGGGTGTCTCAGTTGCTGTAGATTTCACAGCACCCATTCCATTCTGTCCTTGTGAAGCTTGAGGTTTGTCAGCCTGTGTTGAATAATTAGCATTCCGGTTTTGGTAAAACCTGTTTGAGTAACCATAGTTGTTGGACGCCAGATGCTGAATTTTCTGAAGAACTTCTTCCACTGGTGGTGGAGGTCCGGGCAACTTTGCATGTCTATATCGACAATCAGGACCATTTGGACAAAACCCCAATTTGTACCTGTATTATAAAAACCATCATAACCAGCAATATATGTCATTACCTAACCATATGTCATTTCTCTTAGGTTCTCGCTACTGTCTTTTTTGCTTATTAATACACACACACACACACACACACACATATATATATATATATATATGTATGTATGTATTAAAAGCAAGCAAATTAACATGAGTCATTATCATAAACATCTAAAGCACCTGTGTCACGAGTTCAAACCCTGCTGCAGACAAAATCTGGTATTTAAGTGGAGAAGGATAGAGGGGAAAGTCCATTATCCACGGAGTTTCGAACCGTGTGTCATTGGCCCTCGAGGATTTCTCGGTTATTAAGATAAAAAAAACTTTAACCTCTACGACATGCAAGGCTGAGACTAAAGCCCTGGGGCCTCATAGAGGCTAAAGTTTGGACGGAGATTATAGCATTATTCTAGTAGGAAACCTCACAGCCAATTGCAACATATAGGAGTATTTATTTCCTTCAATTACCAGTTTACACTCAGTATAGATAGTTTCTGGTTGGTTGCGTTATTAAAGATAGATGAGCATAACCAGAAAATAAAAAACTCAGTTAAAAAAAGTCATACATGTTGCATTCCTTGATATCCTCAATGGTGTGCTTATAAACACAGTCCTGTTCACGGCACTCCCCATACAGTCTAAAAAACCGACAGATTGGCATTCGAGATTTATCATACTGATGAAGAAAGCCACAGGCTTCACCCTTCATACACAGTGACCGTAGCCAGTGGCGGCAAACAGTCTGCCTGAAACTCCGACGATTGCCAACAAACCCTACATCCCCGCCTACATGGGCTGAGACAGTAGGCGGCTGGTTAATGTTAGCATTTGGGGCGGCGGCGGCGGCAATGTTGTGATCGGAAGATTGTGTCATTACTGGTACGGAAGCAGTTGGGTGTGTCGGCCCAGTGTCTAAGCCGCCCTCGAAATCAAAGCTTAAACCCCCTTCTCCTTCGTCCATTAGTTACTCTGAAATTGAAATTGTATATTTGGATACTTTTGTATATGTGTGTGCGCCAGTGAGATAGAGAGAAAAAGAAATTACTGATTTTGATTGGAATTCGGGGTTTATGATCCTCCGGGTTTTTTCAAAATTTACCAGTTTTCTGCTGTCTGGTTGCGGGGTTAGGAGAAAACAAAGATCCGTGTATAAGGGGGTTTTCGTTCTCTCCGTTTTTGTGGCGAAAATTTATATCTTCTATATATACAAATCAATGTATTCTATATAGAATAGGAGAAGCAAATCAATGTGATGATGCCAAGTGTAACAACAAAAATTTAACAAGTATCAAATTTTAGGACAAAGCTATAACAAATTTGGAGATTCAATTTTTTTTTTTAAAATGATAAAAAATAAAGACACAAAAAAAGAATAGGAGAAGCAAATCAATGTGATGATGCCAAGTGTAACAACAAAAATTTAACAAGTATCAAATTTTAGAACAAAGCTACAACAAATTTGGAGATTCAAAAATTATTTTTTTTAAAAATGATAAAAAATAAAGACACAAAAAAATTAACTACCTAAAATAACTACTCAAACATGGGTGAGGGTTGGTTTAGGTTAGTTAATTTTTTTTTATTTTTTTAATAATTATTTTTGTTTTTCTTTTTTAAAAATAAAAAGTGTATTTATTCATTAAATTCATACAATATTATTGAGAACAAGAGAATCTTCTCTTATATTACAGAGAAGGAAAAAATATTAAACAAAGCAATATGGTAATAAATTTTTTATTAATAATGCAATAATACTAAATATTAAATAATACAATAAAGAAAAATATAGCAAAAAAGTTATTCGATGACTATATAAGTCCCTTTAATCTAATAAAGATTTAATTATTGGATATATCGTACTGACAAATAAGATAACAATTAAAATTTATTTAAACAATACAATCTAATACGTTCAAACAAGTTGGGGGAAAGACTACTAGTGAGGAAAGAAAAAGAGAGAAAGTATATAGCTTTCCCTCTTTACTAAGTGGAGATCGTAATACAATTTTTTGGGATTCAATTGCTTCAAAAGAATAACTCCTACTCTAGTTGGGAAATGTCAAATCTACTTTTGCAATTTGCATTACTCAAAATTGAGCAATTTTGTCCTAGTCAAACTTTCGGTCTAGTACTCCCTCTGTTCGATTTTACTTATCACGTTTTATTTTTCGAGAGTTAATTTGATTAATTTTTGAAGCTAATTAGATTAAATTTTCTTAATATTTTAAAATTAAAATTCAGATATTCAGAAACTATACGAAAAGTACTATAATTTGTAATTCGTCCCATATCAATATGGTACAAATATACATGTTAGAACGTTGGTCAAAATTCATGTAGTTTAACTCTCGAAAAGCGAAACATGACAAGTAAAAATAAACGGAAGGAGTATTAGATTAAAAGTTGAATTAGGAAATTATGAAGTTAAATCGAGATACTATTTAGCAAAGCAAATGCTTAAGGGGAAGCCCAATAATAGTTTAGATGTTCAATCTAGTTATCATTCATTACCTAAATTATTTGGGACTCGTTATGGAGATTGAGAGTAAAAAATAAACTCAAATATTTTCTAAAAAAAATGTATACTTACTTGTAAGCAATAATCTCGCTGAGAGAATATCAAGTATGGAGAATATATATATATGTGTGTGTGTGTGATAGGTGAAGGAGAGGATATTGAGCATATAATATTTGGATGGCCTTCTCAACTTATGTGAAAATTAAGTGCTATAAACTAGCTTAAATTGGAGAACATTAATAATTTTTAGTGTGATGGTATAAATTAGTTTCAAATGCTAGGAAGTATCCTGAATCGATAGAGTTACTAAATTTAAGTGCTAATATTATGTGACAAATTTAAAAATTGAGCAATACTTAGTATTTTAATCAAGATAAGTTTGAACCAACTGATATTAATTTTAAGTCATTATTTGATTATTATATTCATAAGAATATTTTAGCTATTTGCTCATATACATTTTTTCAAAATGGAACAACCCATCAAGAATGTATATTTATTATTTATTGATGTAGGTTTACAACTGAAAATAGAAGTGAAAGTATTAGCGTTTGGATTTTGGATAGCCTTGGAAAAATACTTCATGCTCATGGATCTTCAATCCAATTTGTGGGGAAAGCCATGACTGTTGAAGCGCTTCCTTTAAGAATGGCTCTTGAACGTGCAATCAAAAATGTTTATAAGAATGTAAAGATTCTATCGGAAGAAAAAAGTATTAATGATATGATCTAAACAAATAGTACATTATGGGTGATAAAAGTGACTTATGAAGGCATTTAGAAGCTTTCGGTTTCGCTTGATCATATAGACTTTATTTATATTCCTAGAAACCTAAACAAACTAGCACATCACTTAGTTAAGTTCTCTATTATGTGGCTGAATAAAGTATTTTGGAAGCACTTTTTTCCTAAGTTAGATTGTATAGGAAGCTACAGGCACCTTTGCCTAATTTGTTGATTCTCTGTAATAATATAATACATATTTATTAAAGAAAAAAAATTAATCTAGTATTATCCTGTCCTAGAAAAGTTTTAGAATCATGTTGAGAGTTGATAAGCTTAGCAAGTTGTGGTTACATTAGTTGGGTTAAGTCTGTAGTGAGTAAAGTTTATTAGTGAGTTAGTTAGCAAGTTGAGTGTATTATAGAAATAGAACCGTATAAGCTGTATCAATGCAAGCATGCATTCATTTTCACAGGATCAATTACTCTTTTTCTCTCCATCTGAGCTTTCTCTCCAAGCTATCGTCTCTTAGCTATAACTTCCATGGTTATGGAAGATAACATCGTATGCTTGCATCTTCGATCTAAGCTTGATTATTTTTCTTGTTACTTCAATTAGTCACGTGATGTTGAATTTTAGAGTGATGCAAATTGGAGCTAGGTTTAGTGAATTGCTCAATTTATATTATCTAACAATGGTGATTGCATATGATGTTAGTAATAGTTCCTCTACAAATGTCACTTTGACACCCGATACTACCAATTTTCCTTAATGGATCATAATCATCCTCTCTTCTTGCAACAAACACATTCCAGGTAGCTCTCTGATCTTCCTTCAGTTAATTGGTTTAGACAATTATGCTATATAGACTAGTTCTATGAAAATTAATCTACTAGGTAAGAGTAAGTTAGGATTTGTTGATGGTCGATATCCTAAATCTAAGTTTGAGCCCGAACTACATGATCAGTGAGAGAAGGTGAATGTTGTGGTTCTGTCTTGGATCATAATATTATGTGACCACACATGTTGAGTAATGTTGTGTATAATTTAATGCTCACAAAGTCTGAGAGGATTTGAAAAAAAGATTCGACAATGTGAATGGATCTAAGATACTTCACCTTCATAGAGAGATTCATACTGTGACTCAGCGCACTACGATTGTGGCTGATTATTTTTCCAAACTTAAACATCTCTAGGATTAGTTTAATGTACTCATGCCCTATCTTGGGTGTCCTTGCCCAGAATTCAAGAAATATGCAACTCACTTTGAATATCACAGACTTTTGCAGTTTCATATGGGCCTAAATGACTTTTGTTCTCAAGCAAGAAGTTAGATCATAATGATGTCTTGAGTTCCTAATATTAATAACACTTACTCTCTGCTCATAGACCTTGAGAGTCAAAGGAGCCTTGCAAACATTACACAGGTAGTTCAAGTTACAGAAATTGTTAAATGAATTCCGGTGTATAGTAATAGAGGTCCAGCAAATCCAGGGGAAATTTCAGGTCTTGGAAGAAATTAATCCAGTATGAGTATTCCTATTACAAAGAACATACAAAGGAGAACCGTTGCAGGTTAATTGGATATCCCCTAAACTTTAAGTCAAAGAAGAAGGCAGAGAAATATCGGCGCCTCTGATGGTGCCTCGCGTTGATGGGAGATTTTCTAAGATAATTTTGCTTCCCTCTTAGTGTTGGACTTGGGTACTTCGGCCTAGACACTACCCTACCCTATAAATACCACTAAACTCGCTTTAAACGGGGTCAAACATATTTTGGAGGCAACGAAGGCTACAAAACCCTTTTGGAGCACGAAATCATTGTGTTCTTCCTCTCTATCACTAGTATTTGTAGTTTTATTCGAAATATTATTGTAATTGTTCATACGAATATGAGTGTCTAAACTCCCTTTATTCTGGGGTTATGGGTACTTCTTGATTATTGAAGTCATATAGTTGTTTTGATCACTTGATTATATCATTCATTTATTCGTTTAGTCATGATCTTAATTATTTTATACCGTAGCTAATAGTAGAATACAACAACAACAACCCAGTATAATTCCACGTATGAGGTCTGGAGAGGGTAGTGTGTACGCAGACCTTACCTCTACCCCAAAGGCTATAGAGGTTGTTTCTGAAAGACCCTCGATACAAGGAGATGAAAAAGAGGAAATGGAACAATAACAACCACATATGTCAAAAAGACAGTGCCAGCAACCTAAGAATCAGAAAAATAAATGGAAAAAACAATATCAATAATCAGAATAATGGAAAGGTACTAGGCAATCGGAGCAGAAAATAATACAAACACAACAAGTACCACTAACAATCTAAAGCAAGACACTACAAACTAGCCTAGCACTCTCAACAGTGAAGAAAAACGCTCAACTACCTACTAACCTGCGACACTAATGCTCGCCCTCCAAGCCTTCCTATCTAAGGTCATGTCCTCCTAATCGCTCGTACCTCCTGGCCGGGGCGTCGATGCTTCTCCTCCATACGTGCCCGAACTATTTAAACATCGCTTCCCGCATTTTGTCATCTAGGTACGCCACCCTCACCTTAGCTAGAATATCCTCATTCCTAATCTTATCCAATCTAGTATGCCCGCACATCCACTTAAACATCCTTATTTCTACTACTTTCATCTTTTGGATATGAGAGTTCTTGACTGGCCAACATTCTGCCCCATACAACATAGTCGGTCTAACCACCGCTCTATATAACTTGCCTTTAAGTTCTGGTGGCACCTTTTTGTCACACAAGATGCTAGATGCTAACCTCTATTTCATCAATCCCCCCTATATGGTATGTGACATCCTAATAGTTGAATATTATCTACAAATCTGAAGTTGAACTCGAACGTCGAAGCTCTAAATTGAATATATGATTAAATAGAGTAAGTTCTTGAATTCAGGCATTGGAGAATAGATTCGTGATTAGGATAGACATATGATAATTGTCTTACTTGATTATTGTTGCAGGAGTTATTCATGTATTCTAATCGATTCTGATTCTACAAAGATATAGATATTAGGTCGGCTTGAATAGGCGAGCGAGGTGTCAAAAAGACCTTGTGAGAAACATAATCCCTGCTAATCAATAAACCAGATAGATCAAGTAGTTAATTCAATTGGAAAAACTCCACAAGATTAACATTAATCCCATAATCCACTATAAAAAAATAAAATTAGCTATGAACGCCATCGCTAATTTGTCTCTAAATCACTCGTAACTAATAGAATTTCTTGATAATCGATCGTTAATCCGTTGCTTTATAGAATTAGCGATGAATTTTTCTGTTTAGCTACAGAATTTGTTTGTTGCTAATTCCTTTTTTAGTGGTGACCTCGAAATATCCATGTCTTATTGATCTTGCTCTAAAGTTGTTTGTGCACTTTTTTTGTACTCTTGTTTTCTCTTTTAATTGTTAATTTTTGCAGTAGTTATAGTTAATCAAAAATTCCAACCACTTCTCGGAAAATCACTTGAACGAACAATTCATAAAAAGTTTAATTTAGTTAATAGTTAATCACAAGTATGTAGACATGTGATTTTTGACCCTCCCCGAGATTGTACACATTTTTAGCTTAAATATTTAGTTTAGGCCTAATATCGCTATTTCAATTAGTTTTGACTCTTTTACTTTATTTTGTCACAAAAATAAAAATTACAAAAATATTCTCTTTTATTTAGCTAATTGATATAAAACAGTTTCATTTTTAATTTTTAATTTTACTTTAATTAGAAATGATTTCATTATTTTGTAGTTGTTATTTTAGGAAATAATATTTTTTTTAGTCTAGTAGAGTTAAAGGGCCATTTTTATAGTCCATAATAACCCAAGCCCAATACCCCTAAAACCTTAGACTTAGACTTAAAAGCAACACTAAGAGACCTATAGTGGGGTCAGCCATTTTCGGGTAAAAAAAAGACCCTAGACATCATCTTGAAAAGGACAAAAAAGACCTAACCTAGAAGAGAGCTAGTAGCCTAACCCTAGAAGAAACAAAATCAGCTGCAGAACCCCATGGACCATCTTCTTCAATCTAATATCTTTGACACACAAGATCTGAGCACTTAACCCTTACCCCCTACACACAACTGCCACCACCAGTCCGTCACCGACTCCCACCCATCTCCCTCGCGCCGGAAAACACGCACAAACCAGCCGCCCACCCACCAGCTACTCGAACAACAGCAGCAAACTCCTCCACACAACACCCCTTCTTCTTTCTCAGATCTCTTTCAATAGAGGAATGACTGAGACTCCCCTACACGCCATCGAGAAACAACCAGACCCTATCCTTCTCCATATCCTAACAACAGCCAAACTCACCTGAATTAAAAAAAAATAAAAAAAAAAGGAAAAACAGAGAAAGGGTGAACGGGCAGAAACAGAGCGAGAAATTCCGATGACAACAGTCATCCGTTTCAGTTATCGCTGAAGAATCGAGATCTGTCGAGTTCTAACCGTAACTCCATTTTTCTCGAAAAAAGCGCCATTTTCTGTTGAGTCAAGGTTTTTGGTTTGCGATTCGGTATAGACTTGAGATGCTGTCGCTTGATTCAATTATTAAAGGGAGATTTCATGTGTTTGAAAATGGTTTTGGTACATACTTGAAGTCCATTTCTATCTTCAATAATTTACCTATTGATTCTGTCACATATGTGTTTGAATGGTAGATTCATTTGATTTCCATGATTATTTGTGATATCTTTTGATCTTTTGGTGAAATTTGCTTTAGTTTTGTGGCCGGAATCGTTAATTATGTGAAAGTGGCAATACGAATGTTTTCTTTTATTGTGCGCGTGATTTAAAGTAGGATAACTAGCATTGTTCTTATATTACTGATTCAACCAAAACGTGATTTAGCTTGTAATGAAATATGAGATTCCATCATGAAAACTTATTTTTGGATTGATTATTCGGTTGTTTTAAAAGTGTAAGGCTGTGGGTTTGGACTTAATATTAAGAGGAAAAAACATAATTGTCCAATATTTTAAAAGATTTTACAATATCATAGCAGTAGTGCTTGATTAACATTTTTAGCAGTTACATATTTACATTTATAATAAAACCCGTAACAGTTATTCTACCTGTGTTCCTAAATTTTAGGAAATTGCTATGTATTTAAAATACTTAACTGATTTCACGCTCCACTCATAAATAACTTTTCCTTATCTTTTATCTCTATTTGTAAGAATGATTTTGTCATACATGATGATTTAATGATGAATGTGATTCTAGATGTGATTTAATGATGATTTTGTCATAGACGACCATTTTATCTTGTTATATTATTCGTAGATAGTGCTTTAGGCGCGACTTAATCTATCATCGTGACTGTAGGTATGATTCCCGTGGCATGATCATGCTACGTAATTTCCAAATCCGGGGGTACATATATGTGACCCGGTCATAACAACTAATAATGTTAATAATTTAAACATGTTGTAAATCGCGGGCACGGATCCCGTGATACGATTTGCAATGTGTACCAAACAAACAAGTGTACGACAATCGTAACTTGTTCTAGAATAGTTCCATAAATAATTAAAAGCGGTCAAAGGATAAAAATGCACAATAGGTTTAAAATATATAATTAATCAGACAATTAGGCCAAAAAAATAATAGTTGAGCGACCGTGCTAAAACCACGGAACCCGGGAATGCCTAACACCTTCTCCCGGAATAACCGAATTCCTTACCCGGATTTTTGTCTTCGCAGACCATAAAAAATAGTCAATCTTTCTCGATTCGAGATTTTAAATCGGTGACTTGGGACACCATAAATTATCCCAAGTGGCGACTCTGAATTTGAATAAATAATCTCATTTCGGTTATTGTCACTTTAATTGAAAAAACTCTCATATACTGCTTTCGGTGGTAGAAAAAGGAGGTGTGACAGCTCTGGCAACTCCGCTGGGAAAGAACCCAGAATCTCTGGTTCAGGGTTCAAGAATTCGAGCTTAGAATAATTGTTATATTTGGCTTTTATTTATTATCTGATTTTTATTACATGCTTGGGCCTAATGCGCTAAATGCCGCTTTTTACCGCTTTGATATTATTTGACTTGTATATAAACTGCTGCGAAACCCTTCTCTTCTAATCTTTTGGGAAGTGCACGCTGGCGTGACTTCTTTTCTGTTAGTGTCATATACCAATTTAGAACGAGGTTCGGACAAGTTGCAAAGCCGGATGATCTTTTGGTTACCGGTATGTTGCCCCCCCCCCGGCTCGAGTTGTCTGCTCGGCTAAGCCAGGTCTAGAACAATATACCCAGGTTTTAAATCTAGAATTACACAGCCTCATGCCGGATCCCTAGTATGAACGCTTGTTTGCATCACGTGCATCTGACTTTGGGGACTCAAGACAAGGGTTGGGTCCGTCTGGGACAGGTGTGCCCAAAAATAAAGACCATCCTGATGCATTCTATGTGCTACATGTTGCAATCTTCAAGGGTAAAAGGGGTTATTTGGCGGACCAATGAGGGTTGAGGATAAATGAAAAAAAGGGTGAAGTGTAAAAAATAAAGCTAGTAGGTTCCAGTTATGTTTCTCTTTCACATTTTTTTAAGAAAAAGACAAAAAAAAAATGAAAATGAAAAAATCCAAAAAGATTTTGCACTTTCCCCATCATCTTTTTTCAAAAAAAAAAAAGAGAAAAAAATCCAAAAAAATCCAAAAAGATTTTACATGTTTCATCATTTTTCAAGAAAAAGACAAAATATATATTTTCTCTAAATTAGTTATTTTTTTTTATTCTCGCCGGTATCCAATCTTCCCAAACTACGCATACCTAATTCTCGTCTTTTGGGGTGTGATACTGAGGTAACCCACATAGGATCCGGTCTTCCTAGTAAGTCTTAGGTTCTTGGCTTCGTGGGTCGTAGCTAAATCTTGTATCTCTAGCCACTTTTGGTCACATCGGTCGTTTTGCAAAATAGGGCTATTTTCGCAAAGTGGTTTGTTTAATTGTGTCTGGAGAGTCTCCAATCCACAATTAGGTGTCTCTTTACTTTAAGGTCCATCCTTATCAAATTTTCATGTCTACCGCTTTTGGCCACATAGGCCATTTTGCACAATAGGGCTATTTTCGCAAAAGTGGTTCAGTTAACCCATGTCTTAGAGTCCTTGGTCCACAACAAGGTGTCCTCTCTATTTAAGGTCCATTCTACTAAATTTGCAATGCTGCCGTTTTCTGGCCACATAGGCCATTTCTACAAAATCAGTCATTTCTGCAAAGTAATTTTTCCATGTCTTAGAGGTCACCTTTGTTGAGTTTGCACTTCTAGCCGCCTTTTGGCCATGTAGGCTATTTTGCACAATCATGTCTTGTATGTGTCCAATAGGGAGTGTTATTGTCTCATATAATGTTCTAAATCCTTAACTCTATTTGGTTTTAGTTTTTTTTTTATACAAGTGTGGATCTACTTACCGGAGTTTGAGCATGACAGACACCCCAGGACCATCTGGTCAGGACAGTTGCATCCAGGAGTTGCTTAAGAAGTTTTTTTTATGTTTTGAGTCTATTTCTTTTTATGTTGTCTTTACTTTATAGTCATGTCCAGTAGTAATGATTCTTTTAGTTGGTGGCAGAGTTTGTCGTAGTATAGTTGAGTTGAGTCTCTCATTATCATATTTCCTTTTTTGTATTTGAAAATAAAAAAAAATTGTAAATGAATAATCCAAAAAGATTTTTTTTAGTTTAATTTATCCATTACTTTTCAAGAACTACGCTTGGTCTAATTCATGAGGGACATGATACGTAGACAACCTACATAGGGTTCGATCGAATATTATTTTTTAAAATTAAAAGAAAAAAGGGAAAGAAAAAAAAGAAAAAAAATGATGAAATTATGGGATGTAGGAAATGAGAGGAAAGGAAAGTGATAATTAGAAAAAAAAAAGGAAGCACAATGAGCAAGCAAGTGCTAGAAAAGAAAGAAAAGAGAAGATTGAAATGAACAAAATTGGAATGATGCCAAGTGACTTTGTGACCTTCGAAGTCATTCTAGAACCGTTAATTGTTGTTAGGTGCATTGCACGAAATGTAATATTTTTAGCTGTTAAACTCCCTAATGCTAACAGGATGACCCCATTTTGTTCCTTTTGTTATCTTCACTGAGTAGAAGGGTGGTTGGTTTGTGGTTCTTAAGTAACTCATCCATACAACACAATGTCAAAGTGCAAGGTAGCCATGACTAGCAAAGATTTGGACATGGGTGTTATTGATCCGTCTAAGGAGATTGTTGGGTTAGAATCTGAGTTGAAAGAAGAGGTCTTAAGGTTGAAGGGACAGATGACCGAAATATACCAAGCATGGATTAGTGGGCGTCCTCCACCATTATTTCCCACTAACTACCCTGAAAACCTTGTCACCATTCCACCACTATCACAAATCTAGATTCCCACTGTTGCTGATATCTCCCCACAACCTTTTCACACTCCACTCGCCAAAACCACCTCATATCCCGCTCCTTTGGTCACTCATGTTTTTGTAGCTCATCCACCAGCTACCTTTCCTCGATCCTCTAGCGAGATTGTGTTCAAAGTCCCCGATGCCCAACACTATGCTCCATAACCAACTTTCATGGTCTCAGATCCATACTCTCATGCTCCTCATTTTGAGCCTCTCGGTGAAACTGAAAAGCCTGCTAAGACAGTGGAGCAAGATGAGATATCCAGGAAGGTGAAAATCTTAGAGCAGTCTTTAAGAAACATGCAAGGGATAGAGAGCCAGGTGAGCGTACCGTATAAAGACTTGTGCTTGTTTCCTGACATCCAACTATCTGATGGGTCTAAGATGCCAAAGTTGGATTTGTATGATGGGCGTGGAGATCCAGGAGCCCATCTAAGGGTTATTGCAGTGAAATGAGAAGTGTTTGTGGGAAAGATGAATTATTGATGGCACATTTCAGTAAGAGTTTGAGTGGGGAAGCCTTGGAGTGGTATACTCATCAAAATGTCAGTAAATGACGTGCATGGGGTGACATGGCTCAAGATTTTGTTCGACACTATCAGTACAATATAGACATTATCCTAGACCACTCTTCCCTATCTCAGATGGAAAAGAAACCCGAATGAAGTTTTAGGGCGTTTTGGCTCAGATGGAACGAACAAGTTGCTCGGGTCAGTTCTCCGATTGATAGAAAAGATGTTGTTAAGTCCTGCCAACAATATGATCCCGTGGGCATTCCTGCTAAATGCTTTCAGTCTCAATACCGACCCCACGAATATCCTCGTACTCCAGATAATCCTTCCCAATGCTACTTTTCTCCTCAGAATCCCCAAGGTCATACCTTACCTTCCTAGTACTCTATCCACAATGCACCGCCATATGCTCCACACCCACGAGATCCGCAATGGCCTGCACCACCTCCACAAATATCTTACCCGCCTCCTCAAGCATGTCAACCACCTACCCGTAAGAGGTTCCAACCGAGGACGAAGTACAAAATGAAAAGGTAGCAGCAAAGAGAAAAGTCTTTCACTCATATTGGAGAGTCATATGCTAGTTTGTTCCAAAGGTTGAGGCAATGGGACATGTTGAAGCCGATTTAGATAAAAAGGCTGAACCACATTCCAAAGAATTTTGATTTTTCTCAAAGGTGCGCATATTGCTCTAATGCCCCGGGGCACAATATAGAAAAGTTTTTGCATTTGAAAAGAGCAATCCAAAAGCTTGTTGATGTAGGTGACATAACCGTGCAAAATCCAGATGAGGCGGATACTAGCCAAAGTCCATTGCATGTTCATAATGAGACGGATATGGTAGGCATGATTTGTGTTGAAAATGAATATGAGAACTCTTCTGAGCTTCTTGGAGGGCCACTTGTCGCAAAGTTTTCAGCTCTATCAATCTCAGTTCCAAAAGTTGATCTTAAGAACGAGTTGAAAAAAAGGACCCAAAAGCTATTTGCTGAGGTCAATGTGATTGAAATTGGTAATGGTATTGGTAATATTGATGTGGGACTCAGTGGCTAAGATGCTGAGCTTGGTAATTGGAAAGACGCTCCCTTCTTGGTTACTCGGGGAGAAGTCTTGGTGATTTATTTATTGTCATTTCTGTTGTCTGGGTTATTTCAGGGTTGTAATCCAGATATTGTCTTGTGACTCAAACCCTTTTATCCTTTTATTTCGCCTAGTTCGTTTAGTCATAGTAACTCGTTTAGTGTTGTCTAGGTTTGTTCCAGGGTTGTAAACCCAGTTTATTTTGCTTGTTTTGTTGTTCAAACCCTTTCACCGTCTGTCTAATGCAATTTTCTATTTTATGTTATTTCTAGTCATTTTTTTATTTAGTTCTATTCTCCTTTTATAGTTCTTTTCATGCTGGCTCTAGTGACATGGCACGCACGCATAATTCTAGGCTTGGTATTAAAAGTTAGTTTAATCATGAAGCAATGAAACAATTTTGAAGGTGATAGGGACATTTGAGGAAAATAAGTATAGATTTGAACATTTTGAGATCATTTGAAGCCCGAACTATGTGAAATTGGGGCAGATAATTTGAGAAGTTAATAGGATGACAAGAATTCGTTAAAGGAGAGTGCATCCCAAACAATTTGAAGCGAACAGTTTTGAGTTCAAGTGCACCTCAAGTAATAAGATAAAGCCAAGGGAGTTTGCTCTGAACTGACGGAAGGTATCTATTGTGAAGAAGAAATTACCCAACGAGAGTGTTGTACTTGACAAGGCGCTAAAGAAGTGTGGAAGGCAGATCAGTGATATCAATGCCGAAGTTGCAAAGAAATGTTGTGCATGATCTTCTTTTTCTTTCTCAAGTTGAGCGTGTTGTACTTGGCATTTTCAGGGATTGGGAGGCCCTTTTTCAGCTACCCAAACACTTTATATTCTTCGGTACCCCTTTTGAGCCTATGCTAACTTTTTTGACCTCCCCTCTTTTGGAATCAAGTGATAGTAAAAAAAAATCATGTCCCCATAGGTTTGTTTTAGAAAGTTCATTCCAAAAGGAAAATTCAAAAAATAAAATAAAAATAGAATAGAGATAAAGGAAAAAAAAAGGAAAAAAAAGAGAGAAAAAAGAAGGAAAAAGAAAAAGAAAAAGAAAAATAGTAACAAAAAGTAGTATTGTGAACTACGTTCGACCTGATTCTTGTCACCACAAGATACATAGGCAGCCTTATGGTTCGGTCGCACCAAATAAAATATTTCATAATCCCACGAAGTCGAGAGTGGGGCAGTCTTTCTTAGAAATTCCATCTCAAAAAGAAAAAGAAAAAAAGAATCAAATTCCCTTGTTGTAGAAATTGGGGAAAAGTTGTTAGAATGGATTCCAAAAGTTGTAAATAAATTAACCCCGTTGTCTTTGTTATTTTGAGCCTTTATGATATCCTTTCTTTCTAACCCTGTCCAAAAGCCACATTACAGTCCAAAAAGACCTCCCAGATAATCTTTGAGAGTGCCGATCTAGACATGCCAGGAGCATATGATGTTTTTACTATGGTCAAAGCCTTGTCATCAACAGAATTAGAGGAAATAAAAACAAAAAGAAAACAAAATGAGAGAGTCTTATCAGTGAAAACCTTCACAGGCACCATAAGGCGATGGTAAGTTGAGAGAAAGAACAAAATGAGAGAGGCTTGATGGTGAAAACCCATCGAACACTACAAGTCGAATAAAGATTGAGAGTCAGATAGGATAATCGGAGCATTGAAGCACAGTTTTACGGCGAAGAGGTACAACGAGAGTTGAATATTAGACTTGCTTGATAGATTAGGCCACTTAATACAAAAGTGCATGTCATGGTCATTAGAGTTGGTATCCATATCTGATAAGTTTCTACTTTGTAGTTTTTCTTGTTAGGTATCATCTCTTTCCATTGTCCATTATTCTGTTCTCTTTGTTTTGTTTACTCCCTCTTCTTGAGTCTGTTTGGTCAGAACAAGTGATAAATGACTTCAAAATTTGTCACCAGCTTTCCAATTGCACAAAACGGAATCTGGCTAGCACATCAAAATGGCATATGTCAGGAAAGAACAGTATGCGCGCTGAGTTGGTAACAATCAATGTACTTTAGGATTCATGTGAAATACAAAGGTTCGGTATATGTCAATTCATGAGCACAATGCAACAGATAAAGGGTATTGGGTTTGAACTGATTAGAGGTATTTTTTGTGTTAAGGGTGACAGAGAAAGTGGTTAGTCAATAAACAAGCAAGGTCTTTCGAGTTGAAATCAAAGTTATCATGGGAAGTGAATGAGCAATTGCCCTCAAAGTCAAGGCCACAAACCAACCACCATGTTTAAGCTAACAAGTTTTCTTTGTTTGAAACAGGGACGAAGACTATGTCCAAATCAAGTGTCATGCCCAAATTTTGTCAGCACAAAGGCGGTTTGAGAAGGGGAAAGAAAATTTGTTCGGTCTGCAGAAACCCTCCATGATGGTTCAGGGGCAAGGAATTTTATTTGTTTTGCAGACATCCTCCAGGAATAGAGCATGGCTCAGGTAAGTTCATTCTCGGCTTTTTAGGATCCTTATGGATAATGGGATTTAGTTTTAAGTGTTTAGGACCCTCCTGGATAATGGGATTTAGTTTCAGGTTTTTAGGGCCCTCCTGGATAATGGAATTTAAGTTCAAGTTTTCAAGACCCTCCTAGATAATGGGATTTAATTTTAAGTTCTCAGGACCCTCCTGAATAATGGGTTTTAGTTTCAAGTCCGTCAGGACCCTTCTGGATAATGGAGTTTAGTTTTAAGTTTTTAAGACCTTCATAGGTAATGAGATTTAATTTTAATTTTCAGGGCCCTCCTGGATAATGAGATTTAGCTTTTAAATTCTTATAGCTCTTTTGGATAACATGATCCGGTTAACACTCACAAATGTTCCCAGTATCAAATTGGGGTAGAAAAAATTCTTTTATTTTAACTGTTTGGTTGTAATGACAGGCGCCCACCTGGAAAACAAGGAAATCCATTTCAAAGTTCAGCATCAGGCGCCCACCTGGATAACAAGGGAATTCATTTCCAGTTTCAGCATCAGGCGCCCACCTAGATAACAAGGGAATTCATTTTCAGTTTCAGCATCAGTGTGATGACCCAAAAGATCATCACTTGTGTTGCAAGTGAATTCAGTGTTCTGAGGCCTAAAAACCTCCCTTCTATCTCACCTTGATTTGCGTGCGTGGTCCGAACCTATACCTGGAAAGCCCTCTATGTGAAAAAAATGAGAAATAGAAATTCCTAGAGTTACAAATTTTATTTTTGGTTGACTTTGGTCAACATTTTTACCAAACGGACCCGGATCCTTATTCCAACGATCCCGGGAGGTCCGTAGTAAAATATGGGACTTGGGCCTATGCCCGGAGATGAATTTCGAGGTCCCAAGCCTTAGAAATCAATTTTTGAAAGAAATTGTTTTATTGAATTATCTAAGAAATGAAGAAAAGAATTAATGTTTGAAACCATTATTATCGGGCCCGTATTTTGGTTTCGGAGCCCAGTACAAACTTGTTATAGTATTTGAAAGATAACTATGAAATTTGGTGAAAAACGGAGTTTATTTGACATGAGTTGGACTTTCGGTTGAAGAGTTATGAACTTTGAGAGTTCTTGATGAAAATGTTGAGTTTTGAGGTTTAATTCATGATTTTACATGTTATTTTGATGATGTGATTGCACGAGTAGGTCCATATGATGTCTTTGAGTTAGTATGCACACTTGGTTTGGAGTTCTGAGGGCTCGGGTGAGTTTCGGGATATCTTATAGTTGTTGCAGGTTCAGAGAAGTGGAAAGCCTCTGAACAAACCAGTGCGGTCCGCACAAAATGGAGTGCTGCCACGGAGGGGCTTGTGCGGCCGCACTGGATTTAGTGCTGTCCGCGGTGAAGAAAAATTTCACTAGTCCGACTTTGGAAGCTTATATCTTTTGATTTACAAGGAATTTTGAGATTATTCAAAAACAAAAATTGTAGTCCTTCGTGTCTAGTTTCCAGAAAGCTAAAGAAACACAATATGTATATTTGTAGAGAAAGTTATGGCCAAAATACTAAAACATGTCACTACAGTGTACATGGGAGCTGTGCGGCCGCACTCGATTTTGTGCGGTCCGCACAGGGGTCTGAGAAAGGTATATTAAAACGGGATTTTCAGTTATCTTTCATTTTTCAAAACCCCCAAAACATAAGAGTTGATTTTTTAAACAAGCTTTCTTCTCGAAAACATTGGTAAGTGATTTCTAACTCATTTTTTTCAATCATTAACATCTTTTCACATGATTTCAGCTCAAAATCAATGATTTTCATAGGGGAAATTGGGTGTTTTGGGTAGGACCTAGGTTTTTCAAAAATTGGGGATTTGGACCTCGATTTGAGGTCCGATTTCAAAATAAATTATATATTTGGGTTTGTGGGGGAATGGGTAATCGGATTTTGGTTCGAACCTCGAGTTTTGTCCATGTGGGCCCGGGGGAAATTTTTTGACTTTTGGGTAAAACTTTGGAAAACTCATTTTTATGCATTGGAGTTGATTCATTTAGCATTTATTGATGTAATTAAGTAAATTGTGGCTAGATACAAGTGAGTTGGAAGTGGAACCAAGGGGTAAAGCGGTAGTTGAAGCTTCATTGTGCTCGTGGCTTTGAGGTAAGTGTTTGGTCTAACCTTAGCTTGAGGGATTAGGAGTCGAGTCCTATTTGCTATGTGGTGATTGTTGAGTACGACGTATAGGCATGGTGACGAGTATCTATACATTGGTGTCTAACATGCCCGTGAGTCTTATATTGTGATTATCATGACTTCGTTGTATCTTTCATCCCTTGGTAATGGTTTCTACTTGTTGTGTAAAGTTTGTGGAAGGAATTGTGACCTATGAACATTGAGGAGCGTTGGCTCAAGTTGTATAACGAATTGTGAAAGTATAAGTGATAATTGAACCTCTAGAGCATTGGCTCGAGTTGTGAAGTAAAAGTGAGAAAGGTAAGAGATCATTATGTTGCCACCCTTGCCGGGCTATTGTTTCTTTATTTGTTATCTCCTTTGCTGGGATGTTGATATAATTGATGTTGTTCCCTTGCCGGGACTTAATTATTGATTTGTTGTTCCCTTGCCGGGATTCTTATTATAATCTCATTTATTCCCTTGCCTTATTGTTTGTGATTGTTGTTTGGGTAAGGAAGAGAGCTAAAGCACGAAGGGTAATGTCATGCATTGTTTTTTTGTAAGGAAAGAGTGTAAAGCTCGACGGGTGATGCCGTGCCACACGATGTACCATTCCGTGTCGATTATATTGATTATATGGTGAGGAAAGAGAGTAAAAGCACGAAGGGTGATGCCATACACATTTTTATTATATGATTGCTTTGGTGAGGACGAGAGTAACAACACGAAGGGTGATGCCGTGCATTTATCGATTTCTGAATCTTTGGTGATGTCCGAGTTATATTGTTTCTTTTGTTTACTTGTTGTCTTTCTATTTGGAATCGATATCTCCCCCGCAGCATGCTCCCCCTCCCTTACTTGACTATTTTTTTGTATTTCTTTTCCGCTGTATATATCTGAATTGCACAAGTTTATTTGGTAGTCTGGTCCTAGCCTCGTCACTACTTCGCCGAGGTTAGGCTAGACACTTACCAGCACATGGGGTTGGTTGTACTGATACTACACTCTGCACTATGTGCAGATCCCGGAGTAGCTCATGGACCGTTGTTTGAAGGCCACCTTCAGTCCACGCAGAGATCCAAGGTAGACCTGCAGGCGTCCGCAGGCCCTGGCGTCTCCCTCTATCCCTATTTCCCATTTCATTTTCCTTACATTAAGAGATAATGTATTGTTATTTTCTTCAGACTTTGTATGTAGTAAATCTTAGACCGTCTGTGACACTGTGACACCAGGTTTTGGGTACTTAAGGCCTTAACAGTTGTAATAGATGCATATTTTAGATATTTTATTATTTTCTTCCGCTTAAATTCTAATTTTCGCTGTTATACGTTATCGCTTTATGTTTGTTGAAAAGAAATAAATGGATAATGAAGTTATTAGTTTAAAGGATCGGCTTGCCTAGCTTACATCAGTAGGCGCCATCACGACTCTCGAGGGTGGAAAATCTGGATCGTGACAAGTTGGTATCAGACCTCTAGGTTACATGTGTCTCACAGTTCACAGACAAGCTTAGTAGAGTCTGAGGGATCGGTACGGAGATGTCTGTATTTATCCCAGAGGCTATAGAGTTAGGAAAACTTCACATTTATTCTTTCCTATCGTGCGGTTTGGTTTCTCAATGTAATTGAATTTCTACTCTGTTCTTTCACAGATGGAGAGAAGACGCGCTTCCTCATCCACTGACCAGCATCCCGAGCCCCCAGTAGCAGCTCCCACGAGGGGTAGAGGGCGAGGCCGAGGCCATGCTAGAGGCCGAGCTCAGCCTAGAGCAGCAGCACCAGCGGCGGAGCCTCAGGTTGACTTTGATGATGAGGTTCCAGCTCCGGCAGTTCCGGTGGGCCCAGCTCAGGTCCCAGAGTGGTTTATTGCCACTTCAGTTCTTCTGGATGCTCTGGTCTGCCTAGTGGGCCTTATGGAGAGTGTCACCCGGGCAGGCTTGCTTCCTGTAGCACTAGCCGTCTCTCAGGCTGGAGGAGGAGCCCAAACTCCTGCTACTCGCACTCTAGAGTAGGTAGCTCCCCAGTTCCAAACTCCAGCAGTTCAGCCAGTTGGAGCAGTTCAGTGGTAGCTCAGACCGGTGACGGAGCAGCTATGTCTGCCGATGCTTTGTGGAGGTTGGATAGGTTCACCAAGCTCTTCACTACTACTTTTAGCGGTGCATCTTCTGAGGATCCCCAGGATTATCTAGACAGTTGTCATGAGGTTCTTAGGAATATATGGATAGTTGAGACCAATGGGGTCGATTTTGCTACTTTTCGCTTGTCTGGATCCGCCAAGACTTGGTGGAGGGATTATTGTTTGGCTAGACTAGACGGATCACCAACTTTGACTTGGGAGCAGTTTACTCAGCTATTTCTGGAGAAGTTTCTCCCCATCACTCAAAGAGAGGCCTATCGGAGGCAGTTTGAGCGTCTCCAGCAGGGTTCTATGATTGTCACCCAATATGAGACCAGATTCATCGACTTAGCTTGTCATGCTCTTATCATACTTTCCATCGAGAGAGAGAGAAGGTAAGGAGGTTCATTGATGGACTTATTTAGCCGATTCGTCTTTAGATGACTAGGGAGACCGGGAGTGAGATCTTCTTCCAAGAGGCGGCCAATGTGGCTAGGAGAGTGGAGATGGTTCTGTCACAGGGAGGTGGTCATGGGTCGGACAAGAGGCCCTATCATTCAGGCCGATTCAGTGGTACCTCGTTTGGGGGTAGGGATTCGTATGGTAGAGGCCATCCTCCTAGGCCTTTTCAGTCAACACTCTAGGTTTCTCACGGTGCTTTAGGTGGTCATGGTCCTCAGATGTAGTATACTGATCAGCAGTCCTATAGTGCACCACTAGCCCCTATCAGTGCACCGCAGCTTCAGAGTTTTCGGGATGGTCATTCAGGTCGTCAAGGTCAGCAGTCTCAACAGCCGAGGGCTTGTTACACTTGTGGTGGGATGGGTCACATTGAGAGGTTTTGCCCTCAAGCACCGAGTAGCTCTCAACATCAGGGTTCCCGTGCCATGGTTCAGGCACCAAGTGTTCCACAGCCCGCCCAGCCAGCTAGAGGTGGGGTAGAGGTGCTAGAGGTGTAGGTAGAGGTATTAGAGGTAAAGCTCAGGCAGCTAGAGGCGGAGGCCAGCCAGCAACAGGCCGTCCCAGAGATGTAGTTTAGGGTGGTGGGGCCCAACCCCGATGTTATGCTCTTCCAGCCAGGCCCGAGGCAGAGGCTTCCGATGTAGTTATCACATGTACAGTTCAGGTTTGTGATAGAGATTCTTCAGTGTTATTTGATCCAGGGTCTACAAACTCATATGTGTCATCTTATTTTGCACCGTATCTGGTCATTCCTAGTGATTCCTTGAGTGCTCCTGTTTATGTGTCTACACGGGTGGGTGATTCTATTGTGGTAGATCGAGTCCATCGTTTATGTATAGTTATGATTGAGGGTCTTGAGACTCGTCTAGATTGCTTCTTCTAGATATGGTTGATTTTGATGTCATATTAGGGATGGATTGGTTATCACCTTACCACGCTATCTTGGACTATCATGCCAAGACTGTGACCTTATCCTTATCGAGTTTACCTCGTTTAGAGTGGAGAGGGACTCCTGGTCATTATACCTGCAGTGTTATCTCTTATGTGAAGGCTCAGCGTATGGTCGAGAAGGGGTGTCTGGTCTATTTGGCATATGTTCATAATTTTAGTGCTGAGGTTCCTTCTATTTATTCTGTGCCCGTTGTTCGTGAGTTTCCTGAGGTATTCACTTTAGACCTGTCGGGTATGCCAACTGACAAGGATATTGACTTTTGCATTGATTTGGCACCGGGCACTCAGCCCATTTCTATCCTGCCATATCATATGGCCCCGCCTGAGTTGAAAGAGTTGAAGGAGCAGTTGCAAGACTTGCTTGAGAAAGGTTTCATTAGGACGAGTGTTTCGCCTTGCGGTGCGCCGGTGTTGTTTGTTAAGAAAAAGGACGGATCGATGAGAATGTGTATTGATTACCGGCAGTTGAACAAGGTTACAATCAAGAATAAGTATCCATTGCCAAGGATTGATGATTTGTTTGATCAGCTTTAGGGTGTCAAGGTATTCTCAAAGATTGACTTGAGATCTGGCTACCATCAGTTGAGGATTAGGGCATCCGATGTCCTTAAGATAGCTTTCCGCACTCAGTACGGGCATTATGAGTTCTTGGTGATGTCATTCGGGTTGACAAATGCCCCATCAGCTTTTATGGATTTGATGAACCGAGTGTTCAGGCCTTACTTGGATTCGTTCGTGATAGTCTTCATTGATGATATTTTGATCTATTCCCGCAGCCAAAAGGAGCACGGACAACATCTTAGAGTGGTTTTTCAGACCTTGAGGGATAGTCAGTTATATGCTAAGTTCTCAAAGTGTGAGTTCTGGTTGAGTTCAGTTGCATTCCTGGGTCATGTTGTATCAGCAGAGGGTATTCAGGTTGATCGGAAGAAGATTGAGGCAGTCAATAACTGGCCTAGACTGGCATCAGCTATAGAGATTCAGAGTATTTTGTGCATGGCAGGCTACTATCATCGGTTCGTGGAGGGGTTTTCATCCATCGCAGCCCCGATGACCAGGTTGACCCAGAAAGGTGCCCAGTTCAGATGGTCGGATGAGTGTGAGGCGAGCTTTCAGAAGCTCAAGATAGCTCTGACGATGGCACCAGTGTTAGTTTTGCCCATAGGTTTAGGGCCTTATACAGTTTATTGTGATGCATCTCGTGTTGGACTTGGTGCAGTGTTGGTGCAGGATGGTAAGGTCATTGCCTATGCTTCGCGACATTTGAAGATTCATGAGAAGAACTATCTGGTTCATGATTTGGAGTTGGCAGCCATTGTTCACGCATTGAAAATTTGGAGGCATTATCTGTATGGCGTGGCATGTGAGGTGTTCATGGATCACAAGAGTCTTCAGTATTTGTTCAAGCAAAAGGAGTTGAATTTGAGGTAGAGAAGGTGGTTGGAGTTGTTGAAAGACTATGATATCACCATTTTATATCATCCGAGAAAGGCCAATTTGGTGGTCGATGCTTTGAGTAGAAAGTCAGCCAGTATGGGCAGTCTTGCTTATATTCCGGTCGGTGAGAGACCACTTGCTTTGGATGTTCAGGCTTTGGCCAATCAGTTCGTAAGGTTGGATGTTTCTAAGCCCAGTCGTGTGTTAGCTTGCACGGTCGCTCGTTCTTCTTTATTGGAGTGTATCCGTGATCAGCAGTATGATGATCCCTATTTGTGTGTCCTTAGAGACACGGTGCAGCGCGGGGGTGCCAAGCAGGTTACCTTAGGTGATGATGGAGTTTTGAGATTGCAGGGTCGTGTTTGTGTGCCTAATGTGGATAGGCTCCGAGAGTTGATTTTAGAGGAGTCCCATAGCTCCCGGTACTCTATTCATCCAGGCACCGCAAAGATGTATCAGGATTTGTGGTAGCATTATTGGTGGTGGAGAATGAAGAAGGATATCGTAGCATTTGTGGCTCGGTGTTTGAATTGTCAGCAGGTTAAGTATGAGCATCAGAGTCCTGGTGGTTTGTTCCAGAAGATTGAGATTCCTGAGTAGAAGTGTGAGCGTATCACTATGGACTTCATTGTTGGACTCCCACGGACTCAGAGAAAGTTCGATGCAGTGTGGGTTATTGTTAATAGGTTGACCAAGTCAGCGCATTTCATTCCTGTGGCAATCTCCTACTCTTCTGAGAGGTTAGTTGAGATCTATATCCAGGAGATTATTTGTCTTCATGGTGTGCCCGAGTCTATCATTTCGGATCGAGGTACGTAGTTCAACTCGCATTTCTAGAGGGCAGTTCAGCTAGAATTGGGCACACAGGTTGAGTTGAGCACAACATTTCATCCTCAAACGGACGGGCAGTCCAAGCGGACCATTCAGATTTTGGAGGATATGCTTCGAGCTTGTGTCATTGACTTTGGAGGCTCGTGGGATCAGTTTTTGCCTTTAGTAGAGTTTGCCTACAACAACAGCTACTAGTCGAGTATTTAGATGGCTCCGTGTGAGGCTTTATATGGTAGGCGATATTGGTCTCCGGTTGGATGATTTGAGCCGGGAAAGGCTCGGTTGTTGGGTACAGATCTGGTTCAGGATGCCTTGGACAAGGTCAGGATTATTCAGGATAGGCTTTGCACAGCTCAGCCCAGGCAAAAGAGTTATGCCGACCGCAAGGTTCGTGATTTGGCATTCATGTTTGGTGAGCAGGTATTGCTTCGAGTATTGCCTATGAAGGGCGTGATGAGATTTGGGAAGAAGGGAAAGCTTAGCCCTAGGTTCATAGGCCCGTTTGAGATTCTTGATCGAGTGGGAGAGGTGGCTTATAGACTTGCATTGCCTCTGAGCTTATCAGCCGTGCATCCAGTGTTTCATGTGTCCATGCTTCGGAAGTATCACAATGATCCATCCTACGTGTTAGATTTCAGCACTGTCCAGTTGGACAAGGCCTTGTCTTATGAGGAGGAGCCGGTAGCTATTCTAGACCGGCAGGTTCGTCAGTTGATATCGAAGAGTTTTCCTTCTATTCGTGTTCAGTGGAGAGGTCAGCCTGCTGAGGCATCGACCTGGGAGTCCGAGTCCGATATGCGGAGCCGTTATCCCCATCTTTTTCCCGACTCAAGTACTTCCTTCTTATATCTTTTCGAGTACGAACAATTGATTTAGAGGGTCATCACTTGTGTTGCAAGTGAATTCAGTATTCTGAGGCCTAAAAACCTCCCTTTTACCTCACCGTGATTTGCGTGCGTGGTCCGAACCTATACCCGGAAAGCCCTCTATGTGAAAAAAAAATGAGAAATAGAAATTCTTAGAGTTAAAAATTTGATTTTTGGTTGACTTTGGTCAACATTTTTAGCAAATGGACATGGATTCTTGTTCCGATGATCCCGGGAGGTCCGCAGTAAAATATGGGACTTGGGCCTATGCCCGGAGATGAATTCCGAGGTCCCAAGCCTTAGAAATCAATTTTTGAAAGCAATTATTTTACTGAATTATCTAAGAAATGAAGAAAAGAATTAATGTTTGAAACCATTATTATCGGGCCCGTATTTTGGTTTCGGAGCCCAGTACAAACTTGTTATAGTATTTGAAAGATAACTGTGAAATTTGGTGAAAAACGAAGTTTATTTGACGTGAGTTGGACTTCCGGTTGAAGAGTTATGAACTTTGAGAGTTCTTGATAAAAATGTTGAGTTTTGAGGTTTAATTCATGATTTTACATGTTATTTTGATGATGTGATCGCACGAGTAGGTCCATATGATGTCTTTGAGTTAGTATGCACACTTGGTTTGGAGTTCCGAGAGCTCGGGTGAGTTTCGGGTAGGTTCCGGGATGTCTTAGGCTTAAAACATAGTTGTTGCAGGTTTAGAGAAGTGGAAGGCCTCTGAACAAACCAGTGCGGCCCGCGCAAAATGGAGTGCTGCCACGGAGGGGCCTGTGCGGCCGCACTGGATTTTGTGCGGTTCGCGGTGAAGAAAAATTTCACTGGTCCGAATTCGGAAGCCTATATCTTTTGATCTACAAGGAATTTTGAGATACTTCAAAAACAAAAATTGTAGCCCTTCGTGTCTAGTTTCCAGAAAGAAAAAGAAACAATTTGAACAATTGTAGAGAAATTTATGGCCAAAATACTAAAGCATGTCACTACAGTCCACATGGGAGCTGTGCGGCCGCACTCGATTTTGTGCGGTCCGCAAAGGGGGTCTGAGAGCGGTATATTAAAATGGGATTTTCAGTTATTTTTCATTTTTCAAAACCCCAAAAACATAAGAGGCGATTTTGCAAACAACCTTTCTTCTCCAAAACATTGGTAAGTGATTTCTAACTCATTTTCTTCAATGATTTTCATAGGGAAAATTGAGTGTTTTGGGTAGGGCCTAGGTTTTTCAAAAATTGGGGATTTGGACCTCGATTTAAGGTTCGATTTAATTTTTTTTTATATATTTGGGTTCGTGAGGGAATGGGTAATCGGGTTTTAGTTTGAACCTGGGTTTTGACCATGTGGGCCCGGGAGCAATTTTTGACTTTTGGGTAAAACTTTGGAAAACTCATTTTCATGCATTGGAGTTGATTCATTTAGAGTTTATTGATGTAATTAAGTAAATTGTGGCTAGATACAAGCGAGTTGGAAGTGGAACCAAGGGGTAAAGCGGTAGTTGAAGCTTTATTGTGCTCGTGGCTTTAAGGTAAGCGTTTGGTCTAACCTTAGCTTGAGGGATTAGGAGTCGAGTCCTATTTGCTATGTGGTGATTGTTGAGTACGACGTATAGGCATGGTGACGAGTATCTATACGTTGGTGTCTATCATGCCCGTGAGTCTTATATTGTGATTATCATGACTTTGTTGTATCTTTCATCCCTTGGTAATGGTTTCTACTTGTTGTGTAAAGTTTGTGGAAGGAATTGTGACCTATGAATATTGAGGAGCGTTGGCTCAAGTTGTATAACGAATTGTGAAAGTATAAGTGATAATTGAACCTCTAGAACATTGGCTCGAGTTGTGAAGTAAAAGTGAGAAAGGTAAGATATCATTATGTTGCCACCCTTGCCGGGCTATTGTTGCTTTATTTGTTATCTCCCTTGTCGGGATGTTGATATTATTGATGTTGTTCCCTTGCCGGGACTTAATTGTTGATTTGTTGTTCCCTTGCCAGAATTCTTATTATAATCTCATTTATTCCCTTGCCTTATTGTTTGTGATTGTTGTTTGGGTGAGGAAGAGAGCTAAAGCATGAAGGGTGATGCCGTGCATTATTTTTTTTGTGAGGAAAGAGTGTAAAGCACTAAGGGTGATGCCGTTCATGATTGTGAGGAAAGAGTGTAAAGCATGAAGGGTGATGCCGTGTCGCGCGATGTACCATTCCGTGCCATTTATATTGATTATATGGTAAGGAAAGAGAGTAAAAGCACAAAGGGTGATGCCATACACATTTTTATTATATGATTGCTTTGGTGAGGATGAGAGTAATAGCATGAAGGGTGTTGCCGTGCATTTATCGATTTCTGACTCTTTGTTGATATCCGAATTATATTGTTTCTTTTGTTTACTTGTTGTCTTTCTATTTGGAATCGATATCTCCCCCGCAACATTCTCCCCCTCCCTTACTTGACTATTTTTTTTTTGTATTTCTTTTCCGCTATATATATCTGAATTGCACAAGTTTATTTGGTAGTCTGGTCCTAGCCTCGTCACTACTTCGCCGAGGTTAGGCTAGACACTTACCAGCACATGGGGTTGGTTGTACTGATACTACACTCTGCACTATGTGCAGATCCTGGAGTAGCTCATGGACCGTAGTTTGAAGGCCACCTTCAGTCCATGCGGAGATCCAAGGTAGACCTGCAGGCGTCCGCAGGCCCTGGCGTCTCCCTCTATCCCTATTTCCTGTTTCATTTTCCTTACATTCAGAAACAACGCAATGTATGTAGTAAATCTTAGACCATCTGTGACACTATGACACCATGTTTTGGGTACTTAAGGCCTTAACAATTGTAATAGATGCAGATTTTAGATATTTTATTATTTTCTTCCGCTTAAATTCTAATTTCCGCTGTTCATACGTTATCGCTTTATGTTTGTTAAAAAGAAATAAATGTATAATGAAGTTATTTGTTTAAAGGATCAGCTTGCCTAACTCACATCAGTAGGCGCCATCACGACCCGAGGATGGGAAATCTGGGTCGTGACAATCAAGCGCCCACCTGGATAACAAGGGAATTCATTTTTAGTTTTCAGCATCAAGCTCCCACCTGGATAACAAGGGAATTCATTTTCAGTTTCAGCATCAGGCGCCCACCTGGATAACCAGAGAATTCATTTTCAGTTTCAGCATCAATCGCCCCCTAGATAACAAGGGAATTCATTTTCAGTTTTCAGCATCAGGCACCCACCTGGACAACAAGGGAATTCATTTTCAATATCAGCATCAGGCGCCCACCTGGATAACAAGGGAATTCATTTTCAGTTTTCAGCATCTGGCGCCCACCTGAATAACAAGGGAATTCATTTTCAGTTTTCAGCATCAGGCGCCCACCTGGATAATAAGGGAATTCATTTTCAGTTTTTGCGTCAGGCGCCCACCTGGATAATAAGGGAATACATTTCAAGTTTTAGCATCAGGCGCCCACCTGAATAACAAGAGAATACATTTCAAGTTTTGGCATCAGGCGCCCACATGGATAACAAGGGAATACATTTCAAGTTTGACATCAGGCGCCCACCTGGAAAACAAAGGAATTCATTTCAAGCTTTAGCATCAGGCACCCACCTGGAAAACAAGGGAATTCATTTCAAGTTTTGGCATCAGGCGCTCACCTGGAAAACAAGGAAATACATTTCAAGTTTTAGCATCAGGTGCCCACATAGATAACAAGGGAATCCATTTCAAGTTTTTGCATCAGGCGCCCACCTGGATAACACAGGAATACATTTCAAGCTTTTGCATCAGGTGCCCATCTGGAAAACAAGGGAATTCATTTCAAGTTTTAGCATCAGGCGCCCACCTAGAAAACAAGGGAATGCATTTCATGTTTTTGCATCAGGAGCCCACCTAGAAAATAAGGGAATACATTTCACGTTTTTGCATCAAACGCCCACCTCGATAACAAGAGAATACATTTGAAGTTTGACATCAGGCACTCACATGGATAACAAGGGAATATATTTCAAGTTTTTGCATCAGGCGCCCACCTAGATAACAAAGGAATACATTTCAAGTTTTAGCATCAGGCGCCCACCTGGATAACAAGTGAATACATTTCAAGTTTTGGCATCAGGCGCCCACCTGGAAAATAAAGGAATACATTTCAAGTTTTGACATCAGGCGCCCATCTAGATAACAAGGGAATAAATTTCAAGTTTTGGCATCAGGCACCTACCTGGAAAATAAGGGAATTCATTTCAAAATTCAATTCGAGTTAGCAACAGCAGAAGCTCTCGGCAAGAATTGTGAGTCGCTAGTCCAAGATGACCAACAGAAGTAGCCTTGATCCAGAATAAATAGAAAAAAAGAAAAAAAAAGAAAAAAAAGAAAAATCCAAAATGCAGAAGTAGATGAATGATGTGAGCTGCTCAAGACATGGCTGAAGTCACGAGCACTGCATGTCCGGTCTTGATTCAAAAAGCTGAAGAAGAACAAACTAGCACCCGCAGCTAGCAAGCACAAAGATTCAAATCAAAAGTCTGCATGAAGAACCATTCAAGACTCAAGATCAAGCTTCAGAAGACTTATAGATAGGAATCTTGTAACTCATAGCTCACAGGCTTAGTTAGTCTTTTTCATTTTTGAAGTAATAATAGGACCGCGGACTGGAACCTCGACAGAACGGCACCTCAATCGGCTATCCACCTCGATATACTCCATCACTGTCCTACTTCTGAACTACACGTGACCTGATTCCTTTATAGCCAAGGATATGTAGGCAGCTCAGATACCGGGGCTCGGTCACATTCTCCTTTCTCTTAGTATTTGGTCTTTCTAAATAAGGGTCGGGTCAAAAAACCTGTCTCGTCGTTCTTTGTCTAAAAACTCTTCATATTTCTAGTCAAAGAGGGGCAGTTGTAGACATGTGATTTTTGACCCTCCCCGAGATTTTACACATTTTTAGCTTAAATATTTAGTTTAGGCCTAATATCGCTATTTCAATTAGTTTTGACTCTTTTACTTTATTTTGTCATAAAAATAAAAGTTACAAAAATATTCTCTTTTATTTAGCTAATTGATATAAAATAGTTTCATTTTTAGTTTTTAATTTGCTTTACTTTAATTAGAAATGATTTCATAATTTTGTAGTTGTTATTTTAGGAATTAATAATTTTTTAGTCTAGTAGAGTGAAAGGGCCATTTTTAAAGTTAAATTTGCCCAAAATTTGGCCCAATTCGGATCTAGCCCATAATAACCAAGCCCAATACCCCTAAAACCCTAGACTTAGACATAAAAATAATCCTAAGAGACCTAGAGTGGGGTCAGCCATTTTCGAATAAAAAAAGATCCTAGGCATCATCTTGAAAAGGACAAAAAAGACCTAACCTAGAAGAGAGCTAGTAGCCTAATCCTAGAAGAAACAAAATCAGTCGCAGAACCCCATGGACCATCTTCTTCAATCTAAAATCTTTGACACACAAGATCTGAGCACTTAACCCTTACCCCCTACACAGCTGCCACCACCAGTCCATCGCCGACTCCCACCCATCTCTCTCACTCTGGAAAACATGCACAAACCAGCCGCCCACCCACCAGCTGCTCAAACAACAGCAGCGAACTCCTCCACACAACACCCTTTCTTCTTCCTCACATCTCTTTCAATAGAGGAAAGACTGAGACTCCCCTACACGCTATCGAGAAACGACCAGACCCCATCCTTCTCCATATCCTAACAGCTTCCAAACTCACTTGAATTCAAAAAAAAAAAATTAAAAAAAACAAAAAAACAGAGAGAGGGTGAATGGGCAGAAATAGAGTGAGAAATTCCGATGACAATAGTCATCGGCCGCTTCAGTTATCGGTGAAGAATCGAGATCTATCGAGTTCTAACTACAGCTCCGTTTTTCTAAAAAAAAATGCCATTTTCTGTTGAGTCGAGGATTTTGGTCTACGATTCGGGTATAGACTTGAGGTGTTGTCGCTTGATTCAATTGTTAAAGCGAGATTTCATGTGTTTGAAAATGGTTCTAATATAGACTTGAGGTCCATTTCTATCTTCAATATTTTACCTATTGATTCTGTCACATATGTGTTTGAATTTATTTCCATGATTATTTGTGATATCTTTTGATCTTTTGGTGAAATTTGCTCGAGTTTTGTGGCCGAATTCGTTAATTACGTGAAAGTGGCAATACAAATGTTTTCTTTTGTTGTGCGCGTGATTTAAAGTAGGATAACTAGCATTGTTCTTATGTTACTGATTCAACCAAAACGTAATTTAGCTTGTAATGAAATAAGAGAGTCCATCATGAAAACTTATTTTTGGATTGATTATTCGGTTGTTTTAAAAGTGTAAGGCTGTGAGTTTGGACTGAAATTTAAAGTGATTCATATTTTGAGTTTGGCCTTAATATTAAGAGGAAAAAATATAATTGTCCAATATGTTAAAAGATTTTACAACGTCATAGCAATAGCGCTTGATTAACATTTCTAGCAGTTACATATTTACATTAATAATTAAACCTGTAACAATTATCCTACCCGTGTTCCTAAATTTTAGGAAATTGCTATGTATTTAAAATGCTTAACTAATATCACGCTCCACTCATAAATGACTTTTCCTTATCTTTTATCTCTATTTTGAAGAATAATTTTGTCATAGATGATGATTTAATGATGAATGTGATTCTAAATGTGATTTAATGATGATTTAATCATAGACGACCATTTTATCTTGTTATATTATACGTAGATAATGCTTTAGGTGCGACTTAATCTATCATCGTGACTGTGGGTACGATTCCCGTGGCATGATCATTGTACGTAATTTCCAAATTCGGGGGTACATTTATGTGACCCGGCCATAACAACTAATAATGTTAATAATTTAAACATGTTGTAAATCGTAGGTACAGTTCCCATGATGTGTACCAAACAAACAAATGTACGACAATCGTAACTTGTTCTAGAACAATTCCATAATTAAAAGCGGTCAAAGGATAAAAATACACAATAGGTTTAAAATATATAATTAATCAGATAATTACGCCAAAAAATAATAATTGAGAGACCGTGCTAAAATCACAGAACTCGGGAATGCCTAACACCTTCTCCCGGATTAACCGAATTCCTTACCCGGATTTTTGTGTTCGCAGACCATAAAAAAGAGTCAATCTTGCTCGATTCGGAATTTTAAACGGGTGACTTGGGACACCATAAATTATTCCAAGTGGCGACTCTGAATTTGAATAAATAATCATGTTTCTGTTATTGTCACTTTAATTTGAAAAATTCTCCTATACCGCTTCCGGTGGTAGAAAAAGGAGGTATGACAAAGTCCTCGTGAGAATGATATTCTATTTATCACTTTATTATTTATCAGCCTTGTATACTTACGTGTGTGGCCTCAACACAAATTTAGGGCTAGTTGGAAGGTTGGATAGTTGGAGTCTTTTTCCTTAAAAGAATTATCCAAGGTAAATAAAAAGGTAGAAAGATATATATATAGAGGAGGACTAGACCAATTGTATACAAATCAAACTTGGGAGACATAACCTTAGTTTTAGCTAGTAATGTTGGGTGAATACTAATTTCATGAGAAAAATATTCTTGAAATTTTGGTAGTAATAATAATAGGAGCAGCTTATTTGAATGTGATGACCTGACTAGTCGTTTTGTGTAATTACGCCTTGTTTTTCCTTTTGATGCTTCATTCATGTGTATTCATGGTTTTATGACTTACAGGATTGATTATTTTCATTCCGGGAAGATTTCGGATTGATTTGGACCCTTTGATTCTTGAGTTAGAAGCTTAAATTAGAAATATTGACCAAACTTTGACTTTTGGGAAAATGACCCCGGAATTGTGTTTTGATGGTCTAATAGCTTCGTATTGTGATTTTGGACTTGGACGTATGCCCGGAATCAAATTCGAAAGTCCATAGGTTGATTTGTGTTGTTTTGCCAAAATTTGGCAATTTGAAGTTGAAAAGTTTGACTGTAGGTTGACTTTTGGCTATCGGGATCATAATTTAGTTTTTGGACTTGTAATAGGTCTGTTATGCTATTTAAAACTTGTCTGCAAAATTTGGTATCGTTTGGAGTTGATTTGATAGGATTCAAACGTTTAGTTGTAATTCTAGAGGTTCTTGAAATTTACTTTGAAATTCATGTGTTTTGGTGTCCAATTCGTAGTTTTAGATGTTATTTTTGTGTTTTGATCACACGAAAACCCTTCGTGTCTTCGGGCAAAGAGGGGCAGCTGTAAGCACGTGATTTTTGCCCTATATGAGAATTACTCCCAAAAAATTCAAAAAATAAAGTAATTTTTCTTGGTGTGCAATTTTGTGATGTTTTGTGATATTTTGAATAATTATTTGTATTTATTTGTGCATGTTTATTTGCTAAATTAATAAAAAATACAAAAATATGTCGCATTTTGCATATAGGATTTAATTCTACAATTGTTAGTAATTAAATTTGTTTTACAAAAATTAAAAATTACAAAAATAGGCATCGTTTGCATTTTTAGCATTTAATGTCCAAATATACAATTTTATGCTTAATTAATACTTAATTGTGCGTTAATTGTTATTGGGAGTTAATTTGCGCTTTTATAACTTAATTTAGTTCTTAATAATAGTTTAAGTATTTTTATAATTTAGTTTTAGAAAAATAAAAGAAGAAAAGAGAGCGAAAATATAAAGAAAGTCGGAATTGGACCTCTTCTTCAATTTCAAGCCACAGGCCCAAAAAATGGCCCAATCTTCCCTACGACCCAGTCCATTTCGAACTGGGTCGACCCAGTCCATAACCCAAAATACCCAAACCCCTTTGTCTTACATTTTACAAAAAAACAAAACAAAAACAAAATCAAGAAAACCCTAACCTAAACACTAAACTACCGCCCCCCCTTTCTTATCTTTCTTCTTCTTCTTCTTCCTCAAGAAAGACAAGCTCCATCAATGGCTACTTCACCATCTCCACCACAACCACCCCTTCACCACATAACCATGGCTGCCCTCAAGCTTCACCATTGTCGTTTTTGTTTTTGCGCCATGGCTGCCCGCGTTTGCTTTCATCTTCTTCGTCGAGCTCAAGCTTGAGCTCGACATCCATGGACGACCACTGCTTCTCTAGCAGCCATGGCTGCGTTCCTCGTCATCGAACCCCAGCCAGCGCGACCATAGTCACGAGCTCCGACCACAGTCGCGAGCACCAACGACGACCAAACAACCTGTCTGCGCCATGTCGCTGCTGTCGCGGCTTCTTCTTCTACTCCTTCTGGTCGCCGCTGCTGCTGCCACGATGTTGTTGCTGCCGTGATGCTGTTCATTTTCCTCCTCCCAGTCACGGCGAGGTCGAGTTGCTGCTGTTTTGAATCGGCGTCGCTGCTTCCCTTCATCGTTCCAGCTGCGGGTTGCTTCATTTCTCTTCGTCTTCGTCGTCCTTCGTTCGAGCTTTGGTCGAGGCTCGGACAGATTTGTTTACAATCAAAGTTCGTCGTTGATTCATCTCCGGTTAGTTGTTTTTGAGTTTTATTTTTGTTCATATTTTGTTTGATATTTTCCGGATCCAAAATCGTTAAATGATTTAATCCTTGTTTTGTTCGTTGTTCATCTTTGAAATAATTTTCTATTGTGTTCATGTTGTTTGTTAAATTAATTTTCAGATTTCAAAATAGAAGTTTAATTAGTTGTTTTCATGTTTATTTCATGTTTGTATTATTGTTTAAGTAAGTATTTGTTAGTTTGATGTTTGTTAGATTCAAATTGAAATTTAATTAACTATTTCTTCAATTTGTTTCATGTGTTTATGTATTGTTAGAAATTGTTAATATTGTTAAGTTCAAGTTTAAGTTCATAATTGTTTCTTCGTCGATCTTGTTATTTGTTTAAAGAATTTAGTTGTGTTAGAGAAATATGTTGGTTTAATCGTTTAAATCCATCATGTTTGTTGTTTAAAATAGATTTAATTCATGTTCATACTTTGTTTGATTGTTCTTGAATCCGAAATTTGTATAGCTTGATTTCTTGTTTACCATTTGTGATTATTTCTTGAATTTGTCTCATAAAGTTTAATATAGGAATTGTTGGTTGTAATGTTGTTAGAATTGATTTTAAGTTCAATATGATTGAATTTAGAAATCTTCATACTTTGTTTGTTGTTGTTGAATCCGAAAATAGGATTGTTTGTTGCTAAAATATTGTTCAATCAAATTTTAGTTGTTCTTTGTTGTTCAATTTGTGTTCATGTGATTTGTTGTTGAAATGTTGTTAAAATCGTGTTCATGTGATATTGTTGTTATGATGTTCATCCGTGTTCATATTGTTGTTTGAACATTGTTAGAAATTGATCATATTGTCTATATTTTGGTTAAGTTTGATTAATTGATGTGTTATAGCTGATGGGTAGTTTGGTAAATTTGTAGTACGTTCAGGGGTAGTTTGGTAATTTCAGTAAGGTCGTGAGGGGTAGTTTAGGAATTGTACATTTTGAAATTGTTTATTTGAAGCATGGGGGACAAAATGAAATGGGGTGGGTTGTGATATAGTTGTTTAATATAAAGGGGGGACAAGATTTAATTTAAAGGGGGAATCTTGCATTATTTTAAATGAAGCATGGGGGACAAAATATAATGGGGTGGTGTGATATGTTTATTTAATGTAATGGGGATGAGTGGAAAGATAATGGGTTGGGTAGAGAAAAAGTATTGATTTTAATTAATTAAAAGGTTTATGGGATGTGTTATATATGTGAAGTCTTGAAGACAAATATGAGAGAACAGAAATACAGAGAGAGAACACATACAGACGAGAAAAAATACACACACAGATAGAGAGAAAAAACGGACAGAGAATAGAAGAGAGAAAAATTCCGAAAAAATATTTAAGCTTTCAAAATAAAAATAAAAGCTAAAAAATCTACTGCTTTCTTTCTTTGTTTGAAATTAGTATTAATGGTTGTTGTTTCATTTAAAGCTTAAAGCTTTTGTTTTTGGGATTACTACTCCACCGGTCTGTTACCGGTTTGTTACTGTTGCTGGGCAGTTGTTGCTGTTGCACTGTTATTACTGTTGCTGATTTTCATCTTCATTTTCTTTTGCTTCCAATATCAGGTACATATCTTTTAAACTCATGTTGTGAAGAGCTTCAACATGGCAAGTAAATGAAGTTTGGAATTATAAGGATGTCTTCTACTCATTTAAATTTTATTAGTTTAAATTTCAGTTTTGTTTTAGTTGGTTAATATAGTATTAAATCAATTAGTAGATTAGTTCTCTTTCTTAATAACTAATGGCTTAGTTATTTTAGGAACGCGATCAACTCATTTCTTTTAATATATGAAATAATGTCAATGATTTTTTTTACAAAATATAGAGTTAAGTGTTTGCAAATAGTCGCATAGGCAGAGAATAAGAATTGGTTTATTTATCTCAAACTCAATCTTTGTAAACAAATTAACCAAACAATTATAACTTTGGACTAAAAACAAGTATATGAGAAGGATATGGGATTTACAAGCACGAATTGCAACATTTTATGTCAAGGATATGTAGAAATAGAATTCGCATTAAATATAACAATAAAAATTCTTCAGAAACTATTAATTTGTTTATCAAATTAATTCTTTTTCCAGTTTTATATGCGATTCGATTTTTGGATATGTTAATGTTGTATCCACGATAAAAATGGTAGTATTTTTAGTTACATGTTGTTTGTTTCTTTTTCATATCATTAATTCTTTAAAATTTGAATAGTTTTGAGGTATATAATTCATACGCGTAAAATAAGACTTGTAGCAACGCCTAATAAATTTTGAATTCTTTGTCAAGAAATTTGGTGGCATCCCAATCGGTAATTCTCCATGATTCTTACATTTAAAAATAGATGGATGCAATAAACATTTATGGAAAATCTATACTACTATTAAGAATCTTTTGCGTGATTAGGGATGCGTTCGCGTAACCTGATTATATTTCTAAAAGCAATTCGGATTATGCGTTCGCGCAACTTCGAACGAACATTTAATAAAAAGGGGGCTCTTCGGAGAATATCAATATTAATTTCATATAACTCGAGATGTGCGGTTCAATATTTAATTATACAAGAGCGACGAACGTTCTTAATTTTATTTTTAGCACAATTTCGAACTTAAGTCTTCTTTTTTTTATATAATAATAAAAAATTTCGAAAAAAAATAATAATTATTATATTATCATTGTGTATACGTACGCGTGACACGATTTTCACGTTAAAAAATATTAATATATAAAACGAATACACGTACGCGTGATTCGATTCGAAGAAGGGTCTTTAATTATAAACAATCTAAATAGAAGCGGTAACAATAAAATCATGCAATAAAAATGTATTTAACAAATCAAAATAATCAAGCCAAATATAACAGTTGAGCGACCGTGCTAGAACCACGGAACTCGGGAATGCCTAACACCTTCTCCCGGGTTAACAGAATTCCTTATCCGGATTTCTGGTTCGCAGAATAATAAACAGAGTCATATTCTCCTCGATTCAGGGATTAAAATTGGTGACTTGGGACGCCTTAAAATTCCCAGGTGGCGACTCTGAAACAAACAAACAAATCCCGTTTCGACTGTCCTTTAATTGGAGAAAACTCCCTTGCACCCTCGCGGGGGTGGAAAAAGGAGGTGCGACATTTGGTTTGGAATCTTGAGGACTCGAATGAGTTTTGGACATATTTCAAAATGTTTTGGACTGAAAAACAGGATCTGGTGTGCTGAAGCCTCTGGTATCGCATTTGTGAACACCAGGTTCGCAATTGCGAGCTTAGTATGGGGGTAGGGGGTGGGGGCTCAGGTATCGCAATTGCAATACTTGGCTCACAATTGCGATACTTGGCTCACAATTGCGAAGTAGCTCAGGTAGATGGCTAGTTCGCATTTGCGATAACATAGTTGCATTTATGACCTCCTCTTAGGCTGTCAGTGGTTGCATTTGCGAGGTTCTTCTTCACAATTGCAAACTCACGTCGCAATTGCGACATCTGCAGCTGATCAAAAGGGCTGGGAGTTGGGATTTTTTAAACATATTCTCTCATTTTAGAACCCTAGACTCGGTAGGAGGCGACTTGGAGAGGGCATTTTTATTAACAAACATTGTGTAAGTGATTCTAATCAACTTTCAACTATATTTCATCAATATATCTTAGATTTAACATCAAAATCATGTGAATCAATGAGGAAAAATTGTGAAATTTTGTCAAGTTTTTGAAAAATAAGAATTGAGTTTTGAGAAACGATTTGGACTGGATTTTAAAACTAATCATATATATGGACTCGTAGGGTTATGGATAGTCGGAATCTACCCTTGCACCCGAGTTTTGACTAGGCAAGCCCGGATTGATGATCACGCCCAACTCTAGTCCTAAAAAGGATAAGCGGTCGCTGCAAATATAATCCGGTCTAAAAGTCCGAAGTCGAATCCAACAGAGAACTAAGACTTAGCTATATCTGTTTAATATCACTTAAAAGAAAATTTTGAACAAAAAATGAGATTTATATTTCTAGCTAATTATCTAGCAAATACTAGAAAGCGGTAAAATTATCAACTAACGAGACAAAAGGTTGGAGACTAAATTAAGGAGGTCTAGAGTTATGATTTTCCCAATTGTCGGAATCATTCTAGTTCTCTTCCCTACAATTTTGCCAATGTATTCTCTATTGATCGTGAGCACTTTAGGTGACGTAATTTTCTCTCTCGAGCAACTACAACAATTTACTAGACATATTCTCTCGAACTACGCTAGTTGGCATTATCTAACAGCTCACTATGACCACGTCAATGCTTTGTTATTTCTAAACCTGCCTTTAAACTCGCTATATTGGTTTCTCACATACGTTAGGAGTGACGTTGTTCAACAATCACCTAAATATGTATCCTTTCTCAAGCAACATATAATAAATAGCCACAGTCAATCGATGGCCATTCAATCAACAACAATAAATACGTAGTTGAACAAGTAGAGAAATCCAACGGCTCAATTATATAAAAATATAACAAGAATTTATCCTAAAAAAAGGTTCTATCAAAACCCTAGATAACAAATTAGCTTAAGACTCAAGATCTAGTTTCAGAAGACTTATAGATAGGAATCTTGTAACTCATAGCTGACAGGCTTAGTTAGTCCTTTTCATTTTTGACGTAATAACAGTACCGCGGACTGGAACCTCGACGGAACGGAACCTCAATCGGCTCTCCACCTCGGTGTACTCCATCACTGTTCCTACTTCTGAACTACACGTGACCTGATTCCTTTATAGCCAAGGATATGTAGGCAGCTCAGTACCAGAGCTCAATCACATTCTCTTTTCTCTCTCTAAATAAGGGTCAGGTCAAAAAACCTATCTCGTCGTTCTTTGTCTAAAAACTCTTCGCATTTCTAGTCAAAGAGGGGCAGCTGTAGACATGTGATTTTTGACCCTCCCCGAGATTTTACACATTTTTAGCTTAAATATTTAGTTTAGGCCTAATATCGCTATTTCAATTAGTTTTGCCTCTTTTACTTTATTTTGTCATAAAAATAAAAATTACAAAAATATTCTCTTTTATTTAGCTAATTAATATAAAATAGTTTTATTTTTAGTTTTTAATTTGCTTTACTTTAATTAGAAATGATTTCATAATTTTGTAGTTGTTATTTTAGGAATTAATATGTTTTTAGTCTAGTAGAGTTAAAGGGCCATTTTTAAAGTTAAATTTGCCCAAAATTTGGCCAAATTCGGATCTAGCCCATAATAACCAAGCCTAATACCCCTAAAACCATAGACTTAGACTTAAAAGTAATCCTAAGAGACCTAGAGTGGGGTCAGTCATTTTCGAATGAAAAAAAAATCCTAGGCATCATCTTGAAAAGGACAAAAAATACCTAACCTAGAAGAGAGCTTGTAGCCTAATCCTAGAAGAAACAAAACTAGTCGCAGAACCCCATTTACCATCTTCTTCAATCTAACATCTTTGACACACAAGATCTGAGCACTTAACCCTTACCCCCTACACACAACTGCCACCACCAGTCCGTCGCCGACTTCCACCCATCTCCCTCACTCCGGAAAACATGCATAAACCAGCCGCCCACCCACCAGCTGCTCAAACAACAGTAGCGAACTCCTCCACACAACACCCTTTCTTCTTTCTCACGTCTCTTTCAATAGAGGAACGACTGAGACTCCCCTACATGCTATCGAAAAACGACTAGACCCCATCCTTCTCCATATCCTAACAACAACCAAACTCACTTGAATTAAAAAAAAAATTAAAAAAAACGGAAAAATAGAGAGAGGGTGAACGGGCAAAAACAGAGTGAGAAATTCCGATGACAACAGTCATCGGCCGCTTCAGTTATTGCTGAAGAATCGAGATTTGTTGAGTTCTAACTGTAGGTCCGTTTATCTCGAAAAAATGCCATTTTCCGTTGAGTCGAGGTTTTTGGTCTGCGATTCGGGTATAGACTTGAGGTGCTATTGCTTGATTCAATTGTTAAAGGGAGATTTCATGTGTTTGAAAATGGTTATGATATAGACTTGAGGTCCATTTCTATCTTCAATATTTTACCTATTGATTCTATCACATATGTGTTTGAATGGTAGATTCATTTGATTTCCATGATTATTTGTGATTTCTTTTGATCTTTTTGTGAAATTTGCTCGAGTTTTGTGGCCGAATTCGTTAATTACGTGAAAGTGGCAATACGAATGTTTTCTTTTGTTGTGCATGTGATTTAAAGTAGGACAACTAGCATTGTTCTTATGTTACTGATCCAACCAAAACGTGATTTAGCTTGTAATGAAATAAGAGATTCCATCATGAAAACTTATTTTTGGATTGATTATTCGGTTGTTTTAAATGTGTAAGGCTGTGGTTTGGACTGAAATTTAAAGTGATTCAAATTTTGAGTTTGGACTTAAGATTAAGAGGAAAAAATATAATTGTCCAATATTTTAAAAGATTTTACAACGTCATAGCAATAGCGCTTGATTAACATTTCTAGCAGTTACATATTTACATTCATAATAAAACCTGTAATAGTTATCCTACCCGTGTTCCTAAATTTTAGGAAATTGCTATGTATTTAAAATGCTTAACTGATTTCACGCTCCACTCATAAATGACTTTTTCTTATCTTTTATCTCTATTTTGAAGAATAATTTTGTCATAGATGATGACTTAATGATGAATGTGATTTAATGATGATTTTGTCATAGACGACCATTTTATCTTGTTATATTATTCGTAGATAATGCTTTAGGCGCGACTTAATCTATCATCGTGACTGTGGGTATGGTTCCTGTGGCATGATCATGATACGTAATTTCCAAATCCGGGGGTACATGTCACGCCCTGAACCTGGGCCTGGACGTAACATGGCACTCGGTGCCTGACTACATGTGACCGAGCGAACCAACTGGCTGGCTGAATCAACATGTGATATCATAACATACTAAATGCGGAAGATAAACTAACATATGCTGATATACTAAAAGTCTGGATGATATAAATCAAAGTGCGGAAATACTAATACAATTCTAAAATATATTTGTAGCAAACATAGCTTAATATGAAAAGTCTGAGACTCTGTCTGACTGTTACTCTAGTCTATGAAGCCTCTATTGAAGTACTGAAAACACTAACTATCTGTAAATACTGAAAGGCTATAAAGTAATGATAATGCCCCGAAAGAACTGGGGATCACCAAATAGCTGGTACGAGAATCCTAGCGCTCTATGTCTTCGACCTGTAAATCATTACCTGCATAGTGAGATGCAGGCCCCAGGCAAAAAGGGACGTTAGTACATTTGAATTGTACTAGTATGTAAGGCAACTAAAAGAAAGAATTGTAACTACTAAAACTGAAACTGAAATGATAACTGAGAACTGATAACTGATAAATGAAATGATAACTAATAAATGATAACTGGACTGATAACTGGTAACTGAATTGATAACTGATAACTGAACTGATAATTGGTAACTGATATGATAATTGATAACTGAACGGTAACTAATAATTGAACTTAAAGGAAGTAAGGATGTGAATACTCCCTCTTCTGAATGATGAACAACCTGTTTATCTGAATATTAAACTGCGGTCTCAGGCCCAATATCTATATGTGCACAAACTGTGGCCTCGGGCCCAAGTATACGTATACATAACTGCGAACTCAGTTCCAAAATGCATAAACCATACACTGCAGCCTCAGGCCCAAAGATGCATAAAGCATAAACTGCGGCCTTAGGCCCAAATACAAGTGTTCAACATTCAGGGATTTAAAATCAGGAACTGAGAATCATACTGCAATATATGATAGTGAAATACTGAATCACATTGAGTTACATAATACTGGAATACTGGATCACACTGAGTTACATAATACTGGAATACTGAGTAGGACTAGACTGAGACATGTACTCTTGAACTGAGTACGAACACTGAAACTTCAACTGTTTATGGCATACTGAGTAATCTATACTAAGACTTGGGGGCATCAAACCCAAGTCTATATTGAATACGCACTGAGCTCACAACGTTCAGAATGAAAGTCATGAACGAGTTATGAAACTAGAGAATAGAAGCTCTACAACTATTTAAGGAGCTAGGCTTAACTATATTTTTGAGGCAATTAATACGTCGTAAAAGAAACGTAGTGTAGGGAGAATCATTAATATTCCCAAACATAGAGAGTTGGCCTCACATACCTTAACTTCCTGCTCTTAAGCATAATACAACATTCACCAACCCCCTTCAACTTCAATCTATATCAATACAAGTCAAAGGGATTCCGTGTTAGCAATAATACTTATGTTTTGGTCACTTAGGCATTTTCTCAAACACTTGGTGGCATAAAGTTTCATAGTCCTTATTAATGGTGTCTCTATACCCAATAACCCATTCTCTTGCTCCTAGATAAATTCTAAAGTCTCAAATAGTTATAATCAACATTATTCTTTATCACCCATAAGGTAAACAATACCCTTAACCAATAATCAACAATCAACAAGCCAAACCTATAATTTTTCATGCTTTTATATCAAACCCATCAACTCATATCTCATGAACTTGAGTCAATAATCATTAATCCAATGCTAGAATCAATTAGAGGGTGAAGACATTACCTTTTTGACGTTCAATCTTCTTGAATTCGAGTTCTAGGGTTTCTTCTCTCAACAATGATGCCCCAAATGAATATTTAATGATATGGAGGGTTTCCCCATGTTAATGAGATGTTGGGATATTGAAATTAACTTAGAATCATCATTATAACTTACCTTGGGTGGTGGAAGGACCCTTAAGGAGTTAGATTTTTGAGAGTTTCTCTTTCTAGAGCAAGTTTTTATGTTTTGGGGTTGTGGGAGACGAAATATAGCTTTAAAACGACCCCCCACTAGTGCGCCCGCGCATCTGGAGGCCTGCTCATGCTACTGACCATGCTAAATGGCAGTAACACTGCCTCAAAATTAGCGCGGCCGCGCTAAGGGCGCGCTACCAGCACGCATATTGCATATTGTTCTGTAAAATGCGCATAACCTTTTTCACAGAGATCCGTTCGAGCTATATAATATATCATTGGAAATCTATTTCAAATGCCTACAACTTTCATGCTTTGAGTTTTCCCAAATTCCCTAATTATTTTCACTTAAACCTGCTGGAATACGAACCTTCTGCAAACTTAGTCGATTTTGTCAAATCTTATGCACCTCACTTTCCATCTTGATTTTGAAATAACTATTTTCACCCATAATCATCCCGATAGGACTTTATATGTCTAAAATATCAAATTAATACCCATTTAACATATTCACACCTAGTCTGAATGTAAGGGGTGTTACATTATCTCCCCCTTGGGATCATTCATCCTCGAATGATTGTCCTGACTGTAACTTCTGCTAACTCCGGACCTTAAACGGGTCTGGTGGAAACATGAACTTTCATTAACACTTGTATACTAAACTGAATGAATACCTGATTACTGAACTATTGCAATACTGAACTGAATAACTACTACATTGACTGAATATTGGTTTGCCATGGATACATGAATACTGAACTAACATGAATATATGAATATTGAACTGGCACGAATATTTGAGTAATCTAAGTACTAAGCTGGCATGACTGTCTAAGTATTGGACTAACATGAGTAGCTGAGTATTGAGCTGACATGAGTATCTGAGTACTGAAATGACATGAATATATGAGTACTGAACTAACATGAGTATCTGAGTACTGAACTGACATGAGTATCTGAGTACTGGAAACTTGAATGTTATAACATGACACGTGAAATACTGGCTGTACCACCACTAATTATGGTGGCAACTCCGACTCATAAGTTAATTGACCGATCCTTCGCAAGAATCTATATGGCCCAATATAGCAGAGACTATGCTTCCCCTTCTTCCCAAATCTCATAACGCTTTTCATAAATGAAACTTTTAGAAACACCCAATCATCAACTTGAAACTCTAAGTCTCTATGCCACATGCTCAAATAGGGCTTTTGGCGGCTCTGAGTTTTCTTCAAACGCTCTTGAATCAACTTAACTTTCTCCATTGCCCGATAGACTAAATTTGGTCCCAACAATTCCTCTTCACCAACTTTGAACCAACCAATTGGCGATCTACACCTTCGCCCATACAGAGTCTCTCACAGTGCTATCTTGATACTAGAATAGTAGGTGTTATTATTAGCAAGGTCAATGAGAGGTATGTGATTATCCCAATTACTTTAACATCACGGACATATCCTCAATTGTTTGACTAATGCGCTCTGCCTGGCCATCTTTCTGAGGATGAAAAACTTGTGCCTAATCCTTTCTGAAAGGACTTATAAAAGTTCATTTTAAACTGAGCACCACAATCCAAAATGACGAACAACGGAGTCCCATACATCAGACGATTTCCTGAATGTACCACTCAGTATAATCTTCTACTGAATCTGTAGTTTTTACTGGCAAGAAACGTGCTAACTTGGTAAGTTGATTTATGATTATCCAATCAAATCATGATTTTAAAATGAGCAAGATAATCCTGTTATTAATTTCCATATTTACCATCTCCACTCAAAAGTATATGTATCCTGCGATGAAAACACTAGACTTTCTACTGCTCGACTTTCACTTGCTAGCAATTTGAACAATTGGCCACAAAGTCTGTGACGTTCTTTTTCATGTCGTTCAACCAATAAATCTCCTTGTTCATGATGCATATTTGGGGAACCTGGATGGAAAGAATATCTGGGATTATGGGCTTCTAACATGATTTTCCCTCTTTAAGTCCATCTATGTCTGGAACACACAATCTGTCTTAGTACCTCAAAGTACCATCATCTCCCCCTTATTCAGAAGCCATCATTTTATACTTGTGAATCTACTCTTTCAACTGCAACATGTAGGGATCATCAAACCGTTTCTTCTTCACTTCGGCTACTAAGGAAGAACAAATTCTGTTCTGGACAATAATTCCATACTCTTCAGAATTCGAAAGCCAAACTCTTTGCTTGGCTAAGTGGTGAACTTATTTCACCATAGTTCTCTTGTCTGTCTCAATCATGAGCTACACTTCCCATACTTGATTATCATTCTAAGCACTTCCTGAAAACACTTATAGCATTGTTGCGATCTAAGTCTTTGACCTGTACTCCACAATTAGAGTCTCGTGCAATGGCTCTACCCTCATAACACATAAATAGGCATGATTTTATAGCTTTTCTTTGATCACTTTATCATCAATAACTAAGCTTGGTGATCATTCTACTCACTTTGTGTTTCTTACACATGTTATACATAATCCCTGAGGTAATTATACAATTTTCCGTCATTACCGAACTAATTTTCTTTTTCATATCCCATGCTGACTATTTGGGTTTCAAATCACTAACTGGACTTACAAAATTTTTTTTACATCACCCCTTAGACCAAAGGTCTTATACTTGCGGATCCTTCCTTTTTTTCCCCAGGATTCTAACAACTTTCTTTATCTTCTGCAACTCTTTGTACTTTACGTTAATGATGACTCATCTCCCAACTTACCTCTGAGAAATCTTTCTTACTAGGAAAAACTAAATTATTTACATAAATGGAAAGCTTATGTCTTCATAACTATCCTACATAATCGTAATGATTTAACTCTGCCCACACTGTCAATCCTGGAGAAATCACATTTCGATAATTCCTAAAGGCTATTCTTCTATAGTTTGATCTCTCACTGCTAGCTGATTTTTTTTCCACTGCCACTGTACTTCAGGATTAACTTAAACTCTTTGGGCTCTGACACATGCGTTTGGTATTTTCAAACTGCCATCCACTCACTATAGATAACCTGGCTAAGTGGATCAAATCTCACCTCTACTAGCTCAGCTGAAATTGCTAATTCACTGTATCTACTCAAAACTTACTTAATATCCTTTTACTAACCACATGCTAGCATCATATTTTCTTCTCCTGCTTTGAATAACTAAAATGAAGCATAAGGTTACTCCTAACTTCCCTTATCATCTGACCATATTCTTTTGCCACACACTATTATTTTTTTGAACTATGTACATGGATCACACTTAGGGAAATTCATCTGTCTTAAACAAAATTAGAATATCTAACCCCCAAACTTTCTATATAATACAAAATCATATCATACTATAAACATTTGCGGTAATCACTTAGTCACATAACCTAAGGGGAGAACTGCCATATCTTTTATCTTATGTCAATAGCTGCTTCTTATAGTAGCTTACTAGCGTGGTACTTCTAGTTCTGATTCGAATAATTCTATACAACTTAAAATCATTCCCTGAAATTCAATATTGGCTGCTCTTAGTTCTCATTTCATACATCATATCTTCTTGTCATTTGCATGAGTTGTAAGAAATCATATCTTTGGTAATAACAAACATTTCTAACTCCTAGGTATTTTCCCCTTAGTCTCCCCCCTTTTTTCCAAAACTATAATGACCAATTCTAGGCCATTTGCGGTCAAATTCTTAACCTGCTACACTGTAGGGTCTGACATACAGATACGCTACCACACACATCTGATAAATCACTTCATGCACCATCCGGTGAGTCTTGGGTCTTAATCCCTAAAACATGCGAAGATTTCGCTATAATCATTGTTACTTACATTTTCTTTGAGAACCCATATGCATCACTGTATACTCACAAGTCACCAGAAATTTTGATACACTGAAAATGGATATTTGGTAACCATATAACTGAATACTGGCGTACTGAATAACCATAAACTTGCTAACTGAAAGACTGTATAATTGGAAACTGAGGTAAACTGATAACTATAAGACATGATACCTGCTTTTGTACTTTCTGATAAGGTTATGCTCTAATATGCACTACTATCCATTGTATCCCGCTTTTAACATCCTCTCAAGTCTCATATTTACCAACCTGTACTCCATAATTATACCCCAATGGGCAATTATCCTCTTTAGGACCTTAGGTTTCTCGTGTGCGTCGCTTGGGCATCCAATATGTTTGGAATTCGATAGGAAGAGAAGGTTAAATATTGATCTAAGCTTCATGGCACGATCTAGAGTAGAAAGAGATGAGACAATCCTAGATGTCTTGGAAGTTAACCTTTTATATGAGTGGCCGTCACACACATATAAAGGAAACTCCACTGGACACGACTTCATAGACTCCCTAGGACTCTTGAACCTAGTGCTCTGATACCAAGCTTTGTCACGCTCCGAACCTGGGCCTGGACGTAACACGGCACTCGGTGCCTGACTACATGTGACCGAGCGAACCAACTGGTTGGCTGAATCAACATGTGATATCATAACATACTAAATGCGGAAGATAAACTAACATATGCTGATATACTGAAAGTCTGGATGATATAAATCAAAGTGCGGAAATACTAATACAATTCTGAAACATATTTGTAGCCAATATAGATTAATATTTAAAGTCTGAGTTGTCTAACTGTTACTCTAGTCTATGAAGCCTCTGTTGAAGTACTGAAAACACTGACTATCTGTAAATACTGAAAGGATCTAAAGTAATGATAATGCCCCAAAAGAACTAGGGATCACCAAATAGCTGGTACGAGAATCTTAGCACTCTGCGTCATCGACCTGTAAATCATTACCTGTATTGTGAGATGCAGGCCCCGGGCAAAAAGGGACGTCAGTACATTTGAATTGTACTGGTATGTAAGGCAACTGAAAGAAAGAATTGTAACTGCTGAAACTGAAACTGAAATGATAATTGAGAACTAATAACTGATAAATGAAATGATAACTAATAAATGATAACTGGACTAATAACTAGTAACTGAACTGATAACTGAACGGTAACTAATAATTGAACTGAAAGGAAGTAAGGATATAAATACTCCCTTTTCTGAATAATGAACAACCTGTTTATCTGATTATTAAATTGTGGCCTCAAGCCCAAGTATACGTATACATAACTGCGACCTCAGGTCCAAAATGCATTAAGCATAAATTGTGGCCTCAGGCCCAAAGATGCATAAAGCATAAACTACGGCCTCGGGCCCAAATACAAGTGTTCAACATTCAGGGATTTAAAATCAGGAACTGAGAATCATACTGCAATATATGATAGTGAAATACTGAATCACATTGAGTTACATAATACTGGAATACTGGATCACACTGAGTTACATAATACTGGAATACTGAATAGGACTAGACTGAGACATGTATTCTTGAACTGATTATGAACACTGAAACTTAAACTGTTTATGGCATACTGAGTAATTTATACTAAGACTCGGGGGCATCATGTCGCGACCCAAATCCCGGTCGTGATGGCGCCCAGCACACTACTAGGCAAGCCCGACCATTATTCAACACTTAACCCAATTTATCAAAAATAGCGGAAAGAAATATCAATTAAGCAAGATTAAAGTACTGAAGATTTTAACAAAATACACAATATAATCTCACTAGGACCCGGTGTCACGAATCTGAGCCTCTAGAATACAGAATATCATCCTAATACACGGTATATCCAAAGTCCGATAATGCGGAAATAAAGAGATAGGATAGGAGGGAGAAGATCAATGGCTGCGAACGCCGTGCAGCTACCTCGATACTCCCAGAGGCTGGATCTGCTGATCAACTGGATCTACTGAGCCTGAGACTGCCCTGGATCTGCACACAAGGTGCAGGGAGTAAAGTGAGTACTCCGACCCAGTGAGTAATAAAAGTAACTACAGTCCGAAGATAAGAAAATCCAGTAAATACACAAAGTAAGCTACAATCCGAATATACAGCAACATATGGAACTGAGCAGCTAAACACCAGTATAAATACAAATACATGAATGCAATGCAATGCATATGATGGTACATTCCAGTACCCACTGCGGCGTGCAGCCCGAGCCATCCATATTTATTTATCGTCGACGGCGCTCACTGGGGGTGTGTACAGACTCCGGAGGGGCTCCTACAGCCCAAGCGCAATATCTTGGTCAGTCATTGTTACCTGACCGGTCAGCCATTGTTACCTGACCAATTTATATCATACAGTGCCATTGTTACCACTGTTCAAGTATATCATCCAGTGTCATTGTTACCACTATTTCAAGTATATCACACAGTGTCATTGTTACCACTGTTTCAAGTATATCACACAATGTCATTGTTACCACTGTTTCAAGTCACTTTATAATCAGTCCAGAAAATAATATAATAAGCCCCTTGGGCATTTACAAAACAGAAGTTCCCAGCCCGGAATACATTTAAAAATATCATTTAAGTTTTCAACACTTAGAATTATGGCTGAGTTTGCAAAACAGCATTTAAAACCTTGGACTGAAATTAAATGATATGCAAATCATGCTAAGCAGTAATATCAATCCTCGAAGGATTTTACAAATCGGCACAAGGCCCCAAACATGGCATCAAGCCCAGTAATATCAATAAAGTATGTGTATCAATCACCAGTATAGTATAAACATCACACGGGATGGACCAAGTCACAATCCACAATAGTATCTGACCCCGCACTCGCCATGGAGTGCGTGTCACGCCTCAATATAGTGTTACGATGTGAAAGTCCGGGGTTTCAAACCCTCAGAACAACATTTACATCTATTACTCACCTCAAGATGGCCAAAAGTCTACTCCGCGATGCCCTTTCCTTTCGAATCGACCTCCTCGCGTGTCGAATCTTTCCAAAACCACAAGGAATATATTACAATAGGTTAAGGGAATATAACCCAATCGAAAAGACTCGAAAAATATCGAAAATCACGAAATTTGCAAAACCCGAGCCCCGGGCCCACTTCTCGAAAAATTACGAAAGTCACATCACCAGATTTCGCGTCTCTCCACGAGTCCGTACATATAAAATTTACCAAAATCGGAGTTCATTTGACCCCTCAAATCACCAAATCTTATTTTCAAATACCTAGGCCTAAATCCTCAATTTTTCTACAATTTTCATGCTCAAATTCATACATAATTGATGTACTTAACTCAAAATAGGTGGGGATAACTTACCTTCACATTGATGATGAAAATCCTCTCTTGAAGCTCCCCAAAAATCGTCCATACTTTGAAGAAATGAAGAAAAGTGAGCTAAATTCGTGTATAAAAGAATTTGCCTGTGCTTCGTCGAGTTGTACCTTGCACTTGTGCTATACAAGTTGTACATCCTATTAAAATTGTTCCTTGTCGGACACCTTCTGTTTAAACACCCATAACGTCTTGTATAAATATCCAAATGACAAACGGTTTGAAGATTTAGCAACTAGACTCAAAGATCTTTAATTTGATAGGTTGTACAATATATAACTCTCTATATATCCCGAGATATGAGGTTTTAATTTGCATCGTAAATTCTGCCAAAATTGCTCCAGTGGCCCTTTTCGATCCATCGTAACTTTCTAAGATGATATCCAAATCGCAAATGGTTTAACTTTCCGAAAACTAGAATATATGGGCTATAACTTTCGTGTTTTGTACGTTTTCTGATTTCTTATAGATTACAAGATATGTGCTTCCAAACTGGACTACTCGCACCTAAAATTTTCTGGGCACAACAGAATTTTCTGCAATTTTCTGCAATTTTTCCTAAGTCCGAAATCACTCCGAGACACCTCCGAAACACTCCCGAGCCCTCGGGGCTCCAAACCAAATATGAACACTGACTCTAAAACATCACACGAACTTGCTCGAGCGATCAAATCGCCAAAATAACATCAAAATCAATGATTTGAGCCTTAAATCCAAGAATTCTTTCAAATTTCATAAACTTTCAAATTTTCCAATTTAAGGCCGAAACCCGTCAAACAACGGCCGTTTGTAACCAAACTTTACAGGAAGTGCTTAACCAACATATATGACCTGTACCGAGCGTCGGAACCAAAATACGAGCCCGATACCATTACTTTCTGATCAAATTTCATTTTCATTTTCCTTAAACATTTTCAGAAAACAATTTCATGAAAAAATTTATTTCTCGGGCCTGGGACCTCGGAATTCGATTCCGGAAACACGTTCAACTCCCATATTTTTCTATGGACCTTTCGAGACCGAAAAATTACGGGTCCGGGTCTGTTTACCAAAAATGTTGACCAAAGTCAACTTTAACAATATTAAATATCAAAATTTTTCAAATTTTTCCCATAATTCATATATTTCAACACAAAGATATTCCGGACACACTCCTAAGTCCCAAATAACCTAACGAAGCTATCCAAACCATAAAATTCGCATTTCGAATCCGATATCAAAATTTTCCACTTCCGGCCAAATTTTCTCAAAAACCTTCAATTTTCCATCTTTAGCCGAACGACTCTAAAATGACCTACGGACCTCCGAATTCACTTCCGATCGCGCTCCCAAATCCAGAATCACCATACGGAGCTACTCCCAGTCTCGGAATCCCAAACGGACATCAATAACACTGAAATGCATTTTAAACCAAACTGATGCAATTTCTTCTAAAATGCTATCTTCCACAATAGGCGCCAAAACGCTCCCGGGTTATCCAAAACCCGATCCGGGCATACACCCAATTCCGAAATTATCATACGAACCTGTTGGAACCTTCGGATCCCAATTCCGAGGTCGTTTACTCAAAATTCCAATCCTAGTTCATTTCTTCAATTTTAAGCTTTCAAAATGAGAATTTCCATTTAGATTTGACTCCAAACTTCCTGAATTTTAATTCTGACCATACACACAAGTCAATATACCTGAGATGAAGCCGCTCATGGCCTCAAACTGCTAAATGACGCGACAGAGCTCAAAACGACCGGTCGGGTCGTTACACATCAAACCCAAGTCTATATTGAATACGCACTGAGCTCACAACGTTCGGAATGAAAGTCATGAACGAGTTATGAAACTAGAGAATAGAAGCTCTACAACTATTCAAGGAGCTAGTCTTAACTATATTTTTGAGGCAATTGATACGTCGTAAAAGAAATGTAGTGTAGGGAGAATCATTAATATTCCCAAACATAGAGAGTTGGCCTCACATACCTTAACTTCCTGCTCTTATGCATAATACAACATTCGCCAAGCCCCTTCAACTTCAATCTATATCAATACAAGTCAAAGGGATTCCGTGTTAGCAATAATACTTATGTTTTGGTCACTTAGGCATTTTCTCAAACACTTGGTGGCATAAAGCTTCATAGTCCTTATTAATGGTGTCTCTATACCCAATAACTCATTCTCTTGCTCCTAGATAAATTCTAAAGTCTCAAATAGTTATAATCAACATTATTCTTTATCACCCATAAGGTAAACAACACCCTTAACCAATAATCAACAATCAACAAGCCAAACCTATAATTGTTCATGCTTTTCTATCAAACACATCAACTCATATCTCATGAACGTGAGTCAATAATCATTAATCCAATGCTAGAATCAATTAGAGGGTGAAGACATTACCTTTTTTACGTTCAATCTTCTTGAATTCGAGTTCTAGGGTTTCTTCTCTCAACAATGATGCCTCAAATGAATATCTAATGATATGGAGGGTTTACCCATGTTAATGAGATGTTGGGATATTGAAATTAACTTAGAATCACCATTATAACTTACCTTGGGTGGTGGAAGGACCTTTAAGGAGTTAGGTTTTTGAGAGTTCCTCTTTCTAGAGCAAGTTTTTATGTTTTGGGGCTGTGGGGGACGAAATATAGCTTTAAAACGACCCCCACTAACGCGCCCGCGCATATAGAGGCCTGCCCGCACTACTGACCGTGCCAAACGGCACTAACACTGCCTCAAAATTAGCGCGGCCGCGCTAAGGGCGCGCTACCGGCGCGCATATCGCATACTGTTCTGTAAAATGCGCATAACCTTTTGCACAGAGATCCATTAGGGATCCATAATATATTGTTGGAAAGATATTTCAAAAGCTACAATGTTCATGCTTTGATTTTCCCAAATTCCTTACTCATTTTCACTAAAACCTGCTGGAATACGAACCTTCTGCAAACTTAGTCGATTTTGTCAAATCTTATGCACCTCACTTTCCATCTTGATTTTGAAATATCTATTTTCACCCCTAATCATCCCGATAGGACTTCATATGTCTAAAATATCAAATTAATACCCATTTAACATATCCACACCTAGTCTGAATGTACGGGGTGTTACAGTACATTTATGTGACCCGGCCATAACAACTAATAATGTTAATAATTTAAACATGTTGTAAATCATGGGTACAGTTCCCATGATATGTACCAAATAAACAAATGTACGACAATCGTAACTTGTTCTAGAACAATTTCATAAATAATTAAAAGCGGTCAAAGGATAAAAATGCACAATAGGTTTAAAATATATAATTAATCAGATAATTACGGCAAAAAATTAATAATTGAGAGACTGTGCTAAAACCACGGAACCCGGGAATGCCTAACACCTTCTCCCAGATTAACCGAATTCCTTACCCGGATTTTTGTGTTCGCAGACCATAAAAAAGAGTCAATCTTTCTCGATTTGGGATTTTAAACCGGTGACTTGGGACACCATAAATTATCCCAAGTGGCGACTCTGAATTTGAATAAATAATTCTGTTTCGGTTATTGTCACTTTAATTAGAAAAACTCCTCTATACCGCTTCCGGTGGTAGAAAAAGGAGGTATGACAAAGTCCTCCTGAGAATGATATTCTATTTATCACTTTATTATTTATCAGCCTTGTATACTTACGTGTGTGTTTGGTCTCAACACAAATTTAGGGCTAGTTGGAAGGTTGGATAGTTGGAGTTTTTTTCCTTAAAAGAATTATCCAAGGTAAATAAAAAGGTAGAAAGATATATATATATATATATATAGAGGAGGACTAGACCAATTGTATACAAATCAAACTTGGGAGACATAACCTTAGTTTTAGCTAGTAATGTTGGGTGAATACTAATTTCATGAGAAAAATGTTCTTGAAATTTTGGTAGTAATAATAATATGAGCAGCTTATTTGAATGTGATGACCTGACTAGTCATTTTGTGTAATTGCGCCTTGTTTTTCCTTTTGATGCTTCATTCATGTGTATTCATGGTTTTATGACTTATAGGATTGATTATTTTCGTTCCGGGAAGATTTCGGATTGATTTGGACCCTTTGATTCTTGAATTATAAGCTTAAATTAGAAATATTGACCAAACTTTGACTTTTGTGAAAATGGCCCTGGAATTGTGTTTTGATGGTCTAATAGCTTCGTATCGTGATTTTGGACTTGGACGTATGCCCGGAATCAAATTCAAAAGTCCATAGGTTGATTTATGTTGTTTTGCCGAAATTTGGCAATTTGAAGTTGAAAAGTTTGACTGTAGGTTGACTTTTGGCTATTAGGATCATAATTTAGTTTTTGGACTTGGAATAGGTCTGTTATGCTATTTAAAACTTGCCTGCAAAATTTGGTATAATTTGGAGTTAATTTGATAGGATTCGGACGTTTAGTTGTAATTCTAGAGGTTCTTGAAATTTACTTTGAAATTCATGTGTTTTGGTGTCCAATTCATAATTTTAGATGTTATTTTTGAGTTTTGATCACGCGAGCAAGTTCATGTGATGTTTTTAGTCTTGTGTAGATGTTTGGTTTGGAACCTTGAGGACTCGAATGAGTTTCGGACATATTTCGAAATGTTTTGGACTGAAAAACAGGATCTGGTGTGCTGAAGCCTCTGGTGTCGCATTTGCGAACACCAGGTTTGCAATTGAGAGCTTAGCATAGGGGTAGGGGTGGGGGCTCAGGTATCGCAATTGCGATACTTGGCTCACAATTGCGAAGTAGCTCAGGTAGATGGCTAGTTCGCATTTATGATAACATAGTTGCATTTATGACCTCCTTTTAGGATATCAATGGCCGCATTTGAGAGGTTCTTCTTCACAATTGCAAACCCACGTCGCAATTGCGACATCTGCAGCTGATCAAAAGGGCTGGGAGTTGGAATTTTTTAACATATTCTCTCATTTTAGAACCCTAGACTCGGTAGGAAGCGACTTGGAGAGGGCATTTTTATTAACAAACATTGTGTAAGTGATTCTAATCAACTTTCAACTATATTTCATCAATATATCTTAAATTTAACATCAAAATCATGTGAATCAAAGAGGAAAAATTGTGAAATTTTGTCAAGTTTTTGAAAAAGAAGAATTGAGTTTTGAGAATTGATTTCGACTGGATTTTAAAACTAATCATATATATGGACTCGTAGGGTTATGGATAGTCGAAATCTACCCTTGTACCCGAGTTTTGACCAGGCAAGCACGGATTGATGATCACGCCCAACTCTAGTCCTAAAAAGGATAAGCGGTCGCTGCAAATATAATCCGGTCCAAAAGTCCGAAGTCGAATCCCATAGAGAACTAAGGCTTAGCTATATCTGTTTAATATCACTTAAAAGACAAGTTAGAACAAAGATTGAGATTTATATTTCTAGCTAATTAACTAGAAAATACTAGAAAGCGGTAAAATTATCAACTAACGAGACAAAGGATTGGAGACTAAATTAAGGAGGTCTAGAGTTATGATTTTCCCAATTGTCGGAATCATTCTAGTTCTGTTCCCTACAATTTTGCCAATGTATTCTCTATTGATCGTGAGCACTTTAAGTGTCGTAATTCTCTCTCGAGCAACTACAACAATTTACTAGACATATTCTCTCGAACTACGCTAGTTGGCTTTATCTAACCGCTCACTATGACCACGTCAATGCTTTGTTATTTCTAAACCTGCCTTTAAACCCGCTCTATTGATTTCTCACATACGTTAGGAGTGAAGTTGTTCAACAACCATCTAAATATGTATCCTTTCTCAAGCAACACTTAATAAATAGGCACAGTCAATCGATGGCCATTCAATCAACAATAATAAATACGTAGTTGAACAAGTAGAGAAATCCAACGGCTCAATTATATAAAAATATAACAAGAATTTATCCTACAAAAGGTTCTATCAAAACCCTAGATAACAAATTAACTATTCATAATAGTATGTAAAACTACATTACTAAAAGTCATAACCAACAATGAAAAATAGGAAGAGGAAGGAAAAACTCGTAGAAGAATTCTCCACCTTGCTCCTATTGTGTCTCTGCCTCCTTAGGTCGAATCTTTGGCCTCCTTGGCCTCCTTAGGTCTAAATTATGTCAAAAATATGTCCAACTCCTCAAAATAGCATTTTTACATGTATTTATACCAAGTAGGGTCGGGCCAAGATGAAAATACCTTCTCCCGCGCAAAATAGGACACTCACTCTGTAAATTTTGCACTACCGCACCGCATGGGGAGACACGCCATGCGGGGCGGCAGTGGAAAAGCTTAGATTGCTGATTCTGACAGGCTGCAGAAAATTTCCACAGGCGCGGCGCACTGCGTGCCGCACCATGTGCTGAGGTACTGGGAATTCGCATAAATGCAAAACATGAAAGTTGTAGCGCATTCAAATAACTTTTCAACGATATATTGTGGAGCCCAAACGGAGTTCTGAGTGAAATGTTATGTGTATTTTACTAGATAATGCGCCATATGCCTGCTCGATTCTCCGTTTCATTCTTAACTATCATCCATTGATCCCCGAACATGATCCCGTCTTGATTCCTTGGGCTTTTACTCAGACTTCAAAGCTCCAAAACACTTGAATTCATTCCATAATATCTACATAGCTTGGAATCACTCCTACAAGGCATAAAATACACCATTAGTGCAAAACACTAACGATTAAAGCTCAAACTCAATTAAAGTGCAGTAAATTAGAGTGTAATAAGCGACTAAAATACGCAATTATAGCCGATCATCAACACCCCACACTTAAACCATTGCTCACCCTCGAGTAATCAAACTACGCTTTATATAGATACGACCTTTTTAAACAATTCTCCTAACTCATCACACCAAGAGTATTTAAAATAGACTAAACACAAAAGTGTAACATCTTCACCTCAAGATTTGACTCACAAGTACCACGCATTATTCACAAATCACCCACTTACTCTACCATAGCGGTCACTGACATTACCTTTCCTTCATGAATCAAGTGCCCTCACACAACAAAAGAGAGTAATTTCACACAATAAAATTTAAGAATACTTAGGAACTCAAGATAGAAAGAATTTACTCACTCTCAGAAATAACATTCATATTCCACAAAAGATGCACCATAGGCTTGCCCGTAATGTATTACTCTACTAATCGAGCTCATTCAGTCTAGGATCAAGTAGGACTTTATTTGGTTGTAATGTAGGCTGCGGGACGGGTAGGGCATATTTAGATATAAGAGTGACTACACCTCCCTAAGCACTTTAATACATATATTTTAACATTCAAACCCCATACTTATGTCAAACCAAACTCCACTTTCACCTCAATATATATTACCCCATACTTCTTTAAGCACAATTAAATCAAAAGTCACCACTTATCAAGGAATACTTTTTTTTGCACAACAATACAACTATTTTTTTTTTCCAATTCAAGTGGCTCTTACTTGTTCAAAATGCACCTTTCTCCTTATTTCATTAGTTCCACTCAATAGCCAAACTAACCACCTCACACTTTAACTTTTACACTGTTCATAAACAATTTAAGTGCTCATGAGAGGTTACAATGGTTCAAATAGATGGTTAATTCAAACAAATGGGCAAGCCTTGTAATATGGTTGCCAAAGAAATTGGATTACAGGCTTAAAGGGGTTAACTACGATACATAACAATTAGGCGGGTAAAATATGCATATCTGGCTCAACAAGAAACGCCTATATCACTTCCAAGACTGAACAAAACTACTATTTCGCCTTGCAAACACACGGGGCAAGTTCTAGGCATCAAATGCAATGCACAAAATAACACCAAACCTCACACACACATGGAACATAACTCACTCAGGATTGGTTTCATCAAGACACTCTAGTCAAAGTAGTTAAGCAAATTTAAAATCATACAATTTAAGGTACTTATACAAAAGTCAAAACTGAGCCTAAGCATCACAACCAAAGTACTCACTATTCTCAAGGCATAACAAAGTCAAGAGATATTTCTTCAATTCTAAACACAACACAATGGCTCATATTCCTAAAAAAACTAACTACATCTGGTTCAAACAAAACCCTTGAAAAAGAACCGCGACACAAAGAAAAACCAAGGGGTAGTTGCTACACTACCTAACAAAAGAAAATCTTTTTATTTAATTTTTTCTTTAGACTTAAATCCCCCAAGAAAATTATCTAATAGATCCATTGTCGGGAAAAGTCCAATCTTTTCTATTTAAAAAACAATTATTCAATTAAGCTAACACAACTAAAATAGCATAGAAAGTCACCCAGATAATCTCCTCACCCCACATTTAAAATTGGCATTGTCCCCAATGCACACGCATACATACAAGAGGGTAAAAGTGTTACACCCCGCAATATTACATCCATCAGTATTAAGTTACGACCGTGTTTTGCCCAGCAGTATTACATTGTGATGATGTTACGCTTCGCAGTAATAAATTACGATAGTGTTGCACCCTACAGTATTGTACTTTGAATTTGTCGTAAGGTAACTGACATCAGTCCAAGTAAAAAAAATATTTACAGATTATAAGGATTATGCTATTTCACAAGTGATTAGTAAAGGTGGAAGGGGGAAGCAAGTCAAAGAAAATGAATTTTCGTCCAAGTTGACATATTTGGATAAAATACGAGCTGTGCGATAATACCTGGTATTTTCGAACTAGTACCATAAAAGGTACCATATGACCATGATAGTGAAATGTATATAGTATATTAAAAATAAGTAGAATTTTAAGAAATTTTAGACAATTATTAATTATTCGGGTAATTGGTTAATTACCGGGTAACGAAATATTACCTAATTAAATTAATTAAAAAAAACTTTGGATAACTACAAAATTAACTACGTGGCAGCAAGTAAATAGAGTCTAATGACTCTTGTTTTATATTCTATATTAACAAGACACTTAGACAACTATTGAGCCTTAAAAAGAAAGATGTTAAAATCATCATCAATATTATGCTCATTTTTGGCATAAGAAAATTCCATTTGGGAGTATATTTTTCCCGTAACTTTGTTTAATAGAAATCTCTCAATTTGGATCCTTAGTTTACACATATCAAGTAGGTGTGATATGGGTAATGGTGCTTTGGGTAGATCCTTCAAATTAGCAGAAGACTACAAGTACCGGACTGGATATATACATTTACACAAATCGTGTAGGTTTTGTTCCTGAATCCAGGTATGTTAAGACTATCCCTTCTATTCATTTGGCATGATCCATATGATATGAACGAAACGTGAAAATGCACAAATTCCATAAGTGACTCTACTCATATAAATATCTATGTTCTTTAATTTCCATGTGTCATAATATTTTATCATCTGTTCATGGGTCTCAGAAAAATACGAAAGTTGAAAAGATGTTACTTTATGATATTGCTCAAGAGGCAAAATGGTCTTATGACATTCCAAATGATTTTATTGACGTACTTTTCATGCATTGCATTCATGTGCATTGACCCATGACCAGATGACGTTATATACGCGTATATATGTAAATATATGTATATGGGATATGAAAATGGTTACGGCATTATATACGCACCACCACCTGATCAACTGATATTTTAGGATGATGTTGCCCACAATGGCTGAAATATGATTCAAACGACATTATATTTGCATATATATGTATGTACTCAAACTGCATTATATATGCGTATATATGTATGCATGTATATGTATATGGGATATGGGAAAGGTTATGGCGTTATATACGCACCACCACCTGATCAGCTGGTATACGATAATGATTTTGCCCACAGTGGCCGATACGATATGATGGGATACCCTTAGAGGCTAATGATGTTATGAAACATGTACCTATGCACGACATGACATTCATACGCATATGCATGACGCTAAAAGTAATTTATGATTTACAAAGTTATTCAGACTTACAGGTTGAGTCATGTACTCTATATGTCTTCCATGTCTCTAATGTATTTACTTATGTGCCTTACATACTCGGTAAATTATTCGTACTAGCGTCCCTTTTGCTTGGGGATGCTGCGTTTCATGCCCGCAGGTCCCGATAAACAGGTCGAGAGCCCTCCAAGTAGGCTATCAGCTCAGCAGAAGATGGTTGTGCGCTCTATTTGCTTCGGAGTTTCTCGTTTGGTTAGTATGATTTAGATGTGTATTGTTTGGTAAGGCGGGACTCTGTCCCGACCTTTATGACATTGATGTATTCTTAGAGGCTTGTAGACATATGTCTTATACGTGAAAGATTGTACGGTCTTGTCAGCCTATGTTTTGAGTTTATAAATGTTTACATTGGCCTATTACGCCGGTATGTTACGTATATTTGATGATGTAATAAGAAAGATACGTTACGTTGGTACTCGGTTGAGTAAGGTACTAGGTGCCCATCACGACCCATCGGTTTGGGTCGTGATAAAAAGAAACTCCCTGGTAGGCCAAAGGCCAAAGCACTAGAATCTTATGGGGTACTCAGACTTCTCCCAGGCCTGGTCCTTCGTGTGGGTACCTCACACTTAGTTCCAACCATCTGGTTTGTTGTTGCATCCTTCTAATGTCTTTGCATTCCATGCTCCTAAAAAATAAAAAATCGACACTACAAAAATAATACAATTAGAAAAAAATAAAAAAATAAATCAGTAAAGCTGGGTTGCCTCCCAACAAGAGCTTGATTTAACGTCGCGGCACGATGTGAATCACTTTTTGCTTCCACCTTGAACTTATGAATTGAGCCCCCAATTTGGCGTCAAGTATTCAGTTATTCTCCAGGGGTGGTGGAACAGATATAATTGGCCCAAGCAACCATTGTACTATTTTACACTACTTGGTTTTTAGATGAGGTATGTAGTCCTGTCTTTCTGGCAAGAAATATTCCAGACTGTAGGCACCTTGAACCTCATTCCTTGACTCCTCAATCGACTCGGATGACTCTATTTCCATATCATCATCCAAGCCCAATGTGGAAAAATGTTTGGAGTGAGGATCAATGTGCTCAAATACATTAACTTCAGGACTTTCAACATCTTCAACATTAATGATACTAGAGTTAACAAAATTTATATCCTCAAAGTCCTTGGCTGACTCTAGTCTCACTTCTTAAACATCGACATCCTCAAATTGTAGTTGGCTAGGTTGTTGATGTTCTTGTGACGACCCGACCAGTCGTCTAATGAGTTACCGCTCCATTTCCCCCATTTCTGCCTCTTATTGCTTTGTTTATCGGTTCTATGTGTGACCGAATTGGTTGGTTTGGGTTTGGAGAGGTTTTGAGAAGGTTTGAGACACTTAGTCTCTTTTGAGGAAGCTTAAGTTGAAAAAGTCAACTAGATGTTGACTTATGTGTTAAAGGGCTCGGATGTGAGTTCCGATGGTTTGGATAACTTTGGGAGGTGATTTGTGACTTAGGAGCGTGATCGGAATGTGTTTTGAAGGTCCGGAGTAGATTTAGGCTTGAATTGGCAAAATTGGAATTTTTGCGTTTTCCGGTTGATAAGTGAAATTTTGATATAGGGGTTGGAATGGAATTTCGGAAGTTGCAGTAGTTCCGTTGTGTCATTTGGGATGTGTTTGCAAAATTTCAGGTCATTCGGACGTGGTTTGGTAGACTTTTTGATCAAAAGCGTAATTTAGAAGATTTTGAAATTCTTAGGCTTGGATCCGATATGAATTTGGTGTTTTGATGTTGTTTTGAGCATTTCGAAGGTTGGAACAAGTTTGAATTGGGATATATTGGCATATTTGGTTGAGGTCCTGGGGGCCTCGGGTGAGTTTCGGGTGGTCAATCGGATCATTTCAAGATGTTGAGAATTGTAGAAAATCTGCTGAAGTTGTAGAAAAATTGACCTTCGCGTTCGCGAGTAGGTCCTCGCTTTTGCGAAGGGTTAGCAAGTGAGGCTGAGGATTTAGCCTTCACGTTCACGAGGAAGGTTCCACGTTCGCGAAGGGCTGGGGTCTTGTGCATCGCGTTCATGGTGTATCAGATGCGTTCGCGAAGGTGGAGCTGAGGTGTCATCGCGTTCGCGAAGGAGAAAAATTTGGTCATCTTGAGTTTGTCGCGAATGTGAGGCTTTGACAGCATTTGCGAAGAAGGATTGGATGCCTGAGCAGAATGTTTAAATAGCCATTTGTCAGCGATTTTGGGGTTAAATTCCACCATTTTTGAGCGATTTTGGAGCTTTTTGAAGAGGGATTCAAGAGGAAACACTTGGAGGTAAGATTTATGGATTTAATACTCGATTCTTACGTGGATTCTACCTAATTAATCATGGAATTTAAGCCTAATATTGAAGATTTAGGGTTTGTAATTGGAGACCTAGAATTTGTGATTTGAATGGTTGTTTGTGGTTGGATTTTGATGTTTTTGATATGAATGAACTCGGGGAGTGATAAAGAGTTTATTGATGTAAATTTTATCGGAATCCGAGACGTGGGCCCGGGGGTCGAGTTTGGCCAATTTCGGGATTTGTGTTGTAATTTGATTTCTTTCGAGTGGGCTTTGTTCCCTTAGCGTATTTTGATGGTTTTGCACTGATTTTGATTAGATTTGGAGCATCCGGAGGCCGATTCGAGGGGCAAAGGCATCGCAAGCTAGAGATTTGGACCTGGTAGTGGTGAGTAATGATTGTAAATGTTGTCCTGAGGGTATGAAACCCCTGATTGCACATCGTTGTGCTATATTGAGGTGACGCACAAGCTAGATGACGAGCGTGGGGTCATGCACCGTTGGGTATTGTGACTTAATCCATCCTGAATGACTGTTTTACCGTGTATTTGACTGAAAACTATTTGGTATCATCTTGTTTTGGGCTGAATGCCATATTTGGGCCTCATGCCAACTATTTGGACCCTTAGGGGATTTTTACTGATATGTCCTCACTGTTTTGACTTTATACTTGTACTCAGTCATGCTTTATTCTACTGTTTTCATATCTCAGCCATGTTTACTCTGTTTTAACACATTAAATGATATTTTAAATGATATTTTGGGCTGAGCATCATGTTTTATTATTGCCCGAGTGGCTTATGAGATTCTGACTGAGTAAGACCGAGGGCCTGTATTGTGAGGATACACTGATTTATGATTATGAGGCCGACGGCCTGAGATTGTATGCCACGAGGTGGCTTGTTGATATGAGGTCGAGAGCCTAATGATTATGCCACGAGATGGCTTGATATTGTGCTTGGGCCGTAAGGGGCCCCTCCCGGAGTCTGTACACCCCCAGTAAGCGTGGGTACCCATTGTGATATGAGATATAGCCCGAGGGGCTGGTGTTGTTCCATGATATTGCCCGAGGGGCGGATTTTGTTGACATTGTGCTCGAGGGGTGGATTTTTATGTGTTTATCTGTTCTAGCTGCTTTTCATTTAATTGCTTAACTGTTAAAAAGGTGTTTTAAAGAAGCTTCTCCTGAACTAAGGGTTTTTACATGTTTTCACTATTTCATTGCTTTTACTGGCTTTATATTGCTTATTTATAGTATGTTGATGTCCTTGTACGTGATTTCTTATCGCTCAGTCTTCATATATTATTCTTATTCACTGAGTTGGAGTACTCACTTTACTTCCTACACCCCATGTGCAGATTCAGGCGCTTCAGGTCCTGCTTGCAAGAGTTGAGAGCTTCCAGCAGACATCGGAGATTCACTAGGTAGATGCTCGGCGTTCGTAGCCTGGTGCTTCTCCCTCTATCTTATTTTCTCCTGTATTATCTATGTAATAGTTGTGTAGACTCTTTCAGACTTGTAGTTTTTATGATAGATGCTCATGACTAGTGACACCCTGATGCCGGGTTATGTCTATTCCGCAAACTGTATTATTCACCTTATTTTGGGGATTATTATTATTATGTTAAAGACTTGGTTTTTATTATTTAATTGCTTAAAATGAATTGGGAGTGTGTCGGCTCGCCTTGTCTTCACGAGAGGCGCCATCACGATCGGGTCCGGGTTTAGGGTCGTGACAGTTCTACTCTGACCTCCTTAATTACCACCTTAAATTTAGGGGTGTGCATTCGATTTATCGATTCGATTTTAACCCTTATCGATAATTAGTTATCGATTATCGATTTGTACATATTCTTATCGTTATCGTTTCAATAAGGTTTCAATTTTTTCGATTTATCAATTTTTGGGGCTTATCGATTCGGTTATCGATTACACCAATAAGAAAATTCGCGAGATTCCACGAAAAGTATATCGCTCTAAACACACCTAACTAATAAGGACAAAAAGAAGCTAAAATAAAACGAACAACGTTTATAACATAAAAATTGTGTCAACAAGCACATGCAACAAAATTAAAGTAAGGAATCAAATGTATGCCACCAATACTCCAACGGTATAAAAAAATACATCATCACGACTAATTCTATTTTCTATTAATTTGAACTTCATTCCATTTATCTTTAAATATGATCACTCCTTAAATGTGGTAGATGAAATAATAGGGTTAGGGACTTAGGGTAAAGGAAGGGTATTATTAAATAAGTGTAAATTTTTTTTTTAGTATATCTTATATAACCGAAGAGGACAAAGTCGAAATCAAAATCGATAACTCGATAAGGAAAATTTTGAAATCGAAATCGATAAATCGATAAACCGATAACAAATAATCGATTCAATTTATCGATAAACCGATTCGAATGCACACCCCTACTCAAATTCACGCTCTTCTTGGTTACTATCCCCAATATTGTCTTGTTGAGCATTAACAACTCGACCCACTTGACTCAATTGAGCCTTCAGGTTGCGAATAGTTGCCTCTTGCCTTTCTATCTGCAATTGTTTCTCATTGTTTAGTTCCAGAAGGCACTTTAGCATATCCTTGTTCTCCTTCAGGTCTACATTCCCAGGTTTTTTGTTCCTATTAACTTCACAAGAAAAGGTAGAACCATCATAGTAAGGGGTTGGGGGAAGATAAGAAATATAAGCACAACCATGAAAGTGTCCATTTTTACCACCACATACATCACACACATTCCACAAATAAAATTGAGTTGGTGCACATAACTCGCTCTCGGGAATATTTTGATAATTTTGATATGGGTGGTTTCCTTTACAATATTTATAAGGATCAACAGTAGAATTATCTACACCTAAATTCCCATAATTCCAAGATGTCATGTTTCTCAAATCAACGGCTATAAAAAATAACAAAATACAAAAAACATAACAAAATAAAACAAAATAAAATTCAAGCTCAAAACCTAGCAATATATACAGCTACAACTATACTGTTAGTTCCCCGGCAACGACGCCAAAATTTGATCACGCCCAACTCTAGTCCTAAAAAGGATAAGCGGTCGCTACAAATATAATCTGGTCTAAAAGTCCAGAGTCAAATCCCACAGAGAACTAAGGCTTAGCTATATCTGTTTAATATCACTAAAAAGACAAGTTTGAACAATTTTCTAAATTATAAAGATTGAGATTTATATTTCTAACTAATTAACTAGCAAATACTAGAAAGCGGTAAAATTATCAACTAACGAGACAAAGGGTTGGAGACTAAATTAAGGAGGTCTAGAGTTATGATTTCCCCAATTATCGGAATTCTTCTAGCTATGTTCCGTACAATTTTGCCAATGTATTCTCTACTGATCGTGAGCACTTTAGGTGCCGTAATTCTCTCTCGAGCAACTACAACAATTTGCTAGACATATTCTCTCGATCTACGCTAGTTGGCTTTATCTAACTGCTCATTATGACCACGTCAAGGCGTTGTTATTTCTAAACCTGCCTTTAAACCCACTGTATTGATTTCTCACATACGTTAGGAGTGACGTTGTTCAACAACCACCTAAATATGTATCCTTTCTCAAGCAACACATAATAAATAGGCACAGTCAATCAATGGCCATTCAATCAACAACAATAAACACGTAGTTGAACAAGTAGAGAAATTTAACAGATCAATTATATAAAAACATAACAAGAATTTATCCTACAAAATGTTCTATCAAAACCATAGATAATAAATTACCTATTCATAATAGTATGCAAAACTACAATACTAAAAGTCATAACCAACAATGAAAAATAGGAAGAGGAAGGAAAAACTCGTAGAAGAATTTCCCGCCTTGCTCTTATTGTGTCTCTGCCTCCTTAGGTCGAATCTTCGGTCTCCTTGGCTTCCTTAGGTATAAACTATGTCAAAAATATGTCCAACTCCTCAAAATAGCATTTTTACATGTATTTATACCAAGTAGGATCAGGCCCAAACGAAAATACCTTCTCCCGCGCGAAATAGGACACTCACTCTATAAATTTTGCACTACTGTGCCGCATGGGGCGACGTGCCATGTAGGGCGGCAGTGGAAAAGCTCATATTGCTAATTCTGACAGGCTGCAGAAAATTTCCACAGGCGTGGCGCACTGCGCGCCGCACCATGCACTGCTGTAGTGGGAATTCACAAAAATGTAAAACATGAAAGTTGTAGCCCATTCAAATAGCTTTCTAACGATATATTGTGGAGCCCAAAACGGAGTTCTGAGTGAAAAGTCATGTGTATTTTACTAGACAATACGCCGTATGCCCGCTCGATTCTCCGTTTCGTTCTTAACTATCATCCATTGATCCCCGAAAACGATCCCGGCTTGATTCCTTGGGCTTTTACTCAGACTTCAAAGCTCCAAATCACTTGATATCATTTCATAACATCTACATAGCTTGAAATCACTCCTACAAGGCATAAACACACCATTAGTGTAAAACACTAGTGATTAAAGCTCAAACTCAATTAAAGTACCGACTAAAATATGCAATTATAGCCTATCATCAATTGACTTTTGTTGACTTTTTGGAAAAAGTAAAAATATCATAGTTTTATTTATCGTAATTGTTTTCCCTTGCATTGTTTGATGATACTAAGTCATTTTTGGTTAGATTTGAGCCGTGTTGATGCGAATTTAGAGGAAAAGCTATTTTTGAGGGTTTAGTTGGCCTAGTTGAGGTAAGTATCTTGCCTAACTTTTTGTGGGGGAAACTACCCCTTAAGATTTGGGATTGATTGTCTTATTTTTCCTATGTGCGTGGAGTTTGTGCAGCTGTGCCAGGGTACTATGTCAGTGTCAGATTCAATGATTTGTCCAGATATGCACCTACTTTGGTTTTTACAGTTAGGGAGCGACTCCGCTGATTTATCGAGGGGCTCAATTATGGTATTATGTTCAACATGTCTCAAGAGTTAGAGATAGATATCCCATATTAGCAGGTGGTAGAGATCACACAGAGGTTAGAGGATATGCAGAGCCGTAAGAGAGAGGACAGGGTGACCAAAAGGCCTCGAGATACTGAAGGATTTAGTGGTGGCAACACTGCAGCTACATCCTGCCGTGATAGTGGCTATGTGAGCCGTCTAGTTCATTCAACACTTTCAGCATCTATTGGTACTTCATCTATCCCGAAGTCTCAGGTTGCACACTTTTCTCGGCCACTTTCTAGTGCACCTCCTGCATAGGGTGCCTTCAGTGGTCAGTCCAGCCAACTAGGCCCAAGCCAATCCCAGCAGCCACACCCACTGAGAGCTTGATTTGAGTGTGGCGATATTCGTCATATGGTTAGAGTCTGCCCCAGACTCAGGAGGGGTGCACCTCCACAAACTACTCAGGCTCTACGGATTTAGTCGGGTCCACATACTTCACAGGCCATGGTTGTTGCTCCAGTTGCCTCTCCACCCATACAACCAGCTAGGGGTGGGGACGAGTGGGTAGAGGTTGCCCTAGGGGGGAGGCCTGGTCAGATTTAATGCTTTTTCGGGTAGGACGGGGGCAGTCTCTTCAGACACAGTTATCGTATATATGGTTCCAGTTTGTCATAGAGCTGCATTAGTCTTATTTGATTCGGGATCCACTTATTCATATTTGTCATCTTACTTTGCTCCGTATTTGGATATATTTCGTAATTTTTAAGTTCTCCTATTTATGTGTCCATGCCTGTGGGAGATTATATTGTTGTGGACCGTGTGTATCGGTCGTATTTAGTTGTTATTGGTAGTTTTGAGACCAGAGTTGATCTATTGTTGCTCAATATAGTAGACTTGATGTGATTTTGGGCATGGATTGGTTGTCGCCCTATCATGCTATTCTATATTGTTATGCCAAGACTACGACATTGGCTATGCCAGGTTTGCTACGGTTAGAGTGGAGGGGTACTTTGGATTATGTTCCTAGTAAGATTATGTCATTTCTAAAGGCTCAACGGATGGTTGAGAAGGGGTATGATGCATATCTAGCCTTTGTGAGAAATGTCAGTGCTTATACCCTTATCGTTGAGTCAATTCCTGTAGTGAGAGACTTTCTAGATATATTTCCAGCAGATCTTCCAAGCATGTCGCCCGATAGAGATATAGATTTTGGTATTAACTTATTGCCGGGCACTCAGCCCATTTCTATCCTACCATATCATATGGCCCTAGCAGAGTCGAAGGAGGTACATGAGTAGTTGCAAGAGTTTCTTGATAAGGGTTTCATTCGGCCTAGTGTGTCGCCTTGGGGTGCTTTGATTTTGTTTGTGAACAAGAAGGATGGTTCTATGTGCATGTGTATTGACTACCAATAATTGAACAAGGTTACAGTGAAGAACATGTATCCATTGCCAATTGATGATTTATTTGATCAGCTATAGGGTGCCAGAGTGTTCTCGAAGAATGATTTGCAGTCAGGGTATCATCAATTGAAGATTCGGGATTCAGATATTCCAAAGATTGCTTTCTGGACTCGGTATGGCCACTATGAATTCCTTGTGATGCTGTTTGGGCTGACCGATGCCCCTGCAACGTTTATGCACCTGATGAACAATGTATTAATATTCTAGCCATATCTTGATTCATTTATCATTGTGTTTATTGACTACATCTTGATGTACTCCCAGATTCGGGAAGATCATTAGCAGTATCTGAGCACCATGCTCCAGACCTTGAGAGAGAAGAAGTTTTATGCAAAATTCTCAAAGTGTGAATTCTGGCTTGATTCGGTGGCGTTTTTTGGTCATGTGGTGATGAGTGAGGGGATCAAGGTAGATCCAAAAAAGATTGAAACATTTCATAGTTGGCCCAGACCGTCTTCAGCAACTGAGATTATGTGTTTCCTTGGTTTGACCGGGTATTATCGTCATTTCATAGAGGGTATCTCATCCATTATTTCACAGATGATCAAATTGACCCATAAAGGTACTCCTTTCAGATGGTCTAAGGAGTGTGAGGTCTCAAGACTATTTTTACTATAGCCCCGGTATTGGTGTTGCCTATAGGTTCAGGGTCTTACACTGTATATTATGATGTATCACGTATTAGCCTTGGCACGATGTTGAACTTATTGCCGGGCACTCAGCCCATTTCTATCCCACCATATCGTATGGCCCTAGCAGAGTCGAAGGAGCTACATGAGCAGTCGCAAGAGTTTCTTGATAAGGGTTTCATTCGGCCTTGTGTGTCGCCTTGGGGTGCTCTAATTTTGTTTGTGAAGAAGAAGGATGGTTCTATGTGCATGTGTATTGACTACCGATAATTGAACAAGGTTACAGTGAAGAACATGTATCCATTGCCGTGCATTGATGATTTATTTGATCAGTTACAGGGTGCAAGAGTGTTCTTGAAGAATGATTTGCGATCAGGGTATCATCAACTGAAGATTCGGGATTCAGATATTCCAAAGACTTTCTGCACTCGGTATGGCCACTACGAATTTCTTGTGATGTCGTTTGGGCTGACCAATGCCCCTGCATCGTTTATGCACTTGATGAATAGTTTATTAAATGAATAGTTTATTAATATTCCAGCCATATCTTGATTCACTTTTCATTGTGTTTATTGTTGACATCTTGATGTACTCCCGCAGTCGGGAAGATCATTAGCAGTATTTGAGCACCATGCTCCAGACCTTGAGAGAGAAGTAGTTTTATGCAAAATTCTCAAAGTGCGAATTCTGGCTTGATTCAGTGGCATTTTTTGGTCATGTAGTGATGAGTGAGGGGATCAAGGTAGATCTGAAAAAGATTGAAACATTTCATAGTTGGCCCAAACCGTCTTCAGCAACTGAGATTCCGAGTTTCCTTGGTTTGGACGGGTATTATCGTCGTTTCATAGAGGGTATATCATCCATTATTTCACCTATGATCAAATTGACCCATAAGGGTACTCCTTTCAGATGGTCCGAGGAGTGTGAGGTCTCAAGACTGTTTTGACTACATCCCCGGTGTTGGTGTTGCCTATGGGTTCAGGGTCTTACACTGTATATTGTGATGCATCACGTATTAGCCTTGGCACAGTGTTTAACTTATTGCCGGGCACTCAGCCTATTTCTATCCCACCATATCGTATGGCCCTAGCAGAGTCGAAGGAGCTACATGGGTAGTTGCAAGAGTTTCTTGATAAGGGTTTCATTCGGCCTAGTGTGTCGCCTTGGGGTGCTCCGATTTTGTTTGTGAAAAAGAATGATGGTTCTATGTGCATGTGTATTGATTACCAATAATTGAACAAGGTTACAGTGAAGAACATGTATCCGTTGCCGCGCATTGATGATTTATTTGATCAGCTACAGGGTGCTAGAGTGTTCTCGAAGAATGATTTGCAGTCAGGGTATCATCAACTGAAGATTTGGGATTCAGATATTCCAAAGACTGCTTTCTGGACTCGGTATGGCCACTACAAATTCCTTGTAATGTCGTTTGGGCTGACCAATGCCCCTGCAGCGTTTATGCACCTGATGAACAATGTATTAATATTCCATCCATATCTTAATTCATTTATCATTGTATTTATTGACGACATCTTGATGTACTTCCGCAGTCGGGAAGATCATTAGCAGTATTTAAGCACCATGCTCCAGACCTTGAGAGAGAAGAAGTTTTATGCAAAATTCTCAAAGTGTGAATTCTGGCTTGATTCAATGGCATTTTTGCGTCATGTGGTGACGAGTTAGGGGATCTAGGTAGATCCAAAAAAGCTTGAAATATTTCATAGTTGACCCATACCATCTTCAGCAACTGAGATTCTATGTTTTCTTAGTTTGGCCGGGTATTATCATCGTTTCATAGAGGGTATCTCATCCATTATTTCACCTATGATCAAATTGACCCAGAAGGGTTCTCCTTTTAGATGGTCCGAGGAGTGTGAGGTCTCAAGACTATTTTGACTACAGCCCCAGTTTTGGTGTTGCCTATGGGTTCAGGGTCTTACACTGTATATTATGATGCATCACGTATTAGCCTTGGCACGGTGTTGATGCATGATGGTAGGGTGATTGTCTACGCATCTCGATAGCTGAAGACCCATGAGAAGAATTATCTGGTCCACGACTTGGAGTTGGCTACTATTGTTCATGCATTAAAGATTTGACAGTATTATTTGTACGGTGTCCCATGTGAGGTCTATACCGACCACCAGAGTCTTCATCATCTGTTTAAATATAAAGATCTTAATTTGCAGCAGCGGAGATGGTTAGAGTTGCTTAAAGACTATGATGTCACTATTCTATATCATCCCGAGAAGGTTAATGTGCTGGCCGATGCCTTGAGTCGCAAGGTGGAGAGCTTAGGTTGTTTAGCATATCTACCGGTAGCAGAGAGGCCTCTAGCCATAGATATTCAGGACTTGGCCAATCAGTTTGTTAGATTGGTTGTTTTGAAGCCCGACAGAGTTCTTGTTTGCGTGGTTTCTCGGTCATCTTTATATGATCGCATCAAAGAGCATTAGTATGACGACCCCCATTTGCTTGTCCTTAAGGAAATGGTACGATACGGCAATGCCAAGGAGGTTTCTATTAGATATCACGGTGTGTTGCGGATGCAGGGCGGATTATGTATGCCCAGTGTAGATGGATTGTGTGAGTTAATTCTTGAGGAGGCTCATAGTTTGTGGTACTCCATTCATCCGGGTGCCGCTAAGATGTATCTGGATTTGAGGCAGCAATATTGGTGGAGGAGAATGAAGAAAGACATACCGGAGTATGTAGCTCGGTGACTAAATTGTCAGCAGGTGACGTATGAGCATCAGCGACCAGCCAGTTTTCTTTAGAGACTTGAGATCCCCGAGTGGAAATGGGAGCATGTCACCATGGATTTGATGATGTATGGGTGATTGTGGACAGGTTGACTAAGTCGGCTCATTTTATTCTAGTGGTGACCACCTATTCTTCAGAGCAGCTAGCTCAGATCTATCCGCAAGATTGTTGATCTCCATAATGTGTTGGTATCCATTATCTCAAATCGAGGTATGCAGTTTACATCGCATTTTTGAATAGTTGTGCAGCATGATTTATGCACATGGGTTGGGTCGAATACAACATTTCACCCCCAGATGGACAGGCAGTCCGAGCGCACCATTCAGATATTGGAGGATATGCTTCGTGTTTGTGTTATGGATTTCAGGGGTTCTTGTGATTAGTTATTACCACTTGTGGAGTTTGCCTATAATAACAACTATATGGGAGACGATGTCGTTCTCAACTTGGTTGGTTTAAGTCGGGAGAGGCTAAGTTATTGGGAATGGATTTGGTTCGGGATGCCTTGGAGAAAGGTTGATTCAGGATCGGCTTCGTACAACCCAGTCTGGAGAGAAGAGTTATGCTAATTGGAAGGTTCATGATGCAACATTTATGGTTAGGGAGCGGGTTTTGCTCCGGGTTTCATCCATGAAGGGTGTGATGAGGTTCGAGAAGAAAGGCAAGTTGAACCCTAGGTATATCGGACCTTTTGAGATCCTTAAGAGGATTGGTGAGTTGTCCTACAAGCTTGCATTGCCACCTAGCTTATCTGTGGTCCATCTGGTATTCCACATTTCTATGCTCTAGAAGTATTATGGTGATCCATATCATGTTTTAGACTTCATCACAATCCAATTGGACAATGATTTGACTTATATTGAGGAGCCAATGGCTACTTGGACGGATAGGTCTAGAAGTTGAGATCAGAGAATATTGCTTTATTGAAGGTGTAATAGAGGGGTCATCTGGTCGAGGAGGCGACCTGGGATACCGAGCATGACATACGGAGTCGTTCTCCTCACTTTTTCAAACTTTAGGTATGTCCTTATGCACGTTCGAGGACGAACATTTGTTTTAAGAGGGGGAGAATGTGACGACCTGACAAGTCATTTTGTGTAATTGTGCCTCGTTTTCCCTTTTGATGCTTCACACATGTGTGTTTATGATTTTATGACTTACGAGGTCGATTAGTTTCGTTCCGAAAAAATTTTGGGTTGATTTGGACCCTTTGATTCTTGACTTAGAAGTTTAAGTTAGAAATGTTGACCAAACTTTGACTTTTGTGAAAATGACCCCAGAACAGTGCTTTGATAGCTCCGATGGATTCTAATAATTCTTTTGGACTTGGGCATACGCCCGGAATCGAATTCGAAAGTCCGTAAGTTGATTTGTATTGTTTTGCCAAAATTTGACAATTTGAAGTTGAAAAGTTTGACCATAGGTCGACTTTTGTCTTTCGGGATCGTAATTTGGTTTTTGGACTTGGAATAGGTTCGCTATGCTATTTTGAACTTGTCTACAAAATTTGTATCATTTGAAGTTGATTTGATAGGATTCAGACGTCTAGTTGCAATTCTAGAGGTTCTCCACGCGGCGGTATAAGGAAAGATTGTGATACCTCGGTTGTGGTTGTTGTTGTGTACGAGGTGATACCTCGTTTGTGATTCTTGTTGTTTATCTCGTGTTATAAAGAGTTATTGGTGAAACACTTCTTGTTGCTTTTATTCTTCCTTGTCTTATTAGTTTGAATCCGTATTTGACCATGGTGGTTCTCTTTAATTGCTTCCTTTATGTTATCTCTACGCTTACAATTTCGAGATTAGTCTATGTTATTAACTTATTTCGTACCAGTTATTTCTATGCCTTCCATTACTTCTCATTATTATGTTTTCATTCTGTTTATTATGTCCTAGCAGGTATCTTGACATGGCCTCGTCACTACTTGATCGAGGTTACACTTGATACTTACCGGGTACCATTGTGGTGTACTCATACTATGCTTCTGCACATCTTTTTGTGCAGATCCAGGTACGTCTGCTCATGCTGGACGTTAGTGTTCGATTGTAGATGTTTGCTGGATATTTCAAAGTATACCTGCTCTCGGAGTCACCTTCCTTCATCCTTATAGTATTGTTGTTTCCTTTATTAGACAATGTTCTAGTAGGTGTTTAGGAATATTTTGTAGAAGCTTATGACTCAGTCTCACCGCATTTAGGGAGCATTGCAGTTGTTTTTAGTTATTGAGATATTTATGAGAATTGTTAGTTTATATCATGTCTTAGCTTTTATTTCTGTCATAATCTCTCATTGTTAGGCTTACCTAGTCTTAGAGACTAAGTGCCATTACGACATCATGAGGGAAAATAGGGATCATGACAAAACTGATTAAAAATAACTAAGAAAGAAATATGTGATGTGTTTCATAAGCTTGGTATTCAGTAAATGGAATATCAAGTTTGACAGTGTTGTCATTTCTGTAAATTATTATCGTTTTCAAATGCAGCAGTAGAATCTACAACTCACTCCCTTGGCCCTTGCAAATTATTAAGATGCTAATCATATATACGCTAATCGTATACATGCACAATATAGACCACATAACTGAACACACAACATAAGGTTTAATGAGGTTTGGTTTATGTGCCTCCAAATACAGTGTATGACTAAAAGTTATTGGGTTCCCAAATATAATATGCAAGCCCCTGCAGTGTTTCTTAATTCTTTTGCTTCTTCTCAATGGTAAAATTTTCATGTGGCACCCAATTTTGTGCTACCTATTGAGTTTTTACCCGCCTTCACCAAGAGGTAAATTTATCTCCTATCTCAAGGCAAGGAAGATAATCATAAAGGACTATATTTATCACTTAGCTCGGGTTTGGGATGTGGAATTAGATTTACAAACCATTCAGTCCTTCCCTGGGGTTAATGAGTTTACTGATGTTTTTCCTAATGAACTTTAGGGTCTCCCGCCAGAGAGAGAAATTGAGTTTGCTATTGACCTACTACCAGATGCTCACTGTTGATACCCAATTTTTCCTCAAACTATTTTTAAGTTTGCATATATGCCTTCAAAATCACTTTTTATAATAATTGGTATTTTTCCATAATTTTTCATATTATTATCAATTTATTTTCTAATTTATTCAGTGCTTTATATCCAATAATTATTCATAAATTACATTACAAGTAATTTCAAAGTATTTCTTAACTCAATATATCATTTTTAATCCTATTAGGATTTAATTATTTCACAAATTAGCCAATTTGGCATTGTTTGACTATAATTACAATAATTTTGCAATTATAGCCTAATTGTACACTTTTATGCTATTTTAATTCGATAATTAGTCATTTTATATTTTTAATATTAGTTAATTACCTTAATTTCACCTATTTTAGCTTTAATTTCATTTTAATCTAATTATTAGCTATTTTTATTTATTATTTATCTAATTTTGATGGGTATTTAACAATCAGCCACTCCCTATTTAAATTCTAGCCTAAATCCAACCGGACCCCCAACCAAATTAAATAACCCATCAGACCCAAGCCCAAACCCAAACTATACCTGACCCAATCGCTAGTCTAATCTAGACCGTTGATCAATTCCAACGGTCCAGATACCCTCATACCATATTAAACCCTAATGACTACCCCCCATCTGTCATTTCCCCCCCTCTCATTCTCTCTCAACCGGTCTCTCTATCTCCCTCTCTCTTTCTCTGGTTCTCTCTAGAACTTCTCCCCTCCCCTCCAATAGACCTTGTCCACCTTCTCCGGCCACCTCCCTCACCGACCATGGCCTCTCATCATCTCCTGGCCCCTGCTTTACCCCACGCCGGTTTGACACTACCCTAAGGTCCTCAGGTGAACCTGGAGCGGTTCAACTCCTACCCATGGCCCTTCATGCCATTTTTTGGCCACCTCAGGCCGTTTGAGTGAGATCTGTGACTTTTCCGGCTATAACCGGCAATGCTTTAAGGTTTTCTCATCTTCTCTGGGTTCTCTGAAACCCTAATGTGATGACCCAGCTGGTCGTCTTAAGAATTTATGCCCCAATCCCCTATTAACTGCTTTTTCCAAGTTTATTTCTGCTAATTTGATTTGCCGGATGTTCTGTTTTGAGTTTCGGAGAGTTTTGGGACACTTAGTCCCTAAATGAGAGCTTAAGTATTAGAGAGTTGACCATAATCGGAACAATATGAAGACGGCCTTGGAATGGAAATCCGATGGTTCCATTAGCTCGGTTGGATGATTTTGGGGTTAGGGGCGTGATCGGATTGTGTTTTGGAGGTCCATAGCTAATTTAGGCTTGGAATGCCGAAAGTTGAATTTTTGAAGTTTCTGGTCCGATAGTGAGATTTTGATCCGAGGGTCGGAATGAAATTCTGGAAGTTGGAGTAGCTCCGTAGTGTTGAATGTGACGTGTGTGCAAAATTTCAGGTCATTCGAACGAGGTTTGATAGACTTTTTGATCGAAAGAGTATTTCTAGAGTTTTGGAGTTCTTAGGCTTGAATCCGAGGTTAAATTGGTGTTTTGGTGTTGTTTTGAATCCAAAGATTGGAACAAGTTTGAATGATGTTTTAGGATTGGTTGGCATATTTGGTTGAGGTCCCGGGGGCCTCGGGTGAGTTGTGGGTGCTTAACGGAAGTTGAATTTGGACATAGGAAGATTTTTGCATTGCTGGTATCTGTCATAACTGCACCTGCAGTTTGGATCCTGCAGGTGCGGAGTAGCAGAAGCGACATTTCAACCGCAGAAGCGGAATTGAGGAAGTCCAGCAAGAGTCATAGGTGCGAGAAGGATACCGCACCTGCGATGCTGCAGGTGCGAAAAACGTATCGCAGGAGCGGATTTTTGGGACGTTAATGATTTTTGCAGATGCGGTCGATTCTCTGCATAAGCGGGACTGCAGGTGCGGTCCCTTGACCACAAATGCGGAAACAGTTGGGCAAAAATATGAAATTTCGAGGGTTTAGTTTCAAAAGTTGGAAATTTGATTTGGAGCTCGGGAGAGGGCGATTTTGAGAGGAAATTGAAGAGGAGATCATTGGGTAACGATTATTTAACCCTTTCTAGTTATATTCCATCAATTTATAGTTAGTTTCATCATTTTATTTCGGATTGGAGATGAAAATTGGGTAAAAATTGGAAGAAAGTTCTTAGACCTAGAATTTGACTTTTGATTGGGAATTTGACTGTAGATTTGGATAATTTTGGTATGCATGAGCTCGTGAGAGTGTGAGGATTCTGAAAATATAAATTTTACCCGATTCTGAGATGTGGGCCCGAGGGGCATTTTGGTTATTTTACCTAATTTCGCGTATTAGCTTAGAATTTATTGTAGAATCAGTTACTTGAAGTGTTATTTATATTATGCGATTGAATTGAATAGATTTGGGCCATTTGGAGTCGAGTACTTGTGGCAAGAGCATGGTTTTGGGTTGACTTTGAGCCAGTTCGAAGTAAGTGGCTTGTCTAACCTTGTGTGGGGGACTTTCCCCTTAGGATATGATATATTTGATAATTGAAATGCCTTGTACGTGAGGTGACGAGCGCGTACTTGAGCTAATTGTTGAAAATCCAGTTTTTTCTTAAGTATTTCAATTGAGTTCTCTTTTTCCTGTTTTATTCTACATGTGAATTTAGCCTGTTGCTAGTTTAGGAAAGCATATTTAGTTGACTTAATTGCCTATTTGCTTAAACTGCCTTAATTGCATTATGTGAAGCATGTTAAGCTAGAATTAACTGTTTACTTGGTATGAAATTTAGCTTTATTGGGTATTTTTGTGTTGCTGCTGTGTGTTTTTACTTTGGGACTACGGGACGGCATCCCGGGAGATCTATTGTACGTATTTATGATCTGAACTGAGGTGCAGGATACCAAGAGATCCCTGGCACGTATATTGAGGATACCAAGAGATACTCGGGATACCAAGAGATCCCTAGCATATATTGAGGATACCAAGAGATCCTCGGGATACCGAGAGATCCCTAGCATATATTGAGGATACCAAGAGATCCTCGGGATACCAAGAGATCCCTAGCATATATTGAGGATACCAAGAGATCCCTAACATATATTGAGGATACCAAGATATTCTAGGGATACCAAGAGATCCCCGGTTATCATCCTTGTTATGAGTGGTACTTCCTTGTGGTTTGCCTTCATCTCTGTTTCTGTTATTGTACTCTTATTATCCTGTGTAGATTCTTGTTGTAGATTCTCAATTGTACTGCTTATCTTATCCTGTCACTTTTATATTTATTTAATCTCAGTAGGGTCCTAACCTTCCTCGTCACTGCCCAACCGAGGTTAGGCTTGGCACTTACTGAGTACTGTTGTGGTGTACTCATGCCTCTTCTGTGCATATTTTTGATGTGTAGATCTAGATACCGCTACTCATGCCTATCATCCTTGAGGAGGCGACTGTTCTAGTGTCTTCGGGGTACATCTGTCGCGTTCGCAGACCGAGAAGTCCCTTTCTATTCCTGCTTTTAGTATTTAGCCCTTCTGTATTTTTCTGTTCTTATTAGACATTCCAGAGTTAGAGCTATGTAGTATTGATCCTAGCTTGTGATTCGTGGGTTTCCGGGTCTTGGATTTATGTATTGGTATTGAGAGTTAAACATGGTGTGAGCCGAGCGGTACATTTAAACACTGTTACTAATTTATTTCTGTTTTAAATTGTTTTACTTCTGTAAATTTTGGTTTTTCTTCCGCAAATTAGGCTTAGCTAGTTGTAGAGACTAGGTGCTGTCACAATGGTTCACAGAGGGCGAACCGGGGTCGTGACAAGTTGGTATCAGAGCCCTAGGTTCATAGGACTCATGGATCACAAGCTGGTTTATTAGAGTCTCGCTGATCGGTACGGAGACGTTTGTACTTATCTACGAGAGGCTATGTAACTGTTAGGAAAATTTCCACTTCATTTGATTCCTTGTCGTGCGATATTTTGACATCACAATTCTAAACTTCTATATTCTATTCTCTCATAGATGGTGAAGACACGTGCTACCCGAGATGATCAGGCACATGTGCCCCCTACTGCAGCCATTAAAGGCCGGGGTAGAGGCCGAGGACGCGTATGTAGTGTAGCCAGAGCACCTGTGCGAGCTGCCGCCGTGGTACCACCCGCAATTCCAGCCGGAGTCCAGGCACCTGATACGCCTACTGCTACTACTACTCTAGCCCTTCAGGAGACTTTGGCAAAGTTCATGAGCATTTACAACAACTTGGCTTAGGTAGGGTTGCTTCCCCTTGCTGCAGCCACATCTCAGGCCGGGGGAGGAGCACAGACTCTCTCCACCCGCACTCCTGAGTAGTGAGTGCATGTTGAGTAGGTCCCTGAGATTATTCCTGGATCGCCTGCAGTGCCAGTTCAGCCCGAGGACAGGGCAGCGACTTCCGAGGAGGAGCAGTTGAGGCTTAAGAGATTCAAGAAGTACAAGCCTCATGTATTCAGTGATCTAGCATCGGAGGATGCTCTGGGATTTTTACATAAGAGCTACCGCATTCTCCATACCATGGGTATATCAGGATCGAGCGGGGTTTCCTTCCCTACCTTCTAGCTTTGAGGAGTCGCCTATGAGTGGTGGTGCACCTATGAGTTAGACAGTCTAGATGAGGCAGCTTCACTGACTTGGACTAAGTTTTCAGATCTGTTCCTAAGAGAGTATGTTCCTCAGAACCTCAGGGACGCATGGCGCACAGAGTTTGAGCATTTGCGCCAAGGTGCTATGACTGTCTCAAAGTATGCTGTCCGTTACACTAGTTTGGCTAGGCATGCACCAACCTTGGTTTCTACTATTCACGAGAGAGTTCGCCGATTTATTGAGGGCCTTATTCCCAGCATCAGGTCTAGCATGGCTCGTGAGTTGGAGATGGATATTTTCTATCAGCAGGTGGTGAGCATTGCTAGGAGGATTGAGGGTATGCATACTAGGGAGAGAGAGGAGAGGGAGGCCAAGTGGTCTCAAGAGTCGGGCCATTATTCTGGTGCCCGTACCCCAGCTGCAGATCGTCATGGTAGGGGTTATATGAGTCTTTCTGTTCATTAAGCTCTTCTAGCAGCCAATAGTGCTCCAGCTCCTCCTAGGCCTCAGGAGCCTTATTATGCACCTCCGGTTTCTAGCGCGCCTCTTACGCGGGGTGCTTTCAGAGGTCAGTCCGGCAGACCTGGTCCGAGCTAGTCACAACCGCCACATCCTCCCAGAGCTTGTTTTGAGTGTGGTGACACATGCCACGTGGTGAGGTATTGCCCTAGACCTGGGAGGAGTGCACCTCCACAGACTTCTCAGCCGCAGCGTGCCCCGCAGAGTTCACAGGCTATGATTACAGCTCCAGTTGCTACCCCACCTGCTCAGCTAGCCAGAGGTGGAGGTCGGGGAGGTAGAGGTCTCCTTAGAGGGGAGTCCAGGCTAGATACTATGCCATTCCTGCCCATACCGAGGTTGTTGCCTTCGATTCTGTCATCACAGGTATTATATTGGTTTGCCACAGATATGCATCGGTTCTATTAGATCCAGGCTCTACTTACTCTTATGTGTATTCTTCTTTTGCTCCACATTTGGGTGTATCTCGAGATTCTTTGAGTTCCCCTATTTATGTTTCTACTCCTGTGGGAGATTCTCTTGTTGTGGACCGCGTCTATCGGTCGTGTTTGGTCGCTCTTAGTGGTTTTGAGACCAAAACCGATTTATTATTGCTCAGCATGGTAGATTTTGATATTATCTTGGGAATGGACTGGTTTTCGCCCCATTATTCTATTCTTGATTGTCACGCCAAAATCGTGACACTGGCTATGCTAGGTGTACCGCGTGTTGAGTGAAGGGGTACTTTAGATCACACTCCCAGTAGAGTTATTTCTTTTCTTAAAGTTTAGCGTATGGTTGAGAAGGGGTGTGACGCATACTTAGCTTATGTGAGAGATGTCAGTATTGATACCCCTTCAATTGATTCAGTCCCAGTAGTACAGGATTTTCCCGATGTGTTTCCAGTTGATCTTCCAAGCATGTCGCCTGATAGAGATATTGATTTTGGCATCGATCTATTGCCGGGAACTCAACACATTTCTATCCCTCCGTATCGTATGGCTCCTCCTAAGTTGAAGGAGTTGAAGGATCAGTTACAGGAATTGCTAGATAAGGGTTTTATTCGGCCCAGTGTATCACCTTGGGGTGCTCCTGTCTTGTTTATGAAGAAAAAGGATGGTTATATGCGTATGTGTATTGATTATCGCCAGTTGAACAAAGTGATAGTTAATAACCGTTATCCTTTACCTCGTATTGATGATCTGTTTGACCAGCTTCAGGGCGCACGGGTGTTTTCTAATATTTGCGCTCAGGTTACCATCAGTTGAAAATTCGGGAGCCAGATATCCCGAAGACTGCTTTCAAGACTCGGTGTGGTCATTATGAGTTCCTTGTTATGTCATTTGGGCTAACCAATGCCCCCAGTAGCCTTTATGCATTTGATGCATAGTGTGTTTCGGTCGTATCTTGACTCGTTCGTCATTATCTTTATTGATGATATTCTGGTGTATTCCCGAAATCAGGAAGATCATGAGCAGCACCTGAGGACTGTGCTTCAGACTCTAAGAGAGAAGAAGTTATATGCTAAGTTATCGAAATGTGAGTTTTGGTTGGATTCAGTGGCATTCTTAGGCCACGTGGTATCGAATGATGGTATTCAGGTTGATCTGAAGAAGATAATGGCCGTGCAGAGTTGGCCCAGACCATCCTCAGCTACCAAGATTCACAATTTCCTTGGTTTGGCGGGCTACTACCATCATTTTGTGGAGGGGTTTTCATCGATTGCAGCCCCTGTGACCAGGTTGACCTAGAAGGGTGCTCCATTTCAGTGGAAAGAGGAGTGTGAGGTGAGCTTTCAAAAGCTTAAGACAGCTTTGACCACCGCCCCAATTTCGATACTACCTACAGGTTCGGGGTCTTATATGATCTATTGTGATACCTAGAGGATTGGCCTCAGAGCAGTGTTGATGCAGGATAGTAGGGTGATTGCCAACGCTTCCAGACAATTGAAGATACATAAGAAGAACTACCCTATTCACGACCTTGAGTTAGCTGCCATTGTTCACGCCTTGAAGATTTGGCGCTATTACTTATACGGTGTGCCTTGTGAGATTTATACTGACCATCGGAGCTTGCAACACCTATTCAAGCAAAAGGATCTAAATTTGCGCCAGAGGAGGTGGTTAGAGTTGTTGAAGGACTATAACATCACTATTTTGTATTACCCGGGCAAGGCCAATATGGTGGCCGATTCTTTGAGTCGCCGGGCAGAGAGTTTGGGTAGTTTGGCTTATTTACCAGTATCGGAGAGTCCTAAGGTGATGGATATTCAGGCCTTAGCCAGCCAGTTTGTGAGATTGGATCGTTCAGAGCCCAGTCGGGTTCTAGCTTGCGTGATTTCTCGGTCTTCCTTATTTGATCGTATCAGGGAGCGGCAGTATGATGACCCTCATTTGCTTGTCCTCAAGGACAAGGTTTAGCACGGTGATGCCAGAGATGTGACTATTGGTGATGATGGGGTATTGAGGATGCAGGGTCGGATTAGTGTACCCAATGTTGATGGGCTTCGAGAGTTGATTCTAGAGGAGGCCCATTGTTCACGGTATTCCATCCATTCGGGTGCCGCGAAGATGTATCAGGATTTGAGATAGCACTACTGGTGGAGGCGGATGAAGAAAGATATAGTTGGATTTGTAGCTCGGTGTCTCAACTGTCGGCAGGTGAAGTATGAGCACTAGAGACCGAGTGGGTTGCTTCAGCAGATGGAGATCCCAGAGTGGAAGTGGGAGCGGATCACCATGGACTTTGTAGTTTGGCTCCCACGGACTTTGAGAAAGTTCGATGCTATTTGGGTGATTGTGGATCAGCTAACCAAGTTCGCTCATTTCATTCCTGTGTGTACTACTTATTCTTCGGAGCGGTTGGCGGAGATTTATATCCAGGAGATTGTTCGTCTGCATGGTATTCCAGTGTCTATCATTTTAGACAAAGGTACTCAGTTCACATCACGGTTCTGGAGGGTCGTTCAGCATGAGTTGGGTACTCAAATGGAGTTGAGTACAGGTTTTCACCCTCAAACAGACAAACAGTCCGAGCATACTATTCAGATTCTTAAAGATATGTTTCGTGCATGTGTGATCGAGTTTGGAGGGTCTTGGGATCAGTTTTTGCCATTGGCGGAGTTTGCTTACAACAACAACTATTAGTCCAATATTCAGATGGCACCGTATAAGGCTTTATATGGGAGACGATGTAGATCCCCGGTGGGTTGGTTTGAGCCGGGCAAGGCTAGATTGTTGGGCACAGACCTGGTTCAGGATGCTTTGGAGATGGTTAAGGTGATTTAGGATAGACTCCGTACAGCCCAGTCCAAACAGAAGAGTTACGCGGACCGGAAGGTTCGTGATATTTCCTATATGGTTGGAGAGCGGGTTCTGCTTCGGGTTTAGCCTATGAAGGGCATTATAAGATTCGGGAAGAAAGGAAAGTTAAGTTCGAGATTTATTGGCCCTTTTGAGATATTGAGACGTGTTGGGGAGGTTGCTTATGAGCTTGCCTTACCTCCCAACTTGGCCGGAGTTTATCCGGTATTCCATGTTTTGATGCTTTGGAGGTATCACAGTGATCTATCGCACGTGTTGGATTTCAGTTCAGTCCAGCTGGACAAGGATCTATCCTATGTTGAGGAGCCAATGGCAATATTGGACAGGCAGGTTAGAAAGCTGAGGTCAAAGAACATTGCTTCGGCAAAGGTTCAGTGGCGGGGCCAGCCGGTCGAGGAGGCAACCTGGGAGACCAAGCAGGATATGCGCAGCCATTACCCTCATCTTTTCACTACTTCAGGTATGTCTTTATGCTCGTTCGATGATGAACGAATGTTTAAGTGTAGGAGGATGTGATGACCCAGCCGGTCGTCTTAAGAATTTACGCCTCGATCCCCTATTAACTTCTTTCACCAAGTTTATTTCTGCTAATTTGATTTGCCGAGATGTTAGGTTTTGAGTTTCGGAGAGTTTTGGGACACTTAGCCCCTAAATGAGAGCTTAAGTGTTGGAGAGTTGACCGTAGTCGGAATAATATAAAGACGGCCTCGGAATAGAAATTCAATGATTTCGTTAGCTCCGTTTGGGTGATTTCGGGCTTAGAGGCTTGATCGGATTGTGTTTTGGAGGTCCGTAGCTAATTAGGCTTGGAATGCCGAAAGTTGAATTTTTGAAGTTTCCGATCCGATAGTGAGATTTTGATCCAAGGGCTGGAATGAAATTCTGGAAGTTGGAGTAGCTCTGTAGTGTTGAATGTGACGTGTGTGCAAAATTTTAGGTCATTCGGACGAGGTTTGATAGACTTTTTGATTGAACGCGTATTTCTAGAGTTTTGGAGTTCTTAGGCTTGAATCCGAGGTTAAATTGGTGTTTTGGTGTTGTTTTGAGCATTCCAAAGTTTGGAACAAGTTTGAATGATGTTTTAGGAATTGTTGGCATGTTTGGTTGAGGTCCGGGGGGCCTCGGGTGAGTTTTGGGTGCTTAACGGAAGTTGAATTTGGATTTAGGAAGATTTTTACATTGCTGATATCTGTCATAACCGCACCTGCGGTTTGGGTCCCGCAGGTGCGGAGCTGCAGAAGTGGCATTTCAGCCGCAGAAGAGGAATTGGGAAAGTCCAGTAGGAGCCACGGTGCGAGAAGGATACCGCACCTGCGATGCTGCAGGTGCAAAAAATGTATTGCAGGAGCCGATTTTTGGGACGTTAGTGATTTTCGCAGATGCAGTTGATTCTCTGCAGAAACGGGACCGCAGGTATGGTCCCTTGACCGCAGATGCGGAAACAGCTGGGCAGAAATATGAAATTTCGGGGGTTTAGTTTCAAAAGTTGGAAATTCGCATTTAGAGCTCGGGAGAGGGCGATTTTGAGAGGAAATTGAAGAGGAGATCATTGGGTAACGATTCTTTAACCCTTTCTAGTTATATTCCATCAATCTATAGTTAGTTTCATCATTTTATTTCGGATTGGAGATGAAAATTGGGGAAAAATTGGAAGAAGTTCTTAGACCTAGAATTTGACTTTTGATTGGGAATTTGACCTTAGATTTGGATAATTTTGGTATGCATGAACTCGTGAGAGCGTGAGGATTCTGAAAATATAAATTTTACCCGATTCCGAGACATGGGCCCGAGGGGCGTTTTGGTCATTTTACCTAATTTCGCATATTAGCTTAGAATTTAATTATAGAATCAGTTACTTGAAGTGTTATTTACATTATGCGATTGGATTGAATAGATTTGGGCCATTTGGAGTCGAGTACTCGTGGCAAGAGCGTAGTTTCGAGTTGACTTTGAGTCGGTTCGAGGTAAGTGGCTTGTCTAACCTTGTGTGGGGAACCTTGCCCTTAGGATATGATATATTTGATAATTGAAATACCTTGTACGTGAGGTGACGAGCGCATACTTGAGCTAATTGTTGAAAATCCGATTTTTCCTTAAGTATTTCAATTGAGTTCTCTTTTTCCTGTTTTATTCTACTTGTGAATTTAACCTGTTGCTAGTTCAGGAAAGCATGTTTAGTTGACTTAATTGCCTATTTGCTTAAACTGCCTTAATTGCATTACGTGAAGCATGTTAGGCTAGAATTTAATGTTTACTTGGTACGAAATTTAGCTTAATTGGGTATTCTTGTGTTGCTGCTGTGTGTTTTTACTTTGGGACTACAGGACGGAATCCTGGGAGATCCCTTATACATATTTATGATCTGAATTGAGGAGCGGAATACAAAGAGATCCCTAGCACGTATATTGAGGATACTAAGAGATCCTCGGGATACCGAGAGATCCCTAGCATATATTGAGGATACAAAGAGATACTCGGTATACCAAGAGATCCCTAGCATATATTGAGGATACCAAGAGATCCTCGGGATACCAAGACATCCCCGGTTATCATCCTTGTTATGAGTGGTACTTCCTTGTGGTTTGCCTTCATCTCTGTTTCTGTTATTGTACTCTTATTTTCCTGTGTAGATTCTTACTGTAGATTCTCAATTGTACTGCTTATCTTATCCTGTCATCTTTATATTTATTTAATCTTAATAGGGCCCTAACCTTCCTCGTCACTACCCAACCGAGGTTAGGCTTGGCACTTACTGAGTACCAATGTGGTGTACTCATGCCTCTTCTGCGCATGTTTTTCATGTGCAGATCCAGGTACCGCTACTCACGCCTATCATCCTTGAGGAGGCGACTGCTCTAGAGACTTCGACGTACATCTGCCGCGTCCGCAGACTGAGAAGTCGCTTTATATTCCTGCTTTTAGTATTTAGCCCTTCTGTATTTTTCTGTTCTTATTAGACATTCTGGAGTTAGAGCTGTATAGTATTGATCATAGCTTGTGATTCGTGGGTTTCTGGGTCTTAGATTTATGTATTGGTATTGAGAGTTAAACATGGTGTGAGCCAAGCGGCACATTTAAACACTGTTACTACTTTATTTTTGTTTTAAATTGTTTTACTTCCGCAAATTTTGGTTTTTTTTCTGCAAATTAGGCTTACCTAGTCGTAGAGACTAGGTACCGTCATGATGGTTCACGGAGGGTGAACCGGGGTCGTGAGACCTAACTCTTAAGATATTCCTATTTCTTTTAGATTTGTCTTAGATCTGTGTATACTATGAGCTTTTGTTGTTTTCCTCACAGGTTTTTCCGATTTTTTCTAAAGTAACTCTTCATCTTCAAACTAGGGTTCTTAAACACCTTTTTCAAAACACTTCTTTCTTCTGATTTTTTGTATTAATCTGTAAGTCTCTATGGTTAAAACGTTTGTTTAAGTTTTCTCCTCTATTCGAGTTATTCTGTTGAAAACACTAATTCCGTCTCCTAAACTTCTTTAGATTTGTACAGATATGAGAAAGATCGAACATATTTTTACTTGTTTTTATGGAAAATCTCTTGATTTTTGAGTGGCTTGTCATCTTCCTAAACTAGGGTTTATGAAAATCTTTTTTTTTCTTCGAAATGTTTTCTGATTTAAGTACTTAATTCCCTGCGTCTATGTGCTTTGACTGATTTCGTTGAGTTATTCCTTGACCCTAACTAGCCTATGTCAAAAACCCCAATTTTTAGGGTTCTTCGTTTGTTTTCTGTGTATGACTTACTGATTCTCGTGTTTCTTTTGAGTTCTTGTGATTTCTTATGACTGTCTTGCTCTATTTATATGTTAAACATGCTGACTCTTTTGCGTGACTTTCTCTTTGATTGATTCTGAATTCCTTATTACTTGGTGTAATTTGAAAATTTTCCTTTGGAACCCCCGACTCCTACCTTTCTACTTAATTTGATTAGTTGTTTGCCTTAATTAACTTTTTCTTGCCTTGTCTGCATTGCTACTTAATTCTTACTGATTTTTTCCTTAGTTTGAAAATTTTCTGAACTTAACCTTAATTACCTATTCTATACTAGTACTATTTTGAAATCTTTCCTTATTTGATATACTCCAATCGTGTATGATTTCTTTCCTTACTTATCACCTACTCTTTACCATTTACACTGACTCCCTTAATCAAAGGGAGATTCGAACTAATTTTTATACTGAGTTCTATAATTACTGAAGAATTTATTCTTGCCTATTTTAAACAGTTTTCAAACTACTATATAAACGACTCTCTTCTACAGTCTTAAGACACGAACAATTAGTTCAAAAAAAACACACACACACACACACATAAAAATTCTTTCTTTTCTTTCTGCTACTTGTGCTAACTGCTTGTCTAGCCGGCTGAAAGCCAAGACTGGACTGTGGAACTCTACTTGCCTTACTTTCTGCATTTTTGTTTCCTTAACTGGTATGTTCCTAGTTCAATTCTGAAATTTAACTCTATGTGCTCCCTGTTTGTTAATCCATGTCTCCTTCTGCACTAATTTAATGGCTTATGTATTTAATTGCCCTTCTTGTTTACTACTTTATTCAATATGCTTAAGTTTTGCCCTCTCTTGTTTAAGTGTGTAATCAGCATGTCCGGGTATCACTTGTCTTGCTTGATACTCGGCCAGCATGTCTACTGCTTTCTTACATTTTTCTACTACAATTCTGCCCTAACCTCCTAACCCCCAATACATTATAAGAATGTGTTTGTAACACCCAGTCACTATGTGATCCTGAACCCTTCCCCCTAAAACTAATGAGTAACTCGCCTTAGCACCCCCTGATCTAATACTGTTAAGCTCCTGGCATGAACACTTTGGGATAGACTATTGATGTGACTATTTAAGTTCTGTAATACTTCTCTGGTGTTAACTTGTGTGCAAATATGCTTTCACATATGAACTACGTGTCCCCAATTCCTCCTTTCCATGTTTGTGTTTGAACTATGTATGTTGATTGGGTCTTGAGTTGCTGACTGTCCTGTTTCTTGTCTTCTCCAAAGTGGTATTCACTAAGGCAAACTCTTCTATTGCTTTTTTTCCAAAACTTATTTCAAACTAATATTTGTCAAAACTATTTCCAACTCAACTCTTTTAAATCTATGTCACATGTACTCTTAGACCACTAGGTTCTGCCCTTTTTATGTAAGCCTTGCCTTTGGACCCTAGAGCTCCCTCTGAACTTGGACACACAAAAGCTGGCCTTTCCACACTGCACTTACTCTGTCTTGGCTATGAAATCTGCATGTGAGTACTGCCCGGAATCCCTTGAGGTTCTTAGGGAACTCTAACACACTCAGATATGGGAAAGGCTATGGAACAATCTTGGTACTTGAAGTGATTTATGACATAACTCAGGGAGGAAGTCCTATCAGGCTCTCTATAGTGTAACTTCTTATTTTTCATTTATATTTATTTGATTCATTTCAATGTTGGTCTGTAATAACCTATTGTAAACAAGTATTGGGTTTGGCTAGTGAAAAGAGATGTGGTAAATATGCATGCTATAGTTGTTAAAGGTAGAAATGTTATTAGGTTTATATACCTAATTGCGCAAGAAAAACCATGCTTAGGATTCATACATGCATTAGAAATCATGCTCTTAGGTCCCCATGTTTATTGTTTCAGCATGTGCATCTTTACAAAAATCATGTGTTAAAATCTGTTAATAACTAACATTTTACCATTATGTTATGCGCTGCCATGTACACTTAGAGATCCTACCTTAGGATAAGAACAATGCTGATAAACAAATCATTTCCATATCTTCTGCATATTCTGAAAGTACGTGATACTTATGCATTTAGAAAAAATCCTGCTCAGGTCCTGCATACATCACTCTGCATTTTTGTGCATTAGATATCATACCTTTAGAATTATATTTACATCCTCTTAGGCATCTCTAGTTTAATTATGGATAAAAATAGACTAATCCAGCTGGTAATAATTTCGGAATTCTGAACCTTTAGAACAACATGTTTAGTAATGCAATTCAAACTGTCTTCCCTAAGTAACCCTGATAACTGGAACACTATTTTACACCTAGGCAAGCCTTAGGTGCTAAATTTGTCAGAACTAAAAACCTGCTTCTTTGTGTATGCTTCTTAGTTATCAATTGTTAAAATCAGTAGGCAATCCTGATTCGGACTTCTTTTCTAAGTCATGTAATAAAACTGATTCTGCTGTTGTCACTTAGATACCATGCATAGGATATGAATTTAGACCTTAATTGTGTATGAGTCATGTTGTTTGTGTGCATTACTTGTGGAGGTATATCTGAGCCTTCTATTTGTTTCCTGTGCTTTCTCCCATAAATGCAGTCCTATGTGTTCTTATTTGTCGCCTAGTATTTTGCCTTTAAACCTGAGGGTCTGCCTAGAACCCCCCTCTTTTAAAGGATAGGAGTCCTAAATTCCTCCGGGACTGATAGAGAGGGACGAGTAACAGCATGCAATAGGGGTCGAGACCAACCTTTGCTTTAATTACCTTCACGGGGCGGGAAAGGGTAGATATGGATATGAAGACCGGTGCGTTAATACCACATCTAGCCCCTCTTTGAGGAGAGTCATACCGGGTATTTCATTGATGTGATCCGTGTTATAAATAAACCTAGGACACCCCCATTTACATTCACAAATGTGCTTAGATTGTAATTCCTTTAAACTTTTGCTTTTCCATTAATTGCTTTTCAAACACCTGTGTATTTAAACTTAAATCCCCTACTATTTGAGCCATACCTATTTATTTGCTAATTGTACAAATTCACAAAATCCGTTTGGCGGGAACCACACTAGTGGATCCTGAGGGGTGCCTAACACCTTCCCCTTAGGATAATTTCAAGCCCTTACCCTATCTCTGGTTATCAAACGTAGTTAAAAATGAACCTTATAGGTTCCCTAACGCACCTTAAATCATTAGGTGGCGACTCTTCAAAAATGCAAAACCCCTTTCCCAAAAGGAAAGAATTGTCCCAACCAAAATGTCATAAACCCGATTCCGCGAAGGAAAAAAAGGGGTGCGGCCAGCATGGCGACTCTTCTGGGGATATTTAGGCTTTTACCATTTCATACCATCTTTGTGAATTTGTACCCCTCCCTATGTGCAATTACTTGTTTAATTTTCTTTAAGCATGTAATATCTTCTTCAAAAATTAAAATTGACATATCTTTCTTGTTTCTTTCCTTTATAACTGCTTTAAATTATGAAACTGTTGTATTTATCGCTTTCTTAACGTGCAAATACATGCCAACATGCTTTTAATTATTGCATAATCATGCTCAACATCATACTCCACTCGTGCCAAACAAATACTATAGCAACGCTTGATGAGTGGTTGTGCCCTTCCTATATCATTACCCCCTAAATTCAGAAAGGTTTATTTACGGTAAAACTAGTCGATCAGCGGTGCATTCGACAGTTTCGTGCCTTCCCCCTTGAGTTGTCCGCTCAAGGGTACTAGTCTAAAACCCTATAAAAACCTCACTCTGTTTAAATTGCGCATGCATCATGGTCAAACCTAGTCGAGTCAGTTACGTTGTCCACGTAATGATCCTTTAAGATAGCCTTGTCCAAAAGTCCACTGGGTTTCCCTAAACCCAAACGGACATCATCACATTTTGTGCATTTATTTGGAGAACTAAATGCTTCATGCTAATTATTGATATTAAATAGTTGAGTCTGGTGGGGGTAAGGGCTTAACCTTGTTTGTCTTGCAGAAATATGAGGCACGAAGTCCCCAGATTCGGCATGGTCACAATATCCACCCAAGATTGCTAAGTTGGTGGGAAGATTTACATTCTAGTGACAAAACCCTCATCAGAAAATATCTGGGTAATCTACCATCCCTCCTGGAGATCCAGCCTAACAACATGATAATAGAAGCTGCTACCTTATTTAGGATTGTGAAAGGGACGTGTTCTGCTTTGGGGACATCGAGATGACTCCTTTGCTAGAGTATATAGGAGTATTGGCTAGTCTAGTGTGGGAAAATCCGGGTTTGCTAATGCTGAGAACCACACAGGCAAGGGTTTCCTAAAAATGATGGGCTTGAAGAAGAATGTAGAATCGGTATGCCTAAAGGAATCGTACATCCCTTTTGACTACCTTTATGAAAGGTACGGTCACAACAAATCATACCATACCTACCATGACGAGTTTGCCATCACATCCTTGGGACATATCCATCGTAGGGTTTTTGTCTATGTTTTGCTTCCTGGGTCTGATCGTGTTTCCAATGAAGAAAGGGAGAATCCATACTAGGATGGCTATGGTAACCAAGACCCTAATGGAGGGGATTGGTGGGTAGACATTCAGCATTGTACCCATTATCATCGCAGACATATACCGTGCCTTAGAGAAGTGTCAACGAGGAGCGAGACACTTCGAAGGCTGCAATCTACTACTTCAACTTTGGCTCATGGAACATCTCCAAAAGGGCGAATACCGACAAGAAATTCTGTGAAGGTTCTAGGATGATCACATCGCTTTCCACCATCCAAAGCGAATGAATTACATCCCCGACATGTTCGCTCAGCCTGAGAATGCCAAAGGATGGGTTGAGCTCTTTGATAATCTGACTGAAGAATAGGTTCAATGGATGTTCGAGTGATTTCTGACAGAAGAGTTCATCGCCCGATCCGGAGATGAACCTTTCCTGATACTGATTGGTCTAAGAGGAACATACCCTTATGTCCCTCTTCGAGTTATGAGACAAGCAGATAGGAAGCAAGTCATACCCAAGGTCGACAAGATGAGCCATCTTCGAGCTGACTTCTAAAATGATGATAGTCCCCACAAGTGCCAAGCCTAGCACATGTGTCATTACAAGATCGTAATGGGGAAAGATACCATCGAACCAGACAGATATCATACAGGTTGTACCCCATTCTATTCGGGTTAGTTGGAAGATAATTGGGATGGTCTAGGCCAGTTAGGGTTCGTTCGAGGTCACAGAATTATAGATGAAAAGACCGAGGCACAAGTCAGGTACAACTAGCTGCGCAAAAGGATCCATGAATGCGAGAGAGAACACCGTAAGATACAGGAGTCCAACCAGAAGCTGATTGAGGAATGGAAAGACATGGCTATCAGTGCCAACAAAAGGCTGAGATACTTGGAGCGAGTCATAGTAGAACTGGAGGTAAAATTTCTCAAAAGGGTTGAAGACTGTCAAAAGGCTTAAGGGACCGAAGGTGTACATCTAAACAGGGCATACCTGTTGCTGGGACTTCGCGAATTGGGGAAGCTGTTTGACGGAGCCAAGGATATCGAATCTGGGGAAGGTCCTTCTAGGACCAAATAGATATGGATTTACTTTTTCGCTTTATGGATGTAATAAGGCCAATGGCTATTAGTGACTTTTATTTCTTGCTTATTTTGTGTCGTTTTGGGATTCGCCTATCTTTATCAATAAAACAAGGCATTTAGCATTAAAAGTTCTCCAAGTCTATTTGTCGCTAGGCCTACCTCGAGCACAAAGAGGTTCCCAAATTAGGACACGTTTTACATTCCCTCACTATGTGTTTACATATTGCAGTACTTTTTATAACCCTCACTGACTTGATTACCTTTTGTTTTATTTTTGTTTTTATTATTCCCCTTCCCAAAGGTTAGTTCGTGCACTCTGGCATAATCATTTTATTTCACAAGATCCAGGGGTCCTCTACCCACTCCTCCTCTTATTCCCTCTAAAGTCAAGAACAAAGGCAAGAATAAAATGGAAGATTTAAACAACATAGGAAGGAGAACACAACTAAACGGGTAGAGGCCACTGATGGCCAGGGTATTCGGGTTTCTTAACGAGAATGTGTCACAACTTGAACAGAAACTGTTGAAATTCCAGGAAGAGCTCGATCAGGTTCGGAATCTGGAAAACCTGTCATTTTCTCTCAGCACCCCAGATATCAACTTCCCCAACGCTCAAAACCCTACACCTCCTCAAAATATCCCAAAACAGCAGAATCATCCTGCACCTCACCATCATGCTGCTCTACCGAAGAACCAATGCAACACCTGCCATACCCCAAACTACACCACACTACTCATCGAACTTCACAAACGACCATTTCCACACCCATACACCAGGCCACCATTACACTTCTATCTATGTGGAAACCATGCCACACTCCACCCAACCTATCTCATGCACACCTAAATATGATGAAAAGGATCTGTTTGTCAGGAGCTTGGCCGAGGAACTTAAGAAACTAACCACCCGGATTCAGGGCGTTGAGGGAAGCAAAGGAATCGAGGTGCCCAACTATGAGGATCTTTGCATACAGCCTGATGTCGAACTACCTGAGGGGTACAAACCTCCAAAGTTTGAAATGTTTGATGGTACCAGTGATCCAAGGGTCCATCTGAGGACATATTGCGACAAGCTGGTTGGAGTAGGGAAGGATGAAAGGATCTGCATGAAGCTGTTCATAAGGAGTTTGAAAGGAGATGTATTATCTTGGTACATCATCCAAGATCCTAAGAAGTGGTCAAGCTGGGTAGGCATGACATCTGACTTTATGGACAGATTCACGTTTAATACAGAGAATGCACCAGACATCTTCTATATCCAGAATTTAAAGAAGAAGCCCACGGATATATTTTGCGAGTATGCTACTCACTGGAGGTCCGAGGCTGCTAAGGTCAGATCCGCCTTAGAAGAGGAGCAAATGAACAAGTTCTTTGTCCGGGCTCAGGACCCACAGTACTATGAACAACTGATGATGATTGAGAACCACAAGTTCTCCGACATTATCAAATTAGGTGAAAGAATTAAAGAAGGTATTAAAGTGGTATGGTCACAAATTTTGAGGCCTTACAAGCTACAAATAAGGCTTTTTAGTCCAGTGGTGTGTCCAAGAAAAGGAACGTAGGGGCCATGTTGGTTGCACAAAGGACCAAGTCTCCCCTCAAATACCAAGCTTACCTAACACCTCTACTCACATATCAGCCAACCCCAAATTACCAAGCACCCTCACCCTCATACCAAGCTCTGCCACCAACTTATCAGTCACCTCCACCTCCTACATATCAACCTACTTCACCCAGATACTCCTAACCCGCTCATGTCTACCAAACCTATAATGCTCAACCATCCCACTGTCAATCACCCCCTACATGCCAAAATTTCCCTAGAACCCGACCTAATTTTGATCACAGACCTCCAAAACAATATACAGCCATCGCTGAACCCATTGACCAACTGTATGAGAGTCTCAAAGCAGCCGGTTATGTCACCCCCATCCCTGTTGCAATCCCTGAGAATCCTTCTTAGTGGGTTAACCCAAACAAGGCCTGTGCATACCACTCCAGCATGAAAGGACACACCATCAATGAATGTTGCTCCTTGAAAGACAAGATACAGTCTTTGATTGATAACAAGATCATTATGGCAAAGGAACCAGCTCCAAACATCCGCAACAACCCTTTGCCAGACCATAAGCGTGGAGGTATCCACATGATTGAAGTAGAAGATGACTGGGATCCCGAGGGATCAATCGGGCTGATCGTAGAAGGTGATAACCCGAAGAAACCAACAATTACTCTTAATCCAATCATAGTCCAGATCCAACTGTCCGAGGACGCTGAGGTAAATATGTTTGTACCTCGTGAGTTTGAAGCAGCGCCATTCACAAAGACACCGGCACCAGTTGAGATTGAATTCATGTCTTCGGCAAATGCACCCGCACCATTTGAGGTTGCAATCTTGCCACCCAAGGCACATGTTCCATTCGAAGTAAGGATAGTCTCACCGGTCCCAATGGTGATGTAAACCATGCCACCATTCTATACAAATGTTGTACCCTGGGACTATACAGTCGAGGCGAGAAGTAAGGGCAAGGTCAGGATTGAAGAAACTGTCACGACACAGGGTATGACAAGAACTAGTAGAGTCTATACCCCTGAACATCTAGCTGAATCAAGCAAGTAGGCCTCCAATCGGCCGCCCCTCATTGAGATAGGTCCAGACAACCTTTGGAGGAAAATACAAGCCAAGGAATATTCAGTCATCGACTAGTTAAACAAGACGCCAGCACAAATATCCATTCTCTCCTTGCTGCAAAATTTTGAGATGCACAAGAATGCCTTGTTAAAAGTGCTAAATAAAGCATACGTACCAAGTAACATCACTAGCAGGGAAGTGGCTAATATGGTAGGACAAATGCTGGAAAGCCATAAGATCACCTTTTATGAAGACGAGCTACCACCTGAAGGGTTGGGGCACAACAAAGCACTACACATCACTATGCAATGCGAAGATTATTTCATTACTAGAGTCATGATCGATGGAGGTCAAAGGTCCATCACTAGTGAGATTAGTCTATGCCTACAGATGGGACCAACTTGGTTTGAGGTCGATTTCCAGGTAATAGATGTACCAGCATCTTACAACTTGCTATTGGGACGGCTATGGATTCATGCTACTGGGGCCGTAGCATCAACGTTGCATCAGGCAGTAAAGTTTGAATGGAATCACCAGGAAGTGATCACTCACAGCGATGGTAGCAACCCTATATACAGTCGCCAAACCATTCTAGCAATCGAGAGAAGAAGGAAGTTGGGTGGAGAAACTTACCACCACATTGAACGGGTCAATGCTATCGACAAAGACAAATGGTGGGATAGCAAAATCGAGAGTATACTGAGTTGGAGTGGGTACAAACCTGGCAAAGGGCTCGGCAAGAACCTCCAAGGAATCTCTAAACCTATAAAACTCAAGAAACATGGCACTACCTTCGGTTTGGGTTATGAATACACCTGGGAAGAATTCAATAACCAGTTGCCACCATGGCGCGGTCCTTACTATCCACTAGAGCAGCCAATACCACATCTGGAGCAGACCTTCCAACAGACCGACATTATTTATGGGTCAGATGAAGAAGAAGCACTTGCAGCAATAAAGAACTTGTTTCTAGAGGACAGTGATATGGACTGTTGCATTATTCTCGAGGAGGAGGGGGAGAAAGGCCCTTCCATACAGGCTGTGAGTAGAGGGGCACATCTCAAGAATTGGACCATTAGGACAACCAAAGCCCGACGTGCCTCGGGGTAGCAAGACTAAAACAAGCATTATTCACTATTTTTACTAAATGATTTTCTTTTCGCATTTTTCAATTCCTGCAATAAGATCTTCGATGTTCAAAACCGTATTCAATTTATCAAAAGCATTTTCGATTTTTCTTATGAAGTAATATTTATTGCTATCATTTTCTCTCCTTGCTTACCTATACAGCATTACTATTACTTGTCTTGATGAACCATGACTGTGACATGCAATGAGACAACACAACAAACAGACATGGATTCAGAAGAAGATGACATATCTGAAGAGATTGTCAAAGAAGTTGAGAATTTTGAGAATAGACCTAAGTCCAACATGGACGAGACTGAGATTGTCAACCTGGGAGATGCAGAAAACATTAAGGAAATGTGAATCAGCATTCACCTATAGCCATCAGAGAAGAAAGAATACACAGAATTTCTGAAGGAGTATGAGGACATATTTGCCTGGTCATATGATGACATGACTGGTCTGAGTACGTCTATTGTGTCTCACAAACTGCCAACCGATCCAAAGTACGTCTATTGTGGCTCACAAACTGCCAACCGATCCAATGTGTCCACCGGTAAAGCAAAAGCTCAGAAAGTTCAAGCCTAATATGAGTTTGAAAATCAAAGAAGAAGTTACCAAATAGATCAACGCTAAGGTTCTCAGGGTAGTAGAATACCCGACAAGGTTAGCCAACATTGTGCTAGTGCCAAAGAAGGATGGGAAAGTCATAGTCTGTGTCGACTACCGGGATTTCAATCAGGCTAGTCCGAAAGACGACTTGCCTTTGACAAATATACACATCCTGATTGACAATTGCGCCAAGCATGAGCTACAGTCATTCATAGATTGCTTCGCTAGTTATCATCAGATCTAGATGGATGAGGAAGATGCTGAGAAAACAGCTTTCATTACGCCGTGGGGAGTGTACTATTACAGGATGATGTCATTCGGCCTGAAGAATGCAGGGGCCATCTACATGAGGGACATGACTACCATTTTTCATGATATGATACACAAAGAGATATAGGTATATGTGGATGATGTTATTATCAAATCCAAGAAGGTCACTAACCACATAGAGGATCTGAGGAAGTTCTTCAACAGACTATTGAGATACAAACTGAAACTAAACCCTGCAAAGTGCGCATTTAGAGTTCCTGCTGGGAAATTGCTTGGGTTTATTGTGATTCACCGAGGAATAGAACTGGATCCATCAAAAGTCAAATCCATTCAGGAACTACCACCGCCAAAGAACAAAAAGGATGTGATAAGTTTCTTGGGAAAGCTTAACTATATCAGTCGATTCATAGCACAGTCTACAGTTATCTGTGAGCCAATCTTTAAGATGTTAAAGAAGGCCGCCACCACCAAATGGACCTATGACTGCCAAAAGGCCTTCGACAAAATCAAGGATCACCTGTCAACACCGCCAGTCTTAGTCCCGCCCGAGCCAGATAAACCTTATTACTCTACCTTGCAGTGTTAGATGGAGCTTTCGGATGCATTCTGGGGCAGTATGATGAAACAGGGAGGAAGGAACAAGCCATTTATTATCTCAGTAAGAAGTTTGCCCCGTACGAGGCCCGGTATTATCTATTGGAACGCACATGTTGTGCTATGACTTGGGTAGCTCAGAAGCTGAGACATTACTTCTACGCCTATACTACATATCTCATATTAAGGATGGATCCTTTGAAGTACATCTTTCAGAAGCATATGCCCACTGGCAAGCTAGCCAAGTGGCAAATCCTGTTGAGTGAATTCGACATTGTTTACGTAACTCAGAAAGCGGTCAAGGGACAGGCACTGGCAGACCACCTTGCTGAAAACCCCGTAGATGGAGGATACGAACCCCTAAAAATGTATTTCCTTGATAAAGAGATATTATTCATAAGAGAAGACATTGCGGAATACTATGACGGTTGGAGAATGTTCTTTGATGGAGCAACAAACTTCAAAGGAGTTGGCATAGGAGTAGTCCTAATATCATAAACCGGCCAGCATTATCCAGTGTTTTCCAAACTCAGGTTCCCCTACACCAACAATATGGCTGAGTATGAAGCCTGCATCTTAGAACTCAAAATGGCCATTGACATGAACGTTCAAGAGTTTCTAGTGATTGGAGATTCAGACTTACTTTTACATCAGGTACGAGGAGAATGGGCAACCAAGAACTCCAAGATACTTCTGTATCTGCATCATGTACAGGAATTGAGAAAGAGGTTCACGAAGACGGAATTCCAGTATGTTCCTAGAGTCCAGAATGAGTTCACTGATGCATTGGCTACCCTATCATCTATGATACAACATCCAGACAAGAATTTCATTGATCCTATTCCAGTAAAAATCCATAATTAGAAAGCTTATTGTGCCCATGTCGAAGAGGAAGCTGACGGAAAGCCTTGGTTTCATGATATCAAGGAATATTTGGCAAAAAAACAGTACCCAGAGCTTGCTAATCCTACTCAAAAACGTACATTTCGGAGATTTTACAACAACATCTTTCACAGCAGAGGAATCCTGTATAGGAGGACTCCCGATTTAGGATTATTAAGATGTGTCGACACAAAGGAAGCATCCAGGATACTAGAGGAAATTCATGTTAGGACCTACGATCCACATATGAACAGTTTTGTCCTAGCAAAGAAGATACTCCAGGCTGGCTACTTTTGGATGACTATGGAGACAGATTGCATCCAGTATGTCCGAAAATGCCACCGTTGTCTGATATATGCAGACATGATAAAGGTACCTCCAAGCGAGCTTCACACAACAAGCTCACCGTGGCCGTTCGCCGCCTGGGGAATGGACGTTATTGGACTAATCGAGCCTGCTACTTCCAACGGACACAGGTTTATCCTGGTAGCCATAGACTATTTCACCAAATGGGTCGAAGCAGCATCTTACAAAGTAGTGACTAAGAAAGTTGTGGCAGACTTTGCCCACGACTGCATTGTGTGTCGATTCGGGATTCCAGAGTTAATCATTACTGATAATGGCTCCAACCTCAAGAGCGACTTGATGAAAGCTATGTGCGAAACTTTCAAGATCAAACACAAGAATTCCACAGCCTACAGGCCTCAGATGAATGGAGCTGTAGAAGCCGCCAACAAGAATATCAAGAAGATATTGAGGAAAATGATAAAGAATCACAGACAGTGGCACGAGAAGTTATTATTTGCTCTTCTGGGGTATCGTACCACAATCCACACATCAATCGGGGCAACCCCCTATATGCTGGTTTACGTTACAGAGGTTGTCATTCCTGCTGAGTTAGAAATTCATTCCCTAAGGATCATACAAGAAGCTGAGCTTGACGATGTAGAGTGGGTAAAAAGTTGTTATGAGCAGCTAGCCCTTATAGATGGAAAGAGAAGGAATGCGGTCTGCCATGGTCAACTCTATCAGCACAGAATGTCCAGAGCCTTCAACAAAAGAGGCAAGCCAAGACAGTTTGCACCGAGGCAGCTGGTGTTAAAGAAAAAATTTTCATATCAAGATGAAGCTAAATGGAAGTTCTCTCCCAACTGGCCGGGTCCATACATGGTTCACCGGGTTTTAACAGGAGGAGCCCTCATACTTGCAGAAATGGACGGAGAAGTCTGTCCAAAGTCAATCAATTCAGATGCAGTCAAGCGTTACTATGTGTAATCTTTATGCTTTCCTTATATGATGTAAATTGAACTACGCCTTACCTGATTCCCGTTTAAGATAGGATATGTAGGCAGCCCTACGGGTTCGGTCACAATTTAATAAAAAATTTCATTTCCCCCGCAATTGGAAACTAGGGCAGAATATTTTGAGGGTAGTAATTTCAACAGATCACCACATGAGCAACAGTCAGAAACGTCAACCCATCAAACTGGGGCAGATTTTTGAGGAGGACCCTCAAAATTCCATAGCAGGAGAGGTTGCAATGTCCTGAACTACGTCACAGTCGTCGGTTCATCTAAAATGCTATTTTTAATTTATGTCATACTTTTACAAAATCATGCATGTTATTATTGAAACTACTTTGTTTAGCAACGCTACCCTAATAATACAAACGGTATCACCAGATCAAAGCTGAATGAGTCAAGCAAAGGCCAACGGGGATACGAACTAACCTCCCCTTACAAAACTCACGATTTTTCTTTGGATGCAGGCACTAGGATTGTGAAATCATTAGACGTACTGTACGCCCACGGGAAAAACATTGTTCAAAATACGATTCTCAGAACCGTTACACTTACCAACATTTCTATCAGCACACACCAGTGATGTTCCATATGTCACAATGTTCCCAATAATCACAATGCCACAATCTGCTATCAGCTAAGAAAACTCCACTGTTATTTGTTATTTTATTTCTTGCATAAGGCTACCATTCTTTATTCCAAGACTAAACGTTGTCTCCATCTACATCTGCATTGCATAAGGCTACTATTCTACCTTCAAATTTGCATAACGCTACCATTCTGCCTTCCGAGACTAAACGTTGTCTCCATTTGCATCTGCATTGCATAAGGCTACTATTCTGCCTTCCAATTTGCATAAGGCTACCATTCTGCTTTCCGAGACTAAACACTATCTGCATCTACATTACATAAGGCTACTATTCTTCCTTCTAATTTGCATAAGGCTACCATTCTGCCTTCCAATCTGCATAAGGCTACCATTCTGCCTTCCGAGGTTAAGCTCTACCTCCATTTGCATCTGCATTGCATAAGGCTACTATTCTGCCTTCCAATCTGCATAAGGCTACCATTCTGCCTTCTGAGGTTAAGCTCTACCTCCATCAACATCTACATTGCATAAGGCTACTATTTTGCCTTCCAATTTGCATAAGGCTACCATTCTGCCTTTTGAGGCTAAGCTCTGGCTCCATTTTTTTCTTCAAAACTAAGCGCTATCCCAAGCACTATTTATCTCACTTCTCTTATGGGTTAAGATCTGACCTTTAATTCGCAAGACTGAGCTCTGTCTTATCCGCATCATACTATTGCAACCTTTATGGGCTGAAATATCACCAACTCATCCAAAGGCGTCATCGTTCGGAGGCATCATCTTCATAGCCCAAGAACACCATGTCATGGCCTAAGGATCTCTTTCAATCTTTTGCATATCATTATTCAAAGGTGTCATGGTTCGGAGGCACCACCCTCATAGACCAAGAATATCATTTCATGGCATGCGAATCCCTTATCATACGCTTCATGGCCCAGGACATCATGGTCTGAGGACGTCATTCCTAACCGTCCAAAGACAACATTCATGGTCCGACAGGAATTTGCATCTTGTTCAAATTTATGCACAGTATACGCTTGTATTGCTTCTATTTGTAGGTAAGCCGGCGAGCAACGGCTATCTCGGTAGGAATGATCCCACTCCAGTTTCCTCAAGCTATATCGAATCTAACCATTCCCGTAAACCGTTCACTCACCCAACCCTAGGTATTGCGTTCGTTATTGAAATGGCTTCATCAGTATACTCCATCGATGGATCCTGAACTACATACGGCATGATTCTTACAGAACTAGGGATATGTAGGCAACTCAAAAACCAGGGTGCGGCCTAAACCTCTTCAAACCATTTCGCTCGGTCAAAATTAGCCATCATATCTTTATCCGACAACTCTTTCTTAGATCTGTACAGAATCTCTTTCAATCTTTTGCATATCATTATTCAAAGGTGTCATGGTTCGGAGGCACCACCCTCATAGACCGAGAATATCATTTCATGGCATGCGAATCCCTTATCATACGCTTCATGGCCCAGGACATCATGGTCTGAGGACGCCATTCCTAACCGTCCAAAGACAACATTCATGGTCCGACAAGAATTTGCATCTTGTTCAAATTTATGCACAATATACGCTTGTATTGCTTCTATTTGTAGGTAAGCCGGCGAGCAACGGCTATCTCGGTAGGAACGATCCCACTCCAGTTTCCTCAAGCTATATCGAATCTAACCATTCCCGTAAACCGTTCACTCACCCAACCCTAGGTATTGCGTCCGTTATTGAAATGGCTTCATCAGTATACTCCATCGATGGATCCTGAACTACATACGGCATGATTCTTACAGAACTAGGGATATGTAGGCAACTCAAAAACCAGGGTGCGGCCTAAACCTCTTCAAACCATTTTGCTCGGTCAAAATTAGCCATCATATCTTTATCCGACAACTCTTTCTTAGATCTGTACAGATTTGAGAAAGATCGAACTTATTTTTACTTTTTTTTATGGAAAATCTCTTGATTTTTGAGTGGCTTGTCATCTTCCTAAACTAGGGTTTCTGAAAATCCTTTTTTTTCTTCGAAATGCTTTCTGGTTTTAAGTGATTAATTCCCTGCGTCTATGTGCTTTGACTGATTTCGTTTAGTTCTTCCTTGACCTTAACTAGCCTATGTCAAAAACCTTAAATATTAGGGTTCTTCGTTTGTTTTCTATGTATGACTTACTGATTCTCATGTTTCTTTTGAGTTCTTGTGATTTCTTGTGATTGTCTTTCTCTATTTATATGTTAAACATGCTGACTCTTTTGCATGACTTTCTCTTTGATTGATTCTGAATTCCTTATTACTTGGTGTGATTTGAACATTTTCCTTTGGACCCCTCGACTCCTACCTTTCTACTTAATTTGATTAGTTGCTTGCCTTAATTATCTTTCCCTTGCCTTGTCTGCATTGCTACTTAATTCTTACTGATTGTTTCCTAAGTTTGAAAACTTTCTGAACCTAGCCTTAATTACATATTCTATACTGGTACTATTTTGAAATCTTTCCTTATTTGTTATACTCTAGCCGTGTATGATCTTTCCTTACTTGTCACCTACTCTTTACTATTTACACTGACTCCCTTAATCAAAGGGAGATTCGAACCGATTTTTATATTGAGTTCTATAATTACTGAAGAATTGATTCTTAGCCTATTTTAACCAGTTTTCAAACTACTATATAAATGACTCTCTTCTACAGTATTAAGACACGAACAATTAGTTCAAAAAATACACACACATAAAAATTCTCTCTTATCTCTCTGCTACTTGTGCTAACTGCTTGTCTAGCCGGCTGAAAGCCAAGGCTAGACTATGGAACTCTACTTGCCTTACTTTCTGCATTTTTGCTTCCTTAACTAGTATGTTCCTAGTTCAATTCTAAAATTCAACTCTATGTGCTCCATATCTGTTAATCCATGTCTCCTTCTGCACTAATTTAATGGCTTATGTATTTAATTGCCCTTCTTGTTTACTGCTTTATTCAGTATGCTTAATTTTTGCCCTCTCTTGTTCAAGTGTGTAATCAGCATGTTCGGGTATCACTTGTCTTGCTTGATACTCGGTCAGCATGTCTACAGCTTTCTTACATTTTTCTACCACTATTCTGCCCTAACCCCCTAACCCCCAATACATTGTAAGCATGTGTTTGTAACACCCGTCACTATGTGATCCTAAACCCTTCCCCCTAAAACTAATGAGTAACTCTATTTAGCACCATCTGATCTAATACTGTTAAACTCCTGGCATGAACACTTTGGGATAGACTATTGTTGTGACTATTTAAGTTCTGTAATACTTTTCTGGTGTTAACCTGTGTGCAAATATGCTTTCACATATGAACTACTTGTCCTCAATTCCTCCTTTCCCTGTTTGTGTTTGAACTATGTATGTTGATTGGCTCTTGAGTTGCTGACTGTTCTTGTCTTCTCCAAACTGGTTTTCAGTAAGGCAAACTCTTCTATTGCTTTTTTTCCAAAACTTATTTCAAACTAATCTTTGTCAAAACTATTTCCAACTCTAACTCTTTTAAATCTATGTCACATGTACTCTTAGACCACTAGGTTCTGCCCCTTTTGTGTAAGCCTTGCCTTGGGACCCTTAAGCTCCCTCTGAACTTGGACACACAAAAGTTGGCCTTTCCACACTGCACTTACTCTGTCTTGTCTATAAAATCTGGGTGTGAGCACTGCCCGGGATCCCTTGAGGTCTTTAGGGAACTCTGACACACCCAAATATGAAAAAGGCTATGGAACAATCTTGGTACTTGAAGTGATCTATTACATAACTCAGGGAGGAAGTCCTAATCAGGCTCTCTATAGTGTAACTTCTCATTTCTATTTATGTGATTCATTTCAATGTTGGTCTGTAATAACCTGTTGTAAACAAGTATTGGGTTTGGCTAGTGAAAAGGGATTGGGTAAATATGCATGCTATAGTTGTTAAGGGTAGAAAACATGTTATTAGGTTTATATTCCTAATTGTGCAATAGAAACCATGCTTAGGATTCATACATGCATTAGAATTCATGCTCTTAGGTCCCCATGTTTATTGTTTCAGCATGTGCATCTTTACAAAAATCATGTGTTAAAATCTGTTAATAACTAGCACTTTACTATTATGTTATGTGCTGCCATGTACACGTAGAGATCCTGCCTTAGGATAAGAACAACGCTGATAAACAAATCATTTCCATATCTTCTGCATATTCTGAAAGTACGTGATACTTATGCATTTAGAAAAAATCCTGCTCAGGTCCTGCATACATCATTCTGCATTTTTGTGCATCAGATATCATGCCTTAGAATTACATTCACATCCGCTTAGTTATCTCTAGTTTAATTATGGATAAAAATAGATTAGCCTAGCTAGTAATAATTCCGAAATTCTGAACATTTAGAACAGCATGTTTAGTAATGCAATTCAAACAGTCTTCTCTAAGTAACCCTGATAACTGGAATATTGTTTTACACCTAGGCAAGCCTTAGGTGCTAAATTTGTCAGAACTGGGAACCTGCTTCTTTGTGTATGCTGCTTAACTGTCAATTGTTAAAATCAGTAGGCAAGCCTGATTCAGACTTCTTTTCTGAGTCATGTAATAAATCTGATTCTGCTGTTGTCAATTAGATACCATGCATATGATCTGAATTTAGACCTTAATTGTATATGAGTCATGTCGTTTATGTGCATTACTTGTGGAGGTATATTTGAGCCTTCTATCTGTTTCCTGTGCTTTCCCCCATAAATGTAGTCTTATGTGTTCTTATTTGTCGCCTAGTATTTTGCCTTTAAACCTGAGGGTCTGCCTAGAACCCCCCCCCCCCTTTTTATAGGATAGGAGTCCTAAATTCCTTCGGGACTGATAGGGAGGGACGGGTAACAGCATGCAATAGGGGTCGAGACCAACCTTCGCTTTATTTACCTTCACGGGGTGGGAAAGGATAGATATGAATATGATGACCGGTGCACTAATACCACATGTAGCCCCTCTTTGAGGAGATTCATACCAGGTATTGCATTGATGTGATCCGTATTATAGATAAACCTAGGACACTCCCCCTTTACATTCACAAATGTGCTTAGATTGTAATTCCTTTAAACTCTTGCTTTTTCATTAATTTTTTTTCAAACATCTGTGTATTTAAACTAAAATTCCCTACTATTTGAGCCATACCTGTTTATTTGTTAATTGTACAAATTCACAAAAACTGTTTGGCCGGGAACCAGACTAGTGGATCCTGAGGGGTGCCTAACACCTTCCCCTTAGGATAATTTCAAGCCTTTACACTGTCTTTGGTTACCAAACGTAGTTATAAATGAACCCTATAGGTGCCCTAACGCACCTTAAATCGTTAGGTGGCGACTCTTCAAAAATGCAAACCCCCCTTCCCAAAAGGAAAGAGTTGTCCCAACCAAAATGTCATAAACCCGATTCCGCGAAGGAAAAAGGGGGGCGCGACACTCACCCAATATCTATTCCTCCCTCTAGAATGGCCCCGCAAAGCTGAGAGTGTTAAAAGAATAATTAAAGGACTTACTTGAAAAAGGCTTTATAAGGCCTAGTGCGTTACCGTGGGGAGCACCTGTGTTGTTTGTGAGAAAGAAATATGATTCCTTACGAATTATTATAGGCAGTTAAATAAGGTGACGATCAAGAATAAGTACCCATTGAGAATTGATGATTTATTTGATCAGTTGCAAGGTGCCAAGTGTTTTTCAAAGATAGACCTGAGTCCGAGTACCATCAGGTAAGGGTTAAGGATGAAGATATTCCGAATACAGCATTCAGGACTAGATATGGGCACTTTGAGTTTCGGGTTATGTCGTTCGGTCTGACCAATGCCCCAACAGTATTCATGGACTTGATGAACCATGTGTTCAAGCTTTTTTTTTAGATCTGTTCGTAATTGTATTTATCGATGATATATTGGTGTATTCTCGTTCAGAGGCTGAGCATACAGATCACTTGCGTATTGTACCCAGAGTCTTAAAAAAGGGAAGCTCTATGCAAAATTCTCTAAATGTGAATTTTGGTTGAACTCTGTAGCTTTCCTTGGGCATTTTATTTTGGGTAAAGACATCTGGGTGGATACACAAGAGACTAAGTCAGTGAAGACTTCACCTAGACCCATAACACCGATGAAGGTTCGTAGCTTCTCCGTTTGGCAGGTTATTACTGTTGATACCCAATTTTTCCCTATATATTTTAAATATGCATAAATACCTTCAAAATAGCATATATATGCATATAAAAGCATGCACAAGGCTTTTATTATTTTTTCCATAATTTTAAGGGTTTAAATTGATTTATTTTCTCCCCTTTTATCCATAAAATCCCCAATAATTATTTACAAAATTATTGTTTTGATAATTTATTTATTTAATTTCTATACTCATGCCAAAATATAGCTAGTATAATTTTTATGCATTTTTATAATTATATTTAGTATTTGTTTTAAGCTAAATTGTATATAATTGCAATATTAGCCCATTTTAAGGTATAATTATATTTTATATGCATAAAATTGGTCCCTATATTTTTAAAATGTCAATTATGTATTTTAAATCATTTTGGCACTTTAAATTATTTTTTAGAAATTTCCTATTATTTTTATAAATTAAATAGGGGGAAAATTGGCTATTTAAATTATAGCCAAATCTGGCTTTCAATTATAGCCTAAATCGGACCCCTCTCCAGCCCAATTTCACACCCAATCACCAAGCCGTCATAAATCCTGGCCGTTGATCTAAAAGATCAACGGCCCTTATTCCTCATTTCCTTTTTAATTTCCAAACGACCCCTAACCCTAAGTCATTTTTCCAAAGGCACCACCTTCAGATGCTCTCATCTTTTCTCCTCTCTCAAACCTAACCCTAAAACTCTGTCAATCCCCTCCTTCTCCGATCATCTCCGGCTACCTCCTTCAACCCCAAGCCTCCAATGGGTCTCTCATCACCTTGCTCATCATCTCTAAGGCCTTCAAGGGCCCTGGGCCATGTCGATTTGGACCTAGGGTTTCCGATTCTGTTGTTCGAGGTTTCTCTAGTGTGATTTTGGGCAAAATCACACCATATGTGTTACGATTTGTGAAGTTACAACAGGTTCTTTCGATTTCTATTTGGGTTTCCTTTTGAAACCCTAACCCTCTTCTGAATCTCTCAGATCTATGTTATTTTCATGCTTTAAGCCTATTTCCTTCTATGATTTGCCTATTTTTGAACTTCTTCTGAAAGATCCTCATTTTCTTAAACCATTTTACTTTCTTAAAAGCCCTAATTTTTAAAGATTTTTCTTTACTTTGTTTCTGTGTGTTAGCATGATTTGCTTTGCCTTAGTTCTGTGTGTTAGCATGATTTTCTTTGCCTTGGTTCTGTGTGTTAGCCTGTTTACCTGATTCTTGTTAATCTCTCGCCTTGCCTTGCATATGTTCTGCTGATTCTTTAGCCTACTTATATCACCTCTATATTATTGTGTTTTCTCATCTCTTATTTCTTTCTGTCTATATAGCTGACCTTGTTTGTTTGCTACTCCTGTTCATTTGTCTCTATTTATATGTTGAGAAGACAGAATCATGACTCCCCATGATTGATTCTGATTCTCCTTAATTGATGGTAATTGAAAATATTTCTTTCAAAGCCCTAGAATTCTACTCGTATGTTTAAATTGACTGATTTCATTACCTTATTTACTATGGTACTTTGTTTTACTTAGTCTTTCCTTAATTGGGTCTTTCTGAATTTGGTCCAAATTGACTACTTTATGCCTACTGAACCTTGACTCATTCCTTATTTAATCATGCACTAATTCTTCTTCCTGCCTTATATGGTATTGCATCTTTCCATTTGATCTTGATTCCCTTAACTTAAGGGAGAGCTTCCTTGATTCTCTAATTGATTCTGAGTTCTTAAATTAGCATACTGCTATGATTTTTACCTTATTCGACTACCTACTTTCAACTATAAATACTCTAAGTCTTTTACAAACAGTGGAAACACTTGGTTTTTCAAAAACACCTCTCTTTTTAAAAATCCTTGTTCTTCCCCCTCTCTTGTGCTATTTGCTACTATCAGCCGGCTGCAAGACAAGGCTAATCCTCTGTGCTCTTTGGTTCTTTCATTCTACTTACTTCTATTTTCACTGGTATGTCCTAGTTTAATTTAAAGCCTCAACAACAACATGATTCTCTTCTTATTTCAGTTTCTTTTATTTCTAGCTTGCTTTTACTTGTGGTTCCGTTATGAAGTCTGTAGTTAGGTTATATTATCAGCATGCTAGTATGACTCTCTCCCTTTAAATCAATGTATTCCCTTATATGATTCAAAGCATGCCTGGACAAATGTTTTACCTACTGTGTACTTACCATTTTTGGGAACCCAAATCCTTATCCCCCTCTGTGTGTTTATGCTCCTCATGACTGGTTTGTGATTATGCCAGTGTCAACTATCTCTAAGCATGTTTGAACCAGTCCTAAGACCCCTTGCTGGGGTTATGTGTCTGCAGTCAAATGTCTGTGTATCCCCAAACCCTTTGACCCCTGTGTGACTTCTGAGTTCATTTGGATTCTATGTAGTGCTTGATTTTGTTTACCACTCCAACTCTTTCAAACAACCTCTATTACTTTACTAGTTGCTTTCAAAACAGACTTCTTTCAACCTGGGTCCTGCACTTCCACTTTACTCTTAGTTAATAAGTTCATCCCCCTCTAATATGTGTACTGCCTTGGGATCCTCTTGAGAACCCTCTGAACTCTGGCATACTGAGGCTGGCCTTTCCACACTGCACTGGTTCAATGCTTGGTTACTAAGTCTAGGTGTAAGCATTGCTCGGGGTCCTTGAGACCCTTAGGGAACTTTGATGCACCTAGACTCTAATTTGTCTATGGAAATGAGGCTTGTAAGACTATTGGAGACTTTGGGAAACTTGGGCCTGATTGCAGGCTCTCTATAGAATAGCTTCTTGATTTTCCATTTCACTTATGTAATTCAGTTATTGGCCTGTAATAATTTGTAAGCAGATATTTGGGGTATTTAGTAAAAAGGGTGGGTAGATGTGTACTTTGTGGGTAATATGGGTAGAAATCCTGCTCTTAGGGCTTTACTTTCAAAGCTGTCTGCTTTACTCTATAGAAAACATGTTCATAGGGTTTTACTCTTGTTGAATCTGATTTCGTTTGCATAATAGACATCATGCCTATAGGTTTCCACTTCCAATGTCGTTTGCATCAAGTAGAAATTATGTTCTTAAGGTTCTGCATTTTCGAAGTCATGATCATAGGTTTTCAAACAATCATGTCTTAAATCAATTCAAGTATAGATACCATGCCTATAGGATCTAATTCTGATTTAGTTCTAACATGTCTTTCATATGTTACTGCAAATTGACTAAAACCAGTAATACGCCTAGATACCATGCCTATAGGGATTTCTATTTGCAATTATGTCTGATAATCTAATTAGCCTGATAAAACAATGTCATTACGCCTAGTTCATCTTCTTAAAACTGGTCTTATTAAGCAATGACATTACCTGAAACTAGCTCTTTCAAAATTGTTTTAATCTCATTAGATATCCTGCTTATAGGTATCACAAGGGTCTATTTTGAAAACCTGTTCATTTCTACATTAATATAGACAAAGTATACTGCATATAGGCAAGCCTTAGGGCATTTTCAAAATATGCATTTCCCTGAAACTGTTTTTGTCGTTCAACTTTTCTGATTCTGATAAGCTTTTAAAGAGGAGTCTCTAGGCAAATACTAGGTTATAACTTCTGGATCTGAAAGTGATCTATTTCTGCATAATAACTTAGAAATCCTGTTTTAGGACTTTGATTAATAAAGACCTTACTTGTGTTTGAGTCGTGCTGCATATATGTTTGTTTAAGGAGGAATTGTGAGCCTCTTAATTGCTCCCATTATTTAGAAGTCCTAAATGCTTTTTGGTTGTCGCCTTAGATATTTGCCTTTAAAGCCTTAGGGGTACGTCTAGAACCACCTATAGGTAGAGGTCCTAATTCCCTTCAGGACTATTAAGAAGGGACGAGTAGCAGCACGCAATAGAAGTCAGTGACCAAACACTCGCTTTGCATGACCAATAGGGGATGGGAAGGGTAGATATGGGATATGATGACTACGTATTAATGTCACGTATAGCCCCTCGTCGAGGAGTGTTTACCGGACATTGTGTGGGGTGACCCTATAAGACAAACAACCTAGGACCCCTCTTTACCTAATCCTTTCTCTATTCAAAACTTTTATCTTCTACAACTTGTTTAAACCTTATCTTACTACTTGAATTATCCAACGTGTTTTACTTGCAACTTATTTGATTCAGCTATTTGTATGGACTAATTTGTAAATATAAGTTCGGTCGGGACCCACAGTTGTGGACCAATAGGGGTGCCTAACACCTTCCCCTCGAGGTTACTTCGAGCCCTTACCCTAATCTCTGGTAATGCAAACTAGTTACATGAGTTAATCACTCTAGGTGCCCTAACGCACCATAATCCGTTAGGTGGCGACTCTTCAAATACCCAATTCCCAAAAGGAAATGAGTCATTACACCCCATGGAATGTCGAAACCCGGACTCCTCTTCATGGAAGAAAAAAGGGGGCGCGACAATTACAAGAAAATTGTAACAAAATTTTCTTCTCTTCTAAGCACCTTTGACCAAAGTGGTATGTGGTGTCTCGCTTGATGTTCCAGAATAACATAAGGAAATCTATGGTTCAACAAGTTAAATAAAGGTTGCAAATAAGTATAAATTGATATGTGTAGGTCGCAAGCTAAAGTATGGTAGAGCGACAAGGTTTTAGGAAGACAGGAGAAATGATAAGAAAAGATGAGTGAAAAAGGTAACGAGAATGGATAAGTCCTTGGGAATAAGTTCATAAGAAAGCTAATGATTTCTCTAAGTTACAGAAGGCTCAGTATAGCCTGAAAGAACTTAAAGGAGTCTACGACTAGTAACGTTTAGAATAGATGAAATACTGCCCTAATAGTGGGATAAGGGCATAATTGTGATGGATAAAGGATGAAGTTTGGGCCTACAAAGAGGGGAATTTCCTGAATTGTAAAAAATTAGGATACCCATGTAAGTTAAATCAGAAGGGAACTAAGTTTCAATGGACCAATCCTTGCGAACGGAGTTTCCGGGCATTGAAGGACAGATTAACTTCAGCACCAGTTCTACCGCTCCTAGAAAAGACCGATGGTTATGTTATCTATTGTGACGCTTCAAGCGTTGGATTGGATCATGTGTTGATGTAGCTTAGTAAGGTTGTAGCTTATGCTTCTGGACAACTAAGTAAGCACGAGAAGAACTACCCGACCTACGATTTAAAGTTAGCCTTGGTGATTCATGCACTAAAGATGTAGAGGCACTACTTGTATGGAATTCATATTGGTATCTATGCGGATCATAAGAGCCTCCAGTATATCTTCAAGAAAAAAAAAGAATTGAATTTACGTCAAAGAATATGGTTGTAGCTACTTAAAGATTATGACGTTGATATTTCATGCCATCCGGGGGAAGCGAACGTAGTAGCCGACGCCCTCAGCCGTAGATCAATGGGTAGCCTGTCATATTTACAGCCAGAAAAAAGAAGGGGAGAATAGCCCATGAGGTTCACCAGCGAGCTAGTCTTGGAGTTCGATTACTAGACTCAGGTGATATTGGAATTACTATTCAGGATACGGCAACATCCTCTTTAGTAACTAAAGTAAAGGAACACCAGTACGAGGATCCTATGTTAGTTCATTATAGGGATACCACCCCTCAGAAAGAGAAGACACCGTTTGAGATTACAGAAGATGGGGTCCTTAGATATCGAGAACGATTATGTGTCCATAATGTTGCAGGGTTGCGTCAGCAGGTTAAGTGAGAATCTCAATATTCTCGTTATTCTATCCATCCAGGAGCAACAAAGATGTATCATGATATTAGGGGAGTATATTGGTGGGAAGGAATGAAAAAGGATATAGCGGAGTTCGTTGCTCAGTGTCCTAACTATTAGCAGGATAAGATTGAGCATCAAAAACCCGGTGGATTATTATAGGCTATGGAGATTCCGACTCGAAAATGGGAAGTAATCAATATGGATTTCATCGCAGTCTTACCTCGTACCCAACGTAAGTTCGATTCAATATGGGTGATTGTTTATAGGCTTACAAAGTCAGCATATTTTCTGCCTGTTAGGACTACATATTCCTCAGAGGATTATGCAAGGCTTTATATCAAGAAAATAGAACAATTGCATGGTGTCCCTATATCTACTATCTCGGATAGAGGAGCGCAATTTACAGCTAACTTCTGGAGGTCCTTCCAAAAAGGATTGGTGACTCAAGTAAGTCTTAGTACAACATTTCATCCCCAGACAGAGGGACAGGATGAGCGTACTATTCAAACACCGGAGGATATGTTACGAGCTTGTGTGATAAACTTCAAAGGTAGCTGGGATGATCATCTGCCGCCTATTGAGTTCACATATAATAATAGCTACCATTCTAGTATTCAGATGGCTCCATACGAAGCTCTTTACGGACGAAAGTGTAGGTCGCCTATAGGGTGGTTTGATGTTTGGGAAACTATGTTAGTAGGACCAGAATTGGTACAGCAGGCAATCGAGAAAATTAAGCTTATACATGAAAGTCTATTGGCAGCTCAAGACCGTCAGAAGGCTTATGCGGATAATCGACCACGAGACATGGAATTTCGGGTGAACGATTGGGTATTCCAAAAAGGTATCACCGATGAAAGCTGTTATGAGGTTCGGAAAGAAAGGAAAACTTATCCCTCGGTACATGGGACCATAAAGGATCATACGCAAAGTAAGCTAGGTAGTATATGAATTAGACATGCCTTCGGACTTGGAGTTTGTACATCCAGTCTTTCATGTGTCTATGCTCCGTAAATGTATCGGAGATCCTTCCAGAATTGTGTTAGTTGACAACGTTCAGGTCACAAAGCAGCTATCATATGAAAAAACTCCCATCGCTATATTAGACGGACAGATTCGGGGATCGAGAACTAAAGATGTAGCTTCGGTGAAAGTACTTGGAAAAATAACAATGTGGAAGAAGTGACTTAGGAGGCCGAGGAAGACATGAAGTCTAGATATTCCTATTTATTTCCTTCTCAAGAGAAGGATCCAACTAAGACGTCATAACCTTAAGGTATGTGTATGGATTCTAGTGATAGTTATTGTCATTGGTCATGTGAGGCCATTGTCGTTATTGATGGTCGTGGTCCTATGCGGCGTTGAATTATTAAGTTTCTATAGGAAGAGTTGGTTGTAGTATTGTTTACCAAGGGCGACTCTGCCAAGGTTATATAGATCCCGAAATGTTAAACATTCGAGGACGCATGTTTCTAAGGGAGGAAGGATGTTACATCTCGCATTTTCGTACGTTAAAAGTTTCGTCTTCAGTTAATTGACGTAGACTCGGGGATGATCTCATTTTGATGTTAACGTATTTACATTATTTATAACAAGCGATAAATAAGTGTCCTAAAGGATAAAGGATTCACAAAATAAAGAAAACGAGTTTCGTTGAAAGTGACCAATTTGGGATAAAATACGGGTCGAGCGATAATACCCGATAATTATGAACTAGTACCATGCAAGGTACCATATGACCATGGTAGTATAATGTATAAAATATATATATAAAGTATATTAAAAATAAATAGAATTTTAAGCAATTTGTGGCAATTTTTATATTATGCGGGTAATTGATTAATTACCGGATAACGAGAGATTACCTAGTTAACTAATAAGTGGATAAAAATTTATAATTATCACCACCCAAAATGTGGCAGCTGACCACATAAGAAAGAAGTGACTAAGAGTCACATTTCCTTATGTGGTCATCTAAGAACAAGGCCTTAATTATGTGTAAGAGACAAAGTCATAAGACTTAATAAGTCTCTAATAAGAAACCTTATGTACTTTCCTTTCAAAATGGAAAAAGCTATTCAAATATATAACTAACACCCATGAATCTTAGGGCAAAGGAAACATTAGAAGCCTAATTATCATTCCAAAAAAACTTCGTAAAGCCAGAAGCAATTTCGTTCAAGTGATTTCAAAGAAGCGGAAGCAGATTTCGTTCAAAGAATTCAAAAAGCAGAAGCTTATCCCGATTTATCTTTTTAGTTCTAAGTTCAATAAATGAGGGTTTTCCTACGGAATATCATATGGAGTTTTCCTTACTCCAGGTATGTTAAGGTTGTCCCTTCTTTCTTTTGGCATGATCCAAATTATACTGAAGAAACGAGCAAACGCACAGTTTTCATAAATTACTCTATTCATAGAAATACTGGGGGTGTCTATATTCTTGATTCCCCATGTGAATTATTATTATCTTCTGTTCATGGGTCTCAGAATAATACGCAGTTAAAAAAGTTTATCCGGAAGAATATTGAGATTTTTACGTATTTTTCATGTATTTCACCCATTTATACATGTGCATTGACTCATGACCAGATGGCGTTATATACGCATATATATGTAAATATATGTATATGGGATATGAGAAAAGGTTACGGCGTTATATACGCATCACCACCTAATCAGCTGGTATATGTTGATGATGTTGCCCACAGTGGCCGAGATGATATGATGGGATGCCCTCAGTGGCTTGATGATATTATGTACACCATACCTATGTATGACACGATATTTATACGCACGTGCATGACATTATTAACATTTCAGAACTTACAAAGTTATTCAGATTTAAAGATGTGTTTCTTTATTCCATGTTTCATCTATGTCTTTTACGCACTAATTTTCATGCCTTACATACTCAGTACATTTTTTGTACTAATGCCCTATTTTACGGGGCCTGCGTTTCATGCCCGCAGGTGCAGGTAGGCAAGTTGATGGTCCCCCTTCTTAGGATCCCTGATCAGCGAGAGTTAGCGTGCTCCACTTGATCCGGAGCTGCTTTTGATTTTGGTACGATACGTTTGTATATATATATATATGGGGGGTGGGGGTATGACGTGGCTCAGTCCGGTCTTTGTAAAGTTATGTTTCTATTAGAGGTCAGTAGATAATATGTCTAGTTGGGTTGTATGTGGCCTTGTCGACTTTCAATTTTGGATGTATAGTTGTCTATAGCAGCCTTGCCGGCTCGCTCATTGTATTCTGCATGTATACGTACATATGTCTTGTTGATAGGTTTCCTACATGTATGTTATTTTCGTAATTCAGCAGATGTTATTCAGGTTCATATCTTAAACGCATGCTTAGGGGTGTTTGACAGGTAGGACTCAGGCACCCGTCACGGCCCATCGGTTTGGGTCGTGACAGTAATGTGGTTTTCTCTTCTTGTATTTATATGTATTCGATACGGCATACAGTGATTTTTATTTTGTACAATAATTTTTGACTGTTGTATTTAGATGTATTTATATGTATTGAGTTCATACAACAACATTTTTAAATACATTGTTAGTTCTATCATTTTGATGTTATTCATCAATTAGTTATGCATTCAATCTAACTGTATTCATCTGTATTTTTAACCTAACTGTATTCATCTGTATTTAAAACAACAATATAGTGAAATACAGTAAAATACTCTCAATACAAATAGAAAATCAATGAATACAACCAATAAAATATACTCAATAAAGCAGTAATACCATGTATTAGGAATAAATAAAATATTGTGAATACAAAAATAAACTTGAATACATTGAATACAACTGTTTGATACAACATAATACAAGCACTAGCTTTATTATAAAATATGCAGGCAGTAGGTTACTACAGGTTGTATCCGACATAAATACATGATGTATTCATATATAAAAAATCAAATACAAGCACTAGGTTTATTATGAACCTTGAACAATGTCAGGAAAAAAAGAAAAACTCGAAGTGTATCATAAAAAAAGAGGGACCAAAACTCTAAAGAATGCTCTATTTTTGGTGTTTAGCGTATGATAAATCTTCTCATTAATTGGATTGATAATGTTGTGTCTTATAATTGATTTAGGTGAGTTATATTAGGAGCGTGTTATAATTAATTAGCAGCTTTCTGTTATTAAATAACTGGAGAGACCTATTATTACGTTGTATTCATGAATAAATGGGATATAGCGGCTAACAGCTGGACTGCCCTATTTTTTAGCCGATTATTGCTACTGTATTCATGAATACAGTAGCTCGAATACATCATATACATTACCATAACAACTGAAAGGTAGCTACGGAAAGTGATTATGTATATGATAGCTATAGGAAGTTAATAGCCACTAAACAATAGTCATTTCTGAAAATTCCTCTATAAGAAAATGCTCCTTCTCAATGGTTTTCTAAGTCCATTAGCATCATCCATTAGTTATCCACAAGTTCTGTTCGGCCCAAGCCCCTTTTCGTCTCTCTCTGACCTCTTTTTCATTCGGAGTTTTAGCATGGCATGACAATGTACCCACATAATTAGCAGAAAAAACCCTACTTATAAATATTTGCATCAGTTAGCCAATAAATGTATATCGCAACAAAAACGTGTATATACACTTTATTTTTACTTTTTTGTGTATATCAAAACGTATATTAAAATTTTTATTTTCATTCTTTGTTTATCTAAAATATAAATTATAAATATAGTTATTTAAAATTTACTGTTATCTCTATATCAATGTATATCACAATAAAAATAATTATATTATTTATATATCACGGTGTATAACACATAAAATATGTGTACACCAAAATAGATATCACAAGTTTATTTTCCTTCTTTGTGTGTATCAAGAATTTATTTTCCTTCTTTGTATATCAAAATGTATATCAAAAAATTATTTATTGTCACAACTTGCTCTAAACATGTTATATCAAAATTTATTTTCCTTCTTTGATCAAGAACAAAATTGAAGTTTATTCAAAACAAATTTCGCCCTCTTAAAATCAAATTGGATGATTTAACCTTATAGTGCCAATATTTAATAATGTATATCACGATATATAATATAATATACACATAGGTATACATGGTGATATATATATAGATGTACACCATCTCAAACACATATTTTTTTCCCCACAATTAAAAAAAGAGGAAAAAAAATTGGCATCTGCCTCTTAAAAAAGAAAGAGAAGAAGAGGGAATGTCTCGAGTAGAGCCTATTTCCATCTGTAATTCATGTCATATTTCCATCTGTAATTCATGTCATATTTCCATCTGTAATTCATGTCATAATAGTAGTATTAAGGTCATTGACTAAAAACCCCAATGAAGTAGTCTTGCTGTACTTTTTGAACTTGAGGCTAAAAAAATTCTCTTCCCTGGCTGTGTGTATTTCATCGTTTAAGGATCTTATGGTATATTCAACAAGCTTTTCAATCATTCGCAACAAAAAAAATTTTGTGCGTCGGTAAAAATAAATATGTTTTTGTGGGAAAGATATTATTTCATCAATCGAGTCACAGGTATCCAATATATTCATACCTAACGATTTTTCACAAATATATATTTTAGTAATTTGAATTGCTGATTGGTTTGTTTGAGAGAGATCAGTTGGTTGATGGGGTTTTTTTGTGCGTCTACTAATGCTATTTTTCGTTTTACTTGATCCAGTCTATTATGGTGCAGTACCCTTTAAGAAGATTAGGGGGAGAGAAAAGAAGAAATAGGGGAGAGAGAAGAAGAGATACGGGGAGAGAGAATAAATAAGGAACTAGGATTTTTTAGGATTTGGTTATATAGTGTCAATTTTTTAGGGCTGCCTTTGCCAAACGTTAAAGAAGGCTAAAAAATTACAAATTCTATTTATGTGTTGTCATGCCATGCCATTTTATCTTTTCGTAGATGGCATATTGCCACTCTAAGCCCCAATTCTATATATATGCGAAAAAGAACATTTGACAGAACTCTTTTGAGAACTTGAACAGGCAAGAGCAGTTGCGCAGTAGCAGCGAGACTTTCAAAGAAACTGATCACTTCAACCAAACAGCCACACCAGTTAACATGCTCAAGCAGTGTTAGGACCTCATTACCAAAAAGCATCTCTTCAACCGCATCATAAGCTTTAGTCAAAGGAAACTGACTCAAGTTCCTAAGTATCCTTCCCTTGGTATCGCAATGCAGAAACAAAACTAGAGTTTGTACACAGTACAAAGGGTAAGATTACTGAATGAATCAAGATCTAAGTTGCTCGGACGTGGGTGCGGATCTAGAGGTCGGATCCTTCAAGATGTAAATTCTAATATTCGAAAATACGATCCTAATACGGATACGAGCGCGGGCATCCGGCTAAAAATAATTCAAAATAATAAAAATATAAAAATATAAGAAATTTTATGGAATACGTATAGCTTGTAAAGTGTGAATTTCTTTTTTATTCTCAAGTTGTAGATAAGTAAATAATTGATTTCTTAGATAAGGTAATTTTTTCAAATTTACCCTAATTTTGGTTCTGATTTCGGGAATCAAATTGCATCTCGTCTCGAAATTTTTCGCCCGTCGGGGTCAAAGGACCCAAATTGTTTGACCATATCCGGTATGGACAAAATATTTATCTGCAAGGGAGAGACTTCTTTTTATTCTTGTATAAAATAGTTATACATGCGTACATGCTTTGTGCTAGGGCTCGAGCAATCTATACGAGCACGGTTTGTTTGACCGTTTGGCCCTTACAATAAATCTTACCTATCGAGACCATTTCATCACGAAGTTTCTTTCCGTGCTAAAGTCGATATTCGAGGATAATGCCCCCGACATTGATCATAGAATCTCAAATCTCCGGAAACCTTATAAAACATCCAAATATCATTCTCTTGCGCTAGAAAACTCAACGGAAGGTTGCAAGTTTTCAATGAGGGAAACTAACCCATACATGTCAACGACTCCGGACACCAAACATCTACATGCTTCCTCCTTAACTCAGCCACAAAATTATTCACGAGCCTATTATTAAAATCTTCCCCACCCAAATAGGTATTCCCAGCAGTGGCTTTCACCTCAGAAATCCTTTGATAAATAGTCAAGATAGACACATCACAAATATCGCTTTCTAAATAAAGAACAAGAACATTCTGCTCACCTTTTTATTGAACCTTCCATGTTCAAACCATTGGAACATCTCTCTGTTGTCCACTTTGCAAGAACAGGTGCATACAATTCTCTTGAAATATCAAATAACTGTTGTTGATCTAACTTCAGAGAAGTAACATTATTCGCAGAATAGTCTGGAAGCCATTGGTCCATCGGTAGTATTAAACACTTCACTGTCACGCTCCCTGTGCACCTTGCAATTGAAAAGGACCCTTTATTAATTCCCAAAAGCATCAATCATCTCGGTTCATCAAATAAGAACCCAACGACATGTCCATCAGTTCCACAATCAGGTTTGCAAGAATAAGGATAATCTTCAGAGTGAGCATGAAATTTGCATGGTGGCTGAATAGATCCAGCGGTGGCCAACAGATGATTGGTCCCTGCTCGTTGTCCCACACTGCCAGGTAACAACCCAACGAGCCCGCTCCACCATCTGAAGAACAAAAGAAGAGTGTTTCCAATCACCTTCTTTGTATCTCCGATGAGCCATGAAACCGTATTTAGCTTGCAAGTGCATCTCCTTTCTGCAAATCTGAACTTTATCCATATTAAGCTTCTTCTTTAGCACCTTGCAGTAAATGTTGTACAAACTCTTATAACGTCCTGAAAGAACATGATAATTGGAGGATGGAATTGGCACCACATACACTTGATAACCATGAAAAATCAGAAATGACTTCGCAGGAATAAACGGAGTAATCGACAGATATGGGATAGCCTAAAATATTGTAAAACCCATGGGATATTTTGTTGTGATTCTCGGATCAATATGAAGATTATTTGAGAGGAAAAACAACTCTATTTCACAAGAATAGAATTACAGAGAATTTACACCAAGAATTTCTCTCTACAAAAAAACCTCACCAAACTCTCTTTTTGTTCTCACAATCTCTTCCTGGATTGTATTTCAATCTCTCTGGATTGATTTTTCTGTGTAAAACATAAGGCTCTATTTATAGCCTTAAAGAAGGTGGTTGGTGGTTGAATTCTTCATTCAACAATGGAGGCTTCAACAATGGTGGCTTCTAGAATGGGTTGGTGGCTTCAACAATGGTGGGCTTCTAGAATTGGTAGTTGGCAGCAGCTGAACTTATCAATTCTCCCCCTTCAGCTGCATTCCAACGCAGCTACTATTTGAAAGTTATTCCAACTATGTCTCTGCACAGCTCTAACTTTTCTTGAGTGACCACCTTTGTTAACATGTCTGCTGGATTCTCCTTCGTATGGATCTTCACTAGTTTCAACAGTTGTTGATTCATCACCTCGCGTATCCAGTGATAGCGAATGTCGATGTGCTTTGTCCGAGAATGATACATTGAGTTTTTGCTTAAATCAATTGCACTTTGACTATCACAATGTATCTTATACTCTGTTTGATTTATCCCTAGTTCTTGGAGAAACCGCTTTAGCCACAACATTTCTTTTCCAGCTTCCGCTACAGCAATATACTCTGCTTCAGTTGTGGATAGTGCAACACACTTCTGCAATCTTGACTGCCATGACACAGCTCCCCCTGCAAAAGTATAAACATATCCTGAGGTTGATTTTCTTCCATCAGGATCTCCGGCCATATCTGAATCTGTATAGCCTTCCAAGACTGGATCAGCTCCCCCAAAGCACAGACTTGATTTTGAAGTACCTTTAAGATACCTGAAAATCCACTTAACTGCCTCCCAATGTTTCTTTCCAGGGTTAGAAAGAAAACGACTTACCACACCTACAGCATGTGCGATATCTGGCCTCGTGCAAACCATAACATACATCAGACTTCCAACTGCTGAAGAATATGGAATTGTAGACATCTCCTCAATCTCTTTCTTGGATGAGGGGCACAAACTCTTGCTCAACTTGAAGTGATTTGCCAAAGGGGCACCTACCGGTTTGGCATTACTCATATTGAACCGTTTGATCACCCGTTCAATGTAATTTTCTTGAGATAGCCATAACTTCTTGTTTCTCCTATCTCGAGTTATCTGCAATCCCAAAATATGTTGAGCTGGACCTAAGTCTTTCATTTCAAAGGACTTAGAGAGTTCTTTCTTCAACTGTCTAATTTTTGTTGCATCTTGTCCGACGATCAACATGTCGTCTACATAAAGTAGAAGTACAACAAAATTGCTATCCGAAAATCTCTGAATGTAAACACACTGATCTGCAGCAGTCATTTTATATCCTTGACTTACCATAAATGAGTCAAACTTTTTGTACCACTGCCTCGGTGCTTGCTTTAGGCCATATAAACTTTTCGTAAGCTTATAGACGAGGTTTTCTTTTCCTGAAACCTCAAAACCTTCCGGCTGCTCCATATAGATTTCTTCATTTAGATCACCATGAAGAAATGTTGTCTTGACATCCATTTGTTCAAGCTCCAAATTCAAACTGGCTACCAATCCAAGGATGATGCGGATTGAAGTCAATTTTACAACTGGTGAAAATATTTCATCAAAGTCAATTCCCTTTTTCTGTAGGAATCCTTTGACTACTAACCGGGCTTTGTGCTTCACCACCTTTCCGCTGCCATCTTTCTTCAGCTTGAATACCCATTTACTCTTCAGTACCTTCTTTCCTTGTGGAAGTTTCACAATCTCATAAGTGTTGTTTTTCTGTAAAGAGTTCATCTCTTCGGTCATTGCTTGCAGCCATTTTTCTTTATCCTTATGAGATATAGCTTCATGGAAACTCTTTGGTTCTCCATCTTCAGAAAGTAGAATATACTCGGTTTCTGGGTATCGAGTTGATGGAATCTGACCTCATTCAGATCGACGAGGTTGTTGATTATTAGCTTCAGGATGTGTACCATCATCGTTCCCCTGTGATGGTTCTGTAGTTTCCTGAGGGGTTTGTGCCTCCCCCTGCCAAACATCCTCCTGTTCTGCTTCTGGTACTGCTTCATGCTCCCCCATGCTATTTGTGTCAAACTGCAATGGTAGTGGATCTGGACCAACTTTTTGGGCACTGGAACCTCTTTCATAAGACATTGTGGGCTTTTCAATGTCTTCAATTGTCTGGTTTTCGTGGAATACAACATCCCTACTTCTGATCACCGTCTTCTGTATTGGATCCCATAATCTATACCCAAATTCTTCATCTCCATAGCCTATGAAGATACATGGTATAGTTCTACCATCAAGCTTCTTCCTGAGCTCCTTGGATACATGTGCATGTGCTAAACAACCGAATACCCTTAAGTGAGAATATGAGGGATTCTTACCAGACCATATTTTCTCTGGAACCTCAAAATTCAACGGGGATGATGGTGACCGGTTGATTAGGTAGCAGGCGGCGCGAACAGCTTCTCCCCAGAATGGCTTAGGCAGCTTTGCCATACTGATCATACTTCTGACTCTTTCCATAATTGTCCGGTTCATTCTTTCGGCTACTCCATTGTGTTGTGGGGTGCGTGGGACCGTCTTTTCATGTCGAATCCCTTGTCTCTTGCAATAGGAATCGAACTCCTTGGAAGTATACTCGCCTCCATTATCTGAGCGAAGGCATTTTAATTTCTTTCCCGTTTCACGCTCTACCATGGCATGAAATATCTTGAAATAATCAAAAGCCTGGTCCTTTGTCTTTAAGAAGTACACCCACACCTTTCGAGAAGCATCATCAATGAAAGTCAGAAAATACCTATTGCCGCCAAGTGACTTCTCCTCCATGGGACCACAAATATCAGAGTGTACCAGACTGAGTAACTCTGATTTTCTGGTTGAAGAAAATGTAAAAGAGACTCTATGTTGCTTTCCGAATAAGCAATGATTACAAGGGTCTAAAGCAGCATTCTTGTCCATTCTGATAAGCTGCTTTTTCGTTAGAATTGATATCCCCTTTTCACTCATGTGACCGAGTCTCTGGTGCCACAGGTTTTGAGACGCCTCTTTTTCCATAACATTGAGGCTGTCTGAACATACCTTCACATGAGTTTTATATAAGTTGCCACAAATATGTCCTCGAGCGAGAATCATAACCCCTTTCAGCAATTTCCATGTGCCTTTTCCGAAATAACTTTCATAGCCCTGTTTGTCAAGAGCTATACCTGATATTAGGTTTAGACGAAGATCTGGCACATGACGGACATCCTTCAATATCATTGTACTCCCGATATTTGTTTGTATTTTGATATCACCAATTCCAACTATCTCACAGGAAGAAGTGTTCCCCATCTTCACTACTCCAAAGTCTCCTGCTTTGTATGTTGTGAAGAAATCTTTTCGGGATGTGGCGTGGTATGATGCTGCAGTATCTACCACCCATTCGTTTTCTTCTTGACTTGAGACGTGAAGGCATGTCTCTTCTTGGATGGAACAAATGGCTACCTCTCCGTGGGTAGTGACTAATGCATCTTATCCTTTTGCTTCAACTGCTCCTTCTCCTTATGCAATTTTCTGCAGTTCTTCTTTAAATGGCCCTTTATTCCACAGTGGTAGCACGCATATGATGACTTCCTACCATCCGTGGATTTTCCCCTACTCTTGCTTCTGCCTCTCCTCTTATCTTGACTTCTTTCTTGTTGTCTCCCTCTTTCTGTAATAAGGGCATGCGACTCACCATGATCGATGTCCTTTCTTCTGGCTTCTTCATTAAATAAGGCATCTTTAACCATAGACATGGTCAGATTTCCACTAGGAGCTGAATTACTGAGAGAGACTACCAGCGTCTCCCAACTATCAGGAAGAGAACTAAGAAGTAGTAGGGCTTGCATCTCATCCCCGAGCGGCATGTCAACAGACGATAATTGATTTATCAAGCTCTGAAACTCACTGGTATGCTCGGCAACTGAAGTTCCGTGCTTTAACTTCAAATTTACCAAACGCCTCATCAACAAGGCTTTGTTCCTAGCGGTCTTGGCTTGATACATCCCTTCTAACTTCACCCAGAGGGCATACGCATCTGTCTCTTGTGCAACATGATGAAAAACGCTATCGTCAATCCATTGTCGAATTTGACCGATAGTTTTTCTGTTTAATTTCTTCCACTCTGCTTCTTTGGTGGAATCGGGGTTCCTACCCTTTGCTTCTATGGGATCAAACAAATCTTTACAACTGAGGAGATCTTCCATTCGAGGTCTCCACAATGTGTAATTTGTGGCAGTAAGCTTTATCATAGCTCCAGATGATGATGACTCTTCCATTATGTCTTTAAAATGGCTTGGTCAAAATTTTGGAGCAGAATCTCACCAAACGGAACTCACCAACACGTCCGGAATGGTGAAAAATGGTAGGATTGACTCTTCTTGGGTCAAAATAGGGCCTCCAGAAAATTTTCAAAATTTACACCAAACTTTTGGGGTTAAATCGAAAATATACTGAACTTGTGGGGCAGATTTATAATTTCAGTAACTTCAGGGGTTATTTCATACATTTCTAAAAATTATGATGACTGGGCGCTGGCGTGGCACTGACTAGATGCTGACGTGGTGCTGACTAGATGCTGACGTGGTGCTGACTAGATGCTGACTGGATGATGACGTGACGCTGACTGGGCAGTTACTATTCATCATCTTCTTCCTTGGGCAGAAGAAAAAAAATTGCCATAACTTCTTCGTTTTAGCTTTGTTTGGCCTCCGGAAAATTGCGTTGAATTCGTATCGACGCAAGGAATCTAATGAAATGATCAAAACACACCGAAGATCACGTTTTCGAAAAACGTAAATCCGGGTTGAAATTTTCAGTGTTCCGATATTTCTCGATGAACACAGAATCGAGGGCTCTGATACCACTTGTTGTAATTCTCGGATCAATATGAAGATTATTTGGGAGGAAAAACAACTCTATTTCACAAGAATAGAATTACAGGGAATTTACACCAAGAATTTCTCTCTACAAAAAAACCTCACCAAACTCTCTTTTTGTTCTCACAATCTCTTCCTGGATTGTATTTCAATCTCTCTGGATTGATTTTTCTGTGTAAAACATAAGGCTCTATTTATAGCCTTAAAGAAGGTGGTTGGTGGTTGAATTCTTCATTCAACAATGGAGGCTTCAACAATGGTGACTTCTAGAATGGGTTGGTGGCTTCAACAATGGTGGACTTCTAGAATTGGTAGTTGGCAGCAGCTGAACTTATCATATTTTGGCACCATGAAACAAGGAACCATTTACCTGTCCCGTAACCACCCACTTCCATTTATGTAAGCCAAAAGCATGTAGAAGCGAATAGCTCTACTAGGACCACGAAATTTTGCAAACCTTTCCCTGTTCGACATTGCATCGAATTGCAACCACCAGCCCCCAAATTTGCAGCAACAAAGTACTGAAAATTGGAAGACTCCATTGTCACCAGGCAGATCAAGTAACTGGGAGAAATAGAGATAACTCCTTACAAATGAACAGCTTAAGCCACTGGGTGTCAGTCTGGTAAGAACTTTCATAACACTTGGCTTTAATCTGAGATAGCCTTTGTCGCAGAGTACCACCTTGTGGATTCTGGATATCAAAAAAACAAGCTCCTCAGCCAAAGTGTCGCACCAGCAATATCCACCGGTGAAGGCATTGTTGTGCAATGGCGAAGCGACTCGATCGCAGTACTCTAGGTGCTGTCAAAGAATATCTTGCCCACAGGGCTTGAATATCCTTCAACCAATCCACAGTCAAGCTCTCCAATACACTCCTTCACATCACTGGCAGTTGTATCGTCCACTATGGCCTCCTGCATCCTAGCCTGCACGGCTGGACATGCAGGAAAGATAGAGCTGGATGCCGCACAGTTGCTTAGACATAATCGGGTAATTTTCTTGCATCTTCAGTAGCAAGCCAAGATTGCTAGAGATTCGAGTGTTTACCATTGGATAAAATTGGAGATAATTCAAATCCATGGAGTCCGGAACGATGAAAACTCCAAATGGAATGAACTGCAGCTCAAATTTAATGGAACACAAAGGAAAACAGATTTTATTGATAACTCAAAGAAAATTACAAAGGAAACTGATAAAAAGTACAATAAGGAAAGCAGAATGGTGATGAGAAGACTTAGAAGAACAGGGATGAGAATCAAAACTTGCTCAACAAACTTCTTGCCTACTCCACTATAATGGCACTGTGTTATTAACTAACCCCAACCTCTACAATCTTTTGACAGAGCCAAGCCCTTAACCTGGATCCCAAGTATAATATGTGAGCCCCTGTGATGGTTTCTTAATTCTTTTGCTTCTTCTCAATGGCCTTCTAAGCGCACCAGCATCATAGTGTCCTGTTTTCCAGGTTCCATGCGCCCTTTTGCAGGATGCTAAGTTAATATTGACGGCACATCATGGACTGGGTGGCCTTTCTTGTTTCTTTCCATTATCCTTCGAGCAAGAGAAACTTGCTTCCCAACGGCAAATATGAATGCCTTTCCTTTTCCACCAGCACCCCTGGCAGTTCTTCCAACACGACGTACATATTCGCTAGGGTCTCGAGGATAATCAAAGAGGACCACATGGTCTACACCTTCAAAGTCGATACCTCGGGATGCTCTACAACATTGTTTAGAAGACATTAATTCAGATCTTTTGTCCCTTTTTCTTGTTGATTAGTGAGGAAAACAACTGAAGCACGTCATCTAACTGACACATGAATAACTATATGAAAAAATCTAAAAAGGAGTTTGCTACAGTACCGGTCGGTGCACACCAAGAACAAACAAACGTTCTCCATCTTTGAGCGGCGAAACTCCTCCATGTTTGCAAGTCTCCTTCCTTGGTCCAGTGCAGCATGGAAGGGTAAAATTTTTATGGAGAATCCTTTCCTGTCAAAGCGCTTTAATGCATTCTCAACTTTTCTGCAGCAATCAATCTGCATATGCATGCAGGAATGAGAACTTTCATACATGCAAACCAAGAGTAATAAATATACTTGCAGAAGAAACTAAATCTTATTCACCTTGTTGCAGAAGACAATTGTTTTTGGAACTGGGCTATCCTCCACCAGATGAAGTAGAGCATTCTTTTTATTGATAAAAGCTGTGTCCGGACTCTTTTCAGCTGTTTCATCTCCACTGCAATCTACAAGGAACTGGTAGTGCGAAAAACAGAGCATCAGTGCCATAGTTATGGAGACATGACACGACTCTTCTTATAATATAAAAAAAGACATGAAATGACTCTATGCCCAGATTGGTGTTTTTATGTGTATCCATGGAAGACGCCTCTCACCTTTTGAATAGAAGGTAGTGAGGCTATTTCAGTATAACGAAGCAAGAGTTGAGGCTCTATGATGCAAGAAGGACAAGACACAAAATAAAGACTTAACGTGTAGTCTGTTAGATGAGTCTGACTGCTAAAATGTCTACCAAATAGCTAGGATTGACTGGATGGCAGATCCATTAGAGTGCCCCTGATTGGAAGGACGGAAATATATTTGTAAATCTTGTCCACCTACAGAGGAATGAGAGTGGAGACTACATGTAACCATCAAACTAGAACTTCACCTCAAACAATGACCTTAGGAAGGAGTCTTGTACATTCATGCTATCACATACTATATCATTAAGCATGGGAGTTGTATAGTTGAAACGGCTAAAATTAACTTGTATATTGTGGTTGTCAAATGGTAAATAATGCTTTAGCATAAAATAGATAGAATAGAAAATCTCCCACATTGTCATGTACTTAGGATGCTGGTAGCATAAGGTAGACTATATGCTACCTCTCTTCAAGAAAGCTACTGATTTTCCAGCGTGTATCTATCACTAAGTTGCTCGGACACGGGTGCGAATCTAGAGGTCGGATCCTTCAAGATGTAAATTCTAAGATTCGAGGATCCGGCTAAAAATAATTCAAGAAAATAAAAATATAAAAATATCTCTAAATTATGAGAAGTTTTGAGGAATACTAATGTATAGTTTGTAAAGTGTGGATTTCTTTTTTAGTCTCAAGTTGTAGATAAGTAAAGGATTGATTTCCTAGTTATGGTAAGCTATTTTCTTTCCCGGTTTCGGTTTTGATTTCGGGAATCAAATTGTATCTTGTCTCAAATTTTTCCGTCCGTCATGGTCAAAATACCCAAATTGTTTGACCAAATCCGGTACGGATCCCATACCCACACACATACTAGTGTCGTGTCGACACGGATGCGGCACCTAAATCGTTGTGTCGGAGCAACTTAGATTTAGAGTACCAGCATAGTTTTCTTGTTTCCATTTGAACTTTTTGTAATTATCACATACAGAAATTTCTTTTTATTTTTTTTGACATGGTTCGAAACTCGGTGGATAATGGGTCCACCCCTCTACCCTTCTCCGCTCATGTACCAGGCTTTTGTCTGCAGCATGGTTTGAACTTGTAATGTGCGTCTTATCACACAACATGACACGTGTTGCACTCTTACCACTAGACCAAAGCCTTAGAAGCCACGTCTAAACATTTCTATCTAAACAGTTTCATTTTCTACTGATACACTCTCATAATGATATTCTTTTCCTCCTAGTATGGAAAAAAATTGTGAAAATTTTCAATATTACTAGGATATGGACCGAGAAACAATAGCTCCATAGAACGCAGGTTGCAATTATTAAATTGTTACCATAGACTAGAGTGAACAAAGAAAATGATATAGTTTTAGTTGCGGAAAAACTATCAGAAGGTAAAGCAAAGACAAAGATAAGAATATGAGTAGGAGAGATGATAAATCTAACATATCAAAAGCAACAGGTATTAGAATTACGGATTTCCCTTGAACGAAGGGATGTTGTCCTCAACAAAGGACTCAAGCATCCAAGATCAAGTGAAAAATAAATCAAGACTTGAAGAGCGTCTGAGCTGAAGATTGTTTTGTTCGTAGTGTGGATTCTAAATTCATTGTTTATGAGAACCATCCAAGTGTTTGTGGCGAATAAGTCAAACACAAATTCAAGACGAAGATTCGAAATCAAACTTTTCAAGCCCTTGAATCGCAATCAAAGTCGAACTCAATATATCTAATATTCTTCTTGAGAAGAATCAGAAGAGACGAGAGAGAATAGAGATTGCAACCTTCATTGCATCTTGAAATCGAATATTATAATTTGCAACATTTTTCTTGCCTTGATTATTTTCAGGCACGAAACTTGTGTTTACATATATTTTGGATTACCACAAACTATTTCAAGACCTATACATATCCACACAATCAGAATAATGAAAAAGAGCAAATAATTCTTTATCATCCAGGACAATGAAGACAATCATTAGAAGAACTGCATAATAACCAAAGAATCATCCAATTTCACTCCTGTTTAATTTATCTCTTTTTCATTTTTGCCTTTTGTATCGGCATAGAGTGCTGCAATGCAAACCACCTAAACTTTTATTCCAAGTAGCTACTTCCATTTGTTCATCGATGGGACCTCTGAGATTCAATCATAAGCCAATTTCTCATAACACAACCCCCACCCCACTTTCCCCATTCCATAAAATAATAAAGTAAAGAAGGCTATTTTGGTCAAATTTTCTCCCGATCGGATAGGGAAAATGGGAAAAAATGGATGGTTCTTTCATCCCACTGATAAAAGTCTAACTAGAATAAGAATCTATTACTTTGAGAAGACAATCGTTGGTTTATCCTAAACTGTTCTTGATAACGAAATATTGCTAAAATAATTGATCACGTCAAAAATCTCGTCTCTTTTTCATAAACAGTAATAACAGGGCTAGTTCTCTCTGCTAGCATATGAGGTTAATCACTTACACTGAGATCAAGATCTCATTTCATAAAGGCAAGAGGAAACCCTGGAAATAATGTACTTTGACCAAGGCAATCTAAGCAGAAATTACAATTAGATATATCCTACAGCTTTAACAATAACATCTGTTTCAATTTTTCCTAGGAATCCCGGGGATTTAATTCTGGCCGGAAACAATCAACCTTTTTAAGGTTGCTCTTATTAGCAAGCTTATGCAAAATATTAGGGAACAGATTTGACAAGAAAATAAGGCAACAATTTTCCGCTAGGTAAATTTGTACTGGTTTGACAGGAGTGAAATAAGAAATACCTCTTCCAAGCCAGGGCTTGTACGGTGCATACCAGGACCACTTACTAGTTCACAATCAGGAAAACTTTCTACCAGCTTGTTGTATATGTCCATGGGCAAAGTTGCAGTCACAAATAGATACTGTGTGGTGATTGGTGAAGAGTCAATCAAACATTGAAATGCAGTCTCAAAATCCTCATCACTAAAAAGGATATCAACCTCATCCAGCACAGCACTGAACAAAGATAAACATGAAGTGTTAAAACTGTATAAGCAACTGATATATAATATTCTCAGTTTCTCGTAAAGAAGTATCTCAATCCAGAAAAAAGACATGTAACCTAAGTGTGTTTTCCAGCAGTTAATGAAGCTAATTGAACCACGAGACCAGGATTCAAATCTGTAACGACCCAACTGGTCATTTTGAGTTTTTTCCTCCAGACTCTTGATTTGGAACTTTCCGTTCCTTTTATGTTTTACGACTTGTGGGTATGGGTGGTTTGGACCCCGAAATGCTCGGGAAAGAGTTGGAACATTATCTTGCTATCCGAAAGGTCAAAAGGCTTAAGAAGCAATTTTACCCCTCGCTTCTAGTAATATCATTTTGGTTCATGTTTTGAAGTTCCCAATAAGTTTGTATGATGTATTCGGACTTGTATTGATGTGGGAGGCTGGGATCTGGTTCTACAGCAACGCATCGACTCCCTTGACCATAATCCAGGAGGTGCTACAGCAGGCTTCAGTAGCAAGCCCCACTGAAACAAAGTTCAGTGTGGGCGGAGGCATCGGCTAGACATCTTCGAATACATTCCAGGTTCTATCTTCCTTTGTCTTTATATATTTTGATTTATTCAGTATCTTTTTGTCATTATATATTTTGATTTTATTTTGTATCTCTTTCTCTTGTATCGTTCTTTGTCTTTGTTGTTTACAACGCATTCACTTGCATCAATTACTTGCTTTTCTGTAGTTGCTTTCTACTAGTGCCTTAAGCTGCATATTATATTCTTTTAGTTACCTTGTGCATGTTGTAGTAGTACTAGCTTAGAATCTATGAGAATGCACGGGAGAAAAATCTATTATTGATATTCTATTTAATTATTATGATTGAATGCACGGGAGGATGAAGATTGGGAGACACAAGTCACGCTATCACATGTTTGAACAACGGAAGCTATCTCTGAAGATGTATGTTTAGAAGCTTTGTATGGAAGGAACTCAATATAATCCGGTAGAGAAACCATCCAACTATTCATAGTATTGGATCCCATTTTTCTACAACCAATTTCTCAAATTCTTCATTAAAAATTGTATCGTTAACCATGAATGCCAATTGAAAACACTTTTTATTTTAGGAAACATTGTTCCCTCGCCGGAATATAAAAAAGTTGTCGGAATTTGATGAAACTTGAATGAACAGACTCTCAGAATAACCTCCTGAGTAATCTTTCCAAAAAAAGCTTCGTCGGAAAAATCATTGTAGCCGCCAAAAACTCAGTGTAGTTGTCGAAAAAATCTCAAAGTGATCGAAATAAAAAGAAAAAGGTATGGATAGGCTAGGAATTACTAGGCGATCATACTATATAGAAACTTTTTCAAAATCTGGCCGGAACAGGGTCAGATCTCGCTAGAAAATTTCTCCCTTTTCCGGCACGTGGGAAGGTGTTTTCTGGTGGGTCGCCCGAGCCTGAGGAGTCTTGTGGTGGTATTGGTTTTTGCACAACACCAACGGAAAGTGATTTGTTACGGACAACCTCTTAAGCCGCCGGAAAATTGCACATCGACGAGGTCTTTCTTTTCGAAAGTCGTTGGAATGATGCACAACGATAAGTTTCTCACTAATGCTCTGATACCATGTGAGAATGCACGGGAGAAAAATCTATTAATGATATTCTGCTTAAGTATAATACAATGAGCCATATTTATACAATACATATCATACTCTTATTCTGTGGGACTAGGACTAATTCATATTATTTACATAACTATCTAACAGTATACCTTAGAATATTGTGGTCAGGGCGAGTGATGGTAGAGTGAGGTCATGTCCTTTGGGTTGGGGGGGGGGGGGAAGGGCAAAGGTGATAAGGGAACCGCTAGGTTGATGATTGGGTCCTGGAATATAGGGACATTGACGGGAAGTCTTTAGAGTTAGGGAAGATTCTCAAGAAAAGAAAAATTAATATAGTGTGTGTCAAGGAGACTAGATGGGAGGGTACTAGGGCACGGAAAGTTAACGGGTTAAAATTGTGGTATCCAAGAGGTGCTAGGGGCAAGAACGGGGTTGGTATTTTAGTTGATAGGGATCTCAGGGAGCTAGTGATAGATGTTAGGAGAGTGAACAATAGGCTGATGACTATTAAGCTAGTGGTTGGTGGGTTCACTTTAAACGTGATTAGTGCATATGCGCCTCAAGCGAGCTTGGACGAGGAGGTCAAGAGGCACTTCTGGGAGAATTTGGACGAGGTGGTTCGAGATGTCCCGCTTACCGAGAAGCTTTTCATAGGAGGTGATTTTTGCCATATTAGGACTGCTAGGGGCTATGATGATGTGCATGACGGGTTCAACTTTGGAGGTACGAACGAGGCAGGAATTTCATTGTTGGAGTTCGCTAAAGCTTTTGATTTGGTGATAGCTAACACATGTTTTCAGAAGAGGGAAGACCACTAGGTCACTTTCCGGAGTATGGTGGCCAAGACTCAGATTGATTACCTTCTCTGCAGGAAGTATGATAGAGGCATGTACACTAATTGCAAGGTTATCCCGAGTGAGTGTCTATCGACACAACATAGGCTCTTAGTAATGGACCTGGAGATTAAGAGAAAGAAGAAGAGAGAGCGGTGTATGGTCAACCCAAGATCAAGTGGGGAGCCTTGAAAAAGGAATTTTTCACATTCCTATGTATTCGTTTTGGTCTATCACATGTTATTCTTTTTCTTACTTTATCTAGTAGCGCATAGCATAAGTATTGATGTGAAAGACTGCATTCTTACTTAGCATCTCCATTGCAATATGAAACTTCCAGAATAAATATCGAATTAACTGAAGGATAATATACAACTACTACAAAAGATACAACACTCACATGTGCTAGCCATTGGTGAATCGTGATTCTACGGTTTTTTGTGATTTAAGACAACTACTTTCAATCCAAAGTTCATCAGACGTTGCCTAACAAACACGAGAGTAATAGCCTGTTTGGCCAAGCTTCTTTTTGGCGAAAAATGCTTTTTTTTGGCCAAAATTCAGGTGTTTGGCCAAGCTTTTGGAAGGAAAAAAAGTGCTTTTGAGGAAAAGCAGAAGCAGTTTTGGAGAAGTAGAAAAAAGTAGCTTCTCTCCGAAAGTACTTTTTTGAGAAACACTTTTGAGCAAAATACACTTAGAAGCAGTTTTTTAAAGCTTGGTCAAACACTAATTGCTGCTCAGAAGTGTTTTTCAATCTAATTAGCCAAACACAAACTGCTTCTCACCAAAAGTACTTTTAAGAAAAACACTTTTGAAAAAAAGCACTTCTCAAAATAAGCTGATTTTTGCAGCTTGGCCAAACGGGCTATAAATATATCCACAATGCTAATACACCTCCCCCCCCCCCTAAAAAGTGAGAACTGGACAGATATAGAAAAGACCTTAAAATGCAAGAAACTGAAAAAAAGTTTTAACTACTAAAAGAAATGTAATACTACTTGAGGCTAGTTTAACAGTTTTAACTATTCAAGGAAAATGCTAATACCACTTGAGATTAGTTAACTGCAAGTAGCCCTCTTTGATAAGAAACATAAACCGGCCAGGAGTTGCTATAAGAATGTCTAACTCCTGTCTTAGGTTCTCCAATTGAGTTCTCTGGCGAAAACCACCAGTAACAACCATAGAATGGAAAGGAACACCAGATTTCGAAAATGAGCGGCAGGTGCTTAAGACCTGCAAAAGTTGCAGGAGAAGAGTAAGTTTTTCTTCTTTTCTTTTTGACGAGTGAAATACAGCTAAGAATGAAAGTTCTTACATATCAAAAAACACAATCCAAGTTTCACCACAGTCGATGCAACAGAATGTGTGATGAGGCCTTGAACTAGAAAAAGAAAGACTTTAACTATGGAGGAAAGTGAAAGAACAAGCATGCAAACAAGTAATTCAACTTTGGAAGAGAGATTCAGTGAAACCAAAGAATGTCAAACTACAGACAGAAGATCCTTTCATCGCACAAAAAATAAGTAAGAGCCAAGCCAAACAGAGTACTAGCTGGTTGAGACAAAACATCTTCTGAAATTGCCAGCTTCACATTTTGGGAAAAGAGGAAATCTGATGTCAAAATCATCAAAAAAAAAATTCAAATGTAAAATTCTACATTGAGATCTTATCAATTTGAACTGGCAGGAGAAAATAATTGGGGTGATAAACCATGGTGAGTATTATAAATTTTGTAATTTTTGATAATCTCATGTGATTTCTCTTCAAAGCATAGACTTACAATCAAACACATACTCTAGATGTACAAACAACTCTGTCAAGTACTGTTATTTTAACCCAGTAAGTGCGGCTGAAAGAGTTAAAATTTACCTATTAAAAAGAATGAGAAAGAAGAAAAAGGTGAAACAATGCCAGTGGTGAAAGAATCAAGGCTAAATCATTAGAATGGTCTATCTGAAACTAAGGAAGGAATAAAGTTCAGTACCTGTATAAGTGTTTCACCAATAGCTTTCAGACATTTCGAGATTCAGGTGCTAACCAGAAACAATAAACCGATGCATTATCTTTTTGATAAAGTAATAAAATATCATTAATAAAGAGCATAAATGCCCGTATACAAGAAGTATAGCAAAAACAGAGAATCTCACAACATAATTTGATTCTCTACAAGAGCCACCCAATCTTCTATCCTTAAAGGAATCTCATGGGTACACCAAAACATAATAAGAGAAAAGAGGTTATTCCTCAAATGTACAAAGCCCTTCTCTACCCCATCAAAAGCGCTCCTATGTCTCTCTCTCCAAATGATCCACACGAGTGCTAGTGAAGCGACATCCCATGTCATGCGCCTTCTTCTTCACCCTCTAAATTTTTAGCTGATCATTACTTCTTTAACCGTGCCAGTGGATCCAGGCATCACCCCGCTGAACTCCAAACCAACTCAACACTTCTCCCCACAAGCGAGATGCAACATGGCAATGTAAGAGAAGGTGATCTACATCCTCTCCCGAGAACTTACACATGAAGCACCAACTGACACATGTAACTCTCCTATTCTTCGTGTTCTCAGCCATTAGAATCACTCCCCTCGTAGCTAGCCTTGCAATCAAGAAAAATACCTTTCTCGGTACTCTAGGGATCCACACCGAACAATAAGAAAAAGTTGCTTCCTCTCTACCCAGATGTACACCGTAGTAGGACTTTAACAGAAAGAAAACCCCTATTCCCTCCCCCCTTCTCCAACCATCATGGCTAATCTGTGAAGTATTCTGCTTATAGAGCAACTCCATCAATCCCTGTAATTCTACGAACCCCTAGTCTCGCAAGTTTCTCCTAGACCTCAAACCCCCCAATGCGTTTCTCCCCTTTGTATCCTCCTTATGCTTTGAATTGACATCTTCCTTTGGCATGATATCTTAGGAAAAGTGATACTCGAAGTGTTACCTCCACACCATTTTTATCCCCAAAAGCTTACTCTACTACCATAACCCCCACCCCCACCCCACCCCCACCCCTAAAAGATACATTACCAAAATAATTTGTATTCGACTCCCCTTCTTCCAACACTGTCTCATATTCACTCGTAACAACACCACCATTAAGCCTTATCATCGTAGAATCTGGAAAAGGAGTCACATAAATTTCCATAGCCAATGAATTTGAATTGTTGCCCCCTAAATTCACACCTAGTTGAGATTCTTCATCAAGACTTCGGATCACTTGCCTATCTTGCTAGATGGATGCAGAGGGAGAGGAGTGCGTGCTCCCTTCCAATTCGAGAACATGTGGTTGAAAGTGCCAGGATTTGGTGACAAGGTGAAAGAATGGTGGACAAGCTACAGGGTATCAGGGACACCTTCATTTCGTCTTTCGAAGAAACTTAAATTGCTCAAGGGAGATATTATTAGGTGGAATAAGAAGGTTTTTGGGAGGGTAGAGGTTAAAATGAGGGAGCTTATGCATGAATTGGGGGAATTAGAGAGAGGGTAAGGGGCGAGGGAGTTAGATGAATCTGAGAAAGCGAGATGGGGGAGGTTAAGAGGGAAATAGTCGAGTTAGCAATAGCTCAAGAGACTAGTTGGCGGCAAAAATCGAGGGCGCTCTGGTTAAAAGAGGGGGATTCGAACACCAAGTTTTTCCACAGGGTGGCGGGTGCAAATCGAAGGAGAAACTTCATTGAGTCCTTAGTTGTGGATGGCGTGAGGATTGAGGGAGAGAAGGAGGTAAAAGGGGCGATAGTGGGGTTTTATGAGAACATAACAAAGAGGAAGTTAGTTGGAGGCCGACTTTGGGGGGAATAGAGTTCAACCACATAGGGGAGGGAGACAGTGAGTGGCTAGAAAGGGCTTTCGAGGAGGAGGAGGTACACGAGACTATGTCGAGTTGTGCTGGTGATAAGGCCCCCGGGCCTGATGGTTTCTCCTTGGCCTTCTTCCAACTCTGTTGGGACACCATCAAGGGAAAGTTGATGGAAGCCATTGAATACTTCCATGTGAATGGTGTTTTCGAGAGAAGTATCAATGCTTCTTTTATTATTATTGTGCCTAAGAAAGAAGGTGCATCTTGTATCCGAGACTACAGGCCTATTAGTCTCGTGGGGAGCATTTACAAGATTATTTCTAAAGTGCTTTCCAACAGGCTCAAGAAGGTTCTTGACGTGTCTTTTTCGTCCTCCAAGAATGCGTTTGTGGAAGGTAGACAGATCCTAGATGCTGCTTTGGTAGCAAATGAACTTGTAGACTCCAGAAGGAAAAATAGAGAACCCGGCTTACTATGCAAGTTGGACCTTGAGAAGTCTTTCGACCATGTCAATTGAGAGTTCCTGGATTTCATTATGATGCGGATGGGGTTTGGGGCAAGATGGAGGGGATAGATCAAGTTCTGCATTTCCTCAGTCAGATTCTCTGTCCTGGTTAATGGTAGCCCGTGTGGTTTCTTTGGCAGCTCTAGGGGTCTCAGGCAAGGTGACCCCCTATCCCCCATGCTATTCATTCTAGTGATGGATGCTCTGAGTAAAATGATGGATCGTGCGACGGGCGGTGGCTTCTTGAGAGGATTCTCAGCTCCGATCGGGGTGCTCAGTGCTCGAAGAGTCTCTCATTTGCTCTTTGCGGATGACACCCTGGTTTTCTGTGATGCCGATATGGATCAGTTGGCCTACCTGAAGCAAGTCTTGCAGTGGTTTCAGATAGTATCAGGACTCAAAATCAACCTCGGCAAGTGTGAGATTTTCCAGGTGGGTGAGGTTGCTAATATTGATGCTTTGTCTTATGTTCTCAGATGTAAGGTGGGCTCCCTTCCCACTACTTACCTGGGTCTCTCATTGGGCGTTTCGCATAAGGATACTACAGTTTGGAATCCAGTAATCGAAAGGGTTGAAAAAAGATTAGCAGGCTAGCAGAAACGGTACTTGTCAAAAGGCGGTAAGGAAGTGCTTATTAAAAGCACTTTATCGAGTATGCTCACCTATTACTTGTCCTTGTTGCAAGCTTTGTGAGCATCACAGAAAAACTGGAGCGGCTTCAAAGGAATTTTCTTTGGGATGTAGCGGATGGAACTAGAAAATTTCATCTAGTGAATTGGCAGACAGTCACTTCCCCTAAGAAATGGGGTGGACTTGGAGTAAAAGATCTTAGGGTATTCAACAGAGCTTTGTTGGGGAAGTGGCTGTGGAGATTCGGTTAGAAGAGCATGCTCTATGGAGGGAGGTCATAATAGAAAAGTACGATTCCAGGGGAGGGGGTTGGAGGACCAAGGCAATCACAACACCTTTCGGTGCGGCATGTGGAGGACCATCATGAAGAATTGGGAAGCCTTCAATGGCAACATCACTTACAGGGTGGGAGATGGAAGGAGAATGCGGAGCTCCAAGATATGTTGACACTGCTATATGGGCAAGACAGGCCCCAGCCATCTTGTGATTCTTGGAGATAGGGTTTGCATGGCGATGGTTTGTCACCGTAAAGTCCTTTTACCAGGTTTGTCACCGTAACTTCCAGATTTTGAGCACAAAGGACCTATAGCCCATTCCTCAGAATTTCGACCCCCACCTTAAAAGATTGAGACAGATTCTAGTGTCGGCGATCACGTTGGAGTCTTCCTAGCACCAAGAACCCCTTGTGACACCTATGATTTTCCATTGTTTGCACCCAAAGAGGAACCCACAACCATGTTCTGGAAGTTCCGACCCACACTGCCCCAATTTCCTTTCAAGAGAAAGTCGTTGGCATTGATATTCTAGACAGCTCCATTGCCGAAAAACCTGGGACCTCTCATTAGGTCTTTCTGCTTCTCATCCTCCATCAGCATAATCTTTTTAGAGAGAGGCTCGCGATCAATTTTCGAGGCTTCGGGGAGATCCGAAGTGGGAAGACACCATTCTACAGTACAGAGACTCGCAAATCTCTCTAGGCCTCCACATGGGGTCGATAAACCTAGTACAAACCGGTTTGACTAGTCATTTCTTTTCGTTTGACCGGTCCAAATCTTTTAGTAAACCGGTTCAAGTTTGGCCTCCATATTAACTCATTAATCCAAGGGTATGAATGTCTTTTTGCCCCCTTCTTCTTCCATTTTCCATCCCCAAATTTGAATACGCCTATGTTAACTCCTCTTTTAGCCGTTATCGAGGACTCCCCTATCAATTCTGACACCAAACTTCTCCACCTACCATTTCTTTCCATATTCTACCCACCCATCTCTCGCTCTCTTCCCTCCCATATCCTTTCCCTACATACTCCTCATTATCTGGAGCTTCAGGGCAAATTTTTGGTGTCAACCATACCCTGAAGCTAGAGTCTTCCCGATCCTTTCTCTCTTGAAATGATCCACATGAGTGCAAGTAGAGCAACATCCCATGCCATGTGTCTTCTTCTCTGTGCTTTGAATTTCCAAATAAATATTACTTTATTAACCATGTCTGGCATCACCCACTGAACTCCAACCCAACCCAACACTTCTCCCACAAACGAGATGCAACATGACAATGTAAGAGAAGGTGATCTACATCTTCTCCTGAGAACTTACACGTGTAACTCCCTTCTTCCTCAGGTTCTCAGCCGTTAGAATCACCCCCTCGTCGTTAGCCATGCGAAAAAAAGAACACATTTCTCGGTACTCTAGGGATCCACACCAAACAAGGAGGAAGAGTTGCTTCCTCTCTAGCCCGAAGCACACCATAGTAGGACTTAACAGAAAAATCGCCCTTATTCCCTTCCCCATCTTCAACCATCATGGCTAATCTGTGAAGTATTGTAACGACCGGCCGATTATTTTGAGTACTAGAACCATGTTCCCCTATTTAATGCTTCTTCTATGTTTGTTTGTTCTTTTATGACTTGTGGAGATAGTTTTTTTCTATCAAGAATGGCCTGCGAGTGAATTGGAACACTTAGTTCCAATTTTGGAAGCTTAAATTGTAAGAGTTGACCAAGTTTTGACTTTAATAAGTTAGTTGAGATAGTTTAGATTTTTGAACTTGAATATTTATTCTGCAGATTTTATGCAGATTCTGTTTTTAAGTTGGCTATTTAAAGCCTTGTTATGCTTAATAAAATTATTGAGAGACATTTTCAATCAATATTTTTAATATTTTTGTTGTCCCATCTTTTAAAAACCAACAGTGATATCAAGAGCTTCATTGGTCTTACGGGATTTGTGAGTTCTTCCAAAAAACCATTTTCAAATCATTTTTAACCAATATCAATTTTTAAACCTATTTTCAAACATGGCAAGCAACAGTCTCTCTTTGAATGCTCCACGAACTTTCACCGGCGAAAACTATCGGATTTGCTCAGTGAAAATAAAATCATATCTTAAAACCTATAATTTGTTGAATGTTGTAGTGGAAGAACAATTCTTACGAGCAATTCCTGAAAATCCTATCATTGTCCAGAATCAAATACTTTCAAAAGAGATTTCAGATAAGACAAGGTGACTAAGATTGTTTTTTATGCACAAAACCAAAAAAAAAAAAAGAACGGGTCACATTGCAGGAGGATGCAAGTTAAAAAACACTTGAAAAAATTCACAAGCACAAATTACCAAAGAAGAAATTGAGGAGGATTAACCTTTATAGATTGCAGCAACAAAAGCAAGGAGTGTTGGATTTTGCATTTGTTACTGCTGATACTTGATTTACTATAATAAAAAGTACTTTAGTCGTAGGAGGAGTCCTAGTTTAAATTTAAATTTAATTGGATAAGTTAGTTGAGATAATTCAGGTTTTTGAACTTGAATATTTATTCTGCAGATTCTGTTTTAAAGTTAGCTATTTAAAGCCTTGTTATGCGTAATAAAATTATTGAGAGATATTTTCAATCAATATTTTTAATATTTTGCTGCTCCATCTTCTAAAAAACCAACCGTACATCCCATGCACTAGGAGGGATGAGTTGAGAGGTAAGTTTGAGCATCTTCAGCACGATCGCAAGACTGTGACTGAGTATGAGGAGTGATTCACAGAGTTGTCTCGTCATGCTCCTATCTTGATCTCCACCGAGGCAGAGAAGGTGAGATGATTTATTGAGTGTTTGAATTATGGCATCAGGATTGCAATGGCTCGAGAATCAGGGATTCAGACTACTTTTCACCAGGACGTGGAGATAGCTCGACGTATTCGTAGCCATGGAAGAGAGGCTATGGTGAGAGATAAGAGACCTCGTTGTTCTGGTAGCTTCAGTGGTATCTCATCTGGAGGTAGGGGTCAGTTTGGTAGAGGCCATCATAGCAGGCCGACTCATTCTGCACAGCATATAGCCCGTGGTGTCTAGTGAGGGTACCAAGGTGGATCCAAAGAAAATTGAGGCGGTTCAAGGTTGGCCTAGAGCTTCAGCTACAGAGATTAGGAGTTCCTTGGATTTGGCGGGCTACTATCGTCGTTTTGTGGAGGGATTTTCATCTACTGCAACCCCATTGACCAAGTTGACTCAGAAAGATATTCCTTTTAGATGGTCTAATAAGTGTGAGGAGAGCTTTCAGAAGTTCAAGACTGCATTGACTACAACTCCAGTATTAGTGTTGCCCACAGGTTCAGGGTCATACACAGTTTATTGTGATGCTTCATGCGTTGGTCTTGGCACGGTGTTGATGCAGGATGGTAGGGTGATGTGCTTATGTGTCACGGTAGCTAAAGCCCCATGAGAAGAATTATTCGATTCATTTGGAGTTGGCGACTATTGTGCATAATTGGTGTTGGTATGATTAGATGGGGGCTCAGGTGTGTTTCGGGATGGTTTCGGATCATTTTGGTGTTGTTTGGAAGTTGCTAGTGTCTGATGCACCGCACCTACGATGAAAGGTGCACAGGTGTGTTGGTCACACCTGTGGCGCATTGTGAGCAAATGCGCATGTTGGCAAGGCGGGCGACGCCGCAGAAGCGAGCTGCTTGTAGCACCTGCGGAGTCGCGCCCAGGGGAGAGATGTCGCAGGTGCGCATGTTGATCAGGCCAGAGGTGGTCGTACCTGCGAGTTTCTTGTTGTAGGCGCAGATGCGTGTGACCTAGCACAAAAGCGAAGAAGGAGCATGGACAGCTCCCAAATGCGAGTGTGGTCGCGAAAGCTGTCTCGCAGATGCAATATTTTGGGCCGCAAATGCAAATTGCCTGACAACATGATGTATTTCGAGGTTTAGCTCTTTTTTCATTATTTTGAGTATTGGAGCTCGAAAAGAGGCGATTTTTCAGGAGAGTTTCACTACTACTTTGAGGGTAAGTAATTCCTACCCAAATTTGATTACATAATGATTCCCCATGGATTTTAACCCCTAATAACAAGGATTTAAAATGTAAATTAGGGTTTTTATATGAACATAAGAGGATGTATTTTGGGGATTTATGGGTCGATTTGGACTCGGATTTGGAATTTACTTGTATATTTGGACTTGGGGTTATGGGTAGTCAGGATCTATCCTTAGACTCGGGTTTTGACCATGTGGGTCCAGGTTAACTTTTGTTGATTTTTTGGAATTTGATTAATGATTAAAGCTTTAATGATTGGGATTGATTTTTAATAGCATTATTTGACTCGTTTCAGTAATATTTGACTAGATTCGAGCCGTTTGGAGGTGGATTTGAAGGGAAAATATATTTTGGAAGGTTGAAGGTGTTACCGGGAAGAGGTATCTCTTGTCTATACTTGTAAGAGGGAATTGTCCCTATAGGTGATCTATTTGCTATATGTGTCGTGCCACTTATATTCGAGGTGATGAGCGTATATTGGTAGTTAGGTTATGACCTTAGCCGGACAGAGTTAGGCTTATGTTAGGCCTTATTCGGACCTTATGAATTGTTTATTAATGTTTTTTTGATTCTATGATTACATGATGAACTTTAATCATGATTAGAAGCCATGCTAGAGTTATAACTTGTTGATTGGATATGATGGGCTACTTTCACCGTATGGGCTTTTTATTTAGTCGTAGTCAAACAATTGCCTTACTTGATTTATGATTTATTGGCTTTTGGCTTCTTGCTCTTGTTGATGCCACGATCAGACTTAAAATGTTAAATAAGTACATTGAATTGTTATGAAAGTTGAAGTAGCCTCGACTCATGTAGTGGCTCTTATTTATCTATGAATGTTGACTGACTCATATCATGATTATGAAAAGGATTGAGTAATTGATATTGTATTCTTTCTCTTGTTTGAAAAGCATATTTAAATTCGAGGTTGTCATATTTCTACTGGTGAGCTTAATTGATTGTATCATGCTTTATTTCATGTTCTAATTATGTTTTCATATGCTCATTAAGCTATTAGTAAGTGCCAGTGTCGACTGTCACTACTTCTTCGAGGCTAGACTTGATACTTATAGAGTATCATAGTTTTGTACTCATACTATACTTCTGCACATTTTCTGTGGGTTCTGAAGCTGGTATGAGCAGTACCTAGTGGAGTACCTAGTGGTGGCATAATGGATAAAAAAAACATTTATTCATTCATGTTATCCACTAAAAATTGGTTGGATAATGAATTTTTTAAAAATGGGTCAAATATGGATAAGATCCATATTATCATTTACAAAATGAATAACTAATGGATTTAACTTTTACATTTGCAAAGACTCAAATTGGGGGTTCTCAAGTTTGGGAGACTAGGAATTCTCTCAAAAGTGATCATATTTAAGAAGTCGCGGATAATATCTATATCTATATTATCCGCTGGTTAACCCATTTTCTATTCGTATTAAATATGGTTCGGGGCGGATATTTTATTCGTTTTTTGCATTACCCGTTTTCGACCCGCCCACATCCAAACCGACCCGCCCGCTTGCCACCCCTAGTGTACCATTGAGCTAAGTAGGAGTATTTTGTTGGAGACTTCGTGGTGAGCTGTTTTACTTGATTCGATCTGCAGCATATGGAGTCCCCCTTCCCTACTTTTTTATAGATGTCTGTGTATTTTCATTTTCCGAACAGACATTGTTCAGTTGAGACTATATACTCTTGTTAGATGCTTGTGATGATTTGGTGACACCAGTTCTTGGGATTTGTGCGACAATTGTGGTCGCGTTTAGACCCTGTCTAGGATTCAGGTATTTTTGATATTGATATCTGAACTTATTCCGCCTTGTTATTTATATCATGAATCAGTTAAAGGCTTAATAGTTGAATTATATTGTTGTTGTTGAGTGTTGGCTTGCCCAGCAAGCAGGTTAAGCGCCATCACGACCTTTGGAGGGATTTTGGGTCGTGACAAGTATTCTGCTTGTTGAGCAACTCCATCTATCCCTGGAATTCAATGAACTCCTAGTCTTGCAAGTTCCTCCTAAACTTCAAATCGCAATGCGTATCTCCACCTTGTATCCTCCGTATGCTTTGAATCGACATCTTCTTTTGGCATGAAATCTTGTATATGTTAGGAAAAGTGATACACAAAGTGTTACCTCCACACTATGTATGTCCCCAAAAGCTTACTCTACTACCATCACCCAACCGATTCATTATTAAAAAACCGTAATGGCTAATTGAATTTTTCCCTTAGAGATGGTAGAAGCGCAGTAAATGTTTTACATTGAAGACGTGCCATGAAAATTATGAGAATATAGCATTGGGCCTTTGGCTAGGAAATTAGTGTAAAATATATTCTAACGCACTTGTCACACCAATTTAGGTGAAGTTGATGTCGCAGCCATAAAGTTATGAGCTGGTAATCGACTAATGCTTCTCTCTCTCTCTCATTTTTTTCTTCCTTTTCCAGTGTGTGGTTGCCGAACAGTTGGGGGAATAAGTGGCAAATGTTCCTTTAATGGAAGAGGAAATTTGACAGACCTGAGAAGCCAATTCAGCTGTTGGTGCCAGTACTACAACCCGAGGACTTTGAGATGATGGTTTGCTAAGTCCTTGAAGTTCTTCTTGCCTAAGACATTGAATAAGTGGTAGTAGATATGCCAAAGTCTTTCCAGATCCACTTTGATCAGATATTATGCAGCTCTTTCCAGCAATGATGGGTCCAAATGTCATGGCCTGCAAGTAGTCTATAATTACTGCTTGTAAGAAGCATAAATAGAGATTTCTCAAAATAATACATGGGGACTAGGGATAGCCATCTAAAGACAGATAAGAAATTGCCGGCACGAAAATAAAGCAGGCATTGCTGGGCCGTATTTTGAGGGAAATGAAGCGTCAAAGGAATCATAATAGGAAATCAAGAATAACTTGAAAACATCCAGAAGAAATATTTTAAAAGCAGGCTATTCAGAGGACACGTACTAGCCAATTGAAGCAGAGGTAAAGATACCCAGACAGATATATTGATGATGCAATTCAAACTACCATATCCATGAGACTGTTGGCATGTTAGCCGCTATTATGCATTAGAATTGCAGCAAAGCAATGAGGTAACCTGGACTATTGACCATTCCATGCTCAAAATAAAGTAAATTATCTACCTGAATATGTGAAGGGCGCACAAAGTGCTGATTCCCTAAGGATTCTATCATATAGTCACAGCATCCCAACTCTTGAAAGGATTTTCTACTAAAGAAATTGTTTTCATCATCCAAGTTTCGCCTTTCTCTAAAAATTTCTTCCCTCTTAAGACTGTAATGACTTGATCCCCCACCCCATCCACGTAAGGGAGAAGCCGAAGCTTTTGATCCAGGATGAACTACTCTTGCAGATTTTGCATGAGAATCACTGCTATAGCCTGCGAAATGTTTGCTAACATTTTCGATAACTATATCTCTATCTTCATCTTCCACTCTGATTAATTTTTGGAAATTCTTTCTGTCTTCTAGCTGCTGAATTTTGGCACGGCCTCTAGGAAGACTAAGCGTTTGTTGCTCTTTTAACTGATCAGGTTCATTATATGAACTGAATGATGATCGGGAAGAGGCATCTGCAATATTGTGTTTGTCGTGATCAACAACATCGCGTTCTTTGTTTTTTGTGTAGCTTTTTCTTACTAGATCTCTCATTCTTCGAAATTTCAGTCTGCCGAAATTCCCTGTCAATCCCCTAGTCGAAGCTGCAGAGCCGTAAGAAAGAACTTCAAAAATAAAGGAAAAGCATAGGAAAGAATTTCCATACAACACATTTGGAGATTTATAAGAGGGACCAATATATATCTGATTAGAAACATAAAGTAATACACATCCTGAACGTTATGGCAGTTTTAATCCCTCAAAGCTCGTGTTATAATCAGCAGATGAATGTAAACCATCTGATAATTTGGCTTGGCAAGTACCTAATAAAATATGGCACATATGTTTTCTTCTCAATCGATAAATAAAAGACAGCATAAGTTGCAATCTTAAGCACAGTGAACTCAGTACTTCACTCTACAGGAGGATAGATAATCATAGTAAGCAAAGGAAGATTGTTGCATATACTCTGTAAATAGCGCTACACATTCCTTTCCTCTATACTGTATCGCTCACTTTGGAAATTAAAAACCTAATACACCAAAAAAAAGTGTAAGCTCCAGATCCAACATCATAGACGCACAAAATTGCCCATTGGTAGTAATCAGACTGAAACAAACAATATCGTCTTTTACTTTTTTCCCTTGCTCTATCAATACTAGATTGCCAATCTTGGCTAGTACATAAAACATTTCACCAAAAAAACAATCCTGATATCCAATTAGCATCAATATTCACCAAAATTCCTCCATATATTTTATTTTCGACAAAAAGATTCCTTTCTTCTTTCACGTTGAACAGCCCATTTTGGATAGTACAAAAGCTAACACACCTGAAAACTTGCTTCAATTAACATTTAACACAGTATACAAAGTTCTGCATTAGTAATAAACTAAGACATCTAAAACAATTTTAAACAAAAAGGCCAAAATGTTACTTAGTGTGACCATATTTCCTTTTTTAGTTTGTTATGGAAAAAAATTAAAAACAATTTAACTTAAACTTTTCATTTTACGCCAAGTTATGACATGTTTAAAATCACAAGTTTCATTTTACCTTCATTACTGCTACTCTGAGTTGGAGGAGGGTGGTTGTTGTCAGGAGAAGTAGAAGCTAGAGGTTTCCATGAGAGAACTTCCTTGGAAGGGATGGAAGAGTCGTCATCTTCAGTACCTCCCCATACTATGAATTTATCTCCACTCTCCTTATCTATAAGCTGGTAAGCCCCTGGTGTGTCCATTGGCATACGACTGTAAGCAGCTTTAGTTGAAACCACCACCCTTTTGCAACTACTACCAACATTTCTGTGCAGCAGAAGAAGATTAACAGGATTCCCACATACGTTTGGGAATTTGAAACGTGCGGGCGCCGCCACCGCCGGTGCTGGTGCTCTTGGTGCAGAAAGCATTGTGGTTTAAGCTAGTCTAGCTGAATTTGGATAGGATCAATTTGGGAATTGACAATGCAAAACTTAAAACTTTCCTGCGCAATGTACAAATGCTGTTGCACATAGCACAATACGCCTTATCTATGATGATACAGGTGACGAGAATATTTTTGTGAATAATGCCAACTTGATATTTAGCAAATCAATTCTTACAAAAGTATGTGTTGATCATGTACAAATTAAATAATTTTAAATTGTCAAATACATAAACAGCCCTAAACCTATCATATTTTTTTCACTTAAATACCTCAACTAAAATGTTGCTCGTCTTGCTTGCCGGGAGAGAGGAAGCTTCCGGACCATATTTTCCATTAGTAGGCACGGATGCAAGTTAAAGGTAAAAGAGCTGATTGAATCCATAACTTTTAATGCGCAGTATAAATTTATGTGTAAAAATTCATTAAAGTTAGAACAAATAGTATATCTGAACTCATATCTTTAAAAATATAATGAGTTTAATATTAAAAACCTTAAAGTTAAACCCATAAACTTTGAATCCCTTATCCGCCTCTACTTATTAGACATAAAATATAAGTAAAGCGCATGATATTTACCCGCGACTAATGTTGCAAAATATCAAATTAAATGAACACATGTGATTACACCCATTCCACTTTCTTCTCTCTTTTTTCCCCTCTTAATTCTTCGGGATTACCAACCATCTAGTTGTAGAAACAAAACTATTGTTTTTCTCGACACCTATTTAGAGCCAAACTGAACTTTAGTACTTAAATTGTGAATAATGAAATTTTATGCTTTTCTCATTAGTATTTTAGAGTAAAAACTGAAAATTATCAAAAATTTATTGTGAATAATTGAGAAAAGACTAGTGAGAATTTGTTTTATTGCAAAGAAACTCAAGTGGAGAAATGGAATAGTTGTTTCTACCTATTACTAGGGTATCTCTAGGCTAAAATAAGAGAAGATGGCATTATGAACGTGAAAAAAATGAAGTAATTGTTTCCATATTTTCAATCACTATAATTACTTTATTGACCTCAATAGTAGATAGTCACCCGATCTCTACCATATTCGTCGTTTGCACTCTCCATTCACTTTAATAAAAATTTCTTTTCATTAAATCGATGGTCATCATCTCCCATAATACTCTCATGGAAAAAACCCTAAGCATAACACACACAAAAAAAAAACCAATAAACTGCACATAAATCATCTGTCTAATCCCATCACGGCCTCATCTCTCAATTCCATTAAATGTCAGCTTCAGACATAAGAGCTCCCAATAGCAGAGTCATCACACTTTTGGCTCCATTATTTGGAGTTGGATCGAGGCACAAAAAAAGAGAAGAAGAAGAAGAAGAAACTTTCATGCTATACTCTTAGTGAAAATCATTCTTTGTGCCACATCAGCATGAGGCTTTCAAGAATCACATTTTAGACATATATTAAAATCAGTAGTCCCGTATCAATTCCATATGCTTAGTTGGGTTGTAGCATGTGGTATCTCTTCAAATTTGTATTGGTGAAAAATAAACTCACCACGTGACCAATATTATGATGATAGGTGGCTTGGGAATCGAAGCAATAAAGAAGAATGATGTGCAAAGAAGATATGAGTCATACCCACAGGATCGTCTGCTAAGATATCGTGCATGTTAGCTGAAAAAGAGAAAACATGTATAGGGTTGATAATTAGGGACATTGGAAGCCACATATATGGAAAGATCATTAATAGCTACGAATATGAAAAGAAATTAGTTGAATCCTTGATTATGCGCGATTGGCTATTATCACTTCAACTGTTACAAATCACCTCATGTAACGGGTAATTAATGTAATAAATACTAGTAACATGCAGGAATTTAACAGGGCAAACGGTTATGAATTGTACCCTTATATAAATTTACTTTATCCCCATCGAGAAAACTGCAAATTGATACCATCAATTGACAATATTCTTGTTGTTCTCTACCATTGGAAAAATCTTGTTCCTTCCTAGTCTCTCCCCCAGGTTCTTATTTGTACTGACATTCTATTGTTGGGGACACTGCATTTATGACTGCAGGTATAGATAATCAGTTTGACGAGCCTTCATAGTAGACGGGATTGGCATTCAACGAAGGATCGCTAAGGCTCCACCTCATTCGGAGTGCAGCCAATTCTATGAGTCATCGTGTCAGAATTTTGATACAGACTTATGGGTAGGCCGGTACCCTATCCAATTTGATGTCAAATAATCTTAGAAGCTTTGCAGACATAGGTTTATTTTGTACAGTATGTCAGAGGCCTTGACAGCCCATATGTATTCATGTTTTAAGAAAAATGGTTCAGTGATATAGTGTTTTCTACTTATAGTTATACATTACGAGTTGTGGCCATGTAGGCCCATGATAGCTACGAAAGGAATAAGATCAGCTAACTCGACCTATGTATGTTTTAGTTTTGGTCGAATGATCATGAGTTAAAGAGTGGTTCGCTCAGGCCAGTGCGGCATCGAGTGCCAGCCACGCCTCCCCAAGTTCGAAGCTTGACAAAGCGCCCCAAACCTTGGGAGCGAGACCTTCTTATTGGAAGAAAGCATCAATTATCAATAAGATTTCTATGTAACGATCTGAATGGTTGTTTTGAGCATTGGCATTCCGTTCGGTGTTTGAGGTCTTGAGTAGATTCATATGATGTATTACGGCTTGTGTGTATGGTCATTTTTGGTCTTCCAGTTGTTCAGAACTGATTTGGGAGAATGATTCTTAAACAGGAAGCTTTATGTTGGAAGAGTAGACCAAGCTGGACTTTTATGTATATTACCTCGGATAGGAGTTTTGATGGTTCCGTTAGGTTCGAAGGGTGACTTTGGACTTAGGCGTATGCTCGGATTTTTATTTAGATGTTTTTAGAAGGTTTTGGCATTATTTGGTAAAAGTTGGCAATTTGAAGATTTGGAATATTCATAAGTTTGACTGAGAGTTGACTTTGATGATTTCGGATTAAGATTGTTGTTTTGGGAGTTGGAATATATTCGTTATATCATTTGGAACTTATGTGCAAAATTTGAGTTCATTCCGAGTTGATTTTATATATTTCTGCACGAGTTTTGGAAGTTGAAAGTTCAAAGGTTCATTAAGTTGGCATTGAGGTGTGATTCATGGTTTTGATATTGTTATGTGTAATTTGAGGCTTCGAGTAAGTCCTTGTTATATTTTGGGACTTGTTTCCATGTTTGGGCAGGGTCCCGAGGGGCTCAGATGAGTTTCAGATGGATTTTGGACCAATTTGGGCCATGTCGATTATTGTTGGTTTCTAATGCTTCATTTGTTCTTGGCGATCATGAGGATGAAGCCGCGATCATGTAGTTTTAGGAGCTGGTCTTATTTGTGCTCGCGTCTGGCACCACACGTTCGCGTAGCGGTGAGCTAGGTTGGGCAGTCATGATGGGTTCTTCTTCACGCTCGTGCTAGTTTGTCCGTGTTCGTGATGGTTTGGAAGGTGTGTTCATCGCGTTCGTGAGGGAAGTGCCGCGAACGCATAGCATATAATATGAAAGTGTAATTTTGTGCATCGCGATTGCGAGGGTACAACCGCGATCGCGTAAGGTACCACTGGACAGTGCATATAAGTACTTTATTTCAGACCTTGAGCTTATTTTATCACATTTTGAGTTATAGAGCTTGGATTTGGTCCATTTTGGAGGGAATTTTTCCCACATGGATTGGGATCAGTATTTTTTACTCGATTTTAATTATATTACATGATTCTATCTTCGATCTTGCCATTTGATTGATGATTCTAAAAGGAAATTAGCGGGTTTTGTATAAACTTTTCTAAAGTAAATAATTGTATTTTGAACATCAATTCGGAGTCGGATTTGAGTGAAATAAGTAAGGTTGGACTCGTATTCGAACAAGTTTGTCGAAATTTGTGATTTTTCCGGGTTTCTGGGTACGGACTCGGGTTGATTTTTTGGTTGACTTTGAGTATTTGATTAAAGATTCGACCTTTATTGCATGAGTTTGTTTCCTATGATATTATTTGATGTTTTTGATTTGCTTTTGGCTAGTTTCGAGCCGTTCAAAGGTTGATTTACCTGGGATGGCATTTCTAGAGTATTATTTGGCTTGCTCGGTATTTAGTATGGCTTTTTCGAGGTAAGTAACACGTCTAAACATAGAATTAAGGGTATTTATCCTTGAAAACCATGATATTTGAGATGTGTTGGGGTGACACACGTGCTAGGTGATGGTTGTGTGTGCGTGCACCGGGGAATTAATGATCCGAGTAGTTCTTAGACTATTATATGCCTTATTTTGCTATCATGCTTTGTTGATAACATATTTTCTCCATTTGTATGACTACGTGGGCTATTATTCATGCTAGAAATCATGTCTAGGCTATCTGCTTTATTCTTTGAGACGTGATAGGGCTATCTTTGCGATATTGAGCTATTTGCCTTAACCGTAGTCATACTGTTTAGTCATGATAGCTACATTCACATGTTATATCTCTGTCTTTGTGCACTTTCGATATGCCGTCTCACATGTTATTGGTGTCCTTATATGTGATACGAGTTTGAGCTGTATTTGGGGCATATTGTGATATTCCTTGTTATATAATTGGATTATGTTTTTAGTGAGATGTTGGCATATGGAGACTTGAGCAGATTGATGATTGATGTGGGTCGTAGAGCCACGTTGTGAGTCATGCTGGATCGGGTTGCACATTGGGCTAAGTGTTACTAATTTTGAGGCTACGAGTGCAACAAGACCCACGATTGAGTTATGTGATTATGATTAGCGCTTGGGCAGGATCCGCCCCTTCGGAGTCTGACATACCAGCAATGGGCATACGCATAGTGCTATATATACGTGCTTTGGTGACGGGAATTTATGCTAGGCACCCGTAAAGTGCTAAGTTACTATATATGATGGTGAGGGCCTTGTGCCAGGCACCGTGAGCGTGCTAAGTGTGGTTGTTCTTGATGGCTTCACTGTGATGATATTGAGCTGACATGTATATTTGACATGTTAGTATAGAGATATATTTTCCTCATGCTAGACAGTAATATGACATTTGATGACTTGACTTGTATATTTGACATGTAGGCATGGAGATGTATTTTTCTTATGCTAGACGGTATATGACATTTGATGACTTGACATGTACATGACATATAGGCATAGAGATGTACTTTCCTCGTGCTAGTTGGTAAATAAAAAGGCTTATATGATATTGGAAAAATATGGTTCTTTTGATAAACTCATGTTATTGATTTTTAGTGGTAAGATTTGGACTTGAACTGTTATACTTGAAAAATGTGTCTACTTTCTCGTAACTATGAACGAGCATCTCTTAAGTTATATATTTTTACTGTCTTCATTATATTGCTATGAATTGTTATTGGCTATTGGTTTTGGACTCTAACCATCTTCCAAGCTCGTCGCTGCTTTCAATCTAAGGTTGGATTTGTTACTTGTTGAGTACATGGAGTCGGTTGTACTCATACTACACTTATGCACCTTGCATGTAGATCTTAGAGTTGATGCTGTTGCGTATGGCGGGAGCTAACATTGAAGATGTACATGCCTTTTGAATATAGCTACCACTTGTCCTTGGTAGTTTTGGATTTGAAATTCTGTTTATATATATTCCAAATAGATGTTATATTATTTCATAACAGCTTTATAAATCTAGTATTGGTGGCTCGTGACTTGTACTACTAATTCTTGGGCTAATGCATAGAAGTTTAGTTATTTCACTTAATAAGTTCTTATTTTCCTTCCTTGGAATTGTGTAATTGTTGTTTGGCTTACCTAGCGGGTTTGGTTAGGTGCCATCACAGCTAGTGGATTTTGGATTGTCACAAGCTAGTATCAGAGCTCTAGGTTCATAATGAGTCATGAGAAAGTGTCTAGTAGAGTCTTGCGGATCGGTATGATAACGTCCATACCTATCTTCGAGAGGCTACAGGGCATTTAGGAAAATTTCCCATCTTTCTTTCCCTTATCTTGCAACATTGATTCAGCTTGAAGTGTATCTCTTTAAAGTCCTTCCACTCACTCTTATGTTATGTTGAGTGTCTAATATGAGTTGTGCATAGACGGCTTGTCACGGATGAGGTGCGATATGTATTCTCTGTGTTGCAGAGATAGGACAAAATGGAGGACTTGAGGCCAGGTTCAAACCGCAGCATGGGCTCGGTGGTTTCAGTTATGCAAGTATGTGCTTTTGGACTTATATGTCCAGTAACATCCCTAGGAGTGGGATTGATGGCTAAGTGAGCGGGTTGGATAGCTATATGAGGAGTATCACGTGACTGAGGAATGTGCTTAGATAGTTCGATGTGATGAAAAGAATTTTTCTTGGGCTGTGAAAGAATGATGGATGATTGATTTATGTGTTTATGTGTCGTACAATCTTGAGTTTAAGTGTTTTTGAGGGATCCTTTATGTTGTTCATTTGTGGAATGAAGTAGATTCTTATGTCTTGTTGACGAGTTCAAACTCGAGAGGATTTAGCGATTGCATAGTGGTCACGACCATGATGGGGTCATAGAGGGATTCCACTGGAGGCTAAGTAGGTGGGTTATCTCCTTCGGGATGTTCTAAGATTGAGTAACCCCTATTATGTTTCTGTGAAGAGTTTCCTTTCTACCAGCGGGGTGTGTATGTGTTGCAATTTGAGTTTGGATCACTTAAAGTAGTTTGCACGACCGTCACGAGGATGGATATGCGCTTAGCGGGTGATTTGAGCTATTTTATGATTTGTGCTACATGAGTTTGTGTAAGATTCAGTTGAATTACAGTACGAGATCATGGAGGATATGGAGTAAGGGTATTGTGTGTTATCGAATTTTATGTTCTATGGCTTCAAGCCAAGTGCGGGAGCCTGCTACCAATGATCAACTTGCATGGTTGTATGTTGTATTAGTTTCCGTCTGAGGCATATTTGAGGACAATTATGACTTGCAGAGGCTGGTTTTGAGGATGACTTGAGCAAGGAAATCTCTGGATGCATGATGTATTACACTTTATAATTGTATGGAAATCCTGGAATGATTGGGTATGTTATTCGTGTTGGATGTAATGTGTTAAGGAAAAGGAGTCACTCGGTTGCGTTAAGATGGGGTTTCTTCTTTAGGTATTGGTGTGTAATACATTATGCATCCAGTGGATGAGAGCATATTGGATGAATTTATAGAAGGTTCCAACCGAGTGACTCCTTTTCCTTAACACATTACATCCAACACAAATAACATACCCAATCATTTTCTAATGGATCAATGGTCGTTCGACTTGTATTGGCAATGCATTTGAGAATAGAGCATAGTGGATGAATTTATAGAAGGTTCCAATAAGTTCAAGATTCATATGTGGTATTTGAGGGTTTTTCAAATCTGTATATGGCTAAGATCTGAGATTTGCATTGGATTGTGTTGAGACTTGGAGTATTTCTATATCATTATTGATTCAACATTTCATCATTTGAGAGGTTAAAAGAAATAACTTCAGATCCAGAGAAGGTCTCTTTAGAGTGGTTATCTCGATTATGGTACTTTTGGGTGCTTAAGAGGGAATATAGTGGATTATGGGCTTTAGGGCGATGTGGTTTTATGCTAGGATCCCTTGTGGTGAGCGTTGGGTTAAGGGTCGTAGTGTACTAGCAAAGAAAAGTGTTAACTTGAAGGCAATTCTAAAGGAACTCGAAGAAATAGGTCAGTGTGGTAGTGGTGTGGATCAACATGGTAATAGAAATGATCGGTTATTTTGGTTCTTTTGGTATAGCGAGGTTTAGTAGGTGTGTTGTGACAATGCTCTTGGGATTGACGATCTGTGTGACTTGGTTGAGTTAGAGAGGTTCAGTTCTGATGGCTTGGTTATGTGCAAATGGGTTTCGAAGAGTACTTGATGATTTCGACCACTGTTTGGGGGGGATGTTTTTGACAGGAATGATGATTATGTTGGATGTTGTGATTTTCTCTTAGATGCAGGATCAAGTGGAAGGTTTCTAGTTGAGGGGGTGTCTATCCTACCTATGATTCAAAGCTGATAATAGGATTCTCGTATTTTCATATGATGGCATGATAGATGAGGTGTGTCATATAAGATTGAGGTTTGCATGTACAAGGTTGCGGTTCGGTCTTGAAGGGAAGGTCATGGGTTCTGGACAACATGGACAGTTTCAGATATTTAGAAGAAAGCTAGCACTATCTGGTATCACCCGAGAAGGGTGCACATTTCAGAAGGGGCACTATGTTTTGACTTGTGGATGCATCATTGCTATTACGGTACTCGCCTGGTTGATCGACTATTAATGTTCAGATTTTTCTATGCAGCATGGAAGAATTATAGAGGTATTTCTTATTTGGTGATCGTGTATGAGGGATGTGTTAGTCATTCGAGTGTTGGAATTTGGATCGGATATGATGATTCTTGTATTCTAGAGATTTGAAGACTAGGGGGTTCTCATAGACGGATTGTTCCTTGGTTGCGGACAGTGAAGGTATGTTAAGAGGTTGATGGCTGATTGTATATGTTATGGATAGGTTACTACGGACTCTTCAAAGGTTATCTACCTATATTGGGAGGATCATATTGATTTGGAGGCCAGGCCTAATGAGAATGTGTCTTCTACATCAGGCCGAAATTTGGTTACTCAGCACAACTACTGTTGAGGGGTGTGTCATTCGGTTAGAGTTGATCTTATTCGTGTATGATATGTTCCATGTGTTACTCTTCTATCTGACGATGTATTGTGAGATTGTTGATTACTTACACGCATGACGCGGTTCTGTTTTGGCCTAGTGATGGAATTCAAGCGAGATAGCTCTTGGGGTGTTGAATGGTTGATTGTGCCTTGGTTATGGTCTTTCTGTTTGTGGTATATTGTGCTATCCATTTCTCCATAGTTATGGTCACACACTTCCCATGTTTGTTGTTGATATGTTCATGGTTATTGATTGTGGGCATTATGGCAGAGTATTCCATGTAGACCGATGTTTGGATTGGATCACGCATCGCAGCGAAGTTATGTTGGGATATGATCCTTGTGCTACTCCATGTGATTTTTCCCTCTCTATGAGATGGTTTCATAACTTTTCGCCTTGTGGTGGTAGCGGTTGAGCTCGCAAAAGGGTTCTCTCATTGATTTTCTTTCCATTATTGGGAGCATTCGAGTTGTTGCTTGTTTGGTTTGCATGGTATGTGGTCTAGGTAGTATTGGTGTGGCATGTCAGTTGAGTCGTTTGTACTGGATGAGATGGGATTTTGGACCTGGAATGAGTGCTATCGGATTTGTTAAGGTATGTCTAGGTGAATAACGTCATTAGTCAGCTTAGAGTTTTGCAATGGTTCTTATCGCGCGAGAAAGCTCTATGACTTGTTGATCTGATGAGTGGTTATGAGTATCTATATATTTCTTTCTTCATTTGCAGTGTACGAAGGTTCAGAATAAGGTTTCAGTTCATATGAGGTTTGTTACCAGTACCGAATTTGTCATTGATTAGCTATTGCAATCGAAAGCTATTGCTATGAGTATTTGAGTTATGTGGTATATCACGCGATTATGTTTTGGAATGTGGATATGGATTGATACAACTTGTTCAGACTTATACAGTATATAGAAGCGAGATTCAAGTCTTATGATGGATTCCGGATGTTGGAGAATTGATTATGAGGTTCATGGACATAAGTTGAGGAGAGAATCTTTGGTTGGGTTGTGTTTTCAAACTTACATAGTTTGGGGTGACATGGGATAACCCATGGGCATGTTAATGGTGAGTTGATTAGTGATTTGATGGTTGTGTTACGACTTTTGGCACGTTCGAGGACGAACACATGTTTAAGTGGGGGAGAATCTAACTACTCGACCAATCATTTTGAGCATTGGCATTCCGTTTGGTTGTTTGAGGTCTTGAGTAGATTCATATGATGTATTATGGCTTATATGTATGGTCGGTTTTGGTCTTCGAGTTGTTCAGAATTGATTTGGGAGAATGATTCTTAAATAGGAAGCTTTAAGTTGAAAGAGTTGATCAAGTTTGACTTTTGTGCATTTGATCTCGGATCGGAGTTTTTATTGTCCCATTAGGACCGTATGGTGATTTTGGACTTAGGCGTATGCCCGAATTTGCATTTGGATATTTCTAGAAGGTTTTGGTACTATTTGGTGAAAGTTGGCAATTTGAAGGTTTGGAATGTTCATAAGTTTGATTGGGAGTTGACTTTGATGATATCTAGTTTGGATTATTGTTTTGGTGGTTGTAATAGGGTTTTTATGTCATTTGGAAATTGTGTGCAAAATTTGAGGTCATTCCGAGTTGATTTGATATGGTTCGGCTCGAGTTTTGGAAGTTGAAAGTTCAAAATTTCATTAATTTTGAATTGAGGTGCGATTCGAGGTTTTGATGTTATTATGTGTAATTGAGGCCTTGAGTAGGTTCGTATTGTGTTTTGGGACTTGTTGTCATGTCCGTACAGGGTCTCGATAGGTTCGGGTGAGTTTCGAACGGGTTTCAGACCTTTTTGGGCCATGTTAGTTATTGATGGTTTCCATTGGTTTTTGATGCTTCATTTCTTCTTCGTGATTGCGAAGACGAAGCCACGACATGTAGTGTTAGGATCTGGTCTTCTTCGTGTTCGCCTCTGGGACTACGCGTCCACGTAACATTAAGCTAGGCTGGGCAGTTATGATAGGTTCTTTTTCACGTTCGCGTAGGTTTGTCTATGTTCGCGAAGGTCTGGCAGGTTTGATAATCGCATTCGCAACGGAAGTTTCGTGAATGCATAGTGTAAATTGTGGCAGTTTGATTTTGTGCATCGCGATTGCGAGGATGGAACCACGATCGCATAGGGTCCCACTGGGTAGTGCATATAAGTACTCTATTTCGTACTTTGAGCTCATTTTATCACATTTTGTGTTATAGAGCTCGGATTTGGGCGATTTTGGAGGGGATTTTCACCACATGGATTTTGGGTAAGTATTTTTGACTCGGTATTGATTATATTACGTGATTTTATCTTCGATTTTGGCATTTGATTGATGATTCTAAAAGAGAAATTGGGAGTTTTTGCCAAAACTTTCCTAAAATGAATAATTGGACTTTGAACAACGACTCAGAGTCATATTTGAGTGAAATTGGTATGATTGGACTTTTATTTGAATGGGTTCTCAGAATTTGTAAGTTTTGTCGGGTTTTGGGGTGCTATCGGGCTGACCTTTTGGTTGACTTATAGTTTGGATTAAAGATCCGACCTTTATGGCTTGGTTTGTTTCCTATGGCATTATTTGATGTTTTTGAGTTGCTTTTCCCTAGTTTCGAGCAGTTCGGAGGTTGATTCGCACTATTGTTTGGCTTGCTCGATATTTGATTTGGCTTGTTCGAGGTAAGTAACATTTCTAAAATTGGAATTGAGGGTATTTATCCCTGATACCTAAGATATTTGAGATGTGTTATGGGTGGCGCACGTGCTAGGTGAAGGATGTGTGTGCGCGCGCCGAGGTATTCGTGATCCAGGTAGTCTTTAAACTATTATATGCCTTGTTTTGCTATCATGCTTTATTGATATCATGTTTTCTCCATTCGTACGACTACGTGGGTTATTTTTCATGCTAGAAATCATGTCTAAGTTATCTGCTTAATTGTTTGAGTTATGATAGGGTTATCTTTGCCATTTTGATCTATTTATCTTAGCCATAGTCATATTGTTAAGTCATAATAGTCACATCGGCATGTTATCTCTATGTCTAGGTGCAATTTTGATATGCCGTCTCACATTTTATTGGTGTCCTTGTACGTGACACGAGTTTGAGCTGTATTTGGGGCATATTGTGGTATTCCGTGTTATATAATTAGATTATGTTTTCTATGAGATGTTGGCATATGGAGACTTGAGCGGATTGATGACTGATGTGAGTCATAGAGCTATGTTGGATCGGGTTGCAAGGCGCCACGATTATATTGATATTGAGGTAGAGCATAAGCCAAGGCCCACATTTGGCAAAATGTTACTGATTTTGAGGCTACGCGTGCCCTAGGTCCAACGATTGGGCTACGTGATGATGATTAGCACTTGGGTAGGATCCGCCTCTCCAGAGTCTGGTATGGCAGTAGTGGGCGCATGCACAATGTTATATATACGTGCTTTGGTGACGGGCATTTATGCCAGGTACCCGTATAGTGCTAAGTGTTATGTGTGATAGTGAGGGCTTTGTGCCAGGAACCGCGAGCGTGCTAAGTGTGGTTGTTCTTGATGGTTTCACTGTAATGATATTGAGTTGATGTGTATTTTTGACATGTAGGCATAAATATGTTGTTTCCTCATGCTAGACGGTAATATGACATCTGATGACTTGATTTGTATATTTGACATGTAGGCATGGAGATGTATTTTTCTTATGCCAAGCGATATATGGCATTTGATGACATGATATGTATATTGACATGTAGGCATAGAGATGTACTTTCCTCATGCTAGTTGGTAAATGAAAAGTCTTTTCTGCTATTTGAAAAACACAGTTCTTTTGATAAACTCATATATATTGAATTTTAGGGGTAAGATTTGGACTTGGACTGTTGTACTTGAAAAACATATCTACTTTTCCGTAACTGTGAACGAGCTGAGCATAATATCTCTTAAATTATATACTTTAATGTCTTCGCTGTATTGTTATGAATTGTTATTGTCTATTGGTGTTGAACTCTGATCATCTTCCGAGCTCGTCACTACTTTCAACCCGAGGTTAGGTTTGTTACTTATTGAGTACATGGGGTCAGTTATACTCATACTACAGTTCTGCACCTTGCGTGCAGATCTTGGAACTGATGCTGCTGTATATGGTGGGAGCTGGCATTGAAGATGTACCTGCCTGCCGGCATAGCTTTCACCTCTCCTTGGTAGTTTTTCGTTTTAAATCCTATTTGTGTATATTCCAAACATATGTATTATTTCATACCAGCTTTATAAATCTAGTTTTAGTAGCTCGTGATTTGTACTACCAATCATTGGGCTAATGTAAAAAAGTTCAGTTATTTCACTTAGTGAGTTCTTATTTATCTTCATTGGAATTGTGTAATTATTGTTTGGCTTACCTAGCGGGTTAGGTTAGATGCCATGTCACGACCCCAAATACCCGGTCGTGATGGAGCCTATCACATTACTAGGCAAGCCAATCCAAACCATCAATCACATCGAATTTCTTTCATAAAACCATTTTTCCAACATAGGATTAAATATCGGTTTTCATAAGAAGTGTTTAAAATAGCTAAGATAATGCGTAATCCAATAAAAAAACATAAGACAACACAACCCCAAATATCTGGTGTCACGAGTCTTGAGCCTCTACTACCTAACTGACTGTCTGATACAACGAATGTCTAACAAAATGTGGAAAAAGAACAAGATAAGAAGGAGATAACAAGGCTGCAGACGCCATGAGCTACCTTGAAATCTCTGGCAACCTTTGAATCAGCCGAGGACCCTCACTCTGCCACTCGGGCACCGGGATCTGCATAGAAGGTGCAGGGAGTAACGTGAGTACGCCAACTCTATAAGTAACTAAAGTAAATAAGGACTGAAAGCAGTGACGAGCAATTCGAATAAAACATATAATTGAATACTCAACAGAATATCGGATCAATGTTACAGTTTAAAAACCAATTTTGTCATAAATCAACATTTTCAGTTTAAAACACTTGAAATCATATACTTAGCAATATTTCCAATAGAGGCTTGTTTAAAAGAAGAGTGAAATTAGTAAAATCGTCATAAACGGGCCTCTCGGGCAAGGAATTACTTAGAATAAGGCTCCTCGGGCTGCCTCTCAGTCACTCGTGACTCAACCCTCGTCACTTAGTACTCATTCTCAGCACTCGGCTCATTAGTGTCTCATAATAATAAAAATCATAGTAACCGCTGCGGCGTGCAGCCCGATCCATAATTTACAATCGGCTACGCTCACTGGGGGTGTGCAAACTCCAGAGGGGCTCCTACAGCCCAAACGTCATATCGTTGTGGTGCGCAGCCTAATCCAATATATATATCGCTACGGCATGCAGCCCGATCCATATAAGTATCGCTGCGGCGTGCAGCCCGATCCATAATGTATACATATCATATCCTCACTATTAGGTTCTCAACCTCTCTTAGTCATTAACCTCACAGCCTCTCGGGCACGACAATAGAAATTAGGGAACTCAGCCCAAATAGTCCTCACAATTAGAAGTGGAAAGATAAAACCAGTTTTAAACATTTAAACAGGTAAAACATGACTGAGGATATGTTTTTAGCAAGTAAAGCGCGGAAAAATAGTCAAAACACCCCTAAGGGTTTCTACAGGTCGGCACAAGGCCCCAAACATGGCATACAACTCATAATACAGTATAAATATCCAAAATACGGAATAATATAATATTTTCAAATCAAATACGCGGCTTAATAGTTGCTACGGGACGGACCAAGGCTCAATCCCTACCGGTGCACGCCCACACGCTCGTCACCTAGCATGTGCGTCACCGCATTTATCAAAACAAGTCAAATACCGGGGTTTGTACCTTCATTTCCAGATTTACAATGGTTACTTACCTTAAATCGGTGAAAATACTACTCTGCGACGTCTTTGCCCCTAGAATCGGCCTCCACTCGCGTCGAATCTAACCAAAATCAGAACGAGGACGTCAAAATATTCCAAGGGAACGAAGCCCAAGTGAAAACAATCAAATAATACCAAGAACCCTGAAATTACCAAAACCCGACCCCCGGTCCCACGTCTAGGAATTCGATAATTTTTACATCAACGGAATCCTTATTCTCCCACGAACATATCAAGAACACTGAAATCGGAGTCCAAATGACCCCTCAAATCCCCATTTAAAGGTCTCTTAATCTCAAGCCCTAATCCCCAATTTTTCTTCCTTAATCTCCACTAAAACCATGATTAAACAATGGAAAAATGATCTTAAACCCAAGTAATTAAGCTTAGGGAACTTACCCAACTGATATCCTTTGATTCCTCTTGAAATCCTATGCCTTAGCCTCTTTCCCGTCTTCAAAAATAATGAACTTGGCAAAATTTCGCGAAGAAGACAATATATACCTTCTGGCCAGGGATTTTCGCAGTTGTGATCCTTTATCTGCCTCTGCGGTACTGCATATGCGGCCAAAACCACCGCTTCTGCGGTCCTTCACTTAAAAGCCCACTGCCACTTCTGCGCTCAGCCTTCTGCACCTGCGACTCCGTAGGTGCAGTCCCACACCGCATCTGTGGTTCCTGGAAAATCCTCAAAATCCGCTTCTGTGGTTCCTCTCCCGCACGTGTGGCGCCGCACCTGCGGTCCCCAATCCACATGTGCGAAAATATCAGAAGCAGCAAATTCAGCAGCTGCAACAAAAATCCAACTTCTCTGTTAACCATCCGAAATCACCCCGAGGGCCTCGAGACCTCAACCAAAAGCACAAACATATCCTAATACCTGATCCAAACTTTTTCCGATCATCAAATCACTTCAAACAACATCAATTCACCCAAAACACATCGGATTCAAGTCAAACTTTCTAAAATCTTCCAATTTCCGCTTTTGATCAAAACCCAACCAAACCACGTCTGAATGACCTGAAAATTTGCACACACATCCCAAATGACCCAACGGAACTAATGCAACTCTCGGAATTCCATTCTGACCCATATATCAAAATCTCGCCTACCAACTAGAAATCGCCAAAATCTCAACTTCGCCAATTCAAGTCTAAACCTACTCCGAACCTCCAAAACCCATTCCGATCACACTCCTAAGTCACAAATCACCTCCCGAAGCTAACCGAACCCTTAGAATTCACTTCCGAGCCCTCTAACACATAAGTCAACATCCGGTTGACTTTTCCAACTTAAGCTTCCTTAAAGAGACTAAGTGTCTCAAACCTTACCAAATCCTTTCTGAATTCGATTCGACCAACCCGATACCACGTAAAACGGATAAACAAAGCATAAAGAAGCAGAAATAGGGGAAACGGAGCGGTAACTCATGAGACGACTGGCCGGGTCGTCACATCCTCCCCAACTTAAATAAACGTTCGTCCTCGAATGAGTCAAGAAACATACCTGAAGCCTCAAATAGGTGAGGATCTCTGCTCTGCATCTCCCGCTCGGTCTCCCAATTAGCCTCCTCCACGGGCCGACCTCTCCATTGCACTTTCACTGAAGCTATATCCTTTGACCTCAACTTTCGAACCTGACGACCCAAAATAGCTACTGGCTCCACATCATAAGTCAAATCATCATCCAACTGAACCGTGCTGAAATCCAAAACATGAGACGGATCCCCAATGTATTTCCGGAGCATGGAAACATGAAATACCGGATGCACACTCGACAAGCTGGGTGGCAAAGCAAGCTCATAAGCCACCTCCCTAATCCTCCGAAGCACCTCAAAAGGTCTAATGAATCGAGGACTCAATTTCCCTTTCTTCCCAAACCTCATAACACCCTTCATGGGTGAAACCTTCAATAGAACCTTCTCTCCAACCATGTAGGACACATCTCGAACCTTCCTATCAGCATAGCTCTTTTGCCTCGACTGCGCTGTACGAAGCCTCTCCTGAATCACCTTCACTTTCTCCAAAGCATCCTGTACAAAATCTATCCCCAATAGCCTAGCCTCACCGGGCTCAAACCAACCAACTGGAGATTTACACCGCCTCCCATACAAAGCCTCATATAGAGCCATCCGAATACTCGACTGGTAGCTGTTGTTGTAAGCAAACTCTGCAAGCAGTAGAAACTGATCCCATAACCCTCCGAAATCAATGACACAAGCACGCAACATGTCCTCCAATATCTGAATAGTACGCTCAAACTGCCTATCCGTCTGAGGGTGAAAAGCTGTGCTCAACTCAACCTTTGTACCCAACTCTCGCTGCACAGACCTCCAAAACTATGAGGTAAACTGAGTGCCCCTATCTGAAATGATGGAAACTTGGACACCATGCAAACGGACAATCTCTCGGATATAGATCCCTGCCAACCGCTCTGAAGAATAGGTAGTACACACCAGAATGAAGTGCGCAGACTTGGTCAGCTGATCCACGATCACCCAAATAGCATCTAACTTCTTCAAAGTCTGTGGAAGTTCAACTACAGAGTCTATAGTGATCCTCTCCCACTTCCACTCAGGAATAACCATCTGCTGAAGCAAGCCACCCGGTCTCTGATGCTCATAGTTCACCTGCTGACAATTGGGACACCGAGCTACAAATCCCACAATATCTTTCTTCATTCTTCTCCACCAATAGTGCTACCTCAAATCCTGATACATCTTCGCGACACCCGAATGAATGGAATACCGCGAACTATGGGCCCCCTCCAAAATCAACTCCCGAAGCCTATCCACATTGGGCACACAAATCCGGCCCCGCATCCTCAACACGCCATCATCACCAATGGTCACATCTCTGGCATCATCATGCTGAACTCTGTCCTAAAGGACAAGCAAATGCGGACCATCATACTAGTGCTCTCTGATGCAATCGTATAAGGAAGATCGAGAAACCACACAAGCTAATACTCGACTAGGCTCCGAAACATCTAATCTCACGAACCGATTGGCCAAGGCCTACACCTCAACTACAAGAGGTCTCTCCCCAACTGGAATATATGCCAAACTCCCCATACTCATCGTCTTTCGGCTCAAAGCATAGGCCACCACATTGGCCTTTACCGGATGGTACAATATAGTGATATCATAATCCTTAAGCAACTCCAACCACCTCTGCTGCCTCAAATTAAGATCCTTCTGTTTGAACAAGTGCTGGAGGCTATGATGATCAGTAAACACCTCACAAGAGACACCATACAAGTAATGTCTCCAAATCTTCAACGTACACACTATGGTAGCCAACTCCAAGTCATGAACCGTGTAGTTCTTCTCATGGGGCTTCAACTGACGAGAAGCATAACCAATAACTCTACCCTCCTACATCAAAACACAACCAATACCAACTCTCGATGCATCACAATATACGGTATATGAACCTGAAACTGATGGTAAAACTAACACTGGAGTTGTGGTCAAAGCTGTCTTGAGCTCCTGAAAGCTCTCCTCACACTCGTCCGACCATACAAATGAAGCACCCTTCTAAGTCAACTTGGTCAAGGGCGATGCGATAGATGAGAATCCCTGAACAAAACGGCGATAATAACCTGCCAAACCAAGAAAGCTGCGAATCTCTGTGGCTGAGGACGGTCTGGGCCAAATCTGTACCACCTCTATCTTCTTCGGATCAACCTGAATACCCTCACTGGACACCACGTGTCCCAAGAAAGCCACTGAATTGAGCCAAAACTCACACTTGGAGAATTTTGCATAAAGCTTCTCCTCACTCAATCTCTGCAACACAACTCTCAAATGCTCTGCGTGTTCCTCCTGACTACACGAATACACCAGAATATCATCAATGAAGACTATGACAAACGAGTCAAGATAAGGCCAGAACACACTGTTCATCAAATGCATAAACGCTGCCGGGGCATTGGTCAGCCCAAAAAAAAATACCGGGAACACGCTGCTGAGGCAAGATACGAAAGATATCCCTTCCCAACCATACGCTGGGGTTTCAAGAATGAGATCACTCTACTGGGAACATGATCACTCACACCTCGCCACTTGATCTTTGGCACACCCGGTATAGCCAATGTGACTGTCTTGGCATGACAGTCCAGAATAGCACGAATCGGAGATAACCAGTCCATGCCTAAAATGATATCGAAATCCACCATACACAATAATAAAAGATCCACTCGGGTCTCCAAACCCCCAATAGTCACCACGCATGACTGGTACACACGGTCTACGACAACAGTATCGCCAACTGGAGTAGATACATGAACAGGTGAAACAAAAGACTCCCGGGGCGTATCCAGATAACAGGCAAAGTATGATGACACATAAGAAAAGGTGGAACAGGGGTCAAATAATACAGAGGCATATCTGTGGCAGACTGAAACAATATCTGAAATCACGGCATCTAAGGTAGTAGCATCTGATCTACCCGAAAGAGCATAGAAATGGGCCTGACCACCACCCGACCGACCTCCCCCTCTACGGCAACCCCTGGGTGATTGACTCCACCCCTAGCTGGCTGGGCAGGTAGTGAAGCAACTGGAGAAGAAGTCGAGGGTTGATCCCTCTGCTGAGACTGACCATCATGAAGACGAGGACACTGCCTCCTCATATGCCTAAACTCTCAACACGCATAACAACTCCCCGGTGCTGGAGATGGGGACTGAAGGGAACCCCAGGCACTGGAGTGACCAGTAGAAGGACCTGATGGAGCACAGGACAAACTCTGGGCTGGGAGGGCACTGAGTGATGAGTGGCCCTGATGAGAACTGAGGGAACCATGACCCGATGATGCCCCACGATACCCTGGGCGAGCTGAATGAGCCTGTTTGAAGGGATGTCCTCTACCATACTAGAACTGACCCCTCGAAGGAGCACCATTAAAGCTACCAGATTCCCAAGGCCTCTTGGCCTCCCTCTCCTCTCGCTCCTGGAGGCGAACCGACTCAATCTCACATGCGATGTCAACAACCTCCTCGAAAGTAGCACCTGTTACCCTCTCCCTAGTCATGAGAATCCGAAGCTGGTATGTGAGACCATCAACAAACCTCATAATCCTCTCTCGATCTGTAGGAACCAACCAAACTACATGACGGGCTAACTTGGAGAACCGCATCTCATACTGCGTCATAGTTATCTCTCCCTAACGCAATTGCTCAAACTACCTGCGCAACTCCTCTTGGCGAGACTGTGGCACATACTTCTCTAGAAAGAGAACAGAGAACTGCTGCCAAGTAAGGGGATCTACACCAACAGGCCTATGCCTCTCATATGCCTCCCACCAAGTGAAGGCAGCCTCGAAAAATTGAAAGGTGGTAAAAGCTACACCACTGGTCTCTAGGATCCCCACTGTATGATGCATCCTATGGAACTTATCCAAGAAACTCTGGGCATCCTCGCCCACTACACCGTTAAAGGTCCGAGGCTGGAGTCTACCAAACCTCTCAAGTCGACACTGCTCGTCGTCCGGCATAATTGGAACTACAAACTCCTGAGCTGGTGCAAACGGCTGGGCTGGAGGTGCCCCCAGTGTCTGGAGTCCCTGCACAGCCTGCTCAGGTATGCGAGCAACGGGAGTCTGGGTACCTCCCCCAGCCTGAGAAGTAGCTACGACCGTAGTAATTGAAACCGCCTGAGCCAAACCGGTACACACTGATAAGATCTGAGCTAAAGCCTCCTGAAGGTGGAATCATAATGGGCACAGCTGGTGCCTGAGCTGGTGCTGCTGTAGCATCTACAACCGGGACCCGATCCTAAACTGAGGCAGCTGGTGGATCTGCAGGTGCTGCCCTAGCTGCTCTGCCCTTACCACGGCCTCGACCATGTCCTCGGCCTTTGGTGGCCCCAACTGGTGGAATTGGTGGTCGTCCACCCTGCCCGGTAGCACGTGTCCTCACCATCTGTGAGAGAATGGAATAACAGAAGTTTAGTATTCGGATCAACAAGTTTGCACAACAAGAATTTCAAGAGTATGAAGAATTTCCTAAAGGTTCTGCATCCCCTCAAGGATAAATACAGACGTCTCCGTACCGATCCGCGAGACTCTACTAAACCGGTTCATGACTCGCAAGACCTATGTAACCTAGGCTTTGATACCAACTTGTCACGACCCCAAATACCCGATTTTGATGGCGCCTATCACATTACTAGGCAAGCCAACCCAAACTTCAATCACATCGAATTTCTTTCATAAAACTATTTTTCCAACATAGGGTTAAATACCGATTTTCATAAGAAGTGTTTAAAACAGCTAAAATAATGCGAAATCCAATAAAAAAACATAAGACAACACAGCCCCAAATATCTGGTGTCATGAGTCTAGAGCCTCTACTACCTAACTGACTATCTAATACAACGAAAGTTTAGCAAAATGCGGAAAAAGAACAAGATAAGAAGGAGATAACAGGGCCGCAGACGCCATGCAGCTACCTTGAAATCTCCGGCAACTTCTGAATCAGCTGAGGACCCTCACTCTGCCACTCGGGCACCTGGATCTGCACACAAGATGCAGGGAGTAACGTGAGTACGCCAACTTAGTAATTAACTAAAGTAAATAAGGACTGAAAGCAGTGACGAGCAGTTCAAATAAAACATATAACTGAATACTCAACAGAATATCGGATCAATGTTATAGTTTAAAAACCAATTTCGTCATAAATCAACATTTTCAGTTTAAAACACTTGAAATCATATACTTAGCAATATTTCCAATAGAGGCTTGTTTAAAAGAAGAGTGAAATTAGTGAAATCGTCATAAACGGGCCTCTCGGGCAAGGAATTACTCTAAATACGGCCCCTCGGGCCGCCTCTCGGTCACTCGTAACTCAACCCTCGTCACTCAGTACTCACTCTCAGCACTCGGCTCATTAGTGTCTCATAATAATAGAAATCATAGTAACCGCTGAGGCGTGCAGCCCGATCCATAATTTACAGTCTACTACGCTCACTAGGGTCGTGACATGCACGACTAGTGGATTTTGGGTTGTGAAAGTATATTTCCTTATTCTCTCAGTCTTATTTTCCATTATCGTTATTCTTTTGTATTAGGAAAAGTGAAGTAAAATTTTTTATTAGAAACCCAAATTATTTTTTTATCTGCTTTAACTACAAAAACTATTTTTTGGTTAAACAAATTGGTACGTTGCCGGGCAATCCAATAATCTTTTCACTTTATATTTAAATACTGTCTTTAGCAACAATTATGTCTAAAACTGATTAAATTACTCAACAAGGGGATGGACTAGGAGGGTCTGCGCTGCGCAACTCACCCACACATTCTCCACAATGTTCACGAGAAAACTCACCAATCAGATCTGCTAACCATAATGCTAGGCAAAAAAATGAAGAACAATCAAGTTTACAAGATGACTTGAAATAATGTACTACAAATCGGTGACACTTTACGTGCTTTGACAGGGGGATTACCAAGTGTTATCCAGGCTCCGCCACTAGTTAATAGAATTGTGGAAAATCCCAATTTAGGGATTGAAAACTTTGGAAGCGGAGAAATTTCAAATAGTTCTGGAGCAGGTGGTTCATCTACACCAATTAATTCTAATTTACAAATCTTGTTCTAACCATGGAGAAATAACTCAAGGAACAAAATAAGCAAATATCGGGAGTACCACCCATAATCAAAGGAGTGAATATAGACAAATATTCACAACAACCATAAAAATCAAATGCAACACCATTAACGATATCAAAAAAGTTTAAGATGCACGATATTCCTAGGTACGACGAGATTTCCGACCATGAGATCATGTTACCGTAGTTACCACAAGAGTCAAAGGAAATGACTTGACCTAGTAGGAAATTGAATCAGTATTGGTGAAACCCTTACAAATGGTGGACTAACGTGGTATTCTCTTTTACCTAAACATTCAATTGACTCTTTGCTGAGATAGCAGATTCATTTATTAAAGAATAATCGGGATCTCAAAAAGTAGAAAAAAAAATGGAAGATATCTTCAAGGTAAAACAAGAAGTACATAATTGCTTAGAAAATTCGTGGATCACTTCTAGCGAGAAAGGATATTGTTACCTCGCGTACCTGATAATTTGGCAGCTATAGCATTTGCGAGCAACCTGAATGAGAGAAGCTCAGAAGCCATGAGAAGATTGAAGGAGAGTTTGTGAGAGTTCCCAGCGACTACTTGGAATGATGTTTATAATATGTACAACACAAAACTTCAAATAGAAGAAGATACTGTATCCCAACCAAAGGTGGAGGATATGTTCAAATCTAGCCAATCAAAAGCAGAATGAAGGACTGAAAAATATAGGTACGAGCCTTACATGGGACCAGCAAGGCAAGATCTTATGCCGAAATCGGAATAGGCATGGTTTGATCAAAGATCACAGTAGATAGAAACATGTTCCTCTTCTTGATTCGAAAAGGAACAGGATATGACAAGGAACAACAACCAAAATTCTCGATAAAAATAGGTGATTACAACTTCAGCATGAGTACTTCCGAATTAGTAGCAGTTTTAAGTGGCATGGGCGATAAGGTACGGTCCAAAGAAATGAGATTAAATTCTAGCAAAAGAAACCAGGACTTTTTGTGTGAATTTCATAGTAATCACGGGCACGTAATGGTAGATTGCAGGATCCTACAAGCAAAGGTTGATTATTTATTAAAAAAAGGTTATCTCACTGAATTATTTAGTGAGGAAAGTAAGCAGTCCTATATGAAGAATAAGGAAGAGCCACCAAAGCCCCCATCATCAAAGAGGACAGTGAACGTAATAACCGGGGGTGATGAGGTTAATGGAGTAATGCATACAACAACAAAAAGAACAACTAAAATATTAGTGACTCGTGGGAAGTGAATTCACCAAGTCTTAGAGGGAGAGAGCATAACATTCGGCGATGATGATGCAGATGGCTTGTTTATCCCTCACAATGATGCACTAGTAATTTCTTTACTTGTTCATGGTACTAATGTCAAATGGGTATTGATTGATCCAGGTAGCTCAATGAATATTATATTACTACAAGTGGTCAACGAAATTCAAGCAATTAATCGTGTAATACCTAAGGCTCAGTCCTGGGTTCGACAATTCAAGTATCATAACAAAAGGAGAAATCACATTGTCCACATTTGCCGAATGAGTAGTGAAAGATACCGAATTTCAAGTGGTAGATGCAGGCATGGATTACAACATGATTTTAGGGAGGCCATAGATCCATTATATGGATGTAGTAACAACTCTACATTAGGTTATCAAATTTCCGTTGCTATAGGAATTCATAAAATCAGGGGAAATTAACGAGCATCACGAGAAACCAATACAGTGACTGTAGCAAGTGGAACAACCAAAGATGGAGAAGAAAAATAACAATTACACTGTCTAGATGAGGAAAATATGCTCTCTACCTCAATGTTAGATAGGGGAGACAAAACAAACATGGCTCTAAGACTTGATGTGATCCAGGAACCAGAAGAGAATAAAACTATCAAAACAACTATAGAAGAGCTCGAGGCTGTAATCTTATTCACTCACCGACCCGAGAGAAAACTTTATATTGGGATAAACTTAAGCCCGGAGTTGAAAAGTAAGTTAATTGAATTTTTACGTACTAATGCTGATTATTTTTCCTAGTTGCACTTAGATATGATAGGAATTCCACCGGAGTTAATGACTCATAAATTAAATTAATATCCATTAAACCCACCGATGAAATAAAAGAAGAGAAAGCAAGGAGATTTAAAAAATCAGGTAATTCAAGAAGAGGTAAGTAAACTCTTGAAAATTGGTTCAATTCATGAGGTAAAATAACCTGACTGGTCAGCAAATACTGTTATAGTACCTAAGAAAAATGTTAAATGACGAGTATGTGTAGAATATATTGATCTAAATAAAGCATGTACGAAAGATTCAGTTTCTTTACTACATATAGATCAACTAAGTGATTCTACTACTGGACATGAGCTTTTAAGTTTTTAGATGTTTATTATGGATATAATCAGATTAAAATAGACCCCGAGGATGAGGAGAAAATGTCTTTTATTACAGACCGAGGAACTTATTATTATAAAGTCATGCCTTATGGTCTAATAAATGATGGAGCTGCGTATTAAAGATTGGTGACTAAAATATTTCAAGAATATTTGGGGAAAACCATGAAAATCTACATTAATGACATGTTGATGAAATCAGCTCAAACAAGAGATCATCTCAAGCTTTTGAATGAAACCTTTGCCATTCTTCGCAAGTATAATGTGAAGCTGAACCCAAAAAATGCATATATGGAGTGGCATCCGGTAAGTTTTCGGGTTTTCTTTTTTCTAGTAGGGGGATTGAGGTAAATCTGGATCAAATTAAAGCAATAGAAGAAATACCTGATGTGCTCACAAGTAAAAAAGAAATACAGAGACTAACCGAGAGAATAACAATTTTGGAGAGATTTATATCGAAATCTTCAGAAAAGTGTTTCAAAATTTTCTCATTGTTAAAAAAGCAAAATAAGTTTGAATGGTCAGATGACTGCCAACACGCATTGAGAGATCTGAATGCGTACCTTTCAAAACCTCCTTTGCTATCAAAGCTAAGGGATGAAGAAAGATGACTTGTTTACTTAGCTGTATCTAAAGTTGTAGTAAGCCCAGTATTAGTACAGGAAGAAAAATGTATGCAGTCTTATATCTATTATGTTAGTAAGGCATTACTAGAAAATAAAATAATATATTCACATTTAGAAAAATTAGCCCTGGCATTAATAATGGCATCAAGAAAATTATGACCTTATTTTCTATGTCATCCTATATCTGCCGGAACTAATTTTTTATTACGGAACATTTTGCATAAACATGAATTATCAAAAAGATTAGTCAAGTGAGCATTAGAACTTAGTAAATACGATATTGTTTATCGGCACGAACTGCCATAATGTCACATGTGTTAGTAGTTTTTGTAGCAAATTTTAGTTCAAGTTTACTTTCTGAAGCTGAAAATAAGGTACAGGCATCAACCGGATCTAACCTGGGGATTTGGACACTATACATAGATGGCTCCTCAAATATAAAGGGAGCAGGTTTGGGTATTGTGTTAATATCACCTTCAAGGCAAACTATTAGACAAGCGATAAAATATTACCCAATAACTAATAATGAAGCCGAGGCTGAGACAGTGGTTGCAGGTCTGGAGCTTTCAAAAGAGATGGGAATTCACCAAATTAAAATAAAAAACGATTCTTAGCTAGGGGTCAATCAAATGCAAAGGAACTACGTGGTAGAGAGACACAAATGCAACAATACTTGAAAAAGGTACGAGACTTGTTGCATCAATTCCGAGTATAGAAAGCCATTCAAATTCCAAGAGAAGAGAATGCGGAATTAGATGCATTGACAAACTTGGTATCAGTAGCTGATATGACAAATTCTGAAAATACAATTGTGGTGCATTTATTTCATTTAGCACTCGATCAAATCAAAAGCGATGTAAGTTTTAAAACTTAACATGGGATTGGAGAAATGAATTCATGAATTATTTGCAGTATGGATGTTACATCTCACGATTTTCGTACGTTATCGTTTTCAGTTAACCGACATAGACTCGAGGATGAGATCATCTTGACGTTAACGTACTTACGCTATTTATAACAAGCGATAAATAAGTGTTATGAAGGATAAAGGGATACACGGATTAAAGAAAACGAGTTTCGTTGAAAATAGCCAATTTGAAATAAAATATGGGTCGAGCAATAATACTCGATAATTATGAACTAGTACCATGCAAGGTACCATATGACCACAGTAGTATAATATATAAAGTATATATGAAGTATTTTAAAAATAAATAGAATTTTAAGTAATTTATGGCAATTTTTAAATTATGCGGGTAATTGATTAATTATCGGGTAATAGGACATTACACGGTTAACTAATAAGTGGATAAAATTAAATCCCTCCCCCCCCCCAAGAAAACGTGGCAAAAGGGCCACTACTTAAGAAATGACTCATGTTAAATTATGGGGAGGTGGCTATCAAAGACTTATTTGATCTATTCACAAAGTAGTAACTTAAGTCAAAAGTATAAAATACTACTACTTTTAACACAATCTGATTTTGGCTTGTAAAAGCCTCAAAACATCAATATAGTCTTGGCTAAAAGCCAAGAACGTGAGAAGATCAGAAATCATTTCAAACAAAACTTCATTTCTCAATTACCAAATCTAGCTGATTTCAATTTTATCGGTACAGTAACCAAATTGTAGCTCAAGCAGACAATTCCATTTTCAAACCCAAATGCTTCTTCAAGAATCAGAAACGTTTTCTTCCTAAAATTTGAATCCAAGCCAAAAACGCTAGAAGCAGATCCAAGTATAAATTTCGTTCAAGAATTTCGCAGAGGCAGATTCATTCAAATAATTCAAGGAACAAGTATGTTAAGGCTAAGCTTTTCCTTTATTTTAGCATGATATCGTAATTACACAAGTCTGATAACGAGGCATAAAGAAAAATTCGTATCCCAAAATTTGCGTATATTTTTCTAATCTCGCAAATTACATATATTTTCCTAGTTTTGTAAGTTACCATATTCTTCTTATCGGGACTGCATATTCAGTTGAGTATTTCCTTCTTCCGGTCAAAAGAGCAGAGAGTTTACATATATACAGTATTAAAAGTATTTTCATTACCATCGAGCTATAATCGATGGGCAGGCCTCTATTGGGCAACCTCTGATCAGATGGTTAGTTATATACCGAGCCTACTATGGCTGAGCGCCTATGAGCGAGCCCAACATGGCCGAGATACAGAGCCTAGTATGGCCGAGCGCCTATGAGCGAGCCTACTACGGTAGAGCAGTTATATATATACCGAGCCTTATAGGGCCGGACAACTATTTTACTTATTATATTAAGAGAGTTGAGTCAGTATCAGCAGGTAAGCATATCTTCAGATTATCTTTGACTCTCAGTTACTTTCAGTTATTATATTATCAGTTCAGTTCCAGCTTTCAGTTATTCTGTTGCCTTACATACTCAGTATCTTTTTCGTACTGACGCCCTATTTCACGGGGCCTCGTTTCATGCCCGCAAGTGCAGGTAGGCAAGCTGAAGGTCCCCCTTCTTAGGATCCCTGATCAGCGAGAGTTGGCGTGCTCCATTTGATCCGGAGTTGCTTTTGATGTTGGTACGATACGTTTGTATATATATAGGTATATGGGTATGATGTGGCTCAATCTCGTCTTTATTCAATTATGTTTCTATTAGAGATCTGTGGACAGTATATCTAGTTGGGATGTATGTGTCCTTGTCGGCTTTCAGTTTTGGATGTATAATTGTCTATAGCAGCCTTGCCGGCTTGCCCACTATATTCTGCATGTATATGTACATATGCCTTGATGGCAATTTTCCTTCATGTATGTTAATTTCGTAATGCAGTAGACGTTATACATGTTCATATCCTAGATGCATATTTAGGGGTGTTTGACAGGTATGGCTCAGGCACCCGTCGGGGTCGTGACAATGGAACATTACCTGATGACAAAAAGCAATCCCAATAGCTATGGGTCCAAGCAACTCGGTACTATTTGATAGAAGGAAATGCGTATCAAAAAATATTCGTTGGACCTCTAGCTAGATGCCTTGGGCCCTTACAAACTTAATATGTGATGGAAAAGTACATAAAGGCTACTACGTAACTCACGCAAGTGGAAGATCATTGGTAAAAACATTGATAAGAGCAGGATATTATTGGCAAAAAATAGAAGATAAAGCGAAAAACTTCGTAACAAGGTACGATAAATGCCAACGGTATTGCCAATAACATGAATCAACTGGTGGAACTGCTCCATTTGGTGGTCGCACTATGTCCATTTATTAAATGGAGTATAGATATCATAGGTCCATTACCGCAAGCACCAGAAAAGATACGATTTTCATGAATTTTAACTGACGATTTCTCTAAGTGGGTGGAAGCGCCTTCAAATAAGTATGAGAAAAAGAAGTTATAGAATTTATTCGGAGGAATATAATTTTTTGGTTTGGGGTTCCAAAAGAGATCGTATATGATAATAGACCACAGTTTGTGAGAGCAAAAAACAACTGAATTTCTTAAAGGCTAGAAAATCAAGAGGAATAATGTCAACACCATATCATCCCATTGCTATTGGGCAGGTAGAGTCGACAAATAAGATAATTTTCAATAATATGAAGAAGCATCTAGACGCAGTAAAAGGCAGGTGGCCCGAGGTGATTCCAGGGTTGTTATGGGCTTATAGAACGACATCCAAAACAAGCACGGGAGAAACTCCATTCTCGCTTGTTTACAGTACTGAGTCCTTAATCCTAGTATAAATAGGAGAGTCGAGCCTTAGGTTTAAACATACGAATGAATTATCTAACGATGAGGAACTTCGTGCAAATTTGAATTTGGCAGAAGAACAAAGGGAGTCAGCTTTAATATGAATGGTAGCTCAAATGTAAATGATAGAACGATATTATAACAAAAAAGCAAATATATGATATTTCAAGATTGGGGACTTCATCCTTAGGAAGGTATTTCAGTCAACACAGGCGGTGAATGTAGGGAAATAAGGTCCGAGCTGGGAAAGGCCATATCGAGTCCGAGGCATTGCTGGAAAAGGAGCATACTAGTTGGAGACCATGAACGGGAAAGTATTTTCATCCAATTGGAATGCAATACACTTGAAGAAATACTACTTATTAGAAAGTACCCACGGTTAGGTATCTCTTAATTTATTATTTACTTACTAACTTTTTAAGATGATGGGCACAAAGCTAACCCAAAATAGAAGATGACATAAGACCCAAAAAGACCTGCGAAATATCTAATTATTCTTGGTCAAGTTTGCAATATTTCTGATGAAAAAGGTTAAGCAGTCTTCATACAAAAAACTCAAACACTGGGACAATAATGTGGAAGAAGCATTGACCAAATATCTCAAGAATTTAAAGAAATTTCAAAGAACAATTCTCAAGAAACTTGAAGAAGAAAAATTTCAAGCTCGAAAATCAAATGGAGATTGAAGAATTGAAGATTCAACAAAACTCCCAAGAGCTATTAAATTAACTACAAAAATAGTCATGAGATAGAACATCCCTAAAATCTACTTGTAATTTTGCAACAAGAAAGCAATTGCAAAAATGATATATATGAGTATTTGTCTTGAATGTTCAAATAAAACTTCTCAAATTACTTCATATGTTTACACTAACATGAAGATGAGACGTCATCTTCATTAATGTCGATTACATAAAGGGCCCTCTTTTATAGTTAAGACCGCATGAATGTATTCACGACATATTAAAGCATTCATTCTACTTGTAAGAATGCAATAAGAGAATCGAGAAATCAAAACGAGCAAAAAACAAAGCATATATATAAAACATACTGAAAATTGATATTGATAATTTTTCAAAAGTCTTAAAAAGACAAACAAAAACTTAAATAAAAAAACTCAAAAGTATCTTGAGGAGGAAGGTTGTTGGTAGAAGAAGGATCAACTGGGGGACTTGAAGTTCAAGGCTAAGGATCTGCCTCCACGTCTTCCTTACTTAAATCACCCTTTGAACTTTCATCCTCGGGTGTGGAAAAACTTTGACTTTGCTGAGTAGTTTCAATAGATTCTTTAGTCTTGACAAATGCAGCTTCGAGATCAAAACCTTCTTGGCTAGCCTCGGTCAATATTTCAAAGAGAGTGCGGAGATAAGCCCAGCTAATATCCAAAGTTAACTTATGCTTTAAAGCCTTATAATCCCTTTCTAACTGGTCAATTTCAGCCCTCAAAGTTTCTTTCTCGCCTTCAGTAGCATCACAGGAAACCTTCAAAGGTTCAAGTGTAAACCCAAGGAATTTAACTTTGCTGGAGGATGCACGAGGATCTTCTTGAGCCTGGGTAAACACTCGAACTAGTTCACCCGCATATACTTCTTTTTGATTTCAAAAGTTCTTTCAAACTTCGAATACAAATGTTGTTCAGCAAAGGTAGCCTCCATACTAGCTTTGATCTGCATATGCTTTCACTACTGCTAATTCAACAGTGGCTAGCCTGAGTTGTTGCTCTAAAGCCTCTTTATCACTGGCCAGAACGTCTTTTTCCAATTGAAGGCCCTTATCCAGTTTTTAGCTTCCATGCCTAGCTCAAAAACCTACTACTCGGTCCAAGCTAACTTTCTCATAAGCTCTGTGCCTGTTAAATATACATAAAAAAGGGAAGAAATGAAAGAAGTAGAAGTAAGGGAATATGTCTTAAGAGCAAAATGAATCAGATCATTCATAAGAGTGATAGAGGAATATGAGTCTAGCTTCTCCGTCTCAAGAGGACCGATGAGAGGTTTTTAGCTAGACAGCGGCCGGTCAAGCTTCCTCAACAAGTTAACACCCTCGGGGACTTCAATTGTAATTTTCTTCATTATACCCTTATCGAAAGGACCAGCTTCATCCGGGGAAGCAGTAACGGGAGCAACAGGACTCATTGGATGAGTGGCCAGCAGTGGTTCTTCAGAAAGAAAACCAAAGTCCTCGTCGCCTTCAAATCCTTGAGCAAAAAGCTTCTCAACTGGAATTGAGGGGAAGGGGGGTTCAAAGTTGGTTCAGCAACCTCCTCATTTGAAATCACCAGCGGGGTATCTTCAGGCTCATCAACCAAATGAAAAGGTATAAATTCTAAAGGTTGGGTTTGAGGGGCACTATGTTCATCATCTAAAACAACTTGCCTCCTAGCTCGAGGATTCTTCACAAGTGAACTTTCTTTTTCTTCCTTATCAAAAGCAAGAGGTTCTTTATTTATCCTCTTCATTTTTCCTCTTCGAAGAGGATAAATTCACTGGGCAGTGTTGACATAAAGTCGAGCTGCAGGAGCGAAATAGGGACGAACACCACAGATTCCAAATCTTGAAATCCAAAAGGAAGGAATGTTAGAAAGAAAAAATGACAACAAAAATACACGCTGTAAAATAAAGCAGCATACCATGGGTTTTAACTTTCCATTCAAACTTATGGAAAGAAACTTTCAGGTTCTCTATTCCAGAGGGGTAGTAGATAACATTAACTCAAACCATCCACAAAAGTTAGGGAGTTCACCAAAAACTTCCATGATTGCTAGAGAATAACACATACGAGAGAATTAGTATTCTAAGAGAGAGGGGAAGAAGGTAACAGATAAGGTAAGTAAAAAAACTAATGGTCAAAATTCCATTTTTTGGGAAAAGGCATATTCTCTTATCCCACAACTCACGAGTTGGAATAGCCACCAAGGCTATACTAGTCCCTATCACGGCTATCATTGTGGCCAACCAAGACTCATTTGCTCCTTGACGTATGTTACGACCCAAAAATTGACCCTGGTCGTGATGACACCTATCGTGAAACTAGGCCAGCCAACTTATTTCCAAATACTCCATATTTCATTTAAAACTTAAGAAAAATCATGTTTTTAATAGAAATCCGATAAAAGGTATAAAGTAAAAATCAAAAACAAGGGGAAAGTACAAGCCCGACCTCGGGTGTCACTAAGCCATGAGCAAAATACAAAAACGGTTCGAAATAAAACAAGACTAACATAGTCTGAGAATAGCCAAAAAAATACACTAAAGGAAGATAAGGAAGGAGAAGGCAGGACTACGATCGCCAGGTTGCTACCTCTCTATCTCCAAGGAAAGTCCACCACTAAAATGATCAGCAACCGCTACCGTGACCCAAGATACCTGGATCTGCACATAAGGTGTAGGGGGTAACGTGAGTACACCAACTCAGTAAGTAACAAGTCCAAGCTATAGACTGACAGGTAGTGACAAACCAAACCTCAATAGGTAATACCAGTTAATTGTACAGAGAAGTAGGCATGCTTGCAGTTCAAGTAAAAACTCAATAGTAAATAAATGTAGTCTGAACAGTACGGAGTATAAAGCTCAGGAAATCTCTATGTACCAATGCACAAATAGCATGATCAATGTTCCGTGTACCTCCACTCACAAGTGCTCAACCACTCAGTACTATGTATAGCCATCCGGCCCAAAGAAGATCCATCCCGAAATATATATATCACTAACCACAGTCATCCAGTACCGAGGAAGGCTATTCCAGCCCTGTGGAGAAGATCCATCTCCAGGTATAAATACTTCGAATAAGATCCATGTCCAGGGAAGATCCATCCCTTAATATCATCAACTGCGCTCACTGGGTGTGTGTTACAAACTCCGGAGGGGCTCCTATAGCCCAAGCTCTATCATAATCATCAACATAACCGCTGCGGCGTATCCCGATCCCATGTACTGTCACTCACAACCAGGCTCTCAGCCTCACTCAGTCATCACTCTCCAGTCTCACACACACGGGCTTACAATGTAATGATACTAGCCCGAACAATTATATGATGTGCCAAATAACAATATTTGAGACTGAGGCATGATATATAATGCATGAACATGACTGAGTACAGAATATCAATGAAGATAATGATATGACAGCAAGAAACAACCTCTTGGGTCTCAACAGTATTGGCGTGAAGCCCTAACAGTATATCTAGCATGTTTTCATAGCACATTTACTTAATCACATGATAGAAACACATATATCAACAAGAAAGAATCACTAAGCGGTGCCATGGAATGATCCAGGACGCATTTCTCACGGTGCACGCCCACATGCCCGTCACTTGGCATTTGCATCACCTCAATAATAATCATAGAACATATAGTTCAGGGTTTCGAACCCTCAGAACCAAGTTTGGAAGCGTTACATTCCTCAAGACAAGCCAAACTCTAGCATGCGACTCCCTTGCCTCTCGATTCGGCCTCCAAATGCCCCGAATCTAACCAAAATCAGTATATAACCATCAATATTTGCTAAATAAATAAAACCCATACGAAAATTATCAAATAAACTCAAAAATCTTGAAATTGTCCAAACCCGACCTCCGGGCCCACGTCTCGGAATTTGATAAAAATCATATCACAAGAATCCTCATCCTCCCACGAGTCTATACATACCAAGAGCATCAAAATCGGACCTCAAATGGCCCCTCAAATCCCAATTTAAACTCTCTAAATTTCAAGCCCTATTTTCCAATTTTTGCCTTTAAATTCTACAAATTTCATGTCTAAATAGTTAAAATTACCATAGAATCAAGTATTGAGTTCAAAAACCTTATCTCCAAGTGTTTTCCTTCAAATCCCTTTCCAATCCCTGTCAAAAAGCTTCAAAACCGTCTCAAAAATGGAGGAAATAAGCTAAAAATCGCGAATGTGACCTTTTATACTTTGTGCCCAGACATCTCGCACCTGCGGCTCAAATTCCGCATCTGCGGACTGCTTCTGCGGTCAAAATAGCCGCACCTGCGGTTTTTCACTTAAGGGTCAACATCCACACCTACACCCTAGGCCCGTAGGTGCGGTAAATCTTCCGCTCCTATGGCTGCCTCCACGCTCCTACGATCATCGCACCTGCGGTCCCTAATCCGTAGGTGCGGAAACAACAGAAGCAGTAATTTCTGCAGCACAACTCCAAGTACAAACTTTCCGACAACCATCCAAAACTATCCCGAGGCCCTCGGGACCTCAACCAAATACGCCAGCAAGTCGCGTATCACCATTCAAACTCATACCAACCCTCAGAACACTCAAAATAACGCTGAAACACAAAATCACCCCCGGATTCAAGCCTAAGGATTCCAAAACTTCCAAATTCCGCAATCGATCAAAATGTCTATCAAACCTCATCCGAATGATCTGAAATTTTGTACACATGTCCCAAATGACACAACGGACCTATTCCAATTTCTGGAATTCCATTCCGACCCCGATATCAAAATTTCCACTACCAACCGGAAAACGCCAAAATTTCAATTTCGCCATTCAAGCCTAAATCTACCTCGGACCTCTAAAATATATTCCGATCACGCTCCTAAGTCCCAAATCACCTCACGAAGCTATCTGAACCATAAAACCAAGTTCCGAGATCATTTACTCACAAGTCAACTTTCGGTTGACTTTTCCAACTAAAGGTTCCCAAAAAGAGACTAAGTGTCTCATACCTCTCCAAAACAACTCCGAACCCAAACCAACCAACCCGATACTACATAATACAGCTGAACAAGACATAAAGAAGTTGAAATAGGGGAAACGGAGCAGTAACTCATGAAACGACCGGTCGGTTCGTTACATCCTCCCCCTCTTAAACAAATGTTCATCCTCGAATGGGTCAAGAAATATACCTGAAGTCTCAAATAAGTGAGGATATCTGCTCCGTATCTCCCCCTCGGTCTCCCGGGTAGCCTCTATTACATCTCGCATTTTCGTACGTTAAAAGTTTCGTCTTCAGTTAATTAACGTAGACTCGGGGATAAGATAATTTTGACATTAACGTATTTACGTTATTTATATAAAGCGATAAATAAGTGTCCTGAAGGATAAAAGGTACACGAATTAAAGAAAACGAGTTTGTTGAAAGTGGCCAATTTGGGATAAAATACGGGTCGAGCAATAATACCTGATAATTATAAACTAGTACCATGCAAGGTAGCATATGACCATGGTAATGTATAAAATATATATATAAACTATATTAAAAATAAGTAGAATTTTAAGCAATTTGTGGCAATTTTTAAATTACGCGGGTTATTGATTAATAACCGGGTAACAGAACATTAACTAATTAACTAATAAGTGAATAAAGATTTATAATTATCACCACCCAAAACGTGGCAGATGACCACATAAGAAAGAAGTGACTAAGAGTCAAATTTCCTTATGTGGCCATCTAAGAACAAGGCCTTAAATATGTGTAAGAGACAAAGTCATAAGACCTAATAAGTCTTTGATGAGAAACCTTACGTGCTTTCCTTCAAAATGGAAAAAAGCAATTCAACGATAACTATCACCCATGAATTTTAATAACGTTAGAAGCAGAAGCTTAACTCTCGTTCCATAAAAAACTTCGTAAAGTTAGAAACAAATTCGTTCAAAAGTTCGAAGAATCAAAAGCAAAAATTTCATTCAACGAAGGTTTTCCAAAGGAATATTATATGGAGTTTTTCTCTATTCCAGGTATGTTAAGGTCATCCCCTCTTTCTTTTGGCATGGCCTAAATTATACCGAAGAAACAAGCAAATGCACAATTTTCATAAATTGCTCTATTCGTAGAAATATTAGGGGTGTCTATATTTTTTATTCCCCATGTGAATTATTATTATCTTCTGTTCATGGGTCTTAGAATAATACACAGTTGAAAAAAAAGTTTATCCGGAAGGAATATTGAGATTTTTACCTAATTTTCATGCATTTCACCCATTTATACATGTTCATTGACCCATGACCAGATGGTGTTATATACGCGTATATATGTATATGGGATATGGGAAAAGGTTACGGCGTTATATACGCACCACCACCTGATCAGCTGGTATATGTTGATGATGTTGCCCACAGTGGCCGAGACAATATGATGGGATGCCCTCAGTGGCTTGATGATATAATGTACACCCATATTTATGCATGGCACGACATTTATACGCACATGCATGATATTATAAATATTTTAGAATTATAAAGTTATTTAGATTTAAAGACGTGTTTCTATATTCCTTGTTTCATCTATGTCTTTTACGTACTAATTTTCATGCCTTACATACTCAGTACATTTTTCGTACTGACGTCCTATTTCACGGGGCTTGCGTTTCATGCCCTCAGGTGCAGGTAGGCAAGCTGACGGTCCCCCTTTTTAGGATCCCTAATCAGCTAGAGTTGGCGTGCTCCATTTGATCTGAAGCTGCATCTGATTTTGGTGCGATATGTTTATATATATATATATATATATATATATATATATATATATATATATATATGATGTGGCTTAGTTTGTAGACAGTATGTCTAGTTGGGTTGTATGTGGCCTTGTCGGCTTTCAGTTTTGGATGTATAGTTGTCTATAGCAGCCCTGCTGGCTCGCTTACTGTATTCTGCATGTATACGTACATATGCCTTATTGGCAAGCTTCCTACATGTATGTTATTTTCGTAATTCAGTAGATGTTATTCAGGTTCATATCTTAGACGCATGCTTAGGGGTGTTTGATAGGTAGGACTCAGGCACCCGTCGCGGCCCATCGGTTTGGGTCGTGACAAAAGTGGTATCAGAGCAGTTATGTCCTAGGGTCTACAGGCCGTGTCTTGTAGAGTCTTATTTATGGGTGTGTTATGCGCCACACTTATAGATAGGAGGCTACAGGACATATATGATGTTATCCTCTCTTCTTATCTTAGATCGTGCAATATAAGCATTCATGCTCCTAACGATGTGTTACTTTTCCAGCGATGCCTCCGAAGACTACAATAGCTAGCATGGGTCAGAAGGCTACAAAGATGTTAGAAAGAGATATAAGTTATACTATGGATTCAGACCCATCGGAGATCATGGTTTCTATTGAGGAGGATCCATCTAAGGATCCATATGAGTCATCCGTTAAAGCTATTTCGACCACTCCGGCAGTAGATGGGGTGAGAGGAGTTCCAACCTTGCCAAGGCCCTTAGTTTCACAACCCGTTAATCAAGGTATGAGGGGAGTAATGCATGGATTGGCACAGCCAGGATTCCCTCAAGCTCAAAACTATGTCAAGTTATTTGAGGACACCAGCTCTTTTGAGGTTTCGGACAGTCCACAGTCTTGGGAGTCCATCAATTAAGTTTCGTTGGTGTATGTTATAGGATACGCAGAGGAAGAAGATAGTAGCTAGGCTAAGAGGAGGAAGGTAACTGATAAGGACACGAAGATTCCGCTTCGAAGTGTGTCTGATCGAGGTTCTTATATAGGACGAGGCAAGGACCCTCTACTATAGACTTTCCCCAAGTGTTAGTTTTTGGTTGGTAAGTTCCACCTCTTCTTGGAGTATTACCAAGTAAGAGTTCTAAATGTGTTAGGTTGTTTTATGAGAATGTAGGGAGCCCTGTCCTGACTTGTATATATTATAGTTATGCCTACTTAGAGGTTTTGCAGACATTATCCTGTATATAGTTTTGGGTATGATATGTCTGTAGCCTAGTCGAACCCTATGTATATAAACCTTTTTCTAAATTAGTTATGCAAGTTAAGTCTTAATATTGTTACTTATATATATGGATGTCGCCCATAATGGCCCATGATAGATTTGATAATAAACAAGGATAAGGTACGTGGTGTTCGGTTGAGTAGAACTTAATATTATAATATATATGGATTGGTTGGCTTTTTGTTATGCTAACATCAAGTGTAGGTCAAAGATGGTTTGATTCCAGTCTCCGGGAGCGCCTGTTTTAGAATGAAAAGGTAATACCACATCGCCAAGAGGTAAATTTATCTCCTATCTCAAGGCAAGGAAGATAATCAAAAAGGACTATATTCATCATTGAGTTCGGGTTTGGGATGTAGAAGTAGAGTCACTAACCATTCAGCCCTTTCCTGTAGTTAATGAGTTTCCTAATGTTTTTCCTAATGAACTTTAGGGTCTCCCGCCAAAGCGAGAAATTGAGTTTGCTATTGACCTACTACCAGATGCTCACCCAATATCTATTCCTCCCTATAGAATGGCCCCCTCAAAGCTGAAAGAGTTAAAAGAATAATTAAAGGACTTACTTGAAAAAGGTTTTATCAGGCCTAATACATCACCGTGGGGAGCACATGTGTTGTTTGTGAGAAAGAAAGATGATTCCTTACGAATGTGTATTGATTATAGGCAGCTGAATAAGGTGACGATCAAGAATAAGTTCCCACTCCTGAGAATTGATGATTTATTTGATCAGTTGCAAGGTGCCAAGTAGTTTTCAAAGATAGACCCGAGGTCGGGTACCATCAGGTAAGGGTTAAGGATGAAGATATTCCAAAGACAATATTCAGGGCTAGATATGGGCACTTTGAGTTTAGGGTTACGTTGTTCGGTTTGACCAGTGCCCCAACGGTATTCATGGACTTGATGAATGGTGTGTTCAGGCCTTTTTTTATCTGTTCGTTTGTATTTATTGACGATATGTTGGTATATTCTCGTTTAGAGGCTGAGCATGCAAATCACTTGCGTATTGTACCCAGAGTTCTACAAAAAGGGAAATTGTATGCAAAATTCTCTAAATGTGAATTCTGGTTGAACTCTACAGCTTTCCTTGGGAATATTATTTTGGGTGAAGACATCCGGGTGGATACACAAGACATTGAGGCAGTGAAAACTTCTCCTAGACCCACAACACCGATGAAGGTTCATAGCTTCTCCGTTTGGCAGGTTATTACAAGAAACATGTAATGGAATTTTCTTCTCTTCTAAGCACCTTTGACCAAAGTGGTATGTGGTGTCTCGCTTGATGTTCCAGAATAACATAAAGAAATCTATGGTGCAAGAAAGTTGAATAAAGGTTGCGAATAAGTATAAATAGATATGTGTAGGTCGCAAGCTAAAGTATGGTAGAGTGACAAGGTTTTAGGAAGACACGAGGAAGGATAAGAAAAGATAAGTGAAAATGGTAACGAGAATGGATAAGTCCTTGGGAATAAGTTCATAAGAAAGTTGATGATTTCTCTAAGTTACAGAAGGCTCAGTATAGTCTAAAAGAACTTAAAGGAGTCTAAGACTAGCAACGTTTAGAATAGATGAAATACTACCCTAATAGTGGGATAAGGGCATAATTGTGATGGATAAAGGATGAAGTTTGGGTCTCTAAAGAGGGGAATTTCCTAAATTGTAAAAAAATTAGGATACCCATGTAAGTTAACTCATAAGGGAACTAAGTTTCAATGGACTAATCCTTGCGATCGAAGTTTTCGGGCATTGAAGGACAGATTAAATTCGTGCACCGGTTCTACCGCTCCCAAAAAGGACCGATGGTTATGTTATCTATTGTAACGCTTCAAGCGTTGGATTGGATCGTGTGCTGATGCAGCTTAGTAAGGTTATAGCTTATGCTTTTGGACAACTAAGTAAGCATGAGAAGACCTACCCGACCTATGATTTAGAGTTAGCCTTGGTGATTCATGCACTAAAGATGTAAAGGCACTACTTGTATGGCATTTATGTTGGTATCTATGTGGATCAAAGAGCCTCCAGTATATCTTCAAGAAAAAAAGAGAGAAAAGAATTGAATTTATGTCAAAGAAGATGGTTGTAACTACTTAAAGATTATGACATTGATATTTCATGCCATCCGAGGAAAGTGAACATAGTAGCCGATGCCCTCAGCCGTAGATATATGGGTAGCCTGTTGTATTTACAACTAGAAAAGAGGGGAATAGACCATGAGGTTCATCAACTAGCAAGTCTTGGACTTCGGTTGCTGGACTCAGGTGATATTGGAATCACTATTCAGGATACGACAACATCCTATTTAGTAACTGAAGTAAAGGAACGCCAGTACAAGGATCCTATGTTAGTTCATTATAGGGATACCACCCCTCAGAAGGAGAAGAAACTGTTTGAAATTATAGAAGATGGGGTCTTCAGATATCGAGGACGATTATGTGTCCCTAATGTTGCAGGGCTATGTCGGCATGTTATGGGAGAAACTCACTATTCTCATTATTCTTTCTATCCATGAGTGACAAAGATGTATCATACCTCTCCAAAACCACTCTGAACCCGAACCAACCATAAAAACCAAGTTCTGAGATCATTTACTCACAAGTCAACTTCCGATTGACTTTTCCAACTAAAGCTTCCCAAAAAGAGACTAAGTGTCTCATACCTCTCCAAAACCACTCTGAACCCGAACCAACCAACCCAATAATATATAATACAACTGAACAACACGTAAAGAAGTAGAAATGAGAGAAACAGAGTGGTAACTCATGAAACGACCGGTTGGGTCGTTACAACGTGAGTGTAAAAATACTAGCACAAAAGAGCTTTGGAGCGTATAAATGAAGAAGATACTGAAAAGTAAAAGGGGAGAAAACTAAACTTGACAACTAGCAAAGACATGCTACTGCCTCCATACTATCGGGCCTATTTTCCCAAGACACACATTGAAATAACGATAAAATTCTAGAATCAAATGGATCTATAGGGGGTTGGAATCCAAGAGTAAGTGGATAGGTGTAGAAAAACGAATAACCTTCATGATAAGTGGTTATACGGTCGTCTACAGCAGGAGACACGATTGGAAAGCCAAGTTTCCAATAGCACTCTTTACGAACAAAAGGTAGAAGACCAGACTTAATAAGAGATGGATAACAATCAACATGATTGTGACCTACTATTGAGGTAATCTCTTTGTTCCATACCTCATAATTAGAGAAAACATAGAACTCCCGTGGAACAATTTCAGAAACTTGGGGTTCAAGCAATGGTTCATTAAAATCTCTAGTTTTAGAAGAATATCTGCAAGTAGCAGAGGCTCTGGCTTTGGAAGAAGAGGAAGCTTTTGAAGAACTATTTTTAGAAGAAGAGGTGTTTATATTCACTATAAAACCTAGGTTATGAAGCTTACCACTCCTACATCTATTCCTAACCGGAGCTACTGTGGTAGGGAGGTCATCTATTATTACAGTACGATAAGGATTATAAGATGTAGAATGATTTAAAGATGTAGAAGCCATTGTTAAGGAGAAGAAAGATGTACACAGAAGGAAAATCACTAAGAAGGTTTGAGGAAGAAGGAAATGACGAAAGAAAGTAGACGAAGTTTTAGATGGACGATGATTCGGTATTTATAAGGAAGAAATGTCATCATGAACCATCATCATGGAACCATCACATTGAACTGACACAGTCATATGAGGCCAAAAAATCACTGCAAACTGTAGAACCAATCATAATAAGATATGTGTCTCAAGCATTAAATGGAAGAGACATAGGTCTCTTCACTTTTGATCGCATCATAATGATATCGAGAAGAGGTGAGAAAATATTCATGCCATAAATAGTCTCTCCACTTCCCAAATTTTCAGTTGCGAATACTCAAAAAGTAGAGGGATTTATTGGTGGAAAATAAACTCACCACGTAGACCAGTATTATGATGACATGTGGCATGAGAATAGAAGCAATAAAGAAGAATGATGTGCTGAGAAGATATGGGTAATATCCACGGGTCGTCTACTAAGATATCGTGCCATTTTGCTGAAAAGGAGGGTAGACATGTAATTTTTGACCCTCCTCACGATTTTACACATTTTAGCGTAAATATTTAATTTAGGTTTAATATCACTATTTTAAATAGTTTTTACTCTTTTACTTTTATTTTTATAACAAAATAAAAATTACAAAAAATATTTTTCATTTTTAGGCTAAAGTCATGTGACGACCCGGCCAGTCGTCTCATGAGTTACCGCTCCGTTTCCCCTATTTCTACTTATGCTTCGTTATCCATGTTTTGTGGTATCGGGTTGGTCGGATCGAATTCGGAAAGGATTTGGTAAGGTTTGAGACACTTAGTCTCTTTAGAGTGAGTTTAAGTTGGAAAAGTCTACCGGATGTTGACTTATGTGTTAAAGGCTCGGATGTGAGTTCCGATGGTTTGGTTAGCTTCGGGAGGTTATTTATGACTTAGGAGCGCGATCAGAATGAATTTTGGAGGTTCGTAGTAGATTTAGGCTTGAATTGGCAAAGTTGATATTATGGTGATTTTCGGTTGGTAGGCGAGATTTTGATATAAGGGTCGGAATGAAATTCCAAAAGTTGCAGTAGCTTCGTTGGGTCATTTGGGATGTGTGTGCAAATTTTCAGGTCATTCGGACGTGGTTTGGTTGGGTTTTTGATCAAAAGCGGAATTTGGAAGATTTTAGAAAGTTTGGCTTGAATCCGATGTGATTTTAGAAAGATTTTAGGTGATTTGATGTTGTTTTAGGTGTTTTGATGATTGGAACAAGTTTGAATAAGGTTTTAGGATATGTTAGTGCCTTTGGTGGAGGTCTCGGGGGCCTCGAGTGAGTTTCGGGGGGTCAATCGGATCATTTTGGAGTTTAGAAAATTGCAGAAGTTGCAGGTTCAGCTATTGCATGTTTTTACTCTTCACATTCGCGAGTGGACCCTCGCGTTCGCGAAGAGTCAGAAGAAGTCAGTGGAATTTTAGCCTTCACGTTCGCGGAGGGCTGGGAAGTGGTGCATCGCCTTCACGTGAAGGGCTTCACATTTGCGTAGAGAAATTGGGTCAGTTGGGTTTGAGGTCAAGTTGTTCATTGCGTTCGTGGGAGGGGGAGCACGTTCGTGAAGGTTCGTATGGGTAAAGCATCGCGTTCGTGAGGGCTTGGTCGCGATCGCGTAGGAGAAAATTGGTCAAAGTAAATTTGTGTTTTGCGAACGTGAGGGTTTGACCGCGTTCGTGAAGAAGGAATAAATGCCTGGGCAGAATGTTTTTAAGCTCGTCTTGTCCGCAATTTTGGGGCTTATTTCCTCCATAGTTGATCATTTTTGGAGATTTTTGAAGGGGATTGAAGAGGGATTCAAGGGGAATCACTTGGAGGTAAGATTGTTGGACTTAAAACTCGATTCTAATGTGAATTCCACCTAAATAATCATGGAAATTAAGCCAAAAATTGAAGAACTAGGGCTTGGAAACTTAGACCTTTGATTGAGGAATTGAAGGACCATTTGAGGTCGGATTTCAGAACTTTTGATATGTATGAACTCGTGGGGAGATAAGGAATACATTTATGTAAAAATTATTGAATTCCAAGACATGGGCCCAGGGGTCGGGTTTTGGTAATTTTGGAATATGTGCTACTTGGTCTTCATTCCCTTAGCATATTTTGATGTACTTATTCTAATTTTGGATAGATTCAACGTGCGTGGAGGCCGATTCTAAGGGCAAAGGCGTCGTGAGATAGAGATTTAGCCACTTCGAGAGGAGTAATGATTGTAAATGATATTCTGAGGGTTTGAAACCCCGGATTGCACATCGTAGTGCTATATTGAGGTGAGGCACACGCTTGATGACGAGCGTGGGGTCGTGCATTATTGGGGATTTTGACTTGGTCCGTCCCGACTAATGATTTTATCGCGTATTTGACTGAAATCTAATTGTTTTCATCATTATTTGGGCTGAATGCCATATTTGGGCCTTGTGCAAACTATTTGAGCCCTTCGGGGATTTTTACTAGTATTTCCTCACTGTTTTGACTTTATACTTGAACTCAGTCATGTTATATTTCACTGTTTTCATACTCAGGCATGTTCACTCTGTTTTAAACACTTAGATGATCTTTTAAACGATATTTTTGGGCTGAGAAACATGTTTCACTACTGCCCGAGTGGCTTGTGAGGATTTTTGACTGATAAGGCCGAGGGCCTATGTTGTGAGGAAACATTTGATACTGATTATGAGGCCGAGGGCCTGAGATATGTACTCCATGAAGTGGCTTGATTGATATGAGGCCGAAGGCCTAGTGATGATGCCACGAGGTGGCTTGATATTGCGCTTGCGCCGGAAGGGGGCCCTCGAGGAGTCTGCACACACCCAGTGAGCGCGGGTACCCGTTGTGATGTGAGCTTGAGCCCGAGGGGCTGGTATTGTTTTATGTGAATGCCCGAGGGACTGGTACTGTTGTGAAATATTGCCCGAGGGGTGAACCTTTATGTGGTTATTTTTCTTAATTGACTGTCAATTACCTGCTTAATCATTGAAAAGGCTTTTCATGAAACTACATTTGAGATAAAGAATTTTATCTATCTTTCACTGATTTACTGATTTTACTTGGTTTTATTGCTTCATTATAGAATGCTTTGTGCCTTACGTGATTTCTTGCTTTCAGTCTTTATTTACATTTGTTACTCACTGAGTTGGAGTACTCACTTTACTCCCTTTAACCCTATGTGTAAATTCAGGCATTACTGATCCTGCCAGTGCGAGTTGAGAGCTCCCGGCGGACATTCGGAGTTCACGAGGTAGCTGCTTGACGTCCGCAGACCCGTGTTTCTCCCTCTTTATCATTTCTATCTCATATCAGACTTTTGTACTAGTTGTAGACCTTTCAGACTTGTATTAGGTTTTATAGATGCTCATGACTAGTGACACCCCGGTTAGGGCTGTGTTGGGTTGTTCTTCCCCGTATTTATGATATTATCTGCTACTTTGGATTATATATACATGTTTAGACTGTTTCTAAATGCTAAATTGTTAATAATTGGAAAAATAGGAAGTGTCAGCTGGCCTTGTCTTCATGAGAGGCGCCATCACGACCGGGTCCAGGTTTAGGGTCGTGACAAGTTGGTATCAGAGCCTAGGATACATAGGTCTCACGAGTCATAAGTAAGTTTAGTAGAGTCTCGCGGATCGGTATAGAGACGTCTGTATTTATCCTCGAGAAGCTGCAGAACCTTTAGGAAAAACTTCATATTCTTGAAATTCTTATCGTGCGTCCTTGATTCAGCTTGGAATGTAACTCTTTGAATTCCTTCCACGTGTTCATATATGCGCATGAGCGCTCGGTATCGGATATGCATTGATGGCTTGTGATTTTTTGTGCATTGATGTTGGGCCAGTCTGGAGGACTCGAGTCCAGATTTTTTGCCTATAGCTTGAGCATTGAGTTGTTGATTTCGTGAGCGCGTGTTTCTAGATCCATATGTTCTGTTGTGTCCCTATTAAGGGAGGTGATGACTGGATAGTTACGTGATGAGTGTGATGTGACTGCGAGATGTATTCATGTGATTTGAAAGCGACAAGAAGGGTCTGCTGGAGGATAGAAGGACTATTAGATGCTCGATTTCCATCTTGATTTGAGGTATAGCCTCAAGTTATGGGTGTGTAAAGAATCTTTCCATGTTTCCTAGTTGGGAGTGGAGTAAATTTCATGTTGCGGTCTGAGTTCAGACTCAGGAAGTTTAAGCGACTGCATAATGTTTATGACTGTGGAAGGTATACAGAGATGTTAGTTTGAGGCAAAGCAGGTGGGGTTCTCTCCTGCGAATTGTTCTGAAGTTTGCGTAATCCCTTGTGTCATTTATTGGAAGATCTCTATTTCCAGGGAAATATATGTTTTACAATTTGAATTTGGGTTGCTCAAGAGAGTAGGCTTGACTACTACGAGAGTGAATACGAGATTTGCAGAAGATATAAAGTACCAGATGGTCTGTGTTCCACGAGTTTATGAAGGATTGAGTTTAATCTCACTTTGGTATTATGGCAACAATAAAGTATATGCATTATGAGTTATTTTGTATGTTTGGGTCTATGGCTTCGAGACAAGTGGGGGAGTCCACTATTAATTAATTGATTGCACGGTTACGTGCTATGTTAGCTCCAAGTTGAGGCATTCAGGAGAATCAGTTTTGACTTACAAAGATTTGAGATCGAGGATGGCTCGAGTAAAGGAAAAGGTTATGTTATACTTCATAGGTGTATGAGAATCATGGAATATCTTGAGTTGTTATGAGTATGGTGAGATGGGTCACATGTGGAGGTAGTGTCCTTGTCATTTTGCTAGTTCATCCCAGTAGAGGGGCCAGTCATCGACTTTAGTGTTAGTTGTTTTATCACCACCCGCCCAGCCAACTAGGGGTGGAGGCCATTCAACTAGGGGTCGCCCCATAGTGGGAGGTCGATCAGGTGGCAGTCAGGCTCGTTTCTATGCACTTCCAGGCAGACTCAATGCTATTACTTTAGATGCTGTTATTACAAGTATTGTTTTAGTCTGCCACATAGATGCCTCTGTATTATTTGATCCCGGTTCCACCTTTTCTTATGTGTCATCATACTTTGCTCGTTATTTGGGTACACCCCATGAGTTTCTTGCTTCATATGTTCATGTATCTACCCCGGTGGGCGATACTGTTGTTGTAGACCGTGTGTACCGGTTGTGTGTGGTGACTATTGGGGGTTTGGAGACCCGAGTGGATCTATTATTATTGAGTATGGTGGATTTTGATGTCATTTTAGGCATGGATTGGTTATCTTCGTGTCGTGCTATTCTGGACTGTCATGCTAAGATAGTCACATTGGCTATGCCGGGTGTGCCACGGATTGAGTGGCGAGGTGTGACTGATTATGTTCCCAGTAGAGTGATCTCATTCTTGAAAGCCCAGCGTATGGTTGGGAAGGGTTGTCTTTCATATCTAGCGTTTGTGAGGGATGTCAGAGTTGAGGCTCCCAGTATTGATTCTGTCCCAGTTGTAAGGGATTTTCTAGATGTGTTTCCTGCAAACCTGTCGGGCATGCCACCGGATAGGGATATTGATTTTGGTATTGACCTGGTATCGGGCACTCAACCCATTTTTATTCCACTATATCGTATGGCACCAACGGAGTTGAAGGAATTAAAAAAACAGCTTTAGGAACTCCTTGATAAAGGGTTCATTCGGCCTAGTGTGTCACCTTGGGGTGTGCCGGTTCTATTTGTGCAGAAGAAGGATGGCACTATGAGAATGTGCATTGATTATAGGCAATTAAACCAAGTAACAATTAAGAACAAGTATCCCTTGCCTCACATTGATGATTTATTCGACCAGCTTCATGGAGCGAGGGTGCTCTCCAAGATTGATCTCCATTCAGGCTATCACCAGTTGAAGATCAGGGATATGGATATTCTTAAGACAGCTTTCAGGACCGGATATGGTCATTATGAGTTCTTGGTGATGTCTTTTAGGCTGACCAATGCCCAAGCAACGTTTATGCATTTGATGAACAGCGTGTTTCGGCCTTATCTCGATTCGTTTGTCATAGTCTTCATTGATGATATTCTGGTGTACTCGCGTAGTCAGGAGGAGCACATAGAGCATTTGAGAGTTGTGTTGCAAAGATTGAGGGAGGAGAAACTTTATGCAAAATTCTCCAAGTGTGAGTTTTGGCTCAGTTCAGTGGCTTTCATAGGGCACGTGGTGTCCAACAAGGGTATTCAGGTTGATCCGAAGAAGATAGAGGCGGTTCAGAGTTGGGCCAGACCGTCCTTAGCCACAGAGATTCGCAGCTTTCTTGATTTAGCGGGTTATTATCGCCGGTTTGTTCAGGGATTCTCATCTATCGCATCGCCTTTGACCAAGTTGACTTAGAAGGGTGTTTCATTTGTATGGTCGGACGAGTGTGAGGAGAGCTTTGACCAAAGCTCTAGTGTTGGTGTTGCCATCAGCTTCAGGTTCATATACTGCGTATTGTGATGCTTCAAGAGTTGGGATTGGTTGTGTATTGATGTAGGAGGGTAGAGTTATTGCTTATGCTTCTCGTCACTTGAAGCCCCATGAGAAGAACTACCCCGTTCATGATTTGGAGTTGACTGCCATAGTTCACACGTTGAAGATTTGGAGACATTACTTGTATGGCGTATCTTGTGAGGTGTTCACTGATCATTGCAGTCTTCAACACTTGTTCATATAAAAGGATCTTAACTTGAGGCAGTGGAGATGGTTGGAGTTGCTTAAGGATTATGATATCACTATATTGTACCATCCAGGAAAGGCCAATGTGGTGGCCGATGCTTTGAGCCGAAAGGCAGTGAGCATGGTGAGTTTGGCATGTGTTCCAGTTAGGGAGAGACCTCTTGCGGTTGATGTCCAGGCCTTGGCCAATCGGTTTGTGAGAATAGATATTTCGGAATCCAATCGGGTATTGGCTTGTGTAGTTTCTCGGTCTTCCTTATATGATCGCATCAGAGAGCACCAGTATGATGATCTTTACTTGCTTGTCCTTAAGGACAGAGTTCAACATGACGATGCTAGAGATGTGACCGTTGGAGATGATGGGGTGTTGAGGATACATGGCCATATTTGTGTGCCTAATGTGGGTGGGCTTCGGGAGTTGATTTTGGAGGAGGCCCATAGCTCACGGTATTCCATTCATCCGGGTGCTACAAAGATGTATCAGTATTTGAGGCAGCACTACTGGTGGAGAAGAATGAAGAAAGATACTGTGGGATTTGTAGCTTGGTGTCTCAATTGTTAGCAGGTAAAATATGAGCATCAAAGACCGGGTGACTTGCTTCAGCAGATGGATATTCCCGAGTGGAAGTGGGAGAGGATCACTATGGACTTTGTTGTTGGACTTCCACGGACTTTGAGGAAGTTCGAAGCTATTTGGGTGATTGTGGATCGGCTGACCAAGTCCGCGCACTTCATTCATGTGTGTACTACCTATTCTTCAGAGCGGTTGGTAGAGATCTATTTCCGGGAGATTGTTCGTTTGCATGGTGTCCCAGTTTCCATCATTTTAGATAGGGGCACTCAGTTTACCTTGCAGTTTTGGAGGTCTGTGAAGTGAGAGTTGGGTATTTAGGTTGAGTTGAGCACAACCTTTCATCCTCAGACGGACGGATAGTCCGAGAGTACTATTTAGATATTGGAGGACATGTTGTGTGCTTGTGTCATTGATTTTGGAGGGTCATGGGATCAGTTTCTACCACTTGCAGAGTTTGCTTATAACAATAACTACCAGTCGAGTATTCAGATGGCTCCATATAAGGCTTTGTATGAGAGACGGTGTAGATCTCCAGTTGGTTGGTTCGAGCCCGGTAAGGCTAGGCTATTGGGGACTGATTTGGTGTAGGATGCCTTGGAGAAGGTGAAGGTGATTCAGGAGAGGCTTTGTACAACGCAGTCGAGGCAAAAGAGTTATGCGGACAGGAAGGTTCGAGATGTGTCCTACATGATTAGTGAGAATTCTATTGAAGGTTTCACCCATGAAGGGTGTTATGAGATTTGGAAAGAAAGGGAAACTGAGTTCGCGGTTCATTGGGCCTTTTGAGGTGTTTTGGAGGATTGGGGAGGTGGCTTATGAGCTTGTTTTGCCACCCAACTTGTCGAGTGTGCATCCGATATTTCATGTTTCTATGCTCCGGAAGTATATTGGGGACTCGTCTCATGTTCTGGATTTTATCACGGTTCAGTTGGATGATGATTTGACTTATGATGTGGAGCCAGTAGCTATTTTGGGTCGTCAGGTTCGAAAGTTGAGATCAAAGGATATAGCTTCAGTGAATGTGCAGTGGAGAGGTCGGCCCGTAGATGAGGCTACCTGGGAGATCGAGTGGGAGATGCGGAGCCGATATCCTCACCTGTTTGAGGCTTCAGGTATGTTTCTTGATTCGTTTGCGGACAAATGTTTGTTTAAGTTAGGGATGACCCGGCCAGTCGTCTCATCAGTTACCGCTCTATTTCCCCCATTTATGCTTCTTTATGCTTCATTATTCATGTTTTGTGGTATCGGGTTGGTCGGATCGAATTCGGAAAGGATTTGGCAAGGTTTGAGACACTTAGTCTCTTTAGAGCGAGTTTAAGTTGGAAAAGTCAACCAGATATTGATTATGTGTTAGAGGGCTCGGATGTGAGTTACGATGGATCGGTTAGCTTCGGGAGGTGATTTATGACTTAGGAGCACGATCGGAATGAATTTTGGAGGTTCGTAGTAGATTTAGGCTTGAATTAGCGAAGTTGATATTTTGACGATTTCTGGTTGGTAGGCGAGATTTTGATATAGGGGTCAGAATAGAATTTCGAGAGTTGCAATAGCTTCTTTGGGTCATTTGGGATGTGTGTGCAAATTTTCAGGTCATTCGGGCGTGGTTTGGTTGGGTTTTTTATCAAAAGCGAAATTCGGAAGATTTTAGAAAGTTTGGCTTGAATCCGATGTGTTTTGGGTGATTTGATGTTGTTTGAGGTATTTTGATGATTGTAACAAGTTTGAATAAGGTTTTAGGATATGTTGGTGTCTTTTGTGGAGGTCTCGGTGGCCTCGGGTGAGTTTCAGGTGGTCAATCGGATCATTTTGGAGTTTAGAAAATTGCAGAAATTGCAGGTTCAGCTGTTGCAAGTTTTTACTCTTTGCGTTCGCGAGTGGACCCTCGCATTCGCGAAGAGTTAGAGGAAGTCAGTGGAATTTTGGCCTTCACATTCACAAGAAGGGCTTCGCGTTCGCGTAGGGCTGGTAAGTGATGCATCACATTCGCGTAAAGGGTTTTGCGTTTGCGTAGAGGAATTGGGTCAGCTGGGTTTGAGGTCAAGTTGTTCATCGCGTTCGCGAGAGGGGGAGCGCGTTCGCGAAGGTTTGTCTGGGTAAAGCATAGCGTTCGCGAGGGCTTGGTCACGATCATTTAGGAGAAAATTGGTCAAAGTAAATTTGTGCTTCGCGAACACGAGGGTTTGACCGCATTCACGAAAAAGGAATAAATGCATGGGCAGAATGTTTTTAATCTCATCTTGTCCACGATTTGGGGCATATTTCCTCCATAGTTGATCGTTTTTGGAGCTTTTTGAAGAAGGATTCAAGGGAAATCACTTGGAGGTAAGATTCTTGGACTTAAAACTCGATTCTAATGTGAATTCCACCTAAATAATCATGGAAATTAAGCCAAAAAATTGAAGAACTAGGGCTTGGAAACTTAGACCTTTGATTGAGGATTTGAAGGACCAGTTGAGGTCGGATTTTAGAACTTTTGATATATATGAACTCGTGGGGAGATAAGAAATCCGTTGATGTGAAAATTATTTAATTCCAAGACGTGGGCCCGAGGGTCAGGTTTTGGTAATTTCAGGTTTTGTGCCATTTATTGATTGTTTTCGCTTGGGATTCGTTCCCTTTGCATATTTTGACGTCCTCGTTCTGATTTTGGATAGATTCGACGCGCGTGAAGGCCGATTCGAGGGACAAAGGTGTCGCGAGCTAGAGATTTAGCCGCTTCGAGGGACAAAGGTGTCGCGAGCTAGAGATTTAGCCGGTTCGAGGTGAGTAATGATTGTAAATGATGTTCTGAGGGTTTGAAACCTAAGATTGCACATCGCAGTGCTATATTGAGGTGAGGCACACACTTGATGACGAGCGTGGGGTCGTGCACTATTGGAGATTGTGACTTGGTCCGTCTCGACTGATGATTTTACCGTGTATTTGACTGAAATCTACTTGTTTTCATCATTATTTGGGCTGAATGCTATATTTGGGCATTGTGCCAACTATTTGAGCCCTTCGGGGATTTTTACTGGTATTTCCTCACTGTTTTGACTTTATACTTGAACTCAGTCATGTTATATTTCACTGTTTTCATACTCAGCCATGTTTACTCTGTTTTAAACACTTACATGATCTTTTAAACGATATTTTTGAGCTGAGAAATATATTTCACTACTGCTCGAGTGGCTTGTGAGGATTTTTGACTAAGTAAGGCCGATGGCCTATGTTGTGAGGAAACATTTGATACTAATTATGAGGCCGAGGCCCTGAGATATATACGCCACAAGGTGACTTATTTGATATGAGGCCAAGGGCCTAGTGATGATGCCACGATGTGGCTTGATATTGCACTTGGGCCGTAAGGGGCCCCTCCAGGAGTCTGCATACCCCAGTGAGCGCAGGTACCCATTATAATGTGAGCTTGAGCCCGATGGGCTGGTATAGTTCTATGTGAATGCCCGAGGGGCTGGTACTATTCTGAAATATTGTCTGAGGGGCGGATTTATTGATACTGTGCCCGAGGGGCGAACCTTTATGTGGTTATTTTTCTTAATTGACTGTCAATTACCTTCTTAATCATTGAAAAGGCTCTTCATGAAACTATATTTGAGATAAAGAATTTTACCTATCTTTCACTGATTTCCTGATTTTACTTGGTTTTACTACTTCATTATAGAATACTTTGTGCCTTACGTGATTTCTTGCTTTCAGTCTTTATTTACATTTGTTACTCACTGAGTTGGAGTACTCACTTTATTCCTTGCACCCCTGTGTGCAGATTCAGGCGTTGCTAATCCTGCCAGTGCGAATTGAGAGCTCTCGGCGGACGTTCAGAGTTCACGAGGTAGCTGTTTGACGTCCACAGACCCGTGTTTCTCCCTCTTTATCATTTCTATATCATATTAGACTTTTGTACTAATTGTAGACCTTTCAGACTTGTATTAGGTTTTATAGATGCTCATGACTAGTGACACCCCGGTTAGGGCTGTGTTGGGTTGTTCTTCCGTGTATTTATGATATTGTCTGCTACTTTGGATTATCTATTCATGTTTAGACTGTTTCTAAATGCTAAATTGTTAATAATTGGAAAAATGGGAAGTGTCGGCTGGCTTTGTCTTCACGAGAGGCACCATCATGACCGAGTCCAGATTTAGGGTCGTGACAAGTCAATTAGTATATTTATATTTATAGTATTATAACATTTGAAAATACAAAAAAAATAGTTTCACTCGTAATATTTAGTTTTATATTAGTTTATTTTAATTTAGAGTGATTTTTATATTTTTATAGATACATTGTATTATTTGGTCTTTTTAACCTAAGTTCAAACCCAAAAGACATGGTCCAATCCAGTTACCTTTAACCCATTCTTCCCAACCCATTAACTCACTTAAATGCAAGATTTAATCCTAGCCGTCTATTTCTTTCTAATCCAATAGTCATCATCCCTTCCCACTTCCATATAAAATACCCAATTATAGAAACCCTACCATAAGATTTCAATTCCTAGACCTAGACCTAGCTAAGAAAAAAGATCCTTACGCAAAAAAAGAGGAGCTGCAATTCCTAAAAAAAAATGGAGAAGAACGGCGATTTAGCTGATCCTTCGTAGGAAAAGCTAATACCTTGCAAAAATCTAAACTTTTCTTCGAATTTATCAACTCGGGTATTCAGAAGATGAGCATTTAAGGTTGTTGGCAAGTTCAAATTTCCAATGTCTAGTTCTTTAAGATAAATCAGTGTTGGTCTTAAACAGAAGGGGACAAGTACTAACAAAGAAAATGGAAAACGGCAAACCAAGAAAACGAAGGAGATTTTTATGGTTTGACTAATTTTGAATCAAGTTTCAAGGAAAGAAAATCAGAAAAAATACAAAAAAAAAATACATTTCTGCCCCTCTTGTTATTAAAACCGAAAAGCTAACCATTGTCAGAGATTTGGAGGTTTTAGGTTTATCTGAGGTCGAGTTTGGGTGTCGAGTGTTCCAGTCTCGATTCGAGGTTCCGGTGTGTAATTGTGGTGTTTCGGTCCACAGATTGTTGCTTTGTTTAGCTCGATTGACTTGCAATTTTCAGCTTTGTTCATCAATAAAAGGTCCATTTTTCAATTTTTTTTTCATTTCATTGTGTTATGATAGCTCAGTGCGCGTGTTGGTTGGTTTGTGATTTTACGTTGTTTAAATAGTATGTCTTAGTTTTTATTTAATTTGTTTTAATTAGTTTTTATTTCGATTGTGATGTATGTAGTCTTGGTTCTTGAATAAATGCTTTTAATTGAGTAGATGGGAAATTTGGAGTTGTTTCTTTCTTGGCAAGGAATAAGAATGAGCCATAGATTGGTTTTGAACCATAAGGAATCTGGCCAAGTAATAGATCATGTTAGCTAGCATATTTGCTCTCCAACAATATCTTGTTCGTAAATTTGGCATCACAATAATCTCAAAATTTAGGAAAATCGAGGTATGCATTCGCGCAACTTCGGTCAATCTTTATTATTAATAATAAAGCGTTATTAATTGTTGACACGTTCGCGTGACATGATTTTTGACGCGCCAAAAAAATGGGTACACGTACGTGTGACCCAATTTAAGATAATTTCCTAATTAAAAAGGGGTAAATGCACATAGGTTCTAAAATAAGTAATTAGACAACTTAAGCCAAGTATAAATCGCTAAGCGACCGTGCTAAAATTACAGAATCCGGGAATGCCTAACACCTTCTCCCGGATTAACAGAATTCCTAATCTAGAATTTCTGGTTCGCAGACTTTTAAATAAAGTCGAAAATTTCCTCGATTTGGGATTTAAAAATAAACCGGTGACTTAGGACACCAAATAATTTATTCCAAGTGGCGAATCTGATAATTTAATTAATCTCATTTCGATTAATGTCACTTTAATTGGAAAAACTCCCCCATACCCCCTATTGGGGTGGTAAAAAGGAGGTGTGACAGCTCTGGCGACTCCACTGGGGAACAAGAACCCATAATCTCTGGTTCAGGGTTCAGAATTCGAGCTTGTTAATGTGATCTATGTTTGACTTTATTGTTTATTGATATTACTGTATTTGTGGACCTAATGTGCTAATTGCCGCTTATTTACCGTTTTGACATTATTTGAATTGTATTAAACTGTCTTCTTACGCTTCCCATATGAGTCTTCTAAAAAATGGCGCACACGTTCACATGACTCACTTTCTATTAGAAGTCATACCAAATAGAACGAGGCTGGGTCAGCAACAAGGTCGGGTAGACTTTCGTGCTCCCGGTATGTTGCCCCCACCACGGCTCGAGCTGTTCGCTCAGGTAAGCCAGGTCTTGAACCCAACCCCAATTTTTAAACATAGAATAACATAGCCTCATGCCGGATCCCTAGTAGGAATTTTTGTTTGAATTACGTACATTTGACCTTGGGGACTCAACACAGGGGTAGGGTCCGTCTAGGACAGGTGTACCCAAAATAAAAGACCATCATGATGCATCTTGCGTTCTATGTGTACATTTATTTGTTTCAGCTTGCATGTTGACCGGCTAGGAAAAGAAAATCAAGAGAAAAATCAAGAGTGAGGTAGGATAGAGAATTCACCCGGTTCTGAAAGTCCATGTATTTAAAAATGCCTCAAAACTCTGCCAAAATATTTGAAAAAAGAAAAGAAAGGAAAATGTATTTCAAAAAATGAAAGTGAGTCAATATCATATTTTTCTAATTATGTCAAAACAGACGAACTACGCGGGTCTGATTCTCACCGGATATGAGATACGTAGGCAAACCTCATCAGTTCCGGCCCATAATTTTCAAAAAAAATCCAAAACAAAAATCCTTTACTTCCTTCTATAGAAAGTCTTTCTTTTAAGACCCCAATTTTCAAAAATTCAAAAAAAAAAAATTCTTTAATTCCTTCTTTAGAAGTCTTTCTTTAAAAAATCTAAACAAAAAAAAATTAACCAAAAATATTTTCTTTCATTTTAGAAGTCTTTCATTCGAAAAGAAAATCAAATCAAAATCCAAAAAATATTTTCTACATTTTTTAGAAGTCTTTTTCCCAAAAAATCAAATAAAAATCCAAAATCCAAAAAAAATATATTTTCTTTTTTCTTTAGAAATCTTTCTTTCAAAAATTTTGAAAAAAAAAACAAAAATAAAAAATCTAAAAATATTATCATTCTTTTTTCATTGAAAAGAAATTCAAGAATCAAAAATATTTTCTTTTTCTTTAGAAGTAGTCCTTTCATAAATTGAAAATAAAAGTCCAAAAATATTTCCTTTCTTATTTAAAAGTTTTTCTTTCAAAATTCAAAAACAAATATTTCTTTCTAAATAAATTTCAAAATCCAAAAAAAGAGTTAGTTTATTTACTTTATTTCTAATCTTCCCGAACTACGCAAGATCTGACTCATATTCCCACATGATACGTAGACAACCCACATCAGGTTCGATCAACCAAAAAAATGAAAAAATGAAAAAAATTGAAAAAAAAATGACGATGATAATAAGGATTAACTGAGTCCATTCTAATGTGTCTTTTGTTTTGAATTGTGATGAATGTTTGAGGTGGTCGGTTTGTGGTAAGCGGACAATACAAGATCCAAGGAAAAATGATAACAGACATCGAAGCTGTTACAAGTGCTCAAGAGACTCAGGGTCAGAGGGTTCAACAAGAATCTACTGTGTTTGAGGAAAATAAAATACTGAAACAGCAAATGACAAAATGTGTCAAGCATGGGCCAATGGCCAAAGACAGCCTTGTCATGAGTCACAATTTGCTACCCAGCATGAACAGTACCACTCTTACCTATTTGATCTTCCTGCAAAGATTGAGAAGCCTGCTCGAGAGATGGCACATGAAGAAATGACCCAAAGAGTAAAAAGCTTAGAACAACAGTTGAAAAGCATGCAAGGGTTGGCAGGTCAGAAGAGTATTGCCTTCAAGGATCTATGTATGTTCCCTGATGTCCACCTGCCACTTGGTTTCAAGATCCCCAAATTTGAAAAGTATGATGGACATGGAGACCCCATAGCCCACCTGAAAAGGTATTGCAATCAACTAAGAGGTGCAGGAAGAAATGAAGAATTGTTAATAGCTTATTTTGGGGAAAGCCTTACGGGAATAACATCCGAATGGTTTATGGATCAAGACACATCTCGCTAGTATGTCTGGGATGACATGGCATAGGCCATTATCAAATAGTTCCAATACAACATCGACATCGCCTCAGACCGCAATTCCCTTTCAAACCTGAAGAAGAAACCAACAGAAAGTTTCAGGAAATATGCCATTAAATGGAGAGACCAAGCAGCTAGAGTTAAGCCACCCATGGATGACCACGAGCTAATCACTGTCTTTCTTCAGGCTCAAGAGCCAAATTATTTTCAAAACATGATGTCCGTAGTGGGTAAATTCTTCTCGAAAGCGATCAAAATGGGGGAAATGGTTGAGTATGGTCTTAAGACAGGCAAAATTATAAGTCAAGCAGTTCTCAAAGCCACAACTCAGGTTGTCCGGATTGAATCTGATCATTTTAATGATACTAATGAGAAGGACAAAGAAATCATGATGACATCAGGGTCGAGAAGAGGTCCTAGGAGAGCATCTCGAAGGTATGACCAGCCTCGTCTGTTTTCCGATGATGCTCCTGAGAACTACTATCCACCTCAGAACTCACAATACTATGTTGTTCCACCTCAATATGTTGTCCAGCCACCAAAACACCCTAAAAGGCGAGCACGAGCACCGCAAAATCTCCACCAGCCTCTACAAAATTTTCAAGTGCCTTATAACCCACATCCAAGCCATGGGTATAGAGGGGAACAAATGTTGAAAGATAATTTTACACCAATAGGAGAGTCCTATGCAAGCTTATTTGAGAAGTTAAAGCATCATGAAATGATTGCACCCATTCCTCCAAATCATGTGGAGCCACGTGTAAGAAGCTTTGACCCTTCTAAAAGGTGTTAATACCATTCCAATGCCCAAGGGTACAATGTTGAAAGTTGTCGGGATTTGAAAAGAGAAATAGAAAGGATGATCCAGGAAAACATGATTGTGATCCAAGATAGTGACACCCAGAATATCGCGTAGAATCCTTTACCTGCATATGATGATACACACTTTGTAGGGATGATGCGTGGTGACAGGGAGTATGAGAATCCTCACGGGAACTTGCTAACTGAAGTTAATGATTTTGAAATTGGAGAAGGCTCTGCTGATTCTGATGAGCTAGCTAAATGTCAACCCTAGCAATTGAAAAGTCATTCCCTCCTCACTAGGAGGGAATCTCGGTAGCTTGTTTTGATGTTTTTCTATTATCTGGGTTATTTCAGGGTTGTGATCCAGATTTTATTTGTTTTATTGAGTCAAACCCTTCTATCCCTTCATTCTATTTGTGTGAGTCTTATCTGTTTGTTCTGTTGCTATTTTCATTATCCAGGTTATTTTAAGGTTGTAACTCGGATTTTAGGTTGTTTGTCTTGTTGTCAAACCCTTCCATCTTTTACTCAATGAAATACAGTTTGTCCTTTTGTATCATTCTATTCTTAGTTCTTTTCTTGCTAGTTCTAATGACATGACATGCATGCGGAATTTTTGGCTAGATCATAGAAAATTGTTTTAAGCTTGAATTGGATAACTGCAAAAAACAAGAAAAAAAAAATACTTTTGAGGACGAATAAAGAGTTGAAATACTTTGGAATTAAGTTCAAGTAAAATTCACCTTCAAATCATTGTAAAGATCGGACTTGAGGATGTTTGATCAATTGAAGTTTGTTGGAAAGTTTGACACTAAGGGATGAAAAATGTCTTGTGACCACGACACAACAAGAAGACAGATATGTTCGCCAATGCTGTGATCGCAAAAATATACTATATTTGGCGTTCTCGAGGTTGGGAGGGCCTTTTTCTGTTACCCAAACACTCTATACCCTTTGTTACCCTTTTTGAGCTTGTGTTATTTTCGTTGACCACCCTTTTTTGGAATCAGGTTTTGAGTCAAAAGTCCAAAAAAAATGAAAAAAATAATAACAATAAAAGCCCATGCCCCAAGAGTACAAACTGGGGAAGCTCTTTGAAAGTTCAAGTAAAAAAATGAAGAAGAAGAAGAAGAAAAAAAAAACTGTCAAAGATCCATGCCCCAAGAAGATAGAAGCTGGGGCAAACAAATAAAGAAAAAAAGAAAAAAAAAAGAAGAAAAAAAGGGAAACAAAAAGAAAGATGACAAAAATATAGTTAGGTCATATGTTTGAACTACGTTAGACCTGATTCCTATTAAAAAAAGGATACGTAGGCAGCCACACGGTTCGGTCCAACTAAATAAGAATTTAAAAGAAAAAAAATAGAAAAATCCAAAAATTTCGAATATCTAAAACTGGGGAAAAGATTTTATTTTGCTTTTGAAAGAATCGATTCCAAGAGTTGTAAGTCTACAACCCCTTTTTATTTTGAATCTATTTTGAGCCTTCATGACGTCCTTTCTTTCCAACCTTATCCAAAATCCTTCCAAATAAAGACCTCTCGATATGCTTTCAAGAATTCCAAGAGAAATATGGGATGAGCAACGGTTGTCACGCGACATAGAACACTGTCAAGTTGCTCACAGAAAGAAAAGAAGGGGAAAGAAAAAAAAGAAGAAAAAAGAAAAAGAAAAATGAGAGAGTCTTACTAGTGAAAACCCTCACGGGAGCTGTAAGGCAACAGTGAGCAGAGATGAATAAATGAGAGAGACTTGTTGGTTAAAACCCCTTGGGGCATCACTAGTCGAAAGTGAGTCGTGAAGCTGATCCAAAGGATTGGCATGAACAAGCCCAACTTCAAAGTCATAGTAATGGTAAAAGGGAAGATTTGGTCAGTTTGATAGATCGACTGTTAAGTCCAAAATGCATGTCATGATCATTAAGGCTAGTTATTGAAAAAGAAAAAGAAAAAAAAAACTCTTCCTTTGTCCTTCCCGACAGGGGAATTTCTTCTTAATACTATTGTTTGCATCATTATGTCCTTCACTCTGAGTCAGTCCTTCTCAAAACAAGCAAGAAAAGATATCAAAATCTGCTACCAAATTTTTAGTTGCACAAAGTAAATTTGGCCAGTGCACTCAGTTGTTACCGACAACATGCCTTGAGGATTCATGCAAAGGCTCTCCCAAAAGACTCTTGTCAGCCAACTTGGCACAAATAAAGATAACTGGTAATTCTCTCTGACAGGTAAATTGCTCAAAAAGTAGGAAGTCATTCAAGATATCAGAAAAGGTCACCTAAAAAAGATATCCAGTTGAGATAAGGCTGATTGAGCCACAAACATAAATGGTACTAGGTGTGAAACAATAAGGGTTGATGCAGAGCAACAGTCTCTTGAAACCAACTCAAGCTGATTGAGCATAAGCCAAGCTGCCCAAGACTCAAGGCCACAAACCGACCACCATATTCAAAATTGACAAATTTTTCTTTGTGTGAAACAGGAACAAAGCAGTGCAAGAAAAGTGGTTCAAAAAAAAGAGAGAAAAAAGAGAGAAAAAAAACAAAAAAATAAAAAAAAACAAAAAAAAGAGAAGAAAAAGAAAAGAAGAGAAGAGCCGACAAAGGAAAATTTCTCAAATCTTTGCCTTTATTTGTCTTGCCAATGTGCATAAAATATTGCCTTTGCACTCACATTTGTCCTCCTAGGGTAAAAGCCCCAGTCTGATGGATGTTCTCCCAATAAAATCTTAGTTTGATGACTTTTTCTCCTAAGATAGGAAACCTAGTCTGATGAATTTTCTCTTAGGATAGAAATCTTAGTCTGATGAATCTTTCTCCTAGGATAGAAAACCTAGTCTGATGAATCTTTCTCCTGGGATAAACATCTTAGTCTAATGAATCTTTCTCCTAAGATAGAAAACCTAGTCTGATGAACTTTCTCCTAGGACAGAAATCTTAGTCTGATGAATCTTTCTCCTAAGATAACAAAAATAGACCTAGTCTGATGAATTTTCTCCTAGGATCAAAATCTTAGTCTGATGAATCTTTCTCCTAGGATAGAAATCTTAGTCTGATAAATCTTTCTCCTAAGATACACAAAAAAAGAGACCTAGTCTGATGAACTTTCTTCTAGGACAGAAATCTTAGTCTGATGAATCTTTCTCCTAAGATAACAAAAATAGACCTAGTCTGATGAATTTTCTCCTAGGATCAAAATCTTGGTCTAATGAATTTTCTCCTAGGATTGAAATCTTAGTCTGATGAATCTTTCTCCTAACAAAAAGAAAAAAAAAGACCTAGTCTGATGAACTTTCTCCTAGGATCAAAATCTTAGTCTGATGAATCTTTCTCCTAAGATAGATGTCACGACCCTAACCCCGAATCCGATCGTGATGGCGCCTCTCGTGAAGACAAGGCCAGCCAATTAAACCCAATTCACTTTTTAAACAGTTAAACAACATAAAAACAGTCTAAAACATGATTTAATAATATTAAGTAGCGAATAATAGCAAATAAGTGCGGAAGTACAACCCGATATAGCCCTAACCGGGGTGTTACAAGTCACGAGCATCTAACAACACTAAGTCCTCAAATATAACTACAGAGTTTAAATACTGAACTAAGGACATAAAGGAAAGAGATAGGGATGAGCTCTGGACTGCGAATGCCAATAGCTACCTAAAGACTCCTCGAAGATCTGCCTGAAGCTGGAATGAATTAGCACTCGGGAGCGGAACCAGCTACGCCTGAATCTGCACACAGGGTGCAGGGAGTAAAGTGAGTACTCCAACTCAGTGAGTAACAAATGTAAATAACGACTGAAAGTAAGAAAAGACGTAAGGTACAAGGCATTCTATAATGAAGCAGTAAAATCATTTTAAAATAGTAAACCAGTGACAAGTCAAGTAAAATCCTCTTTCAACAAGTAAACAAGTAATTGACAGATAGTTAAGGTAAAGTAAACAAATAGAAGTTCGCCCCTCGGGCACAATATCAACGGATCCGCCCCTCGATCAACATCTCAGAACAATACCAGCCCCTCGGGCTCAATCTCACATCACAATGGGTACCTGCGCTCACTGGGGGTGTACAGACTCCTGGAGGGGCCCTTTATGGCCCAAGCGCAATAACAAACCATCTCATGGCATCAAAACTAGGCCCTCGACCTCATATCAATCAAGCCACCTTGTGGCATACATATCTCAGGCCCTCGGCCTCAAATCAATATCAATGTTTCCTCACAACATAGGCCCCCAACCTTACTTAGTCAAAATTCTCACAAGCCCCACGGGCAATAGTAAAACAGTGTTTCTCAGCCCAAACATCATTTAAAATATCATTTATGTCTTAAAATTGAGTAAACATGGCTGAGTATGAAAACAGTGGAAAATAACATGACTGAGTTCAAGTATAAAGTCAAAATAGTGAGGAAATATCAATAAAAATCCCTGAAGGGTTCAAATAGTTAGTACAAGGCCCAAATATGGCATTCAGCCCAAATCATGAGGATAACAAATAGATTTCAGTCAAATACGCGGTAAAATCATCAGTCGGGACGGACCAATTCACAATCCCTAATAGTGCACGACCCCACGCTCGTCATCGAGCATGTGCCTCACCTCAATATAGCACTACGATGTGCAAATCCGGGGTTTCAAACCCTCAGAACATCATTTACAATCATTACTCACCTCGAACCGGCTAAATCTATAGTTTGCGACGCCTTTGCCCCTCGAATCGGCCTCCACTCGCGTCGAATCTATCCAAAATCAGAATGAAGACATCAATTAATGCTAAGGGAACGAAGCTCAAGCGAAACCAATCAATAAAGGACACAAATCTCGAAATTACCAAAACCCGACCCCCGGGCCCACATCTCGAAATTCAAATTTTTTTACACTAATAGATTCCTTATCTTTCCACGAGTTCATACATATCAAAAGTTCTCAAATCTGACCCCAAATGGTCCTCCAAATCCTCAATTAAAGGTCTAAATTTCCAAACCCTAGTTCTTCAATTTTTTGGCTTAATTTCCATGATTTTCTCGATGGAATTCACATAATAATCGAGTTTTTAGTCCAAAATTCTTACCTCCAAACGTTTCCCCTTGAATCCCTCTTCAATATCCTTCAAACATCTCTAAAAACGATCAACTATGGAGGAAATAAGCCCCAAAATCGTGGACAAGACGAGCTTAAATATATTCTGCCCAGGTATTTATTTCTTCTTCGCGAACGCGGTCAAACCCTCGCGTTCGCGAAGCACAAATTTACTTTGACCAATTTTTCTCCTACGCGATCGTGACCAAGCCCTCGCGAACATGATGCTTTACCCAGATGAACCTTCGCGAATGCGCTCCCCCTCCCGCGAACGCGATGAACAACTTGACCTCAAACCCAGTTGACCCAATTCCTCTACGTGAATGCGATGCATCACTTCCTAGCCCTCCGCGAACGCGAAGCCCTTCTCGCGAGCGCAAAGGCCAAAATTCCACTGAGTTCCTCTGACTCTTCGCGAACGCGAGGGTCCACTCACGAACGCGAAGAGTAAAAACCTGCAACAGCTGAACCTGCAACTTCTGTAATTTTCTTAACTCCAAAATGATCCTTTCAACCCCTCGAAACTCACCCGAGGCCCCAGGGATCTCAACCAAAGGCACAAACACATCCTAATACCTTATTCAAACTTGTTCCAATCATCAAAACACCTCAAATAACCTCAAATCACCCAAAACACATCGGATTCAAGCCAAACTTTCTAAAATCTTCCAAATTCTACTTTTGATCAAAAACCCAACCAAATCACATCCGAATGACCTGAAATTTTGCACACACATCCCAAGTGACACAACGAAACTACTACAACTCTCGAAATTTCATTCCAACCCCTATATCAAAATCTCGTCTACCAACTGAAAATCGCCAAAATATCAACTTCGCCAATTCAAGCCTAAGGTAACCGAACTATCGGAACTCACATCCGAGCCCTCTAACGCATAAGGTAACATCCAGTTAACTTTTCCAACTTAAGCTCCCTCAAAAGAGACTAAGTGTCTCAAACCTTACCAAATTCCTTTTGGATTCGATCCAACCAACCCGATATCGCATAACACAGATAAAAAAAGCATAAAGAAGTAGAAATGGGGAAAACGGAGCGGTAACTCATGAGACGACTAGCCGGGTCATCACATTCTCCCTAACTTAAACAAGCGTTCGTCCGCGAACGAATCAAGAAACATACGTGAAGCCTCAAACATGTGAGGATATCTGCTCCGCATCTCCCGCTCGGTCTCCCAGGTAGCCTCCTCCACGGGCTGACCTCCACTGCACCTTCACTGAAGCTATATCTTTTGACCTCAACTTCCGAACCTGATGACCCAAAATAGCTACTGGCTCCACATCATAAGTCAAATCATCATCCAGTTGAACCGTGCTGAAATCCAAAACATGAAATGGATCTCCAATATATTTCCGGAGCATAGAAACATGAAATACCGGATGCACACTCGACAAGCTAGGTGGAAACATAAGCTCATAAGCCACCTCCCCAATCCTCCGAAGCACCTCAAAAGGCCCAATGAACCGCGAACTCAATTTCCCTTTCTTCCCAAATCTCATAACACCCTTCATGGGTGAAACCTTCAATAGAACCTTCTCCCTAACCATGCAGGATACATCTCGAACCTTCCTATCAGCATAACTCTTTTGCCTCGATTGCGCTGTACGAAGCCTCTCCTAAATCACCTTCACCTTCTCCAAAGCATCCTGCACCAAATCAGTCCCTAATAGCCTAGCCTCACTGGGCTCAACCAACCAACTGGAGATCTACACTGCCTCCCATACAAAGCGTCACGTAGAGCCATCTGAATACTCGACTGGTAGCTGCTGTTATAAGCAAACTCTACAAGTGGTAAAAACTGATCCCATGACCTTCCAAAATCAATGACACAAGCACGTAACATGTACTCCAATATCTGAATAATGCGCTCGGACTGCCCGTCCGTATGAGGGTGAAAGGCTGTGCTCAACTCTACCTGAGTACCCAACTCTCGCTGCATAGACCTCCAAAACTGCGATGTAAACTGAGTGCCCGTATCTGAGATGACGGAAACTGGGACACCATGCAAATGAACAATCTCCCGGATATAGATCTCTGCCAACCGCTCTGAGGAATATGTAGTACATACAGGAATGAAGTGCGCAGATTTGGTTAGCAGATCCACAATCACCCAAACAACATCAAACTTCCTCAAAGCCCGTGGAAGTCCAACTATAAAGTCCATAGTGATCCTCTCCCACTTCCACTCTGGAATATCTATCCGCTGAAGCAAACCACCCGGTCTCTGATGCTCATATTTCACCTGCTGACAATTGAGACACCGAGCTACAAATCCCATAATATCTTTCTTCATTCTTCTCCACTAATAGTACTACCTCAAATCCTGATACATCTTCGCGGCACCCGAATGAATGGAATACCGCGAGCTATGGGCCTCCTCCAGAATCAACTCCCGAAGCCCATCCACATTAGGCACACAAATCCGGCCCTGCATCCTCAACACCCCATCATCACCAATGGTCACATCTCTAACATCGTCATGCTGAACTCTGTCCCTAAGGACTAGCAAATACGGATCATCATACTGGCGCTCTCTGATGCAAACATATAAGGAAGACTGAGAAACCACACAAGCCAATGCCCGATTGGGCTCCAAAATATCTAACCTCACAAACCGATTGGCCAAGGCCTGAACATCAACTACAAGAGGTCTCTCCCCAATTGGGATATATGCCAAACTCCCCATACTCACTGTCTTTCGGCTCAAAGCATCGGCCACCACATTGGCCTTTCCCGGATGGTACAATATAGTGATATCATAATCCTTAAGTAGCTCCAACTATCTCCACTGCCTCAAATTAAGATCCTTTTTCTTGAACAAATGCTAAAGACTGCGATGATCAGTGAACACATCACAAGACACGCCATACAAGTAATGCCTCCAAATTTTCAATGCGTGAACTATGGCAGCCAACTCCAAATCATAAACGGGGTAGTTCTTCTAATGGGTCTTCAACTGACGAGAAGCATAAGTAATAACTCTACCCTCCTGCATCAATACACAACCAATGACAACTATCGAAGCATCACAATACACAGTATATGAACCTGAAGCTAATGGCAAAACTAACACTGGAGCTGTGGTCAAAGCTGTCTTGAGCTTCTAAAAGCTCTCCTCACACTCATCCGACCATACAAATGGAGCACCCTTCTGAGTCAACTTGGTGAAGGGCGATGCGATAGATGAGAATCCCTGAACAAAACGACGATAATAGCCTGCCAAACCAAGAAAGTTGCAAATCTCTGTGGCTAAGGATGGCCTGGGCCAAATCTGAACCGCCTCTATCTTCTTCGGGTCAACTAAATACCCTTGTTGGACACCACGTGCCCCAAGAAAGCCACTGAACTGAGCCAAAACTCACACTTGGAGAATTTTGCATAGAGCTTCTCCTCTCTCAATCTCTGCAACACAACTCTCAAATGCTCCGCGTGCTCCTCCTGACTACGTGAATATACCAGAATGTCATCAATGAAAACTATGACAAACGAGTCAAGATCAGGCCGAAACACACTGTTCATCAAATGCATGAACGCTGCTGGGGCATTGGTCAGCCCAAAAGACATTACCAAGAACTCATAATGACCATATCAGGTCCTAAAAGCTGTCTTAAGGATATCTGAGTCCCTGATCTTCAACTGGTGATAACCTGAACGGAGATCAATCTTGGAGAACACTCTCGCTCCCTGAAGCTGATCGAATAAATCATCAATGCGAGGCAAAGGATACTTGTTCTTAATCATTACCTTGTTCAATTGCCTATAATCAATGCACATTCTCACAGTTCCATCCTTCTTCTTCACAAATAGAACCGGCGCACCCCAAGGTGAAACACTAGGACGAATGAACCCTTTATCAATGAGTTCCTCAAGTTGTTCTTTTAATTCCTTCAACTCCGCTTGTGCCATATGATATGGTAGAATAGAAATGGGCTGAGTGCCCAGCACCAGGTTAATACCAAAATCAATATCCTTGTCCGGTGGCATGCCCGACAGGTCTGCAGGAAACACATCGGGAAAATCCCTCACAACTAGAATAGAATCAATACTGGGAGTCTCAGCTCCGACATCCCTCACAAGGGCTAGATACGAAAGACAACCCTTCCCAACCATATGCTGGGCTTTCAAGAATGAGATCACTCTACTAGGAACATAATCAGTCACACCTTGCCACTCAATCTATGGCACACCCGGTATAGCCAATGTGACTGTCTTAGCATGACCGTCCAGAATAGCATGACACGGAAATAGCCAATCCATGCCCAAAATGACATTGATATCCACCATACATAATATATCTACACGGGTCTCCAGACCCCCGATAGTCACCACACGACCGGTACACACGGTCTACAATAACAGTATCGCCCACCGGGGTAGATACATGAACAGGGGAAGCAAGAAACTCACAGGGCGTACCCAAATAACGAGAAAAGTATGATGACACATAAGAAAAGGTGGAACCGAGATCAAATAATACAGAGGCATCTTTATGGCATACTGAAACAATACCTGTAATAACAACATCTGATGCAATATCATCGAGTCTGCCTAGAAGTGCATAGAAACGGGCCTGACCGCCACCTGATCGACCCCCCCTCTGGGGCGACCCCTAGCTGACTGACCTCCACCCCTAACTAGCGGTACGGGTGGTGGTGAAGTAACTAGCACTGAAGCCGATGACTGATCCCTCTGCTGAGATGAACTCGCAAGACGACGAGAGCATTGCCTCCACATATGACCCATCTCACCACACTCATAACAACTCCCAGGTGCTGGAGAAGGGGACTGAAGGGAACCCCTTGCACCAGAGTGACTAGTAGATGCACTCGGCATAGAAGAGCCCTGAACCAATGGAGCACGGGACGAACTCTGAACTGAAAGGGCACTAAGTGATGACTGGCCCTGATGAGAACTGTGAGGACCATGACCCGATGATGACCCACGATAACCTGGGCAAGCTGGCTGAGCAGGCCTAAATGGACGGCCTCTGCCGTGCTGAAACTTACCCCTTGAAGGAGCATGAAACTACCAGATCCTCGAGGCCTCTTGGCCTCCCCCTCCTCTTTCTCCTGGCGACAAACAGACTCAATCTCACGGGCAATATCCAACACCTCCTCAAAAGTAGCACCAGTCACCCTCTCCCTAGTCATGAGAATGCGGAGCTGATAAGTAAGACCATCCACAAACCTCCTGATCCTCTCTCGATCTGTCGGAACCAACCAGATGGCATGACAAATCAACTCAGAGAACCTCAACTCATATTGCGACAAGGTCATCTCCCCATGATGCAACCACTCAAACTACCTACGCAGCTCTTCTCTGCGAGATTGCGGCACATACTTCTCCAGAAAGAGAATGGAGAACTACTGCCAGGTAAGGGGTGTTACACCAACAGGCCTACGCCTCTCAAAATCCTCCCACCAAGTAAAAGCATCCCCTAACAACCGATAAGTGGTAAAAGCAACCCCGTTGGTCTCCAGAATACCTACTGTATGAAACATCATCTGACACTTGTCCAAAAAGCCCTGGGCATCCTCGCCCTCTGCACCGCTGAAGGTCGGAGGCTACAATCTACCAAACCTCTCCAACCTACGCTGCTTATCCTCTGGCAGGACATGAACTACATAGTCCTGAACAGCTGCAACTGGGTGGGCTGGATGTGCCCCCAGCGTCTGAAGTCCCTGCACGACCTACTTTGGTGTGCGAGCGGCGGGAGTCTGATTGCCTCCCCCGGCCTGAGACGTAACTGCGGCTGTAGTGGCTGAAACCGCCTGAGCTAGGCCAGTGTAAACTGATAAGATCTGAGCTAAGGCCTCCTAAAGAATTGGAATCACAATGGGCATAGCTGGTGCCTAAGCTGGTGCTGCAGGAGCGTCCATAACTAGGACCTGATCCTGAACTGGGGCAGCTGGTGGATCTATAGGTGCTGCTCTAGCTGCTCTGCCCTTACCACGACCACGGTCACGTCCTCGGCCTCTGGTGGCCACAGCTGGTGGTACTGGGGGTCGTCCACCCCAACTAGTAGCACGTGTCCTCACCATCTGTGAGAGAGTAGGACAAAAGAAGTTTAGTACTCGGATCAACAAGTTCGCACAACAAGAATTTCAAGAATATGAAGTTTTTCCTAAAGGTTCTGTAGCCTCTCGAGGATAATTACAGACGTCTCTGTACCGATCCGCGAGACTCTACTAAACCTGCTCATGACTCATGAGACCTATGTAACCTAGGCTCTAATACCAACTTGTCACGACCCTAACCCCGAACCCGGTCGTGATGGCACCTCTCGTGAAGACAAGGCCAGCCAATTAAACCCAATTCACTTTTTAAATAGTTAAACAACATAAAACAATCTAAAACATGATTTAATGATACTAAGTAGCGAATAATAACAAATAAGTGCAAAAGTACAACCCAACACAGCCCTAACCGGGGTGTCACAAGTCACGAGCATCTAACAACACTAAGTCCTCAAATGTAACTACATAGTTTAAATACTGAACTGAGGACATAAAGGAAAGAGATAGGGAGGAGCTCCGGGCTGCGAACGCCAACAACTACCTAAAGACTCCTCAAAGATCCGCCTGAAGCTGGAATGAATCAGTACTCAGGAGCGGAACCACCTACGCCTGAATCTGCACACACGGTGCAGGGAGTAAAGTGAGTACTCTAGCTCAGTGAGTAACAAATGTAAATAACGACCGAAAGTAAGAAAACACGTAAGGTACAAGACATTCTATAATGAAGCAGTAAAATCATTTTAAAGTAGTAAACCAGTGACAAGTCAAGTAAAATCCTCTTCTTAGTGGAGACTGGGGCAGAAAAGTTTCTTTTATTTTGTCTATATTATTGTAATAGCAGGCGCCCACCTGGAGAACAAGGGAATTCGTTTCGAAATTATTTCAAGTTTCAAGTCAGTAGCAGATGCCCACCTGGAGAACAAGAGAAGTTATTTCAGAATTCAATCCAAGTTAGAAGTAGCAGAAGCTCGTGTCAAGAATGCGAGTCAACAATCCCAGATGACCAACAGAAGTAGTCTCAATCCAAAAAAAAAATAGAAAAGAAAAGAAAAAAAAGTGAATCCAAAATGCAGAAGCAGAAAAAAGATGTGAACTGCTCAAGACGTGATTGAGGTCATGAGAGCTACATGTCCGGTCTTGATGCAAAAAGTGAAGAAGATTGAACCAACACCTGCAGCTAACAAGCATCAAGATTCAGATCAGAGTCCGCATAAAGAACCAACCAAGACTCAAGATCAAACTTCAGAAGACTCATAGATAGGAATCTTGTAACTTGTAGCTGATAGGCTTAGTTAGTCTTTTTCATTTTTGATTTTGATGTCATAACGAGACCGCGGACCGGAACCACGACGACACCTCAATCGGCTCTCCACCTCGGTACTCCATCACCTCATTCACTTCTGAACTATATGTCGCCTGATTCCTTTATATCCAAGGATATGTAGGCAGCTTAGATACCAGAGATCGGTCACATTCTCATTTCTCTTAGTTTTTGGTCTATCTAAATAAGGGTCGGGTGAAAAAAACTTGTCTCGTCATTCTTTGTGTGACAACCCTTCGCGTTTCCAGTCAAAGAGGGGCAGCTATAGACATGTAATTTTTGACCCTCCCCAAGATTTTACACATTTTAGCATAAATATTTACTTTACGTTTAATATCGCTATTTTAAATAGTTTTGACTCTTTTACTTTATTTTTATAGCAAAAAAATAAAAATTACAAAAAATATTTTTCATCTTTACGCTAAAGTCAATTAGTATATTTATATTTATAGTATTTAACATTTGAAAAATACAAAAAAAAAATAGTTTCACTCGTAGTATTTAGTTTTATATTAGTTTATTTTAATTTAGAGTGATTTTTATATTTTTATAGATACATTATATTATTAGGTCTTTTTAACCTAAATTCAAACCCAAAAGACATGGTCCAACCCAATTACCCTTAGCCCATTCTTCCCAATCCATTAGCCCACTTAAGTGCAATATTTAATCCAAGCCGTCTATTTCCTTTTAATCCAATGACCATCATCCTTTCCCACCTCCATATAAAATACCCAATTATAGAAACACTACCCCAAAGATTTCAATTCCTAGACCTAGACCTTCCTTACGCAAAAAAGGAGGAGCTGCAATTCCTAAAATAATGGAGAAGAACAGCGATTTAGCTGATTCTTCGTAGGAAAAGCTAATACCTTGCAAAAATCTAACCTTTTCTTCGAATTTATCAACTCGGGTATTTAGAAGATGAACATTTAAGGTTGTTGGCAAGTTCAAATTTTCAATGTCTAGTTCTTTAAGATAAATCAGTGTTGGTCTCAAACAGAAGGGGACAAGTACTAATAAAGAAAATGGAAAACGGCAAATCAAGAAAACGGAGGAGATTTCTATGGTTTGACTAATTCTTAATCAACTTTCAAAGAAAGAAAATCAGAAAAAATAGAAAAAAATACATTTCTACCCCTCTTGTCGTTATTAACAACGAAAAGCTAATCATTGTTAGAGATTTGGAGGTTTTTGGTTTATCTGAGGTCGAGTTTGGGTGTCGAGTGTTCCGGTCTCGATTCGAGGTTCCGGTTTGTAATTTCGATGTTTCGGTCCAAGGATTGTTGCTTTGTTTAGCCCGATTAACTTGCAATTTTCAGCTTTGTTCATCAATAAAAGGTCTATTTCTCAATTTTCTTTCTCATTTCATTGTGTTATAATAGCTCAGTGCGCGTGTTGGTTGGTTTGTGATCTTACGTTGTTTGAATAGTATGTCTTAGTTTTTATTGAATTTGTTTTAATTAGTTTTTATTTCAATTGTAATGTATGTAGTATTGGTTCTTGAATAAATACTTTTAATTGGGTAGATGAGAAATTTGGAGTTGTTTCTTTCTTGACAAGGAATAAGAATAAGCCATAGATTGGTTTTGAACCATAAGGAATCTGGCCAAGTAATAGATCATGTTAGCTAGCATATTTGCTCTCCAACAATATCTTGTTCGTAAATTTGGCATCACAATAATCTCAAAATTTAGGAAAATCGAGATATGCGTTCGCGCAACTTTGGTCAAACTTTCTTAATAATAATAAAGCGTTATTAATTGTGGACACATTCGCGTGACATGATATTTGACGCGCCAAACAAATGGGTACACGTACGCGTGACCCGTTTTAAGATAATTTCCTAATTAAAAAGGGTAAATGCACATAGGTTCTAAAATAAGTAATTAGACAACTTAAGCCAAGTATAAATCACTAAGCGATCGTGCTAGAACCACGGAACCCGAGAATGCCTAACACCTTCTCCCGGGTTAACAGAATTCCTTATCTAAATTCTGGTTCGCAGACTTTTAAATAAAGTCAAAAATTTCCTCGATTTGGGATTTTAAAATAAACCGGTGACTTGGGATACCAAATAATTTATTCCAAGTGGTGACTCTGATAAATTAATTAATCCCATTTTGATTAAGTTACTTTAGTTGGAAAAACTCCCCCATACCCCCTCTCGAGATGGTAAAAAGGAGGTGTGACAAGGAGAAAATAGGCAGGGGCTGATAATTAAGAATATTGGAATAATAGCCATGAATATAGAATGAAATCAGCTGAATCGCTGATTATGCGTGATTGGCTATTATTAGTTCAACCGTTCAAATCACCCACGTAATGGGTAATTAATGTAATAAATAGTAGTAACGGGCATGAATTAAATAGGAAAAACAGTTATGAATTGTACCCTTATATAAATTCCCTCTCCATATTCTGTATCCTCGTCGAGAAAACTACAAAGTGATACTATCAATTGTCAATATTTTTGTTATTCTCTACCATTGGAAGATCTTTTTCTTTCCTATTGGAAGAAAGCACGAATCATCAGTAAGATTTCTACTTCCTTATTCTCTCAGTCTTATTTTTCATTATTGTTATTCTTTTATATTAGGAAAAGTGAAGTAAAATTAATTATTAAAAACCCGAATTTATTTTTTGTTTTCTTTGACCATAAAAAGTAATTTTTTGGTTAAATAAAATTGAGCTTTAGAAGTTTGGCCAGGTCATTCAGATGATTCTGCTATTTTGTTGGCATTTCATACAAGGTTCCAATATTAGATTTACTGTTACTTTCAGATTTGGCTGGAGAGTTAGACATGATAAATAGGTTTTAATGGTAAATAAGTAATTAAACTAGAAAGTTTGTGATGATTAGTTGTCAAAGCTCGATGATGGGTACCAAACTATGGAATTTCACTAGTTAACTAAATATACATAGATAACATTTAAAATATGAAGGAAATGCGATAAATGAACTAAATTTATAGCATCCTAAATTTTTCTTTAAATTTGAAGACGTCAAAGTACGACAACGGATATTTAAAATATCATTTGCATGCCAAATGTGACTACAGGCTTGTACAATGTCCCTCCGAACATAGTGTCTGCGGTGTACTAAAAAGTGATTTAGTATCTAAGGAGAATCGTAGGGCCACGCTAAGTTGGAAACGGCACGACAGACTAAAGTGCACAATGACTAACCTTAAACGAGCGCTACTCCTAATGTATAACGAATTAGGTTGTGGATGATATATCATTTAAATTCCTTTGAGTTTAGTTTCTTAAGCCACAAACAGTTCGTCATTTAAACGTTCTTACTAAAAGTTATGAATAATTTACTGAAAGGTATTTTGCAAAGTACAAGCTGCACAGGACGAAGTACAACTCATATAAGCATCTGGGCATGAATAAAGGCATCTCAAGAAACATTGTTTTGGGTAGAAATTTTGAGTTGGGGTTTTGATCTTGAGTGGATATTATGCTTAAGAATTGTCTACTAATTAAGGTGAAGTTTATTTGTATTTGAGTTTATATTACTCATCACACATGGATTGTAACACCATTCAATCCTTCCAATCACTATACAATTGGTTGAATCTTCTAAATGTATCAAAAAATTTAACCTTTTGATTTTTTAGAAAAAGTTTCAAGAAGGTAATTCAACAACTCAAATTTATTTATTATAAGTAATCGAAAGTATTTATAGCATTTGTTTCAAGTTTCAATATTTGGAAGGTTGAATTATGAAGCCCTAGTTTATGGCATGAATATTTTTGAGAAATTGGGGAAGAAGTATTCTTGGGATTTAAATTGTGAAATTCAACGACCTAATGAACTTATTGAATTATTTGTTAGCTAAATTACAGGTGACCAACTAAGAATTCACTCCAATTGAATATTTTAGATCGTTGGAGGAGTATGTGTTTAAACTAAAAGAAATATAATAATATTGAAAATTGATTTGTTATTGACGAAAATAAGTTTTTGAATAAAGAGTAAATATGATCAACAACGATTTTCACCAAAATAGAAAAATTATGAAAATTGAGTGTAAGAACATGACTCATTGAGTATTTTCATGTTGTCACATGATTTGAGACTTCATATAGATTCACATAGTATTTTTGGACTTGTGGGTATGGTTGGATCAGAGCTGAGGGCGTGGGTGAATTTCAACACCTTGGAAGCAAATTTAATTTTTTTTTAAAGTTGTAGAAACTAACCTGTAGAATTATTTGGGCGCACTCGTTACTAATGGAATCAGGGCTACTTCCAGCAAGAAATGTAAGAGGTAGTGCTTCATGACTCAGAGATAAAGCATGGTTTAGTGCGACCATGATTGCAGCAGCAGAAAGCCAGCCAGTAATGCCCAATTGCAACTAGTACTACAAAATTTCAGCAATTACAAAATAGCCCTTTTATGATTTTAATTTTATTCTTCAACCTTTGGAGACTTGGAGATCTTAATTTTGAGTGGTTTCAAGAAAGATTTTCATCCACGAGCTTGGGTTAAGTGATTCTAACAAAGGTTATTTAATAGAGTTATGACTACATATAACATCCCAATAAAAACTTATGATAAGAAAAATTAGGGATTTAAGACATGAATCCTAGAATTAATAAAATAAGATTTTGAGCATGTGAGTGGACTTGTTTTGAGAATCTATAACACCCAACCAGTTGTTTTAAGTTCTAGCATTTGTTCTATTATTTGAGACTTTAAGTAGAGTCATATGATATTTTATAGCTTGCATGTATGGTTGGTTCGGATTTCGAGAAGTTCGAGAGTGATTCATAATACTTAGTTCCTAGCTATAGGCCTTAGTTAAGAGAGTTTGCCAAAAGTCAATATTTTGGGTAAACAGGATAGAATTGACGATTTTAGGATTCTGATAAGTTCGTGTGATGATTTTATACTAGTACGTATATTTGAATCGGGTCTCGCATGACCCAGGTAACATTTGAGGATTGTGCTTCAGATTCTAAGGGGAAGAAGTTATATGCCAAGTTCTTTAAGTGTGAGTTTTGGTTGGATTCAGTGGCATTCTTGGACCACGTGGTGCCTAGTGAGGGGATTAAGTGTAACAACCCGACCACTTGTTTTGTCATTTAAGCCCCGTATTTCCTTTGATGCTTTATACATGTGTATTTGTAGTTTTATGACTTGCGGAGTTGGTTAGTTTTGTTCTGGGAAGGTTTCGGGTTGATTTGGATCCTTTAGTTCTTGGTTTGGAAGCCCAAGTTGAGAACACTGACCAAAGTTTGACTTTTGTAAAAATGACCTCGGAATGGTATTTTGATGGCTCTGATAGGTTTTTATCATGACTTTGGACTTGGGTCTATGCTCGGAATCAAATTCGTAGGTCTGTACGTTGATTTCTACTATTTGCCGAAAGTTGACAATTTGAGGTTTAGAAATTTTTCCAAGTTTGGCCATAGGTTGACTTTTTGTGTATCGGGTTCGGAATTTGATTTTGGGACTTGTAATAGGTCTGTTTTTCTATTTGGAACTTGTCTGCAAAATTTGGTATCATTTGGAGTTGATTTGATAGGATTCAGATGCTTGGTTGGAATTCTAGAGGTTCTTGAAATTTTCTTTGAAATTCATGTGTTTTGATGTCCGATTCGTAGTTCTAGATGTTATTTTGTGTTTTGATCACACGAGCAATTTATATGATATTTTGGACTTGTTTGAATATTTGGTTTGGATCCTCGAGGGTTCGAGTGAGTTTCAGACGTGTTTCGGAAGGGTTTGGACTCAAATACAGTTTGTTGGTGTGCTGGGGCTGCAGTTGTTGCAATTGCGGGCACCAGCTTCGCAATTGAGAACATGACAGGGGGGACTCAGATATCACATTGCGATACCTGGTTCGCATTTGCAAAGTTTAGGCTTAGGTGGGTTAGTTCGCATTTGCGATAAATAGGTTGCATTTACGAGGAGCGCGCAATTACGACATCTTCTGGGCTTGTCAGTAGCCGTAATTGCGAGATTTTCTTCACAATTGCAAGGGTTCGCAATGCGAACCCAGTGTCACAATTGCAACATCTGCATTAGAACAAAAGATTGGAAAGTAAGGATTTCATCTTATTTTCTCTCATTTAGAATCCTAGACTCGGTAGGAGGCGATTTGGAGGGGGAATTTTCATCTACAATCATTGGGTAAATAGTTTTAATCAATTTTCAACTATATTTCATGATTATGTATGGGATTTGGCATCAAATTTATGAGAATCAAAGAGGAAATTTTAGAATATTTGTCAAATTTTAAAAAAATAAAAATTTGGATTTTGAGAGTCGATTTGGTCTCGGATTTGAAAATAAAACACGTATATAGACTCGTAGAATTATGGGTTGTCGGAATCTAACCTTGGACCCGAGTTTTGACCAGGGAGCCCAAGGTTGACTTTTGTTGACTTTTGGGGAATTGCGTAAAGATCATAGCCTTATCTATCGTAGTTGGTTTTCCTTCCCGTGTGGAAGCAAATTATAGGGAGAGAGCTATTTTCAAGGTTGATTTGGCCTAGCTGAAGTATCTTTTCTAACTTTATGTGGGGAAACTACCCGTTAGGATTTGGTTAATTGTGTTATTTGTATTATGTGAAAGACGTGTACACGAGATGACGAGTGTGTACACAGGCAATATGTGGTATTTTGACCGTTTAGACTTCTAGACTTACTATCACATGCTCTATTTGACGTTGTTAGCACTTGTCCTATATTTTATTTTTATGTTTGCTCTTACATGCTTTAGTTGAGGTTGTTATCTCTCTTATTGTCTTGTTACATCTCTTATTATTGAATAAGTCTTACTTGATGTTGTTATTTCGTAGGAATATCTTCTTGTTGAGTTAGTGATTTTGAAGTTGTGAAAGCTATTACCACATTGCGATTGAAGTTGTTGACTTTTGAGATATCTTTCCTTGTTGAGTATTTCTCAATTCATTTTGTTATTATTGAGAGGTTGTGGTTGAGCCGTGGGCTATATGTTATGGTAATACTGGTATTATTGATTTTTGGCAAGTTATGGCATATGGGCACATATGGTGCGAGTTGTTATTGTGTTGTGATATTTATGCGCATGCGACAGTATAAGGATAGGGGTTGATGTGCATGCGATGACATAAGGTGGTATCTATGCTTGTGTTGCTAGTAAGGAAATTACTTGAAGCCACGCGGCGAGATAAGGGGGCTAAAACGCGTGTAGATATTTCGAGAAAAATATTTTCAAAAATATCTAAATGTAAGGCTCATGCAGCGAAATTTGAAATTTGAATATGAGGCGTGGTACCTCGATTGTGATTCTTGTTGTACATTCTATGTTAAAAAGGCTTGTTGGTTGAACAGTTTTGTTTCCCTTTTTCATTTTCCTTGTATGTGTCTGTATTTGATTAATTATTTTTCTTATCATGTGTTCACTCCTTGTTTCCTTTATTTCCTTGAATCATTGTACTCTTTTTAATTTTTATGTCGTAGTAGGTGCCGAGACCTGTCCTTGTCACTACTCTACCGAGGTTAGGCTTAATACTTACTGGGTATCGTTGTGGTGTACTCATTTTATGCTTCTGCACATTTTTGTGCATATCCAAGTGCATCTACTCGTGCCGGATGCCAGTGATCGATCAGTTATTTCTGCAGACTTCAAGGTATACCTGTCTGACACCCACAGACCTCGGAGTCACCTTTTGTTATTTTGTCATTACTATTTATCCGATTATCAAACAATTTTTTACTAGAGATTTTAGAACATTAGGTAGAACTTATGACTCAATTCCACCGGTTTTGGGGATTTTGTTGTTGATGTTCTTTTTTGGAGTTATTTGAGCTTTATCGGTTTATTCTATTATCTTAGTTTGTTATTTTTGTTAAGCTATCAGTGAATGTTAGGCTTATCTTAGAGACTAGGTGCCACCATGACATTCTAAGGTGAGAATTTGGGGTCATGACATTAAGGTGGATCCAAAGAACATTAAGGTAGTTTAGAGCTGGCCCCGACCTTTTACAGCCACGGAGATCAGAAATTTTCTGGGATTGGCAGATTACTATCGTTGCTTCATGGAGGGTTTCTCATCTATTGCAGCTCCATTGAATAAGTTCACTCAGAAAGGTGCTCCATTCATGTGATCTGACAAATGTGAGAAGAGCTTTCAAAAGCTCAAGACTGCTTTGACTACAACTCCAGTTTTAGTTTTCCTTTCAGGATCGGGGTCATATATAGTTTATTGTGATTTTTTGCGTATTGGTCTCGAATGTGTGTTGATGTAGGACTGTAGGGTGATTTACTATGCTTCTCATCAGTTGAAGCTCCACGAGAATAACTATTTGGTGCATGATTTGAGCTAGCAGCACGCGCTCAAGATTTGGAGGCATTACTTATATGGCATGTTTTTTAGGTGTATACGATCATCAGAGTATTCAACCTATATTTAAATAGAAAGATTTGAATTTGAGGTAGCAGAGGGGGCTGGAGATGTTGAAGGATTATGATATCACTATTCTCTATCATCTAGGAAGGCCAATGTGGTTGCAGACGCCTTGAGTAGGAAGGCGTAGAGCATGGGGAGTTTAGCATGCATTCCAGCTATGGAGAGACCTTTAGCTATGGATGTTTAGGAATTGACCAACAGATTGGTGAGATTGGATATTTCAGATCCGAGTAGATTCCTTGCTTGTGTTGTATCTAGGTCGTCCTTCTTTAAGCACATCAAGGCTTGCTAGTATGACTATAACGACCCAACTGGTTGTTTTGAGTTCTAGCACTACAGCTTGTGAAGGTTTTGTGTTCTAGCATTACATTTTGTGAAGCGGCTTTAAATGACATATTTTAACTTGTGTACAAGGTTGGTTTTTATTTTTCGAGTGGTTGGGGATTGAATAGGAATAGTAATTCTCAATTTGGAAGCTTTAAGTTATAGTAGTTGACCAAGGTTTGAATTTTGAGTAATGACCTCAGATTTATGTTTTGATGGTTTTTAATAGGTTCGTATGGTTATTTTGGACTTGGGTTTGAACCGAGGGTCTATCGGAGATAGCCTCTCTACCCTTTGAGATAGGGGTAACGTATGCGTACACTCTATCCTCCCAAGATACCACTTATGGGATTTTACTGGGTTGTTGTTGTTTGAGTTCTGATTTGAATTTGGACGTTACTAGAAGGATTCGACTCTATTTGTGGAAGGTTGTCAATTTGAAAGTTTGGAAGATTCATAAGTTTGAGCGGGAGTTGACTTTGAGGCTATTAGGTTCAGATTGCTATTCCAGGAGTTGGAATAGCTTGTTATGTCATTTGAGACTTGTGTGCAAAATTTGGGTTATTTCGAGTTGGTTATACGTAGTTCGGAATGAGTTTTAAAAAGTTAGAAGTTTGATTAGTTCATAAAGCATGAATTGAGGCATGATTTGTGGTTTTGATATCATTTTGTGTGATTTAAAGCCTCAAGTAGGTCAATGTAATGTTGTGAGACTAGTTGGTATGTTTGGACGGGGTCCTAATGGGCTTGGGTGTATTTTGGATGAGTTTCAAATTATTTGATCTTGTTTGACAGTTCTGTTACTGGTGTTTCGGACCTACATAGGATTTATTGCAGGTGCGATGTTGCTTCTACGGGTTTTTGTTCACTTATGCAAAGAGGAGGTGATCCAATAGATTGTTGATTCTATGCATGAGGGGCGCATGTGCGAGGTTGCACCTACGGTATTTTATTCGCAGATGTGTGTTGGGACCTGAGATGAGAGTTCGCTTTCACAGAGCTTGTGGCACAAATGTGTAGGTGCTTCTGCGGGAGTATACGCGCACCTTTGGAGCCAAAGATATGATGCTTGGTCTATAGATGCGTGACCGATTCAAATGGGTTTACAGATACAAGCAGGGACTCGTAGATGTGAGATCGCAGGTACGACATTTTTGTCCGGAGATGCGGAATCACTACCAGCTTATTATATTTTGATGGTTGTCTCATATTTCCTTATTTTGAGTGTTGGAGCTCGGTAGGAGGTGATTTTGGAGAATATTTTTACTACTATTTTGTGTGTAAGTAAATTCTACTTGGATCTGATTATATACAGTGATTTCCCGTGAATTTACACACTTTAATCACGGAATTTCGAAGGAAAAATTAGGATTTTGCCTACACTTTAAGAGAGGGTATTTGGGGATTTGAGTACCAATTTGGACATGGTTTTAAAATCTAATCATATATTTAGACTCGTCAGGTTATGGGTCATTGAATTTCAGTATTGGTTATGGGTCTCAAGAAAGCGAGCTCGGACTTTACTTTTGGGAGATTCTTCAAAGATCGAGGCTTTATTGATTGGGCTACTTCCTTTGGCATTTGTTGGCTTTGTTGATTGATGTTTGGCTAGATTTGAGCCGGTTGGAGTTGATTTCTCAAGGAAATGCTATTTTGGAGCTTTGGACTAGCCCAGATGAGATAAGTGTCTTCTCTAGCTTTGGTTGAGGAAAATTTTCCTAATGTTGATATTATTTGCTACATGTAGAGGTGATTTAAATATGAAGCAACGAGCGCATATACATGTGCCATGTGTATTCATTTTCGGGTGGATTTTAGATTACTCTGTGCCTTATTTAGTTGTGTGTTCTACGTGATTCTATGAGTTATTCAATTAATTGACTACGTGGTTCAATAAATCATAATAGAACTAATGTAAAGGCTATTGGTGCTTTATTTTGTACATGATGAACTAGTATTAAGAATGATGTTATACTTGTCTCATACATAGTTACATGTATGTTATGAACACACACTAGTACTCATTGTTCTTGTGTTGTGCCTTGATCTGAACGTGTGCTCTCTATGATACACGTGCCATTCTTTATGTGATTATGTTGGTTATCCTTTCATGCTAGAGATCACGCTTTACGATCATTACTTCCTATTTGGCCAAGATGGGCACTTTTGGAATCATTGCTAAATTGACTTAGCCGCATTCATGTTTTATATGTTGAACCCCATCCGTATTTTATTGTTATCATGTCCTTGTGCACTCTATTGTTGAGTTATGAGGATATGCCTCTTGATGATAATTTGTTATCTTGCATTTTAGTGATTATGGCACATGTGGACATGTTGGGCGGATTGATTGGAGTGATGGCACAAGGTTTTAGTCGTAAAATTGTAATTGATATTGTTATATTGTCGGGTGTGGAGCAATAAAGGTGGATATTGCTATTGTGTTAGCGAGGAGCAATAGATGGACATTGTTATTGTGTCAGAGCAAAGCTATAAGGGTAGATGTTGCTATTATGTCAGAGCAGATCGATAAGGGTGAATTTTGTTATTATGTAAGGTGCGTAGTGATAATGGTGGATATTGTTATTGTGGCAAATATATGGGCACGATGTGTCATATGTTTGTGTTTCTATTATGCAGGTGAATTCTTTATGCTTTGTCATGTATTTTACATGTTTATACGTTGCATCAAACATGCTAATCTACGCCTCTATTGTTATTTGACGATTTGGTTGTCAAGATGGAGTTACCTATAGTGAGTTGATATCTCAAGTATTGATGAGTTGTTGGTAGCGTAACAAGTTGATGTAAAAAGGACGTGTCATCATGCATTGATGTATTAGATTCTTGTAAGGTTATCCTGAACATGTTATTTGGAAATTATTATGGAATTGGATCATGTTGCGCACATACTTACAACCATGTATGAGTATTTGAGCACACATAGTATTTGGTGCATGTCTCTTTTTGAGCGGGGCTGATGCAAGTTGTATTTTCTTGATCTGTTCAATTGAACAAGTTTATTTATTTTTCCCCACCTAGTTGACCATATTTACTATTTATATCTGTGATTTTGTAACTCTCTTTTTCTAGATTATTTCTCTATATTGTACATGTTATTGAGCTACACAAGTTATGCAAAGTGAGTATCTTTTGACCTTAAAACATCGTCACTGCTTCTTTGAGGTTAATTGAGGTACTTACTGAGTATATAAGATCGATTGTACTATACTACACTTCTGCACCTTGCGTGCAGATTCTGGAGCTTAGTAGTTGTGGAAGTCGAGGCCTTGCATTAAAGATGTACCAGCGTTCCCTAGTCGATTACCTCTTGTTCATGGTAGTTTAGAACTTCATTTTTGTTTGTGTAATGGAAGTCGATGCCTTGCATTAAAAATGTACCAGCGTTCCGTAGTCGATTACCTCTTGTTCATGGTAGTTTAGAACTTTATTTTTGTTTATGTAAACTTTTAGTAGATATTGTATTTATTCTTTTATCAGCCTTGTAATCTAAATTATAGCGGCTCATAATACTACCAGTCCTTGAGATAGTTGTATTGAATTCTTTTACAGTCTTTAATATTAATATTAATGATTTCTCATTATAGTTGTAATTTATATCGTTTGGCTTACCTAATGGGTTGGGTTAGGTTCTATCACGACTTGGTTGGATTTTGGGTTGTGACAATAATGATCCTCACTTGCTTTTCCTTAAGGACACAATGCAACAAAGTGATGCTAAGGAGATGACTATTGGTGATGACGGTGTGTTATGACTTCAGAATGGAGTTTGTATGCCTAATGCCGATGGCTTGAGAGAGATAATTCTTAAGGAGGCTCATAGTTTGCGGTATTCCATTCATCCATGTGCTACGAAGATGTATCGTGACTTGAAGCAACATTACTAGTGGAGGAGGATGGTGAAGGATGTTGTTGGTCATGTTTCTAGGTGTTTGAATTGCCAACAGGTCAAGTATAAGCATCAGAAACTAGGTAATTTGCTTTAGAAGATTGATATATCGGAGTGGAAATAAGAGCACATTACTATGGATTTTGAGGTAGGATTGCCATAGGCCTTGAGAAATTTGATGCCATTTAGCTCATCAGATAGATAAGCAATCTGAGTGGACCATTCAGAACTTGGAGGATATGTTTAGGGCATGCACTATTGATTTTGGAGGTTAGTGGGACCGATTTCCACTATTGGCAGAGTTTGCCTATAATAAAACTACCAGTTGAGTATTCAGATGGCTCCATATGAGGCCTTATATGGGAGGCAATGTCGTTTTTTGATTGGTTGGTTTGAGCCTGGAGAGGCTTTGTTACCAAGCACAAACTTAGTTCTTGATGTTTGGAGAAGGTGAAGTTGATTTAGGAGAGTCTTCGCACCATGCAGTCCAGGCAAAAGAGTTACACATATCAAAAGGTCATGACATAGCTTACATGGATTGTGAGAAGGTCCTTCTTATAATTTTGCCCATGATGGATGTGATGAGGTATGGGAAGAAGGGTAAGTTGAGCCTAGGGTTTAATGGTTCTTTTGAGGTATTAGAGAGAGTTGGCAAGGTTGCTGATAGACTTGCTTTACCTCTTATTCTTTCGCGAGTTCATCCGGTGTTCCATGTTTCTATACTTTGAAAGTATCATGAAGATAAGTCCCATGTTTAGGACTTCAACACAGTACTGTTGGATGGGAATCTGGCTTATGAGGAAGAGCCGATGGCCATTTTGGATCGGCAGGTCCGAAAGCTCAGGTCTAATGATTCTGCATCAGTAAAGGTTCAGTAGAGAGGTCATCTAGCCGAGGAGATGACTTGGGAGACCAAGCATGATATGTAGAGCAGGTATCCCCACCTTTTTGGCACTTCAAATATGAATCTAAACTTGTTCGATTACAAACATTTGTTTAATAGGGGAGAATGTAACCATTGGGCCGACCGTTTTGTGTATTTGAGCCCCGTCTTCCCATTTGATGACTCTTGTATGCTTAGTTGTTGTTTTATGACTTTCGAGCACGAGAAGTTTGGTTTCGAGAAGGTTTTGGAGTGAATTGGAACAATTAGTTCCCTTGTTGGAAGCTTAAGTTATAAAGGTTGATCAAGGTTTGACTTTTGTGTAACCGGTCTAGAATTCGTATTTTGATGGTTCCAATAGGTTCTTATGGTGATTTTGGATTATGCGTATGCCCGAATTCTATAATGACCCGGCTGGTCGTTTCATGAGTTACAACCCTTTTTTCCCCCATTTCTGCTTCTTTATGTGTTGTTCACCGGTATTTCATCATATCATGTTGGTTGGTTCAGGTTCGGAATGGTCTAGGAGTAGAATGAGACACTTAGTCTCTTATTTAGAAGATTAAGTTGGAAAAGTCAATTGGATGTTGACTTATGTGTAGAAGATCTCAGATGTGAATTCTGATGGTTCGAGTAGCTCCGTTAGGTGATTTTGGACTTAGGAGTGTGTTCGAAATGTAATTTGGAGGTCCGTGGTAGAACTAGGCTTGAATTGGCGAAATTGGAAATTTGGCATTTTTCAGTAGACAGTGAAAATCTTGATATCGAGGTCGGAATGGAATTTCAAAGGAGTAGGTCCGTTGTGTCATTTGTGACATGTGTGAAAAATTTCAGGTCATTCAGATGAGGTTTGGTAGGTTTTGGCATCGTTTGCAGAATTCGGAAGTATGGAAATCCTTAGGCTTGAATCCGAGGGTGATTTGGTATTTTGATGTTGTTTTGAGTGTTCCGAAGGTTGGAATAAGTTTGAATGGTAATATGTGACTTGTTTGTATGTTTGGATGAGGTCCCGAGGGCCTCAGGTTGATTTCGGGAGGTTGACGGATCAAGGATGGGATTTGAGGAAGTGCTGAAGATTTCCTTCAGCTGTCATAACCGCATCTGCAGAGTGGGGACCACAGGTGCGAGGTCCGCAAAAGCGAGGGAGCAGCTGCAGAAGCGGCCAAGGCCAAGGAAGCAAGAACCGCATATTCCCACATGGGACAGCACCTGCGAGATCGCAGATGCGGGATATTGACCGCAGAAGCAGTTTTCGAGGGTTAAGTGAAAACCGCACCTGCGATGGATTTTCCGCAAGTGCAGCATCGCAGAAATGACTTATGGACCACATATGCGAAAGTTCTGGGCAGAAGGTATATAAGGTGGACTTCAAAAAATTTCAGTTCATTTTCCACCATTTTTAGTCGGCATTGGAGCTTTTGAGAGCGATTTTGAGGAGGAATTCAGGGGTTTATCAGCAAGGTGAGTGGCTTGAGCCCTATTACTTGTTTATGTGATGATTTACCGTTGATTAATCATGAAATATGTAGGAATTAGGGATGAAATTAAGGGGGATTACGGCTTGAAATTGGAGAGTTTAATTTGAAGATTTGAGGGACCATTTGAGGTTGGATTTTGATGGTTATGGTATGTATAGACTTGTGAGTGAAAGAAGTTTCTAGTTTTGTGATTTTTGTCGGATTCCGAGACATGAGCCCGGAGGGGGGAGGGAGGGTTGGGTGAATTTCGAGATTTTGGTATAAATTGATAGTTTTTCGTTTGGAATTGATCCCTTGGCCTATATTGATCACGTTGTATTGCTTTTGGTTAGTCGAGACGTTTGGAAGCCGATTCCAAAGGCAAGGGCATCGCAGAGTAGGGATTTGACCAGTTCGAGGTAAGTAATGATTGTAAATCTTGTCCTGAGGGTATGAAACCTCGGATTTCACATCGTTTCACTATTTTGAGGTGACGCACATGCTAGATGACGATTGTGTGGCATGCACCGTTGGGGATTGTGACTTGGTCCACCCCGTAGCAACTATTAAGTTGCGTATTTGACTGGAAACTATATGATACTTTTGTGTTTTAGAAAGAATTTCTATAATTTGGGTTGAATGCCATATTGGGCCTTGTGCCAAGCTGTTTGGACCCTTAGTGGCCTTTTCTTATTATTTCCTCATTGTTTTGACTTAAGATCTGTACTCAATCATGCTATGTTTTACTGATTCCATAACTTAGTCTTACTTACTCCATTTGATGCATAAAATGATATTTTGGGCTGAGCACCCTGTTTTACTGATAGCCCTAGTGGTTTGAGAGGTTTCTGATTGAGTGAGGCCGATGGCCTATGTTGTGAGGATATTATGGGATCGGGCTGCGTGCCACAACATGTTGTTACTGATTTATAATATATGAGAGGCCGAGGGCCTGATTGATTATGCCACGAGATGGCTTGTTATAGCGCTTGGGCTGTAGGAGCCCCTCCGAAGTCTGTATACCCCCAGTGAGCGCGGGTACCCTGAGTGAGTGATATGATGTTGCCCGAGGGGCTGTTCTTGATTCATGTTGTGCCCGAGAGGCTGATAACAAATATTGTGAGGTTGCCTGAGGGGTTGATTCTACGTGATGTTATGCCCTAGCGGCTGTTTATGATACATGTTTTGCCCGTTGGGCTAATTGTGATTTTTGTCACTTTTACTCTAAATTTTATTGAACTTCTGTTGTTGAAAAATATCTTCAAGTGATTTTTTATCAAAATTGGATTTCTAAACGAGATGAGTTGACTTATACACCAATTTGAAAGCATGCTGAACTTACTGAGATTTCATGACGTGGATTTATGTGTTTCTTACTGCTTAGTTTTTATTTACATTTATTACTTACTGAGTTGGCGTACTCACATTACTCCCTGCACCTTGTGTGCAAATCCAGGGGTTGCTGGACGTGATAGCGAGAGCTGATTCTTTCATCCGTCGCAGATATTCAGAGTCAGCAAGGTAGCTGCATGGCGATCAGAGCCTTTCTCTTCTCCCTCTTATCTTCCTTAGACTATATTAGTGTTTTTCGGACTGTAATAGTCTTAGTTATTATCGGATAGTCCTTAGCAGATGCTCGTGACTTGTGACACCCCGATGTCGGGCTTTTGTTTTCTTTCCGTACTTTGTTATTCAGACTTATGCTATGAAGTTTTGTTATTTAATACCTTAAAACATCTTTATTATGAAATGTTGAATTGTTGGGATTGCATCGGCTAGCCTAGTTCCATGATAGGCGCCATCACGACCGGGTTAGTTTTGGGGTCGTGCCAGATTCGTATTTGGAGGTTCCTAAAGTAATTTGGCCCTATTTGTGTAGAACTTACAATTTGAAGGTTTAGAAATTTCATGCATTTGACCATGAGTTGACTTTAAGGCTATCAGGTTTGGATTGTTTTTCTGAGATTTTGAATAGGTCCATTATGTCATTTGGAACTTGTGTGCAATGTTTTGTCTCATTCCGAGTTTGTTTGGTATGAAGCAGATGTTTGGTTGTTAATATTTGAAGTTTTTGAACTTGGAGGCTTGCATGATGTGTTTGATTCTTGGTGATGGATGTTATTTTGAAATTTTGAGCTTCTGAGCAAGTTTGTATAAGGTTTATATACTAGTATGGATATTTTATGTGGCACCCAAGGGGCTCGGGTGAGTTTTGAAATGGTTTTGCAAAGGTTCACATTTTGCTGGTACTGCAGACCTCACAATTGCGAAGGCTGCAATTGTCATGCCTTGATAGCATTTGCGATGGGTGCCTGAGAAGGCAAACTTCGCATTTGCAAAGCTGGTATCGCAATTTCAATGTTTGCAATTGTGAAGGGCAGTTTGTATTTGCAACACTTGGCCACATTTGCGATCTTCCTGGATGTAGTTGCATTGACTGAAGCTTTGGGAGACCGTTCTCTTTTGCGAGCCAGTACTCGCATTTGCGAGGCCCGTAATTGCGAATCCCTGATCGCATTTGTTACTTCTGCAACTAATTATATTTTGGGGAACTTCAGAATTTAGACCCATTAATGTCATGCCCCAAACCTGGGGAAGCGAGACTGGCATCCGGTGCTTCATTGGACCGAGCATACCAACTTGAGACTGAGGGACTCTGAATATACAATGTGATACTTTGGCCGGCAAGGCCACAAGGCAAGAAATTTGTGAAGCAGAATCGAAAGCTGAGCAGAGATTAACTCCAACTGAATATTTGTATAAAGCTGGGCCAACAATGTCACAATTTAAACTGATGGGCCATGACGAGTGACTGAGTCCTACCCGTTGAACTCCCCTAAGCATGCGCCTAAGATAAAAACATGAATTAAGTGTAGGTCATGGATAACATCAGTTAATAAACTGCTGAATCATGTGAATAGCATACATGCGGAAAACATGTCCAAAAGACATATATACATATACATGAGAAATACGGTAGGGCAAGCCGAAGAGGCTGCTATAGACAACTATAAATCAAATTAAAAGCCGACAAGCTCACATACTATCCAACTATACATGACTGTCTATAGACCTCTAATAGAGTATACAACTGTATAAAGGATGGGGCTGGGCCTCGTTGTACCCATATCTACATGCAAAAATAGCGTACCAAAACTAATAACAGCTCCAAATCAAGTGGAGCACACGAAGTCTTGCTGAGCAAGGATCCTAAGATGGGGGACAATCAGCCTGTCTACCTACACCTGTTGGCATGAAATGCATGCCCGGGAAATAAGGGCATCAGTACGAATAATGTACTGAATATATAAGGCATGAAAATCAGTACATAAAAGACATAAAGGGAACGTGGAGTAAAGACTTCCACATGTAAATCCAAATAACTTTGTGAATCCTGAAACATTTATAATGTCATGCATATACGTATAAATATCGTATCATTCATAGGTATAGGTGTACATAACATCATCAAGCCTCTGAAGGCATCCCATCACATAATCTCGGCCTCTTTAGGTGAAACCATCAACGTATACCGGCTGATCAGGTGGTGGTGCGTATATAATGCCATAACCTTTTCCCATATCCCATAACACCATCTGGTCATGGGTCAATGTACATGTATAAATGAATGAAATGTATAAGAAGTACGTTAATAATATTTCTTAGAATGTCATAAGATCAATATGCCTTCAGATAAACTTTATCAACTACGTATTTTTCTGAGACCCATGAATAGAAGATATAATAAGACAAATGGGAAATCAAGAACATAGGCACCCCTAGTGCTTCTATGAATAGAGTTATTTATGAAAATTGCGCATTTGCTCATTTCGTTTGTATCATATGGATCATGACAAAAGAAAAGAGGGGATAGCCTTAACATCTCGTGCCGATTCTCTTGACAATCCCTCTAACACACGTCAATTGTGACAAAACACGTAATAGTGGATCGATGTAGGGAAAAATCCGTATGATATTCTTGAGAAAGATTGTACTGTGCTCTTTTAGAATTGCATCTCACGCTGCTATTACATGAAATAATCTTGTATGAATTTGTTGAAGCTCCCCTTCATTCCATTGTAGAGATGCAATCATCTCTCTTAAGTGATTTAGAGAGGTTTTTAATCTTAGTTGGTGTAGACCCCACTTATATGATGACTTGGCCACAAATTTCTTTAAATGTGCCCTTGCTACATGGATTAAGAGTCATTTATTTATGCTATGATCCATATTTAACTTGCTGCCACTTTGGAGGGGGGGGGGAGGGCTTATCAAGCTTATCCAAATATCTTAATTACTTAGTTAATCTCCCACTAAAAATTCATAACTATCCAATTATCCACATAATTAAGAATTATCTCAAATTACTTAAAATACTTCTCACTTTTAACATACCTTATATACCTTACTATCATGGTCATGTGGTACCTTGTATGACACTAGTCCATAAACACAAGGTATTATAGTTTGGACCATATTTTATCCCAAATTGACAACCTTAAACGAAATTCATTTTCTTTGATTCGTTTTCCCTCTAACCTTCATGGCACTTACTTATCGCCTGTTATATATGGCATTAATGCTTATAAACTCAAAAATAATCTCATTCCCGAGTCTACGTCGATTAACTTACGGCAAAACTTTAACATACAAAAACGCAAAATGTAACATCCTTCCCCCCCTAAAGAAACATTCGTCCTCGAATGTTTAACTTCCCAAGATCTATATAAATTTTGGCAGAATCGTCTTTGCAAAAGTACTAATGCCAACTCTTCCTGTAGAAAACTCAATAACTCATTGCCACATAGGACCACAATCATCAAAAAATTATAATAGCCTCACATAACCAATGACAATAACTAATACAAGAATCCATACACGCACCTTAAGGCTGTGATATCTCAGTCTAATCCTCCTCTTGGAGATGGAACAAGTGCGGATACCTAGACTTTATGTCTTCTTCGGCTTCCTAAGCCATTTCTTCCATATTATTATTTCTCCAAAGTACTTTCACTGAAGCTACATCTTTAGTCCTTAATCTACGAACCTGTCTATCTAGTATACAAATGGGAGTTTCCTCATATGATAGCTTCTCTATGACCTGAACATCATCAACTGACATGACTCTGGAAAGATCTCCGACACATTTACAGAGCATAGATACATGAAAAACTGGATGTACAAACTCCAAGTCAGAAGGCAAGTCTAACTCATATGCTATATGGCCTACCTTGAGTAGACCTTATATGGTCCAATAAACCAAGGGTTAAGTTTTCCTTTCTTATCGAACCTTATAACGCCTTTCATCAGTGATACCTTTAGGAATACCCAATCATTAACCTGAAACTCCAAGTCTCGTTGTATATTATCCGCATAAGACTTTCGACGGCTTTGTGCTGCTAATAGACCTTTCATGTATAAGCTTAATCTTCTCGATTGGCTATTGTACCAACTCTAGTCCTATTAACTTAGTTTCCCTATCGTCGAACCATCATATACTGGAATGATAGCTAATATTATATGCGAACTCAATAAGCAGCAGATGATCATTCCAGCTACCCTAGAAGTCTATCACACAAGCCCGTAACATATCCTCCAGTGTCTGAATAGTACACTCAGCCTGTCCATCTGTCTGGGGATGAAATGCCGTACTAAGACTTACCTGAGTCCCCAATCCTTGTTGGAAGGACCACTAGAAATTTGTTGTAAACTAAGCACCTCTATCCGAGATAATAGATATAGGGACACCATGAAGTCGTACTATCTCCTTAATATAAAGCCTTGCATAATCCTCTATAGATTATGTAGTCCTAACGGGCAAAAAATGGGCTAATTTTGTAAGTCTGTCCACAATCACCCATATAGAATTGAACTTACGCTGGATACGAGGTAAGCCTACGATGAAATCCATATTGATTACTTCCCACTTCCAAGTCAGAATCTCTATAGCCTGCAATAATCCACCAGGTTTTTGACGCTCAATCTTAACCTGCTGACAGTTAGGGCACTGAGCAACAAACTCCGCTATATCCTTTTTCATTCCATCCCACCAATATATTTCCCTGATATCATCTTTGTTGCTCCTGGATGGATAGAATAACGAGAATAGTGAGTTTCTCCCATAACCTGCCGACGCAACCCCGCAACATTAGGGACTTATAGTCCTCGATATCTGAGTACCTCATCTTCTGTAATCTCAAATGGTGTCCTCTCCTTTTGAGGGGTTGTATCCCTATAATGGGCTAACACAGGATCCTCGTACTAGCGTTCCTTCACTTTAGTTACTAAAGAGGATGTTGTCGTGTCTTGAATAGTAATTCCAGTATCACCTAAGTCCAGTAATCGAACTCCAAAACTAGCTAGCTGATGAATGTCATGGGCTATACCACTCTTCTCTGATGTAAATACGACATGCTATCCATAGATTTACGGCTGAGATCGACTACTACATTCGCCTTTCATTGATGGTATAAAATATCAATGTCACAGTCTTTCAGTAGCTCCAACCATCTCTTTTGTCATAAATTCAATTCCTTTTTCTTGAAGATATACTGAAGGCTCTTATGATCCGTGTGAATATCAACATGAATGCCATACAAATAGTGCATCCATATATTTAGTGCATGAATCGCCGCGGCTAACTCTAAATCGTGGGTCGGGTAATTTTTCTCATGATTCTTAGTTGTCTAGAAGCATAAGATACAATCTTACCATGCTACATCAGTACATAACCTAATCCAACGCCTAAAGCATCACAATATATAGCATAACCATCGGTCCTCTCTAGGAGCATTAGAACCGGTGCTGAAGTTAATTTGTCTTTCAATGCCTGGAAACTCCATTCGCAAGCATCGATCCATTTAAACTTAGCTCCCTTATGAGTCAACTTTGTCAATGGTACTGAAAGGGAAGAAAATCCCTCTACGGATCTCCTATAATAACCTGCCAAGCCGAGGAAGCTACGAACCTCCGTCGGTGTCGTAGGTCTAGGCCAAGTCTTTACTGCCTCAATCTTTTGTGTATCAACCCGGATACCTTCACTTGAAATAGTATGCCCAAGGAAAGCTATAGAATTCAACCAGAATTCACATTTAGAGAAATTTACATATAACTTCCCTTTCTGTAGAACTCTAAGCACCGTACGTAAATGATATGCATGCTCGGCCTCTGAACGGGAATAAACCAATATATCATCGATAAATATAATCACGAACAAATCTAGAAAGGGTTTGAACACACAGTTCATCAAGTCTATGAATACTGCTGGGGCATTGGTCAAACCGAACGACATAACACGAAACTCAAAATGCCCATATCTGGTCTTGAATGCTGTCTTCGGAATATATTTCTCTTTAACCCTTACCTGATGGTACCCAGACCTCAAGTCTTCCTTCAAAAAACACTTGGAACCTTGCAACTGATCAAATAAATCATCAATCCTCGAGAGTGGATATTCTTGATCGTCACCTTATTCAACTATTTATAATCAACACACATCCGCAAGAAACAATCTTTCTTCCTTACAAATAACATAGGTGCTCCCCACGGTGAAGTACTAGGTCTGAAAAAGCCTTTTTCAAGCAAGTCCCTTTGTTGTTCCTTCAACTTTCTCAGCTCTGCAGTTGCCATTCTATAGGGAGGAATAGATATTGACTAAGTGTCTAGTAATAATTCAATAGCAAACTCGATTTCTTGCTCTGACGGAAGACCCGAAAGCTCATCGGGGAAGCATCATGAAACTCATTAACCATAGGGATATATTGAACGGTTGGTGACTCTACTTTCACATCCTTTACCCGAACTAAGTGATAAATATAGCCCTTTCTGATCATCTTCCTTACCTTGAGATAGGAGATAAATCTACCTCTCGGCGATGCCGTATTACCTTTCCACTTCAACATAGGCTCTCCTGAGAATTGGAATTAAACCATCTTTGATCTACAATCAACGTTAGCATAACAAGAAGCCAACCAATCCATACCCATTATAACATCAAATTCTACCCACCCGAGCGCTACGTACCTTATCCTTGTTTATTATCAAACTTATCACGGGCCATTACGGGCCACATATATATATATATAAGTAACAATATTAGGACTTAACTTGCATAACTAATTCAAAAAAGGTTTATATAGATACATAGGGGCCGACAAGGCCATAGACATGTCATACCCAAAACTATACACATGATACTGTCTGCAAAACCTCTAAAAAAACATGACCATAATATATATAAGTTGGAACAAGGCTCCCTACATCCTCATAAAACAACATATCATATACAGAACCCTGACTTGGTAATACTCTAAGAAGAAGTGGAGCTCACCAACCAAAAGCTGATATCTGGAGGAAGCCTACAGTAGAGGGTCCTCGCCTCATCCTATATGAGAGCCTCGTTCAAACACACTTCGAAGCGGAATCTTCATATCCTTATCAGCTACCTTCCTCTTCTTGGCCCGACTATTATCCTCTTCCTATGCATATCCCATAACATACATAGACGAACCTTGATTAACGGACTCCCAAGACTGTGGACTATCTGGAACCTCAGAATAGCTGGTGTCTATAAATATCCTAACATAGTTTTGAGCTTTAGGGGAACCCGGTTGTGCCAATTCGTGCACCACTCCCCTTATACCTTGATCAACGGGCCCTGATAATAAAACTAAGGGCATCGGTGAGGTCGGAACTCCTCTCACCCCATATGCTGCCGGTGAAATCAAAATTACTCGAACGGATGACTCATATGGATCCTCGGAAGCATCCTCTTCAATATAACCCATGATCTCCGATGGGTTTGGCTCCATAGTTTAACTTATATCTTCTTCTAACACTTTCATTGCCTTCTGACCCATGTTAGCGGCTTGCACCTATCATCTAGTAATAATAGGCATCACTAAGAACATAAATAAGGTAAAGATTAGTAGTGAATACTTATGACTCAGTTCTACCGCACAATCTAGATCAGAAAGAAAAGTAACCATCCTAAATACCATGTAGCCTCCTGTCTATAAGTATAGAGCACAATACACCTATAAACAAGACTCCACTAGACACGGTCTGTAGACAACCCTAGGACAGAACTGCTCTGATACCACTTTTGTCACAACCCAAACCGATGGGCCATGATGAGTTCTTGAGTCCTTCCTATCAAACACCCCTAAGCATACGCCTAAGATATAAACATGAATTAAGGGTAGGTCATGAATAACACCTGTTAATAAACTTCTGAATCACGTGAATAACATACGTGAAGAAAACATGTCCAAAAGACATATATACATATACATGCGGAATACAATAGGGCAAGCCTACAAGGCTACTATACACAACTATATATCCAAAAAAAGTCGACAGGCCACATACTATCCAACTATACATGACTGTCTACAAACCTCTAATAGAGTATACAACTATATAAAAGATGGGGCTGGGCCCCGTCGTACCCATATCTACAAACCAAAATAGCATACCAAAACTAATAACAGCTCCGGATAAAGTGGAGCACACCAAGTATCGCATGGGGGGCCGTCAGCCTGTTTACATACACTTGTAGGCATGAAATGCAGGCCCCGAGAAATAGAGGCATCAGTACGAATAATGTACTGAGTATGTAAGGCATGAAAATTAGTACATAAAAGACATAAAGGAAATATGGAGTAAAGACTTCCACTTGTAAGTCTAAATAACTTTGAGTTTCCTGAAACATTTATAATTTCATGCATATGTGTATAATGTCGTATTATGCATGGGTATAGGTATACATAACATCATCAAGCCTCTAAGGGCATCCCATTATATCATCCGGCCTCTGTGGGCGAAACCATCAACGTATACTAGCCGATCAGGTGGTGGTGCTTATATAATGCCAAAACCTTTTCCCATATCCCATATACATATAATATACGCGTATAAAACTCCATCTGGTTATGAGTCAATATACATATATAAATGAATGTAATGCATAAGAAGTATGTTAATAAGATTTCTTGGAATGTCAAATCAATATGCCAAAACTTTATCAACTATGTATTTTTCTGAGACTGATGAACAGAAAATATAATAAGACACATGGAAAATCAAGAACATAGGCTCCCCTAGTGCTTCTATGAATAGAGTTATTTAAGAAAATTGCGCATTTGTTCGTTTCATTTGTATCATATGGATCATGCCAAAAGGAAAGAAGGGATAGCTTTAACATACTTGAGTCAATTCTCTTGACATTCCCTCTAACACACGTCAATTGCGACAAAACATGTAACGGTGGATCGAAGTAGGAAGAAAAAATTCGTATGATATTCTTGAGAAAGATTGTACCGTGCTCTCTTAAAATTGCATCCCATGCTTCTATTACATGAAACAATCTCGCATGAATTTGCTGAATCTCCCCTTCATTCCATTGTAGAGATGCAAGCATCTCTCTTAAGTGATTTAGAGAGGTTTTTAATCTTAGTTGGTGTAGGCCTCACTTATATGATGACTTGGCCACAAATTTCTTAAAATGTGCCACATTGCTACAGTAGTAAGAGTCATTTATTTGGGCTTTGATCCACATTTAACTTGCTGCCACATTGGGGGGGAGGCTTATTAAGCTTATCCAAATATCTTAATTACTTAGTTAATCTCCTGCTAAAAATCCATAACTACCTAATTATTCACATAATTAAGAATTATCTCAACTTACTTAAAATACTACTCAATTTTAACATACCTTATACACCTTACTATCATGGTCATGCGGTACCTTGTATAGCACCAATCCATAAATACCGGATATTATAGCTTGGACCGTATTTTATCCCACATTTACAACCTTCAGTGAAACTCATTTTCTTTGATTCATTTACCCATCTAACCTTCAAGGCACTTACTCATCGCCTGTTATAAATAGCATCAATGCGTATAACCTAAAAAATAATCTCATTCTCGAGTCTACGTTGATTAGCTTACGACAAAACTTTAACATGTGAAAATGCAAAATGTAACAAGCAAGGCCGTCATAACTATTACATCTGACAAACCAAAAGAATATACATAAAGGCATACAAGGACAACATACTGTACTGACTGACATGATATGTCTATAAGCCTCTATTTATAGTTGTACTGTGGTCAGAACAGGGCCCCGATCTATCCATATAATCTCTATATATATGTAATATATATACTCAAAACCTTAGACCCGACAACCCCGAATGATGTGGAGCTTATCGATCAAGTTGAACTCGGACAACACCTACTGAGGAGATCTACCCGTTTGTCTACTGAACCTGCAGGCATGAAATGTAGCGTCCCTGTCAAAGGGGGTGTCAGTATAAAATAATGTACTGAGTATGTAAGACAACAAAATAACTAAAAGTTGAAACTGAACTGATAATATAATAACTGAAAGTAACTGGGAATCAAAGATGATCTGAAGATATGCTTACTTGCTAATAGTGACTCAACTCTCTCAATATAGTAAGTAAATAGTTGTTTTGGTCGATAAAAATGATTTGAAACAAGTTAGAACTGACTTAAATACTAGCTGGACTTTTCCACCGCCTCAAGTGGGTCCCAAAGGGGTTGCCTGCGCAATCTCACAAAAACGCGAATATCTTTTCGCTCCAACGTCGTATGGACAAACGGTCTAATGCATTGAAAACTAGACTCGTAGACTTAAATTTCATGGTTGGATAACCCCATTATTCTTATTATATTAAGAGAAAAGATCTACTACATATGATCCAATTTTCTATGTATTTATAAACGTAACTTGCGATGACCTTTACCAACTTTTGTTTTACAACTTTCTTGAATTCAAGGATTATCATATGACTATTATATAATTTAAATACCTTAAAAAATACCTCTTTAGGATACTAAATTCTCCTACTTTTACCCCAAAAGTATGGGTTATAACATATTTGATTCGTTTAGCCTCCAACCCTCATGATACTTCCTTAACGCTTGTTTTAACCTATCATTATCTTCGTAAAGGCGCTTAAACTCTCTGGCTCATATTGATTCACTTAATACATATTCTAACATGAAAGCAAGGGGTGTAAAATCCTTGCCATTTTAGGAACATTTGTCCTCGAATGTCAACCCTTAGAGACATGCAAATATTTTTCCAGAGTCTCCTCTGTCCACTGAACTAAAATCAACCTGCATGCAGCCAGAATGTCACATCCCAAATTCCACCCTATATGTGACTAGCACCCAGCTAACACCACGTTCAAGGCAAACCATAATTTCATACATTATCCATTAATTTACAATATTTTATTAATTAAATGAGTATCCAAATAATCTGATAATTAATTATGAACAACTAATATCTCAAAATATTAAATTAAAACTCTAGACCAAATTCTACACTAGACCATGTAGCATCTAAGCGAATTACAAAAGACATCATATGAATAAATTATAAAGATTCGTTTGGCAGCCTTTATGAACAATACGGTGGCTCACCTCAATAACTGAATCAACTATAGCGAACTTGTCAGCTAATAGTGTCGTCTTCACCAATAGTATCTACATAGACATGCAGGTAAGGAGTGAGTTTGTCACGACCCTAAACCCAGACCGAGTCGTGATGGCACCTCTCGTTAAGACAAGTCTAGCCGACACAACACCCAATTCATTTTAAACAATTATAATAACACAATTTAAGTCATTAATATGCTAATAAGCCCCAAATAAAAGTGAACTAGTACAATTTGCTAAAAAACCAACACAACCCGACATCGGTGTGTCACTAGTCATGAGCATCTAAACATATTTATAAGAGTCGAAAAGAGTTTATACAGTCTATTACAGAAATAGAAATAGAAAGTAAGGTAGGAGGGAGAAACACTAGGCTGCGAACGCCAAACAGCTACCTGGTGGACTCGGAATGGCCTGCTGGGAGCAATTAGCCCTCACTAGCGGGACCTAAGCTCCTGAATCTGCACACAGGGTGTAGGGAGTAAAGTGAGTACTCCAACTCAGTAAGTAATAACAATAAATGAAGACTGAGCGATAAGAAATCACGTAAAACACAACAACATGCTATAAAGAGGCAGTGTAAAACCAATAAAATGCAATAAAATAGTGAAATCTTATAAAAGCACCTTAGTTCAGTACAAGCTTCTTTAAAACATCTTTTTAACAATTAAACAAGTAAATGAAAAATAGCGAGAAAAGATAAACACATAAAATTCGCCCCTCGGGCACAATGTCAACAGAATCAGCCCCTCGGGAAATAACATGGAACCACACCAGCCCCTCGGGCTATATCACATATCACACTGGGTACCCGCGTTTACTGGGGGTGTACAGACTCCGGGAGGGGCCCCTTACTGCCCAAGCGCAATATCAAGCCATCTCGTGGCATAATCAATAGGCTCTCTGCCTCATATCAAGCCACCTTGTGGCATACAACTCAGGCCCTCAGCCTCATAATCATAAATCAGCTCAATACTGCTGCGGCGCGCAACCCGATCCCATAATAACCTCACAACACAGGCCTTTGGCCCTACTCAGTCAGAAATCCCTAAAAGCCATTCAGGCATAGTAAAACATGATGCTCAACCCAAAATAACATTTAAAGTGTTAAAACAGAGTAAACACGGGTGATTTATAAAAACAGTAGAATATAGCATGACTGAGTACAAATAATAAAATCAAAACAGTGAGGAAATAGTAGCAAAAAATCCCTAAGGGTCCAAATAGTTGGGACGAGGCCCAAATATGGCACTCAGCCCAAAACATGATGATAGCAAATAGTTTTCAATCAAATATGCAGTAAAACAGTCAGACGGGATGGACTAAGTCACACTCCCCAATGGTGCACAACCCCACGCTCGCCATCTAGCATGTGCGTCACCTTAATATAGCACAACGATGTGCAATCTGTGGTTTCATACCCTCAGGACAACATTTACAATCATTACTCACATCTATCCGGTTCAAACTCTAACTCGCGATGCCTTTGCCTCTCGAATCGGCCTCCAGTTGCTCCAAATCTAACCAAAATCAGTGCGAAACCATCAAAATATGCCAACAGAACAAAGCCCACGCGAAAGAAATCAAATTACAACACAAATCTCGAAATTGGCCAAACCCGACCCCCGGGCCCACATCTCGGAATCCGATAAAAATTACATCAATAGCTCTTTATCACTCCCCGAGTTCATTCATATCAAAAGCACCAAAATCCAACCACGAACGACCCCTCAAATCCCAAACTTTAGGTCTCCAATTACAAGCCCTAATTCTTCAATATTTAGGCTTAAATTCAACAATTTCCATGATTAATTCGGTAAAAATCACATTAGGATCGAGTATTAAGTCCATAAATCTTACCTCCAAGTTTTCCCCCTTGATTCCCTCTTCAATCCTATTCAAAAATCTTCAAAATCGCCCAAAAATGGAGGAACTTAGACCCAAAATCGCGGAAATGGGTCTTTTAAACATTCTGCCCAGCAGTTAAAAATCCTTCATCACGAACGCGGTCAAAGCCTCGCTTTCGCGAAGCACAAATTTGAATTGACCAATTTTTCTTCTTTGCGAATCCGTCTCCCTCTCGCGAACGCGAAGGCTCAGCTTCCCAGCCCATCACGAACGCGACTCCCCTCTCGCGAACGCGTAGCTTGATGACTTCAACCCCTCGCGAATGCTGGACCTACCTCACGAACGTGAAGGTAAAACCTTCAGCCTCACATTCTAGCCCTTCGCGAATGCGAGGCTCCACTCGCGAACGCGAAGCACTACTGTCTGCAACACTTCAGTAGATTTTTTTACAATCTTCCTCAATATGAAATGGTCCGTTTAACCACTCGAAACTCACCTGAGGCCCTCGGGACCTCAACCAAACATGCCAACATATCCTATAACATCATTCAAACTTGTTCCAACCTTCGAAATGCTCAAAATAACATCAAAACACCAAATTTGCATCGGATTCAAGCCTAAGAATTCTAAAAACATCCAAATTCCGCTTTCGATCAAAAAGTCTACCAAACCACATCCGAATGACCTGAAATTTTGTACACACATCCAAATGACATAACAAACCTACTGCAACTCCCAGAATTCCATTCCGACCCCTATATCAAAATCTCACCTATCAACCGGAAAACACCAAAATTCCAATTTCGCCAATTCAAGCCTAAATCTACTCCGGTCCTCCAAAACACATTCCGATCATGATCCTAAGTCCCAAATCACCTCCCGAAGCTATCTGTTTACCGTGAAAATGGTAATAACAATTAAATTTGTTGATGGACTCTAAAAATACGTGATCTATTTTTATGCTAGTTGTTAAGCAGTTGATGCTAGATATGTGAAGATAAAAGCTGAAATGTGAGCTAAAATGGAATTATAATCAAACCGAGGGGTTAGCTATTCTGGCCTCGGACTGACTGATGAGGGGCCTCGAGGTCGATGCCTGGGCTCGGGCTTGAGCTATCGGGGATAATCGAGAAAGGGCTAACAATTAGGATATAATTAAATGGGGGCTTTATATGGCCAATGATAAGCAGTAAATGATGAACAAGTATGAATGTAATAAATGAAAGTAATAATATCGAGGGAGTATATGAGAAAGCAAAGAGAGTGTTCTTCTATATTTCTTGTAGAACGGATGGAACAACAACAGGAGAGCTTTACAAAATGGCAAGGATCCCCTTTATATAGGAGGGGAATCCCAACATAGTACAAAATACATTAATTGTAAAGGTATGGAGATGGGATGGCTAGACGTGACACCAGGCTCTGTCGGTGCTATCTGCTTGCCTTGGGAACTCCCCGTCCCAGGCATCGTCATTGGGTCGAGTGTAAATGGAAGTCGAGGGAGAGAACTCGACCGCAATCTTGCAGCCTCGAGATCTCAATATGACTTCCTGAAATGTCTTAATGACGAGGAATTGGACCCTTCGATTTCACCGTATACAGATAGTCTCCGCGTTTCCTAGAACGAAGTAATAGGAAATGATTTTGAGCCGCTGTTCTGAGGGCATCATTGCCATGTCGTCAACCTATAAGAGCATTAAATGCCATGCCCCAGAATACCATGCAAGGGTCACCATCAAATATGATTATCGAGGAACCCACGAACTGCTATTGGCTTGTCCTTTCCACTGCCCAAGCGGTTCCTATAAATATATCGACTATTTGATGATCCTTATCTTTGTAGCATCTTCAAATTCATGAGTCCATACCCATCATCTTTTACAATCTTCTATCTTGCTTTCTGAGAGAAAAGTTTACCATTTCTATGGCCAGGACTTCTAGAATGGTTCCTCGGCAGAATGAAGCTGCGTCTTCATCTCGATCGTCTAAGGAGAGAGCCAAAGCAATACCCACTTTGGGAAAGTGCACTCCCTCCAAGCCTGATATGTCAAAAGATTTTACCATCGATACCACTTCATCCACACCGAGCCGATGTGAACATGTGTCCTGATACATTAGTGTTGTGACCAACATAGAAGTGGTGAGGACAGACTACCGATGGAGAGAGCCAGTGGAGGTGGAGATTCCCGACCCTAATAAAAATATAACAGACTACAAGGCTGGCTTCTTTCATGTGTATACCTACTCGTTCACCTTGGGTCCTACTGATTCCTCTAAATCCTCCCCCTCGGAAATAGATCTGGTTATCCTTGATTTTTGTGACAAATATCAAGTGACACTCGGCCATATCTATCCTTCTGTTTGGAGGATAGTATTGATGCTCCGTCATTTTATTGAAGGGGTTGTGGGCGAGACTTTTACCCTCAGCCATTTGATTAGGTTGTACAACCCTCGATTTTATCGAGGTTTTGATTAGGCTCCATAATCGATCCAAAAAATCATTTTTCTCGAGCACCGACAAGGGGAAGGATCAAGGATGGATGAGCAGGTTCATCCAGGTAAGGACCTCGAACATCATTCTGGCCCGGTGGATGCCTTTCCCGGAGAGATGGAACACACAGCGTAAGCGGTTTTCCCTTAACCATGTTTTGTAATTTTCTTCCCTTCCCCCGGAATGATGACCTCTTTATCGTTTCACGCAACCATCACTTGGTACCCCGAGGCAATTTCAGATTTTCCGGAGTGGATCAAACGGTTGGACATCACGTTTCCGTATCATGTTCGGTCTTGGACCGACCTGGCTAAGGAGCGATGGGTGGCCAAGAATCATGGTAGAGCTCCTTTGCTGTCTATGTCTTAGATTTGTGTTTCTCCCTACGTCCCTTGTGCTGACAAATTATGGTTATCGTGCTTGTGCAGGCCTTGGCGAGAATATGGAGATGAGATCACCCTCTAGTGGAGAAATGGAGGCTTTGGAGCCTAGCAAGGGCAAGAAGAGGGAAAGTAAGGCGGCTGTTGACTCTCCTATGGCAAAGAAACCCAGGTCACTCGAGTATCAAACCGCTACTAGAACCTCTGCTTCAACTTCAGGGGCAAATCCCGGTGCTGAGGATAAGGATGATGATAAGTGCCAGTTAGCACAGAGGACAAGATGGAGTGTAGGAGCCTCGCAGGTTAATCGATCGGAGGCCGCTGAGTCTGAAACGACTGACTCAAGTTGGTCCCATAGACCGGAGACCCCTGAGGAGGGTGTTAATATAGCCTCAGATCGCATGACCGGGTTTGGCGCAGTTTCTGTCGGGGGGACACCTACCATCTATCTTGAAGGGTCGGGGCCCGGAGCTTTTCAGGAGCAGGGGTTGCCTCTTAGGGAAATCGGCAACATGAATGATTTCATCTCATGCTTTCAGGTCTCGTCAGGGGAACTGAGAGACGCTCAAGAAGCGAGCCGTCAAAGCAGGGATTCCTCTCAAGGGGGAGGCTTCCTTGCCAACATGTTTGATGGTGTTAGCGATAGCATCGGTCTTGATGTTCCTGGTGCGGTCAAGGAGGCAGAGAGATTCATGCAGCAGGTTATAGTTATCCTTCGTATATTTCTTTTAGTCTTGGGCGTCATTCTTCATTTTTCTAACTCTTCCGCCATGCCATAGTGCAAGGATATGTATGATCATGCCCTCTTTCGGCTCCGCGAGGAGCTTTATTACCGTGAAAAGGAGTGTAAGAAGATTACCTCGATGCTGCGGGATTTAGAGGCTCACTCTGCCCGAGGAGAGAAAGAACTAGGAGAGCTCTGAGCTGCTTTGGAGAGAGCCTTCCGGGAAAAGACTGATCTCGTTGCGCAGGTATTTCCCCCTACTTGTACCCGACCTATGTTCCCATATTCCGACATAAATTGGCTTACCTTTTTTTGTAGGTCGAGCAAAATGGTTCGTAGATTAGTCAACTGAACGTGGAGATCCTCGAGATGAGGAAGCAATGTGAGGTAGCGGCTGAGGAGTTGGCGTCATCCCATGATCTTCTCAAGAATGTTCGCAAGGAGATTGTTGCCTTGGCCGCGGCCAAGTCCAAGATTGAAAGAAATGCTGCCATATATCTGGATGACGCAGTCATGACACATAAAATAGCTCGTGACGTATCGATAGTAGCTGAGCAGAAGCTAGCTCGAGCTATTAAACATGCTAAGGCGGAGGCGAGGAGAGAAACCCTAGAGGAGATCGGAGCCAGGGGCATCGATCTATCAGTTGATCTTGAGGAAGCCCGTGAATTGGAGAGAGAATTGGCTCTTTTGATTGTCATAGATGAGGGCGAAGATAGCGGTGATGAAGAGTAGTCCCCACGTTGTTTTTCATCCTTTCTTTTTTCCTTTTGTATGCAATCCCTGGGGGATGGATTTTTTAAAGATGCCTCTTGTGGATACGTTTTTGGCAATGTAAAAAGAGGGAATTTCTTCTTTTAGTTTTTTTGTTCCTTTGCCTTCGCGGATTTAACCTTTTGACTTTTGATGTTAGCCTTTTGAAATCCGTTCTTGGGGCGACCGAGACCCTCAAATTGGGCAATGCTATGGGGTTAAATCGATAGCTTCTAACGGGCCGATGCCGGTGATATCGATGAGCCCCCAAGGCCCTGCAGTTTCTCAAATTCTGTGGGGTAGCAGCATTTGCTCAATCTGGTAAAGGGGCCCCGGAGCGATTCTATCAGTATGTTTCCTTAGGAGAGGGTGATGTTAATGCGACTAGAATTAATTGGCCTTTTGGGTAGGCAGGCAGTTGCTGCTTTGCCTCCTTATATATTCATTCACTTGCCTTTCCAATGGTGATTCTGCTGCTTTGAGGGACTACCTCTTCCACAGAGCCTGGCGCTTTGTGCTAGTTCTTCCGTTGCTTCAACTCAAAAAATTTTCTCAGATCCACATCTTTCTCTTCCTATTCTATCGTAGCCATGACTGCTACGTGGATGTCCGACCACCAAGGAGATGGGATTTCTTCCTATGCTCCACATTCGGTTGGTGATAATGATGCACCGCCGGTGCCCGATGAGCTGGCCTCGAGGAGAGACTTCATGATGGGAGGCCTTCCAATGTTCCGGGTCACTGGGAGAACGTGTCGAGGATCATCTTATCAGTGGGAGAGGAAAACCTCAAAATTATCAGAAAAGATTGCGGGCGGGGAGAAGGTGCGGTATTATAAGTACCTTCTTCCGAGGAGAGCATCATGACAAACGTTGAGGGGTTTTTGAGCATATACACGTATATTTTTGCGTCGGGTCCCCCCGATCGGGTCGTACTTGATTTCTGTTAGAGATATTGGGTTACCTTGGCGCAGGCTCACCCCTTCCTTTGGAAAATAGTGTAGATGATGAGATATTTCGCCGATACGGTTGGGATAGAGTTTACCCTCAGCCATCTTGTGAGGTTATATCAGCCACTGTATTTTCAGGGTTTGATCGCTCTGCAGCATCGATCCACCCGAGCTCCTATCGTCGGTAGTATAGAGGACGAGGACCGTGGATGGATGAATCAGTTTGTTTGGATTCGAATGACCGATGTCATCCCTAGAGAATTTTTGCCATTTTTGAAAAATGGAACTTCTCACGTAAGTGTCTCACCTGAACTATTATCGTTTTGACCAGAGGCGGGCTTTGTAATGATATCTTTCCATTTCATATTTGTAGCAACTCATTGGTCGTCAAACGAGGTCCCCGATTTAGCCGAGTGGTCTCGTAAGCTGGAAGCTTGCTCGATTTATGATAGGCGCTGGTGGCGATATCTGTCCAAAGGGAGATTGGAGGCAAAACATCGTTGTAGGTATCCGGTGTTTTGTTTCCCGAAAATGGTGTTTTCTTATCGTCTTATTAACTCAACTGCCGTAGGTATCGGAGATTTTTCCGAAATGAGGTTGTGTCCTCTAGGAGAGGAGGACAGATTGCCGGCTTCGAGATCGAGGATTGATGACAAACGAAAAAGGGCTCCGGGGTGTGAAGGGGCTTGTAGTGGGGAGACTCCTTCTTAGCGGTTAAAAAGAAGTGATTTGATCGGTCGGCTATCTTCTGAAGGTAGTAAGCCATCGGATATTGGCTCGGCCTTTGTTGAGGCTCAGTGGCTCGGCCTCATGGTGAGTTTTTGATCGCTGTAAGATTATTTCGGTCTCGTGCCTTTCTTTTTTCATTTAGTTTTCCTTCATACGCCTTCGACAGGCTCAAATCCGAGTTTTTTCGCTGTGAGGCCCCATTGCGGGAGGCTTTGGATAGGGAAAAATCCCTTAAGCTTTTTTGTGCGGAAAAGGAAAGCGAGCTGGTTTCCCTATGGTGCGAGGTGGATCGGAGCCGGAGCTGTGAGAGCTGCCTAGAAAAATAGGTACCCTACATTCCATGCTGTCTTGCACTCCCTTTTTCATCTCGGCGGATTAATGTTTTGATATTTCAGTTGGAGAATAAGGCGGAGGAGTTGGGACAGCTCTGGGGCGAGGTTAGTCAGGCCAAACACGAATTCAATGAGCTGCAGGCGCATGTAAGTACCCATTTTGTGGCCAAAGAGAGTGCTTTAGCTATGGTTTCTGCTCTTGAGGTGCAAATCCGGGTCGTTCACGCGAATGATTCTACACGGGTGAATATTATCGCAAGGCTTTCGTCTAAGCTTTCGAAGGTGAAGGCCAAAGTGGTGAATGTCTGGGCCGAGGTCGTGATGAGCAGCACCAGGGCGGGACAGAAAGCAGTGGCCTATTCGAAGAGTGCTACCGTTGCTAAAGTTGAACTGAAGAGAGCCATCGATCGTACAAGCAATAGTAAGGAGTATGCAAAATGCAAATCTCGGAGGGAAATTCTCGAAGAGATTCACGCCAGGGGATTTGATCTCTCGGAAGAGATCGACAATCCAAGGGGGAGGAGTATGATGCCAAGTTCCTTCTATCTGATGCTGAAGATGGCGAGGAATGGGCCGCCAGGCCATAGTCACCGAGAGGGGACGTTTATTTCCTGCCTTGTTCTTGTGTATATAGCTTTCACAGTATGTTGTAAATAGAGCTTGTATTTTATCACCTGTATGTATAAGGGGGAAACCCCGCAAGTTGTGTCTTCTGTTTGTCAAGATTTTAACCAGGTTGATTCGACCTTTGAGCTAGTAAAAATCTTTAGATTCGTGATATGGCCCCGAGGCTCGTTAGGCTGATGACATCGGCTCTTACGCTTTGCCCTTGGGCATATACATTTTAACTATTTTGGGTTCAGTCTCCAAGTCAGGTTTCGACTCGAGCTCAATCGACCCTCAAGTTTTGTATTTGTGTGGGCTGGCGACAATGGTTCTTACGCCTTGGGTCGAAGCGACCTTTTATGTGTGTGGCCCTGAGGCTCATTAAGTTGGCGACAATGGCTCTTACGCTTTTCCCTTAGGCATGTATAGTTAACTATTTTGGGTCTAGTCTCCGAATCGGGTTACGATTCGAGCTCATTTTGACCCTCAAGCTTTCAAATTTTAAGCTGGCAACAGTGGCTCTTACGCTTTTGTTCGTTGTGACCTTTTAGTGTGAGTGGCCTTGGGGCTCATTTGGCTAGCGACAATAGCTCTTATGCTTTTCCCTTAGGCATATGTAGGCTTTGTTTTCCTCTCATTAAGGACTTTTTGAAATGATTTTGCCTGACCCGTCGTCGGTTCGGGAAGAACCTCGATTTCAAGTCATTTGCGGTGATGTTCGAGCATCTCAAAAGGTTTGGCTCGTAGGCTGAGTAGCTCGGAGCCTTGTGATTTGGAGCTGATATGGTCGAAGCTCTTTTTCGTGTCAAGGGTAACCTGTTTAGCTGGTTCTTTTCCAAGTAGATTCGAAGTAATGGCTTATGAGTTTGTAGCGACGGTCGGGCCTCCCCGAGTTGCGTTAATTCAGCTGGTATAGCCGTATGACCGTAGTTATTTGTGTTTGGCCAGAGCCATTTTTGGTCCCGAGTGTAGTAGTTTAGGCATCTATATCGAGGGTATGCCCTTTCGGGAGTCTTACAAATGCGATATATAGCCTAAACTTTGGGATTGAATTTATGCCTGTAGTAAGGTCTTACAAATTTTCATGCCTTTTGAGGTTTTATAGTTTTGTTGATACTTGGTACAAGTATGATTTATGCCTTACTTGAGATCTTACAGTTTATGCTGTTAATACTCGGTACGAGTATGATTCATGCCTTGCTTGAGGTCTTACAGTTTGTGTTGTTGATACTCGGTACGAGCATGATTCATGCCTTGCTTAAGGTCTTACAGTTTGTGTTGTTGATACTTGGTACAATTTTTACGAGACCGAGTCTGGCCGTTCGGAGTATTACGGCCTCGGGTTTTTTAACGAATTGCGATTGGTGACAATCTCCGAGTCATCAAGTTTGCCTTGGCTCAGGAGCCGTTACTCGTGAGCTCGGAATTTCCTCATTGAGGGCTTACGATTTTAGAGATTCCGACCCTAAGGTCATGCAGGTGTCGCGCCCCATTTTTCCTCGTAGAAGTGGGTTCATGACATTTGGGAGGACAACTCGTTCCCTTTCGGGAATTGGGTTTGGATTTAAGAGTCGCCACCTAATGATTTGAGTGCATTAGGACACTAGGAAGAATTTGATTTAGGAAACTAGAGATTGGGTAAGGGCTTGAAATTATCCCGAGGAGAAGGTGTTAAGCACCCCTCAGGATCCACTAATGTGGTTCCCGACCAGGCTACGGTTGTGACTTTAAGTACAAATAACATGAAGGCGAGTAAGACTTCAAATAAGAGGTAATTTGCACATAAGGGTTACAAATAGGTGAAATTAAAAGAAAACAAAAGAAAAGTTGAATTTTGAGAAAATAGTTTGAAAGTAAACAATGAAATAAAAGAGTAAAGGAAAAGGGGTTCCTAGGTTTATAAATAATATGGATCACCCCACACAACATCCGGTAATCACTCCTCAATGAGGGGTTACACGAGATGTTATCGCGTGGTCATCATATCCATATCTATCCTTCCCACCCCATTAAGGTATTAAAGCACGGATTGGTCTCAGTTACTTATTGCATGCTATTACCCATCCCATTCCTATCAGTCCCGGAGGCACTTAGGACTACTAATCCTAAAGGGAAGGGGTATTAGGATTTGTAGTTTCAAAGGCAAAATTCTAAGGCGACAAATAAAACACGCATGTGGCAAGTTTGGGGAGAAAGAACATAAACAATTAAGGCTCAACAGACCTCCTTAAAACTAAAGAAAAACACATAGTTTAGCATGTCTTGTGCATACTGCTTAGGGTCTGATTAAAACTTAAAAGGTTGAGGCAGACTGATTTATTACATATTTTAGATAAGAAATCCGAATCAGGCCTGCGTGCTGGTTGTAGTTAATAAGAATCTGACAAGTTTACCTTATTGTTTGCCTAAGTGTTAGACGAAGACCTATAGGCATGCTATCTACTGATTTCAAAAATGAAGAGGTAAACGTATTACAGATAGATTAGAATAATACAAGTTCTACAATCGATAGTGCATTACTACTGACAATTTAAACTTACAAGCAAGTGAAGCAATTCAGATTTGATTAGAACCCTTATAGGCATGCTTTCTATGTGTTTGTTAACTTAAAACACATTATCTAGGTGCTGCATGTTATTACGAACGCGATATCTGATTTCACTGGCTGTTAAAACCTATAACATGTTTGCCTAATGAGAGGCGAGTATTCAAGAATCAGAAAGGACTTATAGGCAAATTATCTACATGCATGTGTATCCTATAGACATGGTATCTATATGTGAATGCAAATATTCTTATAGCCATGGTATCTAAATGGGAATGTAGAAGTTCTTATAGTCAAGTTATCTACATGAATGCAGAAATTCATAAAGACAGGTTATCTTCATGAATGCAGAAATGCAGAAATTTCTATAGACAAGTTATCTATTTGAATGCAGAAATTAATAAGCCTGTAGGCAACTTATCTATGTGAATGCAGAAATCAGAAATTTCTATGAGCAGGATATCTACATGAATGTAGAAGTGCAGAAACTATAGGCAAGGTATCTATATAAATGCAGAAGTGCAGAAAACCCTATGAGCAGGACATCTACATAAATGCAGAAGTGCAGAAACTATAGGCAGGGTATCTGTATAAATGTAGAAGTGCAGAAAACCCTATGAGCAGGACATCTACCCCTTGCATGCATGGTTACCCCTCCCTTTTCAGGGTATCCGTATAAATGCAGAAGTGCTGAAAACCCTATGAGCAGGACATCTACCCATTGCATGCATGGTTACCCCTCCCTTTTCACTAAACACCCCAAAAGTTTATTACAAAGTTATTACAATCCAAAAATAAAATAGAGAAAATATATCAGAAAATTGAAAATTACAACCAAGGAGAGCCTGATGCAGACTTGTTGTCTAAAATATGAAGTAAACCAACTCCCAAGATCAAGACCTAAAGCCTTTATCTCATTTGGATGTGTCAGAGTTCCCTACGAGCGTCATATGGGCTCCGGGCAGTGCTCACATCCAAATGCATTGCAGGATTAAGTCATAGTCAGTATGGAAGGGCCAGCCCTCAAGTGTCCAAGTTCAGAGGTAACTCAAGGTCCCAAGGCAAGGCTCACAGGAGGGGGAAGAACTTAGAAGCTAAGAGTGAGTGCAAGTGCAGAGTTCTGAGAGAGGGGAAAGGGGAAGAGGCAAAGAGGTAATGACAGGCTAGTGGGCATACCCAACAATGGGAAATGCTGGCACACCCCACAAGCCTGTTAGAACACATTGTTTTAGAGGTTAGGATCCCCTAAGGGATCAAGCTCAAACCATGAACAATAACTTGCATATTTCCATGTTTTAAACTATAACTCAAAGCACATAAAGGGAAACAGGGGCAGGGATTCACAACAGAAACAAGCAAAAGAAATTAACATGTTAGTTAAATATTCAACTTTGCAGAAGTAGTAAAGTAGACATGGATACAGAAAAGCTATAAATAAACACATTGTGATGATGCTGAAACTTAAATTAGGACATACCAGTTTCAACAAAAACAAACAAAGAAAAGAAGTAGGTCTTGCAGACAGGCCACAATGCAGACAAGAAGAGAATGTTATTGTGAAAGAGTATGAGTTCAGAAGGATTCTCATGTCTAGTGTGTGAAAGAGTCTTGTGCCTTTTATAGTGTAGAAATTAGGCCGAAATAAGGTAAGAAAATAGTTAAAAAACTGATTGTCAATCAATTACACAAGGCTTCCCTTAATTAAGGGATTTAGATTTAAACGGGTAAAACCATTTAAGGAAAGGAATTAATCAAACACTTTGTACAAAGTAGACAATTAGGGGTGAATACATAAAATTCATTTAAGGACAGGGTTTTGATAATACACAGTTTGTGCAAATAAGGTAAGAAGATCAATTAACAACCAGTAAATCAGAGGGTCTGAGAGTTTGTTATGAATGAACCGGGTCAGAAAGATGGGGAAGGTTTTAACTTAAGGGAAATCAACAAACAATGGAAGGAAATCAATCAGACCAAAATCAGAGGGAAGGTCGAACTAATCACAAAATTTGAAAGTCACTTTAGAGGGAGGTTCATCATATATAAGAAGCATGTGAGCATGAAAGAAAATTGTCATGCCATTGTAAAATCAGTAGAAAATTCAGTGTAGAAGAATTTAGCAAAAGAGTCAGAATCATATGCAAACAAGAAAGTCCAAACTTAGTTCAGAGACTCAAAGTCAATCTGAAAGAATTAGGGATCTTTTGAAATAAAAACCCTAGCTAGGGAAAATCACAAAGCAAAGATGAGAGGGCACGCAATTGAATCGAAACATGTTTAGAAGTTTCAGAAAAGAACTGAAACTTCTTCATGCTTCTTTCAACAACAGAACTCATGAGCAAACATGATAGCAAAGTAACATGCATACACAGTAGAAGGATTCAAAGAACATAATGGAAAATACTGATAAGAATAGTAGAAGAAGCATGCTAGAAGAAACCTAAACATGGCTCAGCAGAAGGAAAATAAAGAAACTTAAGAACTTAGTAGGAAAATACAGTAGAAGAACACAAGGACACCAGAAAAGTACAACAGAAAAACATATAGGAAAACACAGTAAGATAAACATATAAGAACATGGTAAAAAATACAAGATCACAGTAGAATCAAATACACATAAAGGAAAAAGAAAGTCAGAAAATACTTAAACATTTTCTCAGAAAACCCTAGATCGGAAAAGAAACAGTTTTGAAAGTAATTTTTTGAAAGAAAAGTTAGGGAAATCGTTTGAAATCTCAAAGAGAGCATAGATACACAATAGATCTAAAGAAATCGGAGAAAACCTTGAAGAGTTGCGGTTTTAGAAGAACCCTAGAGATGAGAAAGGCTTTGAAAGGTCACCGATCTGAGTCGGAGTAGTCAAAATCAGGCTCAAACCACCATGGAATGCCAGAACAGAGCCGGAGAGGGCCGTGGAACCTTGAATCGGCAGAGGCCTGGGTGAAAACCTTCGAGGTCAGACCTCGAATCTTCAAGTATCAAGTGTATAAGAGCAAAGGGAGGTGAGTATAGGGCTCCCATGGCCTGAGAAGCCATGGATTCCGGTGGTTTCAAGGTTGAAGACGGTGAGAGGCGGCTAGGGTTAGGGAATGTTCGAGAGAGTTTGAGAGAGGGGAGGGGTTTCAGGGGCGGCGGGTTAGGTGAAATGAATTAGGGTTGGGGGGTGTTTGTGAATTAAAAAAGGAAAGGGGGAATTGTGGCCGTTGATCAAAATAATCAACGGCCTGGATCAAAAGGGAAAGTCGTGCGGGTAAAATAAATGGGTTAGGGGCAGGTTAAATTGAAACTGGGTCGGTCCATGTGGGGTTTGAAATTGGGTTAAATGGGGAGGCTGATTTGGCTAGAATCGAAATAGTTAGGGCTAAATTATAAATAGCCACTTTTCCCTTTTTATTTTATAAAAAATAGTAAAGTGATTTCTGGAAACAAATTAAAGGTACAAAATTAACTAATAATGTACAAAATATTAAATTAAAAATACTGAAATCAATTTTATAATTATAAACGTAATTAAATCTTAAAATAAGCTAATATTGCAATTAAGTGCAATTTAGCTTTAAAAATACCAAATAAATTTATAAAAATATGCAAAAAATTACCTTAGCTCTATTTTGGTATAAATATGAGAATACAATAAGTTAATCACTAAAATAATAATTCGAGGAACAATTATTTGTTTTTGTACTGTTAAAATAGGGCAATAAATTGATTTTAAAAAATCTTTTTTAAAAATTAGAAAAAATACTAAAACACTTGGACATACTTATATTTGCATATACATGCTATTTTGAAAGTATTTTGCATATAAAAATATACAGGAAAAAATTGGGTATTAACAGCTGCCCCTCTTTACCCGGGAAGGATGAAAGAGTTATCGGGTAAAGATATGATGGGCAATTTTGGCCGAACAGAATGGTTTGAAGAATTTGACCGAGTTCTAGCTCCTGAGCTGCCTACATATCCTTGGTCTTACAGGAATCAGACCATATGTAGTTCAGGATCCGTCAGCAGAATATGCTGATTGAGGTTTTCCAAGAACGGACGCAATGTTTAGGTTGGGCTGGATGGTTAAGGCCTAATGGGGCTGCGGGAACTGGAGCAGGATTGCTCCTGCTGAGACGGCCGTTTGCTCGCCGGTTTACCTACAAATGAACCATATGTTGTGCGGAAATTTAAACATGATGCAAGTTCCCGTCGGACCATGAAATGTTGTCTTTGGACGGTTAGGATGACGTCCTCAGACCATGAAGTCCTGGGCCATGAAGCGTATGATAAGGATTCGCAGGCCATTAAATGGTGCTCTCGGGCTATGAGAGTGATGCCTCCGAACTATGACACCTTTGAATAATGATATGCAAAAGATAAAAGGGGTCCTCAGGCCATGACATGGTGTTCTCGGGCTATGAAAATGGTGCCTCCAAACAATGACGCCTTCGGATGATTTGGCGATCTTTCAGCCTATGAGATGCAGTAGGTGACGATCTTTCAGCCAATGCAAGATGTAAATAAAGTGGCGATCTTTCAGCCATGCAAGATGTAAATAAAGTGGCGATCTTTCATCCATGCAAGATATAAATAAAGTGGCGATCTTTCAGCCGATGTAAGATGTAAAATAAGTGGAAATCTTTTAGCCATGTAAGATAGAGGTAGAGTTTAACCTCAAAAGGCAGAATGGTAGCCTTATGCAATGCAGAGAATGCAGATGGAGGCAGAGCTTAACCTCGGAAGGCAGAATGGTAGTCTTATGCAATGCAGAGAATGCAGATGGAGGTAGAGCTTAACCTCGGAAGGCAGAATGGTAGCCTTATGCAATGCAGAGAATGCAGATGGTGACAGAGCTTAGAATGGTAGCCTTATGCAATGTAGAGAATGCAGATGGAGGTAGAGCTTAACTTCGGAAGGCAGAATGGTAGCCTTATGCAATGTAGAGAATGCAGATGGAGACAGAGCTTAGTCTAGGAAGGCAGAATGGTAGCCTTATGCAATGCAAATGCAGATGGAGACAGAGCTTAGTCTCGGAAGGCAAAATGGTAGCCTTATGCAGGAAGTAAAATGGCAAATGGCAATAGAGTTTTCTTAGCTGATAGTGGATTGCGGTATCGCGATTGCTGGGGATATTGTGCTTGCTGGGGATACTGTTGTGCGGATAGCGGTTGCGAGCAAGTGCAACGGTTCAGAGAGTTGTATTCCTAAACTTTGTGAGTGAGAATATAGTATATTTGATGATTTTGCAACTCAAGTGCCTGCATCCAAAGAAAAATCGTGAGTTTGTAAAAGGGGGAAAAGTTGTGCGTATCCCTGCTGGCTTTGCTTGACCTGCTCGGCTTTGATCTGGAGATACTGTACGTATCATTGGGGTAGCGTTGCTAAACAAGGAAATTTTAGTAATAAATATGCATGATTTAGTAAAATCATAACATAAGTACATAATTAAGAATAGTTCTCTTCAGATGAACCAACGACTGTGATGTGGTTCAAGACATTGCAACTTCTCTTGCTCTTGAATTTTGAGGGTCCTCCTCAAAATTTTGCCCCAGTTTACTGGATTGTTGGTTCTGACGACTGTTAATGATAAATGGTTGGAATAGACTTCGGAATTTTGAGGGTCTTCCTCAATTTTCTGGCCAGTTTCCAATAGCGGGGGAAATGAAAATTTTATTGAATTGTGACCGCACCCATAGGGCTGCCTACGTATACCCTCTTAAACGGGAATCAGGTCATACGTAGTTCAAATTACATCATAAAAGAAAGCATAAAGGTTACACATAGTATCGCTTGACTGCGTCTGAATTGATTGACTTTGGCCAGACTTCTCCGTCCATTTCTGCGAATATAAGGGCTCCTCCTGTTAGAACCCGGTGAACCATGTACGGACCCTGCCAGTTGGGAGAAAATTTCCCTTTGGCTTCATCTTGATGTGTAAAGATTTTCTTTAATATCAGTTGCCCCGGTATGAACTGTCTCGTCTTGACTCTTTTGTTGAAGGCTTTGGACATTCTGTTCTGATAGAGCTGACTGTGGAAAACTACATTCATTCTCTTTTCGTCTATAAGAGCTAGTTGCTCGTAACGTCTCTTCACCCACTCTGCATCATCGAGCTCTACTTTCTGTATGATCCTTAAGGAAGGAATTTCTACCTCAGCAGGAATGATTGCCTCTATACCGTAAACCAGCATATAGGGGGTTGCTCCTGTCGATGTGCGAACTATGGTGCGGTATCCCATCCCAATAAAGTAAATGAGAGCTTCTCGTGCCACTGCTTATGCTTCTCTATCATTTTTCTTAATATCTTCTTGATATCCTTGTTGGTGGCCTTTACGACTCTGTTCATCTGAGGTCTGTAAGCTATAGAATTCTTGTGTTTGATCTTGAAGGTTTCACACATGGATTTCATCAAATCACTGTTGAGGTTGGATCCATTATCAGTAATGATTGATTCTGGAATTCTAAACCGAAACATGATACGGTTGCAGACAAAATCCGCCATGACTTTCTTAGTCACTGCCCTGTAAGATGTTGCTTCAACCCATTTGGTGAAATAATCAATTGCTACTAGGATACACCTGTGTCCGTTTGATGCAGCGGGTTCGATTGGTCCGATAACATCCATTCCCCAGGCGACGAACGACCATAGTGGGCTTGTTACATTAAGCTCATTTGGAGGAACCTTTATCATGTCTGCATGTATTTGGAAGCGGTGGCACTTTTAGACATATTGGATGCAATCCGTCTCCATAGTCATCCAGAAGTAACCAACCCGGAGTATCTTCTTCGCTAAAAAAAAGCCATTCATATGTGGACCACAGGTCCCAACGTGGATTTCTTCTAGCAGTTTAGATGCTTCTTTTGTGTTGACACATCTTAGCAATCCTAAATCAGGAGTCCTCCTGTACAGGATTCCTCCGCTGTGAAAGAAATTGTTGGACAACCTCCGAAGTGTGCGTTGCTGAGTAGGATTTGCAAGTTCTGGGTATTCTCCTTTCGTCAAATATTCCTCGATATCATGAAACCAAGGCTTTCCGTCTACTTCTTCCTCAACATGAGCACAATAAGCTGGCTCCGGAATGGGATCAACATAGTTCTTATCTGGATTTTGTGTCATGCATGATACGGTAGCCAATGCATCGACAAACTCATTCTAGACTCAAGGAACATGCTGGAACTCTGTCTTTGTGAACCTCTTTCTCAACTCCTATACGTGATGCAGATAAGGGAGTATCTTGGAGTTCTTGGTCGCCCATTCTTCTCGGACCTGATGTATAAGCAAGTCTGAATCCCTAATTACTAGAAACTCTTGGATGTTCATGTCAATGGCCATCTTGAGCCCTAAGATGCAGGCTTCGTACTCGGGCATGTTGTTGGTGCACGGGAACCTGAGCTTGGCAAATACCGGATAATGCTGACCAGTTTCTGATACTAGGACTGCTCCAATGCCATCTCTTTTGAAATTTGCTGCTCCATTGAAAAACATTCTCCAACCGTCATAGGCTTCTCCAATGTCTTCTCCTATGAATGATACCTCTTCATCAGGAAAATATATTTTCAGGGGTTCCTATTCTCCGTCCAGTGGATTTTCAGCAAGGTGATCCGCTAGTGCCTGTCCTTTGATTACTTTCTGAGTCACGTAGACAATGTCAAATTCACTCAACAGGATTTGCCACTTGGCCAGCTTGCTAGTGGGCATGGGCTTCTGAAAGATGTACTTCAAGGGATCCATTCTTGATATGAGATATTTAGTATAGGCACAGAAGTAGTGCCTCAACTTCTGAGCTACCCAAGTCAAAGAACAACAGGTGCGCTCTAACAGAGAATGCTGAGTCTTGTATGGGGTGAACTTCTTACTGAGGTAATAGATGGCTTGTTCCTTCCTCCCCGTTTCATCATGCTACCCCAGAACACAACCGAACGCTCCATCCAATACTGCAAGGTAGAGTAATAGAGGTCTACTCGGCTCGGGCGGTACTAAGACTGGTGGTGTTGATAGGTATTCCTTGATTCTGTCGAAAGCTTTTTGGCAATCATCAGTCCATGTGGTAGCAGCATCCTTCTTCAACGTCTTAAAGATCGGCTCACAGATAACTATAGATTGTGCTATGAATCGGCTGATGTAGTTAAGTCTCCCCAAGAAACTCATCACACCTTCTTATTCTTTGGCGGTGGTAGCTTTTGAATAGCTTTGACCTTTGATGGATCCAGTTCTATGCCTCGGCGACTCACAATAAACCCAAGTAGCTTTCCAGCAGGAACCCCGAATGCACATTTTGCAGTATTCAGTTTTAGATTATACCTTCACAGTCTATTAAAGAATTTCCTCAAATCTCCCATGTGATCAACGACTTTCTTGGACTTGATAATAACATCATCTACGTACACCTCTATCTCCTTGTGTATCATATCATGGAAGATAGTAGTCACGACCCTCATATAGGTGGCCCCTGCATTCTTCAACCTGAATGGCATCATCTTGTAGCAGTACATTCCCCATGGCGTAATGAAGGCTGTTTTCTCAGCATCTTCTTCAACCATCCAGATCTGATGATACCCAGCAAAATAATCTACAAATGATTGCAACTCATGTTTGGCGCAATTGTCCATTAGGATGTGTATGTTTGGCAAGGGGAAGTCGTCTTTCGGATTGGCCCGGCTGAGATCCCGGTAGTCGACACAGACTCTGACCTTCCCGTCCTTATTTAGTACTAGAACGATGTTGGCTAGCAATGTCGGATATTCTACTACTCTGAGAACCTTAGCTTTAACCTACTTAGTGACTTCTTCCTTGATTTTCAGACTCATGTCGGGTTTAAACTTTTTGAGCTTCTGTTTTACCGGTGGACAAGACGGATCAGTTGGTAGTTTGTGCGCTACAATGGATGTACCCAAACCAATCATGTCATCATATGACCAGGCAAATACGTCCTCATATTCCTTCAGAAATTCTATGTATTCTTCCTTTTCTGATGGTGACAAATGAACACTGATCCAAGTTTCTTTGATATTTTCTACATCTCCCAGGTTAACAATCTCGGTCTCGTCCAGGTTGGACTTAGGTCTATTCTCAAAATTCTCAACTTCCTTAACAATCTCTTCCGGTATTTCATCTTCCTCTGAATCTATGGCTGTTTGTTGCGTTGTCCCGTTGCATGTCACAGTCATTGGTTTATCAAGATAGGTAATAGTAATGTTGTATAAGTAAAGTAATGAGAGAAAAACAATAAGAGTAAGATTTGTAAGGAAACCAAAATGCTTTGATAAATTCCATAACTTTTTTGAGCATTGGAAGATCTTATTTCGAAAATTCAAAACTGCAAAAGGAAAATCAACTAGTAAAAATAAAAGATAGTGCATGTTGCTTTGTTCAGCCTTGCTACCCCGAGGTTTGCCGGGCTTTGGTGGTTCTGATGGTCCAATTGTTGAGGCATGTTCCACTGCTCACTGCCTGTATGGAAGGGCCTTCCTCCCCCTCCTCCTTGAGAACAACATAACAATCCATGTCATTGTCCTCTAAGAACAAGTTTTTCACAGCTGCTAGTTCTTCCCCTTCTTCCGACCCATAAATAACATCGGCCGGCTGGAAAGCTACTCCAAATGTGGCATTGGCTACTCCAGCGTATGGTAAGGACCGCGCCATGGTGAAGACCAGTGATTGAATTCCTCCGAGGTGTACTCATATCCCAGACTGAAAGTAGTGCCATGTTTCTTCAGTTTGATATGCTTGGCGATTCCTTGGAGGTTCTTGCTAAGTCCCTTGCCATGTTCATATCCACTCCAGTTCAATATGCTTTTAATTTTGTTGTCCCACAATTTGTCTTTGTCAATGGTGTTGACTCGCTCGATGTGGTGATAGGTTTCCCCGCCTATCTTTATCCTTCCTCCGATCACTGGGATGGTTTGGCGACTGTATATGAGATTGCTACCGTCGCCGTGAATGATCACCTCTTGGTGGTTCCATTCGAATTTCATCGCCTGATGCAATATTGATGCTACGGCCCCAGCGGCATGAATCCACAGCCGTCCCAATAGTAGATTGTAGGATGCCAGCACATCTATTACTTGGAAATCGACATCAAACCAAGTGGGCCCCATTTGCAAGTACAAATTGATTTCCCCAATGGTGGATCTTTGGGAATCGTCGAAAGCTTTGACGTTGATAGCCCCGTCCTTGATCTCATGCAGACCCTTTCCCAATGTTCTGAGTGTTACCAACAGATAAATATTGAGGATGGACCCTCCATCAATCAGGACCCTAGTGATAAAATAATCTTTGCATTGCACGGTGATATGCAACGCTTTGTTGTGGCTCAACCCGTTTGGTGGCAGCTCATCTTCATGAAAAGTGATCTTGTGACTTTCCAATACCTGCCCTACCATGTTTGCCATTTCTCCTCCGGTGATGTTGCTTGGTACATATGCCTCGGTCAGCACCTTCAACAAGGCATTCTTATGTACGTCGGAACTTTGCAGCAAAGCTAGGATAGAAATCTGTGCTGGTGTTTTGTTCAGCTGATCAATGACTAAGTATTCCTTGGCTTGTATCTTTCTCCAGAGATCGTCGGGCCCGGTTTTAGTGATGGTCGGCCGACTAGAGGCCTGCTTACTCAACTCAGCTAAATGCTTCGGAGTATAAACCCTGCCGGTTCTTGTCATACCCTGTGCCACAACGGCTTCCCCGAACTTGACCTTCCCTTATCTTCTCGCCTCGGCTGTGTAATCCCAAGGTATGGAATTTGTATGGAACGGTGTTACGGCCGACATTGCTACTGGAATGGGCACCTTTATTCCAAACGGAGCATGTATTTTGGAGGATAAAACCGCAACTTCAAACGGTGTGGGTGCATTTGCCGGGGACCCAAACTCGACCTCAATTGGTGTTGGTGCTTCAAACTCAAGTGGTATAGACATGTTTATCTCGACATCCCCAGAAGGCTGAGTCTGGGCTACAATCAAATTAAGGGTGACTATTGGCTTTTTTGGTTCGTCACCTTCTGTGATTAAACCGATCGATCCTTTGGGATCCCAATCATCCTCTATTTCAATCATGTGAACACCTCCACCCTTATGGTCTGGCAGAGGGTTGTTGCGGACATTCGGAGTAAGCTCCATTGCCACAATGATCTTGTTATCAATCAAAGTATGGATCTTATCTTTCAGAGAGCAACATTCACCAATGATATGCCCTTTCATGTCGGAATAGTATGCACAGGATTTAATCGGATTAACCCACTGAGAAGGGTTTTTAGGGGTTATAGCAAGGATAGGGGTGACGTAACTGGTAGCTTTAAGCCTTTCATACACCTGGTCAATCGGTTCAGCAATGGTGGTATACTGTTTGGGGGGTCTGCAGTCGAAATTTGGTTGAGGTATAGGAAAGTTTTGACGTGGGAGGTGATTGATAGTGGGATGGCTGAGCATTGTAGGCTTGGTAGACATGTGCGGGTTCGGAATATGTGGGTGAGGTGGGGTTGATTGGTAAGTAGGTGGTGGAGTTTGGTAAGAGGGTGAGGGTGCTTGGTAATTCGGGGTAGGCTGATATGTGAGTGGAGGTATCAGATAGGCTTGGTATTTGTTAGGGGATTTGGCTTTTTGTGCAACCATTACGACACCTACGTCCCTTTTCTTGGACGTACCACCAGACTGTAAAGCCTTATTGGTAGCTTGCAAAGCTTCAAAGTTCGTAACCATACCACTTTTGATGCCTTCCTCAATCCTTTCCCCTAGCTTGATGATGTCGGAAAATTTCTAGCTCTCGATCAACATTAGCCTTTCATAGTATTGCGGGTCTTGAGCCAGAACGAAAAACTTGTTCATTTGTTCTTCCTCTAAAGTAGGTTTGACCTTAGCAGCTTCTGATCTCCAACGAGTGGCATACTCGCAGAATGTGTCTGTGGGCTTCTTCTTTAGGTTATGAATGTAGAACACATCTGGTGCATTTTCTATATTGAACCTGAATCTGTCCATAAAGTCGTACGCCATACTCACCCAGTTTGAGCATTTCTTCGGGTCTTGGCTAATGTACCAACACAGAGCATCTCCTCTCAAACTCCTCATGAAAAGCTCCATGCGAATCCTTTTGTCTTTCCCTACTCCGACCATCTTGTCATAGTATTTTCTCAAGTGGACTCTCAGATCCCCTGTACCATCAAACATCTCGAACTTAGGAGGTCTTTACCCCTCGAGCAGTTCGACATCCGGTTGTATGCAAAGATCTTCGTAGTTCAACCCTTCAATCCCCTTGCTTCCTTCGACACCCTAAATTCGACTAGTCAATTTCTTGAGTTCCACAACCAGGTTCCTGATGAGTAAGTCTTTATCATCAGATTCAGGTGTGCTTAAGACAGGTTCGGTGGAGTGTGGCATGGTTTCCACATAGATGAGGGTGTTATGGTAGGCGTGGAAATGATCATTTGTGGAATTCAGAGGTTCTGGGATGAGTAGTGGAGTATTGTTGGATGTATGGCATGTATTGCAGTGGTGGTGAGGACAAGTCGGATCAGTTGGTAGTTTGTGCGCTACAATGGATGTACTCAAACCAATCATGTCATCATATGACCAGGCAAATACGTCCTCATATTCCTTCAGAAATTCTATGTATTCTTCCTTTTCTGATGGTGACAAATGAACGCTGATCCATGTTTCTTTGATATTTTCTGCATCTCCCAAGTTAACAATCTCGGTCTCGTCTAGGTTGGACTTAGGTCTATTCTCAAAATTCTCAACTTCCTTAATAATCTCTTTTGGTATTTCATCTTCCTCTGAATCTATAGTTGTTTGTTGCGTTGTCCCGTTGCATGTCACAGTCATTGGTTTATCAAGATAGGTAATAGTAATGTTGTATAAGTAAAGTAATGAGAGAAAAACAATAAGAGTAAGATTTGTAAGGAAACCAAAATGCTTTGATAAATTCCATAACTTTTTTGAGCATTGGAAGATCTTATTTTGAAAATTCAAAACTGTGAAAGGAAAATCAACTAGTAAAAATAAAAGATAGTGCATGATGCTTTGTTCAGCCTTGCTACCCCGAGGTTTGCTGGGCTTTGGTGGTTCTGATGGTCCAATTGCTGAGGCATGTTCCTCTGCTCACTGCCTATATGGAAGGGCCTTCCTCCCCCTCCTCCTTGAGAACAACATAACAATCCATGTCATTGTCCTCTAAGAACAAGTTTTTCACAGCTGCTAGTTCTTCCCCTTCTTCTGACCCATAAATAACATCGGCCGGCTGGAAAGTCTGCTCCAAATGTGCCATTGGCTGCTCCAGCAGATGGTAAGGACCGTGCTATGGTGGAGACCAGTGATTGAATTCCTCCGAGGTGTACTCATATCCCAGACTGAACGTAGTGCCATGTTTCTTTAGTTTGATAGGCTTGGCGATTCCTTGAAGGTTCTTGCCAAGTCCCTTGCCAGGTTCATATCCACTCCAGTTCAATATGCTTTTAATTTTGTTGTCCCACCATTTGTCTTTGTCAACGGTGTTGACTCGCTCGATGTGGTGATAGGTTTACCCGCCTATCTTTATCCTTCCTCCGATCACTGGGATGGTTTGGCGACTGTATATGAGATTGCTACCGTCACTGTGAATGATCACCTCTTGGTGGTTCCATTCGAATTTCACCACCTGATGCAATATTGATGCTACGGCCCCAGCGGCATGAATCCACAGCCGTCCCAATAGTAGATTGTAGGATGCCAGCACATCTATTACTTGGAAATCGACATCAAACCAAGTGGGCGCCATTTGCAAGCACAAACTGATTTCCCCAATGGTGGATCTTTGGGAATCGTCGAAAGCTTTGACGTTGATAGCCCCATCCTTGATCTCATGCAGACCCTTTCCCAATGTTCTGAGTGTTACCAACAGACAAATATTGAGGCTAGACCCTCCATCAATTAGGACCCTAGTGATAAAATAATATTTGCATTGCACGGTGATATGCAACGCTTTGTTGTGGCTCAACCCGTTTGGTGGCAGCTCATCTTCATGAAAAGTGATCTTGTGACTTTCCAATACCGCCCTACCATGTTTGCCATTTCTCCTCCGGTGATGTTGCTTGGTACATATGCCTCGCTCAGCACCTTCAACAAGGCATTCTTATGTACGTCGGAACTTTGCAGCAAAGCTAGGATAGAAATCTGTGCTGGTGTTTTGTTCAGCTGATCAATGACTAAGTATTCCTTGGCTTGTATCTTTCTCCAGAGATCGTCGGGCCCGGTTTTAGTGATGGTCGGCCGACTAGAGGCCTGCTTACTCAACTCAGCTAAATGCTTCGGAGTATAAACCCTGTCGGTTCTTGTCATACCCTTTGCCACAACGGCTTCCTCGAACTTCACCTTCCCTTTTCTTCTTGACTCGGCTGTGTAATCCCAAGGTATGGCATTTGTATGGAACGGTGTTACGGCCGACATTGCTACTGGAATGGGCAACTTTACTCCGAACGGAGCATGTATTTTGGAGGATAAAACCGCAACTTCAAACGGTGCGGGTGCGTTTGCCGGGGACCCAAACTCGACCTCAATTGGTGTTGGTGCTTCAAACTCAAGTGGTATAGACATGTTTATCTCGGCATCCCCAGAAGGCTGTGTTTGGGCTACAATCAAATTAAGGGTGACTATTGGCTTTTTTGGTTCGTCACCTTCTATGATTAAACCGATCGATCCTTTGGGATCCCAATCATCCTCTATTTCAATCATGTGAACACCTACACCCTTATGGTCTGGCAGAGGGTTGTTGCGGACATTCGGAGTAAGCTCCGTTGCCACAATGATCTTGTTATCAATCAATGTCTGGATCTTGTCTTTCATAGAGCGACATTCATCAATGATATGCCATTTCATGTCGAAATAGTATGCACAGGATTTATTCGGATTAACCCATTGAGAAGGGTTTTAGGGGTTATAGGAAGGATAATGGTGATGTAACTGGCAGCTTTAAGCCTTTCATACACTTGGTCAATCGGTTCAGCAATGGTGGTATACTGTTTGGGGGGTCTGCAGTCAAAATTTGGTCGAGGTCTAGGAAAGTTTTGACGTGGGAGGTGATTGATAGTGGGATGGCTGAGCATTGTAGGCTTGGTAGACATGTGCGGGTTCGGAATATCTGGGTGAGGTGGGGTTGATTGGTAAGTAGGTGGTGGAGTTTGGTAAGAGAGTGAGGGTGCTTGGTAATTCGGGGTAGGCTGATATGTGAGTGGAGGTATTGGATAGGCTTGGTATTTGTTAGGGGATTTGGCTTTTTGTGCAACCATTACGACACCTACGTCCCTTTTCTTGGACGTACCACCAGACTGTAAAGCCTTATTGGTAGCTTGCAAAGCTTCAAAGTTCGTAACCATACCACTTTTGATGCCTTCCTCAATCCTTTCCCCTAGCTTGATGATGTCGGAAAATTTCTAGCTCTCGATCAACATTAGCCTTTCATAGTATTGCGGGTCCTGAGCCCGAACGAAAAACTTGTTCATTTGTTCTTCCTCTAAAGTAGGTTTGACCTTAGCAGCTTCTAATCTCCAACGAGTGGCATACTCGCAGAATGTGTCCGTGGGCTTCTTCTTTAGGTTCTGAATGTAGAACACATCTGGTGCATTTTCTATATTGAACCTGAATCTATCCATAAAGTCGGACGCCATACTCACCCAGTTTGAGTATTTCTTCGGGTCTTGGCTAATGTACCAACACAGAGCATCTCCTTTCAAACTCCTCATGAAAAGCTCCATGCGAATCCTTTTGTCTTTCCCTACTCCGACCATCTTGTCATAGTATTTTCTCAAGTGGACTCTCAGATCCCCTGTACCATCAAACATCTCGAACTTAAGAGGTCTGTACCCCTCGAGTAGTTTGACATCCGGTTGTATGCAAAGATCTTCGTATTTCAACCCTTCAATCCCCTTGCTTTCTTCGACACCCTAAATTCGACTAGTCAATTTCTTGAGTTCCGCAGCCAGGTTCCCGATGAGTAATTCTTTATCATTAGATTCGGGTGTGCTTAAGACAGGTTCGGTGGAGTGTGGCATGGTATCCACATAGATGGGGGTGTTATGGTAGGCGTGGAATGATCATTTGTGGAATTCAGAGGTTCTGGGATGAGCAGTGGAGTATTGTTGGATGTATGGCATGTATTGCAGTGGTGGTGAGGAGCGGGATGGTTTTGTGGTTTTGGGATGTTTTGTGGAGGCATGGGGTTCTGAGCGTTTAGAAAATTGTTATCTGGAGTGGTGAGAGACAATGACAAGTTTGCCAGATTCCGAACCTGATCAAGTTCCTCCTGAAATTTCAACAGTTTCTGCTCGAGTTGGGACGCACTTTCTTTGGAAACCTGAGCACCATGAGTGACCTCTACCCGTTCAGTTGAGTTTTCTTTTCTGTTGTTGTTCAAATATTCCATCTTTCCTTTGTTCCTATTTTTGATAGGACTAGGAGGAGGAGTGGGTGGAGGGCCCTTTGATCTTGTGGAATATGATGATGATGCCAGAGTGCACGAATTAACCTTTTGGGGGGGGGGAATAAATAAAACAAAGTAAAAACAAAAAAAGGTAACAAGTCAGTGATGATTATAAGAAAATGTCGCGATATTTAAACACATAGTGTCAGAATGTAAATTGTATCCTAATTTGGGAACCTCTTTGTGCCCGAGGTAGGCGTAACAATAAGTTGATTTGGAGAACTTAGAATGCTAAATGCCTCATTTTATTGATAAAAAGTAGACGAGTCCCAAATCGACACTAAATAACAAGGAATAAAATGTCACTAGTGGCCATTGGCCTTATTATATTTCATAAGGCAAAAGAAAACTCCTATCTATTTGGTCCCAGAAGGACCTTCCCCGGACTCGGCATCTTTGGCTCCATCGAACAGCTTCACCAGCTCGCGAAGTCCCAGCAGCAGGTAGGCTCTGGCCAGGTGTCCACCTTCATTTCCTTCAGCATTCTGGCAATCCTCGATCCTCTTGAGAAACTTCCTTTCCAGCTCTACTAAACCTCGTTCCAGGTATCCTAATCGCTTGTTGGCACTGACAGCCATGTCTTTCCACTCTTCAATCAGTTTTTGGTGGGCTTCTTGAATCTCACTGTGCTCGCTTTCACATTCCCGAATCCTCTTGCACAGTTGGTTGTATTTGACCTGTGCTTCAGCCCTTTCATCGATGATTCTGTGACCTCGAACAAACCCAGGTTGGCCTAGACCATTGTGATTATCCTCTAGCCATCCTGAATAGTATGGGGTGTAGCCAGCATGGTATCTTTCTGGTTCGACAGTATCTCTTCCCATGATGATCTTGCAATGCCATATATGCTGAGCTTGACATTTATAAGGACTGTCATCAGCTTGGAAGTCAACCCGGAAGTGACTCAACTTGTCGATCCTTGGCATAACCTGCTTCCTACCAGCATGTCTCATAACTCGGAGAGGGACATAAGGGTAGGTTCCTCTCAAACCGATCAGTATCAGAAATGGTGCATCCCTAGATCGGGCAATGAACTCTTCAGTAGGGAACCACTCAAACATCCATTGTATTTGATCCTCAGTTAGATTTTCAAATAGCTCCACCCACCCCTTGGCATCTTCTGGCTGAGAAAACATGTTGGGCATGTAGTTCATTCGCCTTGGTTGATGGAAGACTATACAATCATCCCAGTCTCTACGCTGAATCTCTTTCCGATATTCACCCCTTTGAAGATGTTCCATGAGCCAAAGCTGGAGTAGCAAGTTGCAGCCCTCGAAGTGTGGGGCTCCTTATTGACATTTTTCCAAGTCTCGGTATATCTCTGCGATGATCATGGGCACTATGCTAAATGGTTGTCCACTAATTCCCTCCATCAAATTTTTGGTGACCATGGCTAGCCTGGTGTGGATCCTTGCTTTCTTCATTGGAAACACTATCATCCCCAAGAAGCAGAACATGAAGACAAAGACCCTTCGGTGAATATGCCCCAACGATGTAAGGGCGAACCCATCCGGATATGTGATGTAGGATTTATTGTGACCAAACCTCTCGTACCAATAATCAAAGGGAATGTAGGACTCCTTCAAACATGTCAAGTCTGGATTCTTTTTTAGGCTCATCATTTTGAGAAAACCTCTACCCTTGCAATTTTCCGGCATTAACAAACCCGGGGTCTCCCATGGTATACTAGCCAATCCTCATATTTCCTCTAACAGGGGTGTCATCTCAATCTCTCCAAAGCGAAACATAGACCTATCACAATCCCAGAACAGAGTAGTAGCTTCTATGATTTTGTTGTTGGGTTGGACCTCCAGGAGGGAAGGTAGATTTCCTAGGTATTTCCGGACAAGAGTCTGATCACTGGAATGAAGATCCTCCCACCAGCTTAGCAATCTTGGGTGGATGTTTGTGACCATGCCAAATCTGGGGACATCGTGCCTCATGTTTTTGCAAGACAAAAGGGTTAGGCCCTTACCCCCACCAGACTCGACTATTAAATACCAATAATTGGCATAAAAGCATTTAATTCTCCAAATAAATGCACAAAACGTGATAGTGTCCGTTTTGGTTTTTTTGGGAAACCTAATGGACTTTGGACAAGGCTATCTTAAAAAGTCATTATGCGGACAACATAACTGACTCGGCTAGGTTTGACCATGATGCACGCACAATTAAACAGAGTAAGGTTTCTAAGGGGGGTTTTAGACTGGTACCCTTGAGCGGACAACTCAAGAGGGAAAGGCACGGAACCGTCGACTACACCGTACGCCTTTGCCAAATTTAAAGGGTGAAGATATCAGTGGAGCGCAACCACTCATTATAAGCGTTGCTATGGTTTTTGTTTGGCACGAGTGGAATATGATATTGAAAGCATGCTTATGCAATAATTAAAACAAGTTGTCATATATTTGCACGTTCCTACAATAATAATTACAATAATTTAAAACAGTAATAAAGGAATGCCATAAAGGAAAGCAATAAAAGAAACAAGAGACGAGTAAGTTTTTGCGGTAGAAGAGGGAATTAAATACTTAAAGGTATTAAACAAATAAGGCACATAAGAAATGTAAAGTCACAGTAATAGCTTGAAATGGTAAAAGCCTAAAAATCCCCAGCAGAGTCGCCATGCTGTCGCGCCCCCTTTTTACTCGTGGAAGCGGGTTCATGACATTTGAGAGGATAACTCGTTCCCTTTCGGGAATTGGGTTTGGATTGAAGAGTCGCCACCTAATGATTTGAGTGCATTAGGACACTAGGAAGAATTTGATTTAGGAAACCAGAGATTGGGTAAGGGCTTGAAATTATCCCGAGGGGAAGGTGTTAGGCACCCCTCAGAAACCACTAATGTGGTTCCCGGCTAGACTACGGTTGTGACTTTAAGTACAAATAACATGAAGGCGAGTAAGACTTCAAATAAGAGGGGATTTGCACATAAGGGTTACAAATAAGTGAAATTAAAAGAAAACAAAATAAAAGTTGAATTTTGAGAAAATAGTTTGAAAGTAAACAATGACAAGTAAAGGAAAAGGGGGTCCTAGGTTTATAAATAATATGGATCACCCCACACAACACCCGGTAATCACTCCTCAATGAGGGGCTACATGAGATGTTATCGCATGGTCATCATATCCATATCAACCCTTCCCACCCCATTAAGGTATTAAAGCGCGGATTAGTCTCGATTACTTATTGCATGCTATTACCCGTCCCATTCCTATCAGTCCCGGAGGCACTTAGGACTACTAATCCTAAAGGGAAGGGGTATTAGGCTTTGTAGTTTCAAAGGCAAAATTCTAAGGCGACAAACAAAACACACATGTGGCAAGTTTGGGGAGAAAGCACATAAACAAATAAGGCTCAACAGACCTCCTTAAAACCAAAGAAAAACACATAGTTTAGCATGTCTTGCACATACTGCTTAGGGTTTGATTAAAACTTAAAAGGTTAAGGCAGACTGATTTATTACATATTTCATATAAGAAATCCGAATCAGCCCTGCCTGCTGGTTGTAGTTAATAAGAATATGACAAGTTTACCTTATGGTTTGCTTAAGGGTTAGATGAAGACCTACAAGCATGCTATCTACTAATTTCAGAAATGAAGAGGTAAACGGATTACAGATAGGTTAGAATAGTACAAGTTTTGCAATCAATAATGCATTAGTACTGACAATTTAAACTTACAAGCGAGAGAAGTGATTCAGATTTTATTAGAACCCTTATAGGCATGTTTTCTATGTGTTTGTTAACTTAAAACATGTTATCTAGGTGCTGCATTTTATTACGAATGCGATATCTAATTTCACTGGTTGTTAAAACCTATAACATGTTTGCCTAATGAGAGGCGAGTATGCAAGAATCAAAAAGGACTTATAGGCATATTATCTACATGCATGTGCATCCTATAGACAAGGTATCTATATACGAATGCAGAGATTCTTATAGTTATGGTATCTAAATGGGAATGTAGAAGTTCTTATAGTCAAGTTATCTACATGAATGCAAAAATTCATAAAGACAGGTTATCTTCATAAATGCAGAAATTCCTATAGACAAGTTATCTATGTGAATGCAGAAATTAATAAGCCTGTAGGCAAGTTATCTATGTGAATGCAGAAATCAGAAATTTCTATGAGCAGGATATCTACATGAATGCAAAAGTGCAGAAACTATAGGCAAGGTATCTATATAAATGCAGAAGTGCAGAAAACCCTATGAGCAGGACATCTACATGAATGTAGAAGTGCAGAAACTATAGGCAGGGTATCTGTATAAATGTAGAAGCGCAGAAACTATAGGCAGGGTATTTGTATAAATGTAGAATTGCAGAAAACCCTATGAGTAGGACATCTACCCCTTGCATGCATGGTTACCCCTCCCTTGTCACTAATCACCCCAAAATTTTATTACAAAGTTATTACAATTAAAAATAAAATAGAGAAAATACATCAGAAAATTGAAAATTACACCAAGGAGAGCCTAATTCAGACTTCCTGTCTGAAGTATGAAGTAAACCAACTCCCAAGATCAAAACCCAAAGCCTTTCTCTTATTTGGATGTGTCAGAGTTCCCTAAGAGCTTCATATGGGCTCCGGGCAGTGCTCATATCCAAATGCATTGTAGCATTAATTCATAGTGCAGTGTAGAAGGGTCATCCCTCAAGTGTCCAAGTTCAGAGGTAACTCAAGGTCCCAAGGCAAGGCTTACAGGAGGGGGCAGAACTTAGAAGCTAAGAGTGAGTGCAAGTGCAGAGTTCTGAGAGAGGGGAAAGGGGAAGTGGCAAAGAGGCAAGGACAGGCTAGTGGGCATACCCAACAAATGGGAAATGCTGGGACACCCCACAAGCCTGTTAGAACACATTGTTTTAGAGGTTAGGATCCCCTAAGGGACCAAGCTCAAACCATGAACAATAACTTGCATATTGTCATGTTTTAAACTATAACTCAAAGCACATAAAGGGAAACAGGGGCAGGGATTCACAGCAGAAACAAGCAAAAGGAATTAACATGCTAGTTAAATATTCAACTTTGCAGAAGTAGTAAAGTAGACATAGATACAGAAAAGCTATAAATAAACACATTGTGATGATGTTGAAACTTAAATTAGGACATACCTATTTCAACGAAAACAAACAAAGAAAAGCAGTCGGTCTTGCAGACAGGCCACAATGCATACAAGAAGAGAATGTTATTGTGAGAGAGTATGAGTTCAGAAGGATTCTCATGTCTAGTGTATGAAAGAGGGTTGTACCTTTTATAGTGTAGAAATCAGGCAGAAATAAGGTAAGAAAATAGTTAAAAAACTGATTGTCAATCAATTACACAAGGCTTCCCTTAATTAAGGGATTCAGATTCGAACAGATAAAACTATTTAAGGAAAGGAATTAATCAAACACTTTGTACAAAGTAGGCAATTAGGGGTGAATACATAAAAGTCATTAAAGGACAGGGTTTTGATAATGCACGGTTTGTGCAAATAAGGTAAGAAGATCAATTAACAACCAGTAAATCAGAGGGTCTGAGACTTTGTTATGAATGAACTGGGTCAGAAAGATGGGGAAGGTTTTAACTTAAGGGAAATCAGCAAACAATGGAAGGAAATCAATCAGACCAAAATCAGAGGGAAGTACGAACTAATCACAAAATTTGAAAGTCACTTTAGAAGGAGGTTCATCATATATAAGGAGCATGTGAGCATGAAAGAAAATTGTCATGCCATTGTAAAATCAGTAGAAAATTCAGTGTAGAAGAGTTTAGCAAAAGAGTCAGAATCATATGCAATCAGGGAAGTCCAAACTCAGTTCAGAGACTCAAAGTCAGTCTGAAAGAATTAGGGATCTTTTGAAATAAAAACCCTATCTAGGGAAAATCACAAAGCAAAGATGAGAGGGCAAGCAATTGAGTCGAAACATGTTTAGAAGTTTCAGAAAAGAACTGAAACTTCTTCATGCTTCTTTCAACAACAGAACTCATGAGAAAACATGATAGCAAAGTAACATGCAAACATAGTAGAAGGATTCAAAGAAAATAATGGGAAATACTGATAAGAACAGTAGAAGAAGCATGCTAGAAGAAACCTAAACAGGGCTCAGCAGAAGGCAAATAAAGAAACTTAAGAACTTAGTAGAAAAATACAGTAGAAGAACACAAGGACACCGGAAAAGTACAACAGAAAAAGATATAGGAAAACACAATAAGATAACATATAAGAACATGGTATAAAACACAAGATCACAATAGAAGCAAATACACATAAAGGAAAAAGAAAGTCAGAAAATACTTAAACATTTTCTCAGAAAACCCTAGATCGGAAAAGAAACAATTTTGAAAGTAATTTTTTGAAAGAAAAGTTAGGGAAATCATTTGAAAACTCAAGGAGAGCATAGATACAAAATGGATCTAAAGAAATCGGAGAAAACCTCGAAGGGTTGGGGTTTTAGAAGAACCTTAGAGACGAGAAAGGCTTTGAAAGGTCACCGATCTGAGTCGGAGAGGTCAAAATCAGGCTCAACCACCATGGAATGTCGGAACAGAGCCGAAGAGAGCCGTGGAACCTTGAATCGGCAGAGGCCTGGGTGAAAACCTTCGAGGTCAGAGCTCGAATCTTCAAGTATCAAGTGTATAAGAGCAAAGGGAGGTGAGTATAGGGCTCTCATGGCCTGAGAAGCCATGGATTCCGGTGGTTTCAAGGTTGAAGACGGTGAGAGGCGGCTAGGGTTAGGGAATGATCGAGAAAGTTTGAGAGAGGGGAGGGGTCTCAGGGGCGGCGAGTTAGGTGAAATGAATTAGGGTTGGGGGTGTTTGTGAATTAAAAAAGGAAACAACGGCCTAGATCAAAAGGGAAGGTCGGGCGGGTAAAATAAGCGGGTTAGGGGAGGGTTAAATTGAAACTGGGTCGGTCCATTTGGGGTTTGAAATTGGGTTAATTGGGGAGGCTAATTTAGCTAGAATCGAAATAATTAGGGCTAAATTTTAAATAGCCACTTTTTCCCTTTTTATTTTATATAAAATAGTAAAGTGATTTCTGGAAACAAATTAAAGGTAACAAATTAAATAATAATGTACAAAATATTAAATTAAAAATATTTGAATCAATTTTGTAATTGTAAACGCAATTAAATCTTAAAATAGGCTAATATTGTAATTAAGTGCAATTTAGCTTTAAAAATACCAAATAAATTTATAAAAATGTGCAAAAATTACCTTAGCTCTAATTTGGTATAAATATGAGAATAAAATAAGTTAATCACCAAAATGATAATTGAAGGAACAATTATTGGTTTTTGTATTGTTAAAATAGGGCAATAAATTGATTTAAAAAATCTTTTTAAAAATTAGAAAAAATACTAAAACACTTGGACATACTTATATATGCATATACATGCTATTTTGAAAGTATTTTGCATATAAAAATATTCAGAAAAAAATTGGGTATCAACAGTAGGTGCCGAGTTATTGACGCCAGTCTTCGAGTATTCGGGGTGCTCTCGGTGGAGGAATCTTTGTTGAGAAAACGTTGAGTTTCCTTTGGAGTATGAGGTGCTTTGGCAAAAGACAATCTTTGATTGCTTGGCACAAGTACATGTCGTTTTGTTGCCGTGGGTCCGGCTCATACGGGCACGGTTCATTCAACCGTTTGGCCTAGTACATCATTTCCTATTAAAACCTTGTTCGACATTCCTTGGCTTTTTCGAGTGGATGACCTTTCGAGGGGATACCCTCCAGTGTTCGGGATCGATTGCAAAAGAAGCCTTGTACGCTTGTTGGATCCTCCTTAGGTAGCGTGTGGATGTTGCCTCGTTAAAAATCTTGCCAGCGAAACCCTCTTCGGGATAAAAACTCATTCGAAGGAAACGAGTGCAGCAGATGCTTTAAAACCTTAAGGTCTTCGAGCTAGGTTAGCGTTCTAACCGCTTCGATCAGGCGCATGAATAAGGGTTAGTCTGAGATACGAAATGAAAAAGGGGGATGGTCGTACCTTAATGTGAGATGCGCCGGCGATGTTTTGGGGATAGATATGTTCCAATCACTCGAGATGAGGACACAATATGGTCCTTTATTTTGTTTAATCGGGCTTGACCGAGGGTGTAGCTCGATTACCCTTTGGCTTTTTTGCGGGCAGAGGTGCGAGCGCCGGTGCCACATCATGCACCGCGAACATTTCCCTTGCCGCATGCTGTTCCTCGTAGACAGTTTTAATTTCGTCCTTTGTTGGGAATTTCATCATTTGGTGAAGAGTGGATGGTACCGCTCTCATGCAGTGTATCCACTGTTGCTCGAATAAGGCATTGTATCTCATGTCTCCTTTATGGAATTTGACATTTTGGGTCGTGTCGGCCACGCTGACTGGGAGAGTGATCTCTCCTTTCGTTGTTTCGATCACCGTGTTGAATTCGTTAAGGACTCGAGAGGTAGTCACGATTTGGTCTAGCAGTCCGAGCTGCTCTATTACCCTCGACCTGATAATGTTGGTCGAGCTACCTGGATCCACGAGCACATGTTTTATTCGAAATGAATTAACGAGGAAAGAGGTTACAGTGTATCGTTATGAGGTTGGGACGAGGTTTCGGAGTCCTCCTCGCTGAATGTGAGGGCATCTTCGGGTACGTATCCCCAGGTTTGCTTTTCTCTGGTGATGGATATTTTTGTCCTCCTCATCACAGGTTCCTAAGGAGTGTCGACGCCCCCAATATCATGTGTATAACATATTGTGTCTCATTTGCTTCATTCTTCTTGGCCGCCTCTCTTTCTCGGAACTGAAGTTTAGCCCGATCACTCAAAAATTCTCGGAGGTGACTTTTATTGAGTAGCCTGGATATTTCCTCTCAGAGCTGATGGCAATCTCCGGTCCTATGGCCGTGCATATTATGAAGTTCACATACTAAGTTGTGATTCCTCTATGAGGGATCCGACTGAATAGGCCTAGGCCATTTGGTGTCCCTGGTTTTGCTGATGGCGAACATGATGTCCGATATGTCAACGTGGAAGTTGTATTCTGATAGGCACGGTGCCCCTGTTGGCCCCGTGTTTTCGTCGAATCCAGCTTTATTGACGAGTCCCCGAGGGTTTTGTCCTCGGTTCACGAATCGGTCATTGCGAGGCGGGTTGCGTCTTGGGACATCCCTCCTATCTTCGGGGTACGGCTGATACCTTTCTCTATTTGATTTTGACTCCTTCTCTGGGAGCCTATTTGGATATACTGAGCCCGAGGGGTCTCCCAGCTAGTCGTCCTCAACCCTGATCTTTGACTGATACCGGTTGTGGACATCCGACCAGGTTACGATGGGATACTCGATCAGATTCTCTTTTAGCTGCATTGAGGCCACTGAGCTTCATTCATTCAGACCTTGAGTGAAAGTCTGCATTGCCCAGTCGTCGGAGACTGGAGGTATCTCCATCCGTTCCATTTGAAAGCGAGACACTAATTCCCGCAGCATCTCGTTCTCCCTTTGGTTAATTTTGAATACATCGTACTTCCTAGTTGCTACTTTGATGGCACCGGCATGTGCCTTTATGAAGGAGTCTGCTAGCATGGCAAACCAGTCTATAGAGTTGGGAGCTAGGTTGTGATACCACATCATGGTCCCCTTCGAGAGTGTTTCTCTGAACTTCTTTAGTAAGACGGACTTGATTCTCGTCGTCTTTTATGTCGTTGCCTTTTACTGCACACGTATAGGCAGTGACGTGTTTGTTGGGATCTGAGGTCCCGTGCTATTTTGGGAGTTCTGGCATTCTGAACTTCTTTGGAATAGGTTTCGGAGCCGCTTCCTCTGGGAACGACCGTTGCACGAACTTCTTCGAATCTACACCTTTCAGGACCGGAGGTGCGCCCGGGATTTGATTGACCCTGAAGTTATAGGTTTTGACCTTCTTTTCATTGGCTGAGGTCCTCGAGCATTTTTACGATGGCAGGATCGGCTACCGATCCGTTGTTGCTCGATCTCTACGGTACCTGTTCGGCCGGGGAAGTAGCTTCCGGTGCTATTGTGCTGGGAGTGTTCAGGTGGATTTAGAGCTAAGTGATAGCCAGCTGTTGTGCCTGCAACGTTTCAAAAATATCATGAAGACTAACTTTCCGAGCTGGGGTTTTTTGGGCTTTCTGTTGGTCGCCATGTTGTATGCTCCTGTCGGTGTGTGAGGTTTCGTCGACCTATTGTGCGTCTTGCGAACCTGCATCCGCTAGAATCGGTCCAGGTGCATTATCGGGGCTCTGTGGTGGCGTGCCAACGATTGGAACAGCCACACTATTTTCTCCGTGGTTTTCAAGGTTGTCATTCTCAATTCTGTTTACTGATCCAGATATTTTGACCTGAAATCGAAGATCATGGACAAGAAAAAGTGTAAAAGATAACTTGCGTTATGTGACGAAACCAGCAAGAAAATAATCACTATTATTTTTAGCTCCACGGTGCGCGACAAACTGTTTACCATGAAAATGGTAATAACAATTAAATTTGTTGATGGGACTCTAAAAATACGTGATCTATTTTTATGATAGTTATTAAGCAGTTGATGCTAGATATGTGAAGATAAAAGATGAAATGCGAGCTAAAATGGAATTATAATCGAATCGAGGGGTTAGCTATTCTGACCTCGGACTGACCGATGAGGGGCCTCGAGGTCGATGCCTGGGCTCGAGCTCGAGCTATCGGGGATAATCGGGAAAGGGCTAATAGTTAGGATATAAGTAAAGGGGGGCTCTATATGGCCAATGATAAGCAGTAAATGAAGAACAAGTATGAACTTAATAAATGAAAATAATAATATCGAGGGAGTATATGAGAAAGCAAAAAGAGTGTTCTTCTATATTTCTTGTGGAGCGGATGGAACAACAGCAGGAGAGCTTTACAAAATGGCAAGGATCCCCTTTATATAGAAGGGGAATCCCAACATATTACAAAATGCATTAATTGTAAAGGTATGGAGATGGGACAGCTAGACGTGACACTAGGAGCTGTCGGTGCTATCTGCTCTCCTTGGGAACTCCCCATCCTCGGCATCGTCGTTGGGTCGGGCGTAAATGAACGTCGAGGGAGAGAACTCGACCGCAATCCTGCAGCCTCGAGATCTCGAGATGACTTCCCGAAACATCTTAATGATGAGGAATTGGACTCTCCGATTTCACCGTATACACTATCCGAACCATCGGAACTCACATCCGAGCCCTTTAACTCATAAGTTAACATCCGGTTGACTTTTCTAACTTAAGCTTCCTCAAAAGAGACTAAGTGTCTCAAACCTTACCAAAATCTCTCCGAACCCAAGCCAACCAATCCGATAATATAAAATACAGCTGAACAAGGCAATAAGAAGCAGAAATGGGGAAAGCGGAGCGGTAACTCATGAAACAACCGGCCGAGTCGTTACAGAGTTATATGTAAATATAACCCAGTAAGATCCTCGACCCACCACTTTGAATACCTCTGGAACAAGTGTTAGAAATACAAATACACCACAACAAGAACGATATAGTAAATACGATAATTATACAATAACACAATATATAGGTATCAATAGAGTTAATAATAGTTAACTAACAAGAACACGCATATCTCAACTCGCTACACACTAAGGGCTTGTCATAACTATAATGAAAGAACTTAACCAACAACTCTATAAGTCCACAACGATACCACAATGCCTCAAATATGTAACGGAGGATACACAATGCTCACTGAAGCATACACAAAACTACAAATATAAATATCAAGAAGCATACACAATGTTCGGGTGATGTACAAAAGCATACACAATGCCCTAATATCATGGCCCATAGCTGTATCAAATTTAATACCATGGCGCACAGCCGTATCAAAGTCTAAAACTCAACATCATGGCTCACAGCCGTCTCAAAGTATCAAACTCAACACCATGGCTCACAACCGCATCAAAGTATTAAACTGAACATCATGGCTCACATCCGTATCAAATTAAACATCATGGCTCACAGTCGTATCAAAGTATCAAATTCAACATCATGGCTCACTAATATATCAAAGTATCAAACTCAACATCATGGCTCACAACCGTATCAAAATATCAAACTCAACATCATGGCTCACAGTCGTATCACGACATCCAACAACTTATAAAATATTTTTTTTGTATTTTTCATAAAATAATATATTTGCGGCTAGTCTAAGACCACCAATTATACCAAGCGCACGCTTGTCCCAACAATGGACCAGGCACAGAAAGTATATTTTTCAAAACGATTTTTAGAAAAGTAAGTATCAAAGCTTAAAGTCTCACTTATCTCGCTAATGGGAAGTTCCTCAATCTTGCAACATCTAGAACACCAACCAAACAACATTCAATGGCCTCAAACTGATTACTTAGGTTACTTCTACAAAATTTCGCACAGTCAATAGCTTTATCAGACCTGATAGCCGTCTCCTCCGTCACAATGCCAACACATATCTGCTATTTTAGGTTTTGTTTCTATATTAGAAGTTAGAATTAAGAAATTAGCTTCACTTATTTACTCCCTACACGTGACTTGCAACCTGGCAGCAAAGGAGAATAGGCTTGGCGCATTCTTTTCTTTAAACACCCCAATCAAGTTAATGATTTACTAACAATTACATATAGTATAAAATGTGGCCCACTAGTAATTAACTAGTACAGAATCTTATATATTCTAATAAATTTATTCTACTAGCTTAGTATTTGACTTAATAATTATAAATAAAATTAATTCTCTAAATCTCAAAATATTAGTATATAAATATATTTTGTGTTATTACATTCTCTCACACTTAAACAAGCATTCGTCCCCGAACGAGTTAGGAAGTGTGCCTGATATCTCAAACAACTGCAGATACTTGCTCCACATATCTACTTCGGACTCCCACGTAGCTTCCTCTGTTGGATGGTTGCGCATAATACTTTTACTAAGGCAATCCTTTTCGATCTCAATTGTTTCACTTTCTTATCAAGGGTAACTACCGGATCGCCTTCATAATTCTAATTTTCATCGAACTCCACATCAGCGGACTAAATCTTATTGATAGTATCATGAATATATCTTCTTTCTAACTGAACCTCATGACTCTTCTTGTAGAGGAAATCCTGAGAGTACTTTTCACCTTTTATGAACTCTGGATTACTTTTTTTATATAGTACTTTTATCCGGTTTATACGGTTTGAAGCCGTTCTCGTATCACTATAACTTTCTCCAAAGCTTTTTAAATCAAATTTGGACTCAATAGTTGTGATTTTCCAGGTTTCAATACCTGCCATTAAAGATACATGCGTCCATTTAAAGCCTGAAATAGTAACATTTACTTAGCGGTTTAATAACTAATATCATGCACAAACTTGGTTAAAAGCAACTGATCATGAACCACTCGCTATGTAATATCCATCGAGTTAGTGTTGGAACTAGGTATGAATCCTCTCTTATGCCTCCCTTGTGCTGGAAAATATCCAGGCACCTCAACCACTATCCTACATGGAAATACATTCTTACGTATGGTATTGTCAGAACACATCCAAATACTCCTACATAACGCTCCTATGTACGATAGCGCTGGAACACATCCATACGCCCCAACATAATGTTCTCACATACGATTCCACTAGAACATATCTATACATCCTTAAGCAAATATTTCATACACTGTTACTCTTATCACAAATGACGATACGGGCATCTCGTGCTATTACACTATCTCTCTAACATATCACTTCATAGGATAATATGATGTATGAGTAATTTAGACTGAATTTAGACATGCTCCACGACCCTATCACAATCACTGCAACTAGGATCATAACTTTCTCAACTAATATGATAGACTAACCACGAAGTCTACAATGGTATATTTTCACTTTCATTCAGAGTTAACCATCTTTAGGGTAGTGTCTTGAGTCTCTAACATTCATATTTAATATATGAACAATTCAAATAATAAAAAACAATATTTGTGATATATCGTATCACCAATTGTCATTGTTAGCTCTCATTCTCTAATTTCAAGCTATATTTGTGAATCTTGGAGTTACTAAATTTTATAAACATTGGATCTTTGGAGTACTAATCTCCTCAATTACTGCACATGGTCTTATCCATTATGAAAATATTCATATATGTCATTAATGAATAAAAAGAATGCTAAGGAACAGTTTGTACACCTAGTTTATGTAGTCCATCACAATTACTAACCATAACAGGTTTAGGAGCATGTATTCAAAATATCAAACATTATTTTCCACTCATGATGTTACGATCACAAATCTTATCTTAGAATATGAGGTAACACCCTATAAGTGGAGGTATAAATCATTTGAGCATGGCAAAAGTTCTTTCTTTTCATGGCATTGTACTTCATGTGTCTAATATCGAAAATCATATGCATAAATCTATTGTTCTTCTCAACGAATTGTCACGGCCCAGAATTCCCACCGTTGGGACCGTTATGGCAACTAACATTTCACTTGCTAGGCAAGACAACAATAGAGATTATTAAGCCAAATTCTTAAGTTTTTCAGTGATAAACATCAAATAAGCCATAACAAGGTAAAAAGAAAAGCACAAAATCCATAACAACTTTAATACTTATACACAACTACTCAGAATTTGGTGTCACAATCCACAAACTACTAAGATTTAGCTACAAGTAAGGTGTCTGAAGGAAATACAACTGTTTTCGATACAAATAAAATAGCAAAAAGAAATGCATAGAAGGGGACGCTAGGGCCTGCGGACACTAACATGACTACCTTGGGTCTCCAAACAGATCAAGCCAGCAGCTAGACTCAGGGTCAACTCGGTCTAGTACCAAAATCTGCACAGAAAATGCAGAATGCAGTATCAGCACAACCGACCCCATGTACTGGTAAGTGTTGAGTCTTACCTTGGCGAAGTAGTGACGAGGCTAAGATAAAACACATTCATAAACTTGTGCAGTTAAACAATACGAGCACAATAACAACTAATAGAAGCTGAACATATAATAATGTGAAGGGAAACATGCTTAGAGGTGTACAAGATAAAGGAAACTATAATAGTAAAGAAACCAGAGCAGACAATATGCTTTGCACCAATGAAAGTATTAAACACATTAAAGGCAAGTGTGTATCACCCTTCGTACTTTTACTCTCAACCTCACCATAATAATTAACAGAAACGGCACAACATCACCCTTCGTGCATTAACTCTCATCCTCACCATATAAACAAAAGAAACAGCACGTCATCACCCTTCGTGCATTAACACTCACATATCATGGCACGACATCACCCTTCGTACATTAACTCTCACTCATAAAATATTTGCACGGCATCATCCTTCGTGCTTTAACACTTTCCCTCACCAAAATAATGAACAATAACAACAAAGAGATAGAAATATCAAGAACCAGTCTTACTTCAATATTTAGTTCCACAATACCAACCTCAACTTTGAGTCTATACTCAATTAATACCAAATTCCGTAAAACATGATAAGAGTTGCTCAACATAACAAATAGCTTGTCTACGCATGAACAATATGATCAAAGAATACAACAGTTACAAGAATAAGACTACTCACATTCTATGACTCGACAACAATGCATAGGTGTTCGTCACCTCGCCTATACGTTGTACTCAACATCCAAACACGTAGCAAATAGGCAAATAATACTTAATCCCTCAAGCCAAGGTTAACAACAACACTTACCTCGCTCCAAGGACCAAACTCACAACTTAGTCACAACCTTTCCCTTCACACAAGCCTCCGGACCAATAGAATCTAGCAATTTACCAACCAAATGATTCAAATAAAGCCTTAGGATCTACCTACGATTGCAAAGTATTCAATTTAGGCCATTTTCGAAAAAGTCAACAAAAGCCAACATCCGGGCCCGCTTGGTCCAAACCCAAATTTTGGACCAAAACCCGATTACCCATTAAACCCCGAGCCCGGATATATAGTTGGTTTTGGAATCCGACCTCAATTTTGAGGTCTAAATCCCCAAAATTCGAAATCCTTAGTTTCTACCCAAAAATCCCCAATTTCACCATAAAAACCTTAGATTTTTTGTTGAATCTTATGAAAAGGTCTTTAGATTGAAAGTCATTAGTTTAATATCACTTACCAATGATTTGGGGAAGAAAAGTCCTTTGGAAAATCGCCTCTTGTGGTTTAGGTTTTGAAAATATGGGAAATGAATCAAAAATCCCATCTAATTCATCTTTTGTGCAACTGCAGGTATCGCATTTGCGAACAAAACTTCGCATTTGCAAATGAACAATATTTTAACAATTACCATAAATGGTTCGCAATTGCGAATGAATAATATTTTCGCAATTGTGAATGAACTATGTCACACCAGAAACTAGCAAAACCCAAACTTCACCAAAATGATCTGAAACCACCCCGAAACTCATCCGGAACCTCCCAGACACAAACCATATATGAATTTTAATCATAAAATACGCTACGGACCTGCTCTCGCACTCAAAACACTGAAAAGAGGTCGTCTTAACCCGATATTGACTATGATCAAACTCCCAAAGATCCAAAAATTATACCCAAGCCCCTCGGGATTCCAAACCAAAAGTGCGCACCAGTCTAAAAATATCATACGAATTTGCTCACGCGATCAAATCGCCAAAATAACACCTAGAACTATGAATTAAATACCAAATCAAATGAAATTTTCAAGAAAGCTTTGAAACTCTATTTTTACCATCGGACGTCTGAATCACGTCAAACCGACTCCATTTCCCACGAAATTTCACAAATAAGTCAAAAATATTATATTGGACTTGTACCGGGCTCCGAAACTAAAATACGGACCTACCAATGGGATCAAACATCAATAATTTCTTAAAATTAAATAAATTTTCAGACTTTCAAATTTCAACAAAAACTCATAGCTCGGGCTAAGGACCTCCGAATCTGATTCCGGGCATATGCCCAGGTCCCATATTTCGATACGAACCCATCGGGACTGTCAAAACATGAGTCCAGGCCCGTTTACGAAAAATTTGACCAAAGTCAACTCAAATGAGGTTTTAAGCTAAATTCCTTATTTTTATCAACTTTCAATATAAAAGCTTTCCGGAAACACGTCCGGACTGCGCACACAAATCAAGGAGGGATAAAATGATGTTTCAAGGCCTCGGAACATAGAATTTGGTTTTAATTCATAAGATGACCTATCAGATCTTCACATTCTCCACCTCTAAAACAACCATTTGTCCTCGAACAGACATAGAAAAGTACATAGACTGGTGAAAAGGTGGGGATATCTGCTCTGCATATCGGACTCGGACTCCCAGGTAGCTACCTCAACAGGCTAACCTCTCCACTGTACTCGAACTGAAGGATAACTCTTCGATCTCAACTAACAAACATGTCTGTCTAGAATAGCTATCGGCTCCTCCTCGTAGGTCAAATTTTTGTCTAGCTAGACCGTGCTGAAGTATAACACATGAGACGGATCTCCATGATATTTCCGAAGCATGGACACATGGAATACCAGATGGACTATTGATAAAGGCCCGATGTACCTAGGGATCAACTTGCCCCTCTTCCTAAATCTCATTACACCCTTTGTGGGTGACACACGGAGCAACACTCTCTCCGACCATAAATGCAACGTCACGAACCTTACGGTCGGCATAACTCTTCTGCCTGGACTTAGCTGAGCGAAGTCTATCCTGAATGATCTTAACCTTATCCAAGGCATCCTGTACTAAATCTGTACCCAATAACTGAGTCTCCCCTAACTCAAATAATCCAACAGCCGATCGACACCGTCTACTATATAATGCCTCATAGGGGGCCATCTGAATGCTCGACCGGTAGCTGTTGTTGTAGGAAAACTCTGCAAGTGGCAAGAACTGATCCCAAGAACCTTCGAAGTTAATAACACAGGCGCAAAACATATCCTCCAATATTTGAATAGTGTGCTCGAACTGTCTGTCCGTCCGAGGATGAAATGTTGTGCTCAACTCAACCTACGTGCACAAGTCACACTGTACTGCCCTCCAGAAATATGAGGTGAACTGCGTACCTCGATCGGAAATGATAGACATGGGCACGTCGTGAAGACGAACGATTTTGCGGATATAAATCTCTGCCAACCGCTCTGAAGAATAAAAAACTGCCACATGAATGAAATACGTTGACTTGGTTATCTTGTCCACAATGGCCCAAACTGCGTCAAACTTCCTCTGAGTCCGTGGGAGTCCAACAATAAAATCCATAGTGATACATTCCCACTTCCACTCAGGAATCTCTATCTTCTGAAGCAAACCACCAGGTCTCTGATGCTCGTACTTTACTTGTTGACAATTTAAACACCGAGCTATATATGCAACTATATCATTCTTCATCATCCTCCACCAATAATACTGTCGCAAGTCTTGATACATCTTCGCGGCGCCCAGATGAATAAAATATCGGGAACTATGTCCCTCCTCAAGAATCAACTCATGAAGTCCATCCACAATAGGCACGCAAATACGACCCTGCATTCTCAAAATCCATCATCTCCATTAGTAACCTGCTTGGCACCACTGTGTCGCACTGTGTCTCTAAGGACAAGCAAATAAGGGTCGTCATACTACCAATCTCTGATGCGCTCAAACAAGGAAGACCGAGCAACTATACAAGCTAGAACACGGTTGGGCTCAGAAACATTCGACCTCACGAATTTGACTGGCCAAGGCCTGAACAGCCAAAGCAAGTGGTCTCTGTTACCCCCCTTAAGTTTTGTAACATCAATATTATTTTTTTCTAATACCTCTTGTTACATTTTGTGATACTCCATAGTACTTATTAGTTTAGTTGATTGAACTAGATGTTTAAGAAATATTTTTGCATGTATCAAAAGTATTACTCCACTTAGAATTTATAATTTTAAACATATCCTAACATTTTTACTTAGAATTTGTAACTTTAAATGTGTCATAATATTTTATGATTTTGAAGTATATTTAATATAAAGGTGAAATAAAATTCTTTAGAACCATTTTTTGTAAAGACTAGAAAGAATAAAAGTATCATATAAAAATGGAATATTGGGAATTTTTTTTGTTCTTCCATTGATATTAATTTGTGAAATTTGCGTACCCTTCTAACGTGATTTTTATTTATGAGATTTTCTTTATTATAAAGATAGAAATTATATTCTCACATGAAAAGACAGTTATCTTTTTACCATTTCAAAAATTAAGCATACGAAAATTTGTACTCCTTATATGAGATTAGGAAAATTATAAGTTGAGAAAATATATGTATTTTTACATAGATATTTAAATGAAATATTAGTGTATGAATTTATTTACATGATACCACATGACCGTAATAGTACTGTGTATAAAGTATATCAAAAATTAAGTAGAATTTTAAGTAATTGAGACAATTCTTAATTATGTGGGTAATTGATTAATTACCGGGTAACGGGACATTACCTAATTAACTAATAAGGAATAAAGATTAATAATTTTCCCAAAAAACGTGGTAGGAAGAAAACTTTACCAAACATATGACTAAGTAATTATGTAGTCTTAGGTGGCAACTAAGATATTAGATATACACTACATTTCTAATAAATTCAATGTTTTGGATCATTACTTCATCTTCTCTAACGTTTCCAAGACATCAATGAGATAGGATGCAAATTTTCTACAAAACTCCTTACCCATTATTACTTTGCAAATTTATATTCCATATGGTTTCCAAGAGTACCAGTTACTTCAGTGTTACTATTATTTTTGCTAGTCAAGCCAATTTCTCTAATGGTTATCAAATTTAAAGTGAGATTTTCAATTGCTGTCTTTGATATCTCGAAGGAAGCCAAAACAGTCTGTATTTGAAAATCCTAGAGAGGGTCAGTGTACCTATGTGAATCTCCAGCTCTAACTCAACTACTTACCCATTGTTTGGTAGCATATTATGCTTAACGTAGATTAAAAATAAGTATTGCTTGTGATTTAACTTTTATTCTTTTGGTATTTATAAAAGATTACGTATATCACTTGAAAATGTACCATGTTCCTGCTGGATATATATTTGTTTTAGTTCATAGTTTAGAAGTTGAATGGAAGCAACTTTGACATGCCGCAAATGTAGGTGATGAGGAAATAGAGCTCATCTTTTACCTTAAACATGGAAGTGAAAGCAGATGTTAGTAACAACTAATCAACCCCTGCTTACTGCATAGATTGCAATGAAGAAGCACGGTACAATTTTTCTCAAAACTATCATACGGATTTTTCCCTATTCCGGGTATGTTAAGGCTATCTCTTCTTTCTTTTTCGCATGATCCGTACGATACAAATGAAACGAGAAAATGCACAACTTCCATAAATGACTATATTCAGAGAAGTATTAGAGGTGCCTATGTTCTTGAATTCGCATGTGTCCCATTATTTTATCATCTGTTCATGGGTCTCAGAAAATATGTAAGTTGATGAAGTTTGTTTCATGATATTACTCAGAGGTATAATAACCTTATGACACTCCAAAAGATTTTACTGACGTACTTCTCATGCATTGCATTCATTTATACATGTACATTGACCCATGACCAGATGGTGTTATATATGCGTATATATGTATATTATATTTATATGGGATATAGGAATAGGTTACGGCGTTATATACGCACCACCACCTGATCAGCTGGTATACGTTGACAATTTGCCTACAGTGGCCGAGATGATATGATGGGATGCCCTCAGAGGCCTGATGATATTATGGCATTATATACGCGTATATATATATGTACGTATAGACCTATGCATCATATGACATTTATACGCATGTGCATGACATTATAGATATTTCATAATTTACAGAGTTACCCAGACTTACAGGTTAAGTCATTTACTCCATGTTTCTTTCAGGTCTTTTATATACTTATTTATGTGCCTTACATACTCAGTACATTATTCGTACTGACGTCCTTTTGTTGGGGACGCTGTATCCATGCCTGCAGGTATAGAAAAACAGTTTGACGAACTTTCATAGTAGACGAGATTGGCTTCAGCGAAGGATTGGTAAAACTCTACCTCATTCGGAGTGCAGCCGAGTCTATAAGTCATCGTGTCAGAAGTTTTCTACAGAATTAGGGGTAGGCCGGTACCCTGTCCAATTTGATGCCAAATAATCTTAGAGGCTTTATAGACAAAGGTTCATTTTGTACAGTATGTCAGAGGCCTTGACGGCCCAAATTTTAAGGAAAAGGGTTCAATGATACAGTATTTTCTCACTTATAATTGTACATTACTAGTTGTGGCCATGTTGGCCCATGATAGTCACAAAAAGAAGAAATGAGTTACAGAGTGGTTTGTTCGGGCTAGTGCAGCACCGGGTGCTAGCCACGCCTCCCTAGGTTTGGGGCGTGACAAAGTGGTATCAGAGCAGTTCGAATCCTAGAGAGTCTGCAAAGCTGTGCCTAGTAGAGTCTTACCTATGGGTGTGTTGCGCGCCACATTTATAATTGAGAGGCTATAGGGAATTTAGGAAATGTTACCCTTCTTTTATTTTTATATCGTGCCATAGAACTGAGTCGTAAGAAATCTGTATGAAGCTTTCGCCAGATTTTGTATGCACGAGAGGTGCTATTACAATAGGGCTTTAAGGCATAGTTGTAATTTCTACCTATGTGGAAGGAAAGTTATTAAAGCCACAAAAGATATGATGCGAGATTGAAAAGTGAGTTGAGATGGTTCTATCGCAGGGAGGTAGTTAGGGGTCTGACAAGAGGCCTCGTCATTCAGGGAGATTCAGTGGTGCCTCGTATGGAGGCAGGGATTCGTATGGTAGGGGCCATCCTCCTAGGTCTTTTCATTCAGCACTTCAGGTTTCTCACGGCACTTTAGGTGGTTGTGGTTCTCATATGCAGTATTCTGATCAGCAGTCCTACAGTGCACCAACTCCCATCAGTGCACCGTCGCTCCAGAGTTTTCGGGGTGGTCATTCAGGTCGCTAAGGTTAGTCTCAGTTTCCTCAGTCGTAGCTCTTAGGTGGATGCTTTGAGTGCGGTGAGTGTGGTCATATTTAGAGGGCTTGTCCAAGGTTGGTGGGTACTCAGTCGTAGTAGCAGGGTTCCCGTGTTATGGTTCAGGAGCCAGGTATTCCACAGCCCGCTCAGCCAGCTAAAGGTGGAGGTAAAGGTGCTAGAAGTGGAGGTAGAGGTATTAGAGGTAGAGGTTAGGCCGCTAGAGGTGGAGGCCAGCCAGCAGCAGGCCGTCCCAGAGATATAGTTCAGGGTGGTGGGGCCCTGCCCCGATGTTATGCTATACCAGTCAGACCTGAGGCTGAGGCTTCCGATGTAGTTCTGGGTTGTAGTAGAGATGCTTCAGTTTCATTTGATCCAGGATCTACATACTCCTATGTGTTGTCTTATTTTGCACTGTATCTGGCCATGCCTAGTAATTCTTTAAGTGCTCCTGTGTATGTGTCTACACCGGTGGGTGATTCTATTGTGGTAGATCAAGTCCGTTGTTCGTGTATAGTTATGATTGCGGGTCTTATGACTCGTGTAGATTTGTTACTTCTGGACATGGTTGATTTTGATGTCATATTGGGATGGACTGGTTATCACCTTACCATGCTATCTTGGACTGTCATGTCAAGACTGTGACCTTAGCCTTGCCAGGTTTACCTCGTTTAGAGTGGAGAGGGACTCCTGGTCATTCTACTCGTAGTGTTATATCATATATGAAGGCTCGGCGTATGGTCGAGAAGGGGGTATTTGGCCTATTTGGCCTATGTTCGTGATTCTAGTGCTGAGGTTCCTTCTATTGATTCTGTGCCTGTTGTTCGTGAATTTCCTGAGGTATTTCCTTTAGACCTGTCGGGTATGCCACCCGACAGGGATATTGACTTCTGCATTGATTTGGCTTTGGGCACCCAGCCCATTTCTATTCCACCGTATCGTATGGCCCCGCCTGAATTGAAAGAGTTGAAGGAGCAGTTGCAAGACTTGCTTTAAAAAGGTTTCATTAGACCTAGTGTTTCGCCTTGGGGTGCACCGATGTTGTTTGTTAAGAAGAAGGACGGATCGATGAGAATGTGTATAGATTACCGGCAGCTGAACAAGGTTACAATCAAGAATAAGTATCCATTGCCGAGGATCGATGATTTGTTTGATCAGCTTCAGGGTGTCCAGGTATTTTCAAAGATTGACTTGAGATTTGGCTACCATCAGTTGAGGATTAGGGCATCCGATGTCCCTAAGACAGCTTTCTGCACTCGGTACGGGCATTATGAGTTCCTGGTGATGTCATTCGGGTTGACAAATGGCCCAGAAGCTTTTATGGATTTGATGAACTGAGTGTTCAGGCCTTACTTGGATTCATTCGTGATATTCTTCATTAATGATATTTTGATCTATTCCCGTAGCTGGGAGGAGCACGAGCAGCATCTTAGAGTGTTTCTTCAGACTTTGAGAGACATTCAGTTGTATGCAAAGTTTTCAAAGTGTGAGTTCTGGTTGAGTTCAGTTGCATTCGTCGGTCATGTTGTATCAGCAGAGGGTATTCAGGTTAATCCGAAGAAGATTGAGGCAGTCAAGAACTGGCCTAGACCAGCATCAGCTACAGAGATCCGGAGTTTCTTGGGTCTGGCAGGCTACTATCGTCGGTTTGTGGAGGAGTTTTCATCTATTGAAGCCCCGATGACCAGGTTGACCCAGAAGGGTGCCCAGTTCAGGTGGCTGGACAAGTGTGAGGCGAGCTTTCAGAGGCTCAAGACAACTCTGACTGCGGCACCGGTGTTGGTTTTGCCCACAGGTTCAGGGCCTTACACAGTTTATTGTGATGCACCTCGTATTGGACTTAGTGTGGTGTTGATGCAGGATGGCAAGTTCATTGCCTATGCTTCGCGTCAGTTGAAGATCCACGAGAAGAACTATCCGGTTCATGATTTGAAGTTAGCAGCCATTGTTCACGCATTGAAGATTTGGAGGCATTATCCGTATGGCGTGGCATGTGAGGTGTTCATGGATCACAAGAGTCTGCGGTATTTGTTCAAGTTGAATGAGCTAAATTTGAGGCAGAGAAGGTGGTTGAAGCTATTAAAGGACTATGATATCACCATCTTATATCATCCGGTAAAGGCCAATGTGGTGGTCGATGCTTTGAGTAGGAAGTCAGCCAATATGGGCAGTCTTGCTTATATTCCGGTTGGTGAGAGACTGCTTGCTTTGGATGTTCAGGCTTTAGCCAATCAGTTCGTGAGGTTGGATGTTTCTGAGCCCAGCCGGGTATTAGCTTGCACAGTCGCTCGTTCTTCTTTATTGGAGTGTATCCGAGATCGGCAGTATGATGATCCTCATTTGTGTGTCCTTAGAGACACGGTGCAACATGGAGGCGCCAAGTAGGTTACCTTAGGAGATGATGGAGTTTTGAGATTGCAGGGTCGAGTTTGTGTGCCAAATGTGGATGGGCTTCGAGAGTTGATTTTAGATGAGGCCCATAGTTTCCGGTACTCTATTCATCCGGGTGCCGCGAAGATGTATCAGGATCTACGACAACATTATTGGTGGAGAAGAATGAAGAAGGATATCGTTGCATATGTGGCTCGGTGTTTGAATTGTCAGCAGTTTAAGTACGAGCATCAGAGGCCTAGTGGTTTGTTCCAGAAGATTGAGATTCCTAAGTGTAAGTGGGAGCGTATCACTATGGGCTTCGTTGTTGGAGTCCCACGGACTCAGAGGAAGTTCGATGTAGTGTGGGTTATTGTTGATAGGATGACCAAATCAGCACATTTCATTCTTGTGGTAATCTCCTATTCTTCCGAGAGGTTAGCTGAGATCTATATCTGGGAGATTGTTTGTCTTCATGGTATGCACGTGTATATCATTTCGGACCGAGGTACGCAGTTTACCTCGTATTTCTGGAGAGCAGTTCAGTGAGAGTTGGGCACACGGGTTGAGTTGAGCATATTGTTTCATCCTTAGACGGACGGGCAGTCCGAGCGGACCATTCAGATTTTGGAGGATATGCTCCGAGCTTGTGTCATTGACTTTGGAGGCTCGTGGGATCAGTTTTTGCCTTTAGCAGAGTTTTCCTACAACAACAGCTACCAGTCGAGTATCCAAATGTCTCCTTATGAGGCTTTGTATGGTAGGCGGTGTCGGCCGCCGGTTGGATAGTTTGAGCCGGGAGATGCTCGGTTGTTGGGTACGGATCTAGTACAGAATGCCTTGGACAAGGCCAGTATCATTCAGGATAGGCTTCGTACAGCTCAGTCCAGGCAAAAGAGTTATATCGGCCGTAAGGTTCGTGATTTGGCATTCATGGTAGGGGTGGGCGTCGGTCGGTTATTGTGAAAGTACAATTCGGTTTATCGGTTTTCGGTTTTGTAATATTAATAACCAAATCAAACCAAAATATTTATGGTTCGGTGTGATTTTTTTAAAGTTCGGTTCGATTATTATCTGTTTATTTTTTCGGTTTTAAACGGTTCAACGTAATTTTATGCTTCTGTGGAAATGCTGGTGTTAAACATCCTATGAAACTAAATAATACTATAAATATTGGAGTACTACTTCAGAAAAGAATGAAAGTACTCAAATGAGAATAATCTTGAACACTTAAACTAAACAATTCCACCAGTTAAACTGACAAGTTAATATGCAAACTAAGATTTCACGATTCACTATTAGGTGAGAAAGCTCATTCTTTGCCTTTTAAGACTTGACATATTACTGCGACATCTTCAAACTGATACATGTATCTAATACAGTGTGATATATGTAGTACAAATATAAATAACTAATCTTTGTCCAAACTATTATTCGATGTATTAGTCATTGTAAACAAATATAAATATGGATTATCTTAATAATTGTTTACAGATATTACAATGATAAAAGAGATGATATGGGAGAAGTACTTAATGTCTTATTAGTTATATCACTTATTGGTGGAGCAAGTAAACAATGTAAAATTTGAACTAATACCCAAAATCTTCGGTTTTTCGGTTTAACGAAAACCGAAATACAAAAATCGTAAACCGCACCGAAAAATAAAAAATTAATAATTTTAAAATAGTGCACCAACCGAAAAACCGACTAAACCGAAACCGAAAAACCGAAATTCGCGATTCGGCCGGTTTTTTCGGTTCGGTCGGTATGATGCCCACCCCTAATTCATTATCAGTGAGCGGGTATTGCTTCGAGTGTCACCTATGAAGGGCGTGATGAGATTTGGGAAGAAGGGCAAGCTTAGCCCTAGGTTCATTGGCCCGTTTGAGATTCTTGATCGAGTGGGAGAGGTGGCTTACAGACTTGCGTTACCGCGGAGCTTATCAGCCGTGCATCCAGTGTTTTATGTGTCCATGCTTCGGAAGTATCACGGCGATCCATCCCACGTGTTAGATTTCAGCATTGTCCAGTTGGACAAAGACTTATCCTATGAGGAGGAGCCGGTAGCTATTACAGACCGGTAGGTTCGTCAATTGAGATCAAAGAGTTTCCCTTCCGTTCGTGTTCAGTGGAGTGGTCAGCCTGCTGAGGCATCGACATGGGAGTCCGAGTCCGATATGCGGAGCCGTTATCCCCATCTTTTCCCCGACTCAGGTACTTCCTTCTTATGTCCGTTCGAGGACGAACTGTTGTTTTAGAGGTGGAGAATGTGATGACCCAAAAGGTGATGGGTCATCACTTGTTTTAGAAATAAACTTTATTTTCCGAGGCCTTAAAAAACTCTTTTTATCTCACCTCGATTTGCGTGTGAAGTCCGGGTGCGTAGCCAGAAAGCCATTACGTGAAAATCTGTGAAAAATGATGAAATTTGCCTTTAAAATGAATTTAGGTTGACTTTGGTCAATGTTTTGGGTAAACGGGCCCAGACCTGTAATTTGACGGTCCCGGAGGGTCCGTAGGAAAATATGGGACTTGGGCATATGCCCGGAATCGAATTCTGAGGTCCCAAGCTCGAGATGAATTTTTAAAGAAAATTGTTCTCTGGAATTATTTATGAGTTTTAGAAATGAAATGTGGTTGAAACTTGGTGGTATCGGGCCTGTATTCTGGTTTCGGAGCTCGGTACAGGTTATATACGTGATTTAAGTTTAGTCTGTGAAATTTGGTAAGAAAGGGACTTGAAATGACGTAAATTGGGCCTTATTTGAGAAAATTAGAAATTTTGATGTTCCTAAGTGATTTCATGATTTTGATGCTAAATTTATAGTTGTTGATGTTATTTTGGTGATTTGAATGCACGAGCAAGTTCGTATGATGTTTTTAGGTTGGTGTGCATGTTTGGTTTGGAGCCCCGAGGGCTCGGGTGAGTTTTGGATAGGCCACGGAATGAAATTTGCACTTAGGAATGCGAAGCCTGGCTCGCAAATGCGAAGTTCTATCGCAAATGCAAAGACGACTTGTGCTGCCTTGGGTCACAAATGCGGCGACTTTATCGCAAATGCGAAAGTCCCTTCACAAATGCGAAGATGCCTTGAACTCCCCAGTGGTCGCAAATACGACAACTTTGTCGCAAAAGCAAGTTCGCAAATGCGAACTTTTGTCGCAAATGGGAGAATAGCAGACTTCTGGGTTCGCAATTGCGAACCTTAGTCGCAATTGCGATACCTGCAACCTGTAAATTTATAATTTAGACGCATTTCAACCATTTTTCACAGTCTTTCCAAAACCAAAACACTCTTAGGCGATTTTTCAAAGACAACTTCTCTTTCTAATTGATTATAAGTCATTTTTAACTCATTTTCTTCAATCTTTAACATCTTTTCACATGATTCCAACTCAAAATCAAAGGTTTTCATGGGGGAAATTGGGTGTTTTGGGTAGAACCTAGATTTTTCAAATTTTGGGGATTTGGACCTCGATTTGAGGTCCGATTTCAAAATAAATTATATATTTGGGTTCATGGGGGAATGGGTAATTGAGTTTTGGTTCGAACCTCGGGTTTTGACCGTGTGGACCCGGGGGCGACTTTTGACTTTTTGGGAAAAACTTTAGAAAACCTATTTTCATGCATTGGAATTGATTCATTTAGCATTTATTGATATAGTTCAGTAACTTGTGGCTAGATACGAGCGAATTGGTGGTGAAATCAAGAGGTAAAGCGATAGTTGAGACTTGAATTATGTTCGTGGCATCTGTGAGCACCTAATTTTTGTCCCGCATAGAAATAACTCCTAAAAAATTGACCAAAAATAATTTTAATTGATTTTTAGGAGTTTTTCTTTATTTAGTTGCATTCCATGCATTTTTAATATTTTAAAATCATAGAAAAATCATAAAAATTGTCATGTTTTATTTTAATGTCATCTTAGGTTCAATTTGCATGTAGGAATTAATTTTTTTAAGTAAAAAATCATAAAAATAGTCATAGTTAGATTTTAGCCTTTAAAATAAGCATTTTTCTTTAGTTTAAGTTAATTAGTTGTTTTAATGTTAAAAATAAATAAAGAATTTTAATTTCTACAAAAATAGATTGATTTAGGATCTTAATTAATTTAATTAGAATTTAAAATCAAAGAAAAGAGAAGAATATATATTTTGGTCTTGTATCTTTTAAAATTGGGTCAATTCCTAAAATGACCCAATTAATTTTTAAGACTCAAATCCCTTCGAACTCGTTACTCTAACCAACCCAAAGCCTTGCCCTTTAATAAAACCTAGATACAGAAAGGGGGGACATCAGATTTTGGGAGCTAGACACAATATTAGATTCCCCTCCTCCTTTCCCAAATGAACAACGGCGCACCCCATCCCCAATTCTCTGAAGAACAAAAACCTCTCCTCTTTACATATCAAGAGATCCCCTCACCTGCTATAATTTCCCTTAAGCTTCAACGACGGAGACTTCTGATCTTCATCCTCACATTCTACGAGAAATCAGCTGCAACACATACACAAAGCCATCGTTGTCTCCTTCATTAGAGCAGCTTGAAAACTCTATCTTCACAGCCATGTAGAAGCTCCAAGACCTCACCTAAAATAAGCCAACAACCACCCCAAAACTCCATGAAAACACTATAAAAATAAAAATAAAAACCCAGCTCAAATTCTGCCCAAAACATCGCACAAATACAGCAGCCCCAAGGTTGAGTTCGAGTCCGCCGGCGAGTTTAGGTTCGAGCGAGCTTCGGTCTTGGTTCGTGAGTCTCAAACAAGTTTTGTTGATATGATTGATGTAGAAACTTTGTACTGATTTGAACATAGGGAAATAGATTGGTTGTTGATCTCCCCTGTCACAATTGTTGGTAATTCTTTTTCCATTCTTATGCTTTTGCTAACTTATAATTAGTCATATCTTATCCTTTTATTTTGTGTTGTTACGCTTTTTTTATATTTTTCTTGAAATGGGTATTGGCCGATTCTAGAATTGCCTTTGAAATTGAGTTGTAGAGATGAATTTGGGTAAAGGGAAATTAAAAGATTGTATCTCTCTAAGTAATCATTTTGGGTGCTGTTGATTTGGGTTCTTTGATAGATAGTTAAAAATGAAATTTTTTAAGTATGATGATAGTTCAATTTGAAAGGGGATAGCTTTTTGTAATGGCATTTAGCATCTTCATTATGGTTAAAAGGTGCAACTTTTTGGATATAGTGCTTATAAGAAAGAATTGCAGAATGCAACAAAAGTTGGAACTTTTTATGCACCTGTTTTATGGTTGGTAGATCCTTTTATCTGGTTGGGCTGTTACAACTGAAATAGTTAATTGGGGCATCAAGCTAGTAGCTTTATAGTTTTTGACAATCTAGGTGTTTTTGGTTAGATGTAGTTTGGAGGACTGCTTATGATTTAGAGGTAGCTTAATTACTTAAATTTTTGCATGGAGAACTTGGGTAAGAAGAGAAAGGGAGTAGATATTTCAGTTACTTGTCAAAAAGATGCGAGTCCATTCACAGTAGTCAGGTCACATTTATCGCTTGAGGATTACTCGCGAAGGAAAAAGAAATCTAGGGAAATTGTTATTGAAGATTCTAACTGTTGTAGGAAGAGTGTAATCATAGGAGTAGTCACTGCCCCGGCTTGTGGGAGTGCACGTTCACGGTCACCTGGACGAGGTCTTAAAAGGAAAATAGGTTGCCTTGATTCATTCATTCGTAGCTTTCTTTAGGCACAACTTAATCTATTATCGTGATTGTGTACACGTTCGCGTAATATTATTATGATCCTAATAAATAAATCGAGGTATGCGTTCGCGCAACTTTGACCAAACTTTCTTAATATTAATAAAGCGTGATTAGTTGTGGACATGTACGCGTAATATGATTCTTGGCGCGCCAAACAAAATGAGTACACGTACGCGTGACTCCTTTTAAGATAATTTCAAAATTACGAATAATTAAGCAACTAAAAGCGGTTAAAGGGATAAATGTACATAGGTCCTAAAATGAGTAGTTAAATAATTTATTTAAGCAAGAATAAATTTCTAAGTGACCGTGCTAGAACCACGGAACCCAGGAAAGCCTAACACCTCCCGGGTTAACAGAATTCCTTATCTAGAATTTCTGGTTCGCAGACTTTTAAATAAAGTCGATTTCCTCGATTTGGGATTTTAACATAAATCGGTGACTTGGGACACCAAATAAATTATTCCAAGTGACGACTCTGAAAAATAAATAAAATAATTTCATTTCGATTAATGTCACTTCAATTGGAAAAACTCCATATATCCCCTTTCGGGTAAAAAGGAGGTGTGACAGCATCGAGGTAAGTGTTTGGTCTAACCTTAGCTTGAGGGATTAGGAGTTGTGTCCTATTTTCTATGTGTTATTTGTCAAGTACGACGTATAGGTATGGTGACGAGTATCTATATGTTGGTGTCAAGCATGCCCGTGAGTCTTAAATTGAAATCGTTGTGTTCTTAATAAGTACTACGAATGCTTAAATTGTTGATTTTCTGTGATCGGGCAAGAATTATGATTATTCTCGTGGAAGTTGCTTATGGTTGAGTATTGGTGCTAGTTGAGGTTTCTTTTGTGAAATTAGATGTTGGAACAAGTTTGGTTATATCTGACTCCTTTGCCGGGACGTATTTACTTATATTGTCGATTCCCTTGTCGGGATAGTGTTGTTTCCTTATTGTTTCCTTGTCGGGACTTTTTTCTTGTGATTGGTGTTGAATGGTATACTGGTATCGGGTTACACGCCGCAACAATATTATATTTGGGTCGGGTTGCACACCACAACAACATTATAATTGGATCGCGTTGCACGCCGCAACAGTATTTTTATGATTTGGATCGGTTGCGCGCCGCAACAATAAATGATAAAAGTGGTTATTGATTGGTTGCAACTCCCCTATTCTTTCTGCCGCAAATTTTAGATTGTTCTTTACGCTTTTCTCCTGAGTTACTGTTGGTAATTGATATTCCCCTACAGCATGCCCCCTCCCATCCTTAACTGTACATTTCTGCTTTATTTTCCGCTGTATATTATATAACTGCACAGGTTTATTTGGTACTCTAGTCCTAGCCTCATTACTACTTCGCCAAGGTTAGGCTAGGCACTTACCAGCACATGGGGTCGGTTGTGCTGATACTACACTCTGCACTATGTGCAGATCCCGGAGCAGCAACATTCGGACCTTAGCTTGGGTGGCTGTCTTAAGTCCAGTCGGAGATTCCAAGGTAGTCCTGCAGGCGTCCGCCGGCCCTGGCGTCTCCCTCTATCCTTTCATCCTGTTTCATTTACATATTTCCGAAACAGTGTATTATTTATTTTTTAGATCTTGTTTGTAGTAATTCTAGACTGTCTGTGAAGCGTGACACCAGTTCTGGGTAGATTTTGTTTAAGGTGTTGTATGAGATACATATTCAAATGGTTTATCGTTTCTTCTGCTTGCTTTAAATTTCCGCTATTTATAACTGTTGATTCACACTTGCTAAAGGATTAAAATGGAAAAGGAAGTAATTTGTGCAAATGGTCAGTTTGCCTAGCTTCCACTAGTAGGTGTCATCACGACTCCCGGGGTGGGAAATTCGGATCGTGATAGAACTAGATGTTTAAGAAATATTTTTGCATGTATCAAAAGTATTACTCCACTTAGGATTTATAATTTTAAACATATCCTAACATTTTCACTTATAATTTGTAATTTTAAACTATCATAATATCTTTATAATTTTAAGTATATTTAATATAAAGGTGAAATAAAATTCTTTAGAACCATTTTTTAAAGACTAGAAAGAATAAAAGTATCATATAAAAATGGAATATTGGGAGTTTTTTTTGTTCCTCTATTTGATATTAATTTGTGAAATTTACGTACCCTTCTAACGTGATTTTTATTTATGAGATTTTCTTTATTATAAAGATAAAAATTATTTTCTCTCATGAAAAGAAGGCTATCTTTTTACCATTTTAAAAATTAAGCATACGAAAATTTGTACTCATTATATGAGATTAGGAAAATTATAAGTTGAGAAAATATATGTATTTTTACATAGATATTTTAATGAAATAATAGTGTATGAATTTATTTTAAATGGTACCATATAATCGTAATAGTACGGTGTATAAAGTGTATCAAAAATAAGTTGAATTTTAAGTAATTGAGAAAATTCTTAATTATGTGGGTAATTAATTAATTACCGGGTAACAGGATATTACCTAATTAACTAATAAGATAAAGATTAATAATTTCCCCCAAAAAAACGTGGCAAAAAGAAAACTTACCGAACATGTGACTAAGTAATTATGTAGTCTTACGTGGCAACTAAGATATTAGATATACACCACCTGTCTAATAAATTCAAAGTTTTGGATCACTACTCCATCTTCTCTAACGTTTCCAAGACATCAATGAGATAGAATGCAAATTTCCTACAAAACTCCTCACCCATTATTACTTTTCAAATTTATATTCCAAGTATGGTTTCCAAGAGTACCAGTTACTTCAGTGTTAATATTATTTTTGCTAGTCAAGCCAATTTCTCTAATGGTTATCAAATTTAAAGTGAGATTTTCAATAGCTGTCTTTGATATCTCGAAGGAAGCCAAAACAGTCTGTATTTGAAAATCCTTGCGATTAAGATTTAATGGAGCTAGAGAAGGTCAGTGTTTCTATGTGAATCTCTAGCTCTAACTCAAGTACTTACCCATTGTTTGGTAGCAGATTATGCTTAACGTAGATTAAAAATAAGTATTGCTTGTGATTTAACTTTTATTCTTTTGGTATTTATAAAAGATTATGTATACCACTTGAAGTTGTACCATGTTCCTGCTGGATATATATTTGATTGTGTTCATTGTTTAGAAGTTGAATGGAAGCAACTTTGACATGCCGCAAATGTAGGTGATGCGGAAATAGAGCTCATCTTTTACCTTAAACATGGAAGTGAAAGCAGATGTTAGTAATAACTACTCAACCATTGCTTACTGCATAGATTGCAATGAAGAAGCACGGTACAATCTTTCCCAAGAATATCATACGGATTTTTCCCTACTCCAGGTATGTTAAGGCTATCCCTTCTTTCTTTTTGGCATGATCCGTACGATACAAATGAAACGAGAAAATGCACAACTTTCATAATTGACTATATTCAGAGAAGTATTAGAGGTGCATATGTTCTTGAATTCCCATGTGTCCTATTATTTTATCATCTGTTCATGGGTCTCAGAAAATATGTAAGTTAATGAAGTTTGTTTCATGATATTACTCAGAGGTATAATAGCCTTTTGACACTTCGAAAGATTTTACTGACGTACGTTTCACGCATTGCATTCATTTATACATGTACATTGACCCATGACCAGATGGCATTATATACGCGTATATATGTATATTATATTTATATGGGATATGGGAAAAGGTTACGACGTTATATACGTACCACCACCTGATCAGCTGGTATACGTTGACGATTTGCCTACAGTGGCCGAGATGATATGATGGGATGTCCTCAGAGGCGTGATGATATTATGGCGTTATATATATATATATATATATATATAGGAAAGGTTATGGCGTTATATACGCACCACCACCCGATCAGCTGGTATACATTGATGATTTTGCCCACAGTGGTCTAGATGATATGATGGGATGCACTCAGAGGCTTGATGATGTTATGTACGTACAGATCTATGCATCATATGACATTTATATGCATGTGCATAACATTATAGATATTTCATAATTTACAGAGTTACCTAGACTTACAGGTTAAGTCATTTACTCCATGTTTCTTCGAGGTCTTTTATATACTTATTTATGTGTCTTACGTACTCAGTACATTATTCGTACTGACGTCCTTTTGTTGGGGACTCTGCATTCATGCCTGCAGGTATAGAAAAACAGTTTGACGAACTTTCATAGTAGACGAGATTGGCTTCAGCGAAGGATCGGTAAAACTCTACCTCATTCGGAGTGCAGCCGAGTCTATGAGTCATTGTGTCAGAAGTTTTCTACAGAATTATGGGTAGGCCAGTACCCTGTCCCATTTGATGCCAAATGATCTTAGAGGCTTTGTAGACAGAGGTTCATTTTGTACAGTATGTCAGATGCCTTGACGGCCCAAATGTATTCATGTTTTAAGGAAAAGGGTTAAATGATATAGTGTTTTCTCACTTACAATTGTACATACTAGATGTGGCCATGTTGGCCCATGATAGTCACAAAAAGAAGAAATGAGTTACAGAGTGGTTCGCTCGGGCCAGTGCGGCATCGGGTGCCAGCCACGCCTCCCTAGGTTTGGGGTGTGACAGTCTCTCACCAACTGGAATATACGCAAGGCTGCCCATACTAGTTGACTTTCTACTCAAAGCGTCAGCCACCACATTGGCCTTCCCGGGATGATACAAGATGGTGATATCATAGTCTTTCAATAGCTCTAACCACCTTCTCTGCCTCAAATTGAGCTCCTTTTTCTTGAACAAATACTGCAAGCTCCAGTGATCCGCGAACACTTCACATGACACACCGTAAAGATAGTGCCTCCATATCTTCAACGCATGAACAATGGCTGCCAACTCTAGATCATGAACAGGGTAATTCTTCTCGTGGATCTTCAGCTGCCGTGAAACATATGCAATTACCTTGCCACCCTGCATCAATACCGCACCAAGTCCAATACGAGATGCCATGCAAGTAAATGTTAGGCGCCATCACGGTCCCTATGGTGGGAATTCCGGGTCGTGGCACGAACATAACTTAAGCACCTCAAAATGATATTTTTGGTCTAGTGACCTCTTAATCCCGAAACCTTCCAATTTTCTTCTTCTTTTCTTTTAATCCCTTTGATTCCACAAATCCATTCTATAATAGAGAACAAGAGTATACTAAGTTTCTAAAAATATATTAGTTTCCAAGTCTATCTCCTTAATAAGTGGTACACTCAATAAGTCTTCTGAACATACATTTGGAAATTCATTAATAATCATAAAGACTAATTCAATAGTCGATTACTCTACTGTGGTACCCCAATTTATAGTTAAATAAATACATAATCTTACTTATCATGTCTAGAATCTTTATTGACAAGGTAGCTTTGCCTAGAGGCATACCAAATGAATCCTCTATACTAGGCTCAATCAAAATAGAAAATTCGACAATCTTTCATGGCAAGCAAGTGTAGGGAAATACAAAGTCGACTAATCCAAGCCCAAGATAACCTAAAGTTAACCATGCTAAGTTATCACAAGTTCATATGTGTATCACAACTCTGAACCCTATGCACATATATCTTATAGATCGTTCCAATAGTAAAACTCTCCCACTTAGGCTAAAACCAAATGATAGATCCAAGTACTCAAATCTTTGTTTTTTTAAATCTTCATATACAACTCATAAAACACAACATATCCTCTTATCCTCAATTATATATTTTATCAAACACAACATATGATAATAAAACTGTACAAACTGATTACTTTTCTCAAAGATAGTCATGTCATTTCATTTTTTTTTCTCAACTTCATTTAGTATTCATCTATTTCGTTCCGATGAGTGGCAGTCTCACTACTCCATGTATAATTCCACTATGTGCTAAGTTTCATGCTTTAACTTTTTAGTATATTGGTGCATAACCACATACACAAGTATTATTTTCTCTTACAATCTAGAATTCCTATACGACTCTCACCATCAACAGGTTTTGCATCGCGCAGTACTACTACTATGCTTATACTCAATGCACTTGAAATATATAGTCTTACATCATGGTCACACTTATAATGTCACCATTACAATATCACTAATAATACTAAATCACTTCAAGAGGCATTTAGCATATAACCATATAAGTACTTTCTTAAAAATATCCTTCACAATCAATCCTAACAAGCTAGAGCTAGCTAAGCTATTACATTAAAATTATTACTTTCCTGCTCAACTATTTCCCTCTATTGATCAAGCTCATAAAGGAGAGTTGTACACATAACCTCGAATGTTGAATAAGTTACTCTTAAGCAAAAATTATATCCTTGGACCACTTTACAAATTAATGTCCAAAATATTGGCTAACCCTCGAAGTTCTTTTAAAAAAAGAGTTTGGGCAAGGTTTCTTTAGAAATAAGCTATCCCAAAATTTACAATTTTTTTGTTCTTCCAATCTCATCAACAACCGAAGCACATAATATCCCATGTACCGAAGGCAACTCTTAGTTGCACTATTTTCAAACTTCCAGTGTTGTCTAACAAAGGAGGATATGCGTATCCTAGTCGTCTACGAAAAGACATTCCAAGGTTCAACTTGATTTAGCTCAATGCATGAATAATAAATGAAAGAAGAGAAAACATCCTAGATGTTCAGTAGCCTCAAGGTCATAAGTATGGACGTCTACATACCCATGAACAAGACTCTACTAAACAGTGCTCCATGACCTAGGACTTAAAGCCTATGCTCTGATACCAACTTTGTCACGTTCCAAATTCTCCCTTAGACGTGAATGGCGCCCAGCTAACACCACCTACCCAACAAACCATAATTTCATATGTTATCTATTAATTTGCAATATTTGATTAATTAAATGAGTATCCAAATAATCTGATAATTAATTATGAACAATTAATATCTCAAAATATTAAATTAAAAATCTAGCCCAAATTCTACACTAGACCATGGAGCATCTAAGAGAATTACAAAAGACATCATATGAATAAATGATAAAGATTTTTCTGGCAGCCTCTAGGAATAATGCGACAGCCCACCTGAATAACTGAAATAACTCTAGCGAACTCGTCAGCGATTAGCTCCGTCTTCACCAATAGTATTTGCATAGACATGCAGGTAAGGAGTGAGTTATATGTAAATATAACCAGTAAGATCTTCGATCCACCACTCTTAATACCTCTAGAAAAAGTGTTAGACAATACAGATGTCACACCTCCTTTTTACACCTACATCCCGCAAAAGGGCGTAAAGGAGTTTCTCCAATTAAAGGACAATCGGAACGGGATTTAATTATTAATCATTCAGAGTCGCCACTTGGGATATTGATGGTGTCCCAAGTCACCGGTTGCATCCCGAACCAAGGAAAATATGACTCTGTTAACAGTCCGCGAACCAGAAATCCGAGTAAGGAATTCTATTAACCCGGGAGAAGGTGTTAGGCATTCCCGAGTTTCGTGGTTCTAGCACGGTCGCTTAACTGTTGTATTTGATCTTATCTGATTTCAATACATGCTAGCTTATGTGTGCCTTCTATTCGTAAATCGCTTTTTATCATTATTTATTTTAAAAGAACTGCGACGTCGTGAAAACATGTTTCAAACCACGTCACAATCAATGCACCCATGGTTGTCAACACATTTCGACTTCGTCGAGATTTGAATTTGGGTCACATCAATGCGCACCCGAGTTTAAGGAAGTAATTTAATTAAATCGCGCCTAAGGTTTTCACGTAATATTATTCTGGGGAAGACCGTGGAGTTCGCTAAATGGCCATCTCAAATTCTAATCATTTTTAATAACCAATTATTGAGGGCCCCACATTTATTTATTTTGTGTGGTAAGGCCCGTCTCGATTTGTAAACCTCTTTTCTATCATTATTTATTTTTAAGATTACGATGTCGCGAAAACACATTTCAAACCACGTCGCAATCAATGCACCCGCGGTTATCGACACATTTCGGCTTCATCGAGATTTGGATTTGGGTCGCATCAATGCGCACCCGAGTTTAAGAATGTAATTTTATTAAGAGCGTGCTTAAAGATTCTAACGTATTGTTATTTTGGGAAAGGCGGTGAAATTCACTAAACATCCTTTCCAAGTCTACGCAATGAAATAATTGTGTTGTTAACTACTTGAGGATTCTAATTGATTAGGCCTACAATTTGTTGAATTTGAAGTTGAAAATCCGAACGAAAATACTGAGCAAATGGACCCTGAGCTCACAAAACCCGACCAGACCAAGGCTGCGGACACGGCCCCTTAGAGCACATTGCGTCAGGCACAAAGCCAGCCCAAAACTTGGCTTGCATTTGCACAGCCCAGGAATTGAATCCTCGGGCCCCTTTTGATTTAACTAAATTCTTGGACCTCCTACCAGAATGCCAGGCCCAAAACTAACCCAATATGAGGCTATTAAGCATGGGATTTACCACCCCAAACTTAAAATCAACCATGCGTATAGACTACAAATCAACTGCAACTTTTGCAAATTTAATTTCAGCATACTGTGAAACTTAAGCAGATAGAAAATGACAAATGTATAAGCATGAAATACTCAATTTAAATAACCCCCACCCTGAACTATATACATGAACCTGAATACCTAATTGTCCACTTACTAACTACAATAATCAAAACCATGCTGGACAATTCATCAATCTCAATTATACAATTCAGTTATTGGCTTGAATCAGCACCAATTAAATCAATTAGTAACAGTCAGACAATTTTAACAAATTAAACTATGAAAGGGTAATCAACAGACAATGTTTCTTGGGCAACAGAATTCAGTAACATTCTCATTGTTCTTCACTTCAAACTTGGCTTCACATAGATGAGTGTCAAGGAAATGTACCTGAGAATTGCAATGAGAATAGAGAAAAGGAGAGAAATCAGCTATTTTCAGCAGCAACAAACAACAAACCCAGCAATGCTACACCACAGACACACAGGCAGATTGTTTTGAAACTCAAAAATGTAAGCCAATTCCTACAGATCAGTCTAACACACCCCTGTACCTCACAACTGAAGTCCAAAACTAGTAATGAGACTCTGAAACTGTTTCAGATTTCCATATTTTGATGTTTTATTTTTTGAATAACTTCAGAATTGAAATGCTAGCTAAAAAACAGAATGAATGCTCAAATTAAGACTTAGGGCTCAAGGCAGAAGATCTGAGAGCCGACCCCCTTTCCCAAGACATCTAATGCCCTTTTATAGGCAACCCTAAAGAGAATAAACTAAGTTCTGATTTTCTAATTAGTCCCTCTCTATTTTTACTTTGGTCCCTCTATTTTTATCTTGCTAAACAAGTAACTGTAGTGTACTTATTAAGATTTACACTTGAAACCCATTCTAGAAGGTCCTAAAGAATTCCTCTACCCATACAATACCCATACTGCCCTTCCCTATACCTTGATATTACTAATCCTATCAGAACTACCCTTTTCCATACCCAGATTACCCCTGGAAGCCTTTCAGAATCACTGACCCTACCCTTATCCTTAATAACTAAACCCAATACCCGAACCCAGTCTGAAACTAACTAAAATCAATTAAATAGCAATCAGAAACCAACTAAAATTAATCACCTAACAATCAGAAACCAACTAAAATTAATCACCTAACAATCAGAAACCAACTAATCCGACTGATTGACCCAATTATGTTCAATTAACCAACTCAAATAAACTAAACGAAAATAAATTGTGCTTAAGCTACCATGATTAACATTAAAAGAACCTAAACTAATTATTAAACCATGAAATTATAATCATTCAACCAACTAACAAACTCAGAATCAACAGTATTTGACAGAACCTAAACTAGCACAGTTAAACCAAAAAATTAACAGGACAATAATGAAAACAATGACTGTAAATAATATTTTAATCATGCGAGTAAAAGAAGCAGTAAAAGAAAGAAAAGAAAAACTCACAAAGGTCAAAGGGGTTCCGACCAGTCATAACATCTAAATCCTTTCAGATTTTTGACGCGTAACATCCCTAACCATGTGTTCTTACACGAGAACACATGGTTAAGGGTGCTACGGTTCGAAATCAAAAGGATTTGATTTTAGGGTTTGGACCGCGATTCTTAGATCTAAGATTCGGGTCGTTTTGGGGTGATTTGAAAGAGAACAACCACAGATTAATGTTGAGGAAGGGCTAGGGGTTGTAGGGTGTGATTTTGGGCAGATTCGGACAAACTGTCACTTGGCCGGAAAACTTCAAATCAAGATTCGAAGAGTTTCGGCCTTATTCGTGGCAAACCATCGGGTGTAATAGAAAGAGGAGGGTGAGGGGAACCCATGGTGTTAATTTCAGGGTGAACGGCGTAGTTCGCGTTCACCGCCGGCAAGGAATTTTAGGGCGGCGCGGATTAGGGTTTGGGGAGAAGGGGTGGGGTGAGGAAGACGATGTAAATGGGGGTAGGGGGTCTGGTTTGGACACTTAAATACCTGAAACCTCGTTAGTTCCGGACCGTTGGATTGATGAGATCCAACGGTCCTGATCCAAGGGCCCTGAAACGACGCCGTTTCATTTTAAAGAGGGGGGCGGACCGGGTATGGACTTGGGTTGGACTCCCTTTTCAAAGTTTAATGCGTTTGGGCCGGAAATATTTTGTGTATTTGGCCCAAAATTCCGGATCTCAAACAAGCTCACTTCCATTATATATTTGTCATTTTTCTTTTTTGCAATTTTGTATTATTTTTTTTTTTTTTGTATTTATTTTCTGATTTTTCAAAGATGTGAAATTAAACTAACAATTAAGCTAAAACCAATTAATGCCTAAAATTAACTTAATAACTATTTGCGACTGTTTCTCAATTAAAATAATAAAACGCTAAAGTAAACTATTTTTGTCATTTTCTTCACATCCTATTCTAAAACAAGTTAATGCTTAATTAGTACTAAAGTATAAAATTAAATCCTAAATGAAAAATAAATACGTATTTTTGTTTGGGATTTTGGGAATTATTCATATATAGGGCAAAAATCACGTGCTCACAGCTGCCCCTCTTTGCTCGGAAACACGAAAGGTTTCTGGGAAAAGACAAGCGAGCAAATACGAGCAATTTTTGCCCGTTCGAAAATTCCGTGTGAAGCATTTTGAAAAGCTTGACCGCATCCTGCTTCGGAGGTTGCCTACATATCCTGGGCTAAACAGGAATCAGGTCAGTGTAGTTCAGGAGTGTCTGGTAGTTGGGACTACCAGGAACTGTGACTGCACTGTGCTTGTTGTTGTTACTGCTGCTGACCTCCCTTATTACATCATGTCAAAGATAAAGAAGCTAAACTAAATATGCTCTATGAATTATAAAAATCCTATCTAAATTCTTCAAACTTGCTCTTGAACTTCCTTGTTGCCTTGTTCTTTCTCGACAAAAATCCATGTTGCTATTCCCTGGTTGACTGAGATGTTATTCCCTTTCTCCCCACTGCTGAACTTAAATAAACTCGAACTTGAATGTATTCCTCTGTTATTCAGGCGGGCTCCTGGCTTCCGAACTTAAAATTGAAACTACTCCTCTATTATCCAGGCGGGCTCCTGACTACTGAAATTCAAAATACGTGTCTCCGTTCTCCAGGCGGACTCCTGCCTTCCCAAAACTTGAACTGTGTGTCTCCGTTCTCCAGGCGCACTCCTGATTGCTAAATTTAAACTGTATGTCTCCATTCTTCAGGCGGACTCCTGACTACTGAAATTCAAAATACGTGTCTCCGTTCTCCAGGCGGACTCCTGATTGCTAAAATTAAAACTGTATGTCTCCATTCTTCAGGCGGACTCCTGACTGCTAAATTTCAAAACGCATGTCTCTGTTCTCCAGGCGGACTCCTGATTGCTAAAATTAAAACTGTATGTCTCCATTCTTCAGGCGGACTCCTGACTACTGAAATTCAAAATACGTTTCTCCGTTCTCCAGGCGGACTCCTGATTACTTGCATTTATTCTAATCATGCGAACTTCGCGACCAAGTTCCATTCCTCTTATGTACTTCATTATTATTTTTTTTAATCAAACCGCACTTTGCGGTCAAACCTGATTACTGCTTGCTTTTCCTTCTTGGAGAATTCCTCCTCACCGACTAGCTTTCTGCCCCTGTTACAATCAAAGAAAATTTCGTCAGTTAAAAATGGTGATTAGTTGATGGCATTCATGCTGAAATATCCTTCCCCCGCATTGCTTTGTGTTGACTGATTTCCCCATACTGTTCCTGAACCGCTTGACTTTCTGAAACCTTTGTTTGAGCTTTTGCCTTTCCCACGACAATTCCCAATCATTTCCCCGATGAAACTTCCGTTAATTCCCCCAATTTCTGACCACCTGAATGCTTTTATACCCCTATTGTTGTCTCATCTTTCCGACCTTCTTGCCTGAACCTTCACATTTCCCATAACATTTCCCAAATATTCTGCCGATGTAACTTCCGGCAACTTCCTCTATTCCATCATGTTGTTTTGACATGCTCTGACCACGTTGTGCTTTACAATTCCGGAAGATGGTAGTGAGCTTTGAAGTCCCTCCTGCCCGCTTTGGCCAAACTAGCACTGGAATATCTCTACTAAATAAAACCCTCAACAGAAAATGAAATGCAACGATTTTTGAGTTAAGGATAAAAACAATCCAAAACCAGATGACTGTTTTTAGAAAGAGAAGGAAAAGAAACTTATCTGAGCGAGACGACTGGTACCCATGGTCATGAAATGCATTTTGGATTAACCGGCCCAATCTGTCCAAATATCCAGCTTTCAATTGCCATACTTTGCTGCGCAGAACCTCTATCAATTGTTTGAATTACCCATACCTTACCCTTGTTTTTCCGCGGTACCTCGAAACATTCTTCCTCCCATAAACCTTTTGCCTTTTAACCATCTTCCAACTCAATTTCGCCTCAAGGTGCCCGCGAGGGTTTTCACCAATAAGACTTTCTCGTTTATTTTTCTCTCAGCTCCCGTCGCCTTACGGTGCCCGCGAGGGTTTTCACCGATAAGACTCTCTCATTTTGCATTCGTTTTCTTTTTTTTTTTCGCTTGAATCAGAGTGTCGCCGCTGACACGAATTACCGTCACCTGCTCGACCTGGCATTTCTTAGAGATTGATCAAAAGGTCTTTCTTTGGACCGTAATGTAGGCTTTTGGATAGGGTTAGAAAGAAAGGGTATAAAAGGCTCAAAACAATTTCAAAATGGGTTGAAATTACAACTTTCGGAATCCAACTTCTCACAACAACCACAATTTCTGTCCCAGTTTCTTGCTTGGGGACTTTTGGATTTTTGTTTTGGTATGAATGAACCTCAGAGAGGCTGCCTACGTACCCTTTCGGGATCAAGTCAAACGTAGTTCACTGTATTTAACTTTTGTTGTTCTGATTTTCTTTCTTTCCTTTTCTTTCGTTTTTCTTTCTCTTCCCTTTCTTCTTTTTTTTCTCTTTTTCTTCTTTTCTTTCTTTTCTTTCTTTTCTTTTCTTTCTTTCTTTTCTTTTCTTTCCTTATTTTCTTTTCTTTCTTTTCCTTTTGTTTTTCTCTTCTTTCCTTTATGTTCGGCACCCGTGTTCTCTGATAGTGCCGATGATTCCGAAAGAGGGGTACGAAAAATAAGTAAGGCTCGACGGGGATAACAATGGATAAGAGTGTTTGGATAGCAGGACAAAATGCCTTCATCATTTCAATCTTTAGATATTCCAAATAAAAACAAATACATTCAGAAAATAAAGGAATCATACATAATATCTCTTGACCGCATCGGAATTGATAGCCATTTCTACACACTTTCCTTCCACATTGGTCAAATACAATGCTCCGTTAGACAACACTCTGGTTACTATAAATGGTCCCTGCCAGTTTGGGGCAAATTTTCCTTTTGCCTCAGCCCAATGAGGCAAGATCCGCCTCAATACTAATTGCCCGACTTCAAATTTCCTTGGACGTACCTTCTTGTTGTATGCTCTCGCCATTCTTCGCTGGTACAATTGGCCATGACACATTGATGCCAATCTTTTCTCGTCGATCAAACTCAACTGCTCAAGACGGCTTTTCACCCATTCATCATCATCGATCTCAGCCTCTGCGATGATTCGCAGAGATGGGATTTCCACTTCTGCAGGTATTACTGCCTCGGTACCGTATACCAATGAGTAAGGAGTCGCCCCGACCGAGGTATGCACGGTGGTGCGATATCCTAACAATGCAAAAGGCAATTTCTCGTGCCATTGTCTAGATCCTTCAACCATCTTCCGGAGTATTTTCTTTATGTTCCTATTGGTCGCTTCAACCGCACCATTTGCCTTGGGACGGTACGGAGTAGAGTGCCTGTGAGCAATCTTAAACTGCTCACATGTCTCCTTCATCAAATGACTATTAAGATTAGCCCCATTATCTGTGATGATTACCTTTGGGATCCCAAACCGACAGATGATATTTGCATGCACGAAGTCAACTACAGCCTTCTTGGTCACAGACTTGAATGTCTTCGCTTCCACCCATTTGGTAAAATAATCTATAGCTACCAAGATAAACCTGTGCCCATTTGATGCTGCTGGATCAATTGGCCCAATAACATCCATGCCCCATGCAACAAAAGGCCATAGTGCGGATATCGTATGCAATTTTGATGGTGGAGAATGAATCAAATCTCCATGTACTTGGCATTGATGACACTTACGCACAAAACGGATACAGTCCCGCTCCATCGTGAGCCAATAATAACCCGCTCGGAGAATCTTCTTTGGTAGGACATACCCACTCATATATGGTCCACAAACTACGGAATGCACCTCAGTCATGATAGTTGTGGCCTGCCGTGCATCTATACATCTCATCAACCTGAGATCTGGCATTCTTTTGTACAGTACCCCTCCACTAAGGAAAAACCCACTTGCCAACCGCCGAATTGTTATTTTCTGATCACCGGTGGCCTGCGTTGGATATATTCCCGCTTTGATGTACTCTTTGATATCATGGAACCACGGCTCTCCATCAATTTCCTCTTCTATCACATTACAGTAAGCATGCTGATCACGGACCTGAATCTGCAACAGATCAACATAAGCCTTATCTGGATGGTGCAACATTGACGCCAAAGTAGCCAAAGCATCATGCAGACACTGCCGATACGGTATAAGCTTCAAGTCCCGTGTTTCCCACTCCCCTTGAATCTGGTGTACTAGTAGGTCTGAGTCGCCCATGACCAAGACTTCCCGTACACCCATGTCCACAGCTAATCTCAATCCCAATATGCACGCCTCATATTCTGCCATGTTGTTTGTACAGTAGAAACAAAGCCGAGCTGTAACAGGGTAATGCTGACCTGTTTCCGAAATAAGTACTGCTCTTATTCCCACGCCCTTCATATTTGCAGCCCCATCAAAGAAAAGTTTACATCCCGCCTTCTCAGCTTGTTCCAATTCATCAATGTGCATCACCTCTTCATTAGGGAAATAGGTTTTCAAAGGCTCATAATCTTCATCAACGGGGTTCTCAGCCAAATGATCGGCTAATGCCTGTGCTTTCATGGCAGTCCGTGTCACATATATAATGTCAAATTCTGTAAGTAAAATCTGCCACTTAGCAAGCCTTCCTGTGGGCATGGGTTTTTGGAAAATATACTTCAATGGGTCCAAGCGAGATATGAGGTAAGTAGTGTAGGATGACAAGTAATGTTTCAACTTCTGTGCCACCCAAGTTAGGGCACAACACGTCCTTTCCAGATGAGTATACTTAACCTCGTAAGATGTGAACTTCTTGCTGAGATAGTAGATAGCCTGCTCCTTTCTGCCTGTAACATCGTGCCGCCCCAGTACACAGCCAAATGAACTGTCCACAACTGTCAGATATAGAATCAAAGGCGTCCCTGGTTCTGGCGGAACCAACACAGGTGGGTTTGACAAATACCCCTTTATCTTATCAAAAGCCTCCTGACATTCATTAGTCCATTTGACCGCAGCATCTTTCTTCAACAACTTGAAAATTGGTTCATAAGTTGCCGTGAGCTGAGCAATGAACCTGCTGATATAGTTCAATCGTCCCAACAAACTCATCACCTCGGTTTTGTTTCTTGGAGGTGGAAACTCCTGAATAGCTTTGATCTTTGACGGGTCTAATTCAATACCCCGCCGGTTGACTATAAATCCCAACAACTTCCCAGACGGCACCCCGAAAGCACATTTCGCAGGATTGAGCTTAAGATTGTACCTGCGCAGCCTTTGAAAGAATTTTCTCAAATCTCTGACATGGTTGGATTGCTGTCTAGACTTCACGATCACATCATCCACGTATACCTCGATTTCCTTATGTATCATATCATGGAAGATGGTTGTCATGGCCCTCATATAAGTTGCCCCAACGTTTTTCAAACCAAAGGGCATGACTCGATAACAATATGTTCCCCATGGCGTGATGAATGCCGTCTTTTCTGCATCTTCCTTGTCCATTAGAATCTGATGATAACCCGCATAACAATCCACAAAAGAGCCAATATCATGTTTGGCACAATTGTCGATCAGTATATGGATGTTGGGCAATGGGAAATTATCTTTTGGACTTGCCTTGTTAAGGTCTTGATAATCGATGCACACCCTGGTCTTGCCATCTTTCTTTGGCACAGGTACGACATTAGCTAACCAAGTGGGGTACCGTGTCACCTGAATGACTTTTGCCTCAAACTGCTTGGTAATCTCTTCTCTGATTTTCACACTTATGTCCGTTTTGAACTTTCTCAACTTCTGTTTGACAGGGAGGAGTGTTGGATCAGTGGGCAATTTATGAACCACCAAATCGGTGCTTAGACCCGGCATATCATCATATGACCATGCAAAAACGTCTTTGTACTCATGCAATACTTTAATTATCTCCTTCTTGAGTTGTGGCTCCAAAAACACTTATTTTAGTTTCCCGTACATTGTCTTGGTCCCCCAGATTAACTGCTTCTGTGTCATTTAGGTTAGGTTTGGGTTTTTCTTCAAAGTGACTTAATTCTTTACTAATTTCCTCATAAGCTTCATCATTGTTACAATCCACCCCCTCGTCACACTCGATCTCTTGTATTATTACTTCTGAACTAGATTGGCTTTTAAAACTGGGCCGAAGATTCCTCATGCATGTCATGTCATTGATATCAGCATAAAAAGAACTATACAAAGAAAAAAGAAAAGAAAATGGGAAGAGAATTAGGGACGAAGAAAATTGCATTTCATTAAACGTAAAGACAACAAGGTTTTAACTCATCCAAACGGACGGAACATAGCAACTGGATTACAAACCCTGGAATAATCCAGGTGACAAAAAGGAAAACAAAACCCACTACCACGACTCCCTCCGAACTGGAAGAGGAGTAGCTTCCCACTTGTTGATGTTAGCACGTGGTCCGATGTACTGTATGTCTGCTCTGCTTGACCCTTCCCCGGCCTCAACCATGTTTACTTCAGCAAATACTTTCTCAAACGCCTTATCCAAATTCCCCTCCGCCTCAATTAACGACCCTGATATCTTTGCCAATGACTGTTTCTTGATACCCGGCCTGACGAAGGACCTGGACAATCGGGGAATTGGTTTAGGGAGCACCCAAGCCTTCTTCTTTGATTTACGGGCCTTTCTGACATCTACCGCTGTTGGTTTGAACCCTAACCCGAAGGTATCCAGATTTTTGGGCAAGGACACAGGTTGAGTGATGCCCTGCAGTTCAACCCCCAAACCTTTCCCGGGCACGAACCCGTTATTCAGCATTTCTGACACTACCATGACGATCGCAGATGACACCCTGGGACATGGCACGCTTTTACCCTCAGGCACCCTACTCACCGGTCGAGGATCTGATACACCCATGGCCCCTTATCATCTTCGGTCTCTATAAAGGGTACAATGGCATCATTCATGGCGCATGTGGGATCTTCCCCATGTAACACAATTTCTTGTCTGTCCCACTCGAATTTGATCATTTGGTGCAGTGTGGAGGGCACGGCTTTTGCCGCATGAATCCACGGTCGACCCAACAAAAGATTATAGGATACTGCAGCATCCAACACCTGAAATTCCATCGTGAACTCGACTGGGCCAATAGTCAATTCGAGTACAATATCCCCTACTGTGTTTGTTCCCCCTCCATCGAACCCTCGAACACAAATGCTATTTTTGCGGATTCTATCCTCATCAATCTTTAACTTGTTCAATGTGGATAACGTGCAAATATTAGCGCTCGACCCGTTATCGATTAGTGCCCGAGTAACCATTGAACCTTCACATTTGACCGTCAAATACAGAGCCTTGTTGTGTTCTGTGCCTTCCATAGGCAATTCATCATCAGAAAATGCTACCCTGTTCACTTCAAAGATCTTGTTGGCAATTGTCTCTAAATGGTTCACTGAAATTTTGTCAGGCACATGAGCCTCATTCAATATCCTCATTAAAGCTCGGCAGTGCTCCTCGGAGTGAATTAATAACGACAATAACGAGATTTGGGCCGGTGTTTTTCTCAGTTGTTCAACAATGGAATAATCTTGTACTTTTATCCTTTTCAGAAACTCTTCTGCCTCTTCTTCCGTTACAACTTTTTTAACTGGCACTGGATTGTCTTTTGCGCCCTTAGCCTTTCTCAACTCCTCGGTAGCGAAACAACGTCCCGACCGGGTTAGTCCTTGTGCTTCACAACTCTCTTCCTCAATTTCCTTTCCTTTGTATGTCACCACTACCTTGTCATATTTCCACGGTACGGCTTTGCTATCAACCATGGGTAACTGGACTACCGGTTTTATGACAACCGGTTCTACATAAGTTCCCTTCACGACCACCACGGGCGCTGATACTGACCCTGGTACCACTATCTTTACTGGCTCCTGCTTTTTCTCAGACACAAAAAGGGCCTACCCCATTACTAATACTGGCTTGTCTTTTATTGCTTTTAACTGAACCACTGGCCTTGCACTCACTGTCTTTTTTTTGGCTTCCGTAGAACGAATCCCATAACCACCTGCGAAGGTTTCTTAGGCTCTGACTCTTATGTATCAGTTCGATCATGTTGGCCTCATAATGCGCTGGTAATGGGTTTTGATTGATGTTCGGGGCCTCTGGAGCCTGTACCTCAATACGGCGATTATCAATGAGCTCTTGTATCGCGTTTTTCAATTTCCAACACTTTTCAGTATCGTGCCCCGACATCCCTGAGCAGTACTCGCAGCTAACAGAATGGTCCAGGTTTCTGGGAAAGGGGTTTAGTGTTTTTGATTCAATTGGGGTCAACATCCCCAACTGTTTTAGTCTGTGGAAGAGGGCAGTGTAAGATTCTCCCAGCGGAGTAAATGTTTTTCTGTTTGGGGCTTTCTCACTTCTAAAGGCTTGGTTTGGGCGGAAGCTGGTTCCTGGTCTGTTTGCCCTGGGAGGTGGATAGGTGTTTTGTGGGAGTGGATGTGTGTTTTGGGGTTCGGTGCACGCCATTGCGAGTGCACCGGAGGCTGAGTGTAGGTCTGGGCGTGGTGAATAGAAAAGTGTGGTTCTGGTGGTGGATAATAGTGTTGCGGAGGGCCATATGGGATATATTGGTAATTTGGGTGGTGAGGTCTGGGTTGGTTGTAGTAGGGTGGAGGGTTATTAGGCCTGGACCAAGCACTAGCCTCAACTGCAGCAACTTCTTCTTTCTTCTTTTTCCCAAGCACACCACCAGTACCGCTTTGGATGGCCTGGGTGGTTGCTTTCAACGCCGAGTAGCTCAATATCTTGTTAGATTTCAATCCTTCTTCAATCATGGCTCCCATCTTTACCACTTCATTAAACGACTTTCCGACAGATGTCACTAGATGACCAAAATAGGTAGGTTCTAATGTTTGCAAGAAGTAGTCTACCATCTCACTCTCCCTCATGGGAGGATCAACCCTTGCGGCTTGTTCCCTCCAGCGGAAACCAAACTCTCTAAAACTTTCCCCAGGCTTCTTTTCCAGTTTCAACAATGACAGACGATCGGGTACTATCTCGAGGTTATATTGAAAATGGCCAATGAATGCCTAGGCCAAATCATCCCATGTATACCATCGGCCGGGTCTTGCCTCGTGTACCATTCTAGTGCTGATCCGCTCAGGCTTTGACCGAAATATGCTATCAACAACTCATCCTTTCCCCCGGCACCTCTCATTTTGCTTCAGAAACCACGCAGATAGGCTACTAGGTCACCGTGCCCCTCATACAAGTCAAACTTCGGCATTTTAAACCCCGCAGGCAACTGTACATCAGGAAAAGAGCACAAATTTTTGTATACGACACTAACTTGGTTTCCTAAACCATGCATGTTCCTGAAGGATTGCTCCAGGCTTTTGACTTTACGAATCACCTCCTCTTGTTCTGCATTCTTAACTGGTTTCTCAACTTCTCCCGGGATTTCAAAATGGGGAGAGTAGGTATACGGCTCAGGCGTTTTGAAGGTGGGTTTGGGAGGGTAATATTGGGTGTCGTGAGCTTGGAATAGCGGCTCACTGGATGATCTATGTATGAGGGGAACCATGGGTGGTGGAGGGTTTTGTTTGGAGGGTGGAGCTGGGGGAGCGTATGACGTGGTACCATAACCCTGGGCCTGATAAGGGAAAGCTGAAGATGTGTGGGGAGTGGTAGGCTCCTGAGCTTGAGCCAGGGGTGGGATGTAAGATGGGTTGGCAGGATATAGTGGTGCTGGGTGTCCCTGCGACCATGCCCGATGCATTTCAGCCATTTGTGCCTTTAATTTCCTCATCTCTTCTTTCATAGCGCCCACATCTGTTACCTCAACCTCATTCGAAGGGTCTACGATGCTGATTTCCGAATCCTGCCCTGTTATTTTTATTTGATCTTTTGACCGGGTGTTGTATGGATGGGTTTCCAGAATTGCCAATCAACTAACCACCTGCCTGGGCTCACACATTTAGACAACCACTTTGTTAGCGATTAGGTCTCAACAGATTTAACAACCACACGTTTGTCATGAATGCACTTATACAGTTAATCCTTTCTATCATGCGTTTGCTCGATTGCATGCGTCATCCCGGTCATTTTATTTCTTGTTTCGTTTTTCTTCTCTTCGCCTTATCCCTCTCTTGTGCTTTTTCTTTTCTCTCTCTTGTTTTTCCGCTCTTTTCTTTCTTCCCCTTTTTGTTTTTTCTTTCCTCCTCTTTTGTTTTTCCACTCTTTCTTTCTTTCTCTCTTTTTCGGTTTTCCTTCTATTTTCACTTTCATTCTTTTTGTTTTCCTTTTGGTTATGGTCGAATCCTATGGAGATTGCCTACGTATCGTGACCTCGCACGAATCAGACCAAGCGTAGTTCGTGAAGATAAATGTGAAAACAAGGGTGGAAATAAAATGCTCAACTTTCATTAATAAACAGACTCTTACAAACTTGACATCTTTGTAAAGAAACTAACAAACGCAATCTGACAGCAAACCAAAAACTCTAAACCTGCAAACATACTCAATTCAGAAAGGTAACGGACGTACAAAAGACTAACTCGAAATGGTAGACACTTACAGACACGGACTATGCATATTCTAGTGCTTCAAACTTAGGTATCTGCGGGGCGTCGTTCGGCCTCGCTGCGGGTCTAGGATCCAAATCCCTTTCAAGCTGCTCTAACTCTTTCATGGTTCGCTTCACATAGATCATCACTGCTGAGATAAAAGTAGTACGGGTCATGTCTTCACAAACCCGGCACCTCCTGACAATAGCATGAGCAATGGCTCTAATCCTGTCTTTTGTTTGTTTCTTTTCTATGAGCAAGCGTCTTATCTGATCGCTGCACGTTTTTAAAGCTCGGGAGTCTTGCAAGTGCTGGTCTTGCAGCTGTTGCACTTCTGCCTCCATTTGGGCCAACAAGTTGTAACAATGTCCGCTTTCGGTTTCGAAGTCTCTAGCCTGCCTAACCGCTTTACCCTCAAGGGCAGCCACTTTTCTCTTTAAATTGGCAACAATTTTCTCATGGTCCCTTTTCAACTGATTCAAGTATTGGTGGCGCTCCTCGGTTCTTGTCGCCCACTGGGCCTTAAGTTCTGCCATGGCCTTTTCAGATTTCCCTAACTCATCCCGCCGTTCTCTGACTTCGCTTTCCAATCTTTTTACCAATTGTTCATCGGACCGGCTCCGGGGTTGCTTATCAATGGTTATCTTCAACTGTCGGATCTGGGCCCTAAGTGCTTCATTTTCTTTGGCTAGTCTATTCTTTTCACCTTGATCCGCGGCCATCTGTACACTGTTCTCGAATTTCAGACTCTCGACTTGTTTCTTTAATTTACCAATCTCAACTCGATAGCTTTCTTCCTTTGCTAACCAATCCCACTGCTTTTGGGACGACTTGGCGAAATCTTCGAGATGAGGTCTTTTGGTCGGCCTCCCATATGCCACGTCACCTCTGAACCATTCGTGATACCCTGGAGCAATTTCCCCTTTGACCCTATCAGACACACAAGTGTTTGCCATCAGATATTGACACTCACTCCAAATTTGACGAACCTCTTCCTCGGGGAATCGACCGTCAGGACTAATTTCGACCACTTGGGTACTTAAATCTTCATCTCTCGGTATTACTTGATATCTACCGAGTTGCCTCAGAACCCGATATGGTGCATAAGGTTGTATGCTTTTGAGTCCCATTAACAAAAAATGCGGTCGGGCTGCTGGCATATATATGACTTCCTCGACAGACAACCATCCAAGCACCCACTGTATCTGGCTAGCCTTGAGGTTCCGAAATAATAATGCCCAAGTTGTGACTCCTTCAGGTAGACTAGCCCCTTTGATTCTCGTACAAAATTTCCCTATACAAGTTTTCTCAGCCGAACCATAACTCAATAACTGAGAGCGCGGGCACAAATGCTCAATCATCCATATCTGTAACAATAAGTTACATCCCTCAAAAAATTTGCCCCCAGCTTTGCACGCAGTGAGAGCTCTGAAGATATCAGCCACAATTATAGGTGCTAAAGTGCTTTTCCCCATGGTTTGCGAAGTACTGACGATGCCTGCTATTTTCAAATCAATATTGCCATCTTTCCTTGGGAATATTACGAGACCCAAAAAAGCTATCATAAATGCCACTCGTCTGTGGTCCTCCCATTTTTGTCGGCTATTTCTGATGCACAACTTAAAGTCTGGATTATTGAACCCGCCCACATGGCCATATCTATCATACATGAAGCGGAAACTGCAGAAACCCTTTGCAAAATCTGGATGATGAACTGTTCGGGGTATTTTCAAGGAATCTAGGAATCGGTGTATGGTAATGGCCCTAGGAGCAATCAAGTATTTGAATCTCAATGGAGCTTGGTCACTTCCAATGTACCCCGCTATTTCTTCCAACGTTGGGGTGAGTTCGAAGTCTGAAAAATGAAACACATTGTGTGCCGCATCCCAATGGGTGACCAATGCCCTGATGATATCCCCCCGAGGTTGAATGTTTAACAAATCCGGAAGGTCTTTCAAATATTTTCTCACTTCGTCTTGCCCTTCGTTACCCAAATCATTCCACCACAATTGCAGCTCAAAAGGGATTTTGGTCATTATTGAAAATGTCTCATTTATCATCGTGCTCATCCTGCACATTTATTAAAGCGTTTAAGCAAAAGAAAACTTTTATTTAACTCAAAAAGAAGAAAGCTACCTATATTATTGACTCAAAAATTACCCCACATATTTCCAAATGAAGAACTCAATTCTCAATTCTAAAAGTTTTAGATAAAAGACCCGATATTGCGACACGGTCTTCCTGTGCCTCAGGGGCGAAAAATTTAAGGCTGTGAGGGTCAAAAATCAAAATACGACCAAAGGTGGCTGTTTATGCAAAGTCAACCCTCCGGTGCCCTGTTTGGGAACATTTGGCTATTTTTGACAAAAACGGCATCACCTGGTTTATTTATGACAAAAATTAAAATTTTGATATTTTTGGTTATTTTTGCAAAGGGGAGGTTGGACCCGTTGAGGGTTGCCTACGTATCTCACGCCCTGTGAGAATCAAACCATGCGTAGTTCGGGCAAATTAACCGAACTATTTTAAAACATGACTCTTTTTTGATTTTTATTGCAAGATAAACTATCTTCTTTTCTTTGTTTTGAAAACAAGACGAAATAACGATTTTTCATTTTCAACAAACAATAAAACAATCTATTTTTCCCAACTAAAATAAAAGACTTTTTTCTATTTTTTTTTTTTTTAGTAAAACAAAATAAAACTTTTTCCTTCTTTTTCTTTCTCAAAATTCCGGCAGAGTTTCGCCAGTAATTGGTCATTGATTTTTTTTTTCTAAAATAATCAATTAACTCCCTAACTGGTATATATTTTCTCTTTCTTTTTTCTTTTTCCCTTCAAATTTCCAACATTCCCGAGATTCAGAAATCGGTCAACATGCAAGGTCGAGACAAATATATGTATAGAGCAAGTAGGATGCATCAGAATGGTCTTTTCGTTTCAGGTTGCTAGTCCTAGACGGACCCAACCCCTATGTTGAGTCCCCTAAGTCAAATGCAACGTGATGCAAATAAGCGTTCCTACTAGGGATCCCGCATGAAGTCACGTTATTCTATATTCAAAAACCTGGGTCAGTGTACTAGACTGTGTACCCGAGCGGACAACTCGAGTCGAGGAGGGGGCAACTTACCGGGAACCAAAAGGCCATCCGGCTTTGTAACTTGTCCGACCTCTTTCTTATTTCAGGGTATGACACTAACAGAATAGGGAGTCTCAACCAGTAAGCACATCCCCGGAGGTGAAGAGAGAAGGGTGTCGGCACAGTTTATATGCAGTTCAGATAATATCAAAGCGGTAACATTTAGCACATTCAGCACAAAAATATGTATAAAAATTAAATACAACAATTTTCTAAGCTCGAATTCTGTACCCTGAACCAGAGATTCTGGGTTCGATCCCCAGCAGAGTCCCCAGAGCTGTCACACCTCCTTTTTACACCTACATCCCGCAAAAGGGCGTAAAGGAGTTTCTCCAATTAAAGGACAATCGGAACGGGATTTAATTATTAATCATTTAGAGTCTCCACTTGGGATATTGATGGTGTCCCAAGTCACCGGTTGCATCCCGAACCGAGGAAAATATGACTCTGTTAACAGTCCGCGAACCAGAAATCCGAGTAAGGAATTCTATTAACCCGGGAGAAGGTGTTAGGCATTCCCGAGTTTCGTGGTTCTAGCACGGTCGCTTAACTGTTGTATTTGATCTTATCTGATTTCAATACATGCTAGCTTATGTGTGCCTTCTATTCGTAAACCGCTTTTTATCATTATTTATTTTAAAAGAACTGCGACGTCGTGAAAACATGTTTCAAACCACGTCACAATCAATGCACCCATGGTTGTCAACACATTTCGACTTCGTCGAGATTTGAATTTGGGTCACATCAATGCGCACCCGAGTTTAAGGAAGTAATTTAATTAAATCGCGCCTAAGGTTTTCACGTAATATTATTCTGGGGAAGACCGTGGAGTTCGCTAAATGGCCATCTCAAATTCTAATCATTTTTAATAACCAATTATTGAGGGCCCCACATTTATTTAATTTGTGTGGTAAGGCCCGTCTCGATTTGTAAACCTCTTTTCTATCATTATTTATTTTTAAGATTACGATGTCGCGAAAACGCGTTTCAAACCACGTCGCAATCAATGCACCCGCGGTTATCGACACATTTCGGCTTCATCGAGATTTGGATTTGGGTCGCATCAATGCGCACCCGAGTTTAAGAATGTAATTTTATTAAGAGCGTGCTTAAAGATTCTAACGTATTGTTATTTTGGGAAAGGCGGTGAAATTCACTAAACATCCTTTCCAAGTCTACGCAATGAAATAATTGTGTTGTTAACTACTTGAGGATTCTAATTGATTAGGCCTACAATTTGTTGAATTTGAAGTTGAAAATCCGGACGAAAATACTGAGCAAATGGGCCCTAAGATCACAAAATCCGACCAGACAAAAGGCTGCAGACACGGCCCCTTAGTGCACATTGCGTCAGGCACAAAGCCGGCCCAAAACTTGGCTTGCATTTGCACAGCCCAGGGATTGAATCCTTGGGCCCCTTTTGATTTAACTAAATTCTTGGACCTCCTACCAGAATGCCAGGCCCAAAACTAACCCAATATGAGGCTATTAAGCATGGGATTTACCACCCCAAACTTAAAATCAACCATGCGTATAGACTACAAATCAACTGCAACTTTTGCAAATTTAATTTCAGCATACTGTGAAACTTAAGCAGATAGAAAATGACAAATGTATAAGCATGAAATGCTCAATTTAAATAACCCCCACCCTGAACTATATACATGAACCTGAATACCCAACTGTCCACTTACTAACTACAATAATCAAAATCATGCTGGACAATTCATCAATCTCAATTATACAATTCAGTTATTGGCTCGAATCAGCACCAATTAAATCAATTAGTAACAGTCAGACAATTTTAACAAATTAAACTATGAAAGGGTAATCAACAGACAATGTTTCTAGGGCAACAGAATTCAGTAACATTCTCATTGTTCTTCACTTCAAACTTGGCTTCACATAGATGAGTGTCAAGGAAATGTACCTGGGAATTGCAATGAGAATAGAGAAAAGGAGAGAAATCAGCTATTTTCAGCAGCAACAAACAACAAACCCAGCAATGCTACACCACAGACACACAGGCAGATTGTTTTGAAACTCAAAAATGTAAGCCAATTCCCACAGATCAGTCTAACATACCCCTGTACCTCACAACTGAAGTCCAAAACTAGTAATGAGACTCTGAAACTGTTTCAGATTTCCATATTTTGATGTTTTATTTTTTGAATAACTTCAGAATTGAAATGCTAGCTAAAAAACAGAATGAATGCTCAAATTAAGACTTAGGGCTCAAGGCAGAAGAGCTGAGATCCGACCCCCTTTCCCAAGGCATCTAATGCCCTTTTATAGGCAACCCTAAAGAGAATAAACTAAGTTCTGATTTTCTAATTAGTCCCTCTCTATTTTCACTTTGGTCCCTCTATTTTTATCTTGCTAAACAAGTAACTGCAGTGTACTTATTAAGATTTACACTTGAAACCCATTCTAGAAGGTCTTAAAGCATTCCTCTACCCATACAATACCCATACTGCCCTTCCCTATACCTTGATATTACTAATCCTATCAGAACTACCCTTTTCCATACCCAGATTACCCCTGGAAGCCTTTTAGAATCACTGACCCTACCCTTATCCTTAATAACTAAACCCAATACCCTAACCCAATCTGAAACTAACTAAAATCAATTAACTAGCAATCAGAAACCAACTAAAATTAATCACCTAACAATCAGAAACCAACTAAAATTAATCACCTAACAATCAGAAACCAACTAATCCGGCTGACTGACCCAATTATGTTCAATTAACCAACTCAAATAAACTAAACAAAAATAAACTGTGCTTAAGCTACCATGATTAACATTAAAAGAACCTAAACTAATTATTAAACCATGAAATTATAATCATTCAACCAACTAACAAACTCAGAAACAACAGTATTTGACAGAACCTAAACTAACACAATTAAACCAAAAAATTAACAGGACAATAATGAAAACAATGACTGCAAATAATATTTTAATCATGCGAGTAAAAGAAGCAGTAAAAGAAAGAAAAGAAAAACTCACAAAGGTCAAAGGGGTTCCGACCAGTCATAACATCTGAATCCTTTCAGATTTTTGACGCGTAACATCCCTAACCATGTGTTCTTGCACGAGAACACATGGTTAAGGGTGCTACGGTTCGAAATCAAAAGGATTTGATTTTAGGGTTTGGTCCGCGATTCTTAGATCTAAGATTCGGGTCGTTTTGGGGTGATTTGAAAGAGAACAACCACAGATTAGTGTTGAGGAAGGGCTAGGGGTTGTAAGGTGTGATTTTGGGCTGATTCGGACAAACTGTCACTTGGCCGGAAAACTTCAAATCAAGATTCGAAGAGTTTCGGCCTTATTCGAGGCAAACCATAGGGTGTAATAGAAAGAGGAGGGTGAGGGGAACCCATGGTGTTAATTTCAGGGTGAACGGCGTAGTTCGCGTTCACCGCCGGCAAGGAATTTTAGGGCGGCGCGGAGAAGGGTTTGGGGAGAAGGGGTGGGGTGAGGAAGACGATGTAAATGGGGGTAGGGGGTCTGGTTTGGACACTTAAATACCTGAAACCTCGTTAGTTCCGGACCGTTGGATTGATGAGATCTAACGGTCCTGATCCAAGGGCCCTGAAACGACGCCGTTTCATTTTAAAGGGGGGCGGACCGGGTATGGACTTGGGCTGGACTCCCTTTTCAAAGTTTAATGCGTTTGGGCCGGAAATATTTTGTGTATTTGGCCCAAAATTCCAGATCTCAAACAAGCTCACTTCCATTATATATTTGTCATTTTTCTTTTTTGCAATTTTGTATTATTTTTTTTTTTTTTGTATTTATTTTCTGATTTTTCAAAGATGTGAAATTAAACTAACAATTAAGCTAAAACCAATTAATGCCTAAAATTAACTTAATAACTATTTGCGACTGTTTCTCAATTAAAATAATAAAACGCTAAAGTAAACTATTTTTGTCATTTTCTTCACATCCTATTCTAAAACAAGTTAATGCCTAATTAGTACTAAAGTATAAAATTAAATCCTAAATGCAAAATAAATACGTATTTTTGTATTTTGTAAAAATTAACACGCACAAAATAAAAATGCAACAATTATCGGAAGATGACACCAAAACGCACAAAAATGGTAAAAATAAAGAAAAATTATTTTGTTTGGGATTTTGGGAATTATTCATATATAGGGCAAAAATCACGTGCTCACAACAGATACACCACAACAACAACGATATAGTAAATATGATAATTATACAATAACACAATATATAGGTATCAACAGAGTTAAAAATAGCTAACTAACAAGAACATGTATATCTCAAACCACTATACACTAAGGGCTTGTCATAACTAACTACTGTGAAAGAATTTAACCAACAACTCTATAAGTCCACAACGACGCCACAATGCTCACCGAAGCATACACAATGCTCCAAATATATATATATCAAGAAGCATACACAATGCTCGGGGTGAAGAACAAAGGCACACACAATGCCCCAATATCATGGCTCACAGCCGTATTAAACTCAACACCATGACTCACAGTAGTATCAAAGTATCAAACTCAACATCATGGCTCACAACCGTATCAAAGTATCAAACTCAACATCATGGCCCATAGCCGTATCAAAGTATCAAAATTAACATCATGCCTCACAGCCGTATCAAAGTATCAAACTCAACATAATGGCTCACAGCCGTATCAAAGTATCAAACTCAACATCATGGCTCACAGCCGTATTAAAATATCAAACTCAACATCATGGCTCACAACGATATCAAGCCATCCAATAACTCATAATTTTTTTTTTGTATTTTTCATAAAATGATATATTTGTGGCTAGTATAAGACCACCGATTATGTAAAGCGCACGTTTGTCCCAGCACATGGACTAGGCAGAGAAAATATATTTTTCAAACCTGTTTTTAGAAAAGCAAGTATCAAAGCTTAAAGTCTCACTTACCTCGCTAACAGGAAGTTCCTCAACCTTGCAACGTCCAAAATACCAACCAAACAGCCTCCAATCGCCTCAATCCAATTACTTGGATTGCTTCTCCAAAATTTCACATAGTCAATAGCTTTATCAGACCCGATAGTCGTCTCTTTCATCACAATGCTAACACCTATATGCTATTCTAGGTTTTGTTTCTATCTTAGAAGTTAGAATTAAGAAATTAGCTTCACTTATTTACTCCCCACACGTGACTTGCAACCTCGCAGTAAAGGAGAATAAGCCTGGCCCATTCCTTTTCTTTAAACACCCCAATCAAGTTAATAATTTACCAACAATTACATATAGTATAAAATGTGGCCCGTTAGTAATTATTTAGTACACAATCTTATATATTCTAATAAATTTATTCGACTATCTTAGTATTTGACTTAATAATTATAAATAAAATTAATTCTCTAAATCTCAAGATTAATTAGTATATAAATATATTTCGGTTTGTTACACAAAAAACATACAATACATGCAACATAGGGCCAATGTCTATAAATAGCAATACTTGACCTCACATGGTCATCAATCATAAGTATTCTACGTCAAAATAAGAGCTCACCTCATGATGTAATGGTTTGAATATCTCATTTCGAGCCATATCTTTTGTTTGAAATAGGTGGGGTTATTTAGACTTTATTTCTTCCTTCTATTCACATCATCTCTTCCACATTCTTTCTTCTCCATAAAACCTTCACGGAGGGTACCTTTTTGTCCTTAACCTAAAGATCTGTCGATCTAAGATAGCCACTGGAATCTCCTCGTTGGATAGATCCTCTAATCTGAACGTCATCTACTGGGAAAACTAGAGAAGGGTCTCCAATGCAGTTTTGTAGCATGGATAATGGACCGACTCTAACTCTGGAGGAAATTAAGCTCATAAGCTACTTTGTCTATCCGTCGAATGAATCTGTAAGGCCCCATATATCTATGATTATGCTTGCCCTTCTTACCAGATCTCGTGACGTATTTTGTAGGCAACATATTTAGGAATACCTAGTTGTCTATGGCTTTTCATATGTTCATATTTTAGGAATTCTTATTCTACGACCTTGGCCATCATATACTTTTTATTCTAATGCTCTTAGAACCAAATACAATCATCACCTTGGCTCTCATAGTTCTCTCTTTACTTTTCATAAACTTAGTTATCAGCTTGGTACTTGTAACATTGCTATTCAAACCTTCTATCAAACCTTGTAAAGAGATATACACATATTTTTGCCCCACTTGAGGGGTGAGTGACTTATGATCATCTTCAACTTCTCAACCTCGTATTCTAGTCTCATAGCGTATCCTAGTCTCATAAAAGTTTATACTTGACTTGTTATCTTAACTCATTCACATTCTTGGTCTGTAAAATTATGGTACTTCTATAAAAGCTAGAACATTTCTTTTTTTTGCATGGCTTGTCCTAACAAACACTTTTGAACTGAACGGTCTATCTAGAGATTCATTCATCCATGTTATACTTTATAGGCCATGATCATTTTTGAAGTACCGACCACGTGATGTCACTCGTCTCAGACCATTTCTTCTCATTTCTGTAGTATTCTAGATTACAATGCTACTATCGTCTGTGTTCTTTACTTGAATGGTAAAAATGATGCTCCCTTACCCTGGTAATATCTCGGAGTCCTACAATAGTGGGGGCATTATTTATCCTGTCATCTCCACTCCATATTTTATTATCTTTAAGGCTAGTACTCTTTTAACTGGCTTTATCGTAGAACTGTTATATAATATGGCCGTCATACTATCTCTCTTGTGCCTCTACTATTAAGAGTGATTCTACAATGTTTTAAGTCACGATTTCTATAGTTATCTAGGTTTGATAATTGGACTCCTAATTTACTTAGCTATTGTAACTCTCGAGCTTCCTCTACTCTCTCGACCTTTAAGTAGTCTAGAGTTGTCTTCTGATCCGCGTCTCAGGGTATTAGTTATTACTTTAGCCTTTCGTGGATGATATAGAACATCCATATTATAATCTTCTAACAATTCAAGACTCTGTCTGTGACGTGGACTCAATTCTTTCTTTTAACTTATACCGGAGTCTCCTATAAATGTAATAATGTCAACGTATAAGCTGCATGGATAATACTCTAAAATCTTAAGTGTGGTCATAACATAAATACCTCCGGATCATAGATTGAATAATTCCTTTCGTTTCTTCTCAGTTGTCTTTAAACGTAAGCAATTACTTTTCCTGATCATTTTGCCACTTGTTGCATGGATACGTGGCTTATCTTAGTGCTCGTGCATGTTGGAATTTCGTGCAACTCATATGATCTTGAATATTAGTTTTGATTTTACTTCCCATTTACTAGTCATAATAGGTGCCACTTTCTTATGGAGTATATACAATGTTGTAGTGAGACTGTTGCTACAAGATAATTTCTTCTTTAGGTTACTATTCTTAGGTTGAAGCCTTCTCTCTTATTTCCTCTGCTAGTCTTTTATTGTAGTACTTAGGGGAGACCCTCTAACTCTTGTAACGTTGCGAACTTATTACATGGTATACTCGATGGAATTTTTGATGTTCTTACTCGCCTATATTTATCCTTAGTTACTTACATCTGTGTCCTTGTGCTCGTAGGGTTACTTCTGAACTGAAATTTCAATTGTCACCCCAGTGGCACTCTCTTTTATTTTCGTAACACTTATACGGTACCTTTATCTTCCCCAACTCCTCTATGAATATTGCTCTACGATCCCGTATCTGCGAGACTGAATTCCCTATGTCAGGGTTCACTACGTTTATCTTGCACGATCTGCTAATTTATCTGTGACCTCTATTCTAGCCATAAGTAGGCTCTTCCTGAATCAACTACTAACTACTCCTTGGTCTATTCTCAAATCTATATTCCGCGTAATCTCTTTTAGGTTATGTACTTTGTCTTAACTTACCTCTTGCACTGGCTTCTTATGTATCAAGTGTCCATTCGCACTTATTTATCCATAAAATCTTGGCTGGGAACCCTTACTGTCTCTCCCCAGCATCATGCTTGCATAATGTTTTTGAGTCGTAACATATCTGTAGGATCTGAAAAAATAAAATCTCATCCTTTTTTTCTTTTTACCGCATTCTTCCATTACTATTCTATAGTTACTTGAACCACTTAAATCCGACTTAATAGCATATTACACCATCTTCCCCTATTAGGAGAGTACTAATATTAATGCTATGAATATTTACCTATAGATGTTTTACCTCTTCATCTTTGGCGTCTTTTCACATCTTCAATGACCCTTACTCGTCTTCCGATAACCCTTTTGTACTAGGGATAACTGAATTTCATATGCACGAGGGTGACACCTAGTGTAACTGGCACACTTAGTCCCTTAAGCTTAACTTCGCTCATAGTGCTTGCTTTAGGGAAGCGTTTTCCTGTATGACCTTTAAATGTTATTCTTCTGTTGTCCATTCTATTATTACCGGAACATGATCTCTAAAATTATCACGATGTCGACTATTATCAAATCCTCTGATCCCTAATTCATGTTCGGTTTTATCTTTACTAGTCCATACTAATTTCTATTACTCATGGGGGTCTAACTTAGCCTTCTGCTAATCACGTTGGAGTCACCAATTCATTTCTCGAAATGAGGATATAACTTTATGTCTTATACTCTTTTGTTGTCTCAAGGCATGTTTCCCCTTGTCTTTTCCATCACTTGACTATAGATTCTTTCATCCTGTCATATTTTGATTTACTGTTATCACCTATTTATTACATCTTACTCATAATGCTTCATTTACTCTCTTCTTATTCTCCATCAAATATTTTTGTCTATCACTTTATTCTAAAAACTACAACAAAACATTCTTTCACTTTTAGATACCCTCTCTCTATATCACTGGATCTTCGGGTGCCTAACATTCTCTTTTTACTAGGGTCAGGAATCATACTAGGATAAATATTTATCCCTTTTAGGATTCTAGTGCCTATCTTCTGAAATTTCTGAATATTTTAGTATTCATATCTGACTGTACTATTCTAGAATGCACCACCTGAATGTCTCATAAGAACAACTATTATCATATTTGCAATATCCTTTAGAAATGTCAGCTAACGCTAACAGTCCATCTACCATTTTAGGTTACTCTAATCCTAGATAGATCTTGCTATCCTATCCCTCTCTTAAACTATATCTATTATCTTCCATATGGCATGACTGAGATGGGTGTGGTCAATTATACATACCTATGTTACTATTGAAGGTAACTCAGAATGCCTATACTTCTCTATTTGAACTGTAAATACTGATAATCTTCACTAACTAGGTACCCCGTAGACTTCTTCACTTTGCTTTTGTTGCCTGTTAAAACTTATACTCTTATGCTTGATACTCTCATGGCCTTCTATTCGGGGGTGTGTTAGATATTCTCATCTTAGGGTCTTAAGTAGGAAATTTGCACATCTGATATGCATAATATAAGAGGGCCTCAAACTAGACCACATCGTCAAGAACTCTCTCTCTCTACTAGTGCCCTTACCTGCTATTGTATTAGCCCTCTAGCTAGCTGTAATCTTTCCAATTGCAAGCATCTCTGTATCATTAGCAAACATAAGCCATGGCTCAAACTCTTATAACTCAGATCTATAGAATAATTTTGATTTGAAAGAAGTGTAACAGACTCCTACATGCCTTGTAGCTTCCTATTTATATAATGTGGTGCACAACACATATATAAACAAGAATCTACTAAACATGGCTTAAAGACTCCCTAGGACAAACCTGCTCTAAAACTATGTTTGTCATGCCCCCAACCTGAGGAGGCAAGACCGGCACCCGGTGCCTCACTTGACTGAGCATACCAACCTAAGACTGAGGGACTCTTAACATATAACATGATACTTTTGTCGGCAAGGCCACAACACAGGACAATTTATGAAACAAAATATAAAACTGAGTAGAGATTAGCTTCAACTGAACATCTGTATAAAGCTAGGCCAGCAAGGCCGTCATAACTACCACATCTGACAAATCAATGAATATACATACAAGCATACAAGGCCAGCATACTGTATTGACTGATAGGATATGTCTACAAGCCTCTACTGATGGTTGTACTATGGTCGAAATAGGACCTATACATATTATCTCTCTCTCTCTCTCTGTCTCTTTATATATATATATATATATATACAAAATATGTACTCAAAATCATAGACCCGACAACTCTGAATGACGTGGAGCTTACCGATCAACCTGAACTCTAACAACACCTACCGAGGAGATCTACCCATTTGTCTATTTAAACATGCATGCATAAAATACATCATCCCAGCATGTGTTGAGTTTGATGTTCACAAGCATTCAAGACTATTGGGCTCTCAATAGATGATGGATGTACGACCGCGCATGTGAAAAATGCAGTGTGCATGTTGTTTTGTATGTTAGTCCTTCAGTTGCCTTCTTCTAAGCTTCCATATGCATTTCACTTGCAGTCGGTATCTTTAAGATATGATTCGTGTGTTATCGAATCTAGGACACTTCGTGACTTTTTGCTTGTATTTACCATTTAGCCTCAAAATCCCTACAACACGATAATAAACATAAGAAACAACACAAATAGTCTTAAACAATAGTACATGTTTATGTAAATGATATCAAACCGTAATTTCATGGCACATCAATGTGCGGAGTGCTTTTGGGTACACGAACTTTCTTCAGTGGGTTTGCTTATCCGCTACATGAACAGTTGGAGCAAGATATACAGATGCTTAAAAACTTGTTTGAAGGAAGACCATGGATTTGGGGAGTCACTAGAGTGGTCAGATGCTTTTCTAAAAATTTGACATAATTGGGCAATTTCTTGTATGGTGCATAAACCATGCCATTTGAAGATTGATATGAAATTTTTGGTGGTTGTTGGTTGAGTAGCTAGTACTCGATAAGACTATAATGACCCAATCAGCCATTTTGAGTTATAAGATCCTATTCCTCTATGTGAGACTTATGTAGGTTCATTTGGTGTTTTATGACTTGCAGGTAGAAGTGGTTCAGGTCCCGAGAGGTTTGGGAGTGATTTGGAACACTTAGTTCCCAACTAAAGGCTTTAAGTTAAGAGAGTTGACCAAGTCAACATGTTGGCTTAACAAGCTGCTATTGGGGCTAGGAAAGTTCCGATAGGTCCGTATGATGATTTTGGAATTGTATGTATGTTTGACTTAGCACCCGAGGGGCTCAGGCGAGATTCTGGCATATCTTGTGAAAGTTGGATCTTTATGAACTTAAGAGAATTCATAATTTGGTTTGATCATTGATTTGTAGTTGTGATGCTTCGGTACGTGTTTTGAGCCTTTGGACAAGTTTGTATAAGGTATATAGACTTGTTGAGATGTTTGGAAGGGTACCGAGGAGCTCAGATTAGTTTCATATTGTTTTAGAGCATTTTGAACCAAGTTGCAGCAACCACATTTTCTACTGTTGAATAATGAATCGTGATTGCGAGGCTTGGTACTGCAATAGCGTGGAGGAGGTAGGGCTGGGGCTTTACACTTTGTGGTTACATGTGATCAGCAATGTTCGCAATGAAGACCAACCAGCTAACCTTCACAGTTGCGTGGTCTTTGATTACGTCACGGAGGGTCTTCCAGGTTGCTCTTCATGGGCCTTAGGGCGCGATCACGATGCGAATATTTGGCCCAGGGGTATTTTATGTGTAGATTTTGGGGGTTTTTTCTCATTTCACCATTTTGATTTTTGAAGAACGGGATTAGGTGATTTTGGAGAGAGATTTAACCCAAATCTTGAGGATAAGTTACTTTAACTTGGATTGATCATAGATCTTTAACACCCCTTGATTAATACATCTAAGATATGAATCTAAAAAATAAAATTAGGGTTTTTGTTTAAAACTTAAGAAAGTGTATTTTGTGGTTTTAAGCCTCAATTTGGATTCAGATTTGGTAATGAATTACATATTTAGTCTCAGGAGGTTATGGGTCATCGGAATTTTGTCATGGTTTCGAGTCTGAACCAAGTGGCCCGGGTTGACTGTTTGTTAACTTTTGAGATTTTGTTAAAGATCGAAACTTTATCATTTGGAAGGTTGAAGCCTACTTTGGAGAAGGTAAGTATCTTGACTAATCTCGATTTGAGAGAACTTTTCTTAGACTAATATGCTAAATACTACATGTTTGAGGGTGACTTATATGCGAGGTAAGGAGCGTATATACAGGTATCGAGGTAATACCATGTTATGGGTTAATTTTAGGCTTTTTTATGCCTTGTATGTGACATGTTATTCTTGTTTTTTATGATTATTTGTTTGTATAACTATTTGAGCAATAATATTTATGGTTAGAGATCATGTTTAGGCTTTTCATTGCTTATTTGGAAAGGATGGGTATTTCGTATGTAGGATTACATGTTGTAGTTGTAGGCATACTTGTTGTCACACCTCCTTTTTCCGCGCCCTCCCGAAGGGTTAAATGCGCGGGTGGAGTTTTTCCAATTTAAGTGACAATATTCGAAAATGGGATTATTTATTTAATTCAGAGTCGCCACTTGGGAAAGGTTTGGCTTTTGGTGTCCCAAGTCACCGGTTTATCTTGAATCCCAAATCGAGGAGATTTTCGACTTTTCCAAATGAAGTTTGCGAACCAGAAATTCTAAGTAAGGAATTCTGTTGACCCGAGGGAAGGTGTTAGGCACCCTCGAATCCCGTGGTTCTAGCACGGTCGCTTAAATTGTTATAATGGCTAAATATCTGATTTAAATACATATTATGACTTACGTGCTTTTATTAAGTTTAAAACCGCTTTTATTATTATCACTTATTTTTTATAGAATTGCAACGTCGTGAAAACGCATCTCGAACCACGTCACAATCAATGCACCCGTGATCGTCGACACATTTGGACTTCGTTGAGATTCGGATTTGGGTCACATCAATGTGCACCCGAATTTAAGAATGTGATTTAATTAAGCCGCGCCTACAGAGTCTAACGCGTTATTATCTTTGTAGAAGGCCATGAAATTTATTAAATGGCCTATCTTGAATTCTAAATAATTATCATGATTATTTATTGAGAGCCCCGCAATTTGCATCTTTATTTGGCGAGGCTCATCTCTATTTTAGAAAAGGATATCCTAAAATGGCTACATTTCTAACGCATTTGTCTCTAAAACTAGAAGAAAAGGTACATGCTGATTCAATTATAGGCTTTTGTCTAATCCGGATTTTTGTCAGTTTCTGATTAACTACTTATAAAGTAAAAACGTCATGCCTCGCGAGGATGTTTCAGTCGAACAAAAAAACTACATATGAGATTGATGAAATGCAATACCTAATCCGAATATTTCTTGAATTGAACTTAACTGAACTTATTTGGACTAGATTAAAGGATAACTGGCAAAGTAAAATACTTTAGTTTGGCAAGGAATCCTGTACGAGCTAAACGAAATACAACACTTAATCCGAACACTTCTCGAGTTGAACTCAACTAAGCTTATGTGGACTAGTCTTAACTAAACAAAACTAGTGAAACCAGAACAGTATTGTATAAGGTCGAAATATACATGCCCACAAACAACTACAGAGTTAAAATACAACAGGGCAAACTCAGTCAAATATCAATACATACTTTCAAACTGCTGGATTATAAACTAATCAATTTTCACAAGCCTGTTAATGTACTATGAATATTACAGCAAATGCTTGAACTTCTTCAACCTTTTTCATTTCATGCTTTCAAACTGTTTCAATTACATCAATATGGGACTTGAAATGTGTACCTGAAAATGCTGAATGTGCAAAGGAGAAGAAGAAGAAGATGTGGAAATCAGCAGCAAAAGAAACAGGACTAGCAATAGCAGCAGGACAGGGCAGCAGCAAAACAAAACGAACAGCAGAAAAGGCTCAAGTGCAGAAATGCAACTATGGCCAATAGAAAGAAATAGCCAAATGAGAGCACAACCCAGTGGAATAGAATCAAGAACTCCAAGCAGACCAAACCAGTAGTGAACCAATGGAAAACACTTGACTAAATAGACACAACTGGAACTTCAAACAATCAGAATTGATTTCAACGAGTTAAACAACTGAAAACCCAAATAACAAATAGGAAGAAACAATTTCTGATTGTAGATTGTATAATTTCTGTATCTCTTTGTATGTCTTTCAAGCTTTCTCTTTCAACACTCCTCACAATGTGTTCCCCTTTCCTTTATTTTCTGATCTCCTCTCCCCTCTAATTCTGTATTTGCTCCTATGCCTCACTCCTTTTTTTAGCTCTCTAGCTCTCCTTCCCCTAATTCTGTATCTCCTCCCCCTTTATAAGCCTCGACACCATCTCTTTTAACAGCCTCTTTTCCAAATGTCACAGTACCCCTCCCATGTGTCTTTTACCTTTTCAGATCCCAATTAGTTATTTAAGTATATAACCCCATCAATATTCCCTGGCAGGCTTTCCTTTCCTATTTTATTAACTAAAAGCAAGCATGGGCAGTAGAATATATCTGACAGCATATGCTGTCAAACAATTTTTAAAAATCAAAAGCCTTCCTATGCAGGAAAACAGGCTGTGCACAATGCACATGCTGTGCACAAGTGCACATGCCATCAACTCAGATTTCAATTAACAGACCAAGCCTTAGGTTTCTGAAATCACATTAACAGCTTATAAGTACCTGGACTTGGTTCTTAATTGATTCAGGCAAATGTTCAACAGAAAGCAAGTCAATTTGTTATCGTTCGGACAGTTGAAACTAATTGACGACATATGTCGACTCGACTATATTAATCATAACACATACAACCGTAACCAAAAATCAGACATTCAAAGTATAGGGCACATGACTTGAATTGTACTGGCTAAACAAAATTATACTTCGAGGAATCAGTTAATCAAAACAAATTTGGAACACAACCAATACACATGCCTTATCAGAATAGGAGGGGTTCAAACAAACACTGTGGTTCAAGCAAAGTGGACAAACAGAAGTTGGTAAAAATTCAAAAGATACAAATTGAAACAAAACATGAACAACCATTCAATCACTCACATGGACCAAACAGAAATAAAGAAAGCAAGCAAGACTTACCTCAGGTCTTGAAAAATCAAAAACCTTGACTCGGACTTGGACAGACTTTCTTAAGGGTGAACGGACTTTAATCGAAGTGGTTCTCGGATGAGAAACACTTCGATTAAGGTCCATTAGACCTTACTCTCTTTGGTTTGGACGGACATAGGCCAGTGATAAAGAACTACAAAGTTCCAAACTCAGATCCGGGATTTATACTCCCCTGGTCAGATTCGGACCAAACCAAGTATGGTTTGGTCACGAGGGGGGTCCGGGGAGTGTCTGGTATGAATTTAGGGCAGATTGGTGTAGATTAGGTTCCGACTCGAATCTTCAAATGAAGATTCGAGCAGGTGGGGTAGGATTCGAAGGGTGTGGTTGGTAGATTTAGGTTCAGGATGGCATGGGGGTTCTATGGTGTTCAGGTGGAGGTCACCGGCGTTCAGGCCGCCGGGTTTCTGGTGAAGGTGTGCAGGGGCGGCTAGGGTTTGAAGGGGATGGGTTTGGTGAAGACGAAGGCGGGGGTGTTGGCTAGGGGGGCAGGGTATGGTGAATGGTTTATATAGTTAGTGGGTGGGTGAACCTCGACCGTTAGATCAATCTAGATCTACGGCCTGGATCTGAAGGCTTAAATGGAACGGTGTCGTTTTGAGGGTTGAGGGTTGGGGTCGGTCCGGGTAAGATGGGTCGGGTTTATTGATGGGTTATGGGGAATTGATCTTGGCCGTTGATCACTCTGAGATCAACGGCCCAGATCAGGCACGACTCAAACGACGTCGTTTGGACGTCCTGGGCATCAGGTGGCCTGGACCGGGCAGGCCTGGGTCTTGGGCTGTTTGTTTGGGCCAATTTTGTTAAAATTGGCCCAAGTCCGGAAGGGAAGGGGTCTTTTCTTTATTTTTTTTTTTTATTATTATTTTTTTTTATTTCCTTTTTCTTATTTATTTTAAAACAAAACTAAGCCAAAAAATCAAATTAAAATTAAATACACACTCAAATACAATTATTTGCACACATACTAAAATATTTCAAAACAGGTAAAGTCAAACCAAATAAAATCACGGACGAAAATGCCTATTCATGATTTTCTATTTAACGACCGGATTACGGTTTGAATTATGCAGGACACATATATTTTTTTGAATTTTATTTTAATGAAGTAAATAAATAAAAATGGGTCAAAGTCACAAATAAATCAACAAGGTGCCGCACAGAAATCCGAAAATTGTACAGCAGGGCCAATTATATATTTTTTTTTATTTCTTTTTGGAGCGATTGTCGCGTGAAAACAAAAATCACGTGCTCACAGCTGCCCCTCTTTGTTCGGAAACACGAAGAGTTTTCGTGCAAAGATAAAGTGAGCGTGTATGAGCGATTTTTGCCTATGGACTACTCCGTATGAAGCATGTTTCTGAAAGATTTGACCGAATCTTGCTTCAAAGATTTCCTACATATCCTGGGCTAAACAGGAATCAGGTCAATGTAGTTCGGGAAGTTTTGGTAGCTGGGACTACCATGGGATTGCAATGCTTGCTGCTACTGCTGCTGCTGTTGTCACTGCTACGTCACTGACCGCCTTATTACAAACAAACGAAAATTAGAAACTGAACTAACTACTTATATGTATGTCAACTGCTAGTTACAAGATTCCTATCTATGATTCTTTTACGACTTGATCTTGGGTCTTAGCTGATTCTGCTTGTAGACTCCGATCTGAATCTTGATGCTTGCGAGTTGCGGCGACTTGTGTAACCTCTGGGATACTGAGTGAGACGCGATTGGCAAGGTTCAAGACCTTAATTAAATGTCGGAGTCAATCCGCTCTCCATTCACTCTGATATCTCGGAATGTCCCTTTTTTGTCTTTTTCTTCTTTGATTCTGAGTTGAGACTCGTCTCGTAGGTCATTTAGATCCGTGTGGCTCGAGGTTAGACCTGCGGGAAAAAACAAACAAACGAACGAAATTTTCTGCCCCAGTTTCACTAGGAAAATTTCGTTAATTATTCACCGGGAAGTTCATAAAATTGATGAAAGAGGATATGCATGCTCAGTTCAGGGTTGGAGCCCTAACACCGGCTAGCTGGGGAGAGGTTCGGTTTGGGGTTTAAAACCCTAATGTCGATTGCATGGAAAAACTCAGTTTAGGGTTTAAAACCCTAATGCTGGCTGGAAGAAAAAGTTCAGTTTAGGGTTTAAAACCCTAATGCTGACTAAAAGAAAAAGTTCAGTTTAGGGTTTAAAACCCTAATGCTGACTAAAAGGAAAATTCAGTTTAGGGTTTAAAACCCTAATGTTGATTGCATGAAAAAGCTCAGTTTAGAGTTTAAAACTCTAATGCTGGCTGAAAGGAAAAAGTTCAGTTTAGGGTTTAAAACCCTAATGCTGACTAAAAGGAAAATTCAGTTTAGGGTTTAAAACCCTAATACTGATTGCATGAAAAAACTCAGTTTAGAGTTTAAAACTCTAATGCTGGCTGAAAGGGAAAAGTTCAGTTTAGGGTTTAAAACCCTAATGCTGATTGAAAGGAAAATTCAGTTTAGGGTTTAAAACCCTAATGCTGATTGCATGGAAAAACTCAGTTTAGAGTTTAAAACTCTAATGCTGGCTGAAAGGGAAAAGTTCAGTTTAGGGTTTAAAACCCTAATGCTGATTGAAAGGAAAATTCAGTTTAGGGTTTAAAACCCTAATGCTGATTGAAAGGAAAATTCAGTTTAGGGTTCAAAACCCTAATGTTGATTAAAAGGAAAATTCAGTTTAGGGTTTAAAACCCTAATGCTGATTAAAAAGGGAAATTCAGTTTAGGGTTCAAAACACTAATGCTGATTAAAAGGAAAATTCAGTTTAGGGTTCAAAACCCTAATGCTGATTAAAAGGAAAATTCAGTTTAGGGTTTAAAACCCTAATGCTGATTAAAAGGGAAATTCAGTTTAGGGTTTAAAACCCTAATGCTGTTTGAAAGGAACATTCAGTTTAGGGTTTAAAAACCCTAATGCTGATTGGCTGGGGATAAAGCTTGAGAATACTACACGATCTATTTTTGAGTTTTCTCGTTTTAATAGAAGGAAAAAGGGAGTTTTGCGGGAACTTACCTTTTGAGTGAATTCCTTATTGCCAAAATGTTTCTTGTACCCGTGTACCTTCTTCTTTGGGCGACACCTGCTTCTAGCACGGTTGTCTTGGATTAACACCTGTTTCAATTTCTCAGACAAAGAACGATTGTTAGTTCGAAAATGACGGTCGGTTTGGTGACCTTGATCGTTCCCAATTGCTTCGTTGCGTCTTTACTTCTGTTGCGAAAAAATCCCGCCATTGATTCGAATCGAACGGCGAAACCTTTAGACTGCTCAGGCTTGTATTTCCGGATTCTGTGATGATTTGCCTCGTAAGGCCCTTTTTTCTTTTTGTCCCGTTTTGATTGAAGGTTCTCAACGGGGATTTTATTGGAGGTGTTCTGTGGGAACTTGTACAAGAGGAAGCTATGTGGGGGAAATATTTACAAAGTGGATTCTTTGTGCGGATTCTGTACAATGGGGTATGTTGGGTTTTGGTTTCAAAACGGGTTTCCCAGGGTTTGCTGGGGTAAGCTTGTTGGGGAATATTTACAAAAGAACTCGCTGGGGATGTGCTGATGAAATTCCAACAGGGATACTTTGTGGGGAGATTGTACAAGACTCTGTTGGGATTTGTACAGGGGGAGACTCTGTGGGGATTTGTCCGAAGGTGGACTTGCTGGGGAAGATTTCAAGATTTCTCTCTTTTTCCTTTACTCCGGAACACCATCAAACGTCATGATTCATCATGCTTGGGTAATCATATCAACGAGATGAGGTGCTTTCCTTCATGAGACGGGATTCCGTGCAAACAAACCATGCCACCTACTCTTTCCGGTGTGTCCTGAACTCGGGGTTAAAATGCAAAAGGGATTCGAAAAGAAACAAAGCAGGGGAAAACAAATCAGAAAAGGAATACCCTTTTCGGGACGAGAAAGACTTATCTGAGGAAGATAACGCTGGCTTTAAATGACATGACATGCTCTTTGGACTGGACGTCCGACCTTCCATGAACTTGCGTTTTCCTGAACCAGAACAGATCTGTGATTCCAAAACCGGTGGAACTTTGCCGAGACCTTCTTGGGGTGGCGTCATTCCTTTTCGGCCAACAGCGCCCTTTGCGGGTTTTCGCTGGCTGACCTCTCTCATTTCTCTTCCTGTCATCGCTTGATAGCACTCTTTGCGAGTTTTTACTAAACAAGCTCTCTCATTTTGGTTTCTCTACTCCCGTCGCCTCGTGGTGCCCGAAGGTTTTCACCGCCGAGACTCTCTCATTTTATCTCTCTCAATTCAGAGTGTGATGGTCTTTGTTTGTGACGCTTATTGATTCCCCATCATATTTGGTAATTGATTTGAAGGTTTGTGCTTGGTAAAGAGAGGTAGATGATACTAACTCCTAAACTGCTCGACGTGCCCCAGTTTCAATTTCAGGGTGAATGGGATTTTATTGTTGGTGTGACTGAACCTCAGGGAGAGGCTGCCTACGTATCCTTTCGGAATCAAGTCAAACGTAGTTCAGGCCTCAATCAAATTTTGTTTTTGTTTTCTTTCTTTGTTTCTTGTTTTGTAAGCGGCTCAAAAGTTGGTAGAGAGAATTGGGTAGTGTTTTTTTTTTTTTGGGAGTAGTGGGGAATAAACACCTTCGCCATTTTCAACGTGTCAGGACTATTGGAGTATGATTTAGACGTAGTACCTCTTGACCGCATCTGCATTTACTGCTGTGTCGGGGTCATTTCCTTCGAGATCACCTAAATACAATGCTCCTCTTGGCAATATTTTCCTTACGATGTATGGGCCTTTCCAATTTGGGGCAAACTTTCCTTTTGCTTCTTCATGATGCGGCAGAATACGCCTCAGTACCAGCTGACCTACTTCGAAATTCCGGGGTCGGACTTTCTTGTTGTAAGCACGGGCCATCCTTCGTTGGTATAACTGTCCGTGACAAACTGCAGCCATCCGCTTTTCATCAATCAACGTCAATTGCTCTAACCGAGTCTTAACCCACTCGCTGTCCTCGATTTCTGCTTCGACAATGATTCGAAGCGAAGGAATTTCTACCTCTGCCGGTATTACAGCCTCGGTCCCATAAACCAAAAGATAAGGAGTCGCTCCCACCGATGTGCGTACCGTAGTGCGGTACCCCAATAATGCAAAAGGTAACTGCTCATGCCACTGTCGGGAACTTTGTATTGTCTTCCTCAAAATCTTCTTGATGTTTTTATTTGCAGCTTCCACAGCACCATTGGCTTTTGGCCGATAAGGAGTGGAATTCCTGTGTGTTATCTTGAATTGCTCGCACACATCTCCCATCAAGTGACTGTTCAAGTTTGCCGCATTATCTGTAATGATAGTCGCAGGAATACCGAAGCGACAGATAAGATTTGAGTGTACAAAATCCACTACAGCTTTCTTGGTGACCGACTTGAGAGTGACAGCCTCTACCCATTTCGTAAAGTAGTCTATGGCAACTAGTATAAACCTGTGTCCGTTTGAGGCCTTTGGTTCAATTGGTCCAATGACGTCCATGCCCCAGGCGACAAATGGCCATGGTGCGGACATGGGATGCAGTTCCGTGGGAGGTGCATGAATCAAATTACCGTGCACCTGACACTGATGACACTTCCGAACGAAACTAAAGCAATCCTTTTCCATGGTCATCCAGTAATAACCTGCTCGGAGGATTTTCTTCGCTAAGACATACCCGTTCATGTGAGGTCCGCACACACCTGCGTGTACTTCGTGCATGATTTTTCTCGCTTCCTCGATATCGACACATCTTAAGAGATTGAGGTCCGGAGTCCTCTTATATAACAATTCACCGCTCAAAAAGAAACCACTTGCATGTCGCCTAATGGTCCTCTTTTGATCTCCAGTAGCGTGCTCGGGGTATTCTTGCGTCTTCAGGAACCTCTTGATGTCATGGTACCAAGGCTGCGTATTTGATCCCGCCTCGATTACACTGCAGTAACCGTGTCTTTCCTTGATTTGGATTTCCAAAGGATCGACGTGGGCGTTGCCCGGGTAGGGTAGCATAGAAGCCAGAGTAGCAAGTGCATCTGCCAGTTCATTGTGACACCTCGGAATATACCTGAACTCTATTGAGGTAAAGCGCTTGCTGAGGTCCTCTACATGTTGTCGGTATGGGATAAGCTTGACATCCCGAGTTTCCCACTCGCCTTGAACTTGCCGGATGATCAGGTCAGAATCTCCCATAATCAGTAAGTCTTTGACATCCTGATCGATTGCCATATGTATGCCCATAATGCAGGCTTCATATTCAGCTGTATTATTTGTGCAGAAGAAACGAAGTCTAGCTGTGGCGGGATAATGCTGACCGGCAGGTGAGATCAAAATTGCCCCAATCCCTATACCCTTGGCGTTCACGGCTCCGTCAAAGAACATCTTCCAAACATGAGCTTCCTCCGAGATCACTTCTACGGTGTTTACCTCTTCATCTGGAAAGTAGGTATCTAATGGCTGGTATTCCTCATCGACCGGGTTTTCGGCCAAATGATCTGCTAACGCCTGGGCTTTCATTGCCGTGCGAGTGACATAAACTATGTCGAATTCCGTAAGCAAGATTTGCCATTTAGCCAGTCTCCCAGTAGGCATTGGTTTCTGAAATATATACTTCAAAGGATCCAACCTGCTTATGAGGAATGTAGTGTGGGCTTGGAGATAATGCCTCAGCTTTTGAGCAACCCATGTGAGAGCGCAGCATGTCTTTTCCAACAGAGTGTATTTGGCCTCGTAGCTGGTGAATTTCTTGCTCAGGTAGTAGATCGCCTGCTCCCTTTTCCCGGTTACGTCGTGTTGCCCGAGGACGCAGCCAAAAGAGTTCTCCAAGACTGTCAGATACAAGAAAAGTGGCCTCCCTGGTTCTGGAGGGACCAAGACTGGGGGATTCGAAAGGTACTCTTTGACTTTATCAAAGGCTTCTTGACACTCAGTTGTCCACTTAATCGCCGCATCTTTCCTTAACAGCTTGAATATGGGCTCACACGTGCTTGTCAGCTGGGCAATAAACCGACTGATGTAGTTCAACCTGCCCAAAAGACTCATCACGTCTTTCTTTGTTCTTGGAGGAGGCAAATCTCTGATGGATTTTATCTTAGTTGGATCTAGCTCGATACCTCTCCTGCTTACGATGAAACCCAAAAGTTTGCCCGATGGAACTCCGAAAGCGCATTTGGCTGGATTTAGCTTCAAGTCATACTTCCTTAGCCTCTCGAAGAATTTCCTCAAGTCTTGGATGTGATTATCCTGCGTCCTGGACTTGACTATCACATCGTCCACGTACACCTCTATTTCCTGGTGCATCATGTCATGGAAAATGGCAGTCATGGCCCTCATGTAAGTAGCCCCAGCATTCTTTAGACCAAATGGCATGACCCGATAACAGTAGGTGCCCCAAGGCGTGGTGAAAGCGGTTTTCTCGGCGTCCTCTTCATCCATCAGCACCTGATGATATCCAGCGTAACAATCTACGAAGGATTGTATCTCGTGTTTGGCGCAATTATCAACGAGGATGTGGATGTTGGGCAGCGGGAAATTATCTTTGGGACTTGCTCTGTTCAGATCTCGGTAATCTACACATACCCGAGTTTTCCCGTCCTTTTTCGGTACTGGAACCACATTCGCCAACCATGTTGTATATTGGACTACCCGGATCACTCCTGTTTTCAGTTGCTTGGTGATCTCCTCTTTAATTTTGTCACTGACCTCGGTTTTGAACTTTCGTTGCTTTTGTTGAACCGGAGGACAATCAGGATGAATCGGCAATTTGTGAACCACTAGATCGACACCTAGTCCCGGCATGTCATCATATGACCAAGCAAACACGTCTTTAAATTCAAGAAGAAGTTGAATTATCGCCTCTCGCGTTTTCTTGTCCGTGTGAATGCTTATCTTGGTCTCCCGGATTTCTTCCGGGGTTCCTAAATTTACCGGTTCAGTGTCATTCAGATTTGGCTTAGGTTTATTCTCGAAATATTCCAACTCTCGGTTTATCTCCCTAAAAGCCTCTTCCGCATCATATTCTGGTTCTGGGTTCATTAATTCGCAGTTAAATAGCTCATTGTGATCTGGGCGTGAAGTCCGCAAGCATGTCATATTTAAAGCCGCATTATTAGGACTGAAAAGGAAGATAAGAGGAAAAGTAATAAAATCAGAACAAAAGAAAGAATAGGAAAGCAATTATGATTTTTTTTATTTTTGTATATTTTCTTTGGAAAGTTGGAGGACAACAACGTTTACAACTAGGAATTCAAAACAACAATTGAAAAGAAGAAAACGTTCAAGTTATGTCCCGGAGATAACTTGTGATACAGGAAAGGTGGCAGGACAGGTCTACCCGGACTTCCGTCTAGTTGGGAATGGCGTGATCTCCCAGTTTTGGAGTTTGGCGTTTGGCCCCATGTACATCATCTCAGCAGTGCTCGTGCCTTCGCCTGGTTGAACCATGTGGACCTCGTAGAGCATTTCCCTCATTGCCCCACATATTTCCTCGATTTCCTCAGCTGTGAAGACCTCATCATCTTCTTCTTCAGCGTACCTTGGCCTGACGAAAGTCGCATGTAAATCCGGCAGTGGTTGAGGCAACTTCCAGCCCTCATTTCTCCTTTTCTTTGCCCATTTTTCGTCTGCTGGAGTAGGTTTGAAACCTAGTCCAAAAGGTTTCTTGATGACTGGCAAAGTAACGGGTTCTGTTATTCCCTGAAGGGTTCGCCCAAGTCCCTTCCCTGGCCTGAATCCGTGCCGGATCATCTCTTTGGCTACCATGACCGAAGCGTTAGACAAGAAAGGCTGGGGTCAAGGTACTCCCTCTTCGTGCTGCTCGGCCAGTACCACCTCGAAAGCTTGATAGACCGTATGTTCGCTCCCTTCTCTCGGTTCAAGATACGGAATGGATGGGTCCCGGTAAATGGCATGTTCGTCTTCCCCATGGACCACGATTTCTTGGTCTTCGTACTCGAATTTCACCATCTGGTGAAGAGTGGAAGGCACGGCTCCTGCCGCATGGATCCAAGGTCTGCCAAGGAGGAAATTATAGGATGTGTCCATGTCGATCACCTGGAAGGTTACTCGAAATTCGACTGGTCCTATGACCAACAACAGGTCTATTTCTCCCATGGTATCTCTCTTGATGCCATCGAAAGCTCTCACGCAGACGTTATTGGGTCGGATTCTTCCTGCCCTAATTTCCATTCTTTGTAGCGTGGAGAGCGGGCAAATGTCAACACCTGATCCCCCATCCAGCATTACTCGCTTGACATAGTAGTCCTCGCATTTCACTGTTAAGTGTAAGGCCTTGTTGTGTGCTGCTCCTTCCGGGGGTAAATCATTCTTATTGAAAGAGATTTGGTTGACAGCGAAGAATCTTTCTGTCATCCGCTCTAGTTGCTCCACCGAGGTTTCGACCGGTACATATGCTTCATTCAGGGTTTTCAGCAGGATCTTTTGATGCTCGTTTGACCTCATTAATAATGACAGCATGGATACTTGCTCAGGGTGCTTGCGCAGCTGATCTATCACTTCGTAATCCGGCATCTTCATCTGTTGGAAGAACACTTCCGCTTCTTCAACACTCACGGGCTCCTTTGGAGGGAAGCGCCTTTGTGTGGCGTTGTTCAGTTCTTGGGTATTTGAGTACCCTCCAACGAAAGTATTTTCTGGAAGTTCTTCCATGACCTCCTTACCTTTGTATGTTACCAAAGTCTTTTGATAATTCCACGGCACTGTGGACGGGTTGGTCATTGGCTTTTGTGGCACGCGTCCGATAACCACTGGCTCATTCAGCCGAGGTGGTTGAATCGTCCCCCGGACCACATAGGCCCCTTTTGGCACGTACATAGGTTTTGTCTTTTTGATCCCGGATCTCTGCGTCTTCTCAGCTTGACCTCGCGGTACGTAAAGAACTCCGCCCTTTGCTGGTACCACTTTCTTTTCCACCTTCTTTTCAGACTTGCTCTCTGCGACCTTGGCCTCCTCCCCTTTTTCTGATTTTTGGTCTATTTCAGGCCTCTTCCCCGTGTCGACAATGGCAATTATGGCTTTCAAAGCAGGGTCGAACTCTTTGTCTTCACAAATCATGCCGATCAACGGCCCATTATTGTGAGCGGGCAATGGATTGTTTGTTACATTCGGGATCTCCTCGTCCCTTAGCACTATTTTCCCCTGCTCTATCAAATTTTCGACCACTCTTTTCAATGACCAGCAGTCGTTTGTATCATGTCCCTCGGCCCCTGAATGATAGGCGCATCTGACTCCGGCTTTGTAAGAAGGAGATGTCGGGTTTTGCCTTGTTTGAGGGATGGGTTGCAAGAAACCCAACTGGACCAACTTTGGGAACAAAGTTGAGTATGGCTCACCGATGGGCGTGAAAGTCCGCCGTCGAGGTGGCTCTTGGGGGCGGTAGTTATTCTGCGGGGGTTGTGGGTTATAGTGGTTGCGGTAGTGAGGCTGATTTCTGGGAGGTGGAGCTGGGCCTCGGTTGGCTTGTTGTGGTGGATGGTTATAAGGTTGGGCATTCATGACCATATAAGGTTGATGAGCATATGCCGAATTTGAATGGGGGTAATAGTGTTGTGGGGCTCTTCCCGGAAAATGGGGCCTGGGATGATGATACTCCCTTGCTTCAGAGGCTGCCATAGTCGTTTCTTCTTTCTTCTTTCCCCCTTGTTGTTCCTCCAGACCCACTTTGGACGGCCTGGGAGGTTGCCCTTATGGCTGCTTGACTCAAAATCCTTCCCGTTTTCAAACCGTTCTCCACCATCTCTCCAATCTTGATCGCTTCCGCGAATGGCTTACCCATGGCCGACATCATGTTCTGGAAATAGTCAGACTCTTGAGCCTGGAGAAAGGTAGTGACCATTTCCACTTCATCCATGGGAGGCTTCACTCTCGATGCCTGTTCACGCCACTTAATAGCATACTCTCTAAAGCTTTCTGAAGGCTTCTTCTTCAAATTTGAAAGAGAGTTTCGGTCTGGCGCAATGTCGATGTTATACTGGAATTGTTTTACAAAATCTCTGGCGAGATCATCCCATATATGCCATCGGGACATTTCCTGATCCATATACCATTCCGAGGCTATCCCTACTAAACTTTCCCCAAAGTATGCCATTAGCAGTTCTTCTTTTCCGCCGGCTCCCCGCAATTGGTTGCAGTATTTCTTAAGATGTGCAATGGGGTCACCGTGCCCATCGTACTTCTCAAACTTGGGGGTCTTGAAACCCGTTGGCAGGTGTATGTGAGGAAACATGCATAGGTCGGCGTAAGAGACGCTCTTTTGCCCGCTCAATCCTTGCATATTCTTCAGACTTTGCTCAAGGCTTCTCATCCTTTTGGCCATTTCGTTTTGTTCTACAACTCTGGGGTTCTGATCCTGCCCTGGTACAAGCTCGCACTGAGGCGGTAGAGGATTAGTACTGGTAGCGAACCTATTTGGTTCCATTGAGAACGACGGTGCTTGGAATGTAAAAGAGGATGAGTCAAGGCTTGGCTTGTACGTGGCAGGCTGTGCCGTAGCTGGGCAAGGCGATGCAGTAAAGATGTTCATGCTTGCATCATTGGCCGACATTCGGGGATGAGGCTCAGAAGGTGATCCTGCAGAGAAGGCGGAGGTGGCTGGGTACCCAAATGGGGTAGCAGGGTAATTTATGGGGACATTAGAAGTCCCACCTGACCTGGAGAATAATTCAGGGAATCCGGGGACGACACTTGGCGGCTCTTTCCCATTGTTCCAGTCATCCAGCATTTCCAACATGCGGAGCCGTAGGATTCTATTTTCTTCCGCAGTTGCGGATTCAGGCGTGAGGACGGCTGAGATTGAGCTCTCCTCAGAGACGGGGACTGTTTGCAATGGAATTTCCGAAGACATTTCCACACTTCCTTTTGACCTGGTGAAGTAAGTGTGAGTACTGCTTCTAGTCCTAACAACAGGTAGTTGAACACCTCTCCTTGATCTCGTGAAGTAGGAATGCGAGGCCAGACTTTCACCAAACCAACCGTCTTTTCAAAAACCCTGAAAATGCTGAAAATGCTGAACGCACGGTTAATTCTGCAGCAAATAATAGATAGTTAATCTCATGTTGGGCATGATGCACCTATACAGTTAAGTGGATTACTATATGTTTGCTGCGAGAGCATGCGTCATTCCGGCATTTTTTCTCTTATTAGTTTTTCCCCCTTTTTTTCTTTTCTTTCCTTTTCTCTTTTGTTTTCCTTTTATTTTATTTATTATATATATATATTTTTTTATTTTTGTAGTAAAAGAAATGCGACCGGATCCGATGAGGATTGCCTACGTATCACGATGCCTACGTGAATCAGATCATTACGTAGTTCGAAAAACACAAATGGACGTAAAAGAAACAACCTCTTCATTGTTGAAATGTTCTATTACAAGCTACATTCTGCAAAAGAAAAAGCAAACTTGGAAAATGAACCTAGACTCAAAATAGACTGAAAATCACCTTGATGAAAAAACAGGCAGAAGATGCTAAAATACAGATTTGACCTATGAATGCATTATGGTTTTAAAAATTGGTTTCCGCGGGGCATCGTTCGGCCTCGCCGCGGTCCTAGGCGTGAGATCCCTCTCAAGTTGCTCCAGCTCGTGCATAGTCTGCTTGACATAACCCATTACTGCCGAGAGGACGGTAGCGCTGGACATGTTCTCACATCGTAGACATCGTCTGGTGATGGCATGGGCAATGGCCTTGATCCTATCTCTGGTTTGCTTCTTCTCTATGAGTAGATGCCTTATCTGATCACTGCTCGTCTTGAATACCTGTGAGTCCTGTATGTGCTGATCCCTCAACTGCCGCACTTCTTCCTTCATTTGGGCCAACAAGTCGTAACAGTATCTATTCTCCATTTGGAAATCCCTGGCCTGGTTAACTGCTTTAAACTCAAATGTAGCCATCTCCCTTTTTATTTTGGAAACAGCCTTCTCGTGATCACGTTTCAATTGGTTCAAACATCGGCGATGCTTATCTACTCTTGTTTCCCACCGTGCCTTGAATTCTGTCATGACCTTTTCGGATTCTTCTAACCTGTCTCGCCATTCCGTGATCTCTCTTTTCAAACCCTTTATCAACCGCTGGTCTGATTGACTTCTGGGTTGCTCATCAAGAGACAATCTCAATTTTTGGACTTGGGCCTTAAGTTCTTCATTCTCTTGGATCAACCTATTCTTTTCGCTTCGATCCGCCGCGATTTGTACGCTGTTATCGAATTTCAAACTATCTATTTGTAGCTTCAAATCGCCAATCTCTGCTCGATAACCCTTCTCTTTTGCTAACCAGTTCCATTGCCCTTGGGATGATTCTACGAAATCTTTGAGATGCGGCCTCTTAGCCGGTCTTTCGTAAGACAGGCTACCTCTAAACCAAGCGTGATATCCTGGGGCGACTTCCCCTTTTGCCGTATCGATCACACAAGTGTTTGCTGTCAGATGTTGGCATTCACTCCAGATTTGGCGAACTTCTTCTTCAGGGAAATGACCGTGCGGACTGATTTCAATCACTTGGGTACTCAAATCTTCGTCTTTCGGTACCACTTGGTACCTCCCAAGTTGCCTCAAAACCCGATACGGTGCATAGGGTTGGATACTTTTCAGTCCCATCAACAGAAAGTGAGGCCGGGTTGCCGGCATGTATATGATTTCCTCGATAGGTGACCATCCGAGCGTCCATTGGATTTGGCTGGCAGTGAGAGTTCGGAGAAATGAGGTCCATGATGTGACTCCCTCAGGTAAATTGAGCCCTTTGATTCTCGTGTAGAATTCTCCAATACAAGTTTTCTCTGGCGAACCATAACCCACAAGTGAGGAGCGATGACATAAATGATCGGTCATCCATACTTGCAACAGTAGGTTACATCCTTCGAAGAAGTCACCCCTGGCTCGACAAACAGTGAGAGCCTGGAAAATGTCAGCCATAATCATAGGCGCCAGAGTACTTTTATCTTGGGTAAGCAAAGTACTGACAACCCCAGTTATTCTTAGATCGATGTTGCCGTCCTTCCTTGGGAACACTATAAGACCTAAGAAAGCCGTCATGAAAGCCAATTGCCTGTGTTCGTCCCATTTTTGCCGGTTGCCTTTACTACATAGTTTGAAATCCGGCTTATTGAACCCACCCTCATGACCGTATCTAGCATACATGAGATGGAGACTGCAGAAGCCTTTGGCAAGATCTGGATGGTGAAATGTTCGGGGTATTTTCAGAAAGTCCAAAAATCGGTGTACCGTGACGACTCTAGGTGCAATCAAGTACTTGAACCTTAACGGAGCTTCATCACCCCCAATGTATCCCGCTATTTCCTCCAGCGTCGGGGTGAGTTCGAAGTCTGAAAAATGGAATACATTGTGCACCGAATCCCAGTAAGTGACCAATGATCTAATAATATCACCCCGCGGTTGAATGTCTAGTAAATCCGGGAGATTTTTCAGATATTTCCTCACTTTGTCTTGCCCTTCTTTGCCTAAGTCGTTCCACCATAATCGCAACTCAAAAGGAATCTTGGTCATTATTGAAAACGATTCATTTTGTATCGTGCTCATCCTGCACATTTATTTAAGGCGATAAACTTTATTAGACTCAAAAAATTAAAATTATCTAGAGATTAATTTTTTTTTTTTTTATATAAAAACGGGAGGTTGGACCCGCCGAGGGCTGCCTACATATCTCACCCCGTGCGAGAATCAAACCGGCGTAGTTCGGTCCTATCGCGAATAGAGAAAATCAAATAAACCTAGTAATCAACAATAAGCATTTTTATTGTTTTTGGAGAAAGATAAATACTAAAATATTTTTTTTTTTTTTGCAATATTTGGACTATTAGTCCGAATTTATAAAAGGGTATTACAAAAGAAACAACACATTTGGGAATTCCAAGACTTCTTGGATTCCACAAATGTTCCCCATGTGCTTTCCCAAAAAGCAAGCGTGGGGGACATAGGGAATTCCAAGGCTTCTTGGATTCCACAAATGTTCCCCATGCTTTGATTAATATAATAGCATGCTTAATAAAAAATCGTGCAACTTTCTTATTTAACGTGATCAGCATGATAAGAAGTGTCATTTGTCCGCAAATATCATTTGTCCGCCAAATGACTCATTCACCCTTGAATAAATATAACATGTAGCACATAGGATGCCAAAGATGGTCTATTATTTTCAGGTTGCTTGTCCTAGACGGACCCAACCCCTGTGTTGAGTCCCCTAAGTCAAATGCACATGATGCAAATAAACGTTCCTACTAGGGATCCGGCATGTGGCTTTGTTATACTAGGTTCAAAAACCTGGGTCAGTGTTCTAGACAGTGTACCCGAGCGGACAACTCGAGTTGAGGAGGGGCAACTTACCGGGAACCAAAAGGCCGTCCGGCTTCGTAACTTATCCGTCCTCTTTCTTATTTCGGGTATTGACACTAACAGAATAGGGAGTCTCGACCAGCGAGCTTCTCCCCGGAGGTGAAGAGAGAAGGGTTTCGGCACAGTTTATATACAGTTCAGATAATATCAAAGCGGTAAAAGACAACATTTAGCACGTTATGCAAAAATATGTAATAAAGATCAGATAATAAAGCCAAATATAACAATTATTCAAAGCTCGAATTCTTGAACCCTGAACCAGAGGTTCTGGGTTCGATTTTCCCCAGCAGAGTCGCCAGAGCTGTCACACCTCCTTTTTCCGCGCCCTCCCGAAGGGTTAAATGCGCGGGTGGAGTTTTTCCAATTTAAGTGACAATATTCGAAAATGGGATTATTTATTTAATTCAGAGTCGCCACTTGGGAAAGGTTTGGCTTTTGGTGTCCCAAGTCACCGGTTTATCTTGAATCCCAAATCGAGGAGATTTTCGACTTTTCCAAATGAAGTCTGCGAACCAGAAATTCTAAGTAAGGAATTCTGTTGACCCGAGGGAAGGTGTTAGGCACCCTCGAATCCCGTGGTTCTAGCACGGTCGCTTAAATTGTTATAATGGCTAAATATCTGATTTAAATACATATTATGACTTACGTGCTTTTATTAAGTTTAAAACCGCTTTTATTATTATCACTTATTTTTTATAGAATTGCAACGTCGTGAAAACGCATCTCGAACCACGTCACAATCAATGCACCCGTGATCGTCGACACATTTGGACTTCGTTGAGATTCGGATTTGGGTCACATCAATGTGCACCCGAATTTAAGAATGTGATTTAATTAAGCCGCGCCTACAGAGTCTAACGCGTTATTATCTTTGTAGAAGGCCATGAAATTTATTAAATGGCCTATCTTGAATTCTAAATAATTATCATGATTATTTATTGAGAGCCCCGCAATTTGCATCTTTATTTGGCGAGGCTCATCTCTATTTTAGAAAAGGATATCCTAAAATGGCTACATTTCTAACGCATTTGTCTCTAAAACTAGAAGAAAAGGTACATGCTGATTCAATTATAGGCTTTTGTCTAATCCGGATTTTTGTCAGTTTCTGATTAACTACTTATAAAGTAAAAACGTCATGCCTCGCGAGGATGTTTCAGTCGAACAAAAAAACTACATATGAGATTGATGAAATGCAATACCTAATCCGAATATTTCTTGAATTGAACTTAACTGAACTTATTTGGACTAGATTAAAGGATAACTGGCAAAGTAAAATACTTTAGTTTGGCAAGGAATCCTGTACGAGCTAAACGAAATACAACACTTAATCCGAACACTTCTCGAGTTGAACTCAACTAAGCTTATGTGGACTAGTCTTAACTAAACAAAACTAGTGAAACCAGAACAGTATTGTATAAGGTCGAAATATACATGCCCACAAACAACTACAGAGTTAAAATACAACAGGGCAAACTCAGTCAAATATCAATACATACTTTCAAACTGCTGGATTATAAACTAATCAATTTTCACAAGCCTGTTAATGTACTATGAATATTACAGCAAATGCTTGAACTTCTTCAACCTTTTTCATTTCATGCTTTCAAACTGTTTCAATTACATCAATATGGGACTTGAAATGTGTACCTGAAAATGCTGAATGTGCAAAGGAGAAGAAGAAGAAGATGTGGAAATCAGCAGCAAAAGAAACAGGACTAGCAATAGCAGCAGGACAGGGCAGCAGCAAAACAAAACGAACAGCAGAAAAGGCTCAAGTGCAGAAATGCAACTATGGCCAATAGAAAGAAATAGCCAAATGAGAGCACAACCCAGTGGAATAGAATCAAGAACTCCAAGCAGACCAAACCAGTAGTGAACCAATGGAAAACACTTGACTAAATAGACACAACTGGAACTTCAAACAATCAGAATTGATTTCAACGAGTTAAACAACTGAAAACCCAAATAACAAATAGGAAGAAACAATTTCTGATTGTAGATTGTATAATTTCTGTATCTCTTTGTATGTCTTTCAAGCTTTCTCTTTCAACACTCCTCACAATGTGTTCCCCTTTCCTTTATTTTCTGATCCTCTCCCCTCTAATTCTGTATTTGCTCCTATGCCTCACTCCTTTTTTTAGCTCTCTAGCTCTCCTTCCCCTAATTCTGTATCTCCTCCCCCTTTATAAGCCTCGACACCATCTCTTTTAACAACCTCTTTTCCAAATGTCACAGTACCCCTCCTATGTGTCTTTTACCTTTTCAGATCCCAATTAGTTATTTAAGTACATAACCCCATCAATATTCCCTGGCAGGCTTTCCTTTCCTATTTTATTAACTAAAAGCAAGCATGGGCAGTAGAATATATCTGATAGCATATGCTGTCAAACAATTTTTAAAAATCAAAAGCCTTCCTATGCAGGAAAACAGGCTGTGCACAAGTGCACATGCCATCAACTCAGATTTCAATTAACAGACCAAGCCTTAGGTTTCTGAAATCACATTAACAGCTTATAAGTACCTGGACTTGGTTCTTAATTGATTCAGGCAAATGTTCAACAGAAAGCAAGTCAATTTGTTATCGTTCGGACAGTTGAAACTAATTGACGACATATGTCGACTCGACTATATTAATCATAACACATACAACCGTAACCAAAAATCAGACATTCAAAGTATAGGGCACATGACTTGAATTGTACTGGCTAAACAAAATTATACTTCGAGGAATCAGTTAATCAAAACAAATTTGGAACACAACCAATACACATGCCTTATCAGAATAGGAGGGGTTCAAACAAACACCGTGGTTCAAGCAAAGTGGACAAACAGAAGTTGGTAAAAATTCAAAAGATACAAATTGAAACAAAACATGAACAACCATTCAATCACTCACATGGACCAAACAGAAATAAAGAAAGCAAGCAAGACTTACCTCAGGTCTTGAAAAATCAAAAACCTTGACTCGGACTTGGACAGACTTTCTTAAGGGTGAACGGACTTTAATCGAAGTGTTTCTCGGATGAGAAACACTTCGATTAAGGTCCATTAGACCTTACTCTCTTTGGTTTGGACGGACATAGGCCAGTGATGAAGAACTACAAAGTTCCAAACTCAGATCCGGGATTTATACTCCCCTGGTCAGATTCGGACCAAACCAAGTATGGTTTGGTCACGAGGGGGTCTGGGGAGTGTCTGGTATGAATTTAGGGCAGATTGGTGTAGATTAGGTTCCGACTCGAATCTTCAAATGAAGATTCGAGCAGGTGGGGTAGGATTCGAAGGGTGTGGTTGGTAGATTTAGGTTCAGGATGGCATGGGGGTTCTATGGTGTTCAGGTGGAGGTCACCGGCGTTCAGGCTGCCGGGTTTCTGGTGAAGGTGTGCAGGGGCGGCTAGGGTGTGAAGGGGATGGGTTTGGTGAAGACGAAGGCGGGGGTGTTGGCTAGGGGGGCAGGGTATGGTGAATGGTTTATATAGTTAGTGGGTGGGTGAACCTCGACCGTTAGATCAATCTAGATCTACGGCCTGGATCTGAAGGCTTAAATGGAACGGTGTCGTTTTGAGGGTTGAGGGTTGGGGTCGGTCCGGGTAAGATGGGTCGGGTTTATTGATGGGTTATGGGGAATTGATCTTGGCCGTTGATCACTCTGAGATCAACGGCCCAGATCAGGCACGACTCAAACGACGTCGTTTGGACGTCCTGGGCATCAGGTGGCCTGGACCGGGCAGGCCTGGGTCTTGGGCTGTTTGTTTGGGCCAATTTTGTTAAAATTGGCCCAAGTCCGGAAGGGAAGGGGTCTTTTATTTTTATTTTTTTTTATTATTATTTTTTTTTATTTCCTTTTTCTTATTTATTTTAAAACAAAACTAAGCCAAAAAATCAAATTAAAATTAAATACACACTCAAATACAATTATTTGCACACATACTAAAATATTTCAAAACAGGTAAAGTCAAACCAAATAAAATCACGGACGAAAATGCCTATTCATGATTTTCTATTTAACGACCGGATTACGGTTTGAATTATGCAGGACACATATATTTTTTTGAATTTTATTTTAATGAAGTAAATAAATAAAAATGGGTCAAAGTCACAAATAAATCAACAAGGTGCCGCACAGAAATCCGAAAATTGTACAGCAGGGCCAATTATATATTTTTTTTTATTTCTTTTTGGAGCGATTGTCGCACGAAAACAAAAATCACGTGCTCACACTTGTATACATGCATACAACTTGTCTATATGCATCTTATATGCTTATCTCTTATTCATATGCATACATCCCTGCACATGATTCTCTAATATGGACTGACGTTAGCATGATGGGACATTTTGTGCGGCTATTTTGATTATTGCACAAAGGAACATTCTACTTGGATTGATGATTGATTTCTAAGATATTGGTATTAATGTGGCGCATGGATCCGGTTCCATCACTTCGAAGTCACATGATTTGCCATGCTACATTGGGGCATGTGTGTGTAGTGATATTGGACACCGGAGAGGTGTCCGTTGAGATAAAGTGAGAGTCTTTATCATGCACGAATATTCTAGACTCATGTAAAAGCATTCATATCAATCCTAGCTATTGCATGTTACCTTTGTATGCAGAGTTGATGTCTTGCTTATACCTTTCATCATTTTATCTGAATTGTCATCTTCTTGATTTAGACCTTATTATGTATATATGTTATTTCTTGATCGTTTCTCTATTTCTTGTACATGCTTATGGACTGAACACATTATAGAAAGTGAGTATCTTTTTGTCAAAACCTCACCACAACTTCATTATGGTTTGACTTATTTTTTTTGCTCTTGTCTGAGCCATGCTCTCAAAGAACCCTATAATACAAACCAAAGTCTCCTGAAGCACAAGGGTAGCAATAAGACTCATATGAACCTGTGTTGGACCTAGATTCTCACCTTGAACTGGAGCATGCTCCACCTTTAGAGATGCAGGTGGTTAAACTGAAGTAGCTTTATCATGACCACAAGCACTGCGAGTGCTCAACCTCTAATGGGAGCAATAGTACGAGTCCTCTCCTGGGCTCCATCCCGTACTCTACCCCAACCTCTACCTCAAGTAGTGGTTGCATCCCTTGACACTGGCTCTTGCTTACTAGCTTCTAGCGTATATGTCCCACCATTTGAAAGATAATGTGTAATGACTCAACCATTCGTTTGAGCATTGGCATTTCTTTTGGTGGTTCGAAACTTTGAGTGGCTCCATTTGATGCATCTGGACTTACATGCATGGTTGGTTTCAATTTTTTGAGAAGTTCGGGAGTGATTCGAAAGAGTAATTCTCTATTCAAAAGCTTTAAGTTGAATAGTTGATCAAGGTTTGACTTTTTATGTAAACTATCTCAGATTTATATTTTGATGATTCCAATAGGTTCGTATGGAAATTTCTCACTTAGGCATATGTTCGTATTGCGATTTGGAGGTTCCTAGGTTGATTTCGCTCTATTTAGAAAACGTTGGCAATTAAAAGGTTTAGAAGTTCATAGGTTTGACCGGGAGTTGATTTTGATGATATCAGGTTCGGATTATTTTTCTAAAAGTTGGAATATTTTTACTTTGTCATTTGGAACTTATGTGCAAAGTTTGGTTTCATTCGGAGTTGATTTGGTAGGATTTAGACGCGTTCGGCGAAGTTTGAAGGTTTGGAAGCTAAGAGAATGATCTTGATCTTCAATTCTTGGTTTTGATGTAATTACGTTGTTTCGAGATTTTGGATAAGTTTGGATAATACATTTTGACTTGTTAGAATGTTTGGATGGAGTCCCGGGAGCATCAGGTGTGATTCGGGGCGGTTTCAAACCATTTTAGAGGTGTTGGGCAGTGCTGATTTCTGGTGCATCTGATGTGTTACACTATCACAGGTGTAGCTACGCGATTGCATAGAATGTTGTTGGGCATCTGGAAAATTGTGTATCACTTTCATGATGAGGTCCTGCGTTCGTGTAAGGTGGTGGAGTTGGCTAACATTTTCACACTCGTCACTTCACGATTGCGGAGTGTTGCTGGAGACAATTGGCTCATTCGCTAGAGGGGCTCGTGTTCGCGCTTCTGTAGGTCATTTGCTTTCATGATCGCTAGGCTTAGACACGATTGCTTGGTGTGCATTCTTCTAGGCATTGTCGCTTTGTTCTTTGCGATGGGTAAGGTTATTCCGCGATTGTGATGTGTATAACTAGGCGATGCATATAAGTTGTCATTTTTAGAATTTGAGCTCATTTTATCACATTTTGAGATTGGGAGCTCGGATTTGGATGATTTTTAGGGGATTTTCACCTCTTGGATTGGGGTAATTATTCTCGACAAGGATTTGAGTATTATTCATTATTAAATCCTTGGTTTTGCATTTGATTCATGAATTAAAGTCAAGAAATATTGGGGGGGTTTGACAAAACTTGTCTAAAGTGTAAAATGGAGATTTGAACCCCAATTTGGAGTTGATTTTGGATGAAACTTTTATATTTTGACTCGTATTTGAATGGGTGCTCATGATTTGAAAGTTTATTGGGTTTCGGGGTGCGGGCTCAAGTAACTTTTTGGTTGAATTTGTGTATTTAATTAAAAATTTGATCTTTATCGTTTGGGCTTGATTCCTACAGCATTATTTGACATTATTGAGTTGTTTTTGGCTAGATTCGAGCCGCTCACATGTCGATTCGTGTGGGAAAGCATTTTGAGAGTATTATTTTTGCTTGTTTGAGGTAAGTGTCTAACCTAGCTTTTGTTGAGGAAATTTTTCCTACTAATTGAAATTATTTGCTACATGCGGGGGTGATGTATATATGAGGTGACGAGCATATATATATGTGCCATAGGTATCATGATCAGGGCAAATTCTAGCTTACTCTGTTTTATTGGTTGTGTGCTTTACCTGATTTCATGTATTATTTTATTAATAGACTAAGTGAGTACAATAAACCATGCTAGAGGAATATTGAGGCTATTGGTACCTTATATTGAACATGATGAGAAAATTCGGAGGCTTATACTATATTTCCTAGGAGATAGATGCACGTAGGTTATGAACACACATCCAGACCTGTTCTTGTAATGTGCCTTGATTGGGACGTATGCACTCTATGATATGTATGTGATTCTTTGTATGACTAGTTGAACGTGGTTGCTATAATTAATTTGGCCATAGTCATGCTTTATCCACATTTTTATTGTTATCATATACTTGTGCGCTTTTTTGATGGGTTAAAAGGATACGCCTCTTAATGATAAATTATTATCTTGCATTGTTGTGATAATTATGGCACATCTAGGCATGTGGTGTGGGTTGACTGATGTTGTTTGGAGTATAAGGGTGGCGAGATGTGCATGCGATGACATAAGGGAGGCATTTCATTGTGATGCACATGCGGCGAGATAAGATTGGCTTATGCACATGCGGCGTAATACGAAAGGCATTTCATTGTGATGCGCATGCAGCAAAATAAGGGTGGCATAGTTGGGATGTTATGTGGTAGCCTGGGGCGATTTTCATTATGTATGTTTATATGGTGGTACAAGTGTCACGACCCAAGTTCTCCCTCCGTGAACTGTCATGACGGCACCTAGTCTCTATGACTAGGTAAGCCTAACAAATTGCGAAAAAAGGAAATGAAATACGAAACTGGCAAGTTGCAGGTAAAACATAATAAAAGAGTTTAAAATGTCGCTCGGCATATACAATACACACTCTCAAAACTGAATCAAAACTTCCAAAATTTGAAATCTTATGAAATCATAAGCTATAGAAAACTACACAGTGTTCTAACTCCATAATGTCTAATAAAAAGTAAATACAGGAAGTCTAAAGCTAAAGGGAAGAATAGGGAGGGACTTCTAGGTCTGCGGACCCGGAAGATATACCTCGAAGTCTCTGATATCGCCCGCCTCACTAATAGAATGGCTGAGCAGAAGAACCTGGATCTTCACACGAAAAACATGTGCAGGAAAGGGCATGAGTACACTACAGTGGTACCCAATAAGTGTCAAGCCTAACCCCGGTCGAGTAGTGACGAGGAAGGTCAGGACCCTACTGGTTATATGTATACAAAACAAGGTAAAACAGCATGAAATGCGACAGTATAATTAAAATACTAACAGTTGATAAAGAATAAAATCACAGAAGGATATAACTCAGTACACAAAGATAGTAACAGGGGATCTCCCAGGATATCGTCCTGTAGTCCCAAACATAAATGTGCAGAGGATCTCCCGGGATATCGTCCCATAGCTCGAATCATAAATATGCAGGGGAATCTCCTGAAATACCAATCCGTAGTCCCAAAGTAAATATCCAGTACAGGGGGATCTCTTCCCGTAGTCCCAATTATAAATGTGCAGGGAAATCTCCCGGAATACCGATCCATAGTCCCAAAGTAAATATGCAGGGGGGTCTCCCGAGATATCGTCCCGTACTCCCAAAGTAAAAAAAATACAACAATCTCAAGATATAATCTACAGTTCTATCAAAGTTCGTACCAAGAAAATAGAGATTTCTATTCTAAACATGCTGCACAGAATTTCAAGTAAACAGTTTAAGCAGATAGAATAGTTAAGTCACTTAAGCATGCTTTCCTAAGCTAAACAGTAGGCATTAAATACAAGTAGTGTTCAACAAAAAGGAAACACAGATATTTACTTAATGAAAACAGGGTTTTTCGACAATAAGCACGTGTATGCACTCTTCACATAACATACACGGCACTCATATAACAACAGTACCAAAATCCTAAGGGGAGTTCCCCCCCCCCCACAAGGTTAGATAAACCACTTACCTCGAACCAGCTCAAAATCAATCCAAAATCACGTTGTTGCCACGAATATCCAACTCTGAGTGGCCCAAATCTAATCAAATAAATTTCATAATGTAAATATAACTACAAACAACGAATTTAGCTAAAGAAATCGAAGCTAAGGTAAAAAAAATATAAAAATGCCCAAAAATCCTCCCTGGGCCCGCGTCTCAGAATCGGGTAAAATTTACGGATTATGAACACTCATTCACTCACGAGCACACTCGAACAAAAATCACCAAAATCCAACGCCAAAATCTCACTCAAAACTCAGATTTTAAATTGGGGAACTTTTCTCCCATTTTCAAACTTTTACCCTTAATTTCCTTAATAAGAAGAGGAAAACAACAATAGATTATAGTATTGTGATCAAAATCGAGTTAGAATTCATTACCCAATGATTCTCCTTCAAAACCCCTCGAAATATCGTCTCCCACCGAGCTCCAATTTGATTTTTGTGTTATGAAATTTCAAACCCTCGAATTTTCTATATTTGCCCAGCAATTTTCGCATCTGGGACCGCACCTGCGGCTTGGGCTCCGCATTTGCAGAATTTCATTAACTCCCTAGGCATCGCACCTGCGCTCCCTTCTCCGCAGATGCGGTCCGCTTCTGCGGTCCTTGAGCCGTATCTGTGGCCACTGGCCTTCGCACCCCAAACCACACCTACAACCTCTTTCCTCGCTTCTACGGGCCGCACCTGCGAGCTCCTCAGTGCAGGTGCGAACATACCAAAAGCAACAAACTTCAGAATTTGCCTAAGTCCAAATTCACCTCCGTTAAGCATCCGAAACTCACCCGAGGCCCCCGGGACCTCAACCAAACATGTCAACCAATCCTAAACATCATGAAAACTTAATCCAACCACCGTATCACATCAAACAACGCTAAAATCACGATTCACCCTCCATTCCAAGCCTAATAAACGTGAAATCTCAAGAATTCTACAACCGATGCCGAAACTAACCAAACCATATCCGATTGACCCCAAATTTTGCACACAAGTCACATTCAACACTACGGATCTATTCCAACTTTCGGAATTGGATTCCAACCCCGATATCAAAATTTCACTATCGATCTGGAAACTTCAAAAATTCAACTTTCGGCATTTCAAGCCTAAATAAGCTACGGACCTCCAAAATACAATCCAAACATGCCCCTAAGCCTGAAATCACTTAACGGAGCTAACGGAATTGACGGAATTCCATTCTGAGTCCGTCTCCACACTATTCCGCCTACATCCCAAATTTTAAAGCTTAAGCTCTCATTTAGGGACTAAGTATCCCAAAACACTCCGAAACTCCAAACGAATCCTCCCGGCAACTCACAATAGCAGAAAATAAACATGAGAAAAGCAGTTAATAGGGGATCGGGGAGTTAATTCTCAAAACGATTGGCTGGGTCGTTACAACAAGGGTGACATCCTTGAATATGCATATGATTTTCTTATGATTTGGTGTCCAAGATGGATTACCTACGTGGAGTTGATATCTCATATTTTGTTGAGTTGTTGGTAGCATATCAGATTGACGAGATGAGGAAGTATTCGTCATGCATTAATACATTCGATTCTTGAAAAGTTCTCTTAATAGTGTTATTTAGCAATTGATACAGAATCAGTTTATATTGTGGCACGAGGTCTTTGCAGTGTGAGGGAAATTGATAATGTGGGCATGAGGTGCCATATGTGTGCAATTCTATTTGATGACTTGTTTTAAAGCTGAGCCTTCACTTGCATTGAATTGTTATCACTTGTTCTGATGAGATTATAGTTATTGTTTTTTGTTAAACTTTCTGTTGCCAGTCTTTGATATATTGTACTGGTTATTTGATAAGTGAGTATCTTTCAACTTAAAAACCTCATCAGTATTTCTCTGAGGTTAGTCAAGATACTTACTAAGAAGTACATGGGGTCGGTTGTACTCATACTACACTTCTGTACTTTGCATGCAGAATTTGGAGCCGAGTAACTGTGAAGACAGAACTTTGCATTGGAGATGTACAAGCGTACCAAATTTAGGCTACACTTTTGTTCATGGTAGCTTAGGATTTCATTTTGTTTTTGTAACTTTCAAAATGTTGTTGTATTTATTCATTTCACCAGCTTTATAAATCTAAATCATAGTGGCTCATGACTTGTACTACTACTAGTCCTTGGGGTAATTGTATTAAATTCTTTTGCAGTCTTATTTATAGTATTGATGATTTCTCATTATTGTAGTAAGTTATACAGTTTGACTTACATAGAAGGTTAGATTAGGTGCCATCACAATATTGGTGGGATTTTAGGTCATGCCAAGTTGGTATTAGAGCTCTAGTTTTATAGGTTCTATGAGTCATGAGAAAGTGTCTAGTAGAGTCTTGCAGATCAATATGATGACATCCATACCTATCTTCAAGAGGCTACAAGGCATCTAGGAAACTTCCCACCTTTCTCTCTTTATTGTGCGACCTTGTTTCAGTTTGAAGCCTGTATCTTTGATTTTCTTTCATTCACTCATTTGTGATGTAGCGCACTCGGTATGAGTGATGCACTGATGACTTGTGATGTTGTGCATGGACTACAAAGGGCTATAGATGCTTGATTATTATTGTGTTATGTTGTTTGGTCTTGAAAGCAGATGCAACGCTGGATCTTTCAGTTAATCATTTATGGGATGCAGTAGATTCCTGTAACTGATTGATGAGTATGGACTCGAGAGGATTATTGGTTACCTAGTTGTTGTGACTATGGTAGGGTCATGGAAAGATGTTGATTTGAGGCTAGCCAGTGGGATTTGAGGTTTTGTGATTCGTATGAGGTTTATATTCAGTGGAATGCATATACTACCATTTTGGAGGGCTTGAGGAAGTTCATGCGACTATCATGAGAATGAGTATACACTTGGCAGAGTCCTTTGGGTGTTTTATGACTAGATTCACCTGAGTTTATGAAGTATTTGGCTGATTAACAGTGCGAGATCGGGGAAGCTATGAATAAAGGGTATTGTGGGTTACAAATGATGTATTCTATGACTTTGAGCCAAGTGGGGGAGTATACTATCAATGACCATATTAAATGATCATGCGTTATATTAGTTCTTGGACTAGGATGTGCTTGTGGATTGGCTATGATTTGAGAAAGATTGCATCAAGGATGATATAGAGCAAGGGATCAATTGGATGTATAACATACTAACCTTATAAGAATATAGAGTTCTTGGGATGATTCAGGTTTAATAATTGTTGTGGATATAACGTGCAAGGAAAAGGAATCACTTGGTTGCTTATTTTAGATATCCATGTGCTGGTGGAGCGTGGGTTGTTCGGTGCACATTGGTTGTGCATTGGGTAATAGAGAAAGGTGAATGACTTTCGAGAAGGTTCCAACAGGCTCAAGACTCATATGTGGCTTTTAAGGATTTTAGGATTTGTGTATGGTTAGGACTTGGGGCGTACATTGGATGGTGTCGAGACTTGCGATATTCTATATCATTATTGATTCTACAATGAGGTATTAGAAAGGTGAAAGAAACATCTTTAGATTCGTTAAAGGGTTCTTCAGTGCCGACATTTTCATGTTGAGGTACTCTTGCTTTTAGCAATCTACGCGACTTGATTGATTTAAAGCGATTCAGTTCTAATGATTTGATTATGTGCAAATGGGTTCCAAAGAGTTGAAATTGTTTACCGTGAAAATGGTAATAATATTTAAATTTATTGATGAGACTCTAAAAATATGTGATCTATTTTTATGCTAGTTTGTTAAGCAATTGATGCTAAGTATATGAGATTTAGAGACAAAATAGGGTTAAGGAGAAAGCTATAATCAAACCGATAAGCCAATAATCGGGGTCTCGAGCTCGTCGATTCTGGGCCTCAGGGTCGATTTCGGAGCTCGATTACAAGCTATCGAAGACAGTTGCTATGTGACTAACAGTTATAATAAAATCAATGAAGGCTCTTTATAGCCAATGATAAGCAATAAATGATCAACAAATATGAAGATAATAAATGAAAGCAATAATATCAAGAGAGTGTATGAGAGAGCAAAGAGAATGTTCTTCTATATTTCTTATGGAGTAGCTGGAACAACAAGGGGTTTACAAAATGTCAAGGACCCCCTTTCTATAGGAGAGAAATCCCAACATAGTACAAAATCATTAATTACAAAAATAGGGGGATGAGACAACTAGATGGCACCAGGCTCTGCCAGTACTAGCTGCATGCCTAGGGAACTCCCCAATTCCCATCATGACCGCAGCCAACATTGTTGTTAGGTCGGGTGCTAACAAACCTTGAGGTAGGGAGATCGACCACAGCCTCGAGGCCTTCGAGATGATTTCCCGAAATGCCTTAATGACGAGTACTAGACCCTCCAATTTTGCCGTATATAGATAGTCTCCGCGTTTCATAGAACGAAGTAATATGAAATGATTTTGAGCCTCCGTTCCAAGGATATCACCGCCATGACGTCAGCCTATCAAAGCATTAAATGTCATGCCCAAAAACCATGCAAGGTTCGCTGTCAAACGCGACTATCGCGAAACTCATGAACCACTATTGGCTCGTCCCTTCCACTACCCATGTGGTTCCTATAAATATATCAACCTTTCGATAATCCTTTTTTTCCCAACATCTTCAAATTCGCAAATCCACCCATCTCCTTTTACATTCTTCCTTATTACTTTCTTAAAGAAGATTTTACCATCATAATAGCCAGAACTTCCAAGATGGTTCCTCGGCGGAACGAAGTCGCCTCTTCATCTCGGTCATCTAAGGAGAAAACAAAAGTGGTACCCACCCTGGGATAATGTACTCCCCCCTGATCTTGGCATGTCGAAAGATTATACCATTGATAAACCCCCTGCTACAACGGGCTGATGTGAACACGTGTCCCGGTACGTCAGTGTCGTGACTGATGCAGGGACGGTAAAAAGGGATTGCCGATGGAGGAATGCAGTGGAGGTGGAGATTCTCGGCCCTGATGAGAATATAACGGATTACAAAGCCTATTTCCACCACGTATATACTTATCCCTTTACTTTGGGTCCGGCCGATCATTCTAGATCCCCTCCATTAGAAATAGATCCGGTGATCCTCGACTTTTGCGATAAATATCAGGTGAGGCTCAGTCAAATCTATCCCTCTTTTTGGAGGATAGTCTTGATGCTCTATTATTTTACCGACCAGGTTGGGGACGAGACCTTTACCCTAAATCACTTGATCAGGATGTACAGCCCCTGGTTCTATCGAGGCTTAGGCTTGGCCATCGATCCAAGAAGTAGTTTTCTCGAGCACCGACGAGGAGAAAGATCGGGGATGGATGAGTAGGTTCGTCCAGGATAAAACCTCGGACATCATTCCAGCCGGGAGGATGCCTTTCCCGGAGAGATGGAACATGTAGCATAAGCAGTTTTCCCTTCAGACATGTTTTGTGACCCTCTTTCCTTTCTTCCAAAAAAGATGACCTCTTTTTGTTCTCTACAGCTGCCACTTGGTATCCTGAAGTGGTCTCGGATCTGCTAGGGTGGATTGGGCGATTGGATAACAAGTTTCCGTATCTTTCCCGATCTTGGACCGACCTGGACAATATGCTGTGGGTGGCCAAGAACCATGGTAAAGTTTCTCTTGCCGCCTACGTCTTAACCCTATGATTTTTCCTGTACCTTCTTATGCTGAAAAGTTGTGGCCGCTATGCTTGTGTAGGCCTTGGCAAGAATGTGCTGCTGAGACAACTCCCTGGAGGCAGGACGGAGGTTTCAGAGCCTACCGAGGGTAATAAAAGGAAAGACAAGGAGGTTGCCGACCTTTCTGTGATGAGAAACTTAAGCCGCACAGGACTAGAACCGCCATTGGGACCTCAGCTTCTGCTTCCGAGGCAAGCCTCAGTATTGGGGACGAGAATGATGATGAGAGCAGATACCGCCTAGAGGAAAGGCTGAGGCCGGACGCGGGAGTCCCGCAGATACTCTGACCAGAAGCTGCTGAATTGGGGACGGCTGACTCAAGTCGATCCCGTGTAGTGGAGACCCTCGAGGAGGATGCTAATGTGGTTCCCGATCCTCCGTCCGGACGTGGTGCAGTTTTTGGTAGGGGGACCATTGCTACCGTTCCCAAAGGATCTAGGCTCGGAGCTTTTCAGGGGCAAGAACTGCCCCTCCTGGACATTGGTTACATAGGCGATTTCATTTTCGGCTCCCATTTCTCGTCAGGGGAGCTAAGGGATGCTCAAGATGCAAACGCCGCCAAAGTCGGGGGTCCTCTCAAGGGGGAGGCACGCCGGGCAATATTTTTGACGATGTTAGCGGGAACGTCTATATTGACGTTCCCGGCTCTGTCAAGGCAGCCGAGAAGTTCATGCAGCTGGTGATAGCTGCTTTAAGTATATTTCTTTTAGCCTCGAGTATCTTTCCTCATTCTTCTAACTCTTCTCTTTTGCTGTGGTGCAAGGAGATGTATGATCATGCCATCTTTAGGCTTAACGAGGAACTTTCGTACCGTGAGAAGGAGCTTGAGAGGTTTTCCTCGAGACAGCGAGAGTCGGAGGCTCGTTCTGTCCGGAAGGATAAAGAGTCAGACGAGCTCCGGGCTACTTTGGAGGGAACACTCCAAGAAAACGTTGCCCTTGTCGAGCAGATATTTTGTTATGCATGAGTCTTTCCCTTGCTCCCATAATTCGATACAGACTGGTTTACTTTTCCCTTTGTAGGTCAAGAAAAATGACTCGCAGATTGGGCGACTGAATGTGGAAATCCTCGGGTTGAGGGAACAAAATGGGGTAGTAACCTCGGAGTTGGCATCGACCCATGATCTTCTCAAGGGTGCTCGAAAGGAGATAGTTGCTCTGGTTGCGGCCAAGTTCGAGATTGAAGGAAATGTCGCTACTTACTTGAAGGACACAGCCATAGCGCATCAAATAGCCGGCGACGTATCGATAAAGGCCGAGCAGAAACTGGCTCGAGCCACCGAACATGCTAGGGTGAAGGCGAGAAGGAAAACCTTGGAGAAGATCGAGGCCGGAGGCGTCGATCTGTCAATTGGAATTGAGGAGGCCCGGGAGCTAGAGAGAAAGTTGGCACTTTTGATCGTCCCAGACGAGGATCCCAGAGATGGTTCGGGGGATAGTGGCGATGAATAGTAGGCCTCGCGTCGCTTTTTACTTTTTTCCCTTTTTCTTTTTGTGCATGCGTTCCCAGGGGAGTGAGTCTTGTAAAGGTGCCCCTTGTAAATATATTTTTGGCAAATGTGAAAAAGGGGGTTTTCTTCTCTCTTGTCTTTTAGTTCTTTTTACCTTGCTGCTCGTGCGGAGTTAACACTTTGACTTTTGGCGTTAGCTCTTCAAAAACCATATCGGAGCGACCGGGCCCCCTAAATCGGGTCCTGTCTCGAAGTTAGATCGACAGATTCTTTAGGGACGGTGCTAGTGATAGCGAAGGGCCCTCGAGGCCTTGCTAGCTTCTCGAATTTTGCGGAATAGCAGCATTCGTGCAATCTGGTAAAGGGACCCCGGGGAGATCCTGTCAGTACATTCCCCTAGAAAAAGGGTGACGTTAACGCGACCAGAATTAATTGGCCCTCTAGGTAGGCGAGCAGCCGCTACCTTGACCCTATATTTTCATTTGTTTGCCTCTCAAGTGGAGATTCTGCTACTTTGAGTGACCACAGAACCTGGCGCTTTGTGCTAGTTCTCTAGTTGTTCTAACTCAAAGTCTTTGCTCAAATTTATATCTCCCCCCTCTTATTCTATCATATCCATGACTGATACATCGACATCTGCCCACCAAAGAGATGGGGGTTCTGCCTACGTATTCGGTCGGTGCCCGGTGAGCGGGCCTCGAGGTGCCTTGCCTCGAGAAGAGATATTACGTTGGGGAGACCTCCCAATGTTCCAGGACATCGGGAGCATGCATCGAGGTTCATCTCATCAATGGGAGAGGAAAACCTCGATATGATCAGAAAAGATTGCGGATGGGGAGAAGGTGTGGTATTACAAGTACCTTCCTCTGAAGAGAGCATCATGACCTATGTTGAGGGGGTTTTGAGCGTGTACACGCACACTTTTGCATCGAGTCCCCCAGACCGGGTCGTGCTTGAGTTCTGTCGAAGATATCGGGTTACCTTGGCGCAGGCTCACCCATTCCTTTGGAAGATAGTGTAGATGATAAGATATTTCGCCGACAAGACCGAGATTGAGTTTACTCTTAGTCATCTCGTGAGGTTATATCGGCCACTGCGCTATCGAGGTCTGATTTCTCTACAGCGCCGATCCACCCGGTCTCCCGCCATTAACAACGAAGAGGGCGAGAACAGTGGATGGATGAACCGGTTCGTTCGAACTCGTACGATCAATATCATTCTTGGAGAGTTTATGCCCTTTCCTGAGAAATGGAAATTCACACGTAAGTGCCGCACCTATTATTTTTAATCATTTTGACTAGAGGCGGGCTCCGTAATGACATTTTTTCGTTTCACTTTTGTAGCGACTCCCTGGTTGCCGAACGAGGTCCCTGATTTGGCCAAGTGGTCTCGTAAGCTGGAAGCTTGCTCGACTTATGATAGGCGCAGGTGGCGAGACCTCTCCAAAGGGAGGTAGGAGGCAGAGCATCATGGTAGGCGTCTGGTGGCTTGTTTTCCCAAAATGGTGTTTTTCTTTTCAGCGTACTAACTTAGCCGCCGCAGCTATTGGAGATTTCTCTCAGATGAGGCCATGCCCTCTAGGGGAGGAGGAGAGACTGCTGACCTTGGGGTCGAAAGTCGATGATAAACGGAAAGGATCCCCGGGGTGCGAGGAGGCTCGAAGTAGGGCAAATCCCTCTCAGCGGTTTAGGAGAGGCAATTCGACCGACCATTTGGTTTCGGAGGCTTCCGTTCTCGATAGAACATTCCCCATTTCTGCTGATGGCGCTCCTAAGAGTTAGGGGAACGTGGTGCCTTCTTCTTCTGACAAAGGCGCTTCGGGGGACACTAAGCCATCGGTCATTGGCTCGGCCTTTGGTGAGGCTCAGCGGCTTGGCATTATGGTAAGTTTGGTAACCGGCATAGAAATATTCTGATTTCACACCCTTCCTTTCTCATTAAATTTTCTTTCGTATCCCTTTGACAGGCTCAAATCCGAGCTACCCTGTTATGAGGCTCGGTTGCGGAGAACTTCGGATAGGGAGAAATCCCTTAAGCTTCTTTGTGTGAAAAACGAAGGCGAGTTGGTATCCCTGCAGTGTGAGGTGGATCAAAGTTGGAGCCGCGAGAGCTTCCTTGAGAATCAGGTACCTTGTATTTCATGTTGACGTATGCTCCTTCTTTCACTTGCGGAATATTTCAATTGGGGAGCAAAATGGAGGAGCTGGAGAAACTCTGGGACGAAGTTGGCAGGGTCAAACGTGAGTTCGACGAGCTGCAAGCCCATGTAGATGCTCAAGTTGCGGCCAAGGAGAGTGCTTTGGCTAAAGTTTCCACCCTGGAGATGCAAATCCGGACCGCTCGTGCGAGTGATTCCGTGTGGGCAAACATGATCGCAAGGCTCGAGTTTGAGCTTTCGAAGGCGAAGGTCGAGGTGGTGAATGCTCGGGCCAAGGCTGTGATGAGCAGCACTAGGGCAGATCAGAGGGCGGCGGCTTATTTGAAGAGTGTTGCCACTGCTAGAGCTGAGCTAAGGAGAACTCTCGGTCATGTAAGCAGCAGTAAAGAGTACACAAAGTGCAAATCTTGGAGGGAAACTCTCGAGGAAGTTCATGCCAGGGGTTTCAGTCTTTTGGAGGAGATTGAGCAAGCCAAGCGGAGGAGTATGTTGCCAAGTTCCTTTTGTCCAATGGAGAGGATGGAGAGGACGGGGCCATTAGGTTGTAGTCCCCAAAGAGGATGTTTACTTACTTCTCGTTCTTATGTATATAGCTTTCGCAGTATGTTGTAAACGGAGCTTGTATTCCATTACATGTATGTATAAGAGGGAAACCTCACGGTTTTGTATCTTCTAGGTTTCTGTTTGCCAAGATTTTAGCTAGATCAATTCGACCTTTGGGTTAGTATGAGTCTTTAAATTTGATGATACGGCCCTGGGGCTCATTAGGCTGGTCCGAGGGATCTTACACGCTTGGTCGATGCGACCTTTAGTATAAGTTGGCGTTTGAGCTCTTATGTTTTTGTTCAACCGTTTTGGGTTTAGTCTCCGAGTCAGGCATCGACTCGAGCTTATTTGACCTTCGAATGGCTGATTTAGGTTGGCGAGAGTGGCTCTTACGCTTTTGGTCGATGCGACCTTTTGGTGTATGTGGGCTAGCGACAATGGCTCTTATGCCTTGGGCCGATGCGGACTTTTAGTGTATGTGGGCTGGCGACAATGGTTGTTACACTTTTTCCCTTAGGCATATTTGGTTAACTATTTTGGGTCCAGTCTCCGAATCAAGTTACGACTCGAGCTCATTTTGACCCTCAAGTTTTTAGATTTCAGGCTAGCGACAGTGGCTCTTACGCCTTGGGTCGAAGTGACCATTTAAATGTGTGGCTCTAAGGCTCATTAGGCTGGCAAAAATGGCTCTTACGTGCTTGGTCGATGCGACCATTTATGTAGGCTTTATTATCCTCTCGTTAAGGGCTTTTGAAGTAATTTTGCCTGACCCGTCATCGGTTCGGGAAGAACCTCGATTTCAGGTAACTTGTGACGATGTTTGAGCACCTCGGGAGGTTTGGCTCGGAGGCTGAGTAGCTCGAGCCTGTGATTTGGAGCAAACATGGTCGAAGCTATTTTGCTTATGCCGAGGGTACCCTGGTTAACCGGTTCTTTCCGAAATATATTCGGAGTAATTGAAGGCCTGTAATTTTGTAGTGACAATCGGCGTCCCCGAGTCGCATTAGTTCGTCTGGTACAGCCGTGTAAACGGAGTCACTTGTTTTTGGCTAGAGCCTTTGAGTCCCGAGTGAAGTAGTTTCGGCATCTATATCGAGGGTATGCCTTTTTAGGGGTATTACAAGTTCGATATATAGCCGAAACTTTGGGATCGGGTATATGCCTTTATTGAGGTCTTACAAGTTTTACACGCCGTTGAGGTCTTACATTTTTACATGCCGTTGAGGTCTTACAGTTATTGTTGCTGCCTTATGTAGGTCTTAGAGACCGAGTCTGCCCGCTCGGGTCTTACAGCCTCGGGTTTTGATGAATCGATGGAGGTGGCGCTTAATAGCAGTCCTTGAGTCGTCGAGGGTTTCTTGACTCGGGAGCCATTATTAGCAAACTTTGTATTGCCTCGTCGAGGGCTTACGATTTTGGAGATCCCGACCCTGAGGTCGTGCGTTTTTGGAGATATCGGTACTAGTCTCCGAGTGTTCGGGGCACTTTTGGCCTTGGAGATGTTTCGTGCTTTTCATGCTGCCTCATTGAGGGCTTATGAGTTTGGAGTTCCGACCCTGAGGTCATGCGGGTATCAAATTTTTGACGTTAGTCTCTGAGTATTCGAGACGTCTTTGATGGAGGAATCGTTTTAGAAAAAATGCTGAGTTTCCTTTGGAGTATGAGATGCTTTGACAAAAGGTATCCTTTGATTGTTTGACACAAGTATACATAGTTTCATTGTCAGGGGACCGACTATATAGGCACGGTTCGTTCGACCGTTTGGCCCGATACATCATTTTACTAATGGGACCATGGGGGGATGCCATCCAGTATTCGGGGTTGATTGCAAAAGAAGCCTGGAATACTTGTCGAGTCTTCCTTAGGTAGCATGTGGATGTTGCCTCGTTAAAACCCTTGCCGGTAAAAACCCTTGTCAGGATAAAAAAAACTCGGTCAAAGGAAAAGAGTGTAACAGATGCTTTAAAACTTTAAGGTATTTGGGTTGGGTTAGTGCTTTGACTGCTTCGATCGGGTGCCTGCATGAGGGTTAGTGTGAAATATAAAATGAAAAGGGAGATGGCTATACCTCAATGGCGATGGCGCTTTCGAACCTTGGAGATGGTCTCGTGGTTGCTATTTTTTTGTCGATTTATCTTTTAGTCCCTCTGCTGGAGGGGATTTCGGTGCTTCGGTGAGTGGCGGCCATCTTAAAAGATCACATGGATTACATGTTGCAGCTCATCTGCCTTGTCCCTTTTGGCCGTTTCCTTTTCTCGAGATCGATTTTTGGCTCGGTCGCTAAAGAATTCCTGAAGATGGCCATTGTCGAGTAATCAGGCCACTTCCTCCCAGAGTTGCCGGCAATCTTCAGTCCTATGCCCATACGTGTTGTGAAATTTGCATATTAAATTGTAGTTTCTTTGCGAAGGATCCGATTGTTCAGTTCTGGGCCATCTGGCATCTCTAATCTTCAATTTGCATATTGAAGTTGTATTTCGATAAGCGAGGCGCCTCTATTAGCCATGTGTTCCTATCAAATCTGGCTCTATCGATGAGTCCCTGAAGATTCTGTCTTCGGTCTATCCTTCGATCATTGCGACGTGGGTTGCGCCTCGGAGCGTTCCTTCTATTTTCGGTGTATGGTTGGTATCTTTCTTTGTTTGGCTTTGGCTCCTTCGCCAAGAGCCTACTTGGATATATTGAGCCCGAGGGGGCTCCCAGTTGTTCATCCTCGCCCCTGATTTTTGATTGGTATCGGTTATGGATGTCCGACCAGGTCCCGACGGGGTATTCGACCAGATTCTCTTTCAGCTGTCTCGAAGCCACTGAGCTTCGTTCATTCAGGCCTTGAGTGAAGGCCTGCACTGCCCAGTCGTCAGAGACCGGCGGTAGTTCCATTTGTTTCGTTTGGAAGAGAGACACAAACTCACGCAGCATTTCGTTTTCCCTTTGCTTCATCTTGAACACGTCAGATTTCCTCGTTGCTACTTTGATGGCACCGGCATGTGCCTTTATGAAGGAATCTGCCAGCATGGCAAATGAATCTATGGAGTTGGGAGCTAGGTTGTGATACCATATCATGGCCCCTTTCGAGAGTGTTTCCCCGAACTTCTTTAACAAGACGGACTCGATTTCGTAGTTCTTTATGTCGTTGCCTTTTACCGCACAAGTGTAGGCAGTAACATGTTCGTTGGGGTCTGAGGTCCTATTGTACTTTGGGATTTCTGGCATTCTGAACTTCTTTGGGAAGGGTTTTGGGGCCGCTTCCTCGGGGAACGGCCTTTATATGAACTTCTTCGAATCCACACCTTTCAGGACGGGGGGTGCGCCCGGAATTTGGTCGACCCTGGAGTTGTAGGTTTTGACCTTTTTATCATTGGCTTCTATCATATTCTCGCCCGACTCGATCCTCCTGGTGAGGTCCTCAAGCATTTTTACGATGGCAGGATCGGTCATCAACCCGTTATTGCTTGATCTCTCTGGTACATGTTCAGCTGGGGGAGTTGTCCCCGATGCTACCGTGCTGGGAGTTTTCTGGTGACTTTACAGTTGAGAAATAGCTAGCTGTTGTGCCTGCAATATTTCAAAAATAACATGAAGGCTAAGCTCACGTTCTTCCATGGTCGGGGTTTTCTGAGCTTCTTGTGGATCTCCCTGATGCACGCTCCTATCAGTATGCGAGCTTATATCAATGTGTTGGGCGTCGCGCGAGACCGCGTCCATGGGGATTGGTTCAAGCACATTCCCAGGGTTTTGTGGTAGCACACCAACACCCAGAACATCCACACCGTTCTCCCCGTGGTCCTCGAGATTGTTGTTTTCACCTCTATATACTGAGTTAGACATATTGACCTGAAATCAAAGATCTTGGACAAGAAAGAGCATGAAAGATAACTTGCGTTGAGTGACAAAACCAGCAAGAAAATAATCACTATTATTTTTAGCCCCACGGTGGACACCAAACTATTTACCGTGAAAATGGTAAATTAAATTTGTTGATGAGACTCTAAAAATACGTGATCTATTTTTATACTAGTTTGTTAAGCAATTGATGCTAAGTATATGAGATTTAGAGACGAAATAAATTTAAGGAAAAAGCTATAATCAAACCGATAGGCCAATAATTGGGGTCTCAAGCTCGTCGATTTTGGGCCTCGGGTCGATTCCGGAGCTCGATTACGAGCTATCGAATACAGTTGCTATGTGACTAACAGTTATAAAAAAATCAATGGAGGCTCTTTATATCCAATGATAAGCAATAAATGATGAACAAATATGAAGATAATAAATGAAAGCAATAATATCAAGAGAGTGTATGAGAGAGAAAAGAGAATGTTCTTCTATATTTCTTATGGAGTAGCTGGAACAACAGGGGGTTTACAAAATATCAAGGAACCCCTTTATATAGGAGGGGAATCCCAACATAGTACAAAAGCATTAATTACAAAAATAGGGGATGGGACAACTAGATGGCACCAGGCTCTGCTAATACTAGTTGCATGCCTAGGGAACTCCACATTCCCATCATGACCGCGGCCAACATTGTTGTTACGTCGGGCGCTAACGAACCTCGAGGGAGGGAGCTCGACCACAGCCTCGCAGCCTCAAGGTCTTCGAGATGATTTCCCGAAATGCCTTAATGACGAGAAACTAGACCCTCTGATTTCGCCGTAAACAGAAATATTTTGGTCACGACTTGCGGTTGATGAACTCTATATGCACAGAGATTTTGTTACGTGTTGTAATTTTGTTTAGCCTGATCGAGTTTGTAGAAGGTTTTTAGTTGATAGGATTCTATCCTACATGTGTTTTAGAGTTTATTATGAAATTTTGTATCTTCACAAGTTAGCATTGATATTTGTGGTGCGTCGTGTGGGATTGAGATTTCATAAGCAAGGTTGCGATTCGGTTTGTGAAGGAAGGTCATAAGTTCTAGACGACATGGGAGATTTTAGATATTTAGAGTATGTTAGTACCACATGATGTCGCCCGAGAAGGGTGTGTGTGTTAGGAGATGCATTGTGTTTTTGACTTGCGGCTGCTTGACTAGTATTACGTTAATCGCCTAGATGTTGATTGTTGATGTTCAGGTTTTTGCTATGTGGCGCAGAAGATTTATGTGAGTATTTTCTATGAGATGATTGTTTATAATTGATGTTTCAGTTATGGAGTGGTGGAGTTGGGATCAGATATGGATATTCCGGTATTCTTGAGGTTTAGAGACTGGATGATCTCAGAGCTAGATTATTCCTTGGTTGGGGACCGTGGAGGTATGTTAAGTGTTAGACGGTAGATGGCATGTGTTATGGATAGGTTACAATGGATATTTGGAAGATTACTTACCTAATTTGGGATGATCGAAACATGATTTTGGGGGCTATGGTAGGCCTAATGAGAATGTGTATTCTACATCTGATGCTTTCTTACTCTGGTGCAACATTTACTATGGGTATGTCACTGGGGAGAACATATGTTATTTTTGCCCTAGTGTGTTTTGTATGTTCCTGTCTTATGCTATGATAGATTGTGAGACTACTTGGCTTTACACGCACCTGATGTGATTCTGTTTAGGCCTTGTGGCGAAATTCAAGTAAAAAGGCTCTTGGGGTGTTGAATTGCTTATTGCACCTTGGATATGGTTTTCCTATCTAGGATATATTGTTCTATCTATTTCTCTATAGTTATGGTCATGTATTTTGCACATTTGTTGTTGGTACACATATGGTGGTTGATTGTGAGCATTATGGCTCGATGAGCATCTTATGTGGATCAGTATGTTTAGATTGGGTCACGCACTACAATGGAGTTATGTTGGGATATAATCTTTGTGCTTTCTCCGTGTGTTTTGATTTCTCTTGTGAGATGGGTTTGTAGCATTGTGCTTTGTGGTAGTATTTGTTGAACTTGTTGGGTGGTTCTCTTATTTGGCTCTCCTTCTATCCCTAGTTATATTCAAGTTGTTACTTGTTAGAGGCATGAATTGCGTCGTGTGTGACTAGGTGGCATTTGGTGTGGCTTGTTAGTCGAATAGTTTGTGCTGGATAAGATAAGATCATTGGACCTAGAATTAGTGCAATCGGACTTGGATAAGGTATGTTTGGATAAAAATGTCATTTGTCAGCTTAGAATTTGGCAATGATTTTTGTCGAGCGAGAGAACTCCACGACTTGTTGATTGGGTGTGTCGTTATGAGTTTCTACTTGTTTATTACATCATTAGTAGTGTTTTGAAGGTTAGGACAAGGTTTTATTTGATATGGGTTATATTACCGGTACCAGGTTTAGTAATGAGCAACTATGTGGTCGAAAGATATTACTATGAGTACATAAGCTATGTGGTATATCGTGTGATTATATCTTGGAATATGGTCATGGCTTGATGCAGCTTGGTTAGACTTATACAGAGAATAGATGCGAGAATTGGGTCTTATAAGGAATTTCAGATGTTGGAGATTGGATTCTAAGTTTTATGGACTAAGGTTGAAGAAAAAATCTTCAGTCAGGTTGAGTTGACATGTTTATATGTAGTTAGGTGGCATGGGATCACCCATGGGTATGTGTATAGTGAGTTTGTAGGGTGATTTAATGGCTTTGGGATGACTCTTGGCACATTTGAGGATGAACATATATTTAAATGGGGAAGAATTTAATGACCCGATCGATCGTTTTGAGAATTGGCATTTTGTTATGTGGTTTAAAACTTCGAGTGGCTTCATTTGATGTATTTCGACTAGCGTTTATGGTTGGTTTTAATTTTTCAAGAAGTTAGGGAGTGATTCGCAAGAGTACTTCTCTATCTGGAAGCTTTACGCTAAAGAGTTGACCAAGTTTTGACTTCTTATATGAACGGTCTCAGATTTGTGTTTGATGATTTCAATAGGTTCGTGTGGCAATTTTAGACTTAGGTGTATGTTCAGATTGCTATTTGGAGAATCCTGGGTTGTGTTGGCTCTATTTGGTAAACGTTAGCAATTTGAAGGTTTAGAAGTTCATAGGTTTAACCGCGAGTTGGCTTTCATGATATCAGATTCAGATTGTTGTTTCGGAAGTTGGAATAGTTTTGTTTTGTCATTTGAAACTTGTGTGAAATGTTTGGTTTAATTCCAAGTTGATTTAGTAGGATTCAGACGCGTTCAACGAAGCTTGAAGTTTGAAAGCTAAGAGAATGATCTTGATCATCGATGCTTGGTTTTAATGTTATTTACGTTGTTTCAAGATTTTGGATAATGTATTTGGACTTGTTGGTATGTTTGAATGGGTTCTGAGGGCCTCGAGTGTAATTCGGAGTGGTTTTGGACCATTTTGGAGGTGTTGCACAGTGTTGGTTTCTGGTGCATTTGATGTGTTACGCGATCACGGGTGTAGTTACGCGATCTTGTCGAAGATTGTTGGGCAGCTAGCAAATTATGCATCATGTTCACATAAGGTGGTGGAGCTGGTTAACGCATTCGCACTCGTCACTTTGCAATTGCAGAGTGTTACTGGAGGCAGTTGGCTCATTGGATTCTACATTTGTGTGAGGGTCTCGTGTTTGCACTTCTGTGGGCGTGATTTTAGGCAGTGTCACTTTGTTCTTCAGCATCCAATTGTTGGCTTTTGCGATCATGGGGATTAGACAGGATCGCATGGTGCATTATTCTAGGCAGTGTCACTTTGTTCTTTCCGATCACAAAGGGTATTCTGCTATCATGATATATATAACTCGTCAGTGTCATTTTTGGACTTTGAGCTTATTTTATCACATTTTGAGATTGGAAACTCGGATTTGGGTGATTTTTGAGGGGATTTTTACCACTTGGATTGGGGTAAGTATTCTCGACTCGGATTTGAGTATTATTCATGATTCTATCCTTGATTTTAGCTTTGATTGATGAATTTAAGTGAAGAAAAATTGGGGGGTTTTGGCAAAACTAAAATGGAGATTTGAATCCCGATTTTGAGTCGGTTTTAGATAAAACTTGTATATTTGGACTCGTATTCGAATATGTGTTTAAGATTTGTCAGTTTTGCCAGATTTTGGTGTGCGGATCTGTGTTTACTATTTGGTTGACTTTGAGTATTTGATTAAAAATTCGACCTTTATCGTTTGGGTTTGATTCGAATAGCATTATTTGATGTTGTGAATTGTTTTTGGCTATATTCAAGTTATTCAGAGGTTGATTTGCACGGGATGGCATTTTTTGAGTATTATTTTTGCTTGTTTGAGGTAAGTGTCTTGCCTAGCTTTGGTTGAGGTAATTTTTCCTACTAATTGATATTGTTTTCTACATGCGGGGGTGATGTATATATGAGGTGACGAGTGTATACACATGTGTCATGGGTATTAATGTTCGGGGTAGATTCTAGCTTATCTATATCTTATTTGGTTGTGTGTTTTACCTGATTCCATATATTATTTAATTAATGGACTACGAGTGTACAATAAACCATGCTAGAGGAATGCTGAGGCCATTGGTACCTTATGTTGAACATGATGAGCAAATCTGGAGACTTATGTTATATTTTCCTTGGAGATAGATGCACGTAGATTATGAACACACATTCGAACTTATTTCTGTTATGTTCCTTGATTGGGACGTGGACTCTCTGTGATACATATGGGATCCTTTGTACGACTACTTGAATGTGATTTCTATAGTTGATTTAGAAATTGTCATGCGTTATCCATATTTTTATTGTTATCAAGTACGTGTGTGCTTTATTGATGGGTTATCAAGATATGCCTCTTGATGATAAATTGTTATCTTGCATTATTATGATACTTATGGCATATGTGGACATATTGTGTGAGTTGATTGATGTTGTGTGGATAATAAGGGTGGCGAGATACGCATGCAACGACATAAGGGAGGTATTTCATTGTGATGCGCATGCGGCGAGATTAGGGTGTCTTATGAGCATGCAACGACATACGGGAGGCATTTCATTGTGATGCACATGTGGCATTGTAGGGATGTTATGTGATGGCCTGGGGGCAATTTTTATTATATATGTTTATGTGGTCATTGAATATGTGTGTGGTTTCCTTTTGCGTGTCATATCTTTTTACATGTTTTGTTGTGTTGTATTTAACATGCTAAGTTATGCCTCTGTTATTACTTGATGATTTGGTGACCAAGATGGATTTACCTATGTGGATTTGATATCTCATATTTTGTTGAGTTGTTGGTAGTATATCGGATTGACGAGATGAGGAAGTTGCCATCATGGATTAAAATATTTGATTCTTGAAAACTTACCTTGAACGTGTTGTTTGGAAATTGACATAGAATCGATTTATAATATGGTATGAGGTCTTTGCCATGCGAGGGTGATTGATAATGTGGTCACGAAGTTCCATATGTGTGTGATTCTGTTTGATGACTTGTTGTTGAAGGTGCGCCTTTACTTGCATTGAATTGTGATCACTTGTTCTGATGAGATTATAGTTATTGCTTTTCTGCTATTCTTCCTATTGCCAGTCTTTGATATATTGCAGTGGTTATTTGATTAGTAAGTATCTTTCCACTTAATAACCCCGTCAGTACTGCTCTTAGGTTAGTCAAGATACTTATCAAGTACAGGGGGTCGGTTGTACTCATACTACACTTCTGCACCTTGCCTACTAATTTTGGAGCTGAGTAGCTGTGAAGACGGAACTTTGCATTAGACAACGTACCGAATTCAGGCTACCATTTTGCTCATGATAGCTTAGGATTTTATTTTTGTTAATGTAACTTGCAAACATATGTTGTATTTATTCATTTCACCAGCTTTGTAAATCTAAAACATAGTGGCTCATGACTTGTGCTACCAGTCCTTTGGGTAGTTGTATTAAATTCTTTTGTAGTCTTATTTTTTATATTGATGATTTCTCATTATAGTAGTAACTTATACAGTTTGGCTTACCTAGTGAGTTAGGTTAGGTGTCATCACGATATTGGTGGGATTTTGGGCCATGACATAACGAAAGAGAAAGATTTGAACTTCAAGACGAACAAAAGATACACGATGAAGAGAGAAAGAAAGACAAGTTTCATAATTTTCATGTAGCCTCTCGAAGACAGGTATAAACGTCTCCATGTCGATGAGCAAGACTCAACTAGACATTGCTCATGACTCACAAGACACGTGAAACCTAGGCTCTGATACCATTTTGTCACAACCTAAAATTCTACCAAGGTCGTGATGGCACTTAAATTGATCCACTAGGTGAACCAACAAACATAAACCACAATTTGAACATTGTAAAACAATAATTAAGTCTAAACAGAGATAAGAAAATAAAGCATATGGTTAGAGCTGTCAATACAAGTGCAAAAATAACCATCACTAAGGGAATACTCATCGAGCCAAAATGCTCATACCCATTAGACGCATGCATATCGACCATAAGCACGCCAAGTGCATAAACATAACCCTAGGGAGACGGATAGCATCATGCACCACAACAGCCCAAATATGACTAAGGTGCAATAGACAAACAAGTATCTCGAGAGCCATCTCGCTCATATAATGCCACAAACTACACAGGATTACAATGTATAATCAAGTCGTCTCACCACTCATATGGCATAATAGAGTAATACATGGAATAGATGATAAGAATAACATCCAACACCCGAAGACTCATCCATAAACAATGCTATACTGAATAAGCATATCTGATCTAGTGTAGAATATACATTCACATTCGGTCTACCAACGGACATCAAAGCCGATTCCGATCACCCAAAATAGGTTAATAACCTTTCAAAGATCCACAATCACCATATCCATGATACATACGATCGATCATCAAATCAAGAACAAACTTCTATAGTCCGCAACCAAAGGAATAGAGCATCTCGCAACATAAACTCTCCAACTAGCTCTGTACTGGAATCTTCATACCTGATTTCATTCTCTACCACTTAAATGAATGACATGTCACACTTATACGATCATCTCATGGGAGATAATCCCACAACCTTCCGCACCAGGTAGAAAAATATGAACATTAATGGCCACCGACCATGCTATTTCTATAGTGCTAGTCAAGCATCCACAAATCAATACCCAATACTTCTTCCACAAAACTGACCATCCTCAGTGGCCCGAAAATAGTGTCAGCATACTTTGAACATCTAAAATCTTCCCTCGCTCCTTTGAGCTCGTGACATCCCAGTCAAAACTAAATAGCAACCTTGATCCTTCAATTCAAATTCCACACCACTCACTGCACCTATCATGCTAATATGCGAGAGTGCAAAATCCCATCATAAATACAGAACCATCGGGGGAATAAACACTCCATCGTCTAGAACCTTTCGCCTAACTCATTTTAGGAGAAGGAATCATAGCATGCAACCAACTTCCCATAACCATAGAACACACCAATCTCAAATCATGGTCAAAATCATCATAGCCTTTTCGAGACCCGTTTGCACACACCCAAACCATCAGGATTAAATTCCTCCAAATCAACCAAATTATGGAGACTACCAAGCCTGCTAGTATAGCCACGAAACACCCGTATAGCCTTATCATACTGAATTAATCGACCATTTCCTTTACTATGTCGATCAAAACTATTTCTAAACTAGTTCAGCTCCTCAGTTCTCTCTTGACTTACCTTCAGAATGAGTACCTCTCTTTTCCAGAAAACGATAGACCTCAATCGACACTCATCCCAAGTGACCCTAACTACAAGACCACATTGCCGCATTACCCATATGTAACTTTATACTCACCTCGACCACTCAATAGTATCTCCAACTGATACCCCTGTTCTGAAAGATCTTTTGCGAATCTGAAGTTGTTTCTTCCATCTCTCTAACACCGCACCACATACCTGGTGGAATTCATAGAAATTCTCCAAGTCTCATGCACACTCCGCTGCAAAACAAAATCCTTAGCCACACAACGAATTCAAAAATCCTTAGGCACTACACTTTAATTCTTGAACTTACTAGAACCATTGTTGAGAGTCGCTCACTGTAAACCAGTCACGATTATATAACTAAACAACTAGTGCTCCGTTAGCACTCAAATACTCCAAAGGAGCAACCGAATGAATCCTTTTCCATGCACAACACCTCCATAAATAAATACCCAATTTGATTATTCCATAACCGTCACACATCAATAAGGTGAACTATAGCACACATCCATCAAATTCCTTGCTCGAATTACCCGTGATGTTCTCTTCCTCGGTCATAACTAATCTGTCAATGTACCGCTAACCAGAAACTGTAAGGGAACATAACCACTTGACCCAATCATCAACGGTAGGCTCCCCCATTTGGCTTTAAGCCACCATCGCAAAATCCAAGGACCTACAATGACTTCTCCTCCTAGCTAGCATGATCTCACACTGTTACGCATCCAGATTTCTCATAAGTTCTTGTTGCACTAATCATTACACATCCCGAATCATCAACCACATTGGCACACTCGACATCCTGACAATCATACCATCTTCTTCAAGCAATCCAAGCTCATATCGTAGTATATGCATCCTATTGGATAGAAGGTAGAACTCTTTATAGGAATGTCATCAGAAGTCATGCAACCCCTAACCTTCTCACAGGAGATAGCTCACATGTGTAACCCCATACCGACATCCTCCAATGGCATAGCCATAGCCATTCCGTTATGAAATCAGTTAATTCTCCTAAGTCCACACTCATCCATCATTTGTAAGAATTCGTTCATCAAATTAACATTAATTGAAGTTCCAACAATACATTTACAACTCGAAGCTATATTGCATCCCAAATGATTAAGTCACATTCCTCTGCATCCTTAGCAACTCTTTTCGTCACGTTCAAGCATCCTAAGTACAGAAACCACCACCTCAAACGAAATACACATACTTGGTCATTTGTCCACCATGTCTCAAATCGCCCTAGGCTTTCTCAGAGCATGTGGCTATCCTACCACAAAATTTAATACGATACGCTACCACTACTACTCCGGTTAAACCATCTTCCTAAGAAAACTACTCGATCTTTGTTGCTCGTACTTGACATGCCAGCAATCCATCCACCTCGAGACATATCCTACCATGTCTCTTCTCATAATTCACTGCCAGTCATGCCGCTCCAAATCATGATCCATCTCCATAGCACCTGAACAAATAGATTGCCATCAACTTTAAGCCTCCTTAAGATTACCTTCCTCAATCCATCAACACTAGAAACACCGATTTGACCCTGAAGCCGCCACACACCGCCATCTATGATAACCGCTTCTTAGGTACCCTTTCACAACACCTTACCCCGAAGGCAAACCAATGAAGACTATCATACCGATGAGCCTTAATGTGTTCAAACAAGGACGATGACACCATATCACAAACAACAATTCTACCATTTTCAAAATATCCAATCTCGCTACTCCGTCAACCAAAGCCTGAATATCCATAGTCCAATTGCCTCTCCTTCGCTGGAATTAAATGTTGAATCTCTAAACCATGAATCGAATAATCCTCCTCTCGAGTCATTCACTGCCGCGACACATAAGTAAAAACCCTACTATTTACACCAGCACTACGCGATAACAATGCATGAACAGTACAATACATAGTATATAGCCTCGGAACCATAGGAAACACTAACACTGGGCTGAAACGATAGAACACCCCTCTATAAGGCGACGATAATAGTCTACCCACATACGCAAGGAAAAACATCCTACACCACATTTGTAGTTGCTTTACGACTCGTCAGTGCCTAATTGATACCGAATGCTTGACATCGCGTACGAATGAGTAGAAGGAATTGAAGGCATAGGACTCAACTAAATCAAATCTCATGATAAGGAATCAAGAAAGGGAAGTTCTCCTAACAGTCATGTAGTCTCTCGAAGATAAGTACAGACGTATCTGTACCGATCTGCAAAACTTTACTAGACTTGCTCATGACTCATGAGACCCAAGTAAACCTAGCGCTCTGATATCAAACTATCACGACCCAAATCCCACTATAGGTTGTGATGGTGCCTAACTCTATCATTAGGCAAGTCAGCCATGAAATAAGTACTAATAGATAATCTACATGCATCTTGAAATAAATAACTGAAGTAGTTCATTTTCATAAGTGCTGATGTTATTAATTTAACTATTCGAATGTGGTCAAAATATAAACCAAGAACATAAACTAAATTCCCAAATCTGGTGTCACAAGTGCATGAGCATCCATTAGGAAGTACAATACTAATATAACGTCTATCGGGAATATATAATAGACAAGATAAATTAAATGAGTATGATGGAGACTCTGTGTGCTACGCATATGCACTAACATAGAAAGCAGCTCACCATAAAGTCCCCTCGGCAGCTGCGCATATGCACTAAGATGACCACCAAATGAACCTGCCTTAGTGCCTGCACAATTAGTGCAGAAGTGCAGCATGAGTACGTAAATCAACACATACCTAATAAGTATCTAGCCCAATCCCAAAGAAGTAGTGATGAGGGGTCGACATCGACACTTACTAGTAATCCAATAAATTAGGTATAATGAAAGTAAACAGATATGAGGGATAGCAGGTAAAAACGAGGAATATATAAGTGCATAATATGATACTCAACAGAAGAAAAAACACGAGGTCCTCAATAGCTGGACAATACCTCGAATAAAATATGTAATGGTCAATACCAGATAAAATGTCACATCTCAAGTTAGGAAAACCCATGGGTACACTGACTTCTTATCAAATATCACTCACGATTCTACCGAGGAAATGCATGATTTCCTATCGTGGCGCATGGTCCGATCCCATAATAGTACCCTTGAGGTCATTCAGTCCGATCCTATAATCGTGTACATTGCTGAGGGTCGACCAGAACGAACCATAGATGCATCTCATAATACTGTCGAGGTCGTACGGCCCGATCTATAATAGTACTACTGAGGCATTCAGCCCGATCCTATAGGAATAGTGAAACTTGATGGATCACTAGCACCACTCACGAATATATGTGTAAGTTATGCAGTTTAAGAGACTCTTCAGACAATTTCGTACAATGCGAGAGAAATCCGTAGAAGGAAAGTATAATTTCCTCTATTAATCAAGTAATTTGCCAAGTATCTAAAATAACAAGTCTGATACTCTACGCAAGTCTAGTCTCAAGCAACAATGTAATTAAAGCATTTAAATAGGCAAGAATAACTCAAATATTACAATTAAAGCATGGAGTGAGTCTAAGTCTACAGGACCTAATCAGGATTTCTAGCATGTGCATGGACACTCGTCACTTCATACGTGCGTAGCTCTCACAACATGTAGCACATAACAATTATAACACCTATGGGGTAATTTTTCCCTTACAAGGTTAGACAAGAGACTTACCTCGTTCCGAAATCCAATAACTATCTCCAACGCCTCTCTAACACCTCAAACCCAAAGCCAAACTATCTGAAACTATTCAAAGAACGTGCAAACCAATCAAATCATACTCAAGAATACATAATATTTCATTTAGAAACAATTCTCAATGCCACACAAAAAGTTTTAAAAAAAAAGTCAACCCCAGGCTCGCACCTTAATTCTGAAATTATCGAAAATACATATTACCCATAAATTATATAGTCTATATTCAGAAAATTATCCAATTTGATCCATAAATTGACCCTCAAATCAAGAATTTACCATTTCTCAACTTTGGAGCTCAAAACCTCAATTTCTACAATCCAAACAAGGATAAAAAAGATAATCAACGGAAATAATCATGCACAAACATTGAAATAAAGCTTATATAGTTACCCCTTGTTGAAATGAGAACTACGCCACGAAAAATACCTCAAACAGAGCTCTAGAACTCAAGATATGCTCGAAATACTAAAATGCTCGATTTGCTAATTTAAAAAACTACCTAGGTGATTTTTGTTCACTGCCTTAACGGGAGACCTTCGCGTTCGCAAAGAGTAATTTTTCGCGTTGAACGGTCCACCCAGAATTCCTTCTATGTGTTCGCTGCACTGCTCTCGCGCTTGCGAAGAACAAAAGCTCGCACCAGAAACCAGCAATCTTTTCTGACACGGAAATGAGCATAAATCTCTCGTATGACCTTGAAATTCGACGATTCTTGTTGCTATAATTTTGTGATTATGATACAGATATAATGGTTCAATCAAATAACAGATAAAAGGTCATTTTCTCAATATGGTACCCTTTATGACAAAAGAAACGGCATCGAATAATCAAATAAGAGCGCGGCACAATCCAAACCCATCCGAAACTCATCGGAATCTAACCAAAACTTGCGGACAAGTCCAAAATCATCATATAAACCTGTTAAAACTTTAAATCATGAATCTGATCTCGTTAAGTCCACTATTTGACCGTGGTCAACTTATTTTCTTATACTTAACTAGTATGCAACTTAAATTTCCAAATCACTCTTAAACATTCCTGGATGACGCCAAATTTTACATACAAGTTACAAATTACAATACAAACCTATTCCACGACTCAAAATCCCAAACGGACATCGATAACACCAATTTCCTTTTCAAATCAAACTTAGAAAATTCTAAATCTTCAAAATGTCAACTTTCCACAATAAGCGTCGAAACTCTCCCGGTCCACCCGAAACTCAATCCAAACATACACCCAAGTACGTAATCACCTTACAAACCTATAGGAACTTTCAAATCCCAATTTTAAGGTTGTTTACTCAAAAGTAAAACCTCAGTCAACTCTTCTAACTTAAGGCTTCCGAATTAAAAATTGTTCTTCCAAATCTACTCCGAACTTCTAAAAAATAAAAATCGAGTATGCACATAAGTCATAATACATAAATTGAATCTACTCAAGGTCTTAAATCTCTGAATGGCGTACTAGAGCTAAAAATGGCCGGTTGGCTTGTTATACCTTATCTAAGCTTCTGCGAGTTGTAACTCGATTGTAAAGACTAGAACTTGCGAGTTTCGAAAGAGTAGTATACTGTTTGTTGTTGCGTCACTGTTGGCTGGTTGTAAACTTATTTTTAAATCGAGTTCATGGCTGGTGTATGTGATAAGAGGCTTAATTATGCATTGTTGGTTATGTTGCTCGATTTGAAAGAAAAGACAAGTCAGAAACGTATTTTAGTAGTCCGAAAAATTAATTTGAGTTGCTGAAATTGTGGGACTATTATGGGGTCATTTTAAAGTTGTATTGTGGCTGAAAATTAGCAGGGATGATTAAATATGTGGCGGTTAATGTTGTTGATAAATTCTGAAAGGGAGAAGAGGTTTTAAACTATAGTGGTTTAGTTACAAACCGAGCTTGACGCTTGTGGTACTATTGTTTGAATTGTGAATTGTTCTTACGTTGTTGAGGAGCTAAATGGATAGAATTAATTTTTGATATTGTTGATGTTGTTGTTTGTTGCTGTTTTGAATTAGAGGAAGTGAGGAAATATAAGGGAAGTGCTTCCCAATTCTCCGTAAAAGAGCTACTAGCTTAGAAATCTGTTTTAAGTTCTTTCATGGTATTAACTATAGTTCTAATACCTTGATGTAGGTTGAAGTACTACGGACAGTGTATATTGAGTTGTTACCAACAAAGGTATGTTAAGACTAATCGTTCCTTCTTTTTGCATGATCCAGGTAACAAAACTTAAATGTAAGTTATTTCATAAATAGTTCTACTCTTAGTAGTTAAGGATGTCTACGTTATTCAATCCTGTGAAATACAATTCAAATCATGTCCAAGTATATTCCTAAGTCCTTATTTAGGTATACAATAACGGTGTTCTAATGATCGTAAAAGGCTCTTCATGCATTTACCATCGAGCTATGACCAATTGGGCAGTTACACATTTACCACCGAGCTACGGTCGGTCAAGCAGTCATGCATTTATCACTAAGCTACGGCCGGTTGGGCAGTTATGCATTAACCACCGAGATATGGCCGATCAGTCAGTCATGCATTTTCCGCCGTGCTACGGCCGGACGGGCAGTTACCGTTGATCAGTTGTGTAGTCATGTTATGATATGGAAAATAGTCCCAAAAATGGCATTAAATATACAAGTATAACTAATATGCATATCATGGCCCGTAGTGGCACTTTAGAGGTTCAAGTTGATTTTTATATCTCTCTATTTGATGTTGGCTTATTGTTATGTTTCAGATCTACCTTACATACTCGTTACACTATTCGTACTAACATTCTTTATATTGTGGACGCTATTTCATGCTTGCATGTGTAGGTAATCAGTTTGATGAGCACTCATAATATATGAGGTTAGCATTCAACGAAGGTTCATTAAGACTCCACTTCATTCGGAGTGCAGCCGAGTCTATAAGTCATCGTGTTAGAGTTTTGCTACAGATTTATGGGTAGGCTGGAGCCCTGTCCCGACCATCTTTCGATGTCAACTATTCTTTGAGACTTTGTAGACACAAGTTCATTATGTACTATATGTCAGAGGCCTTGACGTCTCGTGTGTATTAATGTTTTGAGTATGATGGTTCGTTGTACAGCATTTGCCCACTTACAATTATACATTATGAGTTGTTGCCATGTTGTCCCATGATAGTTACAGAAAGAATGAGTTCAGCCAAGTCGGCTTATGTATGTTCTAGTTTTTGTCGAACGATCATGAGTTACAAAATGGTTCCCTCGAGCCTGTACGGCACCGAGTGCCAGCCATGCCTCCTCAGGTTGGGACGTGACAAAGTGGTATCAGAGCAGGTCGTATCTTAGGGAGTCTACAAAGCCGTGTCTAGTAGATTCTCACTTATGGGTGTGTTGCGCGCCACACTTATAATTGAGAGGCTACAGGGCATTTAGGAAATGTTACCCTTCTTTCACTTTCTTATCGTGCCATAGAGCTAAGTCATAAGAAGTTAGTATGAAGCTTCTAGTGGATTATGTATGCACCACAGGTGCAAGTATTATAGTAGAGCTTTAATGCATAGATGTAAATTCCAACTATGTGGAAGGGAAGTTATGAAAGCAACATAAGATATGATGCGAGATTTAAAGGTAAGTAAGGTAAAAGTGAAGACGGTACGAGATACTCAAGTACAGAAGATTGTAAATAGTCCATACTTTAGATATAAGGCTAGAAGCATCATGATTCAGTATTCAGAAATGATAGTGGTGTCGTCAGTAGCACATTTTCCAGCCTATGCTTTCCATGTACCAAGAGGTCTAGTAACGAGAACAAAGAAGAATTAGAGGAAACGTGATGTCTCGCTTGAGGTTCCAAAATAACATAAAGAAATATATGGTGCTAGCAAGTTAAATGAGGTTGCGAGTAGTATGTATAGATACGTGTAGGTTGCAAGCTAGAGTATAATAGAGCGACAAGGTTTTAGGTAGACATGAGTAAGGATAAGAAAAAGTAAGTGAGAAGGTGACGAGAATAGGTAAGACATCGGGATTTGGCCATCAAAATGAGAGAGTTGATGGTTTCTGTAGGTTATAGAAAGCTCAGTATAGCTTGAATGAACTCGAAGGAGTTTAAGACTAGGAGCATTTAGAAGAGATGAAATGCTACCCTCGTAGTAGAATAAGAGTGTGAGTGTGATAAGCGATAAGAGGATAATATTTGGGAATATAGCCTTCGATTGAAGTAATGATTCAACGAGAACGGATTTTATGAATTGAACGGGATTAGAATACTTACCATAAGATGAATCATGTTGAGATACTATGAAATACGATTATTAAAGTATAGTATCGTCCGTAAGGTGGATCAAGCAAATAACTTCAGATGTTAGCCGACAAGATGTGACCCCTAGTGAAAATGTATTAAGAAGTTTCAAGTTATCACTAGTGGATTATAGATCAACATTAAGGTGAATCAACACATCGATGGATAAAAGTTCTGAGGCTATGAAACAGAATATAGAAATAGTCGTAAGTTCAACGAAGCACCAAACAAAGAATTTCAGTACGCCAACCGATGCCCAAAGGAACAATTTTTCATCATTTTGTATATATTTGCAAAGTGAGGCCTAGAAATTGGCTAAAAGATAGAGAAAAGGGAGATAAGTATCACGTAGGCGTGCGTACAAGGATATGGTCATACATGATGTATGACAGAAGGTAGCAATAGTTACGAGATTGGAAGAATTACGACCACAGGTTGTGGTGTGAGAAAGAGGCCTAAAGGGGGGAATGCCCCCCTTTGGATTAATTCACAGAACAGCTGCCTAGATGGCAAGGACAGTATTAAAGTATTCGTAAGAGATGTAGGTTATGAGACTGATAAGAGCATCAGCCAACATTTGAGGACGAATGTTCCAAACGGGGAATAATGTTACACCCCATGTTTTTGTACGTAAAGTATATCGTAAGTCAATTGATGTAAGCTCGAAAATAAGATCCTATTTGAAAGTATATAAAGTAAGTTAATAATGTTACCTTGGAGGCTTCAAATATTTAAGATCATGATCAGCAAGTACCAGAGGGTTGGAAGGTTTAGAAGCTAAACGAATCATAGAAAATAAGTTTCATCAAAAGTTGGAAATGTTATAATCCATACTTTGAGATGCGACTAGGGTGATTAACATGATAAGAAGGTGATGTTATGAGGTATTTTAGTCATATGATAGTCGTGTGTTAAGTTTTGAAGTTAAGAGAGTTATGAAACAAAAGTTGACGAAAGTCGTCACAAGTTACATTCATAAATTATACTAAATTTTAGGTCTAATATCAATAAGTTTTTCTCCTAATATACTTGGAGTTACAGGGACACCCACCCACAAAATTGAAGGCCTATGAGTCTAGTTTCCAGTACATTAAAGCGTTTTTCAATACGACATCGGAGTAGAGAGATATTTATATTTTAGCGAGACTATGCAGACTGGTATGTGATAAGTAGGTGCATCACCTACTTGCTTAAATGAAGGGACAAAATAAATCTCCAAAAAGGGGTGGATTGAGGGCAGCCAAGGGGCCCTTTATACGGGATTATTCTCTCATATTTTAGACATAATATCCTGAGGAAAACCTAGGGTAAAAAACCCTGCTACACCTCCCCCAAAAATCCCACATAAACCCTAGGTGATTCGGGTGATACGAAGTGATTCTAGTACCGAAAAAACCCAGACAGCTTGCTAGTTTCCCTTTCTCCTTCTTGTAGCTGCATTGGGGGACTGATTTTGGATGACGAGAGACTAAGTTTCATGGGATCTACTCAGTCCAAGGTAAGTTTATACTTCTCTTTCCCTTACTTAAGCTTCTACGAGTTGTAACTCGATCGGAAAGACTAGAACTTTCGAGTTTCGAAAGAGTAATATGATGTTTGTTGTTGCATCACTATTGGATGGTTGTGAACTTATTTTTAAGTTGAGTTCATGTCTGGTTTATATGAGAAGAGGTTTAATTATGTACTATTGGTTGCGTTTCTTGATTTGAATGAAAGGACAAGTCGGAAACGTATTTTAGTAATCTGAAAAATTAATTTTAAGTTGTTGAACTTGTGGGACTATTATAGGGTCATTTTAAAGTTGTATTGTGACTAAAAATTCGTAGGAATGATTGAATATGTGGCGGTTAATGTGGTTGATAAATTCTGGAAGGGAGAAGAGGTATTAAACTATAATGGTTTAGTCACAAATCGAGCTTGCCACTCGTTGTACTATTGTTTGAAGTTAGAATTGTTCTTACGTTGTTGAGGGGCAGAATAGATAGGATTAGTTGTTGATGTTGTTGTTTGTTTCGGTTTTGAATTCGAGAAAATGAGGAAATATAGGGGGAGTGTTTCCCAATTCTCCGTAAAAGAGCTACTAGCTTAGAAATGTGTTTTAAGTTCTACTATGGTATTAACTATAGTTCTAATACCTTGATGTAGGTTGAAGTACTACGAGCAATGTATATTGAGTCGTTACCTACAAAGGCATGTTAAGGCTAATCCTTCCTTCTTTTGGCATGATCCAGGTAACAAAACGTAAATGTAAAGTTATTTCATAAATGGTTCTACCCTTAGTAGTTAAGAATGTCTACGTTATTCATTCCTGTGAAATATAATTCAAAGCATGTCCAAGTATGTTCCTAAGTCCCTATTGAGGCATACGATAAAAGATGTCCTAATGATCGTAAAAGCCTCTTCATGCATTTACAGCTGAGATACAACCGATTGAGCAGTTACGCATTTACCACCGAGTTACTATCGATCGAGTAGTCATGCATTTACTACCGAGCTACGGCCGGTTGGGTAGCTATGCACCATGGAGCTACGACGGCCAGGCTGTTACCATAGATTAGTTAGAAAGTCATGTTATGATGTGGGTAATAGTCCCAAAGAGAGGCATTAAATATTAGTATGAATATCATGGCTCGTTGTGGCACTTTAGAGGTTCACGTTGATTCTTATATCTCTCTCATTGATGTTGGCTTATTATTATGTTTCAGTTCCCCTTACATATTCGGTACACTATTCGTACTAACGTTTACTTTCATGCCTGCGGGTGTAGGTAATCAATTTGATGAACCCTCAAAATAGACGAGGTTAGCATCAGCGAAGGATCGGTAAGGCTCCACTTCATTTGGAGTGCAGCCGAGTCTATAAGTTATCGTGTCAGAGTTTTGCTACAGACGTATGGATAGGCTGGGCCGTGTCCCGGCCATCTTTCGATGTCAAATACTCTTTGAGGCTTTGTATACACAAGTTCATTATGTACAGTATGTCAGAGGCATTGACGTCCTATGTATATTCATATTTTGAGTACGATTGTTCGTTGTACAGTATTTGCCCATTTATAATTATACATTACGAGTTCTGGTCATGTTGGCCCATGATAGTTACAGAAAGAATGAGTTCAGCCAAGTCAACCTATGTAAGTTCTAGTTTTCGTGGAACGTTCATGATTTGTTCTAACTTCCACTGCCGACGGCCCGCCACTATCCCAGGAGACATTCTCAAAAAAAGTCTAATCCGAACTCGTCAACTGCCATGACTCTGGCACCTCTATTACGGACTTTAGCCCATCGTGAATAAGAATTCCTTTCCATTATCTAAAAACATGAATTAAATCTATATAGCCTTTTGAATATGTCTCCAAGGATACTGGAGGCACCATCACACAATTTGCCGCAATTCCGTTTTGTTAGAAAATTAGTGGTATCTCAAAAGGTTATAATGTCCATTATGGTTTGGAAAATCTTTATCTTTGAAATATTATTTACATCTACTTATTATTTAGTAAATTATTTTACATTTAATAGAGTCAAACTAGCCGTTATCTAGCCATTAACTAGCCGTTGGAGCAACACCTAAATAAACATGGTCTTTGGAGAGCTAAAAATACACTTTCTAATACAACTTTCTGAATGATCTTCTTTATTCCTTCTATATGCTGGGTTTCGTTCTTGAATTTTCTACTAGTTTTGTTCCTAGTTTAATAATTGGAAGAGCTTGTTGAATCCTGAAGGATACGTCTAATTTTATTTATCACTGTGTGAGCGAAATATCCTTAAGTTCAGTGTCTTTGACACGCCTCAAGCTAAAAAAAAATTTCTCCATAATCATCCAATATTTTTCCAACAACCTTAAGGATATTATGGCATTGTATTTATGGAGAATATCGATTCTAATGGCCGTTACATGCTAATCAAACTGGCCAACGCGAAAGAAACATAAGCATTCTCCATTAATTCTAGAATCCCGACAGTACTAGACGATGTGAATAAATAATATTATTGTATGAGTATTGTATGTCGTTTTTCCTGGTTCTACTTTGGAATACGCTTTTCGCAAGTTGCTGCTTCAATTTTATACATTGTTGCATCGTGGAGGACAAAATGCACAACAAAATTAAGGTATGCTTTTTTCTAGTATTTGAATGTGCCCAAGCTTACGTAAGTGTAGATTTTGTATAGTTATATAATTCAATCAGGGTACAAAATTATATTTACTTAAGAAATTCTTTTTTCTCCAAAAGCTCTCAAAAACTTTTGATTCTTATTGTTAATTAAGAATTACATTGAAAAGTGGTAATCATCTAATAGAAAAAAGTGGGTTAATGAACGAATCTCTTCCGTAGAAAAAATTGACGAAACTTACTATGCCAAGTTTGACAAATTTTTAATTGAAGTACTTTCGTTTTCTTTGAAATCACATGAACAATTTTTATTCAAACCTTTATCAAGACAACGTGCTTCGAAAAAAAAAATCCTAGATAAATTTTCTCTCTCTTGAACGGGTTAATTATATTTATGTAATTGGAGATTTAGGTGAAGGAGAATTGGAAAAGCACATAAGATTAAATGGTTTGATTCTTCTTGTGATGATGTACTAGATTTAAATATTTATCTTACTTTTATTACTTAAGATATTGGGACTTTTTAATTAATTAATAAATTATATGTGTATTGATCCATATGATAATTTTCGAGGTGAAGCTATATTATCTGCTTGTTATTTATAAAATAAAACTCTTTATGAGTTGTGAAAAGATTATCTCCTTAATCTGAAATTTTCGAAAATGTGGGGGGTCGTGATGTCCAGAGTTATATAGCATGATCCTAAGAAAGAAAAAAGTGATAAAAATTGTTTATTAATGTTATAATAAAGCCTTACAAAATTGAGATTTTTTGTGGAAAAAAAATTTGTATTGGAAAATCAAAAATGTGTTATATTTCTATCTCTGAAAAGTTATGTTGTTTTGGGTCTATTAGTCATTTGGTAAAGAAATGGTTGAATTAAGACCCGTTTTCTACTTATTTGAGATATTTTTGTAGAATTTAAAGTTCCTTCCATTTTTAGAAAATTTTACTTTGGTACTTGACTATGGAAGATATAAGAAGAAAATAAGTTGTTATGTGTTGAAAAATATTTCAAAAAGCACTTGTATAGAAGTAAAGTTTCATTTTATCTGAGATGATTTTGTGCCTTATGTAAGAAATACTATGAGTTAGTATTCTATATGTGAATTTTTCAATGTATTAGAAGAATACAGTGAAGATATTGAATCTTCGATTCAGATGGAAAAAAAAACTAGCTAATTGTTGTGTGATCACCTTTTGGTGGCTGTTGTGGTATTAAAATTGCTTAGAGGTAAGGTTGATTAAGTAACCTCTTGGTAAGTTAAACCGACAATAATTATGTCGATGAATTGTGATTGCCAAGACGCAATAGCCATTGTAAGAAAATAAATCTTTCAATGGGACGAGTAGATACATTGTCTAGAGACATAATGTGATATAGCAATTGCTTAGAGATGATAATTTTTTATACATATTATGTGTAGTCAAAAGAGGATTTGGCCGATCTTTTGACTTATAAGTGAAACATCGAGGGGTTGAGACTTTTGCCAATTTGAGATGTATCAACAATGATGGTAACTCAACCTATGTGATTGGAGATCCCATGAAGTAGGTTCATATTGATAATAACAAGTCATTAGTTGATCAAATATGCACTATTAAATTATGTCTCTTCCTATGGTGTGTTTGTATATAGTGCAGGACTTCAAGGAATGTGAGGTTGAGTTATTAAACTCTTAATCCAATAATCCATAGTCTATTGTAGGTAGTGTATTGTGTTGCATAATATACTTGATGGATGGACCTATATGAGTGTGGAGTGGGGTCGCTCCTATGACAAAAATTTCTAGAACACTCATGAAAACCAGGCACGCGCATAACAGCAGAAATTGTGGGGGTGTAATATGATGAATAAGATCCCTAGATTACAACACGAGTTTTTGGTTCATAGAAGTTATTAACTTCACCAATTACTCTGTAAGTTAAATCTTATTTTATCTATATTTGGTTCATAGTTTATAAGACACCAGATGAATTTCATTATACCTGAAACACAGCAAATTATACTCTCTCTCTCTTTATTTATTACCTTTTGAGATATGTGGGGGATTGTTAGAAAATTAATGGTATCTCAAAAGGTTATGTCCATCATGGTTTGGAAAATCTTTCTCTTTGAAATATTATTTACATCTACTTATTATTTAGTAAATTATTTTACATTTAATAGAGTCAAACTAGCCGTTATCTAGCCATTAACTAGCCGTTGGAGCAACACCTATATAAACATGGTCTTTGGAGAGCTAAAGATACACTTTCTAATACAACTTTCTGAATCATCTTCTTTATTCCTTCTATATGCTAGGTTTCTTTCTTGAGTTTCTTGCTAGTTCTGTTCCCAGTTTAATAACTGGAAGAGCTTGTTGAATCCTGAGGGATACGCCTAATTTTATTTATCAATGTGTGGGCGAAATATCCTTAAGGACAGTGTCTTTGACACGCCTCAAGCTAAATCTTTTATTGTCCATAATCATCCAATATTTTTCCAACACCTTTAACATTTGAAACCCCAGTTGACCCCCGCATAGAAGAAGCTGTAGAATAGTGCCATGTTATATGGAGTGAGCAAATCGGAAAAGATACACCAACATAACAAATGTCGATGCATTTAGAACCAACACCATGTGCAAAGTAATTGTTGCGCTAAGAAATAATTCATATGAATTAATTAAAAAGAAAAGCTTACAAAATTAAGTAAACATTGGGTATATTAGAAACGATAATTTAGTTAGATCATAAACTTTTATATTAATGATAATTAGGTTAGTAGAATAATTCAACTTGTGCACACCTTGACGATTCCGTACCTGCTATCTCCTACCAACACAAGTACCGAGTAATTTTGCCACAAAGCTTAGGTACATAGAGAAAAAATTACCTAGTGTGTTTAGTCTATATGCTGGAATTTAAGCACCGTTCATCCATGATTTTTCACCCACTTCATTGAGGTTACGCCACACTCTTAGGTGCAGCCGTCAGACCTTTTACTAAACCCAGAATCTCATAACGCATCATAGAAACAGCACTTGGACTGACCTGTTCAAAATGGGAGAACCACAGAGTATCTGCATCTAGGGTTCCACTGCTAGCATACCATTGACAGATGACTCGTGCAATCGCTAAGGCATATACGCCACAATCATAACCATTCACTTGCTTTGGCGTGCCTGGACATTCTTTGTAAGTAGCGCTGGACGCTGTATAAGGAAGAGTAACCTTGTATACTTGTTTGGCGTGATACTCATTCATGAACCCGTAGCTGCTGTCATGATGTACAAATACATTGGAGTTTCTCTCAAAAGCCAGTAAGCTCCAATGACTCCCACCTTCAGCCATGCACACATCAGAATTATCGTTGATAGGTAAGAGAATCAACTTCCTTCTAGGAAGATGAAGTGGTTCCATGAAATCCTTCAGGCTTGCAGGATCAGGACACTCTTTAATCCAGAAAGCAATAGAAGGTGGTACCAGCAATATGTCGTCAGATGGAAAGCTTGAGCTGAGATAGCTAAAATAGAACTCAATGATGCGGTCATTGAGATAATTAGGACCATTGAGAATGTCCAAATCTGATCGCCTGAGAACAACATCGTTGTAGCCGAGAATCTTCTCATCTGCTTTGGTTTTAGCCATGGTGCCAATGCCAACTCTATACATAGTACTCAAGAATTACATACAATAAGAAGAGATTGGAAGGGGGGGAAAAAAGAGTGAAATAAATTATCATTCTGATCAATCAGATTAGAATTTTCTTAGTACAACATCAATAGAACTGCTTATGATTTAAAAAATAAAAAATCATCACACCACCAATATTTTGACTGAAATACCAAGTAAAAGGAAACATAGAATGTCCATAAACATTTAGGAGAAGAGATTCTAAATCTCCAACCAAATCAAACTTCAACCATACAAAACCTCCTCCAAATCCTTTGTCTCGTTATTGTCTTTTTTATTGTCATTAAACAGCTATTTGTTAAATTCCGCACTACCCCAACTTTCAAACCTTATATGTAACCCTTCAAAAGCTATTTAGTTTCTTTCTTCCAAATGATGGATCCGAGCCGGACCATTCTGATTTCTATTGATACCCTAAGTAGCGTCTATGTCCCAACCTAGTTGTTCATATGGATGATATTATTATGACTAAACATTCCCAGGAAGTGATTGAGGTACTAATGCCGCACCACTTTACTAACTTTCATACCACAAAAACTTTGGACAACTTAAGAACTTGTTTGGTATAGTAATTGCTTAGTTTGGCAATTGGATATCTTGAACGAAACCGATATGTCTGTCTACCAATTGACTCACCCCATACCTTTAAATTCAGCTTACTAGCTGAGACATTAACAAATCTAGGCGGCTACAAGAGATTAATCGTTCAAGTTGTATTGTCTTACCATCACATGTTCTGATGTTTCTTTTACTATCTGCAGAATCTGGGATGCAGTAGTACTCATCCTTCAATCTATCAGGAGTAACCTTGTGCAGAGACATCTATAAGAAAAAATCAAGAAATATTGAAGTTTCTTAATTGTACACGACCTAATAATCTTATATGAAGATCCCTTCTACCATATCACTAACCACCAATCCATAAGTAGTTAGCTCTCTTATTTCTTCATTTTTCACATCCACAAAGCTAATAGATATAATAAACGTTATTTTACAATAAGATTTTTAGTCCATTTCATTTGGTGTTTGGTTAATGCATTACACAATTTATCCAAATCAACAACATGATTCAACACACACCAATGCAGACCCAACATTACAACAACATCATACCCAGTATTATCCCATACCGTGAGGTCTGGGGAGGGTAATGTGTACGCAGACCTTACCCCTACCTTGTGATGATAGAAAGGCTGGTTCCAATAGACCCTCGGCTCAGGAATGCAGACCCAACATTGATAGCTCTAAAAAGAAAGCGTAATTGCTCAAGTCATGTCGTTTTCTCAATTCACAGTTTCTCTTTCAAAAAATCATCAAATGGAAAACCTTATTTCTTTTTTAAAGATGAAATCGTACAACCAAAGCTTTGCAATTAAGGGAAGAAGAAAAATGATTTTTTGTTCTCATAAGTCAGCAACAACCTTGCTTTATATTGGGTACAACTGAACCCAATATTGCGACTTGAAAATTTTAAGCAAATATTTATATTATAAACCCATAATTTCAAAAATCCAATAAATTCAGTGATAAGAACTTTAAATCTTCATGTTTAAATCATGAGTCCGCCTCCATAAGGATTATTGCAAATGAATCTAATCACACACCAACAATGATAATAGGAAATAACACCAATTAACTAGTAGAATCAAATATCAAAATTCACACAAAAAAATGAAGAAATTACAATTTGAAAAAATAATTAAAGGTTCCACCATAAATAAACCAAAACACCCACTGAGTTAAATTTTGAGCCATGAGATTACCTCGAATGGAGCTTGGCCGAATCCTTCAACTCTTCTTGAATGTCACAATTATAAATCTTTAATTAATTAATGGGTATAAAATGGAGTAGTACTGGTGAGGTGAAGGAAGAATAAAGAAAAAAAAAGGCAGAGGATTAGTATTTTTGTTTTTGTTTTTTCTTTTGGAGCCCCTTATTTGAGATTTTGGCCAAACTTATCCCCTTATCTTTAGGGTAGGTTTAATTTTGTCCTTCCAATATAATGTTAAGCACATTTTGTCCTCTAATTTACAAAACTTGAGCACATTGGATCCACCTAACATGAAACACCCACAACACTGTTACGACTAATGTTAAACTCACTGAAATGCACATGAACACTGTTTAGCATCGCTCTTATAACCTTCCCTCTGTAATATTCAAATGATCTCCCCTTTTTATCCTTCTTATATTCGAATGATCTTAGTATTTAATTAACCAAAACAAAGTTAGGTGGAGAAATCCATTAGTACCCCTACTCACGCACAACTCCTTTGGAAAGAAGGTATGGCTAGATGCACCACACGCATAATTATCAACACATGCAACTCTTTTGATTAGTTTATATAGGGAAGTATGAATGGTGTTTGTTTAGTTGGTTATCTTGAGAAATTTATATCACAATATTTTTTATTGTTTTATTGTGTATAATTAAAATTATACTTTTTAAAATAGTTTCATTCATCTCGATTTCTCTTTGTATTGATCCGATTAATTTTCATAACTTTATTTATAAATTATCGCAAAATACATAATCACACTATTATTAGAACATCTCATTTGTTATGTTAATCATTAAATAATGAAAAGTTTAATCTAACCATGGTTTGTTTGCCAACGATAAAGAAAACCGCAACATGTTGTTGTTCAACCATAACATGGTAATCTAAACTTTGCAGTGCTGGAACTGAATTTTAAGATCACTTAGGGTTAAAAGAAATTTTGAAGTATTGAATAGAAGCAGTTACATGCTTGGTTAAAAGTGATAATGCTGGAAATAAGCACTTGTATGTATATTTGGTGAAAGCACTATTTTATTTTAAAATAACTAAAATCCTTAAATCTATTAACATAAAAATTAAATGATTAATTACAGGATTTTAATTCTAAGTTAATTTTCGTACAAGTTAATTTATGTCTCAATTGATTTCAAATTTTAAATTTATTAGATAAAATTATTTAATTAAGGAGAGATCTTTTTTTTCTTTTCCACATGTCATTGGTGTATGTTTATATATATGTTCCATAGCTAGAAATTAAACACCAAAGTTCACATGCTTCTCTTAAAATTTTAACTATAATTAACTATATAATAAGTAAAAATCCCTTGGACAATCAAGGGTAAATCCATCATTTCATTGTAAATCACCCTTTGTTAAAATTGGTCTATGTCCCAACATGTAGACATCTGTATTGCACTTTTCTCTTCCTTGATCGTCCATAATTTATAGCCATCAGAAAATCCACTCGAGTCTTTTAGAGTCTCTCTGTTTGTATGTTGTTACTCTTGCTACTTTTCAACACCAGTAGAATTGGCATCAACTACTCAAATTCTTTATGATTGTACGTACTTGTCCCAAGTAAGTAGATATCATAATTTCCGTTTCTTCAAGTTTTTCATGTGCAATATTACATCATAGAAATGAGATATGTCATTAGTGTATAAAGTGCAGGCTTTTTTCCAAACTAAATGTCATGTTAGGCATTAACTTGAAATCAATAGATCACCACATGATACTTTATAACTGAGCATCATCTTCTCCCAAAATACTTTAGTCTTTTCATCTCCCTCACCAGTCTTTTTGGTTAAGAGATTTTGAACACCTTGACCCTTGCACCATAACTCAATCGAGGAAGCCCAATCGAAGTAATTTAAACTTCCCATAAGGGTTACGAAGTAATCATAACGCATGTGTTGTTGCAGTCCTGGACTTCGGTGTGCTTGTAGATTAGTTATGTCTTGAGCAAGATGACATCGAGGGGTTTCTTGAGGTAAGTCACTTGTGCTCATTTTTATTCAATAATCTTAATTCCCTATTGATTTTCCCATCTATATTGTGTGGTTTTGAGGTGAAATTTGGGAATTTGAGGCTAGGGATTTGGAGAGTTTGATTTGGGGATTTTGGTGGCGATTTGGTATCAAATTTTAATAAATTTGTTGTGGTTGGACTCGTGGTTGAATGGGCTTCGGGTTTTGTGACTTTATCGGATTTTGAGTCGTGGGTCCGCGGGCCAGCTTTTGAGTTGACTTTTGATTAATAACTTAGTATTTCCTTATAGAATTAATTTCTTTAGCTCGTGTTAATTGTATCGCATTATTTGTGGCTAGATTCGAGGAATTCTGAGATCGTTTCACGAGGCAAAGGTGTGTTGGAGTAGAAATTTGCTCGGATTGAGGTAAATAACATTTTTAAACTTGGCTTTGAGAGTTCGAAACCCCAAATTATGTGTTATAAGATTGGTGTTGAGGTGACGAGGCGTGTGCGTGTGCACCGTGAGAACTGTGACTTGGTCGATTCCATGGAACTGTATAGTGAATTTATCTTGTTGATATTCGTGTTTTTATTATGTGATAAAGTAATCAAGCTGTCAATCATGCTAGAAATTGTGTTTAGGCTATATGCTAGTACTGTTAGGACCCATAGTGGTCATTTCTTGCAGTTGACTTATTGATTATATTGCAATTTTGTATTTAGTCATATTTATTCATTACATATCATGTCTCAGCCTATATTGCTGTTTATTGTTACATCATATCATCTTTTTTGGTTTATTTCATGATATTGTGAGCCCGAGAGAGAGAGAGAGAAAGGAGAGAGAGAAAGGAGAGAGAGAGACTGGAGAGATTGATGACTGAGTTAGGCTGAGGGCCTGCTTATGAGTGACATTTATGGGATCGGGTTGTACGTTGCAACATGTTTTATTGATTTATACCTGGATCTGGCTTACTATAGCGCTTGGGCTGAAGGAGCCCCTCCGAAGTCTATACACACCCCAGTGAGCGCAGTTAATTTATATTGAGGGATGTATCTTCCCTAGGCATGGATCTTGCTCGAATCATTTATACTTGGGGATGGATCTTCCCCTGGGCTGGATTGACCATATCCAGTACTGAGTGACTGACTGTCAACTGATGTATATATATCTAGGATGGATTTTCCTTGGGCTGGATTGACCATATACAGTGCTGAGTGATTGAATATTCTAAAAGCGCGAGTATACGAGGCTTTCAGCGTGGTGCATCACATACAGCATGTGCATGTGTATTTAGATGTAGGGAAGTTTATCATTCAAATCTATCTTACTTGCATTGAGTTTAACTATTGAACTTGAAAACATGCCTACATTTCTGTACTGTTATTTCTATATTGAACTGTACCTGCTGAGTTCGTCACTACTTTCAGTCCAAAGGTTAGATTTGTTACTTATTGAGTTGGTTGTACTCACGCTGCACCCTGCACCTCATGTGCAGATCCAGGTGCTTCCAGTCATGGCGGTTGTTGAGTTGTGGAGTTTGGATTTTTCGGAGATTATCGAGGTAGCTGCTTGGCATTCGCAGACCCTTGACTCTCCCTCTTTATCTTTCATTTTATGTTTTAGTTCTATTTTTTAGACGGTGTACTAGACCATATCTTCATGTCGATGCTCATGTACTCGGTGACGTCCGGTTTTGGAAGAGATTTTGTATTGAGTTATGATTTTGTATTCTGCTTTAAAAGGTTTTCCTTAAATTTAACTGCTTCCGTATCTTTCAAAGCTTTAGAGTGTTGAAAATATTTGAGTAGCTGGCTTGCCTAGTTCTATGATAGGCGTCATCACGACGACAGGTTGGTTTGGGTCGTGACACTTAGTTACACCAGATTTTGGGGTGAATTCAATTGTATTATCATCATGACTTTATTTATTTATGTTATTCCGCTATTTGAGACGATTTCTTATCATGTTGAGGTTTATTTTCGCATATTTATTGCTGGTTTGCCCAGCAAACGATGTTAGGCGCCATCATGGCTTCGATGGAATTTTCGATCGTGACACTTTTAAATTCTAATCACTCACTAATTACTTTTTTTAATTAATTGTTATTTCTGCTTACTATAGTTAAATTATTTGTTTTGTAGATTACAAAGAATAGACCATATTTAACATACTTAACCATTCACCAGCAATATATATACTCTATTTTGATTTAAATGGTACGATGTGAATGAATTTTTCAAGTAATAGAGGTATTGTTGGTATGACTTTAAATGTATATAGTATTTCTCATCATAGAAGACGTAATATGGCACTTTTCTTAGACTAATATTATCTATTTTATTTGAGATCAGTCTCTAATTGTGAATTATAATTACTTCCAAATATACTCAGTGATAAAAAAATATTTTTTTAATAGTTATTGTTATAAATAGTATTTTATTTATGGTGAATGTCTATATTTTAGAGAGATTTTAGGGTTTGTTACTTGGTGGTTAAGTCATATTTCTCCTATAAATAGAAGGTTCTATTCCGTTGTAATTTATCCAAAATCAATAAGAATTCTCTCTCTCTCTCTTTCTCTCTCTCTCTCTTTATACTTTTCTCTTCAATACTCATCTTCGTTTTTTATTGTTTTATAACACGTTATCAGCACGAGATTTCAACCAATTGAGTAGAAGCTTCGGGATTGAGCATAATGATTGTCAATTCTTCTATGAACTTCCTTCATGATTAAATTATGGATTTAAGGTAAGTATTTTACCTTATTTTTCTCTTTTAAATCCTTGAAAAATTCTATAATTTGATTTTAAATACAAGCGAAGACAATAAATTTTGATTATAACTCTAATAGAATTCATAAGAAATTATAACCACCCGAAGTGGTAAAATTTTTATGTCTTGCTATGATCAAATTCATGTATGATTGTGGGCACAAGAAGTGAAAACTCATCCCATTGAATTTGCTTCATTCTCATTCTCTTAAGAGAATGTGGTAGCAATATGTAATAGGTCTGAAAGAAGTCAAAATTATTATCATGAAAGTATCAATGTGTATGGACGGGGCAATAGACGAAATTATAATCGTCATTATTGTGGTAATGAGAATAATAAGTCTTCACTCTGTGAAATTAATGTTCATCATCGATTTGACATGATATTTCATAAAGCATATATAGATGACTATGGTCCAGATGTGAATGTGACAATATCTGATTTATGAATATATATTCATTATTGGAAAAATATGAATGTGCTAGTGGTAGTGAATATACCACACTCACCTCTAAGAAGAGGTTTGAGATGAAATAAGAAAATAATGTCATTATTATAGCATGAATGGTCATTGATAACATACCTATTGTGATTATGCCCATAGTATTATTGCAATATTATTATTACAGGGCATAAGTAATGAAAATAACATATCTTGCCTATAATGATTTTGACCATAACTATAATGGTCTAACTTTCTCCTTGAAAAAGATATTCACCATATGGTTGTTGATGAATATTTGGTAGTTCAAAATTAATTGAAAGCTCTAGAAGAGCCAATTATACTATTTTGGAGAAATAAAATTAATTATCGATAAGGTATTATTACGTAGTAAGTCTCAAAGAAACTTATTTAGTTTCTAAAATATTCGCAAAACCGGTTGGTTATATTGAGACTAAAAATAAAGGAAAGATTTAATATCTTCTATTACTACAACTTGTAGCGGGATAATATATATGTGAAAAGCTACCCGCTTTATTCTCCAAGAATTGTACTGCACAGATATATATAGAGAGCAAGGTCTCAGTCAGAAGCAATTGAGAGCAACAAAGACAAGAAAAATCAAGAGAAATAATGTGGGAGATAATTCAAAAAGAAGAAGTGACATAAAGAAAAGAAGATGTGATAAAAAGAAGAGCTACAAGACAAGTTGAATAGAAGATGTGACAAAAGGTAGTGCTACCAGACAAGAATTTTTGAGTGGAAGAAATAGTTACAAATACTAAGGGAATCTCTGCTCAAGCCATGTGAAGATGGGGCTCAATGAAGTACCCTACAAGGCTAGACAAGAAAGATTTCTGGAAATGTTTGAAGTCTATATACCTAGAACAAAATAATATAATTTATTCAGACATATACAGAAAACAACTGCATTTGATAATTTTAATACTATCATATCATCAATCATACCATCTAAGAAGAAGATTATAAGTCTATCTTTAATTTGTCTTTCTTTAGTATCAGAGCTAGAAGATTTTCGGACCAATAAGTTAATGAAATAACATATTTTAACTAAATACATAAGTTTCCATCACCAAATAATATATATTACTTTAGACAGCATTAGTAATAACATAATACCTTTGTAAAATATTTCCTTATGAATGCCTTAGCAGTTCCTACCTCAAACCTGTAAAATAAATAAATCCTTATGCTTATGTGTGCATGTTTTTAATTCCCAAGTCCAGTAAACTTTTTCGGGTTTTCCGAAAGGAAAATCTCTCTCCTGTAAACATGTGAGTTACTTATATATATATATATATATATATATATATACACACATACACACACAATACCACAATAAAGTAGAAGTTTATTGATATAAAAATCCATATCATAATAAACTTGAATTTTATTGATAATTGCACACGTCATGGTGTAAACCTAAAGTTTATCAATATTAATAATTTATACAGTTTGTATAACTGGTTTAGCCATGTTAATTTAAGTATGATGTGCAAAAATAATAGAGAATTCACATGGATAAATATTAAAGAACTGGAAAGTTCTTTACGAATTCTCTGTTCTTATTAATTAATAGACCAATTAAAATTGGGATTGAATCCCATGAATGCTGAAAATATCGAAGGTAAATATGGGCCCATTCATCTGCGATATATACCACATAAGATGCATCTATGAGATGATAACATGTGCTATTATTATTAACCCGCAACATGGTGTTTTGCGAAGTAACTTGCTCAATAATTTAATTTCGAGCTTAATTTCCAGATTTTCTATTCAAGACCATTCATCTTGATAAGATGGTTTACATCACAGTTGGTTTAGCAAAATGATTTATTGAGTGCCTCCACTTAATACCTAAACTATTGCTTATGAGAACAGAGTTATCTATATCAGTTTGATATACGTTATATACGAAAGTATATTATATTCTCTCTTCACAAGTGGTTCAGGGTCAGGAACCGAATAATCTCATCTTATTATTATTGATGTGCGGTGTATATTTTAATTAACATCATAACGCACAAATGTAGGTTTCCAAACTTAAGGAAGCAAGTTAGTTTTTCTAACATGAGGGGGAGATAAGATAAACATTTGAGAAAACGTTACGTGAAATGAATTATCATTTGTACATCTAGATCCTCGAATAAGATAATATGAACTTGAAGTTCATAAAAAGATAATTCATCTGCAGTATATTGCAAAGCATGACAGACGCATTTGCTGCCTCAAAGAAAGTAACTATATTCTCACTACAAATGCTCCTATTAGAATAAGTCCTAGAAGAAAAAAGTCTATATATGGTACGCTTAAAGCATATAGACAAATCGGTTTCAAATAAACTTCTTGATAAAGAAGATGAGAAAATGATCATAATAAAGGAAGCAAGTGATCTAGAAGATCACATGACCTAACACTTCATAAAATCTCATGAGAGATTCAGGTACCTGAATATATGAATGAAAAGATCTCTATGTTATGTCTTTATGAAAAATAAGGAGGTTGGTACCGATATAAATTGTTCGTCGACGACATCTATAATAGCGCTAAGTATAGATGAGGATCTCAAGTCTGTCGAATATAGACACAAAAATATTGGCCAAATGGAAGAGACAAAATTCGAATAGAATTTGTTTCATATGAAAGACGTATAGTTTTGGACCTGCAGTTCAAAAGCTTGAAAGTATAAAGTCAATGGTGTGTGTAATCACCTTTATCTATCTTATATGTCTTGCATGACATAAAAGTCGATGTGCATCTAAAGTCCATTCATTTGGCTTATAGGACTTAACTTATATATATGGCAATCCCTGAAAGATTTAAATTGCTTAGAGCATATATAATTCTTGATATTTAAGTAACACATCCTCAGTGCAATTTGTGTACAAATGTATCTTGTTATAACTATACGCATGTTAATATGATAGCAAGAGTTTTTGCCCGTATGTGAAGATATTGAAATGACGATTCCAACAAGATCATATGAAGATAATACATCTATCAGGGATGATGATTTCAAGGTGAAACAAATTCGTTCAAGTTAATATGGCTAATTTGTTTATCAAATCTCTACCAACGATCTTTTGAAGATAGTGCACAAGATTGGAATGCGAAGGCTCAAGGATGTGAATTGATGCTCTCATCAGGGGAGTTAATACGCCCTGTACTCTTTTTTCCTTACAAAGTTTTGTCCCACTAGATTTTCCTTGCAAGGTTTTAACGAGGCAATCAAAAGGTCTATTTCTAAACATGTGTACTCTTTTTCTTTCTCTAGAATTTTTTTTCACTGGGTTTTATTTTAGTTAAGGTTTTAACGAGGCACATTATCTGGTAAATAGACATTCAAGGGGGAGTGTTATAAATAATATTTTATTTATGGTGAATGTCTATATTTTAGAGAGATTTTAGGGTTTGTTACTTAGTGGCTAAGTCATTTTTTTCTATAATTAAAGGGTTCTATTCCATTGTTATTCATCCCAAATCAATAAGAATTCTCTCTCTATACTTTTCTCTGCAATACTTTCTTCTTCTTTTATTATTTTATAACAGTTACTTTGTTTACGAACTCAATTAAATTTAAAGAGATAATAGTTACTTTATTTATGAACTCAATTAAATTTAAAGAGATAATAGCTTCCTGGCCACTTAAACTTGCATCAGTTTGTAAAGCCGATATATAGACTCTTGGGTTTCCCATTCGAACACCTTTACTTGAAAAAATGGCTACTAATAAACACTTGTAATAATGTATGTTGTTCAGTTGCTGCTGACATGGATTTAATTCAATATTTTGCATAGCCACATCATCCATTCATTCACTTTTTTTGACACCTGTATTAATCAGTCACCCACAATTATAGCAAAGATGAACATATACAACTACTGACACTTGCATTTTCCGATTAAAAACCATCTTAGCGTCCCGTCGCCGGCGACCGGCCAAAAGAGTAACTGCTAATAGGGAAGATGAACACAAACATAACAACATTGGCAAAGCCGGAATACCTAGTTATAGATCGAAACCCACCTTTTACTAAGACTGTTGCCAATTTCAACACCCTCGATTACCTCCGTTTCACCACCATCTCCAGCATCTCTATCACTGTCGGCTACCTCTCCTGTAAACTCTTTTCTCTGCTTTACTTTTTAGCAGTCAAATCTTATTAATCAACTCTTAAATCAACCAAAACCCTAAGAAAAAACCAGTTAACAAATCAACTGACCCAGATCAAATAAACCCCAAGAAACTAAAAAAAATAAAAAGAAATAACTCCAGCACTAGATATGCAAATGAGCATAAAATTATAGAATCTTGAACTGAATCTTAAGCCAAAAAAAGTGGGTCAAAGTAACACTGTTAAAAAAATAACGGCGGTGGTCGGTGGCGGGTTATAGTTCCGATGAAGATAAATAGAACAAAGATTTATAGATACAATTATACAGGTGCAAATTTACATATATAGAGAGAGAAAAAGGAAGTATTGTAGAGAATAAGAGAGCAAAAATGGATGCAACAAACTGCATGGACGATTTTTTTTGGTGGGGAAGACGTCAGACGCTGGGAGGGAGGGGAAAAGAGAAGGGAAAAGGGAAAGGTCTCTTTTTTTCTTTTCTTTTTTGGTCTCATTTATATTTTATTTCGATTCTCATATTTTTTTAATAAAAATAATACAATCCACGCACCTTTGTAGCGTGATTTGCACACAATTTAGCCATGTCAACTGCACCGCTTCCATGTATAGGCATAGTCAACGGTCAAATGTATTTATTAGTATCTATTGCATCAAGTTGAAATGTTTAAATGGGAAAAGTGCAAGTTCATGTATCGGCTTTTAAAAGCCCTACACGTTTAAATGGCGAGAAAACCATTACGCCTTAAATTTACAAAGAGATATGTTTGACTTTGTGAAGCGGGGGCTACCTAACTATTTATAAATAAATACAAAAAAAAAAAAAAAGTAAAAGAATCTTGCCTGAGTTCCCATCGACACTGAAACAGTGGAGTTCGGGTCGGGTTTTCCTAAATCTATACCCGTCAGAAGGGCGAAGGCCTACCAAAGACATCGTTGGAACATCGGCAAGCAACACCATAAACCCTAATTCTATCTCTCTCCCATTCTCTACTTTCTCTTCTTTAACTTAACCAACTTTTCTTCTCCACTCTCACAAGCTTTTGGACAACACCCATAAGGTAAACATTCTGATTTTCCTTTTCCTTTTTTTAATGACTTATAGTGGTTCGATGGATCAGTTATTCGCGATTAAAGCTTAGTCCAATGATGTTAGAGTTCTAGAGAGCCTAATTTATTTGCTATTTGGAATGAATTGTGTCCGAGTAGTGCGGTATAGATATTTAGAATTCATACGGCCAACTCCAATTTATTTGAGATTAAGGCAAACTTGATAATTATTGTAGAGGTTTGATGGGCGAGAAGACTTCCATCTTTGTTGTTATGTGTTATAGATTATCTGTAGCAGGATCGGAAACTCGGTCGATACTTCCACTCTTCTCCGCTTAAATACCAAAGCTTTTGTCTGCAGCAGTGTTCGATCCTGTGAAGCTAACCCACACATTAGAAGCTGCGCTCTTATCACTAGACTATGAGCCCGTTTGGCTTAGCTAATTTATAGTAGCTGATAAGGATTAGGTGCTCAAAAGCACTGATTTAAAAAATAAGCAGTTACATGTTTGGATAAAAGTGTTGAAATTAATAATAAGCAGCTGAAGAACTGGGTATATGAAGATTTTTGTTTTAAAAGAAGTATTTTAGGGATAGAATAGTAAATATCTTGGTCAAATCTAAAGTGCTTATAAGCTGAAATTTGATAAGTTGGGGGAGACCAACCTATGGCTTTTGGCTTATTTTTGGTTTATAAGCACTTAACTTATAAGCACTTATTATTTTACCAAACGCGTAGATAAGCCAAAAAATGCTTATAAGCCAGTTTGACCAGCTTATAAGCTTAGCCAAACACCCTCTATATAACATTGTCTTCCTGATTATTAATTTTAATACTAAGCTCATTAAATCATTTGCAGATCCATTCATACATGTCTTTCCTATGCTTATAATCTTTATGGCACACTTTCTCTATAAATATTCACATTCTCATTATTTTGAGTTGATGTCAATTATCCCAAGACACGTTCTTTCCTGAAATTTTGTTATCATTTCTCTGCCTTAATGTTGCAATTTGCAAATAAAAGTTTCCAGTGTTGTTTTATGGTGAAGCTACTTTGGTAAGTTAAATATCTTGTTCTTTTTTGTTGGCGTAGATGGCATTGGTTGTTATCTGTGGTCAACCATGTAGCGGGAAATCAACAGCTGCAGCTTGTTTAGCTGAAGCACTTAAAGAAACAGAATCAAAGCCGTCAGTGAGAACTATTGATGAGACTTCGTTTCATCTTAGTCGCAACCAAAGTTATGCGAACATGACTGAGGAAAAGAACTTAAGAGGTGTATTAAGGTCTGAAGTTGATAGATCTTTGTCAAAGGACAGTATAGTTATAGTGGATTCTCTGAATAGCATCAAGGGATATAGATATGAATTGTGGTGTTTGGCTAGAGCAGCGGGGATTAGATATTGTGTCCTCCATTGTGACGTTGATGAGGAATCTTGTAGAATATGGAACGGAGAACGTCGCGAGAGAGGAGAACTATCTTATGATGATAATATATTTGAGGATCTTGTAAGAAGATTTGAAAGACCAGATAGCAAAAATAGATGGGATTCTCCCTTATTTGAGCTATGGCCAGCTAAAGATGGAATTGATAAATTGTCTACAGCTATAGTTGATGCTGTTAGCTATCTAACAAAAAAAGTGGACTCTAAAACAAGGGATGTTAAGATTCTACAGCCAACCATTGCAACACAAAGTGCACGTGGTTCTGAGGCAAATTCTTTATATGAGATGGACAGGGCGACGCAAGAAGTTACAAATGCTATTGTGGAAGCTCAGTCCCATGCTCTTGGGGGTCCTCTCAATGGTGTATCTCTTGGTCCAGGATTACCTACTGTAGATATCTCGAGATCTGTTAGCTTGCCAGAGCTGCGTAGGCTACGAAGAACTTTCATCAAGCTTGCTGGACAGACAAGCTTGAGCGGGCCACCCCCTCCTTCAGATGCTGATAGTGCAAAAAGGATGTTTGTTGATTACTTAAACAGAGAACTAGCAAGTGGTTGAAGAATTACGGTTCGTATGAATGCAGATAGGTGCCTTAACATTGATTGTATATAGTAGTGAGAGAGACATACTGTATTCCTGCAAATGATGGTGAGAGGACTTCAGTTCATGGAGCTTTACTGCTTTACCATAGTAGTATATGTTCATCTTCCACCGAAAATAACTGTGAGATTTGGTCATTCATTTAGAATTGCTGCATTTGTTTTCCAAGTTAGATTGTTTCATTTTGTTAAAATAGCCCTTTTCACCTCTACATTTTTGGTCTTGGATGACCCTTTTTCCTTGGGTCTAAAATGCCATTCCTGTAGACTATTTGGTTGCTTATGGTTTGATTACGGCTGATGGATGTTTGTACTGCGAATTCAGAACATATAGAACTTTCTAGTTAATAACATTTTCCCTTGATTTGTTGGAGAGTTGTATATGTTGAACGTTATGTTAAGCTAGATTTTTCTCCAGTATGCAAGGATTAAGCTGACTGAAAAGAATATGACAATTAAAATAATAATGAGAAAAAACATAACCTTCAAACCAAGCTAGCTACTGGTACAGTTGGTGGCTGAGGACTTCTGTTTACAAAGCATTTCCGCAAGTTTTGGACCCATGAACCTGAGCAAGAATAATGGTGAACCCATATGGTTAAAATACACACACTTACATTTCTCATTTCGTGCTTGAAATTTCAGTATTATGGATTTTCTCTTTGTAAGAACTATAATAATCACAATTTCTTCTATCAAAACCCCATCATTATCTTCATTATGGCTTTACTCTTTCAAGATTTGTCTTGGTTGGTGAACTTGCTACTACACCACTTAGCACTTGACACTTAGCTGGCGTTTGGACAATGATTTGGTTAAAACTTGAAATAAAGAGTTTTTGAGGTTGTATTGAAAAATAATTTTTGGAAGTTGAAATTGTGTTTGGACATGTATTTTATTTGAAGTTTTTTTGAAGTTTTGTAAGTGCAAGAAAAAATTTCACCCAAAAACTGTTCTAAACTAGATTTTTGGAACTTGAAAAAAAAAATTCAATATTGTTTAAAAAACTGATCATATTCCATGAACAAAAGTTGTCAAAATCTATGGCCGAACGGCAGGTTTGTCTTGAACTTGAGGAGTAGGACTACTCTTCCGCAGTGAATACCAAGCTCAAATCTACGATTTGGCTCAAGAAATCGAAATGGGTGTGCGGATTTTGATCTTCTTAGCTCTCTTTACAACGACCATTTTCAGTAAAAGCTCTCTTTCTCTCATCCCAGATGGTTTTTACGTTGTTGGAAATGAAACCGTTTGGAATAATTCGGATAAGTCACCTTGTGGGTGGACCTGCATTTCTTGCCATCCCAGTGACCAGAGAGTTCAAGCTGTCAGCTTCCCGTATATGCATAGAAATTATATCTTCCAGCATCGGTAAGCTCACCAGATTGCAGAGATTGGCACTTGATGAAAACAGTATGCATGCCCGTGATTCCTAATGAGATTGGCAGTTATGCTGTACTCAGAGCCATATACCTTGATGAGGATGATGTTGTTGGGGCAGGAGGGTTCGGTATGAGTATCGGATAGTTAATGATTGCGGAACATTTGCTGTTAAATGAATTGACCAGACTCGTGAAAGCTATGATCAAGTCTTTGAGAGAGTTGGAATCTTGGTAGCATCAAACACATTAATTTTGGTCAACCTTCGAGGCTTCCTACTGCAAGGCTTCTCATCTATGATTATTTGACCATGCGAAGCTTGGTCGGTTTCTTGCATGAACGTGTGGATATGATCGGTTGCTGAACTCTGAAAATAGCTCTTCGTCCTGCATGTGACAGGGAAAAGGCCTACATATCCATCTTTCGTGAAGCGGGAGCCCTAAATGTAGTTGGTTGGATGAATACCTTGCTGAGGAAGAATAGAATGGAAGACATTCTAAATGAGAGGTGCACAGATGCAGACGTAGAGACAGTAGAAGCAATTCTAGAAATAGCTGCTAGATGCAAATCCAGATGATAGACCTTCCATGCAACTTTGGAGCAAGAGGTCATGTCATCATGCATGGTCCCCGTGATGGGTCGCATTCAGATCATTCTTGGAATAGTTTTCTGGGGCGTAATATTTAGAAACACATCGCAGCCTGATGATGAAATGTGTAGTCTGCCATTGCAGCTTTTCTTACTAATGATCTGTGTGCCTTTTTACCTGCAGATATTCTTGCAGTCAGTTGAACAATGATAAGTCCTAACCCATGGCATTATGAAATAAGTATTAATCTATTTATCAAAAAAAGAAGGTAGTAATCTCATCAGGTTTGTCTTCATTAATATGATTGGAACGCTTACTTTTCTTCCCTTTACACTGTTTAGCAACTGGATTGAAGTTCCAAAGTTTTATTACCTTCTAGGCTTGTAATTCTGCATATGCTTTCAGTTCTCTTTCCCAAAATTATTGCTTCACAATCACGAGATAGTAGGTGTGCTCACTCATTTGAATTTATTACCCAATCTTGTAAAAAAGAAATGGAAGTGATATTGGTGTGTCACACAGTGATGGTACTAAATTTTTTTCCAGAATCACTAAAGATACTTGCACAAGTGCATATAGGTTCAGCAGACTTGAATTTCCAGAAAGTATGTAATTTTGCTGTCATGAAGAAATCTACTAAAACGCGATTAACATCATTTGCAAGTAAATTGCATTCTTCGCAAATTACTGGGACAATAATATGAATAATTGCCATTTAAGTTTCTGTACAAAGGACTAGTCGCATCACCTTAGGAATAGGGGTGGGGAAGGGGGAGACACACAACTGTAAAACATGAAAAATAGCATTATCAATTATTATCAGATTTAGTAGGAGCATTTTTGCTTGTAGGCAATGTCCCATTTCCATCTTCAAGATTCTTCCACTCTTTGCTCTTTTCAAACTCCTTTGCAGTGTCATAGGAAGCATGGAGTCCAAAAAAGATGTAATACACCAAAAGAAAACCAGTCCATGCAGCAAACCTAATGAATGAATCCTTGTCAATTGACCCTAGAAGGAATATGTTAATAGCAATTGAGGCTGAAGGTAGCCATGGAACCAAAGGTACACCCCAAAGCTTTGGATCATGTGCTTGAGGAACGAAAAGCCAAATCCCCAGTGTTGCCAAGAACCATATTGGCACAGTAATACAGTAGACAATCCATCCCTTGTCACTTAGTCCCCAATAAGCAGCTGTTGCGGCTGATGAAGCGAGGATGACCAGTAGACAAGCAATGAGCTTGTTACGGTTTGCATTTGTGGTCACTCCACTCACATAGTAACGACGAACAAGCAGAGCTAGTGCCACAAGCATGAAGATGAAGAGGGTGGAAATTGAGAGAAGATTAGATAAAATGTCAAGTTTTGTAAAGAAGGCAATGATAGCAGTTGCAGCTGTCATAACTGCTGTTGCATTAACTGGTGTTCCAGTCTTGCCATCTACATATGAAAACCAAGGTGGCATCATATGAGTTCTGGCAATGTGAGTTAAGTAACGAGCTTGACCAACAGCACTAACTAACAACACTGATGTCATTCCTTTCAACGCCCCCGCAGCCACTATGTATTGCGCCCAACTCCACCCCACATTTTTAAATGCCACAGAAAATGGAGCATGAGGATCAATGTTTTGATAAGGCTGCATAAGGCACAGAGTAATGGCCAATAAACAGTACAAAGTTGTGGTGATCACCATAGAACCAACTAAGCCAATGGGGATGTCTCTACCGGGATCCTTAGTTTCCTCAGCCATGGTAGAAACTGCATCAAAGCCAACATAAGCAAAGAATAGAACTGCAGAGGCTTTGAAGATACCGCGTGCACCAAATGGCGTAAAGGGTGTATAGTTCTTAGTATCTGACTTGATAAGGCCACAGATGATGATGAAAAAGATCACGATGATGTGAATGATTGAGGCGACATAATTGAGACGAGAAGAACCCTTTGTGCTAAGAATTGCAATGAAACAGATGATAATGCAAACCCCAACAGCAAGAGGATCAAGTTGGTTGTAGCCATCTGCTAAAGTGTTCACCTTGATAAGGAATTTGTCAGGCTGGTAGTTTAGTAAAGTTGCAAAGTAAGAAGTCCAAGAACGAGCAACTGCAGCACCACCTATGACATATTCTAGGAGTATATTACCAGCAGCAATGAAGGCCACAAAGTCACCAAGCTCCACCCTCAAGTAAGCAAATGAACCACCTGCGACAGGAATCTCAACAGCAAACTCAGTATAGCAGAAAACAGAGAGCAAAGCAGAGACGCCAGAAACGACATATGAGAGAACAACAGCAGGGCCTGCATCTTGACTTGCTTCAAGACCAGTTAGCACAAAAATCCCAGCACCAATCACTGCACCCATTCCAAACCATATCAAGTCCCACCACGAAAGTGTCTTCTTCATCTCATGTTGGCTCCTTGACTTTACTTCCACCTCCGCTTCGTCTTTGGACCGTGTCAGCACCCTGTCCATCAATCTACTCGGGGTTTGCTTCAGCGCCTTCACGTAGTTCTCCCAGCTCTTGAATGACTCCTCTGGAAGGAAGTCTTCTTTTGTGCGTGAACATATTCTTCTTCTTAATTCTGACTCTCTTCCCATTTTCTTCTGCATATTTCAATCATTTCTTAGTATGAATGATTTTCTAATGCTATTTAATTACAATACGAAACTGATATTATCATCAGTGTCAGATCTCAATGTGTCTAGCATGAACCTTATATATGACTAAAAAAAAGGGCAGCCCGGTGCCCTAAGCCTTCCCGGACCACAAGGGTCAATCGTACCACGACTTGGATCCGTGACCTCCTGGTCACATTGCAAGAACCTTATATATGACTATGAGAAAAAAATAAAAATAGGTAAACATAAGAAACCACAGATTCTAAATTCCACTTATGAGAAACAATGGCTAGTAGTATTTTGTTTGCTCAGAAAAATAGGTAAAACATGTATGTATTATTTTACATGATAATTTGTTTTGGCACGAGATGGCTATTTTAGGGACATGATTTCTATGAAAGAGGCGTCAAAGCGAAGTTGATGATACTTTAAAATTCCAATAAAATAACTCAGATCAGTAGAAGATGTAATAACAAGACGATCATGTTTCTTCCCCACCCTCAAACTTCTTCAGTTAATAGTAGAGACGAACAATTATATGAAACAACAAAAGAATGAAGAAATTAAAAGATATATACCTGGTGAGAAAAGATTGATAGAAGAGAAACAGTATAAAGTGTAGTAGTATATTTATAGAAGATGAGTGATTCTTGTGAATTCTTTGATTGGCTGAAAAACTAGGCGCTAGCAATAACATCGGACTGAATCTTGTTCATGAAAAGTTCTATATTAAGAGATTCAGATTCTAGTAATATAAAATTGTGTGACAAAGGGCCCGCTGGAGGCAAACTTAGCAATTTTAGTCCCTATTTTTTGACTGATTACGACTTTGGTCATGTGCCCGTTACATTGTGCAAATTTCCTATTTTTCCATACTAAGGAGTCGTCTGGTAAGGATATATTAGGAAAAATAATATATGGATTAGTTTTGGTATTACTAACCCCTTGTTTGGTAGTGTTTTTAACCTATGTATAACTAACACATTTATTAGTTATACACCATAAGTATTTATATATATATATATATATATATATAGCAAACCATGACATTATTAATACAATGGTTTTTAATACATAGATAAGCATGTATAAAAACAGAATTACCTTTTTAAAACTTACCAAAATGTCGTTAAGAAATAATTCCAGCATAACTAGTCCCACCATAACTAAACCCATCATTACTAATACATCTGATACCCATTATTCTTATACACCCTACCAAACGAGCCCTTATTTAATACTATTCACACCCTACCAAATGACCCCTAAAAGGATAAAATGTTACTCCCTCCGTTCCAGTTCATGTGAACCTATTTCCTTTTTGGTCCGTTGCAAAAAGAATGACCCCTTTCTAAATTTGGAAACAATTTAGCTTAAACTTACAATTCTACCCTTAATGAGAAGCTTTTATAATCACAAAAATACTCTGGGTCCCTTTTTGATTTGTTTAGGACCACAAATTCCAAAAGTCTTCATTTTTTCTTAAACTTCGTGCACAGTCAAACAGATTCACGTAAATTGGAACAGAGGGTGTACTACTTATCAAGAAGTTTTCATCACTTTACATATTTACTGCTCCTGTCAAGTGTATCAACTTCAATTGTTTTGACCTCCTGCTTAATTAAGTTATCTCAAGTCTCAACTTCCAAATTAGTTGCACCTTCAAGAGGTTTATTAGGAATTTGAGAATTGAATGGTTAATGTTGATTGTTAAAATGTAAGATATGCTTTCAGAGGTTAAAAAAGGACAATATTAGAAGAAATGGATAGTCTATAAATTCTGGGTCAATTGGTTTTTTTGGCTCTTTACAACCTTGTTTTTAATTTTATGACCTTATTTTTCTTTTTACACACTGAAGATTTACTTTTATACGTAAGATATTTGCCGTTTACACATAAGACATCTAAAAAGGTCATTTTCGTAAATTTAAAATTGTAAAGGAGCATGATGTACAAATAACACATAAATTGTGTTACTTTACTTTGATAGAGTTGGCTTGCCGAATGAATTAAATTTGCTCATCCCGTATAAAATGAAGGGTAAATAAGCTAAACTTACAGCAAATGGAGTAGCCTCTGATTTAAGTTAGTGAGAAAGAAAATGGAATTTGCCTTTATAAAGTATTGCAAGTAATTAATCGATGACTAAGTCAATTAGCTTAAATAAACGGCTGATAAAGACAGCAATTTGACAGCGAAGGCTCATAAAAAAGACCATGAAAATATGGAAAAATCTCCAAGAGAAACAGAAATAGAAATATATCGATGTATAGCCCCACATTACTAGCAAATATACAATTGTAGGCCTTCTGGATATTTGCCAGCTTGCATGCGATAAATGAATTTAAAATTTACTCCTATAGATTGAATTTTGGACGACTTGCATTTTGTTGTATTACATAACGTTGTAAAAATTAATTACCAGTTATTCTGTACTTTCTAATTTCTATGGATTATCATTTTCCTTTATTTTTAAAATTTAAAATAATACGATCTTTACAATTGTTTGGGTGTATGAACAAGATGTTCAACAAAGGAAATAATGTCATTTTGAACTTAATTAAGTAAACATCATAAAACGATTGTTCTTGAAAATATGGAATACTCTCAAACAGGAGCAGATATAGAAATATATCAATGTAAAGTCCTAAACGGATTAAGATTTTTATGCTATTGGTGTAACTTACTGATGATAGGCTATATAACGTATTTTAGTCGCTTATCACACTCTAATGTATTGCACTTTAATTGAGTTTGAGCTTTACCGCTAGTGTTTTGCATTAAATTGTGTATTTTATACCTTATAGGAGTGATTCCGAGCTATGTAGATGTTATGGAATGAATTCAAGTGATTTGGAGCTGTGAAGTCTGAGTAAAAGCCCAAGGAATTAAGCCGGTATCGTGTTCGGGGATCGACGAATGATAGTTAAGAACGAAACGAAGAATCGAGTGGGCATATGATGCATTGTCTAGTAAAATGCACATAACTTTTCACTCAGAAATCCGTTTGGGCTCCACAATATATAGTTAGAAAGTTATTTGAAAGGGCTACAACTTTCATGTTTTGCATTTTCGCAAATTCCCACTACCGCGGCGCGTGGTGCGGCGCGCCTGTGGAAATTTTCTGCAGCCTGTCAGAATCAACAATCTGAGCTTTTCCACTGCCGCCCCACATGGCGCGTCGCCCCATGCAGTGCGGTAGTGCAAATTTTACGGAGTGAGTATCCTATTTCGCGCGGAGAAGTTATTTTCTTCTCAGCCCGACCCTACTTGGTATAAATACATGTAAAAATGCTATTTTGAAAGGTTGGACATACTTTTGACACAAATTCGACCTAAGGAGGCAGAGACACAATAGGAGCAAGGCGGAGAATTCTTCTACAAGTTTTTCCTTCCTCTTCCTATTTTTTCATTGTTGGTTATGACTTTTAGTATTGTAGTTTTACTTACTATTATGAATAGCTAATTTGTTATCTAGGGTTTTGATGGAACCTTTTATAGGATAAATTCTTATTATGTTTTTATATAATTGAGCCGTTGGATTTCTCTACTTGTTCAACTACGTATTTATTGTTGTTGATTGAATGATCATCGATTGACTGTGCCTATTTATTATGTGTTGCTTGAGAAAGGATACATATTTAGGCGGTTGTTGAACAACGTCACTCCTAACGTATGTGAGAAATCAATACAACGGGTTTAAAGGTAGGTTTAGAAATAACAAAGCCTTGACATGATCATAATGAGCGATTAGATAAAGCCAACTAGAGTAGTTTGAAAGAATATGTCTAGTAAATTGTTGTAGTTGCTCGAGAGAGAATTACGACACCTAAAGTGCTCACGATTAGTAGAGAATACATAGGCGAAATTGTTGGGAACATAGTGGGAAGGATTCCAACATTTGAAAAAATCATAACTCTAGACCTCCTTAGTTTTGTCTCAAATTTCATCATTGTTAGTTGATAATTTTACTGCTTTATAATAGTTTTAGCTAATTAGTTAGAAATAAATATTATAATCTCTATAATTAGGAAATTGTTTGGACTTGTGGTTCTTAGCAATATTGAACAACTGCAGCTAAGTCTTAGTTCTCTGTGGGATTCGACTTTGGACTTATAGACCGGATTATATTTGCAACGACTGCTTATCCTTTTTAGGACTAGAGTTGGGCGTGATCACTTACCTGTTATTGCAGGCTAGTTATTATAATTATTAGTTTACCAATTGATGTTTGATATAAAGATTTAATGTAATTACTTTAGAAGTGATACGATTGTGTTAGATATTTGTAATATATATATATCCATACTATAAGCATGAAATCTTTAATTAGCGAAATATTATTCATCTTTTTAACCTTACATAAATTGACCTCGCATTAGTCAAATAGTCATTTAATTATTTTTTTAAAATTTAAATTCTAAAATCAATTAAAAAATTACATATTAAATCTTTCCTTATATAAACTTCTATATATGACTTATGCATGCTGTAAGCATGAAGAGTCAAGAGAAGAATTGCTAAAAAGACCTTTTGAAATCTTGATTGAAGAAAATGACCTTCATTTTTCTTTCTCACTTATTTTTGGGCTAAAAAATTGCTAAGACATGGTTTAATCGCTTAAGGGGTGGTCGGGGGTCAATTTAACATTATCAAATTTTGGAGGTTAGCTATTTTAGTTAGAAAAACTAAATTTTCTCTCTCTAATCGCCATAGACCCACTCTACCAAGTCGGTTTTCGGCGATAACTGACCTAAAAGAGGCGACGATAGACTTTCTCTCATCTATAACAACCCCTTTAGCTGTGTATTTCTTCGGAAATTATAAATTTTGGGTAAGTTCTAATTTTTTTTTTAATAAATCAGAGATTTTGGGGTAGATGAATATATCTTTTTAAAGCGAAGTGCATGTGCACTTGCTGTTTGTATTTGATTTGTGTAAAAGCATATGATGATGTTGTTCATTGATCGACTAGCTTTGGGCTCTATTTTGGAAAAGAATTTCAAACTTTTCCAAAAATATTCACAAGCGAACATCACTAAACAGATTTTCTTCCCGGTAACGAACAATTGAGGTGAAATTATCTAATAATATTTATTTATCTATCTATATTATACTATATTAAAAGCACGAAAACCCTTAGCGAAATGTCGTTCGTCTTTTTTATCCTTCGTTTGTACACTTTAATGGACAAAATAGTAACTACAAATACAATACCTTTTTGAAAAAAACCCTTAACGAAATGTCGTTCGTCTTTTTTACCCTTCGTTAGTACAAGTTATAATGGATAAAATAGTAACTACAAATACAACACCTTTTTGAAAAAAATAATTAACAGAAGATTCTCCTTCTTTAATTACTATCCTTAATACTACAAAGAGGCCACCGTCAAATTTTTTCGTTGGTTAAAAAGAAAAAATAATAAGACAATAACTAGGAGACCCATTAATATCCTAATAAACAAGTCAAATTTATTGTAGTTAAAAAAGGAAAACAATATTTGAGATAAACTTTCTAAATCTTAGATTGTTCGGGTAGTTTTTTTTTATAATAAATGATTTCATGAATTTTGCAGTGACAAATGTTCACGTAGTTTCTACCTAGCTATCAATTCAAGTCTGTAATTACAAATTAAATAATATTCTTGTAATTTTTTATAAGTACTATATTTATATTATAAACTTTTTTATGTATATTACATGAGAAATATCAGTGCTTAGCACGTTTAATTTCTGTGAACTTTTGCAAAAAGATCTAACGAATTTTTTTAACATAAAATTAGAAACATAAGACTTAACTATTTACTAAAAAGTAATCGTTTATAAAGATATAACAAGGTACAATTGATAAAGTGCATGGTTCAAAACTATATTAAAAAAGAAGAAGAAGAAGAGAGAGAGAAATAAATTGGCCTCATTATTGGAGATGCTAGGAATATGGACGTAACTAAGAATTTATAATTTTGGAATATGGATGTCAATAATAATTGCTACAGATCTAAAATATGTTGTCTAGATCTGCACCTTAATGTTGTATAAGAGATTTTTCTAATTGAATATACGACTTTAATCTCCTTGATAATGTTCGACACCCTTATCTCGCAAACATACAGCTTGTTTGGTCAAATCCTCATAATTTATTTCCTTTTCTTGGGTTAAATTATAATTTTTATAGTACTTTTTTTATTAAAGAAATAGATATTTTACATTTTGTTTCTGAAAAAAATACATTTGTCAGTTAACTGATTCCGTTTGTATTTTCTAAAATAAACTTGAGAGTATATACTTTTCAAAAGGATTTCAAAAAAGAAAAACCTCTTAAGCACGATAACTTGTAAAATTGTACTAATGAAATTATAAAGCTGGACCAAATATTGAGTAAGATGATTGAGGACTTCTATTGTCATTGTTTCTTTATTTGTTGAGTTAGTTAAATATGATTAATACTCGTCATTTTTAGGAACTCACTTTTAAACTTTTATTTTATAACTCAAACGTTATTTGTTAATATAGTACGTATTATTTATGTAATTTTTCACAAATATATATTTATTAAGACAAGGTACACGCATTGCGCGTATCCTTTTACCCTTCGTTAGTACACTTTATAATGGATAAAATAGTAACTACAAGTACAATACCTTTTTGAAAAAAATAATGCCGTAGCATAAAAAAAATAATTAACAGAAGTAAGATTCTCCTTCTTTAGTTACTATCCTTAATACTACAAAGAGGCCACCGTCAAATGTTTTCGTTGGTTAAAAAGAAAGAATAATAAGACAATAACTAGGAAACCCATTAATATCCTAATAAACAAGTCAAATTTATTGTAGTTAAAAAAGGAAAATAATATTTGAGATAAACTTTCTAAATCTTAGATTGTTCGGGTAGTTTTTTGTAATAAATGACTTCATGAATTTTGTAGTGACAAATATTCTTGTGGTTTCTACATAGCTATCAATTCATTACAAATCAAGTTAAATGATATTCTTGTAGTTTTTTATAAGTACTATATTTATATTATAAACTTTTTTATATATATTACATGAGAAATATCAGTGGTTAGCACGTTTAATTTCTGTGAGCTTTTGCAAAAAGATCTAACGAATTTTTTTAACATAAAATTAGAAACATAAGACTTAACTATTTACTAAAAAGTAATCGTTTATAAAGATATAACAAGGTACAATTGATAGAGTGCATGGTTCAAAACTACAATAACAACAACAATATACCCAGTAAAATTTCACTAGTGGAGTCTGGGAAGGGTAGGATGTACGCAGACCTTACCCCTACCTCGGAAGGGTAGAGAGGCTGTTTCCGGGAGACCCTCGGCTCAACAAAAGAGATAATAATATCAGAAAAGAAATGCAAGAAGAGATCTGTAACAACAAAAGAAGCAAGAGGAGTAATAATAATATCTTAAAATATACCAAATAGGTGAAAGGGAGTGCAGTAATACAATCCTATGCAAAACAACAAAATAGTGTGAACACAACATAGACCGCTACCAAACATAGGCAAAGCTCTATCAGACTACCCGGTACAAAGAGAGAAACAATATGCACTACCCCTAGCCTACAACCATAATGCTCGACCTCCACACGTTCCTATCAAGAGCCATGTCCTCGGAAATCTGAAGATGCGTCATGTCTTGCCTGATCACCTAACCCCAATTCTTCTTAGGCCGCCCTCTACCTCTTCTCGTACCTGCCAAAGCCAACCGCTTGCACCTCCTAACCAGGGAATCTATGGTTCTCCTCCGCACGTGTCCAAACCACCTAAGCCTCGCTTCCCACATCTTGTCGTCCACGGGAGCAACACCCACCTTTTCCTGAATATCTTCATTCCTTATCTTATCCAGTTTAGTATGCCCGCACATCCATCTCAACATCCTCATCTCGGCTACTTTCATCTTCTGGATATGTGAATTCTTAACTGGCCAGCACTCAGCCCCATATAACATAGCCGGCCTAACCACCGCTCTGTAGAACTTACTTTTGAGTTTCAGTGGTACCTTCTTGTCACACAGGACTGCATGGTTCAAAACTATTAAAAAAAAAAGAGAAAGAAATTGGCCTCATTATTGGAGATGCTAGGAATACGGATGTAACTAAGAATTTATAATTTTGGAATATGGATGTCAATAATAATTGCTAAAAATATAAAATATGTCGTGTAGATCTGCACCTTAATGTTGTATAAGAGATTTTCTTATTGAATATAAGACTTTAATCTCCTTGATAATGTTCGACACCCTTATCTCGCAAACATACAACTTGTTTGGTCAAATCCTCGTAATTTATTTCTTTTTCTTGGGTTAAATTATAATTTCTATAGTACTTTTTTTTATTAAAGAAATAGATAATTTACATTTTGTTTCTGAAAAAAATACATTTTGTTAGTTAACTGACTCCGTTTGTGTTTTCTAAAATAAACTTGAGAGTATATACTTTTCAAAAGGATTTCAAAAAAAGAAAAACCTCTTAAGCACGATAACTTGTAAAATTGTACTAATGAAATTATAAAGCTGAAACAAATATTGAGTAAGATGATTGAGGACTTCTATTGTCATTGTTTCTTTATTTGTTGAGTTAGTTAAATATGATTAATGCTCGTCATTTTTAGGAACTCACTTTTTTAACTTTTATTTTATAACTCAAACGTTATTTGTTAATATAGTACGTACTATTTATATAATTTTTCAATATATATTTATTAAGACAAGGTATACACGCAACGTGCGTATCCTAATATTAATACTATACTAAAAGCACGAATGTCTTTAGTGAAATGTCGTTCGCCTTTTTTACCCTTAATTTTTTTTTTATATTGGACAAATTTGTAATTTTATTATTTTCTTAATATTATTTAACCTTTCTTTAACTAACCATATTGGCTATCCTAATATTTAGGACTTTAAATCATAAATATTTTACCGTGTAAATATTTTAATTCCAAGTATGTAATAAACTAGGATTTACCTTATATAAATTATACTAAAAGGCCAAATACATAGCCAGCCCCTTAAACTTGTCACTATTTTCCATTTAGACACCTCAATTACAGCAGTGACCTATTAGACACTCCAACTATATTTCAACTGTGCCTATTGAGCACCTCACGCTGACTTGGCACAAAGTATGAATCTCACCCAAGTTTGAGCGCGTGAATGAATGAAATAAAGGTCGATGACTAAAAGATATCCAACATCTTGCGCTCTCTCCACACTTATCTTCCTTCTACTCCATCGCCGATTAGTTCAGGCCACCATTTTATACCCCCTTTGTTTTATTATTCCTTCTAATTAACACCATTAATTACATTAATCATTTGTTATTGTTTTAGATGTTGCATTTGAACAGCAAGCAACGCACATCAGTTCTCTTCCATACACCAACTGATACAATTTCTCCATATTCAGAAGTGATATTTCAAACTACAATAGCATGAAAGCAGATGAAATCTAAAGAAAGAAGAACGCTATAGTGCTAAAGCATCAGAGAACTTGCACTAAGAACTACAAATGCATTCACCCCTTTGGAAAGCGCTCATTCCCCTTTTTCATCTTTGTATTATTCGACCACAATTTTGAGCGCCATTCAAGTTACCTTCTAATCCAGTATCAAATTGCTAAGTGATAGCCAAAGTAACAAAAGAAAAAAAGAAAGAAAGAAAGAGAGAGAGAAATAGAAGATAGACTCACATCAAGATTTCGGCTTCTCTGATCCTCATAAGCAAGAAAATCGAACCCCTTTTGATTGCCTATTTCTGTCCCTAACAAGATTAAGATCAACAACTTCCCCAAACTAGTTAACATAAGAAGGAAAATATTAACAAGGAAGGGCAACGAAGACGAAGCAGGGCATAGCTAGCGGCATAGGAGCCGACTCGGCATCAGCAGCTTCGTGCCGCACTGGAGTAATCCAAGCAGGAGGAGAGATGAAGAAATCGGAGAAGGGTTTTTGTCTTTCTTTATTTTCCACATGTCATTAAATGATTCTTTGGTCTGCTATGTTCGAGCGCTTGACAATCACGCAGTTAACTTTTGTGGAAGAGTTTATATGAGGTGCTCAATAGGCACAGTTGGAATATAGTCGGAGTGTCTAATAGGTCACTGCTGTAATTGAGGTGTCTAAATGGAAAATAGTGACAAGTTTAAGGGGCTGGCTATGTATTTGGCCATACTAAAATATTAAAACGGAACCCTTCCTCTCCACGTTCTTGTATTTCTTTTCAGCCATCCTAAGAGATAAACATCTTTTCTATTCTATATTTGTGCAATCATAGTAGGTTCTTTTCTTTTCTATTTGTGATGTTGCGTATATGTTATATGTGCTTTAATTTTTTTGTGCGCCTCTTTTAATTTCTTCTTTAAATTTGTAAAGAGATTACGAATTGAAGCTTTTATTCTTCACTTAATATGAACTGGAGTTGGAACAGGCACTTGCGACGAGGTGATCAGTAGAAATTCAATTGGAAGAAGAATAAAAAATAGCCCTGAAAATGTCAAGCCAGTGTAAATTAAGGTATGGAATCGAAATAATATATAAAGTCTTTTTCTAATTGAATAATTGTATAAAATAAGCCATGTTAAAAGTTAAACTTTTCAGTTTGTAATTATTTATAGTATGAAATTTTAAGCATGTTAAAAGTTAAGTTAGACATTAAATTCTTTACATACGAGACTTTTTAGCTCAACTCATATTATGCATCTTAAAATTGATTTGTGGTTTTCACTTTAGCGATAAGAACTTTTTTTTTATTCCGTCGGACAAAATTCATATAGTAATTCTTAATGATTAAAAAATAAAACAATTTGTATTTTATGCGCGAGAAAGAAAAAATCATTGTCTTATTTTAGTTACTTCATACTGTTTGGATCTTACAGAATAAACTTGAAAAATGACCAAAAAAACAAAAAACTCGACCAACTTGAAAATAGCTTTTAAAAGACAGAAATTAAGGCTCTTAAATCTTCCAAAGTTACGAAGGTGAAGAAATTATAAAATTATAACTATGTTTAAGTTGAATATATGGAATGATGAATGAGTTTCTTCCTTTATTAACTTAGCTATGTAGGTTCAACATTCATTAAATTTTGGAGCTTAAAATTTTATTTTATAAATCAAACTCTATTTTAATATAATATATATGTGATTTTTTTAAAAATATTATTCATCAAGATTAGGTACACGCGCAATGCGCGTACCCGAAAACTAGTTATTTTAAAATTATATACTCATTGATATGGGTACACGCTCAAAGCACGTATTCTAAAACTAGATAAACAGTGATGTAATACTGTGTTCGTGGTTTGATTTGGTTCCATTTACATACAAAAAGAAAAATTGACTTTTTTTTTGCGCATATCACACCTCCTTTTTCCGAAGATGAGGGAGTTTTTCCAATTAAAGTGACATAATTCGAAATGAGATTATTTATTTAATCAGAATCGCCACTTGGAATAATTATTATGGTATCCCAAGTCACCGGTTTATTTTAAGAATCCCAGATCGAGGAAATTGACTCCATTTATGGTCCACGAATGCAGAAGACCGAGTAAGAAATTCTGTTAATCCGGAAGAAGGTGTGAGGCACTCCCGGATTGCATTAGTTCTCTTTTTTTTTTCTTTTTTCTTATTAAAGATAATCAAAATTAAAGATACTACAATATAAAATTGCTTGTCTTACCAAAATTAGAAGGAAAAACATATTTTTGTGAATTTTTTTCTTTTGCAAATTAAAAAAAAGCTAGTAATTCAAAAATGTGAATCTTTTGTGAGTATTAATTTCCTAAGAAAAATCTATAAATGGTAAAACAAAAGCTAAAATATGTAGATTAAACTCAAAGAATATTTACATACTAAAAAGTGGTAAAAAATTCGATTATGGTCAAAAAGTAGGTGCTCGCAGTGCCCCTGCTCCCCCTCAAATTTTTTTTTTTTTTTGCATATTTAATTCAAGTCAGTCAATCAATCAATGAGTGAGAGCTACCGATAATTTTTTGTAAAAATAGCACGGTATAGCCAGTTTTCGGACTGGTCATTCAAAAATAGCCAGCATTTACCGAGTCAATGAAAAATAGCCACTATTTTGTTGCAATAGAGACCGGTCCAACATAATATACTGGAGTTCGGTGCATCTGTGTATGAACTCCAGCATATTATGTTGGACCAGTATACTTGTTGGAACTCCAGTATATTATGCTGGAGTTCTAGTGTACTTATGCTGAAACTCCATCATATTATGCTGGAGTTCCAGCATACTTATCCTGGAACTCCAGTATAATATGTTGGAGTTCAAGTATACTTATGCTGGAACTCCAGCATAATATACTAGCGTATTTTTCGGGTTTTGAACAGTGTTTTTGCTCAAATTTATCTTTATATGAAAAGTGGCTAAATTTCGATTACTTTTGAAACTGGGCTATTTTTGAACGACCAGTTATAAATCTGACTATTTTTGAATTTCTCCCTTTTGGTAAGCCCATCTATCTTTAGCACGCAATACTTCGAACAAATGGGCAAACCATCGTGATTTATTCAAATATTTTTATGTCAGATATTTTCTCCATCGTACATGATAATTGTTTCCTTTCATTATTTTAATGAGGAACTTATATTCATATGTACGTTCAAGCTTAATCAAACTTCAGTAATTAAAACGAATAAGCATATAACTCCTAAAAATATTCAATATAGGATGCAAATTCGTTGCAAAACCTAAATGACATGCTCCGTTTATTTTTAGGAGTTGTCAATAAAACAAATATCTCAACATCGGAAAAGAAATATGAGCTTAATCAATCTTGGCTCGTAAACATAAAAGAACAAAGAAATTGAAGTATTTGAACAACACAAGTGACCGTACGCATTAGAATCAAGCATTTAAATAAGCAAAAATGAGTCATCTATATTAAGCATATTAAATGTTACATCCCAGGTTAGGATAACAAATATGTCTAGACAAAGAAAAAACTACATTAAATTTTAATTACCTTTGAAAAATGATATTTATATGTAAGTTCGATTTTTCGATTTTTTGTAACGCCTGTGCATTCAAAATAGGCTATCTGTATAATATTATCACCTGGGCCATGCATATATGAATTGAAGTTTACCCGTAGTAACTATGAAAATTTAGAATCAAATGCATTATTGATCAAATAGCATTCTAGTATTTATTAATTTTTTAAGATTATAAGATTTTTAAGGATTGTTTGAGTGAAAAAAAGAAAGAAAGATGAATGAGCCATAGATCTCTTATAGGACACAATTTTTTTTTCCCTATACAATTCAAATTTACAGGAAAAAATTATAGCACCGTTTCACCTAATCCAAATTCTCAAATGTAAAAAAAAATTCAACATGTAGGATAGAAATTCAACCGAAAAGAAAATAAAAAAAAATTAAAAAAATAAAAGAATTGGATAGTACAAAATTATGAAATGCTAAATAGAGCCTAATTTATTTACTTGAAGGAACTGGCTCACTTTTGGTATCTCCAGCATTTGTAAGTGAAGAAGCATTTCCTCCTTCAACTTTTCCCCATTCTGCATTCTTCTCAAGCTCCTTGGCAGTGTCATAAGAGGCATGCAACCCCAAGAGCACATAATATACCAACAAAAGGACAGTCCAAACTGCGAACCGTATAAAAGAATCCTTATCCATGGAAGCTAGAAGAAAGAAATTTATGGCAATGGATACAGATGGTACCCATGGTACCAAAGGTACACCCCATACCTTTGGACTCCTAGCTTTTGGCACCAAAATTGATATTCCAGCAGTTGCCAAGAACCATATTGGCAATGTGACACAATATCCTTTCCAATCATCTGTAACACCCCAAATAGTAGCAGTGCCAATAGATGATGCCACAATGAGTGCAAGTAACACGAGGAGCTTGTTTCGATTCTCTTTAGTGGTCACATTACTGACATAGTAACGTCGAACAAGAAGAGCAAGTGCCACAAGAATGAAGATAAAGAGTGTGGAGATAGACAAAAGGTTTGAAAGAATATCAAGACTTGTAAATAAGGCAAGAAGTGCACTAGATGTCATCATGAATATAGTAGCATTGACTGGTGTTCCTGATTTTGCATTTACATAAGAAAACCAAGGGGGCATCATGTGAGTTCTGGAAATGTGTGTTAGATAACGAGCTTGGCCTACACAGTTCACTAGCAAAACAGAGGTCATCCCTTTTAATGCACCTGCAGCAACCACATACTTTCCCCAGCCTAAACCAACAGCCTCAAATGCAACTGAAAACGGGGCGTTGACATCGATATTCTTGTACGATTGCATAAGACAAAGAACAGCAGCCAATGCACAATACAACACAGTGGTCAATAAAACAGAACCAACTAGGCCAATAGGGATGTCCCTAGCAGGATTCTTGGTCTCCTCGGCCATAGTTGAAACAGCATCAAAACCAGTATAAGCGAAGAACAATACAGCCGATGCTTTGAATACACCACGAGGACCAAATGGCATAAAGGGGGTGAAGTTTTTGGTATCCGCATGGATTAAACCAGCAACAATGATGAAGAGGAGGATTAGGACATGAACAACTGATGCAATATAGTTGATCCTAGAAGAAGCTTTGGTGCTATTACATGCAATGATGGAAATTATAATGCAGACACCGATGGCTATCGGATCAAGGCGATTGTAGCCTTCTGCTAGAGAATTTACCACGATCCGGAAATCGTCAGGTTGGCGGCCACAAAGAGTGGCAAAATAGGAAGTCCATGAGCGAGCCATTGCGGCTGAACCAATCACATATTCAAGAAGTATGTTACCAGCTGCTATAAATGCTACAAAGTCACCGAGCTCCACCCTTAAGTAAGCAAATGAACCACCTATCAAAGATGTTAAACCTTTTGTATGAGAATTTTGTTCATAAACTTAATTGACATAACGAAAGCATTTGAGCATAAGAAGAAGAAAAAATTGCATATTTATGACACAAGTTGGAGAAATCATTGTCAACAAATCAAGAAGAAGATAAGAATAGAAAAAAATAGTGTTCTCAATCTCAAGGTACCTTCCTCAAAATTGCACATTATGTCAGAAAAAGTTATAAGATTGGTGCTCAAACACTCGCCCCTGCCCATATCGTGGCTCGTGGCTACAATACCAGTATACAGGCGAAATGCTTGTCTTTTAACTGCAGCTCTGTACAATTCTGAAACTTTTGACTTGCTTGCTGCAAAAATTCTAATGGAAAGTGACTGTGGAAGTGTACGTACAAATATGCACATATGGGGTTGTTCAGAATAAAACTGGAGATATTGCTTTTCACAGTGTCTTTGGAGATGATCATGAAATAAGTAATAATGCACTTCAGGGAATTAAGTTCTTTCTCTTTAGTTCACCTAACTTGCAAAAAGTTTTAAGATTTTACAGTTAATTTTCTTTATTCGTGGTTTTAGGATACTTTCAAGTTTCAACTACAATAAAAACTTATTAGGAAATCAAGGAGAGGGATCATTCCACAGGGCTCATAAATCATTAAGCACCAATTTACCAGAATAAAAGGTAAGATGAACGAGTGTCAAAAGGATATGGACAAAGTCTAGTCAAAAGGTATTGAAGATGGATATCGCTCATCAAGAGATTTAATTTACTAATGTACCATAAAAAAGGGATTTACTTAAACACATAATGATAGTGCAAAGATTTTTTACAGAATCAATGTATTTTAAGCTATTATAGTAGATAATCTATCTTATTTTCCAAGTTACTAATCCTGCCTTTTTATCTTCGATGACCTGATAAAGTGAATATTCTTTTACTAGTTAGCAAAATAAAGATATGTAAGTGAGTTTACATACCTGCCACTGGAATCTCCACAGCAAACTCAGTGTAGCAAAATACAGCTAACATAGCTGAGACCCCAGAAATAACATAAGCTAGGACAACAGCTGGACCAGCATCAGTACGAGCTTCAAGACCAGTAAGAACAAATATTCCAGCACCAACAAGTGCACCTAAACCAAACCACATGAGATCCCACCAATTCAAGCTCCTCTTCATTTGGTTCACACTTCTTGCCTTGGCATCCATCTCTTCTTGCTCATCAGAACGTGTCACAACTCGATCATAAAGCCGAGCTGGTGTATTACTCAATGCATTTACATAATTTCCCCAGCTCTTGAATGATTCCTCTGGCAGAAAATCATCCTTTGAAAGTGTACATCCTCTTCTCCTTATTCCTCCAGAAGTCGACAATCCGTGTCCTTCTTCCCCTTCCCCCATTTTCTATCCCTGCATTTCCAAGTCTATTTAAGTTATATACTGGCAGTTTCAATTTTTCTTGCATGATTGTGTTAGTTAAACATATGATAACATGTTAGACACACCATTTTTATCAGGTTATAAGATTTGCCAATAATTACCTTATAATTGACTTATTGTCTAAATCTTTTTTTCCGTTGTTTGTGTACAGAATAAGGACTATTTCCAAACATAAAGTGGAAGATCATGGAGATGATATTGCATTTGGCAAAAGAAAAAGAAATGCTGAAGCAAATGGATAACTAACCATGTATTAGCATATCTTTTCTTGTTGAGAATAAATCGAAGTTTTTAAACGCCTATACCATGTTATGTAGCAAATTCAAGAAGGCACCATCTAATCAGCAATTGACAAAATTAATTTTCTCATTATCTCATGTTCAATAAATTCCTAATAAAAGCAATTCCCACCCTCCCAAAAAAAGAAAGAAGAAGCATATTCAATTGCAAGTAGAATTTAACTATATCGCATTTCACGTAAGGCACAACATGCAACATTAACCACCAATTGGTGTACTTTGTGAGATTGTCGGGATCCCTTCATTCTTAATGAGGTTTCGAATATTCAAACCCTAGAATAGAGAGAACTTGTGATAGGGAGAGATTTCCCTTTCGTGATACGAATCCAAATTGGTCGAGCAAATGAGGTTCAATGGTTAAACAAAAAAAAAAACAGAATTTAACGATAAAGCATTTCACAAAGGCACAACCATGCAAACATTTTAGCACAAAACAAAAAGAGAATTATAAGAAGAAAAATTTCGTATAATGCTACAACTGAAGTCTACCGGTGGAGACCGCCGGTGGAGGAGGATGAGCAGGTCTCCGATGAGCAGCGGCAGGTTAGTAGGATTACAGTAGAGAGAGAGAGAGAGGGAAAAAAAATGTTGGCGGCTTCCAGTGGACGTAGAAAGAGGATCTTACACTATAACCAACCAAGTGCACAATACTATTGACAGTTCTACAATATGTTGAAAAAAGAGAAAATGGTGGAGAGCCACAGAGTAATTAACGGTGATATCAATGAAGACTATTAACTACATAAACCGTTTTAGCGAGCAGTTTCTTTTTCTTGAAGTTTTACTTGATGTAACCTCATGGATCTTTAAAATTGTTAATCTACAAATTAATAATTAATAATATATAGCATAATAACACAAAAAATATAAAAGGTATATTAAAAGTGTAAGAAAGTTAAAAAGATTTAAAAAAACTCATAGAAAATTTAAAATCTAGCATGTTTTTACAAGTACTAGCTTTAGAATACGCGCATTGCGTGTGTACCCATATTGATGAATTTAAATACGAGAAAAATTAAATGAATATTATTAACCATATAATTGAGTTATAAAATATAAATTTTAAAAGGTACAAGTAATCTTGAATGATAGTTATTCAGCCTATTTAGCCAACTTAATCAAGGAAAAATTTATGTCACACAATGTCTTCCTATAATTTGGATATTTTTACCCTTTAAAAATAAGTTTCATATTGGACAAACTTGTAATTGTAAATTTACTTATTTTCTTAATGTTTAGAACTTTAAAATCTACTAAATTTTATTAATTAAGTTCTTCCTTATTTGAACTATGTAGAAACTCCTAATATTTAGGAATCAAAAATTGAATAAAATTTCACTTATTTATAATTTTTTCCTTATTTAAATTTTTGTAACTATAATGAAAGCGTTTTTTTTAAAAAAGTTTTTCTTCATTTTAATTTTATGTAGAATTAACCACATAAGAATATCATCAATGTCATGACCCAAAATTCAATTAGTCGTGATGACACCGAATCTGACCCGCTAGGTAAGCCCAATAACAGTTGACATAGTTCTAATAAAATAAAACTGATCAACAAATGATATAGCTGAATTCCAAACAATATCCCAATGACTAGTAGTACAAATCACGAGCTACTAAGATTGAATTTTTGCAAAAACTGATATGAAATAAATAAAACTTCTGTTTGAAATGTACATAAACATAATTCAACTCTAAAACTACCCAGAGACAAATGATAACTAAATTCGGAAGGGAAGTACATCTTCAGTGTCAGCTTCGTCATCTACCGCATCTTAGCTCCAAGATCTGCACGCAAGGTGCAGAAGTGTAGTATGAGTATAACTGACTCTATGTACCCAGTAAGTATCTTGACTAACCTCGATGAAGTAGTGACGAGACTTTTTAGTTAAAAGATACTCATTGATATAACTTGTAAAGTAGAATTGCAATATAAACAATATTAGAACATAACAGAGAGGAGTATAAAAATAAATATGTGAAGCAGTAAATGATTACTAGAAGAAATTATGGTCAATATTTCTCAATATCACAACCAATACTTTCCTTTCGATGACCATCAAGCTACGACAGAAAATCCAGAACTTTCATAGTGGTGAGAAATGTACTCAAGATATCAAATCAAATGGCACGACAATACCTTTCGTGCATTTGTCTCATCCTTACCGAGCATACGTATAACAGTACCAACCATGTGAAAGAAATACCAATAACAATAATGACAAAGTGGGAGATACACAGGTAGTAATAATGAATAAGGCAGTGCATATGGACAACGTTAACTAACTAGGTAGAAAACATAGAAGTAATGATAGCAATTAAGATAAAAGAACATAAATTTCACTAACTAACATGGTAGAATGCTTAGATGTAGATATAACAAACAAGAGGGAAAACATGATCTTTATAAACTAAACAAATAGAAGGCATGAATAACTAACATGGTAGAAGGCATAGATGTAGAAATAATAAACAAGATTGAAAGCATGATCTTTATAAGCTAAACAAATAGACCAAGGCGCGAATAATCATGTAACCCTCACAACCCGTTATAGCATAAGAGAGAAACACATAACATAGACCAAGGCGCGAATAACATCCATTCCGTCCAATGACATACTTGTGGTAACAATTGTGCAAGAGCAAGAAAATCCGACCCGATACAGAATACACATTCTCATTAGGCTCATAAACAATCCTCAAACCGAATTTCGATCATCCCCAAACAGGTAAATAACCTTCCAAAAGTTCATAGAAACCTTTCCATAACTCATACCATTCAATTGTCCAATCCTCAATATTTCTTCACAATTTGCAATCAAAGAATAGTCTGCTTACGAGAACATCTAGTCTCTGAACCTCATGAATACCAAAATCTCCATATCTGATCTCAACAGCGCTACTCAAATAACTGATACGTCACTCATACACCATCATCTTACAGAAAATACCCACCTATATCTTCTGCGCCACGTAGCAAAATCGGAACCTCAATAGCTCAAAACCAGGCGATCACCGTAACATTAGTCAAGCATCTGCATGTCAAAATACAAGGCGCCTTCTAAAATGCATACCCTTCTTGTAATGACAAGACCGATCATTTTGAGCTTTAGTATTCCATTCAGTGGTTTGAGACTTTGAGTAGCTTCATATTATGTGTTATGACTTGCGTGTATGGTTGATTTCTATTTTCGAATGTTCCGGGATTGATTTGGAAGCATGATTCTCGTTTTAGAAGCTTTAAGTTGGAAGAGTTGACCAAGATTTGATTTTTGGGTAAACGAACTTGGAATCGGATTTTAATTATATGGTGATTTTGGACATATCCATTAAGTTTGGTCGAATTCTGATGAGTTTTGGATAAGTTTGGGTTATATGGTGATTGTTTTTGGTTTCAATGTCGATTTGAGCATAAAGGTTACCATATCGAGCAAATGGTCTTTGACTCATATAGATACTAAACCATTATATGTGTATCGTAATTTTGGAACTATAGCAACTGGAATCATCAAGTTTCAACATTGTATGAGGAATTTATGGTCATTTCACTAAGAATTGGGTTGCTAGATTTTTCAAATCAATTACGAAACTGCCACTGAATTCATATTTAAAAATCTATATTATTTTCAAATATTGGAACCAACATATCTACTTCATTATAATGTCAAATGAAGTAATTCAAAAGCCTAACTTGACTGGAATTTCATGAGGAATCCATTGGAGGCATCAAAATCGAGTTTTGGGATCGTTTAGCATAAGAAATGAGTCAGAACAGCTGGATAGAAGCATATAATATCGAGGGTTTGTTCATTTGATCATAATTTGAGTTGGGGAGCTCGGATTTGGGCGATTTTGGAGGTAATTTTCGCCACATGGATTGGAGTAAGTGTTCTATACTCGATTTTGGTTATATTTCATGAATCCATCTTCATTTTTGGCATTTGATTGATGATTTCAGAGTGAAATTTGAGAAATTTTGTCTAAAATTTCATAAAATAAATTTTGAGTTTGAAACATCGATTCGAAGTCAAATTTGAGTAAAACTAGTATGGTTGGACTCGTAATTAAATGAGTTATCGAATTTTGTGAGTTTCATCAGATTCTGAGGTGTGGGTATAGATTTGACTTTTTGGTTGACTTTGAATTTTTTTATTAAAGATTTTACCTTTATCGATTGGGGTTTCTTTCTATGGAATTATTTGATAATTTTGATTGCTTTTAGCTGGTTTCGAGCCGTTCAGAGGATGATTTGAGTGGGATGGTGTTTTTAGTGCATCGATTTGGCTTGTTTGAGGTAAGTGTCTTGCCTAACTTTGCTGGGGGAATTTTTCGTACTAATTGCTATTGTTTGCTACATGCGGGGGTAATGCATATATGAGGTGACGAGCGTATATGCATGTTCCAGGGTTAATCATATTCAGGGTAAATTATACGATTAATTGTGCCTTGTAGAATTTTGTGACCTTCTTGTTTCATGTCTTACTTGACTCATAGATTACTAAGAATATGAAATTAAATGCTAGAGATCATGATTTAGCTTATTATAAATTGATTAAAATTTGACGGATTTTTGTGAAACTATTGATGTGTTAAATTCGGTCATCACTATGCTTAATCATTAATACATCGCTACGGCCGTTATTCTTGAGATATTTGATCTTATACTTGTGTTGAAGATCATTTCTGGGACTTGTTGAAATACTTGAACAATAAGGTTCTTGAGGGTTATTGTATTGTTATTGGCTTGAAATATGTGATTGATATTCATTTGGAATATTCGTTTAATCACTCTCCTTGATACTATTCATGCTTCCTACTTTGCTGTCATTGATATACATATGCTTGGTGACGAAGAGAATAAAGCACAAAGGGTGATGCCGTGCCATTACATATATATTATCATGTGAGGAAAAGTGTAAAGCACGAAGGTTGATGCCGTTCCATTTCATCTACATTATCATGTGAGGATGAGATTAAAAGCACGAAGGGTGATGCCATGCCATTTTATTTATATTATCATGATTTAATTTACATTATCATATGAGGATGAGAGTAAACGCACGAAGGGTGATGCCTTGCCATTTCATTTACATTATCATGTGAGGATGAGAGTAAAAACACAAAGGGTGATGCCGTGCCATTTTATTTAAATTATTATATTTTTATATTATCACGCATTCATGGAATAAAGGGTGTTTCCGTGCAGACGAGGATAAGAGATATGCATTATGTTGTGATATCTTTTCCTTGTGTAGATACATTCAAGCCTTTTATCTTGAGCTATTACAGTTGCACCTATGTTTTCTATGTGACTTGTCGTTGTTGTTCTGTCTTTGTCCTCTACCTTCAATTGTAGTTGTATTATCCATGCCTTCTATCTGCTTAACTTGAAAATATCATGTTTTTCCTTCTTGTTTGTCACACCTACATCTATGTTGTTCCTCACTTGTTGCCTTTTAGTATAAGCCTTCTACCATGTTAGTTATTCATGCCTTCTATTTATTATATCATAAAGATCATGCTTTTCCTCTTGTTTGTTATATCTACATCTAAGCATTCTACCATGTTAGTTAGTGAAATTTATATTCTTCTATCTTAATTGCTATCATTACTTCTATGTCTTCTACCTAGTCTATTATCATTATCAATATACATTGCCTTGTTCATTATCGCTACATGTGTATCTCCCACTTTGTCGTTACTGTTATTGGCATTTCTTTCACATGGTTGGTACTGTTATACGTATGTTCGGTAAGGATGAGACAAATCCACGAATGATGTTTGTCGTGCCATTTGATTTGATATCTTGAGTACATTTCTCACACTATGAAAGTTATGGATTTACTACCGTGATTTGTTGGTTATCGCTCTAAGGAAAGGATTGGTCGTGATATTGAGGAATATAAATCGTAATTTCTTCTAGTAATCATTTATTGCTTCGCATAGTTGTTTCTTGTACTCTTTTCGGTTATTTCTAGCATTGTTCTATTGCTAGTCTTCTACACAGGTTATATTAGTAGTAATGAGAAGCAAGATACTTACCTTAAAAGCTCTCAATCAATACTCTAGAAGTGTTGTTCCCCTTAAAATTCGCCTCCACACGGCTCAAATCTAATAAAAATAACTTAACATCATCAAACAATGCAAGAGAAATCAATTTCGGTGATTAAAGTAAATATCTTTATAGAATTTTTCAAAAGTCAACCCCGGACCCTCTTAGTTAAAACTCGAGTCCAAGGGTAGATCTCGACTCCCCACATGAGTCCGTATGTGTGTTATATTTTCAAATCCGAGTCCAATTCGACTCTTAAATCTCAATTTTTTTATATCTTTTAAATTATAGTAAAAAATTCCTAAAATTTCTCTTCAAACATCATGATTTAGATGTTAATTCTCATAAATAATCATGTAATATAATTGAAATAGGATCAAAATCACTTACCCAATAATTTGGTATTAAAATCTCTCCTCAAAATTGCCTTCCATCGAGTCTAAGGCTCCAAAAGTGATAAAATGAGACTAAGTCCCGAAATACAAAACATATAACTAGGTGCAGAAGTTCGCAAATGCGACCACCACAAAAGAGAACAATGGTTCGCAAAAGCAACCCATGACTGACACTGTCAATGTCGCATTTGCGACAAAATACTTCGCAAATGCGAAGCTCCTTTCCCCCAGCTGCCCGTCGCAAAAGCGACAATTTGCCCGCAAAAGCAAACAACTAGCTTTCGCAAAAGTGATGCATTCCTTGCAAATACGGTGTCCCTCCCTAGCAGCCCTTAGTCACAATTGCGATGGAACCAGAACCAGCACATGAAATGTTAACAAAAATAATCTGAAACTCACCCTAGCCCCCGGGGCTCCACATCAAGCATCCACATAAGTCTAAAAATATTATACGAACTTGATCGTGCAATCAAACTACCAAGATAACACCGGAACCATGAATCGGATATCAAAATACATGAAAATCACAATGAACTTCAAGAACTTCTAAAAACACAACCCCGCATCCGATTCCTATCAAACCAACTCGGAATGACACCAAATTTTGCAGACAAGTCACAAATGATAAAACATACCAATTCCAAGTTCCGAAACTAAAATTCGAAACCCGATAGGCTTAAAGTCAAACCTTGGTCAAACTTAAGAAAATTCTAAACCTTCAAATTTCCAACCTTTGCCAAAAGGTATCAAATCAACCTAGGAACATCCGAATTCAATTTCTGGTATACGCCTAAGTCTAAAATCACCATCCGGTCCTAACGGAACCATCAAAACTCTGATCCGAGATCAAATATGCAAAAGCCAAACTTCGTCAACTCGTTAAACTTAAAACTTCTAAAATGAGAATCATTTTTCCAAATCAATCTCGAACCACTCAAAAACCAAAACCGACCATGCACGGAAGTCATAATACACAATATGAAGCTACTCAAGACCTCAAACCACCGAACGCAATTTTGACGCTCAAAACGACCAGTCAAGTTTTACATTTTTCTTAAAATTATTTTATACATTTGAAATAATTTTCTTTCTTTTATTTCCCAGCGTCTCTTTTTCTCTTTGAATGGTTATTGCATAACTTTCAACGAGAACTTCGCAGCATTTCAATTGCAAATGGGGAGATGCATATATTTTAGATTCTTATCGCCTAAACTTAATCCTATTTAAATTGCTTTCTTCAATTAGGAACAAAAAATAATATTATCCAAATACATGTTATTCATCAATTCTAATCAACATAGTTCTCAAATTTAAAACTTTATCTTAAAATTCATCTTTTCCATTAGTTAAGTCTTACAAGGAGAAAAACAAATAAATAGAAGAGACCGAAGAGAGGAGGCCATTGACGAGGAAGAGAAGAGGGAAGGAAGAATTGGATGATAAAAATAATAATAACGTCCCTCCTAAAAATGTGTGACTGGTTTGCTGGTGAGGGCATTTAAGTAAAAAATATATACACAATGCTAACCTAGCTACTACAATCAAGTAGTAGGTTCAACACCGAACCAAAACCGTTAACCGAACTGAACCGATGACTTATTGGCTTATTGGTGTCGGATTATCGGGGTAATGGATGGTGAACGGATTGAGATTATATAATTAACGGCTTAACGATATGGGGAGCAGATTATTCAATTTTCTTATCGGGTAAACCGTTAACCCGTTAAGAATTTTTATATTTACACTTCTACTCTTACCAGTAATTCTTGTATGTACTAGATTGGAAGATGACTCTTCAAAAATACTGTTAGATAAACAAGACAATATTTTTGAATTTGAATCCGACATTAGTTTGAAAGCATTGACATGTCATCTTACTATGCTTAGAATTTAGACGCCGAATGATATCATTCCCAGCATACTACCCGTTGATTTTGAACATTCTTTAAACCAAAACAGTCGCAAATGCGTGCAAAATTGTAACATAGAATGATAGAACTGTCTGATGTCTGTAGCTAATGCCTAATGGTAGTTGTCTCTGGCTTTTCATAAATTATGAGTGGACATGAATTGAATTCCTCTCAGAGCCGTAGTATTACCTTTGTAGATAACAATGCCAATGGTATTGATTGTTCAAAAACTAACAGAGGCAGTTTGAACTATACATTTGGCCATTTAAATTACAACACAAAAATAATTATCTTATTATCATCACATCTGCACCATAAAATCTCCATTAGAAATTTTCCAAATTACAATAAAGGAAGAAGAAACATCTTTTAAAATTTAATATAATCACATCAAATGTGCTAATATGCAGTAGCTTTTAAAATTACTGTCAAACTAAAAGTGACAATTCCCGTATAACATTTTTATTCAAAATGTTGGGTGAATTAAAATGCATGCTTATGTTAAAGGATTTGTTGATTGTTCAAAAATTTTCTATTTGGTTTAGCTGATAAACTATCCGATAATCGTTAATTCGATACCAATTCGCCTATTGTCTTATTGGGTGACTAGCGGATTATTATATTTATAATTCGATAACCGATAAGCCGAACCGTTAAGCGTAATTATCCGCCCAATCCGCCCGATAAGCACCCGACCCATATGTATTCTCATTTAACAATATAATCAATTTATTAAGAAAGTCGTTTTGCTTGTAGTAATCAAACGTTATTTATTATAATTATTGAGATTAAATCATCATGTGCCTAACACAAGGTAAAATCAGACATGCCGGATATAATGAGTTGAGTCCAACATATCACCATGCCAACAAACATGACGTATCATCATACCAACTGAACCATAAGTTATCGTTGATGTAAGAACATAGTGACTACTTTATTTACAAGGGATACACATGATCTTCGTATCAGATTTTCTATCCAGTTGATGTTCGATAAGGTCTTTAAGACAATAACATACGCATTGGTAGATCTAGAGGCTAAGATGCGGGTTTTCGCGAACTCAATAGCTTTTGCCCCACACTTTATATATATATTATATTTTTTATTAAATATGTATAAATATTTAACTATGATTATTGTAGAAACCTATAAACTTTAAATCCTGAATATGCCTATACACATGCATCCATATCTCCTGAATCATTACTAGTTTCGCACCATTTGTTAATGAACTGGGCGAACCGGGAGAAATATGAGAAGAAATCAAAGAAATACCAATGTGAGTGAAAGGGAGAAAAGTCAAAAACAATGAAAATATTTAGAAATACTGAAGACAAATGTATATCAGATGTCATTATTGTTTAACCAAAAAATAGGAATTTCGGTCAAAGTTTAATTTTAGAAGAACTCGGGTTACTGATAATCAAATAAGGAAATAATTATGTAAGGAAAAAGGAAAATTGAACTGAGAAGTAGCCGAATAAGCAAAATAAAGCAATGTAAATAAGTATATTCCAATAATAATCACTGTGTCCATACAAAAATATTTTTTCTCTCCTTTTATAGCTATTTCTAAGTACTACGTTTCTTTCCTCTCATAAAGAGCCATTATGAACAATTAATGACATTAATAAAACGTTATAATTGGCAAACGTAACTGTTTCGTGAAGATTCTATAACGTTTCCCATCATTTATGCTCATTAATTGCAGATAATACGTATATGTACTGTAACACCCCGTACATTCAGACTAGGTGTTGATATGTTAAATGTGTATTAATTTGATATTTTAGACATATGAAGTCATATCGGGATGATTATGGGTGAAAATAGTTATTTCAAAATCAAGATGGAAAGTGAGGTGCATAAGATTTGACAAAATCAACTAAGTTTGCAGAAGGTTCATATTCCAACAGGTTTTAGTGAGGATGAGTAAGGAATTTGGGAAAACTCAAAGCATGAAAGTTGTAGGCCTTTGAAATACTTTCTAACGATATATTATGGAGCCCAAACGGATCTCTGTGCAAAAATTTATGTGCGTTTTACAGAACAGTATGCGATATGCACGCCGGTAGCGCGCCCTTAGCGCGGCCATGCTAATTTTGAGGCAGTGTTACTGCCGTTTAGCGCGTCAATAGCGCGGGCAGGCCTCCAGATGCCCGGGTGCGCTAGTGGGGGGGGTCGTTTTAAAGCTATATTTCGTCCCCCACAGCCCCAAAACATTAAAACTTGCTCTAGAAAGGAGAACTCTCAAAAACCTAACTCCCTAAGGGTCCTTCCACCACCCAAGGTAAGTTATAATGGTGATTCTAAGCTAATTTCAATATCCCAACATCTTATTAACATGGATAAACCATCCATATCATTAGATATTCGTTTGGGGCATCATTATTGAGAGAAGAAACCCTAGAACTCAAATTCAAGAAGATTGAACGTCAAAAAGGTAATGTCTTCACCCTCTAATTGATTCTAGCATTGGATTAATGATTATTGACTCAAGTTCATGAGATATGAGTTGATGGGTTTGATAGAAAATCATGAACAATTATAGGTTTGGCTTGTTGATTGTTGATTATTGGTTAAGGGTGTCGTTTACATTATGGGTGATAAAGAATAATGTTGATTGTAACTATTTGAGACTTTAGAATTTATATAGGAGCAAGAGAATGAGTTAATGGGTGTAGAGACACCATTAATAAGGACTATGAAGCTTTATGCCACCAAGTGTTTGAGAAAATGCCTAAGTGACCAAAACATGAGTATTATTGCTAATACGGAATCCCTTGACTTGTATTGATATAGATTGAAGTTAAAGGGATTGGCGAATGTTGTATTATGCTCAAGAGCAGGAAGTTAAGGTATGTGAGGCCAACTCTCTATGTTTGGGAATATTAATGATTCTCCCTACACTATATTTCTTTTACGACGTATCAATTGCCTCAAAAATATAGTTAAACCTAGTTCCTTGAATAGTAGTAGAGCTTCTATTCTCTAGCTTCATAACTCGTTCATGACTTTCATTCTGAACGTTTTGAGCTCAGTGCATATTCAAAATAGACTTGGGCTTGATGCCCCCGAGTCTTAGTATAGATTACTTAGTATGCCATAAACAGTTGAAGTTTTAGTGTTCATAATCAGTTCAAGAATACATGTCTCAGTCTAGTCCTATTCAGTATTCTAGTATTATGTAACTCAGTATGATCCAATATTCTAGTATTATGTAACTCAATGTGATTCAGTATTTTACTGTCATATATTGCAGTATGATTCTCAGTTCCTGATTTTAAATCCCTGAATATTGAACACTTGTATTTGGGCCTAAGGCCGCAGTTTATGCTTTATGCATCTCTGGGCCTGAGGCTGCAGTTTATGCTTTATGCATCTTTGGGCCTGAGGCCGCAGTTTATGCTTTATGCATCTTTGGGCCTGAGACCGCAGTTTATGCTTTATGCATTTTGGACCTGAGGTCATAGTTATGTATACGTATACTTGGGCCCGAGGCCGCAGTTTGTGCACATATATATATTGGGCCTGAGGCCGCAGTTTAATATTCAGATAAACAGGTTGTTCATCATTCAGAAGAGGGAGTATTCATATCCTTACTTCCTTTTAGTTTAATTATTAGTTACCGTTCAGTTATTAGTTATCATATCAGTTACCAGTTATCAGTTCAGTTACCAGTTATCAGTCCAGTTATCATTTATTAGTTATCATTTCATTTATCAGTTATCAGTTATCAGTTATCATTTTAGTTTTAGTTTCAATAGTTATCATTTCAGTTATCAATTATCAATTCTCAGATATCAGCTTAGTTTTAGTTTCAGCATTTATAATTCTTTCTTTCAGTTGCCTTACATACCAGTACAATTCAAATGTACTGATGTCCCTTTTTGCCCGGGGCTTGCAATGCAGGTAATGATTTACAGGTCGACGACGCAGAGCGCTAGGATTCTCGTACCAGCTATTTGGTGATCCCCAGTTCTTTCGGGGCATTATCATTACTTTACAGCCTTTCAATATTTACAGATAGTTAGTGTTTTCAGTACTTTAATAGAGGCTTCATAGACTAGAGTAACAGCTTGACAGAGTCTCAGACTTTTCATGTTAAGCCATGTTGGCTGCAAATATGTTTCAGAATTGTATTAGCATTTTCACACTTTGATTTATATCATCCAGACTTTCAGTATATCAGTATGTGTTGGTTTATCTTCAGCATTTAGTATTTTATGATATCACATGTGATTCAGCCAACCAGTTGGTTCGCTCGGTCACATGTAGTCAGGCACCGAGTGTCGTGTTACGTCCAAGCCCAGGTTCGGGGCGTAACAAATCTTGGTATCAGAGCACTAGGTTCAAGAGTCCTAGAGAGTTTATGAAGCCGTGTCTAGTGGAGTTTCCTTTATATGTGTGTGCCGCCCACTCATATAAACGGTTAACTACCAAGACATCTAGAATTGTCTCATTTTTTTCTACTCTAGATCGTGCCATGAAGCTTAGAGCAATAGTTAAACTTCTCTTCCTATAGAATTCCAAACGTATTGGATGCCCAAGCGACGTGCAGGAGAAACTTATGGTCCTAGAGAGGATAATTGCCCATTGGGGTATAATTATGGAGTACAGCTTGGTAAATATAAGACTTGAGAGGGTGTTAAAAGTGGGATGCAATGGATAGTAGTACAGATTAGAGCATAACCTTATCAGAAAGTACAAAAGCAGTTATTATGTATTATGGTTATCAGTTTACCTCAGTTTCCAATTATACAGTCTTTCAGTTAGCAAGTTTATGGTTATTCAGTATGCCAGTATTTAGTTATATGGCTACCAAATATCCATTTTCAGTGTATCAAAATTTCAGGTGGCTTATGAGTATGCAGTGATGCATATGGGTTCTCAAAGAAAATGTAAGTAACAGTGGTTATAGCTAAATTATCGCATATTTTAGGTCCGAATTAAGACCCAAGAATCGCCGGATGGTGTAGTAAGTGATTTATCAGATAATGGTATACTCTGAAGTATAAATTTGTGTATGGTAATCATATGTGTTTTACTTTAGAGAACAATTTCTTTTAATTCTTTCAAATGGAGCCACATATGGGATGATGATAGTTCAAGTGTCAGACCCTATCATTGGTCACTATAGTTATGGACAGAAAAAAGTCTAAGGGTAAAATACCTAGGAGTCAGAAACATTTGTTATTACCAAAGATGTGATTTACAACTCATGCAAATGACTAGAAGATATGATGTATGCAATGAGGACCAAGAGCAGCCAATAGTGAATTTTAGGGAACAATTTTAAGTTGTTTAGATTTATTCAAATCAGAATTAGAAAGTACCATGTTAGTGAGTCGCTATATGAAACAGCTATTGATGTAAGATAAAAGATATGACAGTTCCCCCTTAGGTTATGTGACTAAGTGATTACCATGGATGTTTATAATCTGATATGATTTTGAAGTGTATAGAAATTTTGGGGTTAGATATTCTAATTTTGTTTAAGACAAATGAAATTCCCCTAGGTGTTATCCATGTACATAGTTCAAAAAGAATGATAGTGTGTGGTAAAAGAATATGATCAGATGATGGGGGAAGTTAGGAGTAACCTTATACTTCACTTTAGTTATTCAAAGCAGGAAAAGAAAATATAATGCTAGCAGGTGGTTAGTAAAAAGATATTAAGTAAGTTATGAGTAGATACAACAAATTAGTAATTTCAGCAGAGCTAGTAGAGGTATAATTTGATTCACTTAGCCAAGTTACCTCTAGTGAGTGGATGGCAGTTTGAAAATACCGAACGTATGTGTCAGAACCCAAAGAGTTTAAGTTAAACCCGAAGTACGGTGGCAGTGGAAAAAAATCAGCTAGCAGTGAGAGAGAAAACTATAGAAGAATAGCCTTTAGGAATTATCGAAATGTGATTTCTCCAGGATTGACAGGGTGGGCAGAGTTAAATCATTACGATTATGTAGGATAGTTATGAAGACATAAGCTTTTCGTTTATGTAAATAATTTAGTTTTTCCTAATAAGAAAGATTTCTCAGAGGTAAGTTGGGAGATGAGTCATCATTAACGTAAAGTGCAAAGAGTTGCAGAAGATAAAGAAAGTTGTTAAAATCCCGAAAAAAGGAAGGATCCGCAAGTATAAGACCTTTGGTCTAAGGGGTGATGTGAATTTTTTTTGTAAGTCCAGTTAGTGATTTGAAACCCAAAGAGTCAGCATGGGATATGAAAAAGAAAATTAGTTCGGTAATGAGGGAAAATTGTATTACCACAGGGATTATGTATAACATGTGTAAGAAACACAAAGTGAGTAGAATGATCACCGAGCTTAGTTATTAATGATAAAGTGATCAAAGAAAAGCTATAAAATCATGCCTATTTATGTGTTATGAGGGTAGAGCCATTGCACGAGACTCTAATTGTGGAGTACAAGTCAAAGACTTAGATCGCAACAATGCTATAAGTGTTTTCAGGAAGTGCTTAAAATGATAATCAAGTATGAGAAGTGTAGCTCATGATTGAGACAGACAATAGAACTATGGTGAAATAAGTTCACCGCTTAGCCAAGCAAAGAGTTTGGCTTTCGGATTCTGAAGATGGTGGAATTATTGTCCAGAACAAAATTTGCTCTTCCTTAGTAGCCGAAGTGAAGAAGAAATGGTTTGATGATCCCTACGTGTTGCAGTTGAAAGATTATATTCACAAGTATAAAACGATGGCTTTTGAATAAGGGGGAGATGATGGTACTTTGAGGTACCAAGACAGATTGTGTGTTCCAGACATAGATGGACTTAAAGAGGGAAAATCATGTTAGAAGCCCATAATCCCAGATATTCTTTCCATCCAGGTTCCCCAAATATGCATCATGACCAAGGAGGTTTATTGGTTGAACGACATGAAAAAGAATGTCGCAGACTTTGTGGCCAATTGTCCGAATTGCTAGCAAGTGAAAGTCGAGCAGTAGAAAGTCTAGTGTTTTCATCCCAGGATACATATACTTTTGAGTGGAGATGGTAAATATGGAAATTTATAACGGGATTATCTTGCTCATTTTAAAAGCATGATTTGATTGGACTTACCAAGTTAGCACACTTCTTGCCAGTAAAAACTATAGATTCAGTAGAAGATTATACTGAGTTGTACATTCAGGAAATCGTCTGATGTATGGGACTCCGTTGTCCGTCATTTCGGATTGTGGTGCTCAGTTTAAAATGAACTTTTAGAAGTCTTTTCGGAAAGGATTAGGCACAGGTTTTTCATCCTCAGAAAGATGGCCAGGCAGAGCGCTTTATTCAAACAATTGAGGATATGTCCTTGATGTTAAAGTAATTGGGATAATCACATACCTCTCATTGACCTTTCTAATAATAACACCTACCATTCTAGTATCAAGATAGCACTGTGAGAGACTCTGTATGGGCGAAGGTGTAGATTGCCAATTGGTTGGTTCAAAGGAATTGTTGGGACCAAATTTAGTCCATCAGGCAATGAAGAAAGTTAAGTTGATTCAAGAGCGTTTGAAGAAAACTCAGAGCCTCCAAAAGTCCTATTCGAGCGTGCGACATAGAGACCTAGAGTTTCAAGTTGATGATTGGGTGTTTCTGAAAGTTTCATTTATGAAAAGCGTTATGAGATTTGGGAAGATGGGGAAGCATAGTCTCTGCTATATTGGGCCATATAGATTCTTGTGAAGGATCGGTCAATTAGCTTATGAGTTGGAGTTGCCACCATAATTAGTGGTGGTACAACCAGTATTTCACGTGTCATGTTATAACATTCAAGTTTCCAGTACTCAGATACTCATGTCAGTTCAGTACTCAGATACTCATGTCAGTTCAGTACTCAGATATTCATGTCAGTTCAGTACTCAGATACTCATGTCAGCTCAATACTCAGCTACTCATGTTAGTCCAATACTTAGACATTTATGCCAGCTTAGTACTTAGATTACTCAAATATTCGTGCCAGTTCAATATTCATATATCCATGTTAGTTCAGTATTCACGTATCCATGGCAGACAAATATTCAGGCAATGCAGTAGTCATTCAGTTCAGTATTGCAACAGTTCAGTAATCAGGTATTCATTCAGTTTAGTATACAAGTGTTAATTAAAGTTCATGTTTCTACCAGACCCATTTAAGGTCCAGAGTTAGCAGAAGTTACAGTCAGGACAATCATTCGAGGACGAATGATCCCAAGGGGAGATAATGTAACACACCGTACATACAAACTAGGTGTGGATATGTTAAATGGGTATTAATTTGATATTTTAGACATATGAAGTCCTATCGGGATGATTATGGGTGAAATTAGTTATTTCAAAATCAAGATGGAAAGTGAGGTGTATAAGATTTGACAAAATCGACTAAGCTTGCAGAAGGTTCGTATTCCAGCAGGTTTTAGTGCAAATGAGTAAGGAATTTGGGAAAACACAAAGCATGAAAGTTATAGGTCTTTGAAATAGATTTCCAACGATATATTATGGAGCCTGAACAGATCTATGTGAAAATATTTATGTGCATTTTACAGAACAATATGCGATATGCGCGTCCATAAAGGAGAACATAAAAACTTGCTCTAGAAAGGAGAACTCTCAAAAACCTAACTCCCTAAGGGTCCTTCCACCACCCAAGGTAAGTTCTAATGGTGATTCTAAGTTAATTTCAATATCCCAATATCTTATTAACATGGGTAAACCCTCCATATCATTATATATTCATTTGGGGTATCATTGTTGAGAGAAGAAACCCTAGAGCTCGAATTCAAGAAGATTGAACGTCAAAAAGGTAATGTCTTCACCCTTTAATTGATTCTAGCATTGGATTAATGATTATTGACTCAAGTTCATGAGATATGAGTTGATGGATTTGATAGAAAAACATGAACAATTATAGGTTTGGCTTGTTGATTATTGATTATTGGTTAAGGGTGTTGTTTACCTTATGGGTGATAAAGAATAATGTTGATTATAACTATTTGAGACTTTAGAATTTATCTAGGAGCAAGATAATGAGTTATTGGGTGTAGAGACACAATTAATAAGGACTATGAAGCTTTATGCCACCAAATGTTTGAGAAAATGCCTAAGTGACCAAAACATGAGTATTATTGCTAATACGGAATCCCTTGACTTGTAATGATATAGATTGAAGTTGAAGGGGTTGGCGAATGTTGTATTATGCTCAAGAGCAGGAAGTTAAGGTATGTGAGGCCAACTCTCTATGTTTGGGAATATTAAGCCCTACACTACATTTCTTTTACGACGTATCAATTGCCTCAAAAATATAGTTAAGCCTAGTTCCTTGAATAGTAGTAGAGCTTCTATTCTCTAGCTTCATAACTCGTTCATGACTTCCATTCTGAACGTTGTGAGCTCAGTGCGTATTCAATATAGACTTGGGCTTGATGCCCCCGAGTCTTAGTATAGATTACTCAGTATGCCATAAACAATTGAAGTTTCAGTGTTCATAATCAGTTCAAGAATACATGTCTCAATCTAGTCCTATTCAGTATTCAAGTATTATGTAACTCAGTGTGATCCAGTATTTCAGTATTATGTAACTCAATGTGATTCGGTATTTTACTATCATATATTGTAGTATGATTCTCAGTTCCTGATTTTAAATCCCTGAATGTTGAACACTTGTATTTGAGCTTGAGGCCGCAATTTATACTTTATGCATCTTTGGGCCTGAGGCAGTTTATGCTTTATGCATCTTTGGGCCTGAGGCCGTAGTTTATGCTTTATGCATTTTGGACCTGAGGTCGCAGTTATGTATACGTATACTTGGGCCCAAGGCCGCAATTTGTGCACATATATATATTGGGCCTGAGGCCGCCGTTTAATATTTAGATAAACAGGTTGTTCATCATTTAGAAGAGGGAGTATTCATATCCTTACTTCCTTTTAGTTCAATTATTAGTTACCGTCAGTTATCAGTTATCATATCAGTTACCAGTTATCAGTTTAGTTACCAGTTATTAGTCCAGTTATCATTTATTAGTTATCATTTCATTTATCAGTTATCAGTTATCATTTCAGTTTCAGTTTCAATAGTTATCATTTCAGTTATCAATTATCAATTCTCAGATATCATCTTAGTTTCAGTTTTAGCATTTATAATTCTTTCTTTTAGTTGCCTTACATACCAGTACAATTCAAATATACTGATGTCCCTTTTTGCCCGGGGCCTGCATTTCACAATGCAGGTAATGATTTACAGGTCGACGATGCAGAGCGCTAGGATTCTTGTACCAGCTATTTGGTGATCCCCAGTTCTTTCAGGGCATTATCATTACTTTACAGCTTTTCAGTATTTACAGATAGTTAGTGTTTTCAGTACTTCAATAGAGGCTTCATAGACTAGAGTAACAGCTAGAAAGAGTCTCAAACTTTTTATGTTAAGCCATGTTGGCTGCAAATATGTTTCAGTATTGTATTAGCATTTTCGCACTTTGATTTATATCATCCAGACTTTTAGTATATCAGCATGTGTTAGTTTATCTTTTGCATTTAGTATGTTATGATATCACATGTTGATTCAGCCAGCCAGTTGGTTCGCTCGGTCACATGTAGTCAGGCACCGAGTGCCATGTTACGTCCATGCCTAGGTTCGGGGCGTGATATGTACTTTTTTGCTATCTTGGTTCATTCCACCGATGTCTCTTCAAATTATCAAGATATCTGAGTAGCCGTTCCTTCTTATTTTCTTAAACCTTTGCTCTTACCTATTAAGGCTCGCATCTCTTTGTGTACTCTTTGCTAGCTGTCACTCTTTTATTAATCCACGTGTCTTGACATGTAAGCCACATAATTAATTCCAAATGTTAACTTAATTTTTCCCAACACAGATAGTCCCCCCACTTGCCATTTATTCAGCAATTGAATATTTGGGAAGTGGATCTCATTAAAGCGGGAATATTTGTCGCCATTCCCACATATCATTATACCTTTTCCAGAACTGACGCTTCACATGTCACTTCCATTTAATGCATGTGACACGTGGTGGCTTTTGATTGGTTCTGCAGTCTTTCAGTGTCTGTTAGAGATTTTTTATGGCTACATCAATCACGAAGTGACAATTTTCATTATGATGTTTCCATCATTACCTTTTTGTTTGACGGTTGCTTCTGAGTATAAATATATCCTTTGTCTTTTCTTTCATAGAAAAGTTTTCCATCTTTGACTATTCAATCTTCTCTTCTTCTTCGTACAGCTATGTCTTCTTGAAACCCTGATCCTCGAAAAGTTCTTATCGTAGATCAACTTCCCCTTGCTCCTACTAGAAGCAGGAGAGGGGGTAGGCTGCGTAGTTTAGGGTCAGTTTCCATTCAAAGTTCTTCTTCTTCTCAACCTAGTTCCACTACTCCTTCATCTTCTAGGACTAGGGCTTCTCTTCCACATAGGTCTTCTGCCAAAAGTAGAGACTCTAATGAGCTAGTCCGTGAACCTACAGTAGATGAGATTATCCCTTCTAAACTTTCTTTTTATACTAATTGAGAATTGATTAGAAACCAGGTTTCTTCTATGTCCTCTCATGATCGTGCCGATGTTTACCCTTCACAGATTACTGAAGGTTTGATCTCTGTTGTTCGTAGGATTGTCATTGAAAGTTTGATTTCCCAATTATGATGTTACACCCCATATTTTCTTACATGAAAATACGCCATAAGTAAATTAATGAGAGCCCGGAAGCGAGATGTCACATCTCGCAGTACTACATTACGATGATGTTGCACCCTGTAGTGTTGTACGTTGAATTTGTCGTAAGGTAATTGACATCAGTCCAAGGAAAAGATTATTTGGAGATTATAGGGATTATACTATTTCAAAAAAATAATAAGTAAATTCGTGAAGGTGAGAGGGGAAGCAAGTCAAAAAAATGAATATTCATCCAAGTTTGACATGTTGGGATAAAATACGGCTCGAGCTAAAATACTCGGTATTTATGGACTAGTACCATACGGGGTACCACGTGACCATAATAGTAAGGTGTATAAGGTATGTGAAAAGTGAGTAATATTTTAAATAAGTGGGAATAATTCTCAATTTTGTAGGTAATTGATTAATTACCGAGTAACGGAGCATTACCTAATTAATTGGGGATATATTTGGATAAGATCAACCTCCCCACGTGGAAGCACCCCCAAATCCCCATGTATGACTATTTAAGTTAAATAGAAATGTGGCAACAATTGAGAATTGGACAAAGTCTTATAACCTAAGTCATTTATTATTTTAGAAAGAGAATCTTGATATGTCTTAAAGACATAAGGATCATTCTATTCATGTAACGTGAAATCAATTAGATGCCTTTCTCCAAGTTTGTAGTGCTTTCTCCAGGTTAGTAAGCTAAAGTAAAGACTTCTTTGGGCAGTAAATGTGAATGAGCAATTGCTAAGTTAAAACAAGATTGACAAAGTTAGCTTTTTCATATGACTTTGAGATCTCATATATCCATCGGTTTGGATCTACTAAATCTTTCTTTGTACATAAGAGGTGTTAAAGTTATCTATGACTTGAACTCTTACAGACCTTAAATTTCCACCTATATTATATCTTTCATATATATATATATATGTTTGTGTCATATACATGACATATGCCACATTCAAAAGTATGGCTCTTATGAACGCACCTATCTCCGTACCGAGAATTCGAGCAAGAATATCATACAGATTTTTCCCTACTTCAGGTATGTTAAGGCTATCCCTTCTTTCTTTTCGCATGTTCTATACGACACAAACGAAACGAGCAAATGCAAAAATTCCATAAATGACTCTATTCATAGAAGTATTAGAGATATCTATGTTCTTGAATTTTCATGTGTCATAATATTCTATCATCTGTTCATGGGTCTCAGAAAAAAATACGAAAGCTGAAAAGAGTTTACTTTATGATATTACTCAACGGCAAAATAGTCTTATGACATTCCGAAAGATTTTATTAACGTAATTTTCATGCATTGCATTCTTGTACATTGACTCATGACCTGATGGCTCTATATACGTGTATATATATATGTATATGGTATATGAGAAAGGTTATGGCGTTATATACGCACCACCACCTAATCAGCTGGTATACGTTGATGATTTTGCCAATAGTGGCTGGGATGATATGATGGGACGCCCTCAGAGGCTAATGATGTTATGAAACATGTACCTATGCATGACATGACATTCATACATATATATGCACGACACTATAATTATTTCATGATTTACAAAGTTATCTAGACTTACAGGTGGAGTCATTCACTCTATATTTCCTCCATGTCTGTTATGTACTTATTTATGTGCCTTACATACTCAATACATTATTCGTACTGACGTCCTTTTTTGCCTGGGGACGCTGCGTTTCATGCCCGCAGGTTCAGATAGACAGGCTGAGAGCCCTCCAAGTAGGCTATCAGCTCAGCAGAAGATGTTGGTGCATTTCATTTGCTCCAGAGTTGCTTGTTTGGTCAGTATGATTTAGACGCGTATCATTTGGTGTAGCTGGACCCTGTCCCGACCTTTATGTTAAGTATGTACGCTTAGAGGCTTATAGATAGATGTCATGTAAACGAATGCTTGTATGGCCTTGCCGACCTATGTTTTGAGTTTACAAATGATCATGTTGGCCTTATAGGCCCGTATATCACATGTATAAGTTTTTATATCAGGTTGAGTCATCCTATATTGAGTATTCCCCTATGTTTATTCTAGGTAACCCATGATGGCCCGTTTGGCCCATTTTCCAATGAAAGTACAATCAGAAAGATATGGTATTTTGGTACTCGGTTAAGTAAGGTACCGGGTGCCCGTTGCGGCCCATAGGTTTGGGTCGTGACAAAAGTGGTATCAGAGCAGTTTTGTCCTAGGGTGTCTATAAGCCGTGTCTAGTAGAGTCTTGTTTATGGGTGTGTCGTGCACCACACTTATATGCAGGAGGCTACATGGCATTTAGGAATGTCACTCTTTCTTCTTACTCTAGATCGTGTGCTAGAGCTCTCTTATAAGAATTCAAATTCTGAAATTCTATTTTATTCGTAATAAGGCGATACCTACATCCGGAAAGAAGGTTGGAAAGAGAGATAGTTGTGGAAGAGCTGAGTCAGAGGAATTGGATTTTTGTATGATGCCTGCAATAAGTAAATGTGAGGTCTTCAGCAGATCATGGGTGTACTGAAAGGTGTAAGCTTCATAATAGGAAGCCTTAAGGCAAGAATACCTATCCACCTTAATGGTGGAAGACAATAAGTGATTCAGAAGATAAATACAAGTTTCAACAAGCAAAAGAAGCAAGATAAAGAAGAGTACAAGACACCCAATTAATGAAGGTTAACAGTGTTTATAATTCAGGCAAAGGAATATAAGCCTTTTGAATTATATTCAACAGTAACAAAGGTATGTATAATTGGCCGCACCCATCTCAATTATGCCTTATGGGGGCTAACATGTGTAGTTTAAGAAAAGGATGGAATATCAAGATCCGGCTGGGGTTAGAGTAATCCAAAATGGTGAATGGATTGTTTGTGTTAGTTGACATTTTCGTAGGATATTGTAAAAGCACTAATAGATCTCCTCGTGAGACACCTAGATGGTGCACCCTAAAATAGTAAAGCTAGATATGAGCACTGGAAGCCTTGAAGGAATAAATGTTACATAAGTGTGGCTCCCATCCCCAGTAAAGAAAGAATGTTAGGCAACTCGAAGATCCTGTGGATAGATCAAGGGGAGCTAAAAGTAAAAGAATGTCTTGTTCAAGTTTCCAGAATAAAGAAATAGACATAGATGTTAGCGGGAATTAAGAAGAGAGTTAATGAAGCATTATGTGTAAGATATGACAGTATTATAGAATCTATAGTCAAGTAAAGGAAAATAAAAGAGGCGACAGGCCTTGAGACAACAAAAGAATATAGGCCATAAAGTCATATCCTCATTTCGAGAAATGAGCTCGTGACTCCAACACGACTACCAGAAGGAAAAGTTAGACCCTAGAGTAATAGAATCAGTATGGACTGGTGAAAAAGGTAAACTAAACATGAATTAAGGACTGATTGATTTGATACTGGTCGGCATCATGAGAATTTCATATTGCGTTCTGGCGATAATAGAATGGACAATAGAAGAAGATTCATAAGAAATTAAGAGAAAGGTCATTTAGGAAGATGCTTCCCTAAAGCAAGCAATGTGAGCAAAGTTAAGCTTAAGGTATTGTATATGCAGTTATACTAAGTGTCATCCTCGCTAGTAAGGAATTTTGTTATTCTTGGTACAGAAGGATTACCGCAAGGTGAGTAAGGGTCATTGATGATGTGAAAGGACGCCAAAGATGAAGAGTTAAAACTTCTATAGGTAGGTTGTCATAACTCGAACTCTTAGTATTTCCCTAAAGGGGGGAATATGGAGTGATGTGGCAATAAGTCAGAATTAAGTGATTCTAGTAACTATGGAATAGTAAAGGGAGAATCTGATAAAACCAAGAAAGGGATGAGATTGCACTTATTCAAATACTATAGATATGCTATGATTCCAGAATGTTATGTAAGCACGACATCAAAAAAAGGAGGTAAGGGTTCTTGCACGGGATGTTATTGTTAGATAAGGAGCCAGTACGTAAGGTAAGTTAAGACAAGGAAATAACCCAAGAAATATTACATAGAATATGATATGAGAATGAGCCAATGAGTAATTAGTAGTTGATTCAGGAAGAGCCCAGTCATGACTAGACAAGAAGTTACAGACAAATCAACAGATCATGCAAGATGAATGTAGTAAACCCCAACATGGAGAATTCAGCCTCGCAGTAATGTCATCGTGATCCTTGAGAAATATTTAAATAGGAATTGGAATAGTAAAAGGTACCATATGAGTATTACGGAGATAAAAGAGAATGTCACTAGGAAGTCAGCCAAAATATTAGTTCAGAAGCAACCCTACAAGAATAAGGACATGGAGGTAAGTAACTACGGATAATTATAAGCAAGGAAGGACATCAAAAGATCCATAATAAGCTCACAGCTTTCCAAGAGTCAGAGGGTCCTCCCTAAGTATTACAATGAAATACTAGCTAAGGAAATAAGGAAGAAGGCTGCAACCTAAATACAGTGACCAAAAGAGGAAACGGTCTTGTAACAACAGCCTCACAACAACATCGTATGCACTCTATAAGAAGGGGCAGCTATCGGAGCTAATGAGAAGGAAATGAAACCAAAAGTAATATTGGAGATCATATGAGTTGCACAAAATTTCGGCCTATGTGGGAACTAAGGTAAGCTAAGTAGGCATGCAACAAGGAAGTAGAAAGACCAGGAAAAGTAATAGCTTACATTTAAAGGAAGCTGAGAAGGAACTTAAGGAATTACTCGATCTATGATCCAGAGTTAGTTACGTTATGAATGCGCTTAAGAGTTCGGAGTATTATCCATGCAACATATATGTTGACAGTCATGCAGCCGTAGAAGACTCCAGTATAAGATAAAAGAAAGAATCGAGTCCAAATCACACACATGATTGAATCGTTAGAAGATTATATCATGGATATTCCCTAGCGTCCATGAAAGACTATAGTAATACCATGAGCCACAGATCGGAAGATAGCTTAAGCCAACATAAAGGTTGATTAGAGGGAAGAGGAAACTAAAGAGTTACATCAATGAAGTAAATCAGGAATCTGATTATTGGACCCTGAAAATTATAGAAATCATGATTGAGAACATTGTAGAATCACTCTTACTATCAAAGGTACAAGAGAGATAATGCAGTATCCATATTCTATAACGGCTCTACGATAAAGCCAGTTAGAAGTGTCCCAACTGCATAAGAAGTTAGTATGAAGCTCTTAGGAGATTGTGTAAAGAGGTTCATGTATTATAATAGAAGTTCAAGATGTGGATATGAATTATACTTTTGTGGAGGTAAGGTTATGAAAGAGATAGAAGATGTGATGTGAGGCTGTAATGAAAGTAAGGTAAAGGTGAAAAATGTATGAGATACTCAAAAGCATAAGGTTGAGAACATTCCATACTTGGGATAGAAGGCTAGAAGCACAGGGATTCAATATTCAGGAATGATAGCAGCGGTGTCAGTAGCATATCTTCCAGCCTATGGTCTAGGTATCGAAAAACATGATTATGAGAGTAAAGAATAGTTAGAGACGATGTGATGTCTCGCTTGATGTTCCTGAACAACATAAGGAAATCTATGGTGCAAGAAAGTTAAAGGAAGACCGTGAATAGTATAAATAGATATGTATAGGTCCCAAGCTAAAGTATAGTAAAGCGACAAAGTTTTATGATAGGAGTAAAAATGAGAGAGGGCGAGTGAGAAGGTGACGAGAACGAATAAGTCCTCGGGATTAAACCCATGAAAAAAAGAAAGCTAATGGTTTCTCTAAGTTATAGAAAGTTCAGTATAGCCTGAATGAACTCAATGGAATCTAAGACTAATAACATTTAGAAGAGATGGAATGCTTCCCTGTTAATAGAATGAGGGGTAATTATTATAGCAAGAAAATGATGGTTGGGCCTTTGATTAAGTAATTATCTGATGAATAAAACAAAGGGATCTTATAAATTGGACAGGATTAAAATACCCACGCAAGGTGAATCACATTGGGATGTCGTGAGATACCGTTATAGAAGCAGGGTATCGCCCCGAGTGGATCAATTTAATAATTTCAGATGTTCCCTGATAAAACGTGAATCCTAGCAGCAATATTTCATAAAAGGTTAAGTTATCAGGGGTGGATTATGGATCAAAATTGAGGTGAATCAACAATGGATGGATAAAAGTTGTAAAGTATGAGAGGAGATTAGGCCGTCATTCTTAAAGATGAACAGTAATATGGAGGCGTTAGAGGACATAGATTTATACGTATGAGATAAGCAATGAAAGTAACCTGAGATTTGGTAGCAGACCTCAGTAACGAGAAGTCGAGGTAAGAGTTATGGTATAGTATGACCTATGTAGATGCAGTAAAGTCATACGAATGGATAACCAGGTTTATAAAATAAGATATAGCAATATTCGTAAGTTCGACAAAATACCAAGCGAAGAACTTCAGGATTGGCTAAAAGCTGGAGGAAAAAGGAGAGGAGAATCGCATAGGCACACTTACAAGGTCAGTATCATAGAAGCTGCATAATGGAAGGTAGCAACAGTTACGAGATAGGAAGGAATTCGATCACAAGTCATGGCGTGGGAAAGAGGCCTAAAGGGGGAATGCCCTAGCCTTTGGACTTATTCACAGAACAGTTTCCTAGATGGAAAAATGACTACTAAGGTGTTCGCAAGAGCTATGGGATATGAGAACGATAAACGCATCAGTCAACATTCGAGGACGAATATTTCAAAGGGGGGAATAATGTTACACCCCATATTTTCGTACATGAAAATACGCCATAAATAAATTAATGAGATCCCGGAAGTGAGATGTCACGTCCTGCAGTACTACATTACGACGATGTTGCACCCTGTAGTGTTGTACGTTGAATTTGTTGTAAGGTAATTGACATCAGTCCAAGGAAAAAATTATTTGGAGATTATAAAGATTATGCTATTTCAAACAAGTAATAAGTAAATTTGTGAAGGTGAGAGGGGAAGCAAGTCAAAAAAATGAATTTTCGTCCAAGTTTGACATGTTGGGATAAAATACGGCTCGAGCTAAAATACTCAGTATTTATGGACTAGTACCATATGAGGTACTATATGACCATAATAGTAAGGTGTATAAGGTATGTGAAAAGTGAGTAACATTTTAAATAAGTGGGAATAATTTTCAATTTTGCAGGTAATTGATTAATTACCGGGTAACGAGACATTATTAATTAATTGGGGATATATTTGGATAAGATCAACCTCCCCACGTGGAAGCACCCCCAAATCCCCATGTATGACTATTTAAGTTAAATAGAAATGTGGCAACAATTGAGAATTGGACAAAGTCTTATAACCTAAGTCATTATTATTTTAGAAAGAGAATCTTGACGTCTTAAAGACATAAGGATCATTCTATTCATGTAACGTGAAATCAATTAGATACCTTTCTCCAAGTTTGTAGTGCTTTCTCCAGGTTAGTAAGCTAAAGTAAAGACTTCTTTGGGCAGTAAATGTGAATGAGCAATTGCTAAGTTAAAGCAAGATTGGCAAAGTTAGCTTTTTCATATGAATTTGAGATCACAAATATCCATCGATTTGGATCTACTAAATCTTTCTTTGTACATAAGAGGTGTTAAAGTTATCTATGACTTGAACTCTTACAGACCTTAAATTTCCACCTATATTATATCTTTCATATATATATGTTTGTGTCATATACATGACATATGCCACATTCAAAAGTATGGCTCTTATGAACGCACCTATCTCCGTACCGAGAATTCGAGCAAGAATATCATACAGAATTTTCTCTACTTCAGGTATGTTAAGGCTATCCCTTCTTTCTTTTGGCATGTTCTATACGACACAAACGAAACGAGCAAATGCACAAATTCCATAAATGACTCTATTCATAGAAGTATTAGAGATATCTATGTTCTTGAATTTTCATGTGTCATAATATTCTATCATCTGTTCATGGGTCTCAGAAAAAAAAATTACAAAAGCTGAAAAGAGTTTACTTCATGATATTACTCAATGGAAAAATGGTCTTATGACATTCCGAAAGATTTTATTAACGTAATTTTCATGCATTGCATTCTTGTACATTGACTCATGACCTTATGGCGTTATATACGCGTATATATGTATGTACATATATATGTATATGGTATATGGAAAAGGTTATGGTGTTATATACGCACCACCACCTGATCAGCTGGTATACGTTGATGATTTTGCCTATAGTGGCCGAGATGATATGATGGGACGCCCTCAGAGGCTGATGATGTTATGAAACATGTACCTATGCACGACATGACATTCATACACATATATGCATGACACTATAATTATTTCATGATTTACAAAGTTATCTAGACTTATAGGTGGAGTCATTTACTCATTCCTCCATGTCTATTATGTACTTATTTATGTGCCTTACATACTCAATACATTATTCGTACTGACGTCCTTTTTTGTCTAGGGATGCTGCGTTTCATACCCGCAGGTCCAGATAGACAAGCTGAGAGCCCTCCAAGTAGGCTATCAGCTCAGCGGAAGATGTTGGTGCACTCCATTTGCTCCAGAGTTGCTTGTTTGGTCAGTATGATTTAGACGCATATCGTTTGGTGTAGCGGGACCCTGTCCCGACCTTTATGTTAAGTATGTACTCTTAGATGCTTATAGACAGATGTCATATAAACGAATTCTTGTATGGCCTTGCCGGCCTATGTTTTGAGTTTACAAATGATCATGTTGGCCTTATACGCCCGTATATCACATGTATAAGTTTTTATATCAGGTTAAGTCATCCTATATTGAGTATTCCCCTATGTTTATTCTTGGTAGTCCATGATGGCCCGTTTGGCCCATTTGCCAATAAAAGTACAATCAGAAAGATATGGTATTTTGGTACTCGGTTAAGTAAGGTACCGGGTGCCCGTTGCGGCCCATAGGTTTGGGTCGTAACATATGATCCCTAATGCATATCAAAGGATCACTTCTTTCAAAGCTAGCTTTTCTTTTATGTATACGTACCCCTTTACATTGGACTTTAGACCCCCTATTGATTCAGTCATTATTGAATTCTGTCGCTTCTTCAATGTGTGTTTAGGACAAATTGACCCTATTGTATGGAAGGCTGTTGCATGTTTAAGATATTTGGCTAATTTGGCCCAATTGCCTTTCACCTTTTTTCATCTAATCCATCTCTACTCCCCTAAGTTATTCCGTCATGGGATTTTTACTTTAGTGGCGAGGAGTAAGAGAGTTTTAGTCAGCCCTGAGGATGATAAACATCGTGGCCGATACGCCCAATTTGTTGTTGCTCCTACGATAGGGTTAGTAGGTGAAGAAAATATGTCCTTCCCTAAAAAGTGGAATTTTGCACATAAGTTTTCTTTATAACTTTCTTTCTTCTTTTTTTTTATAAAAAGTTTGTACTTCCCGTGACTGTTTCACTTTTCCTTTTTTCTAGCAACCATGGGAATTGTTGAAGAGATTCCCAATTTCCGTGGTTGGGTAGAAAAATTGTTAACCATTGCTCTGATGGAAGTTAGATCTTGGAAGTACCTCTCAAATAGGTTTGGTTGGAAGGTTAAGATTCATGGTTCTTTCCCTTCTATTTTTATTCATTCTTTCATTAGAATTTATTTAACCCTTCTTTTTATCAGGGTTTCCTATTCGTGGCGTAAGTGCTTAGTCAATCGCAGCTTCTAGACTTTTTTTGGTGAGAGCTCATGAGATAATCTTGAGTTCTTTATCGAAAAGGAAAGCTGATAGACCCCAGGATTCTGAAGATGAAGATGATAGGGATGGAAGCTCTTTGGTTAGAAAGCCGCAGACTAGAAGATGCGTCATTTCGGATGACAAAATTACTCCCCCTTCTCGTTCTGTTCCTGTGACTGAGCCTGTTGAAGCCACTTTAGTGAGTTCTGACGAAGAGACGCCCATGGCACCTCGTGACTCTACTGAACACCTCTTTTTACATGGGTTTGATAATGAAGGCTTTGACTTGGTGTTTGAGGAAGTACCTCTTGCCTCTTTTGTCGTATCTATCCCAACGAAATGCCATTTGCCTGTTCTTACTGCTGCTATTTCTGCTCTGCCTCAAGCCATTATGACTTCATCTACTGCCCCTGCTGCCAATATTTCTCGTACTGAAATTGGTTCTTCAAGTGGAAGTAGGGTGATGAAGCAAATTACCATTGAAGTTCCTGCCGATGGTAATCTTCTGAAGAAGTTAGGCCAGGCTGACGTATGGTTAAAACCCTTGATTGGTCCGGTTGAAAAGTCCAATCTAGAAAGTCATAGTTCTTTGACTTGGATGAATGACATCGTGCAATCATCATTGAAGGTATATACTTCTTTTTATATCTTATACCATTTTCCTTTTACTAGGATTCTTATCTTTTTTTTATATGTAGATCAATCTCATCGGCACGGAGATGATGAAAAGGGTTTCCCATACGGAGCAATTGATGCATGATTACCAGATTGAGGCAGATAATTGGAAAGAGCAGTATGAAAGCCTCCAGTTTGAGATGGAAGTTTTAGAAGAGAACAAATGTACCTTGGAGCAGCAGCTAAGAGTCATGGAATCAGAGCTAGCTGTTGAGAAAGCTTCTTCCAACCAGGCGGGCAAGGATAAGAACCTTCTCAAGTTGTCTTTTGTTGAACAACTCTCCAAAGCTACAGAAGAGATCAGAGGTCTGAAGGCCTTGTTAAATGAGAAAGAAGTTTATGCTGGTAAGCTTGTTCAAACACTCACATAGACCTAAGAAGATCTCCGAGTGTCTTCCGATAAGGTCAAGTTCTTAGAGAGTTCACTTGCCCCTTTACAGACTTCTTACGATGCTGCTTTAGATGAGAGAGAGGATCTCAAGAGTGAAATTGATCAGTGGGAAAAAGACTACGAAGCTCTTGAGGACAAGGTCGCTGTTGCAGTAAGTTAGGCCATTTTTAACACGCGACATGATACTCTTATGGAGGTAAGCCAGGAAGGTTTTAATTGGATGTTGAGTTAGCAAAGATTAAGGAGACAATTGAAAAAACTCAGCAAAGCCAAAGTTTTTCTTCACCCATGGATGATACTCCCAAAAATGGTGAAGCTAATCCTGGTGCGGTGGATGCCCCAGCTCCTTCTGTTCAAATCGAGCCTTCTGCTACTGATGATGCCATCTTGAATACTGGTTCAGAACCTGCTCCATAGTGAAAGTTTGATTGTGAAATTAACTAGTTTTTTTTTGTTTTGTTGGTGAACAATTGGTGATTTTTCCCCTGGTTCTATTTAGGGGTAATGTTTTTTGGTAACAACATATCCCCAGGTCTTTTCGGGGATTTCTATAATCAAGTTAGGACTAAGTTCATACTTAGTTTTAACTAAATATTTTAGAATATTATAAAGTTTTTGCTTCGACTTTTTATAATGCCTTTTACTTGAGTTTCTGTTATACTCTTTTAATGATTTTCCCTTGCCTTGTTTCTTTATAAGTTCAGGGTCTTGCTTCCACTTCAATTTTAATATGTGTGTTTTTGTTTTACCTTTTTAACTTTTGTATTTAAAAATGGTTAGTTAATTTCATGGATTTTTGAATCAAGCATGAATTATAAAAGAGGTCCCTTTTATATACTACACTTAATGAAGAAGACGTCTCAACTTCATAATGGTGTAAGCATACGAAAGAAGAAATAGGAATACACATGTTTCTTGGATTAACTTTGAGAAAAGTTTTATTTCATTTGAACTTGTCAAGCTAAATAATACCTTACATGTATTTAAATATCTTCTATAACTCTTCCGTAACTGTTCTCTTTACAACGGATTTGTAAAAAAGAAAATCCAAGGGTTTCTTTATGACCCATGGCTAAATACTGCCTTTAACCTAAACATTCATAAGATTTTGAAATTTATATCCACAAGTGTATTCTTCACAGGTTTTTGGATCAGGCTTGCATTTTTGGCTCGTGACTTTGCTCTGGACTTGATAAAAAGATTGAGTAGACTTTAGGTTGACTTGAAATTTAATTGTTTTGGACTTCTTTACATATATTGTATGTATATTATATAGTCCCCCAAGTGTTTGAGCTTTGAAGTATAAAATCTCGAGCACTTGATTATTCCTTCCATGCGGTCTTTTTCCTAAAAAGGAAAACATACCGGACTCGGAGGTATAATTTTAGATGAAGACTACTTAACCATTACATATCCATCAGAATAGTTGTAACCGTAGACCGGGAATTATGTTTCTTCCGCGTGTCTTTCAGGTCTAAATTCATCATTTAGTGTGGGCTAGCTTTTTGCCTATCATCTAAAATTGTTAGTACAACTTTAACAATTCAAAAATAAAAATTGTAAGTGGTGATACCTGACCGTTGGTATTTCCTTCACTTAGAAATAGTACTTTTCCAGATGAACAACATTTCAACTTGAAGGTAGAATCTTGCCATCCAGGGTTTCAAGCTCATATGCACCTTTTCCTGCGATACCACGAATCTTGTAAGGCCCTTCCCAATCTGGACTTAACTTTCCTGCATTGTCTGCTCTTGTGGATTGGAAAACTTTCTTGAGTACGTAGTCCCCAATCTTGAAGTATCTGAGATGAGCTTTCCGATTGTAATATCGCTCAATAACTTGTTTTTGCGCTGCCATCCTTATTAAGGCAGTTCCCCCCTTTCTTCAAACAAATCCAGATTTACCCGCATCTCTTCTTCATTCGACTCTTTAGTAGCTTGAGTATATCTCGTACTTGGATCCCCTATTTCGACTGAAATTAAAGCTTCGGCACCCTATATAAGTGAGAATGGTGTCTCTCCCGTACTTGTTTTTGCTGTTGTTCGGTAAGCCCATAAGACTCCAAGTAGTATCTCTGGCCACTTGCCCTTTGATTCTTCTAATCTTTTCTTCAAGTTGTTGATAATAACTTTATTTGTTGATTCAGCTTGTCCATTGGCCACTGGATGATAATGTGTCGAGGTAATCCTTTTAATTTGCCAACTTTGGAAGAATTCTGTGATTTGTGCACCTATGAATTGCGGGCCGTTATCACACACGATCTCTTTTGGAACCCCAAACCGGCATATGATTTTTCGCCAGATAAAGTCTCTAACCTCTTTTTCTCGTACCTGTTTGAAGGCTCCTACTTCTACCCATTTAGTAAAATAGTCGATGAGTACTAACAAAAATCTTATCTTGCCTTTGCTTTGTGGTAGTGGATCTACGATATCCATCCCCCACTTCATAAAAGGCCATGGTGCAACAACCGGATGTAATAATTCAGCTGGCCGATGTATGTTGTTACCATATCTTTGGCACTTGTCACATTTAGGCAAAAGAATTTCCACCTCTTCTTCCATTTTGGTAGTAATAGCCAGCTCTAATTATAGTTTTTACCAAAGATCTTCCTACAACGTGATTTCCACAATATCCCTCGTGTATTTCTTTCATCACATATTCTGTTTGAGAAGGCCCGAGACATCTTGCTAGAGGGCCATCGAACATTTTTTGATATAAATTGCCCTGATCTAAACAGTAATGAGAAGCTTTTTTGGCGAAGTGCCTGAGCCTTTTTCTTATATTCGGGTAGTATTCCATACTATAAAAAAATGAAAATCTCGTTTCTTCAATCCCAAGTTAGATTATTGTAATTTACCTCATTTTTATCTTGATCAAGCACCGAATGAAACAAATTTATTACGGAAGCGTTTCCTTCATTTGTCACTTCTACAGAGGATGCAAGATTAGCCAAAGCATCTGCCTCGACATTCTCTTCCCTTGATATCTGTGTGACTTTCCAAGTTTGGAATTGTCTGACTATGTCCCGTGCCTTTTCCAGGTATTGTTGCATCCTTGCCTCTCTAGCTATATAAGTCCCCTGCATTTGGTTAACTATAAGCCGTGAATCGCTTTTGATTATGACCTGCTCTACTCCGTGTGCTCGTGCCAATTCTAAACCTGCAATCACAGCTTCATATTCTGCCTCATTATTAGTGATGGGATGACATTTTATGACTTGTCGTATGGTTTCTCCCGCAGGTGGTACCAAGATAATGCCTAGACCTTCTCCTTTTACATTTGATGAACCATCAGTAAATAAGGTCCAAGTACCTGGATTAGACTCGTTAATACCTACAGTTCTTGTTTTGCCTCTACTACAACCTTGGGCTAAAATCTGCCACAAAATCTGCTAAAACTTGTGACTTTATTACAGTTCTAGGCTGATATGTAATGTCATATTCGCTTAGCTCTATAGCCCACTTGGCTAATCTACCCGATAACTCTTGTTTATGCAATATATTACATAAGGGGTAGGCAATTACTACAGAGATAGGATGACATAGAAAATAAAGCCTTAATTTCCTAGACGTCATAATTAATGTTAGCGCAAGTTTTTCTAAATGAGCATATCGAGTCTCAGCATCTTATAAAGACTTGCTAACATAATAATTTAAAGATTGTTTACCTTGGTCCTCTCGAACTAACACGACACTTAACGCTACTTCTGAAACAGCAAGGTAGATGAGCAGTTTTTACCCATCTTTTGGTTTGGCTAGCAGTGGTGGATTTGACAAGTACGATTTTAAATTTTTAAGCACTTGTTAACATTCTTCAAACCATTCAAATTGATTTTGTTTTTTAGGGTTGAAAAGAATTTGAAGCACTTTTCTGATGACTTGGAAATAAACCTTCCCAAAGCTGTTATTCTTCCTGTCAACCTCTACACTTCTTTTTTGCTCGTAAGTATATCCGAAATTTTCTCAATAGCTTTAATCTACGCGGGATTTACTTCAATGCCATGGTTAAAAAGAAGGAATCCCAAGAACTTACCTAATGACACGCCAAATACACATTTCTTAGGATTTAACTTCATGTTAAATTTGCGCAGAATCTGAAATGTATCCGACATGTGTTGAATATGATCCTCTGCTTGTTGTGATTTGACCAGCATATCATCTATATACACCTCCATGGTTTTTCCTAGATGTTCTTGAAATATTTGGTCACTGTCACGGCCCTAGTTCACCAAACATGAACATGTCATGACGACACCTAGTCTCCGTGACCAGGTAAGCCTAACACTTGCGGAAACATAATAATTGCGAAAAAATAGAATACCATATTTAATTATCTAAAAAGGAAATTGTACTGAATGCCGCTCGACATATACAACTCAATATCTCAAGACTAAAACAATCCCAAAACCCGGAAACTCACGGGAAAACACAGGCTACAGAAATGTATAGTGAGGCTCCAAACTCCAGAATGTCTGACAAACGGAAGGAAATAGAGCTAAGTACTAAAGATAGAATAAAGAGGGAGACTTGTCGGTCTACGGACGCAGCAGATCTACCTCGAAGTCTCCGTAGTTCTCCTGCCTCACTGATAGTGCGCCTGTGTAGAGGTACCTGGATCTGCACATGAAAAACATGCGCAGAAGAGGCGTGAGTACACCACAACGGTACTCAGTAAGTGCCAAGCCTAACCTCGGTTGGGTAGTGACGAGGAAGGTCAGGGCCCTACTGAGGTTATATAAAATATAAAGATGGCAGGATAAGATAAGCAGTGCAATTGAGAACCTACAGTAAGAATCTATGCAGGATAATAAGAGTACAATAATGGAAACAATGATGAAAGCAAACCATAAGGAAAGTAACCGGGGATCTCTAAGTGTCCCGAGGATCTCTTAGTATCCTCGACATGTACTAGGGATCTCTTGGTATCCCGAGGATCTCTCGGTATCCTCAATATAATCCAGGGATCTCTTGGTATCCCGAGGATCTCTTGGTATCCTCAATATGTACTAGGGATATCTTGGTATCCCGAGGATCTCTCGGTATCCTCAATATATGTGCGGGGGGGGGGGGGGACCTCCCAGGAATCTAACCCGTAGTCCCAAAGTAAATGTGTAGGGGGAATCTCCCGGGAATCTAACCCGTAGTCCCAATTTAAAATACAGAGCAACAACACAAGAATATTAAATTAAACGCTAATTTCGTACCAAGTAAACATTTATTTCTAGCTTAACATGCTTCACGTAATGCAATTAAGGCAATTTAAGCAAATAGGCAATTAAGTCAACTAAACATGCCTTTCTAGACTAGCAACATGCTAAATTCACAAGTAGAATAAAACAAGAAAAGAACTCAATTGAAATACTTAAGGAAAAACTGGGTTTTCAACAATTAGCTCAAGTACGCGCTCGTCACCTCACGTACAGGACATTTCAATTATCAAATATAGCACATCCTAAGGGGAAAAGTCCCCCACACAAGGTTAGACAAGCCACTTACCTCGAACCGACTCAAAATCAACTAGAAACCACGCTTTTGCCACGAGTATCCGACTCCAAATGGCCCAAATCTAATCAATTCAATTGCATATCGTAAATATCATATCAAACAAATGATCCTATGTTTTAATTCAAAGCTAATACGCGAAATTATGGAAAATGACCAAAATGCCCCTCGGTCCCACGTCTCGGAATCGGTAAAAATTTATATTCCCAGAAACCTCGTACTTTTACGAGTCTAACCATACGAAAATTATACAATTTCGACAATATTTGGTCCTTTAAATCATCATTTTACATTTTTGAAAGGTTTCACAATTTTCTTCCCAAATTCCCTCTCAAATCATGAATTAAATGATGAATTCAGTGTTAGATTCATGTATTCTAGCCAAATCTGAGTTAAAATCTCTTACCCCGATGAATTTCTTGAAAAACCTTCGAAAAATCGCCAAAATCCGAGCTCTCTAAGTCAAAATATTAAATAAAATCCAAAACCTCATATTTATAGGTACTCCTCAGGTTTCCAGCTACTGCGGGCCGCACCAAAACTCACGCGGTCCGCGCAAAGGCAACGTGCGGCCGCACAGGCCTCCCTTTGCAGTGATAGGCTTTAGTATTTTGACCATAACTTTTGCTATTGATGTCCAAATTACGATATCTTTACCTTTATGGAAACTAGACATGAAGGGCTACAACTTTCGTTTTTACATCACCTCCAAATTCTTTGTAGATCAAACGATATGAGCTTACAAAGTAGGACCAACGGGAGGGCCCTTCACCGCGGCCGTGGCCCACTTTGTGCGGTCCGCGCGACGCCTACCGCGGCCGTGCCCGCTTTTGTGTGGTCCGCACAACACTCAACGCGGGCGCACCAATTTTTGTGCGGACCGCGTGAGTGAGTTCTAGGGCCTGTAACCCCTGTAGACCTGCTACAGCTATGATTTTTGCACTAAAACATCGCGGAACCTACCCGGAACTTCCGGAACTTCAAACCAATTATACCAACACATCCCATGACATCGTTCAAACCTGATCAACACTTCAGAATGCTTATAACAACATCAAATCACCAATTTCACATAGGATTCAAGCCTAAGAACTCCAAGAACTATTAAATTATGTTTTCGATCAAAAACTGTATCAAATCTCGTTCGAATGACCTGAAATTTTGCACACACATCCCAAACGGAATGACAGAGCTACTGAAACTTCCGTAATTCTATTCCGACCCTTGGATCAAAATTTCACTATCGGACCAGAAACTTCAAAAATTCAAACTTCGGCATTTCAAGCCTAAATTAGCTACGGACCTCCAAAACATATTCCGAACACGCTCCCAGCCCCAAATTCACCTAACGGAGCTAACGGAAGTGTCAGATTTCCATTCCAAGGCTGTGTCCCCACTGTTCCGACTTCGGTCAACTTTCTAACACTTAAGCTCTCATTTAGGGACTAAGTGTCCCAAAACTCCTCAAAACTCAAAATCGAGCATTCCGGCAAATCACATTAGCAGAAATAAACTTGGGGAAAACAGTTAATAGGGGATCAGGGCATTAATTCTTAAGACGACCGGCCGGGTCGTCACAGTCACTAGCCTTTGGTACGTGGCCCCAACATTCTTTAGTCCGAATGGCATAACTTTGTAACAATAAGTCCCCATGTTTGTGATAAAGGAAGTTTTTTCTTCATCTAGAGGATCCATTTTAATATGATTATATCCTGAATAGGCATCTAAAAAACTTAATAATTCATGTCCTGTAGTAGCATCAATTAGTTGATCTATATGTGGTAGTGGAAAAGAATCTTTAGGTCAAGCTTTATTTATATCAGTATAACCTACACAAACTCGCTACATACCATTCTTTTTGGGCACTACTACAGTATTAGCCAACCAATTTGGATACTTTACCTCGCGGATAGACCCGATTTTTAAAAACTTTTGCACCTCATCTTGAATCACCTGATTCTTGAAGGAACCTTGCTTCCTTTTCTTTTGTTTGACAGGTGGGTGTCGCGCCCCCTTTTTCTCGCGAAATCGGGTTTATGACATTTGGGAGGACAACTCGTTCCCTTTCGAGAATTGGGTTTTGAATTAAAGAGTCGCCACCTAATGATAAAAGTGCATTAGGACATTAGGAGGGGTTTGTTTTGAGTAATCAAAGATTGGGTAAGGGCTTGAAATTATCCCAAGGGGAAGGTGTTAGGCACCCCTCAGGATCTACTAGTGTGGTTCCCGACCAAACTATTGTTGTGACTTAAATGCACATAGGCAAATAAAGGCTTCAGATAAGAGGGGATTTTCACGTAATGGTTACAAATAAACAAAAGTAAGAAAAAGGAACTAAAAGAGTTGATGTTCTTGAAAGAAACGATTTAAAAAGATTTAAAAGAAACAAAGAAAACAAAGGAAAGGGGGGGGGGTGTGAGCACGTGATTTTTGCCCTAACAAAAACTACTCCAAAATAAATCAAAAAATAAAATAAATTTCTTTTACTGTGTAATTTTTGAATTTGCGTGGTGTTAAATATTTGTGTTATGTCCGTAAATGTTTACTTTGTCATAATAAAATGAAAAAATAAAATAAAATACATATTGCATTCTCCAGGATTTAATTATGCATTTAAGAGATAATTTAAATAAAATCACAAAAAATATGCATTGGTTCTATTTCAAATGTTTCACTGTGTGATTGATGTTTTGTCTATGTGTTAAATAATTGTTACAGAGTAATTAATATATTTTTGTGAAGTTAAAATTATATTTAATATTATTGTAATGATAATTTTGTTTTTATTTTTAATTAGGATTTTTTATTAATTAATAAAATCAGAAAATAAAAAATGTATACAAGTTGTAAGATTTGGACCTGGATTAAAATCCAGGCCCAAATCAATTTATCCACCCCACAGCCCAATCCAAAACAGCCCAGGTACCGGGCCAATGCAGCTACGCCAAACGACGTCGTTTGGTGATCATTCATCAAGGGCCGTTGGATTAAGTCCATCCAACGGCCAAGATTTCATCACCCTAACCCAAGACCCTTACCCGATCCAACTGCCCCGTTTCAACCCGTCCCCTAACTTAAACCAAACGACACCGTTTGGTTAAGTGAATAGATCTCAGCCATCCATCCTGCCTAATCCAACGGTCCATATCCACCCACCATTCCCCTATATAAACCCATAATCCTTTACCCGGCCCCCTAACTAAACACCCCCTCTCCGCTCCTGTTCATCATCGTTCCAAACAGACCCCTAACCCTAGCCGCCCCTATTCCACCGCCTGAAACCCGGCGGCATCAACGCCGCCGGTCACCAACTTAACACCCTAGGACCTCCTGAACATCCCCTACACGAATCCGACCTTAGTTTCCTTCGAATCAGGCCCCAACCCTTCGAATCTTAAATCGAAGGTTGGCCTGAAAACCTGATCTAAACCAATCAGCACCTAGTTAACACCATAGCTTCCCCTAGTCATCCTGAGTATGGATCTGTTGTTTGTTTGGCTCGAATCAGTTCCGAGCTTCTCGAATCTTCTTTTGAAGATTCGGACCAAACAAGAACAAGCTCAGATTTGTTTTAAGCTGACACCAAATGACCCCTAGGCTACCCTCACCCTTGTGTCATGTTTGGTTCTTCTCGAATCTGACCAGAAATGGTTAAATCCCAAATCGAATTTTTAAGAACCCTAAAAATACCAAACTTTCGGATTCTGTTCAGATTAAGTAAAGATTGAGGTTCAATCGACCTTAGTCGAAGTATTTTTAGTGGAAAATACTTCGACTAAGGTCTGTTTGATTTCAAACAAAAATCCAAATCCAAGTTGAGTTCGAGTCGGATTAAAATTGAAGATTCAAAGGTATTTTTTCTATTATTTTGTGTATTCTACATGTATTGTTGTTTGTCTTAATAGCTTGTTAATTTTTCATGATTTTATTTGATTAATTCTGTCACCTTTGTCTCATGCCCGTCTATATGGTCAAATATGAAACTGTTTCAGTTGGTTGTGATTGTTCATAATGTAAGTAATCGACTCGATTAAGTTCGTCGATTAGTTATATTATGAATTCTCACTTATGATAATGCTAATAAAAACAGTCTGCTTCTATTGTTTTAGACCAATTATGGACAAATGTTGTAAATAGTCTACTGATTAATACTTGTCAATTAAATCATGTTTGTTTGCAAATCAGTAGTTTCAAAATGAATGCTGTGTATATGTTGATTTCTGAACCAGTAAGTTTCAGGGCATTGTCAGTATACTGACAATGCCCCTGCATTTATGTTGATCTGAATTTCAATTCAATTTTTTTGGTTCTGTTAAGCTCTGCATAGTGTTAATGTGTTTGTATGCAAGTTCAGCTGCTCAATCTGAATCTAGCTTGTCCATTAGTTATTAGACATTGAGTTTGTTGGGTCAATTAACTAACAATGAAAGGATAGAATGTTATTTGATTTAGGAATTGGTTGTTAGCTGCTAAACAAGTTTAATTCAGATAACTTGGACAGTAATTACAGTAGGATTTTAAGGACATTTCTGGGAATGAAACAGATAAAACAGTAAGAGTAATATGATATAATAGTGGGATGATAATGGAGTGTTAATGGCTATATTTAAGTAATAAAGGGGGAACAAGGGATAATGGGGCTGCTTAAAATCAGGATAGGATCATTTAATTTATTCAAAAGCAGTTTTTAATGGAACTTTTGATTTTAAAAGAAGAAGGGGGTCCAAGAAGCACTTAAATTGCCTAGGACCAGCCCTGTATAAATACAGGAGCTGGACAGACAGTAAGAAGGAGAGTTTTTTCAGAGAATAGGGGCAGTTTTCAGAAGAAGAGAGTTTGAGAGATAGAGCTTAAGGCAGATTTTAGGAGATTGAAAGAGGAAAATCAAGCAGAAACAGAAATTTGAAAAGGAAGATAGAAAGAAAGGAAAACAGAGACACTAAAACAGAATTCTACATCGGAAATTAGTATTGAAGCTGATTCTGTGTTCTTGAAATTGAAAGTTTTCAGTCTGCTTTGTTCTAAACATCAAAAATCAGAAATATTACTCTTGGTATTGAATCTGTCCGGATTTGTTCGATCTCATTATTCAGTTAAAAATCTGAAGTTTCTTAAAAGTACTTTTACTGTGCATCTGGGCTCTTCGAATCCTATTCTTGTTCAGATTTGCTGTGTTATCGGTATATTCTACTGATTTTGTTACTGCTGCAACTGCTGAAACTTACTTCTTCTACCTCCATTTCCAGATACATATCTTCTTAAATTCTATGTTGGAAAGAGATTCGGCATGATAAATCAATGAAGTTTGAATTGCAGTTCTATTTTTCCATTTATCTAAGTTTGTTATTTTAAATTTCAGTTTTGTTTCATGTTATTTCACATAGAGGTATGCTGGACATGTTAATTATCAGTTGATCATTTTCTTTTGAAATTCATATAAGTATTGTAATAATTTTATCTATTTCAGAATTTCATTAAGGTATAATTATGGTTGAATTGTTAAGATAGGGAATATGGCATGAGGTTGGTTATTAATTAAGTCTTACGACATTGTTAGACAGGTATAAAGTAGTCCGGGAATATAAAGAAATGAGTGGTTAGTGTATTTCGATTGTTTGGTTGTGGATTAAGGCTAGATGATGATTGATTGTACTTAATTCATATATGGCATAATAATGATTATGGTTAACACCAATATTTGGAAGTTGCATTATTATCCTCCATTATGTTTGCAAACGTCAAAACAGGGCGAATAATGTTGTAGGCAATATTACTTTATTAAGTCAATTAGGTAGATTTGTTCTCTTTCTCAAAATAACAAATGGCCTAGGAGGTTATAATGTGAAAGTTAGTAACAAGGGTTGATTATATATACATTTACGTTTATCCATAAGCAGAATCAATTATAATAATTTCGCCTATTCGATTAAAAACGAATATACGAGAATAAGTTGAGATGTACATGTACAGATTGCAACATTTTAAATCAATGGTAAGCAAAAAATAGAAATTGCATTAAGTAAATTATGAAAATTCTTGGAAAATATTTCTTTCCTTTATGAATCATTCATTTTCAGTTTCATATGCCATTTATTCTTTGGCATATATATATATATATATATATATATATGTCATATTTGTTTTAAAGATAGTATTAATCATATTTTTATTATGTCCTTTGAATTTGAATAGTTGGAATGAATATAATTTATATTCGGAAATTATAATCAATGGGAAACATTTAATAAATTGTGAATTCTTTTTCAAGAATTAAGAGTATTTTAAATGAAGATTTCTCATAATATAATAAATAATTTGTGGAAAAATCCCCAATATCATTATGAATATTTTGCGCAATTAGGGATACGTTCGCGTACCCTGATTATTTTTTTTAAAAAGCAAAAATTCGGATTATGCGTACGCGCAATTTCGAGCGAATATTTAATAAAAGGATTTTTCCAAAGGCGTTAAATCAATTTCATAAAAATCCGAGATGTACGGTTCACTATTCAAGAAAAACAAATATTCTTGATTCGACACAATTCCGAAAAAATGATTGTTTAATAAATATATTACCAAAAGTTATCGTGTACACGTACGCGTGACACAATTCAGTATTTTTAAAAATTTATAACACGAATATACGTACGCGTAATTCGATTCAAAGAAGGGTCCTTAATCACAATAAGTAAAAGCGGTAGAAAAATCACGTAACAAAAAGTATTTAATAAAAATCAAGATAATTAAGCCAATAATAAAAACAGTTAAGCGACCGTGCTAGAACCACGGAATTCGGAAATGCCTAACACCTTCTTCCGGATTAACAGAATTCCTTACTCAGGATTTCTGGTTCGCAGAATAATAAACAGAGTCATATTCTCCTCGATTCAGGGATTGAAATTGGTGACTTGGGACGCCTTAAAATTCCCAGGTGGCGACTCTGAAATAACTAAATAAATCCCGTTTCGACTGTCCTTTAATTGGAGAAAACTCCCCACGCGCCCCGCGGGCGAGGTAAAAAGGAGGTGCGACAGCTCTGGCGACTCTGCTGGGGATCGAACCCAGAATCTCTGGTTCAGGGTTTAAAGAATTCGAGCTTAAAATATCTGTGTTAATTGGTTTTATTTACTATGAGATTTTCAACTGTTTATATGCTAATATGCTAAATGTTGCTGTTTACCGCTTTAATATTATTTGAATTGTGAATATATACAACTGCTACGAAACCCCCTTCTTTCTGAGTCTTCTGAATTTATGGTGTACACGTGCGCGTGACCCACCTTTCTGTTAGAGTCGTACCAAATAAGACGGAGTTGGGACAAGTAACTAGGCCGGGCAGACTTTCGTGCTCCCGGTACGTTGCCCCCGCTTCGGCTCAAACTGTCCGTTTGGGTAAGCCAGGTTTAGAACAATCAACCTAAGGTTTTACACTTAGAATAACTCAGCCATGTACCGGATCCCTAGTAGGAACGAATATTTGCATCATATGCATTTGGCCTTGGAGACTCAACACAGGGGTTGGGTCTGTCTAGGACAGGTGAACCCAAAATAAAAAGACCATCATGATGCATCCTACTTGTTACTTGTGCATTCATTTGCCTCGAACATGCTTGTTGACCAGTTTAAATAAAATCATGGTAAGAAGAAAGGAATAAAATGGGTTGTTTTAAATTTCGAAAAAAAAAAGGTTTTAAATCTTGAAATAAAGGTATTTAATAAATAAAAAAAAAATTTTTCGAAAATTATTTTTTTTAGTATAAATTTTCAAAAATGAATTTTGACTTTATCAAAATTAAATTTCAGATACAAAATGAGCATCACACAAAGCCCCTCATCCACAAGTACGGAAGAATTTCTATGTCAGCTTCAAATGTGGTGGTATGATTTAGGCGAAGACGGTCAAAAATGGGTCGTCAAGTATTTGGGAAATCTCACGGACATTATGAAAGTTAAACCCCGTGATGATCTGATTACGGCGTTAGTAACTTTCTGGGATCCTGTTCACAATGTTTTTCGTTTCTCTGACTTCGAGCTTACTCCTACATTAGAGGAGATAGCTGGATATACTGGTTTTGACGGAAGTTTAAGAAATCAAAGCTTGATATTCACAAAGGCTCCTTCAGTACATCGATTCTTCGGTCTTTTGAACATCAGCAGTCAAATCAGGAAAAGCAATGTCATCAATGGATGTTGTTCCTTCAACTTTTTGTATTCAAGGTTCGGAAAGTCAGATGGGTTTGAAATTCATGAAAAAGGCCTTACTAATAAGCAAAACAAAGACACTTGGCAGATTCACCGTCGATTTGCTTTCATGGTGGCTTTTCTAGGAGTCATGGTCTTCCCAAATAAAGAGCGAACAATTGATATTCGCACCGCAAAAGTTGTGCAAATCCTTACCACCAAAGAAAATCACACCCTTGTCCCCATCATTCTATCAGATATTTATCGGGCTCTGACTTTATGTAAATCAGGAGCAACGGTCTTCGAAGGATGCAAAATTTTGTTGCAAATGTGGGTGATGGAGCATCTCCAACAACAGCCCAAGATCATACAATATGGGTCAAAAAATGATAATTGCATCGAGAGCTATGAGGAAAGAACAAAAAATTATCAAGCTCCAGAAGGGATAGAAGCATGGGTATCTCATCTAAAGGCTTTAACGGCAAATCAAATTGAATGGACTCTGGGATGGCTCCCGATGAGGGAAGTAATACATATGTCAACCTCAAATAGTTATCTACTACTATTGGGATTAAGAAGCATTCAGCCGTATGCACCACTAAGAGTCTTAAGGCAACTAGGGAGATATCAAATAGTTCCTGATGATGAAGATTTGAGTATGCAAGTAATCGAATTACACCCAGAAGCCACTATTCCCGAAGCTCTACTTCAGCAGATGTGGAATGGATGTCGATACTTGAAAAGTGATACTCAAGTCCCAGACACTACAAAGGGTGAGATGAATCCTGGATATGCAAGGTGGTTCGAAAAACGGTCTCGCGTGGATGATGTACCAGAACCTGAGCTGAAAAGGCCAACAAAAAGACCCCATGTTCAAAACTTCAATGATAAAATCCAAGAGCGGTTGATCTGGGGAGAAAAAGAAAAAGGGTACAAAGCAACTATCCATGCCCTAAAAGAAAATCTAAGAAGCCTCAGTTTGGAGAAAGATTTGCAAGAACAAGAAGCCGAAGGCGAGAAAAAGAGTCTAGCTTGTGAGAATGAAAATCTTCATGCTCGATTCCAAAAAATGAAAAGAGTTTCTGAAACGCCAAAGAGGAGCTGGAAGGATCAAAAAACCATCGCCAATCTCTTTGAAAGAATGCAAGATTATGATTTCATTCTTGCGGAAAATGAAAGGGCATTGAGCAAAGCAAAAGAAAAGATCCAACAATTAAACGAAGAAGCCAGATCTAACAAGGAACGCCAAGATAGGCAATCCGAAAAAGACAAGGCACAATTCAAGAAGGAAAAAGACTATTGGATGCGATCAGAAGACCAGCTTCGTGCACAACTAGAAGAGGCAAGAAGATGCAACAGAGAACACCAACAAGCAGACCTCGACAGGGAAAGAGCGCAAGCAAGATTAGAGCAGGCCAGACTCCGAGCTTTGTTAGAATCAGCTCTAGATCGTGAGAACCGTGTCAGAGATATAGCCACCACTCGTCAGCAGCAATTGCAAGACCAAGACCAACGTCTCCAAGGTTTCAGGGCACAAATCCACGACCTGGCAGTCTTCACATCTCAAAGTTATGTAAACTGCCAAGGAATGGATTATGAAAGATTTACTGAGCATGCGCCCACTTTTGCTCGTCATCTAGCAATGGAGTTGGAAAGGATGTATCGTACGCTGGGAGGCCATCCGGGTCAAGCACCACATTGAGCAGATAATCCAATATTTGACAACAAAAATGGAAAGTGGGGCATGTTGTGAGATGTTATGAATTGTATCTTTTATTTAAGTGTGTGTGTTTTCAAGCCATTTTCTTAAAGTTTTCAAATGTAATTCCATCTTTGTGTAATGAATAAAAATGATTGCCTTTGGTCCGAACTACGCAAGGTCTGATTCATGTAAGAGCATGATACGTAGGCAATCTCTCAGATTCGACCACCACGATAAAAGATATATAAAAATGAATAACAATAAAAATTTCAAGAAGGCTGGGACGACACAAGCAGCCGAGCAAATGCATAATAGAAAGGGATTATTTGTCTAAGAGCATTGCATCTCAACGTGCGATTATATATGTGTTAAACTCTCACAACTAACAAGTTTGTCCATTTCCAGAATTCAAGCAGTTAGTTTCTCTAAAGAGTATACTGGCATATTATCACTATCACACAAGATCAAAAGGACCGATACCCGAAAGTATGTCTATCCCAGATGTTGACACAGGTATGGAGATAGAAGAGATGGATGTCGGGAAAATGAAAGAAGAGATGTTTAAGCTCAAGCAGCAAATGGCTGAGATGTACCAAGCTTGGTCTACAGGACAGTTACCCCCATCTTACCCAAATAACCCTGCTCCATCAATGACCCAAACTCAGGATAATATTACCACTGAATTATCCCCAAATTTCCCCATTTACCAACACTACCGAGGAACCACCTCTCAAACACCGCAGTCTCCACCTCCAAAACCAGTTTCATACTTTCCTCCACCTGTGACTCCTGTTTTCGTAGCACCTCCCCCGGCTACATTCCACAAATCTCCTAGTGAGCCTACATTCCAGGCCCAGGACAACCAATATTACCCCCCGGAGCCCACCCTCAAAGCCTCCGAAATCCATTCAACTGCTCCTCGTTTTGATCTCCCAACCGAAATTGACAAGCCAGCCAAAAATGCTGAACAAGAAGAGATGTTCAGGAAGGTCAAGAGTCTAGAACAATCGTTCAGAGACATGCGAGGATTAGGTGGGCAAGTCAGTGTAGCATACAAAGATTTATGCTTATTCCCTAATGTACAATTGCCAGTTGGCTTCAAGATGCCCAAATTTGACCTATACAGCGGGCACGGCGACCCAGTAGCCCACTTAAGGGGTTTCTGTAGCAAGATGCGAGGAGCTGGGGGAAAGGATGAATTATTAATGGCATACTTCAGTCAAAGTCTAAGCGGATCAGCTTTGGAGTGGTATACACGCCAGGACCATGGAAGATGGTACACCTGGGATGACCTGGCACAGGCATTCGCATACCATTTCCAATACAATCTGGAAATCATCCCAGATCGATTATCTTTGACCAAATTTGAGAAGAAACACAATGAAAGTTTCAGAGAGTATGGTTTTCGGTGGAGAGAACAGGCAGCAAGAGTAGATCCTCCTATGAAGGAGAGCGAAATGGTAGACTACTTCCTCCAAGCCTTGGAACCAACTTACTATGCCCACTTGGTTTCAGCGGTTGGAAAATCATTCAACGAAGTAGTAAAGATGGGAGGTATGGTGGAAGAAGGCCTCAAGACAAATAAAATCATGAGCTATTCAGCAATTAAGGCAACTACTCAAGCTATTCAAGGCGGGGTAGGAGGAATCGGAAGAAAGAAGAGGGAGGAAGCAGCCGTAGTTGATTCAGGAATTTGGCCGGGACCCAGAGGTTCACCGCTTTACTATAATCAACAACGACCTCGCCCATCAGCTTACCACCATGATTCATCCCAAAACTACTATCACCCTTCAGAGCCTCATTTTTCCATTAACCATGCTCAAGCATACAATCAGCCGCCTGTTCACACCAATTGGCGTGCTCCTGTCACATCAAATACTTACCCACGAGCCTATCCCGGACCAAGTTTCAGGCCTAGGCCAGCATTCAGGGGAGAAAGGGAACAGAAAAAGAAAACTTACACTCCATTGGGAGAGTCTTACACTAGTCTGTTCCACAGGCTGAGACAGTTAGACATGCTGAGACCAATACAATCCAAATTACCCAATCCTCCACCAAAGAATCTGGATTACACCATTAGCTGTGAATATTGCTCCGGTGCACCAGGCCATGATACAGAGAAATGTTGGCATTTGAAAAATGCAATACAAGAGCTGATTGATACTAATAAAATCGAGGTTCAAACCCCCGAAGCTCCAAATATCAATAGAAATCCAATGCCAGCCCATCAAGAGGCTAATATGATAGAAATCATACAAGCTGATGGGAAGACAAAGAAGCCGTCACAAACTGTCATGATGATCAAGTCTCATGAAACCAAGCCAGATAAGCAGTTAATGGAGGAGAAGCCGGTGTCTAAGCAGAACAAAAATGGTGATGAACCGTCTATGATAGTCGATGAGGGATCATCGAGCAAAGTTGCCGCAAAACAAGAAAGGCCGAAAGTGATAGTACCAGGGGTTGCTAACAAACCCATTGTATTCGTGGAAGGAGCCCGTACAGATCGGGTTATTGTTGCACCTGTAATCCAGCTGCCGGTCATCAACAACAAAGCCATCCCATGGAACTATGAACGGGTGACTGTAATGTACAAGGGCAAAGAAATCAAGGAAGAAGTGTGTGAGGTGCAAGGCTTGACACGTTCGGGAAGATGTTTTACTCCCGAAGAGTTGAGAAAAACTAAAAACAATCCAACGCCAACAAAGAGAGCTGTGACGGAAGAAGAGGCGGAGGAGTTTTTAAGAAAAATGAAACTCCATGATTATTCTGTTGTGGATCAATTAAAGAAGACCCCCGCTCAAATTTCATTGTTGTCATTACTGATCCATTCAGAGGAACACCGTCTGGCGTTGATGAAAATCCTGAATGAAGCTCATGTTCCTGAAAAGATCTCTGTAAATCATTTGGGCAAAATAGCCAACAGAATCTTTGAAGACAAACAGAATTACATTTGCTGATGATGAATTACCTGTGGAAGGTACCGAGCACAACAGAGCTCTTTACCTCACCGTGAAATGTGAAAACTCCGTAGTAACCCGGGTATTGGTTGACAATGGGTCCAGTGCAAACATATGCCCTCTCTCCACTTTAAACAAATTAAAAATTAAAGAGGAGAGGATCCAGAAGAATAGTATCTGCGTACGAGGATTTGACGGTGGAAGCAGAGATTCATTTGGCGACATAGTGTTGGAACTAACTATAGGGCCAGTTGAATTCACAATGGAATTCCAAGTGTTGGACATATCTGTTTCTTACAACTTGTTATTGGGTCGACCATGGATCCATGCTGCTAAAGCAGTCCCGTCAACACTACATCAGGCTGTCAAGTTTGAATGGGATCATCAAGAAGTAGTCGTGTATGGAGAAGAAAGTTTAAATGCTCACAGCAGTACCATTGTACCGGTCGAGGGAACAGAAAATGACCAGGGACCATGGGTATACCAAGTAACAAACACAGTGTCGATAGAGAAAATTTCAGAAGGGAAATACCTTCCGAATCCAAGGATATCCTCTGCATCAGTCATGATAGCTTATGAAATGTTAAAGAATGGCTTTATACCCGGCAAAGGTCTGGGCTTATTTCTGCAAGGAATTGTACAACCAGTATCTCTCCCCGAGAACTGGGGAACATTCGGTTTAGGGTTCATACCCACCACCAATGACGTGATAAGGGCCAGGAAGTTGAAACACCAAGCATGGGTTCTTCCAAAACCAGTACCACATCTGTCAAAGTCTTTTGTCAAGACCGGTGCTAAAAATCGCCCGATAACAACAATTCCTAAATCCCGGGTCAATCCTGAGCAGGAATTAATTGAAAGATTCGAGAAATTGTTTAGTGATGTGAATATGTTGGAAAGCGGAGAAGGGTGTAGCAACGCAGAAGTTCAATTCGTTGGGCCAGAAACAAAGCTCAATAATTGGAAAGCCACTCCTCTCCCAATTCGAAAGGAGTCTTGGTAGTTTATTTTGATTTTCTTTCAGTTTGTTTGGGTTATTTCAAGGTTGTAATCCCAAAGTTTATCTTACAGTTGGTTTGAAGTGTGCAAAACCTTGTTATCTTTCATCATCCAATAAAAAGCAGTTTCCTTTTTATTATCATTCCTAATAGCTTTCTTTTCTTTTTCTTCTTTTCTGTACAGTTCCTTTTACGCTGGCTCTAGTGATATGGCATGCATGAGGAATCCTCAGCCCAGTCTTAAAAATCAATCTGGTTCCGAAATATTAATTCAAGAAATATATTGTGATTATGAATCAGAATATGATGAAGATGAGGTTTTTGAAGAGATTAGTAAAGAGTTAATTCACTTTGAGGAAAAAATCAAACCTAACTTGAGTGATACCGAGGACGTCAATATAGGGGACACGAGTAATGTCCGGGAAACTAAAATAAGTGTCCATCTCGAACCAAAGATCCGAGAAGAGTTAATTAAAGCACTCATAGAATTCAAAGATGTTTTTGCATGGTCGTATGACGACATGCCGGGCTTGAGCACTGATTTAGTGGTCCACAAATTGCCCACCAATCCAACGGTGCCTCCTGTCAAGCAGAGGCTGAGAAAATTCAAGCCTGATATGAGTATGAGAATTAAGGAAGAAATCACCAAACAATTGGAAGCAAAGGTCATTCGAGTCACTAGATATCCTGTTTGGTTGGCTAATGTCGTTCCTGTGCCAAAGAAAGATGGCAAAATTAGAGTATGCGTCGACTATCGCAATCTCAACAAAGCAAGTCCAAAGGATAATTTCCCATTACCCAATATCCATATTTTGATCGACAATTGTGCCAAGCATGATATAGGGTCTTTCGTGGATTGTTATGCCGGGTATCATCAAATTCTAATGGATGAAGAAGATGCAGAAAAGACGGCATTCATCACACCATGGGGAACTTATTGCTATCGGGTAATGCCATTCGGTTTAAAGAACGCCGGGGCAACCTATATGAGAGCAATGACCACAGTGTTTCATGATATGATACATAAGGAAATTGAGGTGTACGTGGATGATGTGATCATAAAATCAAAGCATCAGGCCGACCACGTTGGGGATTTGAGGAAGTTTTTCTTGAGACTTCGCAGATACAACCTCAAGCTTAACCCTGCCAAATGTGCATTTGGAGTTCCATCCGGAAAGTTGCTGGGATTCATAGTCAGTCGACGAGGCATCGAGCTAGATCCGTCAAAGATTAAAGCCATCCAAGAACTGCCACCTCCAAAAAACAAAACTGAAGTAATGAGTTTGTTGGGGAGGTTAAATTATATCAGCAGGTTTATTGCTCAGCTCACAACAACCTGTGAGCCAATTTTCAAATTGTTAAAAAAGGATGCTGCAGTCAAATGGACCGATGAGTGTCAAGAAGCGTTCGATAAAATAAAAGGGTACTTATCAAACCCACCCGTGTTGGTCCCGCCAGAGCCAGGAAGACCTTTGATTCTTTACTTGACGGTTTTGGAAAATTCATTTGGTTGTGTATTGGGGCAGCATGACCTCACTGGCAGAAAAGAACAGGCCATCTACTACCTTAGCAAGAAGTTCACAGCTTATGAGGTTAAGTATACTCATCTGGAAAAGACATGTTGCGCCCTAACATGGGTAGCTCAAAAATTGAAACACTATTTGTCATCCTACACTACTTACCTCATTTCTCGTTTGGATCCCTTGAAATACATTTTTCAAAAGCCTATGCCAACGGGAAGACTTGCAAAGTGGCAGATATTGCTCACGGAATTCGACATCATCTATGTGACTAGAACTGCAATGAAGGCTCAAGCACTGGCCGATCATTTAGCCGAAAACCCGGTTCGATGAGGAATATGAGCCGTTGAAGACTTATTTTCCTGATGAAGAAACAATGCATATCGACGAGGTGGAACAAATTGAAAAACCTGGCTGGAAACTTTTCTTTGATGGAGCCGCCAACATGAAAGGAGTCGGAATAGGAGCTGTAATCATTTCTGAAACAGGGCATCACTATCCTGTTACGGCTCAATTGCGATTTTATTGCACCAATAATATGGCTGAATATGAAGCTTGCATTTTGGGGTTAAGGCTAGCTGCAGACATGGGTATCCGAGAAATCTTAGTCATGGGAGATTCGGATCTTTTGGTACATCAAATTCAAGGAGAATGGGAAACCCGAGACTTGAAGCTCATACCATACCGACAATGTCTACATGATCTTTGTCAGCGGTTTCAATCAGTGGAATTCCAACATATTCCAAGAATCCATAATGAGGTGGCCGATGCATTGGCTACCCTGGCATCAATGTTGCACCATCCGGACAAAGCTTATGTAGATCCGATACATATTCAAGTCCACGATCAGCACGCTTATTGCAATATGGTTGAAGAAGAATTTGATGGTGAACCATGGTTCCACGACATCAAGGAGTATATCAGAATGGGGATATATCCCGCACAAGCCACAGGAGATCAAAAGAGGACCATTAGGCGATTAGCAAATGGATTCTTCTTGAGCGGAGGAGTTTTGTATAAAAGAACACCAGATCTTGGATTATTAAGATGCATAGATGCCAGACAAGCTACAGCTGTCATGTCTGAAGTACATTCAGGAGTTTGCGGACCCCACATGAGTGGATATGTGTTGGCAAAGAAAATCCTCCGAGCTGGTTACTATTGGCTTACCATGGAGCGAGATTGTATCAGTTTTGTACGCAAGTGTCATCAATGCCAAATACACGGAGATTTGATTCATTCTCCACCATCCGAGTTGCACACAATGTCGGCACCATGGCCATTCGTTGCCTGGGGCATGGATGTGATTGGACCAATTGAGCCGGCAGCATCCAATGGGCACAGGTTCATTCTGGTAGCTATTGATTATTTTACCAAATGGGTTGAGGCCAAGACATTCAAATCAGTGACCAAGAAAGCTGTGGTCGATTTTGTCCACTCAAATATCATATGTCGATTCGGAATCCCGAAGGTGATCATCACAGATAACGGTGCTAATCTTAACAGCAACCTAATGAAGGAAGTATGTCAACAGTTTAAGATTACACATCGCAACTCTACCCCATATCGGCCCAAGGCGAATGGAGCAGTAGAAGCAGCCAACAAAAACATAAAGAAGATACTTCGGAAAATGGTAGAAGGTTCAAAACAATGGCATGAAAAATTACCATTTGCATTATTGGGATACCGCACTACTGTTCGCACTTCAGTAGGAGCCACTCCTTATTTGTTGGTATATGGCACCGAAGCAGTAATTCCTGCAGAAATTGAGATTCCTTCCCTTCGGATCATCGCCGAAGCAAAGATTGATGATGATGAATGGGTCAAAACCCGTCTAGAACAGTTAAACTTGATTGATGAAAAACGATTGACCGCAGTATGCCATGGTCAATTATATCAAAGAAGAATAGAAAGAGCATACAACAAAAAGGTGCGTCCCCGGAAGTTTGAAGTAGGTCAGCATGTGCTGAAACGTATTCTTCCACATCAGGTTGAAGCAAAAGGCAAATTTGCCCCGAATTGGCAAGGACCATTCATTGTGACCAGAGTATTATCAAATGGTGCACTATGCTTAACAGACATTGAAGGCAAATGCATAGATATGGCGATCAATTCTGACGCGGTAAAGAGATATTATGCATGAATTTTTGAATGTTTGTATTTAGCATTATCTCGAAGATTGGAATGACAAAGGCAATTTATTCTGCTATCCAAACACTATACCATTTGCTTCCCCCTTTGAGCCATACTTGTTTCTTTCTTACCCTCTTTTGGAATCAATGAAAATCAAGTAATTTAAAAAAAAAAAAAAATCACTATTATTCGGTGAACTACGTTTGACCTGATTCCTCAAAGAAGGATACGTAGGTGCTTCACGGCTCGGTCATAGGGTGCACAATATACATAAAATATGCACAAAAAGAAACATCAAGCGACCCCAATCAAGGAACTGGGGCAAGAATTGTATTGGAAATAAGAAAAGATTCCAAGAGTTGTAATTTTAAACACATACCAAAACTGTTTAGCTTTTAATACCTTTTCCATTTCTAACCCCATACCAGAAAGACCTTTCGACCAATCTTAGAAAAATGCTGAGTCAAGCAAATGAAGATGGTTCATAATACTCTGGTACAAACAAGAAAAGAAAGTAAAAATGAGAGAGTCTTATAGGTGAAAACCCACACGGGCACCATAAGGCGACGGAAGTTGAGAGAAAAGTAAAATGAGAGAGTCTTATTGGTGAAAACCTTCGTAGGCACCATAAGGCGAAAAGGAAGTGAAAAAATGAACAAATAAGGAAAGCTTATCAGTGAAAACTCTTTAAGACTTTGCAAGTCCAACAGGTCTGTGAAATGAAAAATGAAGTTGGGTTATGGAAGTTTTGGCAAAAACAAAAAGAGACAATTGAAAGGAGATTGATTAAAAGACTGGGTTGATTAATCCGAAATGCATACCATGATCATTGGTACCAGTAACTCCAATCAGATAAGTTTTCATTCTTGCTCCAACAGTCATCAAAAATTGGATTTTTCTTTTCATTCTATAATTGTCGAAATCAACGTGTTTGGTCACTAATAATCTTACTTTTCTAAAAGCTTTGAAATAAGTTTTATTCCAAACAAATAAGAAGGAATGTCAAGGTATATTACCAAGATTCAAGGTTACAAAATACGGCCACGAAAGGTGGGAGATAAAAGATATGGGTGTAAGAAAGGTGAAATCGAAAGTGGATCAGCAAAGTCAGAAGGGACATATGACTATAGTTAAAAGGGTTTGAAGGAAAACATACAGAGGGGAATCCTATAGTCAAGGATCAATTACAAGAACAAAACAATCTTTTCAACAATTCCAAGGCAATAAAGAGAGACGAAGAGAAGCCTCACCATCGGCAAGAATGCCCCAATTAACCACCCTGCTTTAAACTAACAAAGTTTTCTTTGATTTTTAAAAAAAAACAGGGGCAAATACAATATCTGTGTCAGGAAATACCTGGTAAAGAAGAAGTCAGGCGTCCACCTGGAGAATGAGGATGAAGAAATTGAAGAAGTCAGGCGTCCACCGGGAGAATGAGGATGAGAATTAAAGAAGTCAGGTGTCCACCTGGAGAATGAGGACAAAGGAAAGAAGAAGTCAGGCGTCCACCTGGAGAATGAGGACAAAGAATTGAAGAAGTCAGGCGTCCACCTGGAGAATGAGGACAAAGAAAAGAAGAAGTCAGGCGTCCACCTGGAGAATGAGGACAAAGAAAAGAAGAAGTCAGGCGTCCACCTGGAGAATGAGGATGAAGAATTAAAAAAGTCAGGCGTCCACCTGGAGAATGAGGATGAGAAAAGAAGAAGTCAGGCGTCCACCTGGAGAATGAGGATGAAGAATTGAAGAAGTCAGGCGTCCACCTGGAGAATGAGGACAAAGAAAAGAAGAAGTCAGGCGTCCACCTGGAGAATGAGGATGAAGAATTAAAAAAGTCAGGCGTCCACCTGGAGAATGAGGACGAGAAAAGAAGAAGTCAGGCGTCCACCTGGAGAATGAGGATGAAGAAATTGAAGAAGTCAGGCGTCCACCTGGAGAATGAGGATAAAGAATTGAAGAAGTCAGGCGTCCACCTGGAAAATGAGGATGGAGAAGTTAAAAGAAGTCAGGCGTCCACCTGGAGAATGAGGATGAGAAAAGAAGAAGTCAGGCGTCCACCTGGAGAATGAGGATGAAGAATTAAAGAAGTCAGGCGTCCACCTGGAGAATGAGGACAAAGAAAAGAAGAAGTCAGGCGTCCACCTGGAGAATGAGGATGAAGAATTGAAGAAGTCAGGCGTCCACCTGGAGAATGAGGATGAGAATTAAAGAAGTCAGGCGTCCACCTGGAGAATGAGGATGAGAATTAAAGAAGTCAGGCGTCCACCTGGAGAATGAGGACAAAGAAAAGAAGAAGTCAGGCGTCCACCTGGAGAATGAGGATGAGAATTAAAGAAGTCAGGCGTCCACCTGGAGAATGAGGATGAAGAAAAGAAGAAGTCAGGCGTCCACCTGGAGAATGAGGATGAGAATTAAAGAAGTCAGGCGTCCACCTGGAGAATGAGGATGAGAATTAAAGAAGTCAGGCGTCCACCTGGAGAATGAGGATGAAGAAATTGAAGAAATCAGGCGTCCACCTGGAGAATGAGGATGAGAATTAAAGAAGTCAGGCGTCTACCTGGAGAATGAGGATGAAGAAAGAAAAGAAGCAGTCAAGGCACCCACCTGAAGAACGAGGGAATGAAATCGAAATGTTGAAATCAAAAGCTCACTCATATGAAAAAGGAGCACACTTAGAATCAATAAAGCAGAGGAGTCCAACAGAATCCCCAGCAAGAAACAACAAGAGTCCCAAAAGAAAATACGGGACACTATGAAAAGGAATACGGAATAACCCAAATGCCCAAGAGTCACCAAGATATCAAGACAACAAGAAACGCAAGGGCATGATCTAGATAAGATTTTTATAATTCCTGTACCATAATCTAGTTTAATTTTGTATTTCCTTTAAAGTAAGGTGTAATAAGGAGGTCAGCAAGCAGTAAAAACAGCACGAAGCAGCAGTAACATCACAGTCCCACGGTAGTCCCAGCTACCCAAAACTTCCCGAACTACATTGACCTGATTCCTTTATAGCCAAGGATATGTAGGAAACCTTTGAAGCAGAGGTTCGGTCAAATCTTTCTAAAAATGCTTCCCACGGAGTATTCGAACGGGCAAAAATCGCTCGTATCCGCTCACTTTATCTTTGCACGAAAACTCTTCGAGTTTCCGCACAAAGAGGGGCAGCTGTGAGCACGTGATTTTTGCCCTAACAAAAACTACTCCAAAATAAATCAAAAAATAAAATAAATTTCTTTTACTGTGTAATTTTTGAATTTGCGTGGTGTTAAATATTTGTGTTATGTCCGTAAATGTTTACTTTGTCATAATAAAATGAAAAAATAAAATAAAATACATATTGCATTCTCCAGGATTTAATTATGCATTTAAGAGATAATTTAAATAAAATCACAAAAAATATGCATTGGTTATATTTCAAATGTTTCACTGTGTGATTGATGTTTTGTCTATGTGTTAAATAATTGTTACAGAGTAATTAATATATTTTTGTGAAGTTAAAATTATATTTAATATTATTGTAATGATAATTTTGTTTTTATTTTTAATTAGGATTTTTTATTAATTAATAAAATCAGAAAATAAAAAATGTATACAAGTTGTAAGATTTGGACCTGGATTAAAATCCAGGCCCAAATCAATTTATCCACCCCACAGCCCAATCCAAAACAGCCCAGGTACCGGGCCAATGCAGCTACGCCAAACGACGTCGTTTGGTGATCATTCATCAAGGGCCGTTGGATTAAGTCCATCCAACGGCCAAGATTTCATCACCCTAACCCAAGACCCTTACCCGATCCAATACCCGGTTCAACCCGTCCCCCTAACTTAAACCAAACGACACCGTTTGGTTAAGTGAATAGATCTCAGCCATCCATCCTGCCTAATCCAACGGTCCATATCCACCCACCATTCCCCTATATAAACCCATAATCCTTTACCCGGCCCCCTAACTAAACACCCCCTCTCTCCGCTCCTGTTCATCATCGTTCCAAACAGACCCCTAACCCTAGCCGCCCCTATTCCCCTTCGCCTGAAACCCGGCGGCATCAACGCCGCCGGTCACCAACTTAACACCCTAGGACCTCCTGAACATCCCCTACACGAATCCGACCTTAGTTTCCTTCGAATCAGGCCCCAACCCTTCGAATCTTAAATCGAAGGTTGGCCTGAAAACCTGATCTAAACCAATCAGCACCTAGTTAACACCATAGCTTCCCCTAGTCATCCTGAGTATGGATCTGTTGTTTGTTTGGCTCGAATCAGTTCCGAGCTTCTCGAATCTTCTTTTGAAGATTCGGACCAAACAAGAACAAGCTCAGATTTGTTTTAAGCTGACACCAAATGACCCCTAGGCTACCCTCACCCTTGTGTCATGTTTGGTTCTTCTCGAATCTGACCAGAAATGGTTAAATCCCAAATCGAATTTTTAAGAACCCTAAAAATACCAAACTTTCGGATTTTTGTTCAGATTAAGTAAAGATTGAGGTTCAATCGACCTTAGTCGAAGTATTTTCAGTGGAAAATACTTCGACTAAGGTCTGTTTGATTTCAAACAAAAATCCAAATCCAAGTTGAGTTCGAGTCGGATTAAAATTGAAGATTCAAAGGTATTTTTTCTATTATTTTGTGTATTCTACATGTATTGTTGTTTGTCTTAATAGCTTGTTAATTTTTCATGATTTTATTTGATTAATTCTGTCACCTTTGTCTCATGCCCGTCTATATGGTCAAATATGAAACTGTTTCAGTTGGTTGTGATTGTTCATAATGTAAGTAATCGACTCGATTAAGTTCGTCGATTAGTTATATTATGAATTCTCACTTATGATAATGCTAATAAAAAACAGTCTGCTTCTATTGTTTTAGACCAATTATGGACAATTGTTGTAGATAATCAGTTTAAATTAATACTCGTCAGTTAAATCACCCTTGTTTACATTTCAATGAGTCTGTCAAAATGAATGCTGTGTATATGTTGATTTCTGAACCAGTAAGTTTCAGGGCATTGTCAGTATACTGACAATGCCCCTACATTTATGTTGATCTGAATTTCAATTCAATTTTTTTGGTTCTGTTAAGCTCTGCATAGTGTTAATGTGTTTGTATGCAAGTTCAGCTGCTCAATCTGAATCTAGCTTGTCCATTAGTTATTAGACATTGAGTTTGTTGGGTCAATTAACTAACAATGAAAGGACAGAATGTTATTTGATTTAGGAATTGGTTGTTAGCTGCTAAACAAGTTTAATTCAGATAACTTGGACAGTAATTACAGTAGGATTTTAGGGACATTTCTGGGAATGAAACAGATAAAACAGTAAGAGTAATATGATATAATAGTGGGCTGATAATGGAGTGTTAATGGCTATATTTAAGTAATAAAGGGGGAACAAGGGATAATGGGGCTGCTTAAAATCAGGATAGGATCATTTAATTTATTCAAAAGCAGTTTTTAATGGAACTTTTGATTTTAAAAGAAGAAGGGGGTCCAAGAAGCACTTAAATTGCCTAGGACCAGCCCTGTATAAATACAGGAGCTGGACAGACAGTAAGAAGGAGAGTTTTTTCATAGAATAGGGGCAGTTTTCAGAAGAAGAGAGTTTGAGAGATAGAGCTTAAGGCAGATTTTAGGAGATTGAAAGAGGAAAATCAAGCAGAAACAGAAATTTGAAAAGGAAGATAGAAAGAAAGGAAAACAGAGACACTAAAACAGAATTCTACATCGGAAATTAGTATTGAAGCTGATTCTGTGTTCTTGAAATTGAAAGTTTTCAGTCTGCTTTGTTCTAAACATCAAAAAATCAGAAATATTACTCTTGGTATTATTTGATCCGGATTTGTTCGATCTCATTCTTCAGTTAAAAATCTGAAGTTTCTTAAAAGTACTTTTACTGTGCATCTGGGCTCTTCGAATCCTATTCTTGTTCAGATTTGCTATGTTATCGGTATATTCTACTGATTTTGTTACTGCTGCAACTGCTGAAACTTACTTCTTCTACCTCCATTTCCAGGTACATATCTTCTTAAATTTTATGTTGGAAAGAGATTCGGCATGATAAATCAATGAAGTTTGAATTGCAGTTCTATTTTTCCATTTATCTAAGTTTGTTATTTTAAATTTCAGTTTTGTTTCATGTTATTTCACATAGAGGTATGCTGGACATGTTAATTATCAGTTGATCATTTTCTTTTGAAATTCATATAAGTATTGTAATAATTTTATCTATTTTAGAATTTCATTAAGGTATAATTATGGTTGAATTGTTAAGATAGGGAATATGGCATGAGGTTGGTTATTAATTAAGTCTTACGACATTGTTAGACAGGTATAAAGTAGTCCGGGAATATAAAGAAATGAGTGGTTAGTGTATTTCGATTGTTTGGTTGTGGATTAAGGCTAGATGATGATTGATTGTACTTAATTCATATATGGCATAATAATGATTATGGTTAACACCAATATTTGGAAGTTGCATTATTATCCTCCATTATGTTTGCAAACGTCAAAACAGGGCGAATAATGTTGTAGGCAATATTACTTTATTAAGTCAATTAGGTAGATTTGTTCTCTTTCTCAAAATAACAAATGGCCTAGGAGGTTATAATGTGAAAGTTAGTAACAAGGGTTGATTATATATACATTTACGTTTAACCATAAGCAGAATCAATTATAATAATTTCGCCTATTCGATTAAAAACGAATATACGAGAATAAGTTGAGATGTACATGTACAGATTGCAACATTTTAAATCAATGGTAAGCAAAAAATAGAAATTGCATTAAGTAAATAATGAAAATTCTTGGAAAATATTTCTTTCCTTTATGAATCATTCATTTTCAGTTTCATATGCCATTTATTCTTTGGCATATATATATATATGTCATATTTGTTTTAAAGATAGTATTAATCATATTTTTATTATGTCCTTTGAATTTGAATAGTTGGAATGAATATAATTTATATTCGGAAATTATAATCAATGGGAAACATTTAATAAATTGTGAATTCTTTTTCAAGAATTAAGAGTATTTTAAATGAAGATTTCTCATAATATAATAAATAATTTGTGGAAAAATTCCCCAATATCATTATGAATATTTTGCGCAATTAGGGATACGTTCGCGTACCCTGATTATTTTTTTTAAAAAGCAAAAATTCGGATTATGCGTACGCGCAATTTCGAGCGAATATTTAATAAAAGGATTTTTCCAAAGGCGTTAAATCAATTTCATAAAAATCCGAGATGTACGGTTCACTATTCAAGAAAAACAAATATTCTTGATTCGACACAATTCCGAAAAAATGATTGTTTAATAAATATATTACCAAAAGTTATCGTGTACACGTACGCGTGACACAATTCAGTATTTTTAAAAATTTATAACACGAATATACGTACGCGTAATTCGATTCAAAGAAGGGTCCTTAATCACAATAAGTAAAAGCGGTAGAAAAATCACGTAACAAAAAGTATTTAATAAAAATCAAGATAATTAAGCCAATAATAAAAACAGTTAAGCGACCGTGCTAGAACCACGGAATTCGGAAATGCCTAACACCTTCTTCCGGATTAACAGAATTCCTTACTCAGGATTTCTGGTTCGCAGAATAATAAACAGAGTCATATTCTCCTCGATTCAGGGATTGAAATTGGTGACTTGGGACGCCTTAAAATTCCCAGGTGGCGACACCTTGATATGGATCACCCCACACAACATCCGGTAATCACTCCTTAGTGAGGGGCTACATGTGATGTTATTGCATGGTCATCATATCCATATCTACCCTTTTCCACCCCGTTAAGGTATTAAAGTGTGGAATGGTCTCATTTACTTATTGCATGCTATTACCCACCCCAATCCTATCAGCCCCGGAGGTACTTGGGACTACTAATATTACAGGGAGGAGGTATTGGTCTTATTTGTGGTTTAAAAAGGTAAAATACTAAGGCGACAAACGAAACACATATAGCAAGTTTGGGGAAGCATATAAAAAAATAAAAGGGCTCAAACAGACCTCCTTTAAACCAAAGAAAGCACATAATGTAGCATGACTTGCATGTACTGTTTAAGGTCTAATTAAAACTTAAAGGGTCGAGGCAGACTGATTTATTGCATAGTTTAGATAAGAAGCCCGAATCAGGCCTGCCTACTGGTTGTAGCTGATAAAAAGTCTGATTCAGTTTATAAGTTTACCCTATGGCTTGCCTAAGTGATGGACGAAGACCTATAGGCATGATATCTACTGCTTCCAGAAACAATGAAGTAAACATGAATACATACTGATTTAAGAAAAATCGTCTGTTATTAAAGAAAGGCGAGTTTTAGCAAAAGAGCGTGTGTCACTGTTACTAGTTTTAGACTGATAAGCGAGTGAAACGATTCAGACTTGATTAATAGCTCCTATAGGCATGCTTTCTACGCGTTGTTGATTTTAAACCCCTTTTAACACACATGGTAAAATGCGGAAACCCTATAAACATGATATTTAGGTGCTGAATTTCATTTAAGGCCTATGAATATGATATCTAATTGTGGCTAATTGATTAAGACCTATAAGCATGATTGCCTAATGAAGAATGTATATGCAAGATTCTGAAAGACCTATAGGCATTATTTTCTATATGCATATGCAGGATTCAGATTTCTAGGTAATTATAGGCATGGTATCTATATGAGAGAATGCAGAATTCCTACAGACATGGTATTTATATGAGAAATGCAGAATTCAAGAAGTAACCTATATGCAGGATATCTATATGAGAGTGCAGAAATTCAAGAATAACCTATAGGCAGGATATCTGTATGAGAGTGCAGAAATTCAGAAATACACCTATAGACAGGATATCTACCCTTCACATAGTTATCCCTCCCTTTTCACTATCCATCCCCAAGAGTTTATTATAAAATTATTACAGCCCAGAAAAAAGAAAAATACATCAGAAATTATAAGGTACAACCAAGGAGAGCCTGATTCAGACTTCCTGTCTGAAATATGAAGTAAACCAACTCTGATAGATCATATTTTAAAGCTTTTCTCCTATTTGGATGTGTCAGAGTTCCCTAAAAACTTCATAAGAACTCCGAGCAATGCTTACACCCAAATGTATCACCAGATTAGGATATAGTGCAGTGTGGAAGGGCCAGCCCTCAGGTGTCTAAGTTCAGAGGGAACCCAAGGTCCCAAGGCAAGGCTCACCAGAGGGGGACAAAACTTATGAACTAAGAGAGAGTGCAAGTGCAAAAGTAGAATTCTGAAAGAGGAAAAGGAAAAGGGGAATAACTTAAAATCAGTACACATAAGGGTGTAGGGGAATAGGGGAATTTGCAAGAGCAAAAGAAAAGCAGGCTGATGGACACACCCAACAATGGAAGATGCTGGCACACCCTCCAGCCTGTTTATTTAGAGGTTAAGACCCCATTGGTTCAAACTTAATTCATGGGAAACAACTCACATTGCCATGCCTTAAGTCACAACTTTCAAACACATAAGGGTAATGTGGGTAGGGATCAAGGATTCACAGCAGAAACAAGCAGAAAGATATGAGCATACTAACTTAAATATTGAACTTTACAGAAATAGTATAATAGACATGGATATAAAAGCTGTAAATGAACACATTGTGATGATGCTAAGAATTAAACCCGGACATACCAGTTTTCAGGGAAACAAGTAAAGAAAAGCAGTAGGTCTTGTAAAACAGGCCACAATGCAGACAAGAAGAGAATATTATTAAGAGAGAGTATGAGTTTAAAAGGATTTGAAAGTGTGTTGTGTCTGTGAAGAGGGTCGTGCCTCTTATAGTGCAAAATCAGGCAGAAATAAGGTAAGAAAATAGTTGAGGAACTGATTGTCAATTAAGAATTAATTACACAAGACTTCCCTTAATTAAGGGATTCAGATTCAAATGGGTAAAAACCATTTAAGGAAAGAAATTGAGTAAGCACTTTGTGCACAACATGCAATTAGGGGCAAATACATAAAAGGTTATTTTAAGGACAGGGTTTTGAAGTACACGGTTGTACAAATAAGGTAAGAAAATCAATCAGTAGCCAGTAAATCAAATGGTCAGGGATCTTGTAATTACTGATCCATGAATGAACCAAGTCAGAAAAGATGAAGAAGGGTTTTAACTTAGGCCGAGTCACAGAGAAAATCAACAAACAATGGAAATAATCAATCAATCCATATTCAAAAGGAAGTTTGAACTAATTGCAAATTTGAAAGTCATTTGAGAGGGAAGTGCATCATATACAAGGAGTATGTGAGCATGTTAAGCATGAAATAAAGAAAAACAAGATTGTCGTGTCATTGTGAAATCAGTAGGAAAATTCAGTATAGAAGAGTTTAGTAAAAAACTAGAATTGTATGAAAACAAAGATGTCCAAACTCGGTTCATAGACTCGAAGTTAGTCTGAAAGAATTAGGGGTTTTTTGAAATAAGACCCTAGTCAGGCAAACCACAAAGCAGAGATGAGAGGGCAAGCAATTGAATCGAAACATGTTTAGAGGTTTCAGAAAAGAACTGAAATTTCCAACATGCTTCTTTCAGCAACAGAACTCATGAGTAACATGAAAACACAATAGAAGGGTTCAAAGCAAACAGAGTGAAGAAACTAATTCGAAGCATAATGAGAAAAGATTGATAAGAACAGTAGAAGAAGCATGCTTAAGAAGATCTTTTAGAAGAAACTTAAATAGAGCTCAGTAGAAGGAAAATAGTAAGAACACTTAAGAACACAGTAGAAAAAATATAGTGGGAGAACATACCAGAACATGGTAGAAGAAAATACCAGAACACAGTAGAAAAGCATACGAAAATATAGTATAGGAAAACACAGTAAGAGATGCTTATAAGAACATAGTAGAAGAAAATACAAGAATATAGTAGAGGCAAATACGAGAACACAGTAGGAAAAGCATACAAGAACATGGTATACAAAATACAAGAACACAGTAGAGGCAAATACACATGAAAGACAAAGAAAGTCAGAAAAACACTTAAACACTTTCAGAAAAAACCTAGATCGGAAAAGAAAGATTTTAAAAGTAGGGTTTTTTTGAAAGAAGAGTCAGGAAAATCATTTGAAAACTCAAGGAAAACATAGATACACAACGGATTTAAAGGAATCGGAGAAACCTCGAAGGGTTAGGGTTTCAAAAGAACCCTAGAAATGAGAAAGGCTTTGAAAAGTCACCGATCTGAGTCGGAGAGGTCAGAATCAAGCTCACACAACCATGGTACACCGGAGCAAGGCCGGAGATGACCGTGGAACTCGAATTGACAGAGGTCTGGACACAACCCTTTATGGTCGAGTCATGGAGCTTTAGTTAACCAGGCGTAAGGAGCCATAAGTGGCTTGGTGGGTGGTGAAACCACCATGGATCTAGGTTAGAGGGTGGCCGGATAAGGTGAAAAGGATTCATCGGAGAGGAGGGGATGGGGGAAGGTTCTAGAGAGAACAAGGGGTTAGAGAGATAGAGACGAGTGAGGGGAAATGAGGGGTATTGGGGGGGTCGTTTGATTAAAAAAGGTAAGGGCGGATCTAGATTTTGATCAACGGCCAAGATCTGATCCGAGTTGGGCCGGGTAGTTTTAGGAATTGGGCTGGGTGATTTGGAAATTGAAATTGGGTTGGATTAGGGGTGCAAATTAGGCTGAAATTGAAAATAAAATATGGCTAGGTTTTAAATAGTCACTTTTCCCTATTTATTTTATAAAAAATAGCAAGTTAATTTTTGGAAACAAATTAAAGGTACTAAATTAATTAATAATATATAAATATTAAATTAAAAATACTGGAATCAATTTTATAATTATAAACACAATTAAATCTAAAATAGGCTAATATTGCAATTGTATGCAATTTAGCTTTAAAATACTAAATAAATTTGTACAAAAATGTGCGAAAATTACCTTAGCTATATTTTAGTATAAATATGAGAATTAAATAAATGAATTACCAAAATGCCAATTTTGGGAACACTTATTGGGGTTTTCTTGATAAAATAAGGCAATAAAATTAATTTTAAAAGCCTTTAAAATTAAGGAAAAATAATAAAAATATTTGTAAATACTTATATATGCATACATGTGCTATTTTGAAAGTATTTTTCATATAAAAATATACAGAAAAAAATTGGGTATCAACAGCTGCCCCTCTTTACCCAGGAAGGATGAAAGAGTTGTCGGGTAAAGATATGATGGCCAATTTTGACCGAACGAAATTGTTTGAAGAGGTTGACCATGCTCTAGTTCCTGAGCTGCCTAAATATCCCTGGTCTTATAGGAATCAGGCCATATGTAGTTCAGGATCCGTCGGTGAGGTATGCCGATGAAGGTTTTTCAAGAATGGACGCAATGGGATGAGTGGTTAAGGTCTAATAGGGCTTGCGGGAATTGGAGCCGGACTTATCCTGCTGAGACGGTCATTGCTCGCCGGTTTACCTGCAAATAAGCAATACAAGTGTATATTGTGCGGAAATTTAAACATGATGCAAATTTCCGCCGGACCATGAATGTTGTCTTTGGACGGTTAGGATGACGTCCTCAGACCATGACGTCCTGGGCCATGAAGCATATGATAAAGTATTTGTAGGCCATGAAATGATGCTCTCGGACTATGAGAATGATGCCTCTGAACTATGATTCCTTTGAATAATGATATGCAAAAGATAAAAGGGGTCCTCAGGCCATGGCATGGTGTTCTCGGGCTATGAAAATGGTGCCTATGAACAATGACGCCTTTGGATAGATTGGCAATCTTTCAGCCCATATGAAGTGGCGATCTTTCAGCCGATGCAAGATGTAAATGAAGTGGCGATCTTCCAACCGATGCAAGATGTAAATAAAGTGGCGATATTTCAGCCTATGAGATGCAGAAAGTGGCAGTCTTTCAACCATGCAAGATGTAAAGGTGGCGATCTTTCAGCCGATGCAAGATGTAAATGAGGTGGCGATCTTTTAGCCAATGCAAATGTAAAGGTGGCAATCTTTCAGCTATGCAAATGTAGAGGTGGCAATCTTTCAGCCATGCAGATGGAGGTAGAGCTTAACCTTGGAAGGCAGAATGGTAGCCTTATGCAATGCAGAAATGTAGATGGAGTCAAAGCTTAGTCTCGGAAGGCAGAATGGTAGCCTTATGCAATGCAAAAATGCAGATGGAGACAGAACTTAGTCTCGGAAGGCAGAATAGTAGCCTTATGCAATGCAGAAATGTAGATGGAGACAATGCTTAGTCTCAAAAGGCAGAATGGTAGCCTTATGCAATGCAGAAATGCAGATGGAGACAATGCTTAGTCTCGAAAGGAAGAATGGTAGCCTTATGCAATGCAGAAATGCAGATGGAGACAGAGCTTAGTCTCGAAAGGCAGAATGGTAGCCTTATGCGGTGCAGAGATGTAGATGGAGACATTGCTTAGTCTGGGAAGGCAGAATGGTAGCCTTATGCAATGCAGAGAATGCAGATGGAGACAAAGCTTAGTCTCGGAAGGTAGAATGGTAGCCTTATGCAGGAAGTAAAAAAGGCAAACGGTAATAGAGTTTTCTTAGTTGATAGCGGATTGCGTATCGTAATTGCTGGGGAAATCGTGCCTACTGGGGACACTGTTGTGTGCGGATAATAGTCGCGAGCAAGTGCAATGGTTCGGAGAGTTGTATTCCTGAACTTTGTGAGTGAGCGTATGGTATATTTGATGATTTTGCAACTCAAGTGCCTACATCCAAAGAAAATCGTGAGTTTTGAAAAGGGGGAGGTTAGTTCGTATCCCCGCTGGCTTTGCTTGACCTCCTCGATTTTGATCTGGTGATACTGCCTGTATCATTGGGGTAGCATTGCTAAATAGCGATTTCAGAAATAAACATGCATGATTTTAGTAAAGAAAAATGTAACATAAATACATAATTGAGAATAGTTTTCTTTAGATAAACCGATGACTGCGACATGGTTCAAGACATTGCAACTTCTCTTGCTCCGGAATTTTGAGGGTCCTCCTCAAAATTCTGCCCCAGTTTACTGGCTGCTGCTTCTGACGGCTGCTTGCGGCGAATGGCTCTAATCACTTCGGAATTTTGAGGGTCCTCCTCAAAATTCTGCCCTAGTTTCCAATTGTGGGGGGAAATGAAAATTTTATTGAATTGTGACCGAACCCATAGGGCTGCCTATGTATCCTCTATTTAATGGAAATTAGGTCAGTCGTAGTTCAAATTACATCATGAAAGAAAGCATAAAGGTTACACATAGTATCGCTTGACTGCGTCTGAATTGATCGGCTTTGGCCAAACTTCCCCGTCCATTTCTGCAACTATGAGGGCTCCTCCTGTTAGAACCTGGTGAACCATGTACGGACCCTGCCATTTGGGAGAGAATTTCCCTTTGGCTTCATCTTGATGCGGGAAAATCTTCTTTAATACCAGCTGCCCTGGTGTGAATTGTCTTGGCTTGACTCTTTTGTTGAAGGCTCTGGACATTCTGTTCTGATAAAGCTGACCATGGCAAACTGCATTCATTCTCTTGACATCTATAAGAGCCAGCTCCTCGTAACGAATCTTCACCCACTCTGCATCGTCGAGTTCTGATTCCTGTATGATCCTCAAGGAAGGGATTTCTACTTCGGCAGAAATGACTGCTTCCGTACCATAAACCAACATGTAGGGGGTTGCCCCAGTTGATGTGTAGGCTGTGGTGTGGTACCCCAATAAAGCAAATGATAGCTTCTCGTGCCACTGCTTATGCTTCTCTATCATTTTCCTTAGTATCTTCTTGATATTTTTGTTGGCAGCCTCTACGGGTCCGTTCATTTGAGGCCTGTAGGCTGTAGAATTCTTGTGTTTGATCTTGAAGGTTTCACACATAGCTTTCATCAAGTCACTATTGTGATTGGAGCCATTATCAGTGATGATTAACTCCGGAATCCCGAATCAACAAACAATGTGGTCGCAGACAAAGTCTGCCACGACTTTCTTAGTCACTGCTCTGTAAGATGCTGCTTCAACTCATTTGGTGAAATAATCAATTGCTACTAGGATGAACCTATGCCCGTTTGATGCGGCGGGTTTGATTGGTCCAATAACATCCATTCCCCATGCGGCAAACGGCCACGGCGAGCTTGTCGCATTAAGCTCGTTTGGAGGCACCTTTATCATGTCTGCGTGTATCTGGCAACGGTGACACTTTCGAACATACTAGATGCAGTCTGTTTCCATAGTCATCCAAAAGTAACCAGCTCAGAGTATTTTCTTTGCTAAGACAAAACCATTCATATGTGGACCGCAGGTCCCTGCATGGATTTCCTCTAATAGCTTGGATGTTTTCTTTGCGTCGACACACCTTAGTAATCCCAAATCCGGAGTCCTCCTATACACGATTCCTCCACTGTAAAAGAAATTGTTGGATAACCTCCGAAGCGTGCGCTTCTGAGTAGCATTTGCGAGTTCTGGGCATTCTCTTTTTTCCAAGTATTCCTTGATATCATGAAACCAAGGCTTTCCATCTGCTTCTTCTTCGACATGAGCACAGTAAGCTGGGTGATCATGGATCTATACCGGAATGGGATCAATGAAATTCTTGTCTAGATGCTGTATCATGGATGATAGGGTAGCCAGTGCATCGACGAATTCATTTTGGACTCTGGGAACATGCTGGAACTCTGTCTTTGTGAACCTCTTTCTCAATTCCTGTACGTGATGCAGATAAGTGAGTATTTTGGAGTTCTTGGTTGCTCATTCTTCTCGGACCTGATGTATAAGCAAATCTGAATCCCCAATCACTAGCAACTCTTGAATGTTCATGTCAATAGCCATCTTGATCCCTAAGATGCAGGCTTCGTATTCGGCCATGTTGTTGGTACACGGGAATCTGAGTTTGGCAGAGACCAGATAATGCTGACCGGTTTTTGATACTAGGACCGCTCCTATGCCAACTCCTTTGAAATTTGCTGCTCCATTGAAAAACATTCTCCAACCGTCATAGAACTCTGCAATATCTTCTCTTATGAACGATACCTCTTTGTTGGGAAAATACGTTTTCAGGGGTTCGTATTCTCCGTCCACGGGATTTTCAGTGAGGCGATCTGCTAGTGCATGTCCCTTGATCACCTTCTGAGTCACGTAGACAATGTCAAATTCACTCAATAGGATTTGCCATTTGGCTAGCTTGCTAGTGGGCATATGCTTCTGAAAGATGTACTTCAAAGGATCCATCCTTGATATAAGATATGTAGTATAGGCACAGAAATAGTGCCTCAGCTTCTGCGCCACCCAAGTCAAAGCACAATAGGTGCACTTTAACAGAGAATACCGAGCCTCGTACGGGGTGAACTTCTTACTGAGGTAATATATGGCCTGCTCCTTCCTCCCCGTTTCATCATGCTGACCCAGAACAGAACCGAACGCTCCATCCAATACTGCGAGGTAGAGTAATAGAGGTCTACTTGGCTCGGGCGGGACCAAAACTGGTGGTGTTGATAGGTACTCCTTGATTCTGTCGAAGGCCTTTTGGTAGTCATCGGTCCATTTGGTAGCGACATCCTTCTTCAACATCTTAAAGATGGGCTCACAGATAACTGTAGATTGTGGTTGAGTCTCCCCAAGAAACTCATTACGTCCTTCTTATTCTTTGGAGGTGGTAGTTCTTGAATAGCTTTGACCTTTGATGGATCAAGTTCTATCCCTCGGCGACTCACAATGAACCCAAGTAGTTTTCCGGCAGGAACCCCAAATGCACATTTTGCAGGATTGAGTTTCAGGTTGTACCTTCTCAGTCTGTTGAAGAACTTCCTCAAATCTTCCATGTGATCAGTGGATTTCTTGGACTTTATGATGGAATCATCTACATACACCTCAATCTCCTTGTGTATCATATCATGGAAAATAGTAGTCATGACCCTCATGTAGGTGGCCCTTGCATTCTTCAACCCGAATGGCATCATCTTGTAGCAGTACATCCCCCATGGTGTAATAAAAGCCATTTTCTCAGCATCTTCTTCATCCATCCAGATCTGATGATAACCAGCGAAACAATCTACAAATGATTGCAACTCGTGCTTGGCGCAATTGTCAATTAGGATGTGTATGTTCGGCAAGGGGAAGTCGTCTTTTGGACTGGACCGGTTGAGATTCCGGTAGTTGACACAGACTCTGACCTTCCCATCCTTCTTCGGCACTGGCACAATATTAGCTAACCATGTCGGATATTCTACTACCTCGAAAACCTTAGCTTTGACCTGCTTAGTGACTTTTTCTTTGATCTTCAAACTCATATCAGGCTTGAACTTTCTGAGCTTCTGCTTTACCAGTGGACATATCAGATCAGTTGGTAGTTTGTGGGCCACAATAGATGTGCTCAGACCAGTCATGTCATCCCAGGCGAATATGTCCTCGTATTCTCTTAGAAATTTTGTGTACCCTTATTTTTCTAACTATGATAAGTGAACGCTGATTCGTGTTTCCTTGACATTCTACATCTCCCAGGTTAACAATCTCAATCTCGTTCAAGTTGGACTTTGGCCTGTTCTCAAAATTCTCAACCTCTTTAACAATTTTTTCTCGGTATGTCATCTTCCTCTGAATCTATGTCCGTTTGTTGCGTTGTCTCGTTGCATGTCATAGTCATTGGTTCATCAAGATAGGTAATAGTAATGTTGTATAAATAAAGTAATGAGAGGAAATAATAAGAGTAAGATTTGTAAGGAAACCGAAATGCTTTTATAAATTTCATAACTGTTTTGAACATTGGAAGATCTTATTGCGAAAATTCAAAATGCAAAAGGAAAATCAACTAGTAAAAATAAAAGATAGTGCATGATGCTTTGTTCAGCCTTGCTACCCCGAGGCTTTCCGGGCTTTGATGGTTCTGATGGTCCAATTGTTGAGGCATGCTCCTCGGCCTGTATGGAAGGGCCTTCCTCCCCCTCCTCCTTGAAGATGACACAACAATCCATGTCATCATCTTCTAGGAACAAATTCCTCACTGCTGCCAGTGCATCCTCTTCTTCCAACCCAGAGATATTATCGACCGGCTGGAAAGTCTGCTCCAAATGTTTTATTGGTTGCTCTAGTGGGTAGTATGGCCCGCCCATGGTGGTGAACAGTTGTTGAATTCCTCCCAAGTATACTCGTATCCTAGACCGAAAGTGGTGCAATATTTCTTCAGTTTGATAGGCTTGGCGATTCCTTGGAGGTTCTTGCCAAGTCCCTTGCCAGGTTCATATCCGCTCCAGTTCAATATGCTTTCAATTTTGTTGTCCCACCATTTGTCTTTGTCAACGGCGTTGACTCGCTCGATGTGGTGATAGGTTTCCCCACCTATCTTTCTTCTTCCTCCAATCGCTGGGATGGTTTGGCGACTGTATATGGGATTGCTACCGTCGCCGTGAATGATCACCTCTTGGTGATTCCACTCAAACTCCACTGCCAGATGTAGTGTTGACGCTACATCCCCATCGGCATGAATCCATGGTCTTCCCAACAGCAAGTTGTAAGATGCTGACACATCTATTACTTGGAAATCGACATCGAACCAAGTAGGCCCCATTTGCAAGCACAAACTAATTTCCCCAATAGTGGACCTTTGGTAACCGTCAAAAGCTTTGACGTTGCTGGCCCCGTCCTTAATCTCATGCAACCCCTTTCCCAATGTTCTGAGTGTTACCAACGGAAAAATATCGAGGTTGGACCCTTCATCAATCAGGATCCTAGTGATAAAATAATCTTCGTATTGCACGGTGATGTGCAACGCTTTGTTGTGACTCAACCCTTCTGGTGGCAACTCATCTTCATGAAAAGTAATCTTGTGACTTTCCAATACCTACCCTACCATGTTTTCCATTTCTCCTCCGGTGATGTTGCTTGGTACATATGCCTCACTCAGCACCTTCGACAAGGCATTCTTATGTGCATCAGAACTTTGCAGCAAAGCTAGGATAGAAATCTGTGCCTGTGTTTTGTTCAGCTGATCAATGACTGAGTACTCCTTGGCTTGTATCTTTCTCCAGAGATCATCAGGCCCGGTTTTAGTAATGGTCAGCCGACCAGAGGCCTGCTTACTCGACTTAGCTAAATGCTTCGGGTGCCGGTTCTTGTCATACCCTATGCCGCAACTGTTTTCCCGAACTTGGCCTTTCCTTTCCTTCTCACCTCGGCTGTGTAATACCAAGGTATGGGATTTGTATGGAATGGTGTTACAGACAATGTTTCTACTGGAATGGGCACTTTTACCCCGAATAGAGCATGCATTTTGGAGGGTAAAACCGCAAATTCAAACGGTGCGGGTGCATTTGTTGGAGACCCAAACTCGACCTCAATTGGTGTCGGCGTCTTTACAGGGGGTGGTTCTTTAAACTCAAGTGGTACAGACATGTTTACCTCGGCATCCCCAGAAGGCTGAGTCTGGACTACAATCAGATTAATGGTGACTATTGGCTTCTTTGGTTCGTCACCTTCTGTAATCAAACCGATCGATCCTTTGGGATCCCAATCATCCTCTATTTCAATCATGTAAACACCTCCACCTTTATGGTCCGGCAGAGGGTTGTTGCGGACATTCAGAGTAGGCTCCTTTGCCACAATGATCTTATTATCAATCAAAGTCTGGATCTTGTCTTTCAGAGAGAGGCATTCATCAATGGTATGCCCTATCATGCCGGAATGGTATGCATAGGATTTATTTGGATTGACCCATTGAGAAGGGATTTCAGGGGTTATAGCAGGCATAGGGGTGAAATAACCAGCAGCTTTGAGCCTTTCGTACAACTGGTCAATTGATTCAGCAATGGCGGTATACTGTTTGGGAGGTCTGCGGTCAAATTTAGTCGAGGTCTGGGAAAGTTTTGATGTGTGGGAGGTGATTGATAGTGGGATGACTGAGCATTGTAGGCTTGGTAGACATGTGTGGGTTGGGAATATCTGGGTAAAGTAGGTTGATATGTAGGAGGTGGGGGTGATTGGTAAGTAGGTGGCGGAGTTTGGTAAGAGGGTGAGGGTGCTTGGTAATTCGGGGTAGGTTGATATGTGAGTAGAGGTATCGGATAGGCTTGGTATTTGATAGGAGATTTGGCTCTTTGTGCAACCATTACGGCACCTACGTCCCTTTTCTTGGACATACCACCAGACTGTAAAGCCTTATTGGTATCTTGCAAAGCTTCAAAGTTTGTAACCATACCACTTTTGATGCCTTCCTCGATCCTTTCCCCAAGCTTGATGATGTTTGAAATTTTTTGGCTCTCAATCAACATCAGCCTTTCATAGTACTACGGGTCTTGAGCCCGGATGGAAAACTTGTTCATTTGTTCTTATTCTAAAGCCAGTCTGACCTTAGTGGCTTTTGAGCTCCAACGAGTAGCATACTCGCGGAATGTTTCTGTGAGTTTCTTTTTTAGGTTCTGGATGTAGAACACATCTGGTGCATTTTCTGTGTTGAACCTGAATCTGTCCATAAAGTCGGATGCCATACTCACCCAGTTCGACCATTTCTTCAGGTCTTGGATAATGTACCAAGATAGAGCATCTCCTTTCAGACTCCTCATGAAAAGTTTCATGCGGATCCTTTCGTCCTTTCCTACCCCGACCAGCTTGTCGCAGTATGTTCTCAAGTGGACTCTCGGATCCTCTATACCATCAAATATCTCGAACTTAGGAGGTTTGTACCCCTCGAGCAGTTTCGACATCCGGTTGTATGCAAATATCTTCGTAGTTCAACCCTTCAATCCCCTTACTTCCTTCGACACCCTGAATTCGGCTAGTCAATTTCTTGAGTTCTTCATCCAGGTTCCTGATGAGTGAGTCTTTATCATCAAGCTCGGGTATGCTTGAGATGGGTTGGTTGGAGTGTGGCATGGTCTCCACATAGATGGGGTGTTATGGTGGGCGTGGAAATGGTCGTTTGTGGAGTTCAAACGTTCAGAGATGAGCAGTGGAGTATTGTTGGATATGTGGAAAGTATTGCAGTGGTGGTGAGGAATGAGATGGTTTTGTGGTTTTGGTGTATTTTGTGGAGGTGTGGAGTTCTGAGCATTCGAAAAATTGATATCTGGAGTGGTAAGGGAAAATGGCAAGTTTGCCAGGTTCCGAACCTGATCAAGTTCCTTTTGAAATTTCAACAACTTTTGCTCAAATTGGGACGCACTTTCTTTGGAGACCTGAGTACCATGAGTGACCTCTAACCGTTCAGTTGAGTTTTCTTTTCTGGTGTTGTTCAAATCTTCCATCTTTCCTTTGTTCCTGCTTCTGATAGGACTAGGAGGAGGAGTGGGTGGAGGGCCCTTTGATCTTGTGGAATATGATGACGATGCCAGAGTGCACGAACTAACCTTTGGGGAGGGGAATAAAACAAAAGTAAAAACAAAAAGGTGACAAGTTAGTGAGGATCATAAAAAGTATTACAGTGTTTAAACACATAGTGCAAGAATTTTAATCGTGTCCTAATTTAGGGACCTCTTTGTGCCCGAGGTAGGCCTAGCGACAAATTATTTTGGAGAACTTAGAATGCTAAATGCCTCATTTTATTGATAGAAAATAAGACGAATCCCAAATCGACACTAAATAAACAAGAAATGAAAATCACTAATGGCCACTGGCCTTATTACATTTTATAAAGCGAAAAGATAAACTCCTATCTACTTGGTCCCTGAAGGACCTTCCTTAGGTTGAATGATCTCGTTGATCAGATTCTCCAGTTTGCATAGGTTCACCAATAAAAATGCCTTTACTAGGTGTTATCCTTCATTTCCCTCAGCGTTCTGGCAGTCGGTGACTCTTTTCCTCACTTTTCCTTCCAATTCCAGCAGGCTGTATTCCAGATATTCCAACTTTTCGCTAGCTTTGGCGGCCCTCTCTTTCCACTCGTTGATTTGGTCATTTGATGGAAGACTCCTCCACCAGTCTAGCAAGAGTGGGGGTGTGCTAATCATACCGAAACTGGGGACATCGTGCCTCATATTTCTGCAAGACAAAAGGGTTAGGCCCTTACCCCCACCAGACTCGACTATTTAGTACCAACAATTAGCATAAAGCATTTAGTTCTCCAAATAAATGCACATAACGTGGTGATGTCCGTTTGGGTTTAGGGAAACCCGGTAGACTTTGGAAAAGGCTATCTTAAAGAGTCATTATGCGGACCACATAACTAACTCGACTAGGTTTGACCATGATGCATGCACAGTTAACAGAGTAAGGTTTATATGGGGTTTTAGACGGGTACCCTTGAGCCGTCGACTATACCGTTGATCGACTGGTTTTACCGCAAATACGCCTTTTTCGGATTTAGGGGGTGATAATATCGGAAAAGCGCAACCACTCATTATAAGCGTTGCTATGATGTTTTATTTGGCACGAGTGTAATATGATGTTGAAAACATGCAGTTGCAATAATTAAAACAAGTTGTCACGTATTTGCACGTTAGGAAAGCACCAAATACAACAATTTTTCATAACATAAAGTGGTAGTAAAGGAAGGCAGTAGAGGAAAGTAATAAAGGAAAGAAACAAAAAGACAAGTCAGTTTTAGCAGTAGAAGAGGGAATTAAATGCTTAAAGGTATTAAACAAATAAAGGCACATAAGAAATGTAAAGTCACAGTAATAGCTTGAAATGGTAAAAGCCTAAAAGAATTTCCCCAGCAGAGTCGCCACGCTGTTGCGCCCCCTTTTTCTCGCGAAATCGGGTTTATGACATTTGGGAGGACAACTCGTTCCCTTTCGGGAATTGCGTTTTGAATTGAAGAGTTGCCACCTAATGATTAAAGTGCATTAGGACACTAGGAGGGGTTTGTTTTGAGTAACCAGAGATTGGGTAAGGGCTTGAAATTATCCCAAGGGGAAGGTGTTAGGCACCCCTCAGGATCCACTAGTGTGGTTCCCAGCCAAACTATTGTTATGACTTAAATGCACACAGGAAAATAAAGGCTTCGAATAAGAGAGGATTTTCACGTAATGGTTACAAATAAACAAAAGTAAGAAAAAGGAACAAAAAAGAGTTGATGTTCTTGAAAGAAACAGTTGAAAAAGATTTAAAAGAAATAAAGAAAACAAAGGAAATGGGGGTCTTAGGTTTATTAATAATATGGATCACCCCACACAACATCCGATAATCACTCCTCAGTGAGGGGCTACACCTGATGTTATTGCGTGGCCATCATATCCATATCTACCCTTTCCTACCCCGTTAAGGTATTAAAGCGTGGAATGGTCTCGTTTACTTATTACATGCTATTACCCGCCCCAATCCTATCAGCCCTAGAGGTACTTGGGACTACTAATCCTAAAAGGGAGGAGGTATTGGGCTTATTTGTGGTTTAAAAAGGTAAAATACTAAGGCGACAAACGAAACACATATAGCAAGTTTGGGGAAGCATATAAACAAATAAAATGGCTCAAACAGACCTCCTTTAAACCAAAGAAAGCACATAATGTAGCATGACTTGCATGTACTGTTTAAGGTCTGATTAAAACTTAAAGGGTCGAGGTAGACCGATTTATTACATAGTTCAGATAAGAAGCCCGAATCAGGCCTGCCTGCTGGTTGTAGCTGATAAAAAGTCTGATTCAGTTTATAAGTTTACCCTATGGCTTGCCTAAGTGCTGGACGAAGACCTATAGGCATGATATCTACTGATTCCAGAAATAATGAAGTAAACATGAATACATACTGATTTAAGAATCGTCTGTTATTAAAGAAAGGTGAGTTTTAGCAATAGAGCATGCGTCATTGTTACTGGTTTTTGACTTATAAACGAGTGAAACAATTCAGACTTGATTAATAGCTCCTATAGGCATGCTTTCTACGCATTGTTGATTTTAAACCCCTTTTCACAGACATGGTAAAATGCAGAAACCCTATAAACATGATATCTAGGTGCTGAATTTCATTTAAGGCCTATGAACATGATATCTAATTGTGGCTGATTGATTAAGACCTATAAACATGATTGCCTAATGAAGAATGTGTATGCAAGATTTAGAAAGACCTATAGGCATTATTTTCTATATGCATATGCAAGATTCAGATTTCTAGGTAATTATAGACATGGTATCTATATGAGAGAATGCAAAATTCCTACAGACATGGTATCTATATGAGAAATGCAGAATTCAAGAAGTAACCTATAGGCAGGATATCTATAGGAGAGTGCAGAAATTCAGAAATAACCTATAGGTAGGATATCTATATGAGAGTGCAGAAATTCAGAAATACACCTATAGACAGGATATCTACCCTTTACATAGTTATCCCTCCCTTTTCACTAGCCATCCCCAAAAGTTTATTACAAATTATTACAGTCCAGAAAAAAGAAAAATACATCAGAAATTAAAAGGTACAACCAAGGAGAGCCTGATTCAGACTTCCTGTCTAAAATATGAAGTAAACCAACTCCAAGAGATCATATTTTAAAGCCTTTCTCCCATTTGGATGTGTCAGAGTTCCCCAAGAATTCCATATGAACTCCGGGCAGTGCTTACACCCAAATGTATCACCAGATTATGACATAGTGCAGTGTGGAAGGGCCAGCCATTAGGTGTCCAAGTTCAGAGGGAACTCAAGGTCCCAAGGCAAGGCTCACTAGAGGGGGCAGAACTTATGAACTAAGAGAGTGCAAGTGCAAAAGTAGAATTCTGAAAGGGGAAAGGGAAAGGGGGAATAACTTAAATCAGTACACATAAGGGTATAGGGGAATGGGGGAATTTGCAAGAGCAAAAGAAAAGCAGGCTGATGGGCACACCCAACAATGGGAGATGCTGGCACACCCTCCAGCCTGTTTACTTAGAGGTTAAGACCCCATTGGTTCAAACTTAATTCATTGGAAACAACTCACATTACACTGCCTTAAGTCACAACTTTCAAACACATAGAGGTAATGGGGGTAGGGAGCAAGGATTCACAGCAGAAACAAGCAGAAAGATATGAGCATACTAACTTAAATATTGAACTTTACAGAAAAAGTACAGTAGACATGGATATAAAAGCTGTAAATGAACACATTGTGATGATGCTAAGAATTAAACCCGGACATACCAGTTTTTAGGGAAATAAGTAAAGAAAAGCAGTAGGTCTTGTAAAACAGGCCACAATGTAGACAAGAAGAGAATATTTTTATGAGAGAGTATGAGTTCAGAAGGATTTGAAAGTGTGTTGTGTCTGTGAAGAGGGTCGTGCCTCTTATAGTGCAAAATCAGGCAGAAATAAGGTAAGAAAATAGTTGAGGAACTGATTCCCAATTAAGAATCAATTACACAAGACTTCCCTTAATTAAGAGATTCAGATTCAAATGGGTAAAAACCATTTAAGGAAAAAAATTGGGTAAGCACTTTGTGCACAACATGCAATTAGGGGCAAATACATAAAAGGTTATTTTAAGGATAGGGTTTTGAAGTACACAGTTGTACAAATAAGGCAAGAAAATTAATCAGTAGCCAGTAAATTAAATGGTCAGGGATCTTGTAATTACTGATCCATGAATGAACCAAGTCAGAAAATATGAAGAAGGGTTTTAACTTAGGCCGAGTCACAAAGAAAATCAACAAACAATGGAAAGAAATCAATCAAGCCATATTCAGAAGGAAGTTTGAACTAATTGCAAATTTGAAAGTCCCTTGAGAGGGAAGTGCATCATATATAAGGAGCATGTGAGCATGTTAAGCATGAAAGAAAGAAAAAAAAGATTGTCGTGTCATTGTGAAATCAGTAGGAAAATCCAGTGTAGAAGAGTTTAGTAAAAAGCCAGAATTGTATGAAAACAAAAATGTCCAAACTCAGTTCAGAGACTCGAAGTTAGTCTAAAAGAATTAGGGTTTTTTTGAAATAAGTCCCTAGTCAAGCTAAACACAAAGCAGAGATGAAAGGGCAAGCAATTGAATCGAAACATGTTTAGAGGTTTCAGAAAAGAACTGAAACTTCCAACATGCTTCTTTCAGCAACAGAACTCATGAGTAACATGCAAACACAGTAGAAGGGTTCTAAACAAACAGAGTGAAGAAACTAATTCGAAGCATAACGAGAAAAGACTGATAAGAACAGTAGAAGAAGCATGCTTAAGAAGATCTTTTAGAAGAAACTTAAATAGAGCTTAGTAGAAGGAAAATAGTAAGAACACTTAAGAACATAGTAGAAAAAATATAGTAGGAGAACATACCAGAACATGGTAGAAGAAAATACCAGAACACAGTAGAAAAGCATACGAAAACATAGTATAGGAAAACACAGTAAGTGATGCTTATAAGAACATGGTAGAAGAAAATACAAGAACACAATAGAGGCAAATACGAGAACACAGTATGAAAAGCATACAAGAACATGGTAAAAAAAAATACAAGAACACAATAGAGGCAAATACACATGAAAGACAAAGAAAGTCAGAAAAACACTTAAACACTTTCAGAAAAACCCTAGACCGGAAAAGAAATATTTTAAAAGTATGGTTTTTTTTAAAGAAGAGTCAGGAAAATCATTTGAAAACTCAAGGAAGGCATAGATACACAACAGATCTAAAGGAATCGGAGAAACCTCGAAGGGTTAGGGTTTCAGAAGAACCCTAGAAATGAGAAAGGCTTTGAAAAGTCACCGATCTGAGTCGGAGAGGTCAGAATCAGGCTCACACAACCATGGTACACCGGAGAAAGGTCGGAGATGACCGTGGAACTCGAATTGACAGAGGTTTGGACACAACCCTTCATGGTCGAGTCATAGAGCTTTAGTTAACCAGGCGTAAGGAGCCATATGTGGCTTGGTGGGTGGTGAAACCACCATGAATCTAGGTTAGAGGGTGGCCGGAGAAGGTGAAAAGGATTCATCAGAGAGGAGGGGATGGGGAAGGTTCTAGAGAGATCCAGGGATTAGAGAGATAGAGAGGAGTGAGGAGAAATGAGGGGTGTTGGGGGGGTCGTTTGATTAAAAAAGGTAAGGGCAGATCTAGACCGTTGATTAAAATTGATCAACGACCAAGATCTGATCCGGGTTGGACCGGGTAGTTTTAGGAATTGGGCTGGGTGATTTGGAAATTGAAATTGGGTTGGATTAGGGGTGCAAATTAGGCTGAAATTGAAAATGAAATCTGCCTAGGTTTTAAATAGCCACTTTTCCCCATTTATTTTATAAAAAATAGCAAATTAATTTCTAGAAACAAATTAAAGGTAATAAATTAATTAATAATATATAAATATTAAATTAAAAATACTGTAATCAATTTTGTAATTATAAACGCAATTAGATCTAAAATAGGCTAATATTGCAATAATATGCAATTTAGCTTTAAAATACTAAATAAATTTGTAAAACAAAATGTGCGAAAATTACCTTAGCTATATTTTAGTATAAATATGTGGGTCATTACCTTAGTATACAAAGAAAAATTGGGGATCAACAGTGGGTATGATGGATCTTCATTTAATTTGTGGGTCATTACCTCTGGTGGTATACCTGTCAAATCTGAATGGAACCAAGCAAAACAATCTGCATTAGCTTTTAAAAATTCAATCAATTTACGTTTCATTTCTGAGCTAAGGTTGGTCCCTATTATCTCTTTTTTGTCCGGCCAATGTACAAATAATACCTCAACATCCAGTTCCTTGATTTTTGTTTTGATGTTTTCCTTTTCTTCTAGTTCTTGAATAGTATCACGCCTCGAGTCTACATCTGTTTGCCCGTCTTCAGTTGAGGCTCGTGTTGCTGCATCCTCAACTGAATTCTGTGATTGCTATTTTTTGTCACTTTTTGCGCTTGAATCTGCCACAGAGTTAATGCTTCGAGAAGCTTGTTGGTCAACATGGATTTACCGTATGCCCCATTGTGAAAGGAACTTGATAACATGATGTAAAGTAGATGGAACAACATCCATTTCGTGAATCCATAGTCTTCCAAGAATCATATTATAAGCCATATCCATTTCTACTACTTGAAATTTGGTGTCCTTGACTACTCCTTCTGCGAATGTGGTGAGTATTATCTCCTCTTTTGTTATGACACTCGAGTTGTCAAAAGTAGACAAGGTGTGTGCCTTGGGTATCAAATTATTATTGGCTTGCATCTCGTTTACCACTCTCAACAGGATGATATTCACATAACTACCCGGGTCAATCAAAACTCATATTACATTAGTGTCATGTACAAGTAAAGATATTACCATTGCATCATTATGGGGGGTTAGCATGCCATCTGCATCTGCATCATCAAATGTTATATTATCTTCTTCCAAAACCTGTCAAACTCGCTTCCCGTGGGTGACTATAATTTTCTACACCTTCTTTGCTGCCGTATATGTTACGCCATTGATCTCCTCCCCTCCATTTATGACATTAATTGTCCTTTTTGGTGAAGGAGGTTTTGGCGGTTCCTCCCTATTCTTCATATATGCTTGATTTTCCTTTTCACTAAACAATTTAGTTAAGTACCCTTGTTTTAATAAATGTTCTACTTCGCCTTGTAACAATCTGCAATCCACCATTTTGTGACCGTGATCGTTGTGAAACTCGCACCAAAAATTGGGATTTTTCTTGTCTGGATTTGATCTCATTTCTTTTGGCCACTGTACCTTGTCTCTCATGCTTCTTAAAACAACCACCAACTCGGATGTGCTAACATTAAAACTGTAGCCGCCGATTTTTGCTTTCGAGCTTCTGTCATCGTCTCGCGTATCTCGCCTGTTTCGTTCTTTTACGAACCTTGATGATGAACCTGACTTTCTCTATCTCTTGATCTAGGATCATACCTTGGGGTTTCCTATTTTGAACGCGAATCCTTTCCTGTTGGTCCCATGTAAGGTTTGTACCTATTTTTATCGGACCGTTTTTCAGTTTTAGCTCGTCTTGAACTCACTCTTTCATCTTTCTGGGACTAAATGATAGTATCCTCTTCTATCCGCAGCATTGTACTGTATCTATTATAAATATCATTCCAAGTTGTTGCTAGAAATTCTCGTAAGCTTTCTTTGAGTCTCCTCGTGGCTTCCGAGCTTTTCTCATTTAGATTACTGGCAAAGGCCATAGCCGCCCAGTTATCAGGTACACATGGCAACATCACTCTTTCACACTGGAATCTGTCTATGAATTCCCTGAGCAACTCCATATCTCCTTGTTTTATTTTGAAAATGTCCTCGATTCGCTTTTCAACTTTTTGAGCTCCCGAGTGTGCTTTGATAAATGAATCTGCAAGCTCAGCAAAAGAATCAATAGAATTTTCAGGTAAAAGAGAATACCATGTCAATGCTCCTTTTGTGAGTATTTCTCCGATTTTTTTGACCAACACTGATTTAATTTCTTGCTTGGTCAAATCACTGCCCTTTACACCAGTTGTAAATGCAGTTATGTGATCCCGCAGATCAGTTGTTCCATCGTATTTTGGAATATTAGGCATCTTGAATTTCTTTGGAATTGGTAAAGGAGCGGCACTTGGCTTCCAAGGTTGCTGAGAGTATTTGTCCATATCTATTCCCTTGATTACAAGCGGTACTCCAAGTATCTGCTCTATGCGATCGCTCTACTCCTTGAGCTGTTTATGCAAAGTTAGTACTAAACTTTGTAAATCAGAATTAACTGGGTTACCTGACCCTCCATCACGAGATTCGCTGGGAGTTCCTCCACTGCCTAGGTTAACGAGTCCTGAGCGAGGATTTCCATAGTATTGTTGTTTGGAGTTGGTGTTGGTGGTACAACCGACAACTGGTTAGCAAAAGCCAGAAGAGCATTACTGACCTGTTGAGCGATTAATTTTTTCAAAGCATCATCAATAGCTTGATCATTCTCAAACTGCTCATTCATATTTGATTCAGATCCGTCAGGATTCCCTTCTCGATATTGTCGAGGAGAGTTTCATTGTGAGGGGACTGGAGTTCCATCACCTTGTTGATTCTCCTGATGTTGCTAATTTTCTTGGTGCTGTAAATTTTGTTGGTCGTTGTCGTTGACATTCGACATGATTGTTTTGACAAAACAGTCGATTTAGCAAGTGAAAGGTTATCAGATTCCCGGTAGCGGAACCAATTTGTTTAACTAGAAAATAGGAATTTCGGTAAAAGCTTAATTTTAGAAGAACCCGGGTTACTGATAATCAAATAAGGAAATAATTAAGTAATGAAAAAGGAAAATTGAACTGAGAAGTAGCTGAGTAAGCAAAATAAAGCAATGTAAATAAGTATATTCCAATAATAATCAGTGTGTCCATACAAAAATAGTTTTTATCCCCTTTTATAGCTATTTCTAAGTACTACGTTTCTTTCCTCTCATAATAGAGCCATTATGAGCAATTAATGACATTAATGAAACGTTATAATTGGCAATCGTAACTGTTTCGTGAAGATTCTATAGCATTTCCCATCATTTATGCTCATTAATTGTAGATAATATGTATTTGTACTTTTTGCTATCTCGGTTCATTCCACCGATGTATCTTCAAATTATCAAGAGATCCGAGTAACCGTTCCTTCTTGTTTTCTTGAACCTTTGCTTGTACTAATAAGGCTCGCGTCTCTTTGTGTACTCTTTGCCAGCTGTCACTCTTTTATTAATCCACGTGTCTTGACATGTCAGCCACATAATTAGTGCGAGGACATTTCCCCTGCCTCTTCATTCCATCAAAGGAAATAATATTAAGGAAGATCACGACACCTTATCTATTTAATGTGAGATCTTTTATTTACCATTTCTAGCATTTCTTGTCTTCATTTCTAACATAAGATCTTGGTATAGGATTTCTATAGCCACTTGGTGGTCAATAACAATAAATTTATTGAGACGGTCAAATGCGTCCAAAATTACTTGTATCATTATTAGTTCAAACACCCTTTATTGCTTTCTCGACCCAAAATCTCACATATCGTGTTGATTCCTATCACAATACTATGCAAGACGATAACTCACAAATAACCACACATCTTTAATTTAAAACATATTGAAATAAGATTAAATAGTAAAAATCTCATAATAACCGATAAGAAAAACACCGCAACTCAATACAAAATTCCCACAAAATCCGGGTATTGCTGAGTACATGAGCATCTAAATGATGACATAGTCTGACTCCTAAACACTGTCTAGAAAGATAGAATAGTACAAATAAACCGAAAAGAAGGATAATCAAGGTCTGCGGACGTCAAGGTAGCTACCTCAATAGTCTCCAAACAGCTAAAGCTCCAAAGCCAGGAGTTGTCATGCCCCGAAGTACCTGGATCTGCACACGAAGTGCAGAGTGTAGTATGAGTACAATCGTCCCAATGTACTCAAGAAGTAACAAAATTAACCTTGGGCTGAAAATAGTGACGAGCTCAGAAAGATACAATCCAAACCAGCTTATGATAGTACAATTAATACAAGAAATATGACAGTGATATCACGGCGAAACTCATAATCAAATGGTACATAGTGTAGGAATGTAGACATGCTTTCAAGTATTTAACAGTTTAAGCTTAAAACGGATAAAATATGCCAAGAATGACAGATATGAGGAATGTTACATCTCTAAATCTATATGTCCAATGCGTATGCCACATGTAATGCATCACAATGATAACCTCACGTACTCACACTCTTAGAGAACTCAATCTGACTATCTCAACTCTCGCTCATCACACTCAGTCACTCAGCATTGTACGGTACCTGCGCTCACTACTGGTATGTTAGACTCCGGAGGGGCAGATCCTACCAAGTGCTAATATGAAGCCAATCTGCCCTGTTGCGGCATACAACCCGATCCCACAATAATAAAGCCTATAAGTCCTGCTGTGCCGTTCAACCCGATCCATATAATAATAATATATATAAAGCCAAGCAAGCATGCATCGGTGTGTAGCCCGATCCACAACCTCTCTCACAACACGGCTCTCAGGACCCCAACTCAGTCATCAATTTCTCTAGTCTCTCGGGCTCAAAAATCTCATGCCAATCAGCCCAAACAATGATATATGATACAATGATAAATAGTAACAGAGACTGAGATGCGATATACAAATGATAGATGTGACTGAGTACAAAATTGCCATTTAAGTAAATAATTCAATAGCAGAAAGGACCCCAGCGGGTCTCAACAAGATAAGCATATAGCCTAACATGATTTCTAACATGAAGTGCAGCTCAAATACTCTAACACATAGGGAACACATGAATAACAACAAGGTTTGATGACTACACAGTACTACAAAATCGAACATGTCACAATTACCACGGTGCACGCCCACATGCCCATCACCTAACATGTGTGTCACCTCAACACCGACCTCATAACACGTATTTCGGGGATTCATACCCTCAGAATCAAGTTTAAAAGTGTTACTTACCACAAACCGTTCAAATCTCTACTCCAACAAGCCATTGCCTCATGAATAAACCTCCGAACAACTCGAATCTAGCCATAAACAACTCAATACAATCAACACGAGCTATCAGAATCAATTCCATATGTATAAGCTAAGTTCTTTAACAAAAGTCAAAAAATCAACTCAAAAATCAACCCCGGTCCCACATCTCGGAATCCAATAAAATTAACAAAATCCGAATACCCATTCAACCACGAGTTCAACCATACCAAAATTACCAAATGCCGACACTAAATCATCACTCAAATCTCCAATTATTACTCGACAATACATGGGTCAAAAATCCCTAATTTCACCTCAAAAACACTAAATCTATGGGGGAAATTCAATGGGTAATCAATATAATTAGATAGAAGCGACCAAAAGTTGCTTACCTCTCCAAATCGAGCAAAAACCCTTCAAAAATCGCCTCAATCCGAGCTCCCAAAGTCCAAAAATGAATAAAATCTCGGAACCCTTCGAATATATACTCTGCCAAGGTATTTCGCACCTGCGAAGCCAGGGGTCGCACATGCGATCCCCCTTTTGCGAAGAAAATGTCACTTATTAGAATAACACTAGACCCCCGACCTTGCGCACCTGTGGTCCCCTTCTCGCACCTGCGGGACCGCATCTGAGGACAACCTATCGCTTTTGTGATCCCAGCCACACTGCCTATCTTCGCTTCTGCATAACAGAACACATATCTGCGGGCTCACAGATGCGGCATAACCCTAACACCTGCGACCCACCAGTAGTCTAGACAAACACGCATCTGAGATATTTGAGCCGCTTCTGCAGCGTTGCACCTGCAGAAAATCCCTTGCAGGTGCGATTACACCAGAACTGAAGTTCCAGCATTTTTCCTAAGTCCAATTATCAACTCGAATTCAATCCGAATCAAACACGAGGATATCAAACTTGAATTCATAAGACACGATACGAACTCACTCGAAACCTCAAATCACATCAAACAACATCATAAACATGCATCACACCCCAATTCAAGCCTATCGAAACTAATGAATTTCCAAGTTCTACAATCGATGCTGAAACCTATCAGATCAACTCCGATTGATCTCAAATTTTGTACACAAGTCATAAATGACACAACGGACCTATTCCAACTTCCAAAACCAAAATCTGAGCTCAGTAACCCCAAAGTCAACTCTCGGTCAAACTTTCCAACTTTCCAAATTTCTATTTTTCTAATTTTTGCCAATTCAAGTCAAAATCTCCTATGGACCTCCAAATCACTAAACGGACACACTCTTAAGTCCAAAATCACAATATAGAGCTATCAGAACCATCAAAACTCCATTGCGGAGTCATTTACACATAAGCCAACATCTGGTCAACTCTTTCAACTTAGGCTTCCAATCATGGGACTAAGTATCCCAACTCATTCCAAAACATCATCGGAACTAAATCAACCACCCCGGTGAGTCACATAACAACAAATGAGCATATTATAAGCGATAAATAGGGAACGAGGCTATAATACTCAAAACGACCGGCCGGGTTATTACATTCTCCCCCTCTTAAACAAATATTTGTCCTCGAACGAGTCTAGAATCATACATGGAGTCTCAAATAGGCATGGATATCTGCTCTGCATCTATCGCTCGATCTTCTAAGTAGCCTCCTCGACTGGCTGACCTCTCCATTGCATCTTCACTGATGTTATGTTCTTTGACCTCAACTTTCGAACCTGCCGATCCAAAATGGCCACCAGCTCCACCTCATAAGTCCAATGCCCATCTAACTGAACTATGTTGAAGTCCAAAACATGAGACAGATCGCCAAAATACTTCCGGAGCATGGAAACATGAAACACTGGATGAACACTTGATAGATTATGTGGCAATGAAAGCTTGTAAGCCACATCTCCAATCCTCTAAAGCACCTCAAAAGGCTCAATATACCGAGGGCTCAACATACCCTTCTTCCTGAACCTCATAACATCCTTCATGGGTGACACTCTGAGTAATACCTTCTCTCCCACTATGTAACTAACATCATGAACCTTCCGATCGGCGTAACTCTTCTGTCTAGACTGTGTTGTGTGAAGCCAATCCTGAATCAACTTAACCTTGTCCAAAGCATCCTGAACCAAGTTAGTGCCCAATAGCCTAGCCTCACCCGGCTCAAACCAACAACTGTAGACCGACATAGTCTCCTATACAAGTCCTCATACAGAGCCATCTGAATACTCGATTGATAGTTGTTGTTATAGGCAAACTCTACAAGCAGCATAAACTGGTCCCATGAACCTCAAAATCCATGACACAAGCGCATAAAATATCCTCCTATATCTAAATAGTAAGCTCGGACTGTCCGTTCGTCTGAGGGTGGAATGATGTATTCAACTCAATCCGTGTGCCTAACTCTCGCTGCACTACTCTCCAAAACTGCGATGTAAACTGGATGCCCCGATCTGAGATGATGGACACCGGCACATCGTGAAGGTGAACAATCTCGCCGATGTAGATCTCAGCCAACCGCTCCAAAGAATAGGTAGTCCCAACAAGAATAAAATATGCAGACTTGGTCAACCGATCCACAATCACCCAAATAGCATCAAACTTCCTCGAAGCTCGTGGAAGCCCAACTACGAAGTCTATGGTGATACACTCACATTTCCACTCTAGAATCTCAAGCCTCTGAAGCAATCTGCCCAACCTATGATGCTCATACTTCACTTGTTGACAATTTAAGCACCGAGCTACAAACCCCAATATATCTTTCTTCATCCTTCTCCACCAATAGTACTTCCTCAAGTCCTGATACATCTTTACGGCACCGGGATGAATAGAACACCATAAACTGTGGGCCTCCACAAGAATCAACTCACGTAGCCTATCTATATTGGGCACACAAATCTGACCCTACATTCGCAACACCCCATCATCCCAAATAGAAACCTCCTTGGCATCACCGTGCTGAACTGTGTCCTTAAGGACAAACAAATGGGGGTCATCATACTAACGCTCTCTGATCTGATCATATAAGGAAGACCTAGAAACTACATAAGCTAGAACATGACTAGGCTCTGAAACATCTGCCTCACGAACTGATTGATTAAGGCTTGAACATCTGATGCAAGTGGTCTCTCACCAACAGGAATAAATGCAAGGCTACCCATACTCACTGTCTTTCTACTTAAGGCGTCGGCCATCACGATGGCCTTCATAGGATGATATAAAATGGAAATATCATAGTCTTTTAGCAGCTCCAACCATCTCCGTTGTCTCAAATTTAGATCCTTTTGCTTGAACAAGTACTAGAGACTCCGATGATCCGTAAATACCTCACAAGATACACTGTAGCGATAATGCCTCCAAATCTTCTATTCATGAACAATGGCTGCCAACTCCAAATCATGAATGGGGTAGTTCTTCTCATGAGGCTTCAACTGGCATGAAACATAAGCAATCACTCTACCCTCCTGCATCAAGACACACCCAATATCAATCCGAAAAGCATCACAATACACTGTATAATAACCCGATGCTAAAGGCAAAACTAGAACCGAAGTTGTGGTCAAGGCAGTCTTGAGCTTCTGAAAGCTCTTCTCACACTCATCTGACCACCTGAATGGCACACCCTTCTGGGTCAACCTAGTCAAGGGCGCTGAAATGGACGAGAAACCCTTCATAAAGCGACGATAATATCAGGTCAAGCCAAGAAAATTCCGAATCTCAGTAGCTGAAGATTGTTTGGGTGAAGTCTAAACCATCTCTATCTTCTTTGGATCCACCTTAATCCCCTCGCTAGACACCATGTACCCCAAGAACGCCACCGAATTGAGCCAAAACTCACACTTGGAGAACTTGGCATAAAGCTTCTCCTCTCTCACCTCTATAGTACAATCCTCAAATGTTGTGCATGCTCCCCTAGCTACGTGAGTGTCACACCTCCTTTTTCCCGAGGGGATAAGGAATTTTTCGAATTAAAGTGACATTAATCAAAATGAGATTATTCATTTAATTCAGAGTCGCCACTTGGGATATTTATTATGGTGTCCCAAGTCACCGATTCATTTTAAATCCCAAATCGAGGAAATTTGACTCTGTTTAAAAGTCTGTGAAACCAGAAGACCGAATAAGTAATTCAGTTAACCGAGGAGATGGTGTCAGGTATTTTCGAATTCCATAGTTTTAGCACGCTCGCTTTTATCATACCCAGCTTAATTAAATTATTTTAATTACGTATTTTAGAACCTATTTTCATTTTGCCTTTTACCGCTTTTAATTATGGAGTTTATGGATTTGATCTTTGAAACGGACTACATGTGTGTAAGTCCACTTTATTTGTGGCGCTAAAATCATGTCACGTGTACGTGTACACAATTAATCATGCTTTATTAATATGAAGATTGTTTTGGCCAAAGTTGTACGAACGCATATTTTGATTTATTTGTGGAAATCATAATTATGTCACGCGAACGTGTACACAATTATGATAATAAATTAGAATGCGCCTAAAGCATCCTACGAATATTCATTTTAGAAATCGTAATCGTGTTACATGAACGTGTACATAATCACGATAATAAATTGAAATGCATCTGAAGCATTCTAACGTATATTCACAACTTGTTCAACGTCTAACTAAATTCCAGAGTAGTGATTACATATGAGAGTCTAATTTTATTCCTAAGGAACGAACTTATGCTCACAGGGAATTGTTTTGATCCAATTAGCAATGCTTGCTTTGTCACGACCCGGATTTCCCACCATCGGGTGTCGTGATGGCGCCTACTGTCGGAGCTAGGCAAGCCAAATGTTTAAAACACCTTTCCTGCTTTCTTTCAACTATATAATAAGCGAGACAAAATCTAAGCGGAAGACTTTAAATTTAAAACAACTGAAAACCAAAAGTGCGGAAGTTTGAACCAAAATGCTACCCAGAGTTTGGTGTCACCAGCTCACGGGCTACTACAAAATGCTACAAACAATGTCTGAAAGTTAAATACATCATGTTTGTCTGATACATGATAAACAAACGAAAAACATGGAAAGGGACTTCGGCCTGCGAACGCCAGCTAGGCTACCTTGAGAGTCCCTGGACTGAAGATAGCTCCCAAAAGTCCTACTGCTGCAGTCCGAAAGCTGCTCCCTGATCTGTGCACAAAAATGCACAGAGTGCAGCATCAGCACAACCGACCCCATGTACTGGTAAGTGCCTGGCCTAACCCTGGCAAAGTAGTGACGAGGCTAGACAGGACCTACCACAATTAACCTGTACAGATATATATAACAAGTGCAAGAAAACAATAACAAGATAATACAAAGTAAAACTGGGAGGGGACATGCTATCGGGGAGTAATAGATAAAAATGAAATATCGGAAATAAACAGAAGAAACTCCGGTTTCCATAATATATATATATATATATATATATATATATATATATATATATATATATATATATATATATTAATATATATAGTGGACGGCGTGCCACATGATCCCATAATATAGTATATAAGTGGACGGCGTGCCACACGATCCCATAATATCACATACAAGTGGACGGCGTGCCACACGATCCCATAATATCATATATAAGTGGATGGCGTGCCACACGATCCCATAATATCACATATAAGTGGACGACGTGCCACACGATCCCATAATATCATATATAAGTGGACGGCGTGCCACACGATCACATAATATCATATATAAGTGGATGGCGTGCCAAACAATCCCATAATATCATATATCAGTGGACAGCGTGCCACACGATCCCATAATATCATATATAAGTGGATGTCGTGCCATACGATCCCATAATATAGTATATAATATCTTACTTCGTATAGTAGACCCCTTCAGGGAAGGATAACAACTCAATACCTTTAACCCGACAAGGGTATAGCTAACAACCCAAAAGTACACCAATCACAATTCTACCTCAATCGTTCCCATTATATGAAACTCATAAAGTAAACAAGGGGATTGTGTCACATTATTTGAATTAAAAACAATTAAGACTCACGGTCATGCTAGACTCCGGTGCATAGATAACCGTCACCATGCCTATACACCGTACTCCACATTAGCAAGTAGAAATAACATCCTAATCCTATTCCTTCAAGCCAAAGTTAGAACAAGTACTTACCTCAAATGCTCCAAACTCAACTCACGCTTCTAGTATAGCTTTACCTCTTGATTCCACCACCAATTCGCTCGAATCTAGTCATAAGTTACTCAATCACATTAATAATTACTAATTGGATCAATCCCAATGCATGAAAATAAGTTTTACAAGGTTTTTCCCAAAAAGGTCAAAAACACCCCGGGACCCACATGGTCGAAACTCGAGGTTCGAACCAAAATCCAGTTACCCATTCTCCCACGAATCCAAATATATACTTTGTTTTAAATCGGACCCCAAATTGAGGTCCAACTCCTCAATTTGTAGAAAACCTAGGTTCTACCCAAAATACCCAATTTCCCCCATGAAAATCCTTGTTTTGAAGTTGAAATCATGTTAAAAGATGTTAAGAAGTGAAGAAAATGAGTTAGAAATCACTTACCAATCGTTTTGAAGAAGAAAAGTTGTTTGGAAAATCGCCTCATAGGTTTTGGGTTTTTGAAAAGTGGAAAAATGACTGAAAATCCCGAATTTATACATTTTGCTGGGAGCTGGCGCGAACCGCACAGAAATGCACCGTGGCCGCGTGGCTGCCAGCGCGGTCTGCGCGGAAATGTACCGCGGCCGCGCCGAGGGAGGGAAGAAGCGGACTCTCTGAAACCCACCCAGCACGGACCGAACTGATTGGGTGCGCGGCCGCGCTGGTCGACCTGAACTACTGACCCTCAGAACTCCACCATGCGGACTGCACAGAAAAGCACTGCGGCCGCGTGGCTGCCAGCGCGGACCGCGCGGAAATGACCGCGGCCGCGCTGGGCCTGCAACACCTGAACTTGCATTTTTAATTCTAAGACCCTCTCGGGCCCCACTCGAAACCCACCCGAGCCCTCGGGGCTCCAAACCAAACATGCACACCACCTTAAAATATCTTACAAACTTACTCGTGCGATCAAATCACCAAGATAACATCATATACATAGGATCAAGTCTCAAAATACATGGTTTTCTTTAAACTTTCGTAAAAACTCAAATTCCCCATTTTAAGTCCGAAACATGTCATATGACGTCCGTTTTTAGCCAAACTTTACAGATAGTGCTTAAAACATATTTAAGACTCGTACCGGGCGTCAGAACCAAAATACGAGCCCGATACCACAGTTTTCCGATCAATTTTCTTCTTCATTTTCCTTAATAAATTTCAAAAAACAATTTCACACAAAAATTCATTTCTCGGGCTTGGGACCTCGGAATTTAATTCCGGGCACACGCCCAAGTCCCATATTTTTTTACGAATCCTCCGGGACCGTCGAATCACAGGTCCGGGTCCGTTTACCTAAAATGTTGACCGAAGTCAATATTATGCATATTAATATCAAAATTCATCAAATTTCTCATAAAATTCGCATATTTCAACATAAAAGCTTTCCGGCTTCGCGCCCGGACTGTGCACGCAATATTGAGGCAACTAAAAGTGAGGTTTTAAAGGCCTCAGAAGCATGTAACAAGGAAGAATTACGGTGATAACCCTTTGGGTCATCACATTCTCCACCTCTAAAACAACCGTTCGTCCTCGAACGGATAGAAGAAAGAAGTACCTGAGTCGGGAAATAAATGAGGATAACGGCTCTGCATATCGGGCTCGGACTCCCAGGTCGATGCCTCAGGAGGCTGACCTCTCCACTGAACACGCACCGAAGGAAAACTCTTCGACCTCAATTGTCGAACCTGCCGGTCTAGAATAGCCACCGGCTCCTCTTCATATGACAGATCTTTGTCCAATTGGACAGTGCTAAAATCTAACACGTGCGATGGATCTCCGCGATACTTCCGGAGCATAGATACATGAAACACGGGATGTACAACTGACAAGCTAGGTGGAAAGGCAAGTCTATAAGCCACCTCTCCCACACGATCAAGAATCTCAAATAGACCGATGAACCTAGGGCTGAGCTTGCCCTTCTTCCCAAATCTCATCACGCCCTTCATAGGCGATACATGGAGCAATACCCGCTCACCAACCATGAAAGCAACATCTTTGACCTTGCGGTCTGCATAACTCTTCTGTCTGGACTGAGCTGTACGAAGTCTATCATGAATAATCCTGATCTTGTCCAAGGCCTCCTGAACCAGATCCGTACCCAATAATCGATCCTCTCCCGGCTCAAACCATCCAACTGGAGACCGACATCGCCTACCATACAACGCTTCATACGGAGCCATCTGAATGCTGGACTGGTAGCTGTTGTTGTATGCGAACTCTGCTAAAGGCAAAAACTGGTCCCACGAGCCTCCAAAATCAATGACACAGGCTCGGAGCATGTCCTCAAGAATCTGAATAGTCCTCTCGGACTGACCGTCCGTCTGGGGATGAAATGCTGTACTCAACTCAACCTGGGTGCCCAACTCTCGCTGAACTGCTCTCCAGAAATGCGAGGTAAACTGAGTACCCCGATCCGAAATAATAGATAGTGGCACCCCATGAAGGCGAACAATCTCCCTGATATAAATCTCGGCTAGCCTTTCAGACGAATAGGTGGCTGCAACAGGAACAAAATGCGCTGACTTGGTCAGCCTATCAATAATGACCCAAACTGCATCAAACTTCTTCCGAGTCATCGGATGTCCAGTAACAAAATCCATAGTAATCCTCTCCCACTTACACTCGGGAAGCTCAATCCTCTGAAATACACCACCGAGCCTCTGATGCTCGTACTTAACCTACTGACAGTTCAAACAACGAGCCACATATGCAACAATGTCTTTCTTCATTCTACGCCACCAATAGTGCTGCCTCAAATCCTGATACATCTTCGTGGCGCCCGGGTGAATAGAATACCGAGAACTGTGGGCCTCCGCTAAGATCAACTCTCGAATCCCATCAACATTGGGCACACAAACTCGCCCATGCAATCTCAATACACCATCATCATCTAAGGTCACTTTCTTGGCACCTCCACGCTGCACTGTGTCCCTCAAGACACACAAATGGGGATCATCGAACTGCCGATAACGGATACGCTCCAATAACAAAGAACGAACGACCGTGCAAGCCAATACTCGACTAGGCTCAGAAATGTCCAACCTCACAAACTGATTGGCCAAAGCCTGGACGTCCAAAGCAAGCGGTCTCTCATCGACTGGAATATAAGCAAGACTGCCCATACTGGCTGACTTCCTACTCAAGGCATCGGCCACCACATTGGCCTTTCCCGGGTGATATAAGATAGTGATGTCATAATCTTTCAACAATTCCAACCACCTCCTCTGCCTCAAATTCAACTCCTTTTTGCTTGAACAAATACTGAAGACTCTTACGATCCGTGAACACCTCACATGCCACACCATACAGATAGTGCCTCCAAATTTTCAATGCGTGAACAATGGCTGCCAACTCCAAATCATGCACTGGATAGTTCTTCTCATGAACCTTCAACTGCCTCGATGCATAGGCAATGACCTTGCCATCCTGCATCAACACTGCACCAAGTCCAATACGAGATGCATCACAATAGACTGTATAGGGCCCTGAACATGTGGGAAAAACCAACACCGGTACCGTGGTCAGAGCTGCCTTGAGCCTCTGAAAGCTCGCCTTACACTCGTCTGACCATCTAAACTGGGCACCTTTCTGGGTCAGTCTGGTCATAAGGGCTGCAACGGATGAAAACCCCTCCACGAACCGACGGTAGTAACCTGCTAACCCCAGGAAACTCCGAATCTCCGTAGCTGAAGCAGGTCGAGGCCAGTTCTTGACTGCCTCTATCTTCTTCGGATCTACCTGAATACCTACTGCCGACACGACATGACCCAGGAATACGATCGAACTCAGCCAAAACTCGCACTTTGAGAACTTAGCATACAACTGACTACCCTTTAGGGTCTGAAGAACCGCTCTGAGGTGCTGCTCATGCTCCTCCTGACTGCGGGAGTATATAAGAATATCGTCAATGAAGACTATCACGAACAAGTCCAAATAAGGTCTGAACACTCGGTTTATCAACTCCATGAACGCTGCTGGGGCATTAGTCAATCCCAATGACATGACCAAAAACTCATAGTGCCCAAACCGAGTGCGAAATGCTGTCTTAGGGACATCAGACGCCCTAATCCTTAGTTGGTGGTTGCCAGATCTCAGATCTATCTTTGAAAACACCCTCGCACCCTGAAGCTGGTCGAATAAGTCGTCGATCCTCGGTAGTGGGTACTTGTTCTTAATCGTCACCTTATTCAATTGCCGGTAATCAATGCACATCCTCATCGAACCATCCTTTTTCTTCACAAATAGCATCGGTGCGCCCCAAGGTGAAACACTAGGTCTAATGAAACATTTCTCAAGTAAATCCTGAAGCTGATCCTTTAACTCTTTCAATTCTGGCGGCGCCATACGATACAACAGAATGGAAATGGGTTGAGTGCCCGGAGCCAGATCAATACAAAAATCAATATCCCTGTCGGGCGACATACCCAGCAGGTCTGAAGGGAAAACCTTAGGAAACTCCCGAACAATGGGCACAGAATCAATAGAAGGAACCTCCGCGCTAGAATCGCGAACATGCGCCAAGTAGGTCAAACATCCCTTCTCGACCATACGCTGAGCCTTCACATACGAGATAACACTGCGGGTACAATGACTAGAAGTCCCTCTCCACTATAATCGGGGAAAATCTGGCAACTCCAAGGTCACGGTCTTGGCATGGCAATCCAAGATCGCATGATACGGGGACAACCAATCCATCCCTAATATAACATCGAAGTCGACCATGTCCAAAAGCAACAAATCAACACGGGTCTCAAGACCCCCAAACACTACGATACAAGAACGATGAACTTGGTCGACCACAATTGAATCACCCACCGGTGTTGACACATAAACAGGAATACTCAACGAGTCACTAAGCATAACCATATAGGGTGCAAAATAGGACGACACATATGAATACATAGATCCGGGATCAAATAGCATAGAAGCATCCCTATCACATACCAGAATAGTACCTGTAATCACAGCATCTGATGACTCAGCCTATGGACTAGCTGGCAAGGCATAACAACGGCGCTGGGCCCCACCTCCCTGAATCATATCCTTGGGACGATCTGCTGCTGGCTGACACCTACCTCTAGCGGTCTGAGCTCCACCTCTAAGACCTCTACCTCCACCTCTATGTCCTCTACCCCCGCCTCTAGCTGGATGGGCAGGCTGTGGGGCAATTGGTGCCTGGATCATTAGGCGAGGACCCTGCTACTGCGAGCTGCTGGAAGCTCGAGGGCAATATCTGGCAATGTGACTCACATCGCCGCAAGTATAACAAGCCCTCGGCTGCTGAGAATGATGAAGTGTTGGTTCACTGATATGTGCTGATGGTGAACTGAAGATCTGCTGTTCAGAATACTGCGGCTGAGAACCGCGACCACCTGGTGTACCATGAGAAGCCTGGAGAGCTGACTGAAAGGGCCTCGAAGGATGGCCTCTACCATAAGAATCCCTACCTCCAGACGAGGTACCACTGAATCTACCAGAATAACGGGGCCTCTTATCAGACCCATGACCACCTCCCTGAGAAAGTGCCAGCTTTATCCGACAGGTACCATCTACCACCTCCTGAAATGTAATCTCACTCCCGGCACTCATGGCCATCTGAACACGGATCGGCTGAACCAACCCATCGACAAACCTCTGCACCCTCTCTCTCTCGGTGGGGAGTATCACAATGGCGTGACGACCGAGATCAATAAACCGGGTCTCATACTGGGTAACCATCATAGGACCCTGCTGGAGGCGCTCAAACTGCCTGCGAAGAGCATCTTGCTGAGTAACTGGAAGAAACTTCCCCAGAAATAACTTTGAAAACTGATCCCAGGTCAATGATGGCGACCCTGCTGGCCTGGCTAAACAGAAATCCCTCCACCAAGTCTTGGCGGATCCTGCCAGGCGAAAAGTGGCGAAGTCGACCCCATTGGTCTTTACAATGCCCATAGTCCGTAGAACCTCATGACAGCTGAATATAAAATCCTGAGCGTCCTCTGAGGGAGTACCACTATATGTAGTAGTGAAGAGCTTGGTGAAACGATCAAGCCTCCACAAAACATCAACGGACATAGCTGCACCATCACTGGACTGAGCCGCAATACCTGGCTGGGCTGCCACAGCTGGCTGAACTGCCATGGCTAGCTGAACTGCTGGAACCTGAGCCTGAGGAGCTACCGGCTCTAGAGTATGAGTATCGGGAGTCTGAACTCCTCCCCCAGCCTGAGATGTGGCTGGAGCTACGGGAAGCAAACCTGCTCTAAAAAAGCCCTCCATAAAGCCTACCAGTCGGACCAAAGCATCCTGAAGCACTGGAGTGGCTATGAAACCCTCTAGGACCTGAGCTGGGCCCACTGGAATAGCTGGGGCCGGAACCTCCTCCTCAAAATCGACCTGATGCTCCGTCGCTGGGACTGCTGCTCGGGGCTGAGCTCTGCCCCAGCCTCGGCCTCTGGCACAGCCTCGCCCTCTGCCCCTAATAGGAGCTACTGCTAGGGGCTCAGGCTGCTGTGCGGTAGAAGAGGAAGCACGTGTTCTCGCCATCTGCGAAAGAATAGAGTGGAAAGACAATCAGTACTTGAGAAACAGAATTGCACGACAAGAATGAACAAAGTGAAGTTTTCCTAACTCAGTAGCCTCTGCGAGATAAATACAGACGTCTCCGTACCGATCCCTCAGACTCTACTGAGCTTGTCCGTGAGTTGTGAGACCTAAGTAACCTAGGGCTCTGATACCAACTTGTCACGACCCGGATTTCCCACCATCGGGTGTCGTGATGGCGCCTACTGTCGGAGCTAGGCAAGCCGAATGTTTAAAACACCTTTCCTGCTTTCTTTCAACTATATGATAAGCGAGACAAAATCTAAGCGGAAGACTTTAAATTTAAAACAACTGAAAACCAAAAGTGCGGAAGTTTGAACCAAAATGCTACCCAGAGTTTGGTGTCACTAGCTCACGGACTACTACAGAATGCTACAAACAATTTCTGAAAGGTAAATACATCATGTTTGTCTGATACAAGATAAAATAACGAAAAACATGGAAAGGGACTTCGGCCTGCGAACGCCAGCTAGGCTACCTCGAGAGTCCCTGGACTGAAGATAGCTCCCAAAAGTCCTACTGCTGCGGTCCGAAAGCTGCTCCCTGATCTGTGCACAAAAATGCATAGAGTGCAGCATCAGCACAACCGACCCCATATGCTGGTAAGTGCCTGGCCTAACCCCGACGAAGTAGTGACGATGCTAGACAGGACCTAACACAATTAACCTGTACAGATATATATAACAAGTGCAAGAAAACAATAACAAGATAATACAAAGTAAAACTAGGACGGCGTGCCACACGATCCCATAATATCATATATAAGTGGACGGCGTGCCACACGATCCCATAATATCATATATAAGTGGACGGCGTGCCACACGATCCCATAATATCATATATAAGTGGACGGCGTGCCACACGATCCCATAATATCATATATAAGTGGACGGCGTGCCACACGATCCCATAATATCATATATAAGTGGACGGCGTGCCACACGATCCCATAATATCATATATAAGTGGACGGCGTGCCACACGATCCCATAATATCATATATAAGTGGACGGCGTGCCACACGATCCCATAATATCATATATAAGTGGACGGCGTGCCACACGATCCCATAATATCATATATAAGTGGACGGCGTGCCACACGATCCCATAATATCATATATAAGTGGACGGCGTGCCACACGATCCCATAATATCATATATAAGTGGACGGCGTGCCACACGATCCCATAATATCATATATAAGTGGACGGCGTGCCACACGATCCCATAATATCATATATAAGTGGACGGCGTGCCACACGATCCCATAATATCATATATAAGTGGACGGCGTGCCACACGATCCCATAATATCATATATAAGTGGACGGCGTGCCACACGATCCCATAATATCATATATAAGTGGACGGCGTGCCACACGATCCCATAATATCATATATAAGTGGACGGCGTGCCACACGATCCCATAATATCATATATAAGTGGACGGCGTGCCACACGATCCCATAATATCATATATAAGTGGACGGCGTGCCACACGATCCCATAATATCATATATAAGTGGACGGCGTGCCACACGATCCCATAATATCATATATAAGTGGACGGCGTGCCACACGATCCCATAATATCATATATAAGTGGACGGCGTGCCACACGATCCCATAATATCATATATAAGTGACATTAATAATTACTAAATGGATCAATCCCAATGCATGAAAATAAATTTTTCAAGGTTTTTCACAAAAAGGTCAAAAACACCCCCGGACCCACATGGTCAAAACTCGAGGTTCGGACCAAAACCTGGTTACCCATTCTCCCACGAATCCAAATATATTCTTTGTTTTGAAATCGGACCCCAAATTGAGGTCCAACTCCTCAATTTGTAGAAAACCAAGGTTCTACCCAAAACACCCAATTTCCCCCATGAAAATCCTTGTTTTGAAGTTGAAATCATGTTAAAAGATGTTAAGAAGTGAAGAAAATGAGTTAGAAATCACTTACCAATCGTTTTAAAGAAGAAAGGTTGTTTGGAAAATCGCCTCTTAGTTTTTGGGTTTTTGAAAAGTGGAAAAATGACTGAAAATCCCGAATTTATACATTTTGCTGGGGGCTGGCGCGGACCGCACAGAAATGCACCGCGGTCGCGTGACTGCCAGCGCGGTCCGCGAGGAAATGTACCGCGGCCGCACCGACGAAGGTAAGAAGTGGGCTCTCTGAAACCCACCCAGCGCGGACCGCACTGTTTTTGTCACGACCCGGATTTCCCACCATCGGGTGTCGTGATGGCGCCTACTATCGGAGCTAGGCAAGCCAAATATTTAAAACACCTTTCCTGCTTTCTTTCAAACAATATAATAAACGAGACAAAATTTAAGCGGAAGACTTTAAATCTAACGCGACTGAAAACCAAAAGTGCGCAAGTTTAATACACATCACTACCCAAGGTCTGGTGTCACTAGCTCACCGACTACTGCAGAATACTACAAACATTGTCTGAAAGGAAATACATCATGTCTGTCTGATACAAGATGAACAAACGAAAAAAAACATGGAAAGGGACTTCGGCCTGTGAACGCCAGCTAGGCTACCTCGAGAGTCCCTGGACTGAAGATAGCTCCCAGAAGTCCTACTACTGTGGTCCGTAAGCTGCTCCCTGATCTGTGCACAAAAATGAACAGAGTGTAGCATCAGCACAACCGACCCCATGTGCTGGTAAGTGCCTGGCCTAACCCCGGCGAAGTAGTGACGAGGCTAAACAGGACCTACCACAATTAACCTGTACAGATATATATACAAGTGCAAGAAAAAAAAACAATAACAAGATAATACAAAGTAAAGCTAGGAGGGGACATGCTATCGGGGAGTAATAGGTAAAAATGAAATATCGGAAATAAACAGAAGAAACTCCGGTTTCCATGATATATATATATATATATATATATATATATATATATATATATATATATATATATAGTGGACGACGTGCCACACGATCCCATAATATCATATATAAGTGGACGGCGTGCCACACGATCCCATAATATCATATATAAGTGGACGACATGCCACACGATCCCATAATATAGTATATAAGTGGACAACGTGCCACACGATCCCATAATATCATATATAAGTGGACGGCGTGCCACACGATCCCATAATATCATATATAAGTGGACGGCATGCCACACGATCCCATATTATAGTTCATAATATCTGACTTCATGTCACACGATCCCATAATATCATTCGAAACATCTGATTTTGTAAGGAGAGTCCCGTTAAGAGAAATCAACAACATATCACTCTAACCCGGCAAGGGTACAACTAACAGCCCAAAATATCCCGACAAGGGAGAGTATATATATCGGTCTACACATCCCGACAAGGGAGTAATCACAACACATTCTCTTTTTAAATCCATTCTTCCTCAACTAACACATTCATATTCGAGGTAACGCTCCAAAAGTACACCAATCACAATTTTACCTCAACCGTTCACATTATATGAAACTCATCAAATAAACAAGGAGGTTGTGTCACGTTATTCGAATTAAAAGCAATTAAGACTCACGGTCATGCTAGACTCCATTGCATAGATAACCATCACCATGCCTATACACCGTACTCCACATTAGCAAGTAGCAAATAACATCCTAATCCTATTCCCTCAAGCCAAAGTTAGAACAAACACTTACTTCGAATGCTCCAAACTCAACTCACGCTTCTATCATAGCTTTACCTCTTGATTCCACCACCAATCCGCTCGAATCTAGTCATAAGTTACTTAATCACATTAAAAATTACTAAATGAATCGTCCCCAATGCATGAAAATAGATTTTACAAGGTTTTTCCCAAAAGGTTAAAAATACCCCCGGACCCACGTGGTCGAAACTCGAGGTTCGGACCAAAACCCGGTTACCCATTCTCCCATGAATCCAAATATATGATTTGTTTTTAAATCGGACCCCAAATTGAGGTCCAACTTCTCAATTTGTAGAAAACCTAGGTTCTACCCAAAACACCCAATTTTCCCCATGAAAATCTTTGATTTGAAGTTGAAATTATGTTAAAAGATGTTAAGGAATAAAGAAATTAAGTTAGAAATCACTTACCAATCGTTTTGGAGAAGAAAAGTTGTTTGGAAAATCGCCTCTTAGGTTTTGGGTTTTTGAAAAGTGAAAAATGACTGAGATTTTCCGAACTTGTATACCTTTCTGAGGACCTGGCGCGGACCGCACAAAAATGTGTTGCGGCCGCGCCGAGTGGGAGAAAAATTGGGGCTTTTCTGAACCCTTCCAGCGCGGATCGCACTGTTTTGGTGTGCGGCCGTGCTGGTTAACCTGAAACCCTAGCCCTCAGACTCAGCCACTCGGAGCGCACAAAAATGCATCGCGGCCGCGCGTCTCCAGCGCGGACCGCGCGAAAATGACCGTGGCCGCGCTGGTGTCTGCAACACCTGAACCTGCATTTTCTTAAGTCCAAGACCTCCCGGGCCCCATTCAAAACTCACCCGAGCCCTCGGGGCTCCAAACCAAACATGCACACAACCTTAAAAACATCTTACGGACTTACTCGTGCGATCAAATCGCCAAAATAACATCATATACATAGGATCAAGCCTCAAACACATGATTTTCTTTCTTCAACTTTCATAACTCAAATTCTCCATTTTTAGTCCGAAACACGTCATATGACGTCCGTTTTTAGCCAAACTTTACAGATAGTGCTTAACACATATTTAAGACTTGTACCGGGCGTCGGAACCAAAATACGAGCCCGATACCTATATTTTCTAACTCCTTTTCATTTCAAATTTTCATATCAAATTTCAGAAAAACAATTTCTTTCAAAAATTCATTTCTCGGGCTTGGGACCTCAGAATTTGATTCCGGGCACACGCCCAAGTCCCATATTTTTCTACGGACCCTCCGGGACCGTCGAATCACAGGTCCGGGTCCGTTTACCCAAAATGTTGACCGAAGTCAACATTATGCATATTAATACCAAAATTCATCAAATGTTTCACATAATTCACATATTCTAACATAAAAACTTTCCGGCTACGCGCCCGAACTGCGCACGCCAATCGAGGCAACTAAAAGCGAGGTTTTCAAGGCCTCGAAAGTGCAGAACAAGGAAGAACTACGGTGATGACCCTACGGGTCATCACATTCTCCACCTCTAAAACAACCGTTCGTCCTCGAACAGACAAAAGAAAGAAGTACCTGAGTCGGGAAATAAATGAGGATAACGGCTCCGCATATCGGACTCGGACTCCCAGGTCGATGCCTCAGGTGACTGACCTCTCCACTGAACATGCACCGAAGGAAAACTCTTCGACCTCAACTGTCGAACCTGCCGGTCTAGAATAGCCACCGGCTCCTCCTCATATGACAGATCCTTTTCCAATTGGACAATGCTGAAATATAACACGTGCGATGGATCTCTGCGATACTTCCGGAGCATAGATACATGAAACACGGGATGCACAGCTGACAAGCTAGGTGGCAAGGCAAGTCTATAAGCCACCTCTCCCACACGATCAAGAATCTCAAATGGACCGATGAACCTAGGGCTGAGCTTGCCCTTCTTCCCAAATCTCATCACGCCCTTCATAGGCGATACACGGAGCAATACCCGCTCCCCAACCATGAAAGCAACATCTCTGACCTTGCGGTCTGCATAACTCTTTTGTCTGGACTGAGCTGTACGAAGTCTATCCTGAATAATCCTGACCTTGTCCAAGGCCTCCTGAACCAGATCCGTACCCAATAATCGAGCCTCTCCCGGCTCAAACCATCCAACTGGAGACCGACATCACCTACCATACAACGCCTCATACGGAGCCATCTGAATGCTAGACTGGTAGCTGTTGTTGTAGGAAAACTCTGCTAACGGCAAAAACTGGTCCCACGAGCCTCCAAAATCAATGACACAGGCTCGGAGCATGTCCTCAAGAATCTGAATAGTCCTCTCGAACTGACCGTCCGTCTGGGGATGAAATGCTGTACTCAACTCAACCTGGGTGCCCAACTCTCGCTGAACCGCTCTCCAGAAATGCGAGGTAAACTGCGTACCCCGATCCAAAATGATAGATAGCGGCACCCTGTGAAGGCAAACAATCTCCCTGATATAAATCTCAGCTAACCTTTCGGACGAATAGGTGGCAGCAATAGGAACAAAATGCGCTGACTTGGTCAGCCTATCAACAATAACCCAAACTGCATCAAACTTTTTCTGAGTCATCGAAAGTCCAATAACGAAATCCATCGTAAACCTCTCCCACTTCCACTCAGTAAGTGCAATCCTCTGAAATAGACTACCAGGTCTTTGATGCTCGTACTTAACCTGCTGAGAATTCAAACACCGAGCCACATGCACAACAATGTCTTTATTCATCTAATGCCACCAATAGTGCTTCCTCAGATCGTGATACATCTTCGTGGTGCCCGGGTGAATAGAATACCGAGAACTGTGGGCCTCCGCTAAGATCAACTCTCGAATCCCATCAACATTGGGCACACAAACTCGCCCCTGCAATCTCAATACACCATCATCATCTAAGGTTACTTTCTTGGCACCTCCACGCTGCACCGTGTCTCTCAAGACACACAAATGGGGATCCTCAAACTGCCGCTCGCGGATACGCTCTAATAGCGAGGAACGAGCAACCATGCAAGCTAACACTCTGCTAGGCTCAGAAATATCCAACCTCACAAGACGATTGGCCAAGGCCTGAACATCCAAAGCAAGCGATCTCTGGCTGACTGGAATATAAGCAAGACTACCCATGCTGGCGGACTTCCTGCTCAATGCATCGGCCACCACATTGGCCTTCCCCGGGTGGTATAAGATAGTAACATCATAATCCTTTAGCAACTCTAACCACCTCCTCTGCCTCAAATTCAACTCTTTCTGCTTGAACAGATACTGAAGACTCTTGTGATCAGTGTAAACCTCACACGTCACGCCATATAAGTAATGCCTCCAGATCTTCAGGGCATGAACAATGGCTGCCAACTCGAGATCATGAACCGGATAATTCTTCTTGTGGATCTTCAACTGCCTCGAAGCATAAGCAATGACTTTGCCTTCCTGCATCAACACTGCACCAATCCCAATATGAGATGCATCACAATAGACCGTATATGGCCTTGAACCTGTGGGCAAAACCAATACCGGTGCCGTAGTCAGAGCCGTCTTGAGCTTCTGAAAGCTCGCCTCACACTCGTCCGACCACCTGAACTGGGCACCCTTATGGGTCAATCTGGTCATAGGGGTGCAATGGATGAAAACCCCTCCACGAACCGACGGTAGTAACTTGCTAACCCCAGGAAACTCCGAATATCCGTAGCTGAAGCTGGTCGAGGCCAGTTCTTGATTGTCTCTATCTTCTTCGGGTCTACCTGAATACCTGCTGCTGATATGACATGACCCAGGAATGCGACCGAACTCAACCAAAACTCGCACTTTGAGAACTTAGCATACAACTGACTACCCTTCAGGGTCTGAAGAACCACTCTGAGGTGCTGCTCATGCTCCTCTTGACTGCGGGAGTACATCAGAATATCGTCAATGAAAACAATCACGAACCAATCCAGATAGGGCCTGAACACTTGGTTCATCAATTCCATAAATGTTGCTGGGGCATTGGTCAACCCAAATGACATGACCAAAAACTCATAATGCCCATACCGAGTACGAAATGCTGTCTTAGGGACATCAGACGCCCTAATCCTCAGCTGATGATAACCAGATCTCAAATCTATCTTCGAGAACACCCTCGCACCCTGAAGCTGGCTGAATAAATCATCAATCCTCGGTAGTGGATACTTATTCTTAATTGTAACCTTGTTCAATTGCCGGTAATCGATGCACATTCTCATCGAACAATCCTTTTTCTTCACAAATAACACCGGTGTGCCCCAAGGCGAAACACTGGGTCTAATGAAATCTTTCTCAAGCAAATCCTGCAGCTATTCCTTTAACTCTTTCAACTTCGGCGGGGCCATACGATATGGCAGGATAGAAATGGGTTGAGTGCCCGGAGCCAAATCAATACAAAAGTCGATATCCCTGTCGGGCGGCATACCCGGCAAGTTTGAAGGGAAAACCTCAGGAAACTCCCGAACAACGGGCATAGAATCAATAGAAGGGGCCTCCGCGCTAGAATCGCAAACATATGCCAAGTAGGCCAAACATCCCTTCTCGACCATACGCCGAGCTTTCACATAACACTGCGGGTATAATGACCAGAAGTCCCTCTCCACTCTAAATGGGGTAAATCTGGTAAGGCTAAGGTCACGGTTTTGGCATGGCAATCCAAGATAGCATAGTACGGGGATAACCAATCCATCCCCAATATAACATCGAAGTCGACCATGTCTAAAAGCAACAAATCAACACGGGTCTCAAGACCCCCAAACACTACGATACAAGAACGATGAACTTGGTCGACCACAATAGAATCACCCACCGGTGTAGACACATAAACAGGAATACTCAACGAGTCACTAGGCATAACCAAATAGGGTGTAAAATAGGACGACACACATGAATACGTAGATCCGGGATCAAATAGCACAAAAGCATCCCTATCACAGACCAGAATAGTACCTGTAATCACAGCATCTGATGACTCAGCCTCTGGCCTGGCTGGCAAAGAATAACAACGGGGTTGGGCCCCACCTCCTTGAATCATATCCCTGGGACGATCTATTGTTGGCTGACCCCTACCTCTAGCGGTCTGAGCTCCACCTCTAAGACCTCTACCTCCACCTCTATGTCCTCTACCCCCGCCTCTAGCTGGCTAGGCAGGCTGTGGGGCAATTGGTGCCTGGATCATCAGGCGAGGACCCTGCTACTGCGAGCTGCTGGAAGCTCGAGGGCAATATCTGGCAATGTGACTCAAATCGCCGCAAGTATAACAAGCCCTCGGCTACTGAGAATAACGAAGTGGTGGTGCACTGATAGGTGCTGATGGTGAACTGAAGAGCTGCTGGTCAGAATACTGCGGCTGAGAACTACGACCACCTGGTGTACCATGAGAAGCCTGGAGAGCTGACTGAAAGGGCCTCGAAGGATGGCCTCTACTATAAGAATCCCTACCTCCAGACGAGGTACCACTGAATCTACCCGAATGACGGGGCCTCTTATCAGACCCATGACCACCTCCCTGAGCAAGTGCCATCTCTATCCGGCGGGCACCATCTGCTGCCTCCTGAAATGGAATCTCACTACTGGAACTCACGGCCATCTGAACACGGATCGGCTGGGCCAACCCATCAATAAACCACCGCACCCTCTTTCTATTGGTGGGGAGTATCACAATGGCATGATGAGCAAGATCAATGAACCGGGTCTCATACTAGGTGACCGTCATAGGACCCCGCTGGAGACGCTCAAACTGCCTGCGAAGAGCATCTCACTGAGTAACTGGAAGAAACTTCCCCAGAAATAACTCTGAAAACTGATCCCAGGTCAATGATGGCGACCCTACTGGCCTGTCTAAACAGAAATCCCTCCACCAAGTCTTGGTGGATCCTGCCAGGCGAAAAGTGGTGAAGTCGACCCCATTGGTCTCTACAATGCACATAGTCCGTAGAACCTCATGACAGCTGAATATGAAATCCTGAGCATCCTCTGAGGGGGTGCCACTATATGTGGTTGTGAAATGCTTGGTGAAACGATCAAGCCTCCACAAAGCATCCGTGGACATAGCCGCACCATCGCTGGACTGAGCCGCAATACCTGGCTGGGCTGCCACAGCTGGCTGAACTGCCACGGCTGGCTGAACTACGGGAACCTGAGCCTGAGGAGCTACCGGGTCTAGAGTACGAGTATCGGGAGTCTGAACTCCTCCCCCAGCCTGATATGTGGCTGGAGCTACGGGAAGCAAACCCGCTCTAGAAATGCCCTCCATAAAGCCTACCAGTCGGACCAAAGCGTCCTGAAGCACTGGAGTGGCTATGAAACTCTCTGGGACCTGAGCTAGGCCCACTGGAGCTGCTGGAGCTGGAACCTCCTCGTCATAGTCAGTACGAGGCTCCACCTCTGGGACTGCTACTCAGGGATGAGTTCTGCCTCAGCCTCGGCCTCTGGCACGGCCTCGCCTTCTGCCCCTGATAGGAGCTAGGGGCTCGGGCTGCTGCGCGGTAGAAGAGGAAGCACGTGTTCTCACCATCTACGAAAGAACAGAGTAGGAGGACGATCAATACTTGAGAATCAGAATCGTACGACACGAATGAACAAAGTGAAGTTTTCCTAACTCAGTAGCCTCTGTGGGATAAATACACACGTTTCCGTACCGATCCCTCAGACTCTACCGAGTTGTCCGTGAGTTGTTAACCTAAGTAACCTAGTGCTCTGATACCAACTTGTCACGACCCGGATTTCCCACCATCGGGTGTCGTGATGGCGCCTACTATCGGATCTAGGCAAGCCAAATATTTAAAACACCTTTCCTGCTTCTTTCAAACAATATAATAAACAAGACAAAATTTAAGCGGAAGACTTTAAATCTATCGCAACTGAAAACCAAAAGTGCGGAAGTTTAATACACACCACTACCCAAGGTCTGGTGTCACTAGCTCACGGACTACTACAGAATACTACAAACAATGTCTGAAAGGAAATACATCATGTCTGTCTGATACAAGATGAACAAACGAAAAAAAACATGGAAAGGGACTTCAGCATGCGAACGCCAGCTAGGCTACCGCGAGAGTCTGTGGACTGAAGATAGCTCCCAGAAGTCCTACTACTGTGGTCCGAAAGCTGTTCCTGATCTGTGCACAAAAATGCACAGAGTGTAGCATCAGCACAACCGACCCCATGTGCTGGTAAGTGCCTGGCCTAACCCCGGCGAAGTAATGACGAGGCTAAACAGGACCTACCACAATTAACCTGTACAGATATATAGACAAGTGCAAGAAAAAAAAACAATAACAAGATAATACAAAGTAAAGCTAGGAGGGGACATGCTATCGGGGAGTAACAGGTAGAAATGAAATATCGAAAATAAACAAAAGAAACTCCAGTTTCCATGATATATATATATATATATTTACATGATATATATATATATATATATATAGTGGACAGCGTGCCACACGATCCCATAATATCATATATAAGTGGACGGCGTGCCACACGATCCCATAATATCATATATAAGTGGACGGCGTGCCACACGATCCCATAATATAGTATATAAGTGGACGGCGTGCCACACGATCCCATAATATCATATATAAGTGGACGGCGTGCCACACGATCCCATAATATTATATATAAGTGGACGGCGTACCACACGATCCCATAATATCATATATAAGTGGATGGCATGCCACACGATCCCATATTATCATATATAAGTGGACGGCGTGCCACACGATCCCATAATATCATTCGAAACATCTGATTTTGTAAGGAAAGTCCCGTTAGGGAAAATCAACAACATATCACTCTAACCCGGCAAGGGTACAACTAACAGCCCAAAATATCCCGACAAGGGAGAGTATATATATTGGTCTACACATCCCGGCAAGGGAGTAATCACAACACATTCTCTTTTTAAATCCATTCTTCCTCAACTAACACATTCATGTTCGAGCTAACACTCCAAAAGTACACCAATCACAATTTTACCTCAACCGTTCACATTATATGAAACTCATCAAATAAACAAGGAGGTTGTGTCACGTTATTCGAATTAAAAGCAATTAAGACTCACGGTCATGCTAGACTCCATTGCATAGATAACCATCACCATGCCTATACACCGTACTCCACATTAGCAAGTAGCAAATAACATCCTAATCCTATTCCCTCAAGCCAAAGTTAGAACAAACACTTACCTCGAATGCTCCAAACTCAACTCACGCTTCTAGTATAGCTTTACCTCTTGATTCCACCACCAATCCGCTCGAATCTAGTCATAAGTTACTTAATCACATTAATAATTACTAAATGAATCATCCCCAATGCATGAAAATAGATTTTTCAAGGTTTTTCCCAAAAAGGTCAAAAATACCCCCGGACCCACGTGGTCGAAACTCGAGGTTCGGACCAAAACCCGGTTACCCATTCCCCCATGAATCCAAATATATGATTTGTTTTTAAATCGGACCCCAAATTGAGGTCCAACTTCTCAATTTGTAGAAAACCTAGGTTCTACCCAAAACACCCAATTTTCCCCATGAAAATCTTTGATTTGAAGTTGAAATTATGTTAAAAGATGTTAAGGAATAAAGAAATTAAGTTAGAAATCACTTACCAATCGTTTTGGAGAAGAAAAGTTGTTTGGAAAATCGCCTCTTAGATTTTGGGTTTTTGAAAAGTGAAAAATGACTGAGATTTTCCAAACTTGTATACCTTTCTGAGGACCTGGCGCGGACCGCACAAAAATGTGTTGCGGCCACGCCGAGTGGGAGAAAAATTGGGGCTTTTCTGAACCCTTCCAGCGCGGACCGCACTGTTTTGGTGCGCGGCCGCGCTGGTTAACCTGAAACCCTAGCCCTCAGACTCAGCCACTCGGAGCGCACAAAAATGCATCGCGGCCGCGCGGACCGCGCGAAAATGACCGCGGCCGCGCTGGTGTCTGCAACACCTGAACCTGCATTTTCTTAAGTCCAAGACCTCCCGGGCCCCATTCAAAACTCACCCGAGCCCTCGGGGCTCCAAACCAAACATGCACACAACCTTAAAAACATCTTATGGACTTACTCGTGCGATCAAATCGCCAAAATAACATCATATACATAGGATCAAGCCTCAAACACATGATTTTCTTTCTTCAACTTTCATAACTCAAATTCTCCATTTTTAGTCTGAAACACGTCATATGACGTCCATTTTTAGCCAAACTTTACAGATAGTGCTTAACACATATTTAAGACTTGTATCGGGCGTCAGAACCAAAATACGAGCCTGATACCTATATTTCTAACTCCTTTTTATTTCAAATTTTCATATCAAATTTCAGAAAAACAATTTCTTTCAAAAATTCATTTCTCGGGATTGGGACCTCAGAATTTGATTCCGGGCACACGCCCAATTCCCATATTTTTTCTATGGACCCTCCGGGACCGTCGAATCACAGGTCCGAGTCCGTTTACCCAAAATGTTGACCGAAGTCAATATTATGCATATTAATATCGAAATTCATCAAATTTTTCACATAATTCACATATTCTAACATAAAAACTTTCCGGCTACGCGCCCGAACTACGCACACCAATCGAGGCAACTAAAAGCGAGATTTTCAAGGCCTCGAAAGCGCAGAATAAGGAAGAACTACGGTGATGACCCTTCGGGTCGTCACAGATTTGGTGCGCGGCCGCGCTGGTCTACCTGAACTACCGACCCTCAGAACTCCACCACGCGGACCGCACAAAAAAGCATTGCGGCCGCGTGGTTGCCAGCGCGGACCGCGCTGAAATGACCGTGGCCGCGTTGGGCCTGCAACACCTGAACCTGCATTTTTAATTCGAAGACCCTCCCGGGCCCCACTCGAAACTCAACTGAGCCCTCGGGGCTCCAAACCAAACATGCACACCACCTTAAAATATCTTACAGACTTACTCGTGCGATCAAAGTGCCAAGATAACATCATATACATAGGATCAAGCTTCAAAATACATGGTTTTCTTTCAACTTTCATAAAAACTCAAATTCCCCATTTTATGTCTGAAACACGCATATGACGTCCGGTTTTAGCCAAACTTTACAGATAGTGCTTAAAACATATTTAAGACTCGTACCGGGCGTCGGAACGAAAATACGAGCCCGATACCACAGTTTTCTGATCAATTTTCTTCTTCATTTTCCTTAATAAATTTCAGAAAACAATTTCACACAAAAATTCATTTCTCGGGCTTGGGACCTCGGAATTTAATTCCAGGCACACGCCCAAGTACCATATTTTTCTACGGACCCTCCGGGACCGTCGAATCACAGATCCGAGTCCGTTTACCCAAAATGTTGACCGAAGTCAATATTATGCATATTAATATCAAAATTCATCAAATGTCTCACAAAATTCGTATATTTCAACATAAAAGATTTCCGACTTCGCGCCCGGACTGCGCACGCAATATCAAGGTAACTAAAAGCGAGGTTTTCAAGGCCTCGGAAGCACGGAACAAGGAAGAATTACGGTGATGACCCTTTGGGTCGTCACATGCTTTTAGGAGCCTATGGATTATTAAAGGCTCTTGAGGTGGGTCGTAGCATTTTGGTCCAGCCCACAACTTATGCTTGAGTCCACATGAACGCCTTTGTTATACAACTTCAACTATCTTGTTATTGGTCTTAGTATTCAAAGAGATACAATTTCAGATGTCCAAACTTTAAAGATCAAAATTATTAAAATGGATAGTTCAACTGAACTTACATAATTCTAATCATGAACAAAATAAACTTAGTATTATGAAATCATTACATCTGGCTAATTATTCTAATAATTGCAGCTATAACTTCATTGAAAAGCTATACAAGTACTCATGTTAAACCCCAAAATCTGTCTATCAAGTGAAAGAAGAAAGTTATAACTAACATTACAATGTACCATTATTTACATTCAAACTCCAAATAAGCTGCATAAACAGGCTTGTATAACTATGACTCTCACATTTATCATTTCATAATACAATTAAATAAAAGTTGTTCCTAACTGCAGCCTAATAAATATAGATCCTTCACGAGACCATTAGCTTTCAGATTGCGCCTGAATCTCCAACGATGCTCTTGGACGTTATTTCGGCCTCAATGTTTACAGATTTGGCCAATTATGGTCAAGTCTTCAAATTATGGCACTGCGGATAGTAAACAACAAATCATCCTTACTCCCAACTTTAATAGGAAACATCTTACCATATTCAAAGTATGGTAATGGCACTTTACTTGAATTCTATGTATTGATAATCCATGACATCACACAAATCAACAAACAATCATTCAAACTCTGAAGGAGAAGACAAATTCAGACTTCAAACTAGAGCTTGCAGCTATAAAAGTACAATTCATCAAACAACAAGTGAAGAACTATTGCAATTTTTCACGGTAATATAGTATTATAATGACAGTTACATCACTAGAGATTAGAAGTAGTACCTTGACAGCAGTAAAAACAACAAGAAAATAAGATTATGACTTGGAGAAATGCAGCTAAATAGAGTCAGCTTCAGCTTAATCAAACAGTATCAAACAACAAAAATGAAGCCCCACGAAACTTCAAACCCAGAACTTGAAAAGAAATAGCTATCCAATGATGAAGCAAGCTAATGAAAACAATTGGTTTTTTTTTTTGTTGTTTCTGAAATGTCAAAGTTGGTTTTCCAGAAATTTTCTTTACTAAAAATGAAAATGAAGACAATGGACTCTCAAAAATCAATGTAGAATTAGTGAGGAAATGCAAGGAGTAATTCTGACTTCAGGGTGCTTTTTCGTGTGTCTTTTTCTGCAGAGAATTCCTCTCTTATATAGAATATATGAGAGCCTTATTAGAGAATGAGATAAGGTAAAAAAAGAATCTACCCTCCTTCCATAAATTCAGGGGAATGACATCTTTTTGTACCAGAAAATGGACAGCCGTATCTAAATTCAACATCTTATCTCAACAATATCGGGACATATGTCCCTTTTTAGAGTTTCTTTTCATTTGCACTCTTTTAAACTTCTGAAAATTCACCTTTTTCCAAAAATCTGATTTAACTTATTCAAGTTATTGCACCGTAATCCCTTATTTAGCAGTTTCCTGTATCACTACCCTAGATTCCCTAATTTCGATTTCTAATTACCCTCTTAAAGTTTCTGTTATTACTCATTCACACCCTAATTTCTAATTGGCATTCAAACATCAAAAATCAAACAATTAAGGCAAAATCAGAGACAAACAAAATAGAAATAATCTATTAATTAAACCTAACTAAATTATGGAGTTAATTAAAGCCAATTTAATTAGCCTAAACACTTGCAATTAAACTAATGAACATGCAATTAACTCGATCATCAAATTAATTAAACGAACCAATCCAAATTAAGACCTAACAGATAATTTAAAGTAGAAAAAGAAGCAAAGGAATAGGATAAGAGGAGTACTTATTTTGGGCCAAAAATGAGTCGATGATTGAGGCGAATCAACGAACGATGATGGCGACGAAACTTAAGCCGGTCAGTGGTAAGTTGGCCGAAATCTGGCGAGTTTCAAAATGAACCAAACTAACATAAATCTATTTATCGTGTCAAGAGCAATCGACTCACTTGAGTTTGAGCCAAAACAAACGAATTCGTTGAAGAAATTAGAAGATGAGCAAAACCTGGGTTTTTTGAGATTTCAGATATACAAATTGGAGAAACCTAGAAGGATTTGAGGGGAATGGCTATGGAATTTGAAGAAAGGGGAGGACGGTGATTATCTGGTTCAAGGACGGGCTCATTTGGTGGTGGTTTAGGGTGGCGCCGCCGGAAGTGGTTCTTTGGGCGGCTCGGGTTTTTAGGAGAAAAGTGATAAGAGGAAGAGTGTGGAAATGAGAGTAGTTCTGAGAGTTTGGGGGTGGGGGGAAGGGGTTTCGGACAATTATAAAGGTTTGAAGTGATGAGTTGTGGACCGTCTGATCTTGATCAACGAACGGTCGCGATTGAACATGACAAAAACGCCGCCGTTTTGCTTAGAGGGGTGCTGGACCGGATTTTTGGGTAGTAGGAATTGGGCTGGGGCAGCTTTTCGTTTAAGGCAACTGGGCTGGCCCAAACCGCCCCCTTTTCCTTTTCTTTGTTTTCCTTATTCTTCTTTCTTTTATTTTATTTTAAATCCTAAATTACTTAACTAAAAACCTAAATTAGGTCCTAAATCAAAATCTAATTTGTGAACCATATCCTAATTAACTATTTCTAACATTTGAACCATTAATTTAGCTTAAAAAATAATGAAAGAAAATTACTCGTTTTAAACTAAAAACTACAAATGTAAAAGTGACCAATATTTTTGTGATTTTTGTTTAATAATGTAATTAACTCATGTAATTAAATTCTAAATGCAATTAAAACCTAACATGCTATGTAATGAAGATTTGAATATTTTTTGGTATTTTTTTATAATTTTAAAATATTAAATATACAACTAATGCAAACAACAATTGGCAATAAATTCCTAAAAATTCTATAAAAATTAAAATAATTAAAACAAATCTATTTTTGTGAATTTGTAGGAGTATTTTTCGTCGGGCAAAAATCACGTGCTCACAGCTGCCCTTCTTTGCTCTGAAACAAGAAGGATTTTCGGACAAAGATAAAATGAGCAATTACGAGCAATTTTTGCCCATTTGGATACTCCATAGGAAGCAGTTTGAAAAATAATTGACCGAACATTGCTTCAGAGGTTGCCTACTTATCCTTGGCTATAGAGGAATCAAGTCAGTGTAGTTTTGGAAATTTTGGTAGCTGGAACTACCGAGAAGCTGTGATTTCAATGTTGTTGCTGCTGTTTACTGCTTGCTGAGCTCATTATTACACCAAAGTCAAAAATGAAAAAGACTAACTAAGCTTATCAGCAACGAGTTACAAGATTCCTATCTATGAGTCTTTTGAAGCTTGATCTTGAGTATTGGTTGGTTCTTCACACAGACTCGGATATGAACCTTGATGCTTGCTAGTTACAGGTTCTAGTTCATTCTTCTTCAACTTTTCGGATCAATACGGGACATGCAAAGCTTGTGACTTCAGTCATGTCTTATCGGTCTACATCTTTTCTCCGCTTCTGCACTTTGGATTCACTTTTTTTCTTTCTTTATTTTGGATTGAGATGTCTTCTTTTGATCATATCGAATCATGTGCTCGAGGTAAAAACCTGCTCTGACACCAAAACAAACGAACGAATGAAATTTTTCTGTCCTAGTTTTCACTAGGAAAATTTCATGAGTTATTTGTAACAAAACTCTATACTATTTTATTATTGAAAGCAATAAAATGTTGGGATTAGTGTACCCTGAGAAAATGGAGATTAGAGAGTGGGGACCCTATGTCCAAAATGAAAGAAAATAGGGAGTAGAGACCCTATGTTGGAAAAGTGACTAGGGAGTAGAGACCTTATGTCTAAAACAAAATCAATTAGGGAGTGGAGACCCTATATTAGAAAAGAGGCTAGGGAGTGGAGACCCTATATCTATATTAAAATCAACTAGGGAGTGGAAACCATATGTTGGAAAAGCGACTAGGGAGGGGAGACCCTATGTCTAAAAATAAAATCAACTAGGGGGTGGAGACCTATGTTGGAAAAGAGACTAGGGAGTAGAGACCCTATGTCTAAAATAAAATCAACTAGGGAGTGAAGATCCTACGTTGGAAAAGCAACTTTGGAGTGGAGACCCTATGTCTAAGATAACTTCAACTAGGGAGTGGAGACCCTATGTCTAAAATAAACATCAACTAGGGAGCGAAGACCCTATGTCTAAAATAAAATCAACTAGAGAGTGGAGACTCTATGTTGGAAAAGAGACTAGGGAGTGGAGACCCTATGTCTAAAAATCATCAACTAGAGAGTGGAGACTCTATGTTGGAAAAGAGACTAGGGAGTGGAGACTCTATGTCTTGAAACATCAACTAGGGAGTGAAGACCCTATGTTGGGAAAAGCGACTAGGGAGTGGAGACCCTATGTCTAAAAATCATCAACTAGGGAGTGGAGGCCCTATGTTGGAAAAGAGACTGGGGAGTGATGACTCTATGTCTAAAAAAATTTAACTATGGAGTGGAGACCCTATGTTGGAAAAACATAGCTAGGGAATGGAGACCCTATGCTACCATGAATTTGAACTTTCTTTCTTTTCTTTCTTTTTTTTCATCATCTTTTCTTTTTTTATTTTATTTTAGAGAATGAGTAAATGAGGGAAAGAATTTTGGAGGAGACTTCCCTTTTTGGAGTGGTTGCTGCAAAGCTGTTTCTAGCCTTTGCGCAATTTCTTGTTGGTCGCACCTGCTTCTTGCAAGGCTGCTTTTGGATTGCACCTGTTTCCTGTTTTCAAACAAAGAATAATTTGTTAGTTTGAAACGGTGGTTGGTTTTGTGTCCTTGAATGTTTCAGTCACTTGATCTCGGTCCTTTCAACTGCAACCAGTTGTTTCCTGAATACCAATTGCATTTCTAACCTTGGAGAACCTCTGGCTTTTCCAAACTTTTCCATGACGGTCAGTCACACGGGACTTAACCTTTTCAACTTTATTTTGCCTTTGTGGTCATTTGACTTTGCATTTCCTTTTTAAACAGTTTTTAATTTTGAAGTATCGGTCACCATGGTTAGTCGGAGTCGACTTGATGCCATTGCCATGGCTGGGTGCTTTTTTTGCATATTAGCTCGTATCAAGAAATATTCCTGTAAATCAATCTTGTCATCCTTTCTTTGTCTTAGTTTCGGAACAGAGTTAGACAGAAAGGGATTCAAAGAAAAGCAAACAATAAAATGGACAAATGAATTTAGACGAGAGGTATCCCTTTCGGGGACAAGAAAGAAGGACTTATCTGGAGTGCATGCCAACTTCAATGAACATGACATGCCTCTTGGACTGTAAACCGTCCAACTCTCAAAAATTCAACACAACCTTGCCTTGAAACCTAGAAACCTTGCCTAGGACTGTGTCAATGCAAGTGACTATGAGGATCCTTTTTCGATCAGTGGTGCCCTTTGCGGGTTTTTACCAGCTGACCTCTCTCGTTTCACTTCTCACCATCGTCTTATAGTGGTCTTTGCGAGTTTTCACTAACAAGACTCTCTCATTTTCAATATCTCTGCTTACCATCGCCTTACGGTGACCGCGAGGGTTTTCACCGATAAGACTCTCTCATTTTATTTCTATCATTTTGTTGTATCATATCCAAGTAACTATATCCTCTAATTTGAACCTCTTTACCGATTGATCGGAAGGACTGAACAGGATTTGGGGTAAAAGGATTTGGATATAATTACAACTTTGGTACATTTCAGGCAAAACCATCGCCGAAACATTACAACATTTGCCCCAATTTCACTTTGGGGGAATTTGGATTTTTATTTTGGTGTGATTGAACCCTAGAGAGAGGCTGCCTACATATCCTTTCGGAATCAAGTCGAACGTAGTTCAAGAAACTTTGTTTTTTATTTTCTTTTGTTTTTATCTTTATTTTTTTCATTCATTTTTCATCATTTTCTTTTTTTTCTTTTTTTTAATTTTTATAATAACTTCCAGGCTTCAAAGAGGATAATCAAAGAAAAAGGGAACCGGCTCAAAGGGTTTTCAAGGGTTGGTAGTGTTTGTATAGCGGAAATGAAAGCCTTCGTCATCCCAATCAGAGAGCATTAAATCTGCGTAAAAGGGTCAAACATAATACCTTTTGACCGCACCTGCATTGAGAGATGCTTTGGGATCATTTCCTTTAATGTCTCCCAAGTACAATGCTCCTTTTTGGCAACACTCTTCTTATAATGTATGGACCTTTCCAATTCGGAGCAAATTTTCCTTTGGCTTCTTCATGATGCAGGAGAATACGCCTCAGAACGAGTTGCCCCACTTCAAACTTTTTGGGCCACACTTTCTTGTTGTAGGCACAGGCCATTCTTTTTTGATACAATTGCCCGTGGCAAACTGTGGCCATTCGCTTTTCATCAATCATGGTCAACTGTTCCAAACGGGTTTTGACCCATTCCTTATCCTTGATCTCAACTTCAACAATAATCCGAATAGAGGGTATCTCAACTTCTGCAGGTATTATGGCTTCAGTGCCATAAAACAATAAGTAAGGCATGGCCCCATGAGGTGCGCACGGTTGTGCGATATCCCAATAATGCAAAAGTCAGCTTTTCATGCCATTGTCTAGAACTTTGAATCATTTTCCTGAGGATCTTATTGATGTTCTTGTTTGCAGCTTCAATAATGCCATTAGCTTTGGGCCGATAAGGGGTAGAGTTACGATGTTTAATTTTGAATTGCTCGCATACCTCCCTCATCAAGTGGTTGTTCAGATTTGCAGCGTTGTCTGTAATAATAGTTTTAGGAATACCAACACGACAAATAATGTTGGAATGCATGAAGTCCACCACTGCTTTCTCAGTGACGGCTTTGAAAGTGACTGCTTCACCCCACATTAATGCTGTATTGTGGTCCGGGCCCGGGCCAAATGGGCCTGGGCTTGAGGCGGGCCGGGCTGAGGCGGTCTCGGGCCAAACGGTCCCAATGTATGGAACCGGCCCACGGCGGTCCTAAGCCCACATGGTCCCGGGCTAAATGGGCCGGGCCCATGGGCCTAACAGGTTTTTTTCGTTTTGGGCTATTTTTTTTATTTTTTTTATCTAAGGCATTTTCTTGTAAACTATATATGTATATACTAGTATAAATTGCTTATATATAGCTATATAAAAATATATAGTATATATAGTATGTATATATAAGGGTGTATTATGTGTATATATAATTATATATTGCCTTATATATATGTATGTATGTATATATATATATATATATATATATATATATAGTTTATTGCCTTATATATATATGTATATATATATATATACATACACACACACACATATATATAGGCTATTTTTTTTTTAGTTTTTTTTATCTAAGGCACTTTCTTGTAAACTATATATGTATATACTAGTATAAATTGCTTATATATAGCTATATAAATATATATAGTATATATAGTATGTATATATAAGGGTGTATTATGTGTATATATAATTATATATTGCCTTATGTAATTCCTAGATGGTATCAGAGCCTAGGAATTTTCATGATAAATATGTAATAGATATGAAATTTTCAACATAGATATGAAGCTTTTGGAATGGATCTGGGAGAAACAAGTACTAAAAGTACTAGACTTGAAGAGGTAGATATACCTCAAAACCTTGATTTATTAAATAAATGGACTATTCCTAAAGTTTCTATAAAAGCCATTTATGATTATGGTTGGTTTGATAAACTTTCTTCTAAACAATTGATAAAAACGACTGAACGGTCTTTGGCATTAAATTCGTCTGAACAGACTATTCGTTTGTTAAACAAACACGATATAGATTTATATAAACATCATTATCATTATCTGCATATTGGTATGGTTCAAATTGCGTTTAAACCGTTAACCCTTAAAGGATTACCAGAGACCTTTTTAGCAGCTCTTAGAGATGCTAGAAATCTGAACTTCAGACAGTCTCTGATGGGTTCGATTGAATCTACTGTGGCCTATAGTCCAGTATATTTTAAAACTCAACCCAATCTGCAACTATCTCTTTCTGATGTTAATATTCTTGATGCCTTGACTTTAAGTGTGAAAACACATGGTTATAATTGTATGCCTCGTTCTGAACTTATATGTCTGTCTTATAGGATTTATTTTAAATTATTATCTACTTTGAATCCTAGATGTAAGTTATATGATACATCAGATCATACCATACTGGTAGAAACCAACTTTGCAAGGTCCAAGGTCACCACTAGGAGACCTATTAGGTGGGAAGAAATTAATTTTCCAACTACTTGGACTTTAAATTCGGTTATATCCCCAAGTCAGATGACTAACGACTTGTCGAATACTGAATTTTCGCATGTTACTCAAAATCCGGATGGTAGGATTTCTATTCAATTTGATGATAAGTCTACTATTTATAATAGACATTCGTTTTCTAATCATAGACTTCGACCTGCTATTCAACATATTTCTCCTGTTGAACCAGTCTACGGTCCAGCTCGCAATCGTGCAGCCTCTTTACACACTATTACTAGTAAAGTTAGTAATAAGCCTGTCGAAAGGGTTAAAGTTAACCCTCAAACAAATATTGTTCAGGACAATGACAATATTTCAGATAAGGATATTCCTTCTGTATCCGAGATGGATTTCGACCCCAATAGTACTTAATGATTCCACACCAAATTGATTTTAGCCCCGGTTCTCGGGCACGAAAATATATTCAAAAGGAATTTTTTAGTGATAAATGGAGCCAGTTTAAAACGTGGTTTTTTGATGCTTATAGCAAAGATGATTTGAATAGTATTTCTCAAGAATTTTATGAAACTTGTGCTTTGCATAATCAAATTATGTATTTTGTTCCTTGGTTTATAACAACTTATTTGCCTCTTTTTATAAAGGTACTAGAAAGATCTTATAAAGATGGGAGTGGTAATATTACTAAAGCCATTTATCCTCCTCAGGCCCCCTTTAATTTACCTAATAATACTGGTATTACATTCACTGCCTTTCAAAAATTTATTGATGATAACGTTGCAGCTATTAGTATCGCAGAAATTAATAAATTGATTTCTCAAAACAATTATTTGTGTTTATATGTAAAGATTTTAGGAGAACATATCGGTTCTCTTGATAAAAAACTTGATGATTTGACTATTTTAATAAAAGAAATGAGTACTAAGAAAGGACCAACTGATATTGCCTCCACTTCAGGTAGTAAAACAGTTGATCAAGCTATTTTTACTCATATTCAAAGACCTCCTGAGATTCATGATTTTAAATTTAAATCTCTTGATGACTTAGCACAACTCCTCGATAAAAAGCTTTCTGGTTTGAATGTTAGACCAATTGATTTATCTAAAATTTTGCTGATAGAATTGAGACTGTTTCTGATTATAAAACTGAGACATGGTCAGAGTTTAATAAACTCAAAGGTATAGTTAAACCCAATAGTAGGTATGCTGACAAACCAAGGATGCAAACTTATTATTATTATCCCCGTCCTACTCCTCAAGATGTGTTGATTGAGGAACGCGATTGGAATCAGACTAATACGTCTTATAGCGGTTCCGAAATTTATGAATGGAATCTTGATGGTTTAACTGATAGACAATTAACCATTCTCGTACATAGAATGCTTATGTATTCGACTATCTGCAAAAGTGTTAAAAATACGGATAGAACTATTTGCAAAATGATTATTGCAGGCTTTACTGGCCAACTTCGTGGCTGGTGGGATAATTATTTATCTGTTGAAGAAAAGGCTTTCGTTATTAATGCTACAACCGTAGACGAAGGTGTTGATAATATAAGCATGGCTCTAGTTAAGGGTAGAGAAGATGCAGTGTATACCCTTATCCTTACAATTTTAGAGCATTTCAATGGTAGATTTACCTCAAATCATGAGACCATCAGAACCTTACTTAATGGGCTTAGATGTAAGACCCTTAGTGAATTTAGATGGTATAAAGATACTTTTATGAGTAGGGTTATGGAACTACCCGAGAATAAATATGAGCATTGGAAAGCTAAGTTTATAGACGACCTCCCTTCCTTATTTGCTGAAAGGGTAAGGAAAGTATTATGGGGTAGTTACGGTGAAATTCAGTAAGGTAATTATACCTATGGTAAACTTATAGGAGTGTGTACACAAGAAGGATTAAACTTGTGTAATGAGCTAAAGCTTTCTAGACAGCTTAAGATTGATAAGCTTAAAGAGAAATCCCAATTAGGTGACTTTTGTACCTAGTTCGGTTTACCTGGAACATCTACTCAAAATAGGAAGAAGAAGAAAAACAGATATCATAGGTATCCTAACCCGGATAGCCTGTATAAGAAAAAGAGGTCTAGATATAGGTCTAAGGAAGAGCGTGATACTAGAAAAGCGCATCGGAAATCTACTTGATTTACGAAAAATAGATCAAAGAGAGATCTCGCTGATATTAAGTGTTATAAGTGTGGAATGTTTGGTCATATTTCTCCAAATTGCAAGCTTCAAAAGCTGAAAACCTTAGAACTCGATGATGAGTTACGTGATAAGGTTTATGGCTTGTTATACACTTCAGGATCAGAATCTGACTATTACTCTGAAACTGAATCTGAAGATGAAGTTGATTTAATTGATTTATGTGATAGTGATAAAAATGTTGATACTTCTTGCACTGCTTGCAAAGGTGATATTTGTACTTGTGATGATGACGAATTTTATAAATTGCAATCACAATTTCATGATTTAAATATGAAAACTATTACATCTGAAAATGTAATAGAACTTTTAAAGGAAGTTACCGATGAAAAACTTCGTGAAAAAATTATTAATCTAGCTGCAAGTTCTAGTTCTAGTAGTTCAATACCTTTTGAAAAATATAAGAACGAATTTGAACATTTTGTGCCTTATTCTTTGTCTGAAATTAATAAACGACTTCATAAGTCCAGTACACCTAGCAGAGATGCTTTTTTGATGATTTGAAAATCGAAATTGAGAATTTGAAAAAAGATATTAAGTCTCTTAAACAAAATCAAATGATTTGTGATTACCGGATTACTCAAATTGAGAAAAATAATTCTTTAACTGATTTTCCAACTGATTTTTCGGCTAAAGGAATTTCTGAATCGTCAAATGAAAAGGGAAAAGAAATTTCTGATCAGATTGATTCGATTAATGAAAATTCTGATATGTTTTTAGGAATGATGCAGGTTGTTACGGCTCATAAGTGGTACATTAAATGTACTATCTTGATTGATAATACTTTCTCTCTAACTGATGTAGCAATGATTGATAGTGGAGCAGATGTAAGTTGTATTCAAGAGGGTCTTGTTCCTACTAAATATTTTCAAAAGACCACTCATTTGGTCAAATCTGCTTCTGGTCATACTTTAGATATAGAGTATAAATTACCAAATACTCGTATTTGCCAAAATAGAGTTTGTATTCCTCATTTATTCTTTTTGGTATAAAACCAGTTATACCCTCCGATTATACTCGGAACCCATTTTATTAATGCTATTTACCCTTTTAATAACATAGATGCACATGTTTTTTCTGCTACTTATTAAGATAGAGGGATAAGTTATTCTTTTGTTATAGATCCCGTAACTAGAGATATTAACGCCTTGATTAATATGAAACAAAGGTATGTTAATTCATTACAATCAGAAATATTAAGCATGAATATATTCGATACTTTACAATCTGCTAAGGTTCAGCAAAAGATTAAATTGATTGCTGAACAGATGGCTGTTGATGTCTGCACCGATCACCCTAGTGCCTTTTGGAATCGAAAAAGGCATATTGTAACTTTTCCTTATGAAGAAAACTTCTCCGAAGATGATATCCCTACTAAGTCTCGACCTTGCCAGATGAATGCTGAATTAGTCGAATTCTGCAAAAACGAGATTGACAGCTTGTTACAAAAGGGTTTGATAAAACCCTCAAAATCTCCTTGGTCATGTTCTGCCTTTTATGTTAATAATGCTGCAGAAAAGGAACGTGGTATTCCTAGATTAGTTATAAATTATAAACCATTGAATAAACATCTAAAATGGATTAGATATCCTATCCCCAATAAAAGGGACTTGCTATCTAGATTATATGACGCCAATATATTTTCAAAATTCGATTTAAAATCTGGATATTGGCAAATTCAAATTTTTAAGGAGCATACTTATAGAACTGCTTTTAATGTTCCATTTGGGCAATATGAATGGAATGTCATGCCATTTGGTTTAAAAAATGCCCCTTCTGAATTTCAGAAAATTATGAATGATATTTTTAACCCTTATCTAGATTTTATCATCGTTTATATTGACGACATATTAGTATTTTCTAAAACATTAGAGATGCATATTAAGCATCTTGATATTTTTAAGAAAATTGTAATACAAAACGGTTTAGTAATTTCTAAACCAAAAATGAGTCTATTCCAAACAAATGTTCGATTTTTAGGTCATAATATTTGCCAAGGAAAAATTACCCCGATACAAAGATCGATTGATTTTGCCTCAAAATTTCCTGATGTTATTACTGACAGGACTCAATTACAAAGATTTTTGGGAAGTTTGAATTATATATCTCCTTTCTACAAAAGTTTATCTCGTGATCTAGCCCCTCTATACGACAGGCTGAAAAAGGATCATAAGAAGCCTTGGACTGACCAGCATACTACGTTAGTCAAAAATATTAAATAGCGTGTTAAGTCTTTACCTTGCTTAACTCTTGCTAATCCTACATGGCAAAAAATTATTGAGACTGATGCGTCCAACATTGGCTATGGTGGGATTTTAAAACAAGTGAATCCCAACAATAAGAGTGAATACCTGATAAGATTTCACTCTGGTAAATGGACCGAAGCCCAGAAGAAATATGCTACTGTGGCTCATGAAATGTTGACTATTGTTAAATGTGTTTTAAAATTTCAAGACGATTTATATAATCAAAAGTTTTTAATAAAACTGATGCTCAATCTGTTAATATATGTTTGACAAAGATTTCAAACATGATGCATCTAAATTAATATTTGCTAGATGGCAAGCTCAACTGACGCCTTTTGATTTTGAAATTCAATACAAAAAAGGAATTGATAATTCCCTTCCGTATTTCTTATCCCGAGAATACCTTGATTAATTATGAATTTCTATACAAATTTTTTAGAGGAAGAATTGTTAATTACTATCCTGAAAATGGTTAAATTAAATTGAGATCTACAAAGTCTCACAATTGATTTGATAATTGAAGATATCGTTGATAACCTGATTGAAAATCATAATCATGATGAAATTGTTAGGAATTCATACCTATACTAAAATTATTAGGGATGATATGCTGTATTATTACTTCTAAATTGACTTGTTATTTGTGCAGAATGGACCCTTCATGGGTCACCAGAGGCAGAGGTAGGGGAAGATCTTCCCCTAGTGGATCATATTCTCAAGGATCGTCATACGGATCCTCATCAAATTCTCCAGTGATACAAGTAGGAAAAAGGAGTTTAATAAACTCAAAGATTTTTCAAAAAGGAGATTCTTCATCAGGTCCGTCTATACATCTGGATGATATTCCAGAAGATGATCCATTATATGGTCATCTACAGGCATATTTGGCTTCCAAAAAGCAAAGTAATACATTTGCTTCAATCGCTAGAGAAGAAGACAACGATGATATTAAGTCTTACGAAAAATTACCAAAGAAAGAAATAATATTTATCCTAGAAAACTCTGAGATTCAGCGAAAAGATAAACCATGGAAGATATTCCAGAGATATCTGATTAATGGATTATACTACTCGGGTGAATCATATAAAACCCCCACTTATTATGAGACTATTCTAATCAGTATAGGTAGTGCAGAATTCCAGCACTTTTCGGGTTATAACACAAATGAGAACATTTATAACTTCTCAAAAATCATTATCAAACAGATTATATCTATTGAAGAATGGGGGATTTCAACAATGAAAGAAAGGCAGATAAGCCTTAATAAATCACCCATGAATTTTACTTATTGGGATTATATCCAAGCATTTGATAGAGTGCTTTATTATAACAATGAGAGGCATAAACATACTTGGTTTATTAAAGTATATGCAAAAATATTTACAGGACCTATCCCCAACTGGTTCTTAAATTGGTGGTCATACCACGGTCCCACAACGAAAATCCTGCCTGAGACATTCCTTAAGTTATACAAAGAATGGGCAAAAATTTCACCATTCTTAACCGAGTTATATCACGCAGATCATATCTGTTGCCTAGAAAAAATTGATCAAATTTGTTTCTTTATTGAATTCTCTATCCCATGGATTCATAAATGGACTCCTGAATTAGGTTTTACGGAGGAACAAATCCCTTGCTTATACAGAGTATTTTACAACAATTTTTGGGACAAATTGATGAAGAATGATCCCAAAACAAAAATATTATATGTACAAGAATTATTGGATTCTATTAAAACACAAATCCAAGTATACTCGTCCACTCCACAGAAGAAAATATTTGATGACAGCTCTGTCAAACATATTGCTCGAAGAATCTCTGTTCAAGACGGAGATAAAACCGAATTAGTAAATAAATATCTTGAAGTAGTAAAAAGAAATTTACTTCAAACTTTGAATCAATGTGAAAGATCAGACGCATCAATGCATAGTGAAACAAGTGGCGATGATATCGCAGAAGAAGATTCACAGCCGATGCAGCCAAAAATAATATTATCTGACAAAGAGAGAGAAAAGGTGGAAAATTTCCTCCAACAAATGAACGATTTAGACAAAAGAAGACTTTGACTAAAGCCGCCGAAGACCCCACACAACAGTAGATACACTGTTCCCAACAGTAGAAACACTGTATAAGGGACCCAGATACGCTATTCCCAACAGTAGAAAAACTGTATAGGGACCCAGATGTGGGACCCAATCTACTATTTAAAGATTCTTTATGTTTTTTTTCCTTCTTTAAATAGAGGACCTCTTCATTTGAAGAGGCAGGTCGTGAGAACCCCCTCTCTCTCTAATCTCTCTCTCTAAACTCTCTCCTTCTTGTAAAGCTTTTAGCTTATTAGTTTTGTAAATCAGTTGAAGATTAATAAAAGTTTTGAAGTTCAGTTCATGTTCAGGGCCTTGCTTCTCGGCCTTAAAGGTATTTATTTTATTTTAGTATATAGTATTTTTTATACTTAGTTTCTCTCCCCAGCCGTGATTATGTCCGGCTAAACGGATTCATATCTATGTTGAAAAACTAATTTCTCTTGCATATTAACCATGAAGAATCCACACTCTTTCAAAATATAAAGGAATTTTAATATAGTTTCTTGGCTTGGTTCCAAGATTGTGGTACAGTCGACTCTGGTACTACACTTATTGGCTTTGCCTTAATGGCTACGTCTAGCCAGTTGTGACATTAAAGCCCGCTGAAGTTGTCAAAAGGGCTATCTCTTTCACAGTTAGAACTGCTAGACACATGAGCTCAATAAGAGTATGTATCGGACCTAGACAGGCCCCTTGCTTGGGTAAAAGGATAGACCCTTCCATACAGTCATTAAAACTATAATAAAATTCCCGTATATTTCGAATTTTTACTGGTCGCGCGGACTACCGCCAACCTTCAAAGGTACTGAAACAACTAGATCTGGATGGTCGTGCGGACTACCTGCATCATTCCTAAAAACATATCAGAATTTTCATTAATCGAATCAATCTAATCCGGTGATCACAAATCATTTGATTTTGTTTAAGAGACTTAATATCTTTTTTCAAATTCTCAATTTCGATTTTCAAATCATCAAAAGAAGCATCTCTGCTAGGTGTACTGGACTTATGAAATCGTTTATTAATTTCAGACAAAGAATAAGGCGCAAAATGTTCAAATTCGTTCTTATATTTTTCAAAAGGTTTTGAACTACTACAACTAGAACTTGCAGCTAGATTAATAATTTTTTCACGACGTTTTTCATCGGTAACTTCCTTTAAAAGTTCTATTACATTTTCAGATGTAATAGTTTTCATATTTAAATCATGAAATTGTGATTGCAATTTATAAAATTCGTCATCATCACAAGTACAAATATCACCTTTGCAAGCAGTGCAAGAAGTATCAACATTTTTATCACTATCAGATAAATCAATTAAATCAACTTCATCTTCAGATTCAGTTTTCAGAGTAATAGTCAGATTCTGATCCTGAAGTGTATAACAAGCCATAAACCTTATCGCGTAACTCATCATCGAGTTCTAAGGTTTTCAGCTTTTGAAGCTTGCAATTTGGAGAAATATGACCAAACTTTCCACACTTATAACACTTAATATCAGCGAGATCTCTCTTTGATCTATTCTTCGTAAATCGAGTAGATTTCCCGATGCGCTTTTCTAGTATCACGCTCTTCCTTAGACCTATATCTAGACCTCTTTTTCTTATACGGGCTATCCGGGTTAGGATACCTATGATATCTGTTTTTCTTCTTCTTCCTACTTTGAGTAGAGGTTCCAGGTAAACCGAACTGGGTACAAAAGTCACCTAATTGGGATTTCTCTTTAAGCTTATCAATCTTAAGCTATCTAGAAAGATTTAGCTCATTACACAAGTTTAATCCTTCTTGTGTACACACTCCTATAAATTTACCATAGGTATAATTACCATACTGAATTTCACCGTAACTACCCCTTAATACTTTCCTTACCCTTTTAGCAAATAAGGAAGGGAGGCCGTCTATAAACATAGCTTTCCAATGCTCATATTTATTCTCGGGTAGTTCCATAACCCTACTCATAAAAGTATCTTTATACCATCTAAATTCACTAAGGGTCTTACATCTAAGCCCATAGGCAATATAAATGGAATGTCATGCCATTTTGTTTAAAAAATGCCCCTTCTGAATTTCAGAAAATTATGAATGATATTTTTAACCCTTATCTAGATTTTATCATTGTTTATATTGACGACATATTAGTATTTTCTAAAACATTAGAGATGCATATTAAGCATCTTGATATTTTGAAGAAAATTGTAATAAAAAACAGTTTAATAATTTCTAAACCAAAAATGAGTCTATTCCAAACAAATGTTCGATTTTTAGGTCATAATATTTGCCAAGGAAAAATTACCCCGATACAAAGATCGATTGATTTTGCCTCAAAATTTCCTGATGTTATTACTGACAGGACTCAATTACAAAGATTTTTGGGAAGTTTGAATTATATATCTCCTTTCTACAAAAGTTAATATCGTGATCTAGCCCTCTATACGGCAGGCTGAAAAAGGATCATATGAAGCCTTGGACTGACCAGCATACTACGTTAGTCAAAAATATTAAACAGCGTGTTAAGTCTTTACCTTGCTTAACTCTTGCTAATCCTACATGGCAAAAAATTATTGAGACTGATGCGTCCAACATTGGCTAAGGTGGGATTTTAAAATAAGTGAATCCCAACAATAAGAGTGAATACCTGATAAGATTTCACTCTGGTAAATGGACTGAAGCCCAGAAGAAATATGCTACTGTGGCTCATGAAATGTTGACTATTGTTAAATGTGTTTTAAAATTTCACGACGATTTATATAATCAAAAGTTTTTAATAAAACCTGATGCTCAATCTGTTAAATATATGTTTGACAAAGTTTTCAAACATGATGCATCTAAATTAATATTTGCTAGATGGCAAGCTCAACTGGCGCCTTTCTACTGTTGGGAACAGTGTATCTACTGTTGTGTGGGGTCTTCGGCGGCTTTAGTCAAAGTTTTCTTTTGTCTAAATCGTTCATTTGTTGGAGGAAATTTTCCACCTTTTCTCTCTCTTTGTCAGATAATATTATTTCTGGCTGCATCGGCTGTGAATCTTCTTCTGCGATATCATCGGTACTTGTTTCACTGTGCATTGATATGTCTGATCTTTCACAGTGATTCAAAGTTTGAAGTAAATTTCTTTTTACTTCTTCCAGATATTTATTTACTAATTCGGTTTTATCTCCGTCTTGAACAGAGATTCTTTGAGCAATATGTTTGACAGAGCTGTCATCAAATATTTTCTTCTGTGGAGTGGACGAGTATACTTGGATTTGTGTTTTAATAGATTGCAATAATTCTTGTCCATATAACATTTTTGTTTTGGGATCATTCTTCATCAATTTGTCCCAATAATTATTGTAAAATACCCTGTATAAGCAAGGGATTTGTTCCTCCGTAAAACCTAATTCAGGAGTCCATTTATGAATCCATGGGATAGAGAGTTCAATAAAGAAACAAATTTGATCAATTTTTTCTAGGCAACAGATATGATCTGCGTGATATAACTCGGTTAAGAATGGTGAAATTTTTGCCCATTCTTTGTATAACTTAAGGAATGGCTCAGGCAGGATTTTCGTTGTGGGACCGTGGTATGACCACCAATTTAAGAACCAGTTGGGGATAGGTCCTGTAAATATTTTTGCACATACTTTAATAAACCAAGTATGTTTATGCCTCTCATTGTTATAATAAAGCACTCTATCAAATGCTTGGATATAATCCCAATAAGTAAAATTCATGGGTGATTTATTAAGGCTTATCTGCCTTTCTTTCATTGTTGAAATCCCCCATTCTTCAACAGATATAATCTGTTTGATAATGATTTTTGAGAAGTTATAAACGTTCTCATTTGTGTTATAACCCGAAAAGTGCTGGAATTCTGCACTACCTGTACTTATTAGAATAGTCTCATAATAAGTGCGGGTTTTATATGATTCACCCGGGTAGTGTAATCCATTAATCAGATATCTCTGGAATATCTTCCATGGTTCATCTTTTCGCTGAATCTCAGAGTTTTCTAGGAGAAATATTATTTCTTTCTTTGGTAATTTTTCGTAAGACTTAATATCATCGTTGTCTTCTTCTCTAGCGATTGAAGCAAATGTATTACTTTGCTTTTTGGAAGCCAAATATGCCTGTAGATGACCATATAATGGATCATCTTCTGGAATATCATCCAGATGTATAGACGGACCTGATGAAGAATCTCCTTTATGAAAAATCTTTGAGTTTATTAAACTCCTTTTTCCTGCTTGTATCACTGGAGAATTTGATGAGGATCCGTATGACGATCCTTGAGAATATGATCTACTAGGGGAAGATCTTCCCCTACCTCTGCCTCTGGTGGCCCATGAAGGGTCCATTCTGCACAAATAACAAGTCAATTTAGAAGTAATAATCCAGCATATCATCCCTAATAATTTTAGTATAGGTATGAATTCCTAACAATTTCATCATGATTATGATTTTCAATCAGGTTATCAACGATATCTTCAATTATCAAATCAATTATGAGACTTTGTAGATCTCGATTTAGTCTAACCACTTTCAGGATAGTAATTAACAATTCTTCCGCTAAAAAAGTTGTATAGAAATTCATAATTAATCAAGGTATTCTCGGGATAAGAAATCCGGAAGGGAATTATCAATTCCTTTTTTGTATTGAATTTCAAAATCAAAAGGCGCCAGTTGAGCTTGCCATCTAGCAAATATTAATTTAGATGCATCATGTTTGAAATCTTTGTCAAACATATATTAACATATTGAGCATCAGTTTTTATTAAAAACTTTTGATTTTATAAATCGTTTTGAAATTTTAAAACACATTTAACAATAGTCAACATTTCATGAGCCACAGTAGCATATTTATTCTGGGCTTCGATCCATTTATGTCGCGACCCAAATCCCGGTCGTGATGGCGCCCAGCACACTACTAGGCAAGCCCGACCATTATTCAACACTTAACCCAATTTATCAAAAATAGCGGAAAGAAATATCAATTAAGCAAGATTAAAGTACTGAAGATTTTAACAAAATACACAATATAATCTCACTAGGACCCGGTGTCACGAATCTGAGCCTCTAGAATACAGAATATCATCCTAATACACGGTATATCCAAAGTCCGATAATGCGGAAATAAAGAGATAGGATAGGAGGGAGAAGATCAATGGCTGCGAACGCCGTGCAGCTACCTCGATACTCCCAGAGGCTGGATCTGCTGATCAACTGGATCTACTGAGCCTGAGACTGCCCTGGATCTGCACACAAGGTGCAGGGAGTAAAGTGAGTACTCCGACCCAGTGAGTAATAAAAGTAACTACAGTCCGAAGATAAGAAAATCCAGTAAATACACAAAGTAAGCTACAATCCGAATATACAGCAACATATGGAACTGAGCAGCTAAACACCAGTATAAATACAAATACATGAATGCAATGCAATGCATATGATGGTACATTCCAGTACCCACTGCGGCGTGCAGCCCGAGCCATCCATATTTATTTATCGTCGACGGCGCTCACTGGGGGTGTGTACAGACTCCGGAGGGGCTCCTACAGCCCAAGCGCAATATCTTGGTCAGTCATTGTTACCTGACCGGTCAGCCATTGTTACCTGACCAATTTATATCATACAGTGCCATTGTTACCACTGTTCAAGTATATCATCCAGTGTCATTGTTACCACTATTTCAAGTATATCACACAGTGTCATTGTTACCACTGTTTCAAGTATATCACACAGTGTCATTGTTACCACTGTTTCAAGTCACTTTATAATCAGTCCAGAAAATAATATAATAAGCCCCTTGGGCATTTACAAAACAGAAGTTCCCAGCCCGGAATACATTTAAAAATATCATTTAAGTTTTCAACACTTAGAATTATGGCTGAGTTTGCAAAACAACATTTAAAACCTTGGACTGAAATTAAATGATATGCAAATCATGCTAAGCAGTAATATCAATCCTCGAAGGATTTTACAAATCGGCACAAGGCCCCAAACATGGCATCAAGCCCAGTAATATCAATGAAGTATGTGTATCAATCACCAGTATAGTATAAACATCACACGGGATGGACCAAGTCACAATTCCCAATAGTATCCGACCCCGCACTCGCCATCGAGTACGTGTCACACCTCAATATAGCGTTACGATGTGAAAGTCCGGGGTTTCAAACCTCAGAACAACATTTACATCTATTACTCACCTCAAGATGGCCAAAAGTCTACTCCGTGATGCCCTTTCCGTTCGAATCGACCTCCTCACGCGTCGAATCTTGCCAAAACCACAAGGAATATATTACAATAGGCTAAGGGAATATAACCCAATCGAAAAGACTCGAAAAATATCGAAAATCACGAAATTTGCAAAACCCGAGCCCCGGGCCCACTTCTCGAAAATTACGAAAGTCACATCACCGGATTTCTCGTCTCGCCACGAGTCCGTACATATAAAATTTACCAAAATCGGAGTTTATTTGACCCCTCAAATCACCAAATATTATTTTCAAATCCGTAGGCCTAAATCCTCAATTTTTCTACAATTTTGATGCTCAAATCCATACATAATTGATGTACTTAACTCAAAATAGGTGGGGATAACTTACCTTCACATTGATGATAAAAATCCCCTCTTGAAGCTCCCCAAAAATCGTCCATACTTTGAAGAAATGAAGAAAAGTGAGCTAAATCCGTGTATAAAAGAATCTGCTTGTGCTTCGTCGAGTTGTACCTTGCACTTATGCTATACAAGTTGTACATCCTATTAAAATTGTTCCTTGTCGGACACCTTCTGTTTAAACACCCATAACGTCTTGTATAAATATTCAAATGACAAACGGTTTGAAGATTTAGCAACTAGACTCAAAGATCTTTAATTTGATAGGTTGTACACCATATAACTCTTTATATATCCCGAGATATGAGCTTCTAAAGTGCATCGTAAATTCTGCCAAAATTGCTCCAGCAGCCCTTTTCGATCTATCGTAACTTTCGGAGATGATATCCAAATAGCAAATGGTTTAACTTTCCGAAAACTAGAATGTATGGGCTACAACTTTTCTGTTTTGCACTTTTTCTGATTTCTTATAGATTACAAGATATGAGCTTCCAAACTGGACTACTCGCACCTAAAATTTTCTGGGCACAGCAGAATTTTCTGCAATTTTCTGCAATTTTTCCTAAGTCCGAAATCACTCCGAGACACCTCCGAAACACTCCCAAGCCCTCGGGGTTCCAAACCAAATATGAACACTGACTCTAAAACATCACACGAACTTGCTCGAGCGATCAAATCGCCAAAATAACATCAAAATCAATGATTTGTGCCTTAAATCCAAGAATTCTTTCAAATTTCATAAACTTTCAAATTTTCCAATTTAAGGCCGAAACCCGTCAAACAACGTCCGTTTGTAACGAAAATTTACAGGAAGCGCTTAACCAACATATATGACCTATACCGAGCGTCGGAACCAAAATACAAGCCCGATACCATTACTTTCTGATCAAATTTCATTTTCATTTTCCTTAAACATTTTCAGAAAATAATTTCACGAAAAAATTCATTTCTCGGGCCTGGGACCTCGGAATTTGATTCTAGAAACACGTTCAACTCCCATATTTTTCTATGGACCTTTCGAGGCCGAAAAATCACGGGTCCGGGTCCGTTTACCAAAAATGTTGACCAAAGTCAACTTAACAATATTAAATATCAATTTTTTTCAAATTTTTCCCATAATTCATATATTTCAACACAAAGATATTCCGGACACACTCCTAAGTCCCAAATAACCTGACGAAGCTATCCAAACCATAAAATTCGCATTTCGAATCTGATATCAAAATTTCCACTTCCGGCCAAATTTTCTCAAAAACCTTCAATTTTCCATCTTTAGCCGAACGACTCCAAAATGACCTACGGACCTCTGAATTCATTTCCGATCGCGCTCCGAAATTTAGAATCACCATACGAAGCTACTCCCAGTCTCGGAATCCCAAACGGACATCAATAACACTGAAATGCATTTTAAACCAAACTGATGCAATTTCTTCTAAAATGCTATCTTCCACAATAGGCGCCAAAACGCTCCCGGGTTATCCAAAACCCGATCCGGGCATACTCTCAAGTCCGAAATCATCATACGAACCTGCTGGAACCTTCGGATCCCAATTTCGAGGTCGTTTACTCAAAATTCCAATCCTAGTTCATTTCTTCAATTTTAATCTTTCAAAATGAGAATTTCCATTTAGATTTGACTCCAAACTTCCTGAATTTTAATTTTGACCATACACACAAGTCAATATACCTGAGATGAAGCCGCTCATGGCCTCAAACTGCTGAATGACGCACCAAAGCTCAAAACGACCGGTCGGGTCGTTACAATTTATCAGAGTGAAATCTTATCAGGTATTAACTCTTATTGTTGGGATTCACTTGTTTTAAAATCCCACCGTAGCCAATGTTGGACGCATCAGTCTCAATAATTTTTTGCCATGTAGGATTAGCAAGAATTAAGCAAGGTAAAGACTTAACACGATGTTTAATATTTTTGACTAACGTAGTATGCTGGTCAGTCCAAGGCTTCTTATGATCCTTTTTCAGTCTGTCGTATAGAGGGGCTAGATCACGAGATAAACTTTTGTAGAAAGGAGATATATAATTCAAACTTCCCAAAAATCTTTGTAATTGAGTCCTGTTAGTAATAACATCAGGAAATTTTGAGGCAAAATCAATCGATCTTTGTATCGGGGTAATTTTTCCTTGGCAAATATTATGACCTAAAAATCGAACATTTGTTTGGAATAGACTCATTTTTGGTTTAGAAATTACTAAACCGTTTTGTATTACAATTTTCTTAAAAATATCAAGATGCTTAATATGCATCTCTAATGTTTTAGAAAATACTAATATGTCGTCAATATAAACGATGATAAAATCTAGATAAGGGTTAAAAATATCATTCATAATTTTCTGAAATTCAGAAGGGGCATTTTTTAAACCAAATGGCATGACATTCCATTCATATTGCCCAAATGGAACATTAAAAGCAGTTCTATAAGTATGCTCCTTAAAAATTTGAATTTGCCAATATCCAGATTTTAAATCGAATTTTGAAAATATATTGGCGTCATATAATCTAGATAGCAAGTCCCTTTTATTGGGGATAGGATATCTAATCCATTTTAGATGTTTATTCAATGGTTTATAATTTATAACTAATCTAGGAATACCACGTTCCTTTTCTGCAGCATTATTAACATAAAAGTCCCAATTAGGTGACTTCTGTACCCAGTTCAGTTTACCCGGAACTTCCACTCAAAATAGGAAGAAGAAAACCAGATATCATAGGTATCCTTACCCGGATAGCCCGTATAAGAAAAAGAGGTCTAGATATAGGCCTAAGGAAGAACGTGATACTAGAAAAGCGCATCGGAAATCTACTCGATTTGCGAAGAATAGATCCAAACGTGATCTCGCTGATATTAAGTGTTATAAGTGTGGAAAGTTTGGTCATATTTCTCCAAATTGCAAGCTTCAAAAGCTAAAAACCTTAGAACTCGATGATGAGTTACACGATAAGGTTTATGGCTTGTTATACACTTCGGGATCAGAATCTGACTATTACTCAGAGACTGAATCTGAAGCTGAAGTTGAGTTAATTGATTTTTCTGATAATAATAAAAATGTTGATACTGCTTGCACTGCTTGCAAAGGTGATATTTGTGCTTGTGATAGTGACGAATTTTATAAATTGAAATCACAATTTGATGATCTTAATATAAAAACTATTACATCTGACAATGTAATAGAACTTTTAAAAGAAGTTACTGATGAAAAACTTCGTGAAAAAATTATTACTTTAGCTGCAAGTTCAAGTTCTAGTAGTTCAAAAACTGTTGAAAAATACAAAAACGAATTTGAACACTTTGCACCATATTCTTTATCTGAAATAAATAGAAGACTTCAAAAGTCCAGTACTCCTAGTCGAGATACTTCTTTTGATGATTTAAAAGAAGAAATTGAGAATTTGAAAAGGGATATTAAGTCTCTTAAGCAAAATCAAATGATTTGCGATCACCGAATTACTCAAATTGAGAAAAATAATTCTCCATCTGAATCTTCGACTAGAGGAATTTCTGAATTTTCTAATAATAAAGGAGAAGAAATTTCTGATGAAAAATCTGATTTATTTTTAGGTATGATGCAAATTGTTACTGCACACAAATGGTATATTAAATGTACTATTTTAATTGATAATAATTTTTCTATAACTGATATAGCTATGATTGATAGTGGTGCAGATGTAAGCTGCATTCAGGAAGGATTGATTCCTACTAGATATTTTCAAAAGACTACTCATTTGGTGAAATCCGCTTCTGGTCATGCTTTAGATATAGAGTACAAATTGCCTAATACTCATATTTGCCAGAATAAAGTCTGTATTCCACATTTCTTCTTTTTGGTAAAAAACCAGTTATACCCTCCAATCATACTTGGAACACCTTTTATTAATGCTATTTATCCGTTTAATAATATAGATGAACATGGTTTTTCTGCTACTTATCAAGATAAAAAGATAAGTTATTCCTTTGTTACAGATCCCGTAACTAGAGATATTAATGCCTTGATTAATATGAAACAAAGGCATGTTGATTCATTACAATTAGAAATTCTTAGTATGAATATATTCGATACTATACAATCTGCTAAAGTTCAGCAGAAGATTAAATTACCCTAGTGCCTTTTGGAACAGGAAAAGGCATATTATAACTCTTCCATACGAAGAAACCTTCTCTGAGGATGATATTCCTACTAAATCTCGACCTTGCCAGATGAATGCTGAGCTAGTTGAATTCTGCAAAAACGAGATTGATAGTTTGTTACAAAAGGGTTTGATAAAACCCTCAAAATCTCCTTGGTCATGTTCTGCCTTTTATGTTAATAATGCGGCAGAAAAGGAACGAGGTATTCCTCGCTTAGTTATAAATTATAAACCATTAAATAAACATCTAAAATGGATTAGGTATCCTATCCCTAATAAAAGGGACTTGCTATCTAGGTTATATGACGCCAATATATTTTCAAAATTTGATTTAAAATCTGGTTATTGGCAAATTCAAATATTTAAAGAGCATACTTATAGAACTGCTTTCAATGTTCCATTTGGACAATATGAATGGAATGTTATGCCATTTGGTTTAAAAAATGCCCCTTCTGAATTTCAAAAAATTATGAATGATATTTTTAACCCATATTTGAATTTTATCATCGTTTATATTGACGACATATTAGTATTTTCTAAAACTTTGGAGATGCATATTAAGCATCTTGATATTTTCAAGAAAATTGTTATACAAAATGGTTTAGTAATTTCTAAACCTAAGATGAGTCTATTCCAAACGAATGTTCGATTTTTAGGTCATAATATTTGCCAGGAAAAAATTACCCCAATACAAAGATCAATTGATTTTGCCTCAAAATTTCCTGATGTTATCACTGACAGGACTCAATTACAAAGATTTTTGGGAAGTCTGAATTATATATCCCCTTTTTATAAAAGTTTGTCACGAGATCTAGCCCCTCTATACGATCGGCTGAAGAAAGATCATAAACACCCTTGGACTAACCAACATACTGAGTTAGTCAAAAGTATTAAAGGGCGTGTTAAATCTTTACCTTGTTTAACCCTTGCCAATCCTACTTGGCAAAAGATTATCGAGACAGATGCGTCTAATGTTGGATATGGAGGGATTTTGAAACAAGTAAATCCCAATAATAAGAGTGAATACTTAATAAGATTTCACTCTGGTAAATGGACCGAAGCCCAGAAGAAATACGCTACTGTGGCGCATGAAATGTTAACAATTGTTAAGTGTGTATTAAAATTTCAAGACGACTTATACAACCAAAAGTTTTTGATAAAAACTGATGCTCAATCTGTTAAATACATGTTTGACAAAGATTTTAAGCACGATGCTTCAAAATTAATATTTGCTAGATGGCAGGCTCAGCTAGCACCTTTCGATTTTGAAATACAATACAAAAAAGGAATTGATAATTCCCTTCCGAATTTTCTATCCCGGAAATATTTAGAATAGGTTATGAATTATTATACCATATTTTTTGAGGATGAGGTATTGATCACTATTCTTAAAGTGATTAATTTAAACAGAGACTTTCAAGAAGTCATACTTGATATAATTATGGCTGACAAAATTGAAACCATGGAAGAAGAATACTCTAATCTTAATGAAGTTACTGATATTCTTCATTTAATTGAAAATGAGTTTCCCAGTGGTCAAGATAATATCAGCACCAGAATTATGATATCCTTTTTAATTAATAATGATTTGCAATTTCCGCAGAATGGACCCTTCATGGGTCACCAGGGGCAGAGGTAGGGGAAGATCTTCCCCTAGTAGGACTTATTCTCAGGGATCGTCATACGGATCCTCATCAAACTCTCCAGTAATACAAAGAGGAAAAAAGAGTTTGATAAACTCAAAGGTGCCGCATACAGGAGAATCCTCAGGACATTCTATACATCTGGAAGATATTCCAGAAGATAGTCCGTTATATGGACATCTGCAGGCTTATTTAGCATCCAAAAAGCAAAGTGATACTTTTGCTTCAATTGCTAAAGAGGAAGACAATGACGATATCAAGTCATATGAAAAGTTACCAAAGAGAGAAATGATATTTCTCCTTGAAAACTCTGAGATTCAGAGAAAAGAAGAACCGTGGAAAATATTTCAGAGATATCTGATTAATGGATTATACTATCCGGGTGAATCATATAAAACCCGCACCTATTATGAAACTATCCTGATCAGTACAGGTAGTGCAGAATTCCAGCACTTTTCGGGTTATAACACGAATGAAAATGTTTATAACTTTTCAAAAGTCATTATCAAACAGATTATATCTGTTGAAGAATGGGGTATTTCAACAATGAAAGAAAGGCAGATAAGCCTTAATAAATCACCTATGAATTTCACTTATTGGGATTATATCCAAGCATTTATAGGGTGCTTTATTATAATAATGAGAGACATAAACATACTTGGTTTATCAAAGTATGTGCAAAGGTATTTACAGGACTTATCCCTAACTGGTTTTTAAATTGGTGGTCATACCACGGTCCCACTACCAAGATTTTGCCTGAACCATTCCTAAAGTTATACAAAGAATGGATAAAAGCTTCGCCATTCTTAACCGAGTTATATCACGCAGATCATATCTGCTACCTAGAAAAAATTGATCAAATCTACTTCTTTATTGAATTTTCTATACCCTGGATTCATAAATGGACTCCGGAATTAGGTTATACGGAAGAACAAATCCCTTGTTTATATAGGGTATTTTACAACAATTTTTGGGACAAATTAATGAAGACTAATCCCAAAACAAAAACGTTATATGGACAAGAATTATTGGATTCTATCAAAACACAAATCCATTTATATATAACGGCCCCTCAAAAGAGATAATAGAAGAGAGCACAGTTAAACATATTGCTCGAAGAATCTCAATTCAAGACGGAGATAAAATTGATTTGATAAATCAATACTTAGAAGGATTGAAAAGAAATTTGCTCTAGTCACTAGATCAGTGCGAAAAATCAGACACTTCAATGAGAAGTGAAATGAGTGGTGATGACCTCGTAGAAGATACACAACCAATACAACCAGAAATGATATTATCTGACAGAGATATCGACAAGGTGGAATAATTCCTCCAACAAATGCAGAATTTGGACAAAAAGAAGACTTGACAGCTTATCAGCCGCCAGGACCCACTTAAACAGTAGATATACTGTTCATCCACAGTAGAAACACTGTTCAACTACAGTAGAAACACTATGTAGGGACCCAGATACGGGACCCAATTTACTATTTTAGATTCTTTTTTTTTTGTTATATAAGGAGGCTTCTTCATTTGAAGAAGAAGAGCCGAAACCCCCCCCCCCCTCTCTCTACTCTCTCTCCTCTCTCTCTCAACCAACCCCCTTTGTAAAGATTTAGTTTATAGTTTGTAAATAAGTTGAAGTTAAATAAAAGTTTTGAAGTTCAGTTCATCTTCATGGCCTTGCTTCTCGGCCTTCAAGGTACTTATTCTCTTTTCTCTTTAGTATTTTAAATACTTAGTTTCTCTCCCCAGCCGTGACTATGTCCGGCTAAACGGATTCATATCTATGTTGAAGAACTAATTTCTCTTGCATATTAACCATGAAGAATCCAGACTCTTTCAAAATATAAAGAAATTTTAATATAGTTTCTTGATTTGGTTCCAAGATGGTGGTACAGTCGGTTCTGGTACTACTCTTATTGGCTTTGCCTTAGTGGCTACGTCTAGCCAGCTGTGACATTAAAGCCCGCTGAAGTTGTCAAAAGGGCTACCTCTTTCACAGTTAGAACTGCTAGACACATGGGCTCAGTAAGAGTATGTATCGGGCTTAGACAGGCCCCTTGCTTGGGTAAAAGGATATAGATCCTTCCATACAGTCATTAAACTATAATAGAATTTCCGTATATTTCGAATCCTTATTGGTCGTGCGGACTACCGCCAACCTTTAAAAGTGTACTAAAGCAGCTAGATCTGGATGGCCGTGCGGACTACCGCCCGCCTACCCTAGATCCTGGTGTGGAGCACGGTGATTCTGGATTTGGGAGCACGATCATAAGTGATTTCGGAGGTCCGTAGGTCATTTTGGAGTCGTTCGGCTAAAGATGGAAAATTGAAGGTTTTTGAGAAAATTTGGCCGGAAGTGGAAATTTTGATATCGGATTCGAAATGCGAATTTTATGGTTTGGATAGCTTCGTTAGGTTATTTGGGACTTAGGAGTGTGTCCGGAATATCTTTGTGTTGAAATATATGAATTATGGGAAAAATTTGAAAAATTTTATATTGTTAAAGTTGACTTTGGTCAACATTTTTGGTAAACGGACCCGGACCCGTGATATTTTGGTCTCGAAAGGTCCATAGAAAAATATGGGAGTTGAACATGTTTCCGGAATCGAATTCCGAGGTCCCAGGCCCGAGAAATGAATTTTTTCGTGAAATTGTTTTCTGAAAATGTTTAAGGAAAATGAAAATGAAATTTGATCAGAAAGTAATGGTATCGGGCTCGTATTTTGGTTTCGACGCCCGATACAGGTCATATATGTTGGTTAAGCGCTTGCTATAAAGTTTGGTTACAAACGGACGTTGTTTGATGGGTTTCGACCTTAAATTGGAAAATTTGAAAGTTTATGAAATTTGAAAAAATTCTTGGATTTAAGGCTCAAATCATTGATTTTGATGTTATTTTGGTGATTTGATCGCTCGAGTAAGTTCGTGTGATGTTTTAGAGTCAGTGTTCATATTTGGTTTAGAGCCCCGAGGGCTCGGTAGTGTTTCGGAGGTGTCTCGGAGTGATCTATAAGAAAGTTGTAGCCCATACATTTTAGTTTTCGGAAAGTTAAACCACTCGCGATTTGGATATTATATCAGAAAGTTACGATGGATTGAAAAGGGCTGCTGGAGCAATTTCGGCAGAATTTACGATGCACTTTAGAAGCTCATATCTCGGGATATATAAAGAGTTATATGGTGTACAACCTATCAAATTAAAGATCTTTGAGTCTAGTTTCTAAATCTTCAAACCGTTTGTCATTTGGATATTTATAAAAGATGTTATGGGTGTTTAAACAGAAGGTGTCCGACAAGGAACAATTTTAATAGGATGTACAACTTGTATAGCACAAGTGCAAGGTACAACTCAACGAAGCACAGACAGATTCTTTTATACACGGATTTAGCTCACTTTTCTTCATTTCTTCAAAGTATGGACGATTTTTTGGGAGCTTCAAGAGGGGATTTTCATCATCAATGTGAAGGTAAGTTATCCCCACCTATTTTGAGTTAAGTACATCAATTATGTATGGATTTGAGCATCAAAATTGTAGAAAAATTGAGGATTTAGGCCTAGGGATTTGAAAATAAGATTTGGTGATTTGAGGGGTCAAATGAACTCCGATTTTGGTAAATATTATATGTACGGACTCGTGGCGCGACGAGGAATCCGGTGATGTGACTTTCGTAATTTTTCGAGAAGTGGGCCTGGGGCTCGGGTTTTGCAAATTTCGTGATTTTCGATATTTTTCGAGTCTTTTTGATTGGGTTATATTCCCTTAGCCTATTGTAATATATTCCTTGTGGTTTTGGCAAGATTCGACGCGCGAGGAGGTCGATTCGAAAGGAAAGGTCATCGTTGAGTAGACTTTTGGCCGTCTTGAGGTGAGTAATAGATGTAAATGTTGTTCTGAGGGTTTGAAACTCCGGACTTTCACATCATAACGCTATATTGAGGCGTGACACACACTCCATGGTGAGTGCGGGGTCGGATACTATTGGGGATGGTGACTTGGCCCATCCCGTGTGATGTTTATACTATACTGGTGATTGATACACATACTTCATTGATATTACTGGGCTTGATGCCATGTTTGGGGTCTTGTGCCGATTTATAAAATCCTTCGAGGATTGATATTACTGCTTTGCATGATTTGCATATCATTTAATTTCAGTCCAAGGTTTTAAATGTTGTTTTGCAAACTCAGCCATAATTCTAAGTGTTGAAAACTTAAATGATATTTTTAAATGTATTCCGGGCTGGGAACTTCTGTTTTGTAAATGCCTAAGGGGCTTATTATATTATTTTCTGGACTGATTATAAAGTGACTTGAAACAGTGGTAACAATGACACTGTGTGATATACTTGAAACAGTGGTAACAATGACACTGTGTGATATACTTGAAACAGTGGTAACAATGACACTGTGTGATATACTTGAAATAGTGGTAACAATGACACTGGATGATATACTTGAACAGTGGTAACAATGGCATTGTATGATATAAATTGGTCAGGTAACAATGGCTAACCGGTCAGGTAACAATAACTGACCAAGATATTGCGCTTGGGCTGTAGGAGCCCCTCCGGAGTCTGTACACACCCCCAGTGAGCGCCGTCGACGATAAATAAATATGGATGGCTCGGGCTGCACGCCGCAGTGGGTACTGGAATGTACCATCATATGCATTGCATTGCATTCATGTATTTGTATTTATACTGGTGTTTAGCTGCTCAGTTCCATATGTTGCTGTATATTCGGATTGTAGCTTACTTTGTGTATTTACTGGATTTTCTTATCTTCGGACTGTAGTTACTTTTATTACTCACTGGGTCGGAGTACTCACTTTACTCCCTGCACCTTGTGTGTAGATCCAGGGCAGTCTCAGGCTCAGTAGATCCAGTTGATCAGCAGATCCAGCCTCTGGGAGTATCAAGGTAGCTGCACGGCGTTCGCAGCTATTGATCTTCTCCCTCCTATCCTATCTCTTTATTTCTGCATTATCGGACTTTGGATATACCGTGTATTAGGATGATATTCTGTATTCTAGAGGCTCAGATTCGTGACACCGGGTCCTAGTGAGATTAAATTGTGTATTTTTTTAAAATCTTCAGTACTTTAATCTTGCTTAATTGATATTTCTTTCAGCTATTTTTGATAAATTGGGTTAAGTGTTGAATAATGGTCGGGCTTGCCTAGTAGTGTGTTGGGCGCCATCACGACCGGGATTTGGGTCGCGACACTTGATAAGTAGCAGAAAAACCATGTGCATCTATGTTATTAAAAGGATAAATAGCATTAATAAAAGGGGTTCCGAGTATAATCGGAGGGTATAACTGGTTTTTTATTAAAAAGAAGAAATGAGGAATACAAACTCGATTTTGGCAAATACGAGTATTTGGTAATTTATACTCTATATCTAAAGCATGACCAGAAGCAGATTTGACCAAATGAGTGGTCTTTTGAAAATATTTAGTAGGAACAAGACCCTCTTGAATACAACTTACATCTGCTCCACTATCAATCATTGCTACATCAGTTAGAGAGAAAGTATTATCAATCAAGATAGTAGATTTAATGTACCACTTATGAGCCGTAACAACCTGCATCATTCCTAAAAACGTATCAGAATTTTCATTAATCGAATCAATCTGATCAGAAATTTCTTTTCCCTTTTCATTTGACGATTCAAAAATTCCTTTAGCCGAAAAATCAGTTGGAAAATCAGTTAGAGAATTATTTTTCTCAATTTGAGTAATCCGGTGATCACAAATCATTTGATTTTGTTTAAGAGACTTAATATCTTTTTTCAAATTCTCAATTTCGATTTTCAAATCATCAAAAAAGCATCTCTGCTAGGTGTACTGGACTTATGAAGACGTTTATTAATTTCAGACAAAGAATAAGGCACAAAATGTTCAAATTCGTTCTTATATTTTTCAAAAGGTTTTGAACTACTAGAACTAGAACTTGCAGCTAGATTAATAATTTTTTCACGAAGTTTTTCATTGGTAACTTCCTTTAAAAGTTCTATTACATTTTCAGTTGTAATAGTTTTCATATTTAAATCATGAAATTGTGATTGCAATTTATAAAATTCGTCATCATCACAAGTACAAATATCACCTTTGCTAGTAGTGCAAGAAGTATCAACATTTTTATCACTATCAGATAAATCAATTAAATCAACTTCATCTTCAGATTCGTTTCAGAGTAATAGTCAGATTCTGATCCTGAAGTGTATAACAAGCCATAAACCTTATCGCGTAACTCATCATCGAGTTCTAAGGTTTTCAGTTTTTGAAGCTTGCAATTTGGAGAAATATGACCAAACTTTCCACACTTATAACACTTAATATCAGCGAGATCTCTCTTTGATCTATTCTTCGTAAATCAAGTAGATTTCCGATGCGCTTCTCTAGTATCACGCTCTTCCTTAGACCTATATCTAGACCTCTTTTTCTTATACGGGCTATCCGGGTTAGAATACCTATGATATCTGTTTTTCTTTTTCTTCCTACTTTGAGTAGAGGTTCCAGGTAAACCGAACTGGGTACAAGAGTCACCTAATTGGGATTTATCTTTAAGCTTATCAATCTTAAGCTGTCTAGAAAGCTTTAGCTCATTACACAAGTTTAATCCTTCTTGTGTACACACTCCTATAAGTTTACCATAGGTATAATTATCATACTGAATTTCACAGTAACTACCCCTTAATACTTTCTTTACCCTTTCAGCAAATAAGGAAGGGAGGTCATCTATAAACTTAGCTTTCCAATGCTCATATTTATTCTCGGGTAGTTCCATAACCCTACTCATAAAAGTATCTTTATACCATCTAAATTCACTAAGGGTCTTACATCTAAGCCCATTAAGTAAGGTTCTGATGGTCTCATGATTTGAGGTAAATCTACCATTGAAATGCTCTAAAATTGTAAGGATAAGGGTATACACTGCATCTTCTCTACCCTTAACTAGAGCCATACCTATATTATCAACACCTTCGTCTACGGCTGTAGCATTAATAACGAAAGTCTTTTCTTCAATAGATAAATAATTATCCCACCAGCCACGAAGTTGGCCAGTAAAGCCTGCAATAATCATTTTGCAAATAGTTCTATCCATATTTTTAACACTTTTGCAGATAGTCGAATACATAAGCATTCTATGTACGAGAATGGTTAATTGTCTATCAGTTAAACCATCAAGATTCCATTCATAAATTTCTGAACTGCTATAAGATGTATTAGTGTGATTCCAATCGCGTTCCTCAATCAACACATCTTGAGGTGTAGGACGGGGATAATATTAAGTTTGCATCCTTGGTTTGTCAGCATACCTACTATTGGGTTTAACTATACCTTTGAGTTTATTAAACTCTGACCATGTCTCAGTTTTATAATCAGAAACGGTCTCAATTCTATCAGCAAATTTTTTAGATAAATCAATTGGTCTAACATTCATACCAGAAAGCTTTTTATCGAGGAGTTGTGCTAAGTCATCAAGAGATTTAAATTTAAAATCCTGAATCTCATGAGGTCTTTGAATATGAGTAAGAATAGCTTGATCAACTGTTTTACTACCTGAAGTGGAGGCAATATCAGTTGGTCCTTTCTTAGTACTCATTTCTTTTATTAAAATAGTCAAATCATCAAGTTTTTTATCAAGAGAACCGATATGTTCTCCTAAAATCTTTACATATAAACCCAAATAATTGTTTTGAGAAATCAATTTATTAATTTCTGCGATACCAATAGCTGCAACGTTATCATCAATAAATTTTTGAAAGGAAGTGGCTTTATTAGGTAAAATAAAGGGGGCCTGAGGAGGATAAATGGCTTTAGTAATATTACCACTCCCATCTTTATAAGATCTTTCTAGTACCTTTATAAAAAGAGGCAAATAAGTTGTTATAAACCAAGGAACAAAATACATAATTTGATTATGCAAAGCACAAGTGTCATAAAATTCTTGAGAAATACTATTCAAATCATCTTTGTTATAAGCATAAAAAAACCACATTTTAAACTGGCTCCATTTATCACTAAAAAATTCCTTTTGAATATATTTTTGTGCCCGAGAACCGGGGCTAAAATCAATTTAGTGTGGAATCATTAAGTACTATTGGGGTCGAAATCCATCTCGGATACAGAAGGAATATCCTTATCTGAAATATTGTCATTGTCCTAAACAATATTTGTTTGAGGGTTAACATTAACCCTTTCAACCCTTTCGACAGGCTTATTACTAACTTTACTAGTAATAGTGTGTAAAGAGGCTGCACGATTGCGAGCTGGACCGTAGACTGGTTCAACAGGAGAAATATGTTGAATAGCAGGTAGAAGTCTATGATTAGAAAACGAATGTCTATTATAAATAGTAGACTTATCATCAAGTTGAATACAAATCCTACCATCCGGATTTTGAGTAACATGCGAAAATTCAGTATTCGGCAAGTCGTCAGTAATCTGACTTGGGGATATAACCGAATTTAAAGTCCAAGTAGTTGGGAAATTAATTTCTTCCCACCTAATAGGTCTCCTAGTGGTGACATTGGACCTTGCAAAGTTGGTTTCTACCAGTATGGTCTGATCTGATGTATCATATAACTTACATCTAGGATTCAAAGTAGATAATAATTTAAAATAAATCCTATAAGACAGACATATAAGTTCAGAACCAGGCGCATAATTATAACCATGCGTTTTCACATTTAAAGTCAAGGCATCAAGAATATTAACATCAGAAAGAGATAGTTGCAGATTGGGTTGAGTATTAAAATATACTGGACCATAGGCCACAGTAGATTCAATCGAACCCATCAGAGACTGTCTGAAGTTTAGATTTCTAGCATCTCTAAGAGCTGCTAAAAAGGTCTCTGGTAATCCTTTAAGGGTTAACGGTTTAAACGCAATTTGAACCATACCAATATGCAGATAATGATAATGATATTTATATAAATCTATATCGTGTTTGTTTAACAAACGAATAGTCTGTTCAGACGAATTTAATGCCAAAGACTGTTCAGTCGTTTTTATCAATTGTTTAGAAGAAAGTTTATCAAACCAACCATAATCATAAATGGCTTTTATAGAAACTTTAGGAATAGACCATTTATTTAATAAATCAAGGTTTTGAGGTATATCTACCTCTTCAAGTCTAGTACTTTTAGTACTTGTTTCTCCCAGATCCATTCCAAAAGATTCATATCTATGTTGAATATTTCATATCTATTACATATTTACCATGAAAATTCCTAGGCTCTGATACCATCTATCACCAGGATCAGGGTAGGCGGGAGGTAGTCCGCACGGCCATCCAGATCTAGCTGTTTCAGTACCTTTGAAGGTTGGCGGTAGTCCGCGCGACCAGTAAAGATTTGATATATACAGGAATTTTATTATAGTTTTAATGACTGTATGGAAGGATCTATCCTTTTACCAAAGCAAGGGGCCTGTCTAGGTCCGATACATACTCTTATTGAGCCCATGTGTCTAGCAGTTCTAACTGTGAAAGGGATAGCCCTTTTGACAACTTCAGCGGGCTTTAATGTCATAGCTGGCTAGACGTAGCCACTAAGGCAAAGCCAATAAGAGTATTACCAGAGTCGACTGTACCACAATCTTGGAACCAAGCCAAGAAACTATATTAAAATTCCTTTATATTTTGAAAGAGTCTGGATTCTTCATGATTAATATGCAAGAGAAATTAGTTTTTCAACATAGATATGAATCCGTTTAGCCGGACATAGTCACGGCTGGGGAGAGAAACTAAGTATAAAAAATACTATATAATAAAATAAAATAAAATAAATACCTTTAAGGCCGAGAAGCAAGGCCCTAAAGATGAACTGAACTTCAAAACTTTTATTAATCTTCAACTGATTTACAAAACTAATAAGCTAAAAGCTTTACAAGAAGGAGAGAGTTTAGAGAGAGAGAGATTAGAGAGAGAGGGGGTCGAGACTTAGTAGGGATATCATCTTCGGAGAAGTTTTCTTCATAAGGAAGAGTTACAATATGCCTTTTTCGATTCCAAAAGGCACTAGGGTGATCGGCGCAGACATCAACAACCATCTGTTCAGCAATCAATTTAATCTTTTATTGAACCTTAGTAAACGGATTTAAATTCATATCCTTTGGAAACCTATTTAATATTAGTTGTAATATTAAAACTATTACAATTACAAAAGAAAGCAGTTGAAGATTAAGGATTTAAAATTTAAATCTCTTGATGGCTTAGCACAACTCCTAGATAAAAAGCTTTCTGGTTTGAATGTTAGACCAATTGATTTATCTAAAAAATTTGCTGACAGAATTGAGACCGTTTCTGATTATAAAACTGATACATGGTAAGAGTTTAATAAACTCAAAGGTATAGTTAAACCCAATAGTAGGTATGCTGACAAACCAAGGATGCAAACTTATTATTATCCCCGTCCTACTCCTCAAGATGTGTTGATTGAGGAACGCGATTGGAATCACACTAATACATCTTATAGCAGTTCAGAAATTTATGAATGGAATCTTGATGGTTTAACTGATAGACAATTAACCATTCTCGTACATAGAATGCTTATGTATTCGACTATCTGCAAAAGTGTTAAAAATACGGATAGAACTATTTGCAAAATGATTATTGCAGGCTTTACTGGCCAACTTCGTGGCTGGTGGGATAATTATTTATCTATCGAAGAAAAGGCTTTCGTTATTAATTCTACAGCTGTAGACGAAGGTGTTGATAATATAGGTATGACTCTAGTTAAGGGTAGAGAAGATGTAGTGTATACCCTTATCCTTACAATTTTAGAGCATTTCAATGGTAGATTTACCTCAAATCATGAGACCATCAAAACCTTACTTAATGGGCTTAGATGTAAGACCCTTAGTGAATTTAGATGATATAAAGATGCTTTTATGAGTAGGGTTATGGAGCTGCCCGAGAATAAATATAAGCATTGGAAAGCTAAGTTTATAGATGGCCTCCCTTCCTTATTTGCTGAAAGGGTAAGGAAAGTATTAAGGGGTAGTTACGGTGAAATTCAGTAAGGTAATTATACCTATGGTAAACTTATAGTAGTGTGTACACAAGAAGGATTAAACTTGTGTAATGAGCTAAAGCTTTCTAGACAGCTTAAGATTGATAAGCTTAAAGAGAAATCCCAATTAGGTGACTTTTGTACCCAGTTCGGTTTACCCGGAACCTCTACTCAAAGTAGGAAGAAGAAGAAAAACAGATATCATAGGTATCCTAACCCGGATAGCCCGTATAAGAAAAAGAGGTCTAGATATAGGTCTAAGGAAGAGCGTGATACTAGAAAAGCGCATCGGAAATCTACTTGATTTACGAAGAATAGATCAAAGAGAGATCTCGCTGATATTAAGTGTTATAAGTGTGGAAAGTTTGGTCATATTTCTCCAAATTGCAAGCTTCAAAAGCTGAAAACCTTAGAACTCGATGATGAGTTACGCGATAAGGTTTATGGCTTGTTATACACTTCAGGATCAGAATCTGACTATTACTCTGAGACTGAATTCTGAAGATGAAGTTGATTTAATTGATTTATCTGATAGTGATAAAAATGTTGATACTTCTTGCACTGCTTGCAAAGGTGATATTTGTACTTGTGATGATGACGAATTTTATAAATTGCAATCACAATTTCATGATTTAAATATGAAAACTATTACATCTGAAAATGTAATAGAACTTTTAAAGGAAGTTACCGATGAAAAACTTCATGAAAAAATTATTAATCTTGCTGCAAGTTCTAGTTCGAGTAGTTCAAAACCTTTTGAAAAATATAAAAACGAATTTGAACATTTCGTGCCTTATTCTTTGTCTGAAATTAATAAACGACTTCATAAGTCCAGTACACCTAGTAGAGATGCTTTTTTTAATGATTTGAAAATCGAAATTGAGAATTTGAAAAAAAGATATTAAGTCTCTTAAACAAAATCAAATGATTTGTGATCACCGGATTACTCAAATTGAGAAAAATAATTTTCTAACTGATTTTCCAATTGATTTTTCGGCTAAAGGAATTTCTGAATCGTCAAATGAAAAGGGAAAAGAAATTTCTGATCAGATTGATTCGATTAATGAAAATTCTGATACGTTTTTAGGAATGATGCAGGTTGTTACAGCTCATAAGTGGTACATTAAATGTACTATCTTGATTGATAATACTTTCTCTCTAACTGATGTAGCAATGATTGATAGTAGGGCAGATGTAAGTTGTATTCAAGAGGGTCTTGTTCCTACTAAATATTTTCAAAAGATCACTCATTTGGTCAAATCTGCTTCTGGTCATGCTATAGATATAGAGTATAAATTACCAAATACTCGTATTTGCGTAAATAGAGTTTGTATTCCTCATTTATTTTTTTTGGTAAAAAACCAGTTATACCCTCCGATTATACTCGGAACCCCTTTTATTAATGCTATTTACCCTTTTAATAACATAGATGCACAGGGTTTTTCTGCTACTTATCAAGATAGACAGATAAGTTATTCTTTTGTTACAGATCCCGTAACTAGAGATATTAATGCCTTGATTAATATGAAACAAAGGCATGTTAATTCATTACAATCAGAAATATTAAGCATGAATATATTCAATATTTTACAATCTGCTAAGGTTCAGCAAAAGATTAAATTGATTGCTGAACAGATGGCTGTTGATGTCTGCGCCGATCACCCTAGTGCCTTTTGGAATCGAAAAGGCATATTGTAACTCTTCCTTATGAAGAAAACTTCTCCGAAGATGATATCCCTACTAAGTCTCGACCTTGCCAGATGAATGCTGAATTGGTCGAATTCTGCAAAAACGAGATTGACAGCTTGTTACAAAAGGGTTTGATAAAACCCTCAAAATATCCTCGGTCATGTTCTGCCTTTTATGTTAATAATGCTGCAGAAAAGGAACGTGGTATTCCTAGATTAGTTATAAATTATAGACCATTGAATAAACATCTAAAATGGATTAGATATCCTATCCCCAATAAAAGGGACTTGCTATCTAGATTATATGACGCCAATATATTTTCAAAATTCGATTTAAAATCTGGATATTGGCAAATTCAAATTTTTAAGGAGCATACTTATAGAACTGCTTTTAATGTTCCATTTGGGCAATATGAATGGAATGTCATGCCATTTGGTTTAAAAAATGCCCCTTCTGAATTTCAGAAAATTATGAATGATATTTTTAACCCTTATCTAGATTTTATCATCGTTTATATTGACGACATATTAGTATTTTCAAAAATATTAGAGATGCATATTAACCATCTTGATATTTTTAAGAAAATTGTAATACAAAATGGTTTAGTAATTTCTAAACCAAAAATGAGTCTATTCCAAACAAATGTTCGATTTTTAGGTCATAATATTTGCCAAGGAAAAATTACCCCGATACAAATATCGATTGATTTTGCCTCAAAATTTCCTGATGTTATTACTGACAGGACTCAATTACAAAGTTTTTTGGGAAGTTTGAATTATATATCTCCTTTCTACAAAAGTTTATCTCGTGATCTAGCCCCTCTATACGACAGTCTGAAAAAGGATCATAAGAAGCATTGGACTGACTAGCATAGTACGTTAGTCAAAAATATTAAACAGAGTGTTAAGTCTTTACCTTGCTTAACTCTTGCTAATCCTACATGGCAAAAAATTATTGAGACTGATGCGTCCAACATTGGCTACGGTGGGATTTTAAAACAAGTGAATCCCAACAATAAGAGTGAATACCTGATAAGATTTCACTTTGGTAAATGGACCGAAGCCCAGAAGAAATATGCTACTGTGGCTCATTAAATGTTGACTATTGTTAAATGTGTTTTAAAATTTCAAGACGATTTATATAATCAAAAGTTTTTAATAAAAACTGATGCTCAATCTGTTAAATCGGTCGTTTTGAGCTCCGGCGTGTCATTCAGCAGTTTGAGGCCATGAGCGGCTCCATCTCAGGTATATTGACTTATGTGTATGGTCAGAATTAAAATTCAGGAAGTTTGGAGTCAAATCTAAATGGAAATTTTTAGTTTGAAAGCTTAAAATTGAAGAAATGAACTAGGATTGGAATTTTGAGTAAACGATCTCGGAATTGGGATCCGAAGGTTCCAGCATGTTTGTATGACGATTTTGGACTTGGGCGTATGCCCGGATCGGTTTTTGGATAACCCGGGAGCGTTTTGGCGCCTATTGTGGAAGATAGCATTTTAGAAGATATTGCATCAGTTTGGTTTAAAATGCATTTCAGTGTTATTGATGTCCGTTTGGGATTCCGAAACTGGGAGTAGCTCCGTATAGTGATTATGGATTTGGGAGCATGATCGGAAGTGAATTCGGAGGTCCGTAGGTCATTTTGGAGTCGTTCGGCTAAAGATGGAAAATTGAAGGTTTTTGAAAAAATTTGGCCGGAAGTGGAAATTTTGATATCGGATTCGAAATGCGAATTTTATGGTTTGGGTAGCTTCGTTAGGTTATTTGGGACTTAGGAGTGTGTCCGGAATATCTTTATGTTGAAATATATGAATTATGGGAAAATTTGAAAAATTTTGATATTTAATATTGTTAAAGTTGACTTTGGTCAACATTTTTGGTAAACGGACCCGGACCCGTAATTTTTTGGTCTCTAAAGGTCCATAGAAAAATATGGAAGTTGAACGTGTTTCCGGAATAGAATTCCGAGGTCCCAGGCCCGAGAAATAAATTTTTTCGTGAAATTGTTTTCTGAAAATGTTTAAGGAAAATGAAAATGAAATTTGATCAGAAAGTAACAGTATCGGGCTCGTATTTTGGTTCCGACGCCCGGTACAGGTCATATATGTTGGTTAAGCACTTCCTGTAAAGTTTGGTTACAAACGGACGTTGTTTGACGGGTTTCGGCGTTAAATTGGAAAATTTGAAAGTTTATGAAATTTGAAAGAATTCTTGGATTTAATGCTCAAATCATTGATTTTGATGTTATTCCGGCGATTTGATCGCTCGAGTAAGTTCGTGTGATGTTTTAGAGTCAGTGTTCATATTTGGTTTGGAGCCCCGAGGGCTCAGGAGTGTTTCGGAGGTGTCTCAGAGTGATTTCAGACTTAGGAAAAATTGCAGAAAATTCTGCTGTGCCCAGAAAATTTTAGGTGCGAGTAGTCCAGTTCGGAAGCTCATATCTTATAATATATAAGAAATCAGAAAGAGTGCAAAACACGAAAGTTGTAGCCCATACATTCTAGGTTTCGGAAAATTAAACCATTAACGATTTGGATATCATCTCAGAAAGTTACGATGGATCGAAAAGGGCTGCTGGAGCAATTTTGGCAGAATTTACGATGCACTTTAGAAACTCATATCTCGGGATATATAAAGAGTTATATGGTGTACAACCTATCAAATTAAAGATCATTGAGTCTAGTTTCTACATCATCAAACCGTTTGTCATTTGGATATTTATACAAGACGTTATGGGTGTTTAAACAGAAGGTGTCTAACAAGGAACAATTTTAATAGGATGTACAACCTGTATAGCACAAGTGCAAGGTACAACTCGACGAAGCACATGCAGATTCTTTTATACACGGATTTAGCTCACTTTTCTTCATTTCTTTAAAGTATGGACGATTTTTGGGGAGCTTCAAGAGGGGATTTTCATCATCAATGTGAAGGTAAGTTATCCCCACCTATTTTGAGTTAGGTACATCAATTATGTATGGATTTGAGCATGAAAATTGTAGAAAAATTGAGGATTTAGGCCTATAGATTTGAATATAAGATTTAGTAATTTGAGGGGTCAAATGAACTCCGATTTTGGTAAATTTTATATGTACGGACTCGTGGCGAGACGAGGAATCCGGTGATGTGACTTTCGTAATTTTTTGAGAAGTGGGCCTGGGGCTCGGGTTTTGCAAATTTCGTGATTTTCGATATTTTTCGAGTCTTTTCGATTGGGTTATATTCCCTTAGCCTATTGTAATATATTCCTTGTGGTTTTGGCAAGATTCGACGCGCGAGGAGGTCGATTCGAAAGGAAAGGGCATCGCGGAGTAGACTTTTGGCCATCTTGAGGTGAGTAATAGATGTAAATGTTGTTCTGAGGGTTTGAAACCCCGGACTTTCACATCGTAACGCTATATTGAGGAGTGAAATGCACTCCATGGCGAGTGCAGGGTCGGATACTATTAGGGATTGTGACTTGGTCCATCCCGTGTGATGTTTATACTATACTGGTGATTGATACACATACTTCATTGATATTACTGGGCTTGATGCCATGTTTGGGGCCTTGTGCCGATTTGTAAAATCCTTCGAGGATTGATATTACTGCTTAGCATGATTTGCATATCATTTAATTTCAGTCCAAGGTTTTAAATGCTGTTTTGCAAACTCAGCCATAATTCTAAGTGTTGAAAACTTAAATGATATTTTTAAATGTATTCCGGGCTGGGAACTTCTGTTTTGTAAATGCCCAAGGGGCTTATTATATTATTTTCTGGACTGATTATAAAGTGACTTGAAATAGTGGTAACAATGACACTGTGTGATATACTTGAAACAGTGGTAACAATGACACTGTGTGATATACTTGAAATAGTGGTAACAATGACACTGGATGATATACTTGAATAGTGGTAACAATGGCACTGTATGATATAAATTGTTCAGGTAATGGCTGACTGGTCAGGTAACAATGACGGACCAAGATACTGCGCTTGAGCTGTAGGAGCCCCTCCGGAGTCTGTACACACCCCCAGTGAGCGCCGTCGACGATAAATAAATATGGATGGCTCGGGCTGCACGCCGCAGTGGGTACTGGAATGTACCATCATATGCATTGCATTGCATTCATGTATTTGTATTTATACTGGTGTTTAGCTGCTCAGTTCCATATGTTGCTGTATATTCGGATTGTAGCTTACTTTGTGTATTTACTGGATTTTCTTATCTTCGGACTGTAGTTACTTTTATTACTCACTGGGTCGGAGTACTCACTTTACTCCCTGCACCTTGTGTGCAGATCCAGGGCAGTCTCAGGCTCAGTAGATCCAGTTGATCAGCAGATCCAGACTCTGGGAGTATCGAGGTAGCTGCACGGCGTTCGCAGCCATTGATCTTCTCCCTCCTATCCTATCTCTTTATTTCCGCATTATCGGACTTTGGATATACCGTGTATTAGGATGATATTCTGTATTCTAGAGGCTCAGATTCGTGACACCGGGTCCTAGTGAGATTATATTGTGTATTTTGTTAAAATCTTCAGTACTTTAATCTTGCTTAATTGATATTTCTTTCCGCTATTTTTGATAAATTGGGTTAAGTGTTGAATAATGGTCGGGCTTGCCTAGTAGTGTGCTGGGCGCCATCACGACCGGGATTTGGGTCGCAACAAGTTGGTATCAGAGCCTAGGTTACTTGGTCTCGCGAGTCATGAGCCAGCTTAGTAAAGTTGCGCGGATCGGTACGGAGACGTCTGTACTTATCCTCGAGAGGCTGCCGAACCTTTAGGAAAACTTCACATTCTTGAATTCTTATCGTGCGTCCTTGATTCAGCTTGAAAAGAAACTTTTGAAATTCCTTCCGCGTGATCGTATGCACCAACGGGCGCTCAGTATCAGATGTGTCTCGATGGCTTTTGATTCCCCGATCGAGGGGCGAGGTGTAATCTCTGTGAGTTTGAAGTTAGACTAGTCTGGAGGACTTGAGGCCAAATCTTTGCCAATGGCTTGAGCACCGAGGTGCTGATTTTGTGAGCAAGTGTTTTGAACTCATATGTTTATTATTGTCCTTGTTAGCCGGAATAGCGGTTGGATATCCACGTGATGAGTATGTTAGTGTTGCGAGGTGTATTTGTACGACTTGGTAGTGGCAAAGAAGCCTACTGGATAGTAGATGAACTGTTAAGTGATTCGTTTCTTATTGTGATTTGTTGAGTAGCCCGAGTTATGGGTGCGTGAAGAATATTTTTCGTGTCTCCTAGTTAGATAAGTCTGGGAGCTGAGATCGCTTCCGTAAATGTATTATGACGAAATCGTTGAGTCAAGGAGACCACCTTGAAGGTCGAAAATATTAAAGGAAGAATATGTTCCTACTTGGTTGAATAGCCCAATAATGGAGGGTTGAAGGGTATTTTCTATGTGTTATGATTCAAATAGGTGCAACGCATGTCCATGTATCAATTTAGATTTATGTAATTGATATGCATTGTGATGCTTTGTCAAGTTGTGGATGTGTTGTTAGGATGGTTTTGGTGATTCTCTGGCAGGTGGATAGGACCAATTACAAAGGAGGCTCTGCCGAAATTTTTGAAAAATTTAGGACTTAAAAAAAAAAATTGGTCGCCTAGAGAGTGGGCTTAACTGTTGTGTGAGTAAATGCAAGAATTGCAGAAGAGTTAAAATTCCAGATGATTCGTGTTTCCACGAGCTTATGATGGAGTGAGTTTAATCTCACCATGATATTACGACAGCAATAGAGTATATGTGTTGTGATCTATGGCTTCGAGCCAAGTTGGGGAGCTTGCTGTTGATTAGCTGATTGCACGGTTTATTACCTGCGTGAATTCTGGTTATTGGCGTATTGGTGGGTTATTGCAGCTACGGAAAAGGACCATGAGTGGTAATTTGAGTAAATGAATTGTTGGATGCATGCTATGGTTAGCCTTATTGGCTCATGTTCAGACTTGAGGGAAGATTCATGATTTATGCCTCGTATAGGTGCAGGCTTCGAGGGAAGTGATCCCTCTAGGTGCTTTATCGAGAGGGTATTCATATGTTATAAAATTCAGTAGAGTTGGTTGCATTCGGGGCCAAGTCAGAGCTGGGTGGCTCTCAATAGCGGTCCTAGTTAATTCAAGAGGTAAAGTGTGGTGCCTAATGATTTTGAGTCTATAAGTACGGTTAAGAGTCAAGCTTTTGAAGCAGCTTATGAAGAAAGGCACAGAATGTTCTATGATGTTTTGACTTGCGGTGTAGCATTTGAGAGACATGAAATGGTCATGGTATTTGAGACAGCATGGTCTCGTGATTTAAGGTCACTCGGGGTGAGTTTGGTTGAAATAAGTTAGGTGTTAAAGGGAGATATTATTATTTCTAAGGCAATCAAGGATAAATTGGAAGGAAGTAGATTGATTAGCCATAGTTGAGTTGGTATACTGGTGTCAGTGATCGGTTCGTTCAGCGTGATCGAGTTATGCATGTGAGGCTTGTCGGCCGCAGTGATTGATGTTATTCTGAAGCATTCTTTTGTTAGGGCCTATTATGAGTAGGCGGATCCCAGAAAGTGTTATGGTGGCTTGGACAACTACTTAGAGATTGGCATATTCGATCAGTGTTAGGGCCTATTTTGTTAGGGCCTATTACTTAGTGATCAGTGTTGTGAGGATTCGCATGTATGCTGCTATAGTTCTCCTGAAGTGAGTTAAATGGAAAGTCTTATGTGATGAAGTATTAGCCTATCGGCGGTTCCAGAGTTGTGATGGAAATCGCGTCTATCGTATATTGGCACGTGAGGTGCAGTGAGTGGTATGGAATTTGAAGTAAGGACCAAGGTTGCAGTTTGGTCAATGACTGTGATGTCACGATCTCGGATGAGCAGTATATGAGTTTCAGTGTTTTGAGTAAGATGGGTATTGACGTCAGTATCACCTGAGGTCGGTGTTCTGTGAGAAAGGCTTTGCATCCTGGTTAGGGATTCTTGATCGCTTTTCAGCGTTAGTGCAGCCGGTGGTTTGGATGTGCAGACCCGTTAATTATTTCGGAAGATGGTGGGAGCTTGTCCCACAGGAATATTGTATAAGTGTGACATGTAGTCACTTGATTAATTAGAAATTTAAACCAAGTATGAGGATTTTGGTAATATCATCCATTTGAGAATTTATGCCTGGAGGGCACTCTGTTTATTGGGTTATGGACCTGTGAAAGATTATTGGCCTAGCTTGGCACGATCAGGATCGACTTGAGGTCGGTGGATAGATTTAAATGTGGAAGTGAGCCTTACGTCAGGCCAGTTGTGTTTATTTCAGCAATGCGCTCTTTATGGAAGGATAGTCGTGGTCTTATTTCGTGGTCAGTTAATTCATGTAAAGATATATTGCACCGTATGAGTTGTGAGACGGCTTGGTAAATTCCTTATGTGTTGAGGTTCCACTCAGCGGTGATGTTGTATGAGCAGGATGAGACTTAGATCATGTATCACACCTCAGTTGTGCTTGAGTTTGTAGCCTATAGCGCTATATGTTTCCTTGGGAATGATATTATGCACCTTAGTGTGTTTATGACCGATATTCGGTATTTTGATGTGATGAGCTATTCAGCTCGACGTATATCTCCTTATGTGAGTTCTATATGTGGATCGGGTGGCACACCGCCATGGGTATGTTGTTTGGATCGGGTTGCACGCCGCAACAGTGTGATGTTCAGTTCAGTGCCCATATTTGCTTTTGTGTGTTCTGTTTCCCTGTTTTCTGAGGAAGTCTATGTTAGTGTGCGAGTTGAGTAGTTCCTTCTAGAGTTCGCCTTCCTTTTGTATCGCGTTCGAATTGATAGCATACTGGCACATTGTGGCGTCTTGTGGGATTTTTGATTATGTCTGAGGTGGCTTATTGCCTGAGCAGTTCGTACTGGGTGAGACGAGGTTACTAGATTTGGGGTCAGTGCAAACTGATTATATGAAGTATATTATAGAGCAAAGATCATTCTTTGGTTTGGGACAAGGTAATGGAACTTGTCAGGAGTGTAGATCCAATGAATTGTTGATTCAGCAGTTGGTTGTGAATTTCGGCACATCTCTTCAGTCGTATCGGTGTTGAAAAAAAAATAGAGCAAGACCTGTGTAGATCATGAGATGCAATGGGAGCATCAGATTCGTGGAATTTCGACTATTATGTTTAAAGAATGTTATTGTGGTTCTATGAGTAAAGTGATGCAAAGTGTGAATTCAGCAAAGTTATGCAGTCATGTTTGGGTACAGCGTGTGGAGATTGATATGGTGGTCGTATGATGGAAACAGGCTTGGCAGGGAAATTCAGGATGTTGGAATTGGGCCTAATGGCTTATTTGCTTGAATAAATAAGTATATCTACAGAATTATCGAGCTAATATGCTCAACGGAGTAGTGGTAGTATGGGAAGGTGCATGGTGTGTTAAACAAGTGATTTCAGACTACTTCAGTGTAGTTCTCAGCACATTCGAGGACGAACGTATATTTAAGTGGGGGAGATTGTAACGACTCGACCGGTCGTTTTGAGCTCCGGCGTGTCATTCAGCAGTTTGAGGCCACGAGCAGCTTCATCTCAGGTATATTGACTTGTGTGTATGGTCAGAATTAAAATTCAGGAAGTTTGGAGTCAAATCTAAATGGAAATTCTCATTTTGAAAGCTTAAAATTGAAGAAATGAACTAGGATTGGAATTTTGAGTAAACGACCTCGGAATTGGGATCCGAAGGTTCCAACAGGTTCGTATGATGATTTCGGACTTGGGCGTATGCCCGGATCGGGTTTTGGATAACCCGGGAGCGTTTTGGCGCCTATTGTGGAAGATAGCATTTTAGAAGAAATTGCATCAGTTTGGTTTAAAATGCATTTCAGTGTTATTGATGTCCGTTTGGGATTCCGAGACTGGGAGTAGCTCCGTATGGTGATTTTGGATTTGGGAGTGTGATCGGAAGTGAATTCGGAGGTCCGTAGGTCATTTTGGAGCCGTTCGACTAAAGATGGAAAATTGAAGGTTTTTGAGAAAATTTGGCCGGAAGTGGAAATTTTGATATCGGATTTGAAATGTGAATTTTATGGTTTGGATAGCTTCGTTAGGTTATTTGGGACTTAGGAGTGTGTCCGGAATATCTTTGTGTTGAAATATATGAATTATGGGGAAAATTTGAAATTTTTTTATATTTAATATTGTTAAAATTGACTTTGGTCAACATTTTTGGTAAACGGAAGGTCCATAGAAAAATATGGGAGTTGAACGTGTTTCCGGAATCGAATTTCGAGGTCCCAGTCCCGAGAAATGAATTTTTTCGTGAAATTGTTTTCTGAAAATGGTTAAGGAAAATGAAAATGAAATTTAATCAGAAAGTAATGGTATCGGGCTCATATTTTGGTTCCGACGCCCGGTACAGGTCATATATGTTGGTTAAGCGCTTCCTGTAAAGTTTGGTTACAAACGGACGTTGTTTGACGGGTTTCGGCCTTAAATTGGAAAATTTGAAAGTTTATGAAATTTGAAAGAATTCTTGGATTTAAGGCTCAAATCATTGATTTTGATGTTATTTTGGCGATTTGATCGCTCGAGTAAGTTCGTGTGATGTTTTAGAGTCAGTGTTCATATTTGGTTTGGAGCCCCGAGGGCCCGGGAGTATTTCGGAGGTGTCTCGGAGTGATTTCGGACTTAGGAAAAATTGCAGAAAATTGCAGAAAATTCTGCTGTGCCCAGAAAATTTTAGGTGCAAGTAGTCCAGTTTGGAAGCTCATATATTGTAATCTATAAGAAATCAGAAAACATGTAAAACATGAAAGTTGTAGACCATTTATTCTAGTTTTCGGAAAGTTAAACCATTCGTGATTTGGATATCATCTCAGAAAGTTACGATGGATCGAAAAGGGGTTCTGGAGCAATTTCGGCAGAATTTACGATGCACTTTAGAAGCTCATATCTCTGGATATATAAAGATTTATATGGTGTACAACCTATCAAATTAAAGATCTTTGAGTCTAGTTTCTAAATATTCAAACCGTTTGTCATTTGGATATCTATACAAGACGTTATGGGTGTTTAAACAGAAGGTGTCCGACAAGAAACAATTTTAATAGGATGTACAACTTGTATAGCACAAGTGCAAGGTACAACTCGACGAAGCACAGACAGATTCTTTTATACACGGATTTAGCTCACTTTTCTTCATTTCTTCAAAGTATGGACGTTTTTTGGGGAGCTTCAAGAGGGGATTTTCATCATCAATGTGAAGGTAAGTTATCCCCACCTATTTTGAGTTAGGTACATCAATTATGTATGGATTTGAGCATGAAAATTGTAGAAAAATTGAGGATTTAGGCCTAGAGATTTGAAAATAAGATTTAGTGATTTGAGGGGTCAAATGAACTCCGATTTTGGTAAATTTTATATGTACGGACTCGTGGCGAGACGAGGAATCTGGTGTTATGACTTTCATAATTTTTTGAGAAGTGGGCCCGGGGTTCGGGTTTTTCAAATTTCGTGATTTTCAATATTTTTCGAGTCTCTTCGATTGGGTTATATTACCTTAGCCTATTGTAATATATTCCTTGTAGTTTTGGCAAGATTAGACGCGCGAGGAGGTCGATTCGAAAGGAAAGGGCATCGCGGAGTAGACTTTTGGCCATCTTGAGATGAGTAATAGATGTAAATGTTGTACTGAGGGTTTGAAACCCCGGACTTTCACATCGTAACGCTATATTGAGGCGTGACACGCACTCCATGGTGAGTGCGGGATCGGATACTATTGGGGATTGTGACTTGGTCCATCCCGTGTGATGTTTATACTATACTGGTGATTGATACACATACTTCATTGATATTACTGGGCTTGATGCCATGTTTAGGGTCTTGTGCCGATTTATAAAATCCTTCGAGGATTGATATTACTGCTTAGCATGATTTGCATATCATTTAATTTCAGTCCAAGGTTTTAAATGCTGTTTTGCAAACTCAGCCATAATTCTAAGTGTTGAAAACTTAAATGATATTTTTAAATGTATTCCGGGCTGGGAACTTCTGTTTTGTAAATGCCCAAGGGGCTTATTATATTATTTTCTGGACTGATTATAAAGTGACTTGAAACAGTGGTAACAATGACACTGTGTGATATACTTGAAACAGTGGTAACAATGACACTGTGTGATATACTTGAAACAGTGGTAACAATGACACTGTGTGATATACTTGAAATAGTGGTAACAATGACACTGGATGATATACTTGAACAGTGGTAACAATGGCACTGTATGATATAAATTGGTCAGGTAACAATGGCTGACCAGTCAGGTAACAATGACTGACCAAGATATTGCGCTTGGGCTGTAGGAGCCCCTCCGGAGTCTGTACACACCCTCAGTGAGCGTCGTCGACGATAAATAAATATGGATGGCTCGGGCTGCACGCCGCAGTGGGTACTGGAATGTACCATCATATGCATTGCATTGCATTAATGTATTTGTATTTATACTGTTGTTTAGCTGCTCAGTTCCATATGTTGCTGTATATTCGGATTGTAGCTTACTTTGTGTATTTACTGGATTTTCTTATCTTCGGACTGTAGTTACTTTTATTACTCACTGGGTTGGAGTACTCATTTTACTCCGTGCACCTTGTGTGCATATTCAGGGCAGTCTCGGGCTTAGTAGATCCAGTTGATCAGCAGATCCAGCCTCTGGGAGTATCGAGGTAGCTGCACGGCGTTCGCAGCCATTAATCCTCTCCCTCCTATCCTATCTCTTTATTTTTGCATTATCGGACTTTGGATATACCGTGTATTAGGATGATATTGTGTATTCTAAAGTATTAGATTCGTGACACCGGGTCCTAGTGAGATTATATTGTGTATTTTGTTAAAATCTTCAGTACTTAAATCTTGCTTAATTGATATTTCTTTCCGCTATTTTTGATAAATTGGGTTAAGTGTTGAATAATAGCCGGGCTTGCCTAGTAGTGTGTTGGGCGCCTTCATGACCGGGATTTGGGTCGCGATAAAATATTAAGCATGAATATATTCGATACTTTACAATCTGCTAAGGTTCAACAAAAGATTAAATTGATTGCTGAACAGATGGCTGTTGATGTCTGCGTCGATCACCCTAGTGCCTTTTGGAATCGAAAAAGGCATATTGTAACTCTTCCTTATGAAGAAAACTTCTCCGAAGATGATATCCCTACTAAGTCTCGACCTTGCCAGATGAATGTTGAATTGGTCGAATTCTGCAAAAACGAGATTGACAGCTTGTTATAAAAGGGTTTGATAAAGACCTCAAAATCTCCTTGGTCATGTTCTGCCTTTTATGTTAATAATGCTGCAGAAAAGGAACGTGGTATTCCTAGATTAGTTATAAATTATAAACCATTGAATAAACATCTAAAATGGATTAGATATCCTATCCCCAATAAAAGGGACTTGCTATCTAGATTATATGACGCCAATATATTTTCAAAATTCGATTTAAAATCTGGATATTGGCAAATTCAAATTTTTAAGGAGCATACTTATAAAACTGCTTTTAATTTTCCATTTGGGCAATATGAATAGAATGTCATGCCATTTGGTTTAAAAATGCCCCTTCTGAATTTCAGAAAATTATGAATGATATTTTTAACCCTTATCTAGATTTTATCATTGTTTATATTGACGACATATTAGTATTTTCTAAAACATTAGAGATGCATATTAAGCATCTTGATATTTTTAAGAAAATTGTAATACAAAACGGTTTAGTAATTTCTAAACCAAAAATGAGTCTATTCCAAACAAATGTTCGATTTTTAGGTCATAATATTTGCCAAGGAAAAATTACCCCGATACAAAGATCGATTGATTTTGCCTCAAAATTCTGATGTTATTACTGACAGGACTCAATTACAAAGATTTTTGGGAAGTTTGAATTATATATCTCCTTTCTACAAAAGTTTATCTCGTGATCTAGCCCCTCTATACGACAGGCTGAAAAAGGATCATAAGAAGCCTTGGACTGACCAGCATACTACGTTAGTCAGAAATATTAAACAACGTGTTAAGTCTTTACCTTGCTTAACTCTTGCTAATCCTACATGGCAAAAAATTATTGAGACTGATGCGTCCAACATTGGCTACGGTGGGGTTTTAAAACAAGTGAATCCCAACAATAAGAGTGAATACCTGATAAGATTTCACTCTGGTAAATGGACCGAAGCCCAGAAGAAATATGCTATTGTGGCTCATGAAATGTTGACTATTGTTAAATGTGTTTTAAAATTTCAAGACGATTTATATAATCAAAAGTTTTTAATAAAAACTGATGCTCAATCTGTTAATATTTGTTTGACAAAGATTGCAAACATGATGCATCTAAATTAATATTTGCTAGATGGCAAGCTCAACTGGCGCCTTTTGATTTTGAAATTCAATACAAAAAAGGAATTGATAATTCCCTTCCGGATTTCTTATCCCGAGAATACCTTGATTAATTATGAATTTCTATACAACTTTTTTAGAGGAAGAATTGTTAATTACTATCCTGAAAGTGGTTAGATTAAATCGAGATCTACAAAGTCTCATAATTGATTTGATAATTGAAGATATCGTTGATAACCTGATTGAAAATCATAATCATGATGAAATTGTTAGGAATTCATACCTATACTAAAATTATTAGGGATGATATGCTGGATTATTACTTCTAAATTGACTTATTATTTGTGCAGACTAGACCCTTCATGGGCCACCAGAGGCAGAGGTAGGGGAATATCTTCCCCTAGTAGATCATATTCTCAAGGATCGTCATACGGATCCTCATCAAATTCTCCAGTGATACAAGCAAAAAAAAGGAGTTTAATAAACTAAAAGATTTTTCATAAAGGAGATTCTTCATCAGGTCCGTCTATACATCTGGATGATATTCCAGAAGATGATCCATTATATGGTCATCTACATGCATATTTGGCTTCCAAAAATCAAAGTAATACATTTGCTTCAATCGCTAGAGAAGAAGACAATGATGATATTAAGTCTTACGAAAAATTACCAAAGAAAGAAATAATATTTCTCCTAAAAAACTCTGAGATTCAGCGAAAAGATGAACCATGGAAGATATTCCAGAGATATCTGATTAATGGATTATACTACCCGGGTGAATCATATAAAACCCGCACTTATTATGAGACTATTCTAATCAGTACAGGTAGTGCAGAATTCTAGCACTTTTCGGGTTATAACACAAATGAGAACGTTTATAACTTCTCAAAAATTATTATCAAACAGATTATATCTGTTGAAGAATGGGGGATTTCAACAATGAAAGAAAGGCAGATAAGCCTTAATAAATCACCCATGAATTTTACTTATTGGGATTATATCCAAGCATTTGATAGAGTGCTTTATTATAATAATGAGAGGCATAAACATACTTGGTTTATTAAAGTATGTGCAAAAATATTTACAGGACCTATCCCCAACTGATTCTTAAATTGGTGGTCATACCACGGTCCCACAACGAAAATCCTGCCTGAGCCATTCCTTAAGTTATACAAAGAATGGACAAAAATTTCACCATTCTTAACCGAGTTATATCACGCAGATCATATCTGTTGCCTAGAAAAAATTGATCAAATTTGTTTCTTTATTGATTTCTCTATCCCATGGATTCATAAATGGACTCCTGAATTAGGTTTTACGGAGGAACAAATCCCTTGCTTATACAAGGTATTTTACAATAATTTTTGGGACAAATTGATGAAGAATGATCCCAAAACAAAAATGTTATATGGACAAGAATTATTGGATTCTATTAAAACACAAATCCAAGTATACTCGTCCACTCCACAGAAGAAAATATTTGATGACAACTCCGTCAAACATATTGCTCGAAGAATCTCTGTTCAAGACGGAGATAAAACCGAATTAGTAAATAAATATCTGGAAGAAGTAAAAAGAAATTTACTTCAAACTTTGAATCAATGTGAAAGATCAGACACATCAATGCACAGTGAAACAAGTGGCGATGATATCGCAGAAGAAGATTCACAGCCGATGCAGCCAGAAATAATATTATCTGACAAAGAGAGAGAAAAGGTGGAAAATTTCCTCCAACAAATGAACAATTTAGACAAAAGAAGACTTTGACTAAAGCCGCCGAAGACCCCACACAACAGTAGATATACTGTTCCCAATAGTAGAAACACTGTATAAGGGACCCAGATACGGTATTCCTAATAGTAGAAAAACTATATAGGGACCCAGATGTGGGACCCAATCTACTATTTAAAGATTCTTTATGTTTTTTTTCCTTCTTTAAATAGAGGAACTCTTCACAAGAGGTATGTCGTGAGAACCCCCTCTCTCTATAATCTCTCTCTCTAAACTCTCTCCTTCTTGTAAAGCTTTTAGCTTATTAGTTTTGTAAATCAGTTGAAGATTAATAAAAGTTTTGAAGTTCAGTTCATCTTCAGGGCCTTGCTTCTCGGCCTTAAAGGTATTTATTTTATTTTATTATATAGTATTTTTTATACTTAGTTTCTCTCCCCAGCCGTGACTATGTCCGTCTAAATGGATTCATATCTATGTTGAAAAACTAATTTATCTTGCATATTAACCATGAAGAATCCAGACTCTTTCAAAATATAAAGGAATTTTAATATAGTTTCTTGGCTTGGTTCCAAGATTGTGGTACAGTCGACTTTGGTACTACTCTTATTGGCTTTGCCTTAGTGGTTACGTCTAGCTAGTTGTGACATTAAAGCCCGCTGAAGTTGTCAAAAGGGCTATCCCTTTCATAGTTAGAACTACTAGACACATGGGCTCAATAAGAGTATGTATCGGACCTAGACAGGCCCCTTGCTTGGGTAAAAGGATAGATCCTTCCATACAATCATTAAAACTATAATAAAACTCTCGTATATTTCGAATCTTTACTGGTCGCGCGGACTACCGCCAACCTTCAAAGGTACTGAAACAGCTAGATCTGGATGGCCGTGCGGACTACCTGCATCATTCCTAAAAACATATCAGAATTTTCATTAATCGAATCAATCTGATCAGAAATTTCTTTTCCCTTTTCATTTGACGATTCGGAAATTCCTTTAGCCGAAAAATCAGTTGGAAAATCAGTTAGAGAATTATTTTTCTCAATTTGAGTAATCCGGTGATCACAAATCATTTGATTTTGTTTAAGAGACTTAATATCTTTTTTCAAATTCTCAATTTCGATTTTCAAATCATCAAAAGAAGCATCTCTGCTAGGTGTACTGGACTTATGAAATCGTTTATTAATTTCAGACAAAGAATAAGGCGCAAAATGTTCAAATTTGTTCTTATATTTTTCAAAAGGTTTTGAACTACTAGAACTAGAACTTGCAGCTAGATTAATAATTTTTCCACGAAGTTTTTCATCGGTAACTTCCTTTAAAAGTTCTATTACATTTTCAGATGTAATAGTTTTCATATTTAAATCATGAAATTGTGATTGCAATTTATAAAATTAGTCATCATCACAAGTACAAATATCACCTTTGCAAGCAGTGCAAGAAGTATCAACATTTTTATCACTATCAGATAAATCTATTCAATCAACTTCATCTTCAGATTCAGTTTCAGAGTAATAGTCAGATTCTGATCCTGAAGTGTATAACAAGCCATAAACCTTATCGCGTAACTCATCATCGAGTTCTAAGGTTTTCAGCTTTTGAAGCTTGCAATTTGGAGAAATATGACCAAACTTTCCACACTTATAACACTTAATATCAGCGAGATCTCTCTTTGATCTATTCTTCGTAAATCAAGTAGATTTCTGATGCGCTTTTCTAGTATCACGCTCTTCCTTAGACCTATATCTAGACCTCTTTTTCTTATACGGGCTATCCGGGTTAGGATACCTATGATATCCGTTTTTCTTCTTCTTCCTACTTTGAGTAGAGGTTCCAGGTAAACCGAACTGGGTACAAAAGTCACCTAATTGGGATTTCTCTTTAAGCTTATCAATCTTAAGCTGTCTAGAAAGCTTTAGCTCATTACACAAGTTTAATCCTTCTTGTGTACACACTCCTATAAGTTTACCATAGGTATAATTACCATTACTGAATTTCACCGTAACTACCCCTTAATACTTTCCTTACCCTTTCCGCAAATAAGGAAGGGAGGCCGTCTATAAACTTAGCTTTCGAATGCTCATATTTATTCTCGGGCAGTTCCATAACCCTACTCATAAAAGTATCTCTATACCATCTAAATTCACTAAGGGTCTTACATCTAAGCCCATAGGCAATATGAATGGAATGTCATGCCATTTGGTTTAAAAAATGCCCCTTCTGAATTTCAGAAAATTATGAATGATATTTTTAACCCTTATCTAGATTTTATCATCGTTTATATTGACGACATATTAGTATTTTCTAAAACATTAGAGATGCATATTAAGCATCTTGATATTTTTAAGAAAATTGTAATACAAAACGGTTTAGTAATTTCTAAACCAAAAATGAGTCTATTCCAAACAAATGTTCGATTTTTAGGTCATAATATTTGCCAAGGAAAAATTACCCCGATACAAAGATCGATTGATTTTGCCTCAAAATTTCCTGATGTTATTACTGACAGGACTCAATTACAAAGATTTTTGGGAAGTTTGAATTATATATCTCCTTTCTACAAAAGTTTATCTCGTGATCTAGCCCTCTATACGACAGGCTGAAAAAGGATCATAAAAAGCTTTGGACTGACCAGCATACTACGTTAGTCAAAAATATTAAACAACGTGTTAAGTCTTTACCTTGCTTAACTCTTGCTAATCCTACATGGCAAAAAAATTATTGAGACTGATGCGTCCAACATTGGCTATGGTGGGATTTTAAAACAAGTGAATCCCAACAATAATAGTGAATACCTGATAAGATTTCACTCTGGTAAATGGACCGAAGCCCAAAGGAAATATGCTATTGTGGCCCATGAAATATTGACTATTGTTAAATGTGTTTTAGAATTTCAAGACGATTTATATAATCAAAAGTTTAATAAAAACTGATGCTCAATCTGTTAAATATATGTTTGACAAAGATTTCAAACATGATGCATCTAAATTAATATTTGCTAGATGGCAAGCTCAACTGGCACCTTTCTACTGTTGGGAACAGTGTATCTACTGTTATGTGGGGTCTTCGACGGCTTTAGTCAAAGTCTTCTTTTGTCTAAATCGTTCATTTGTTGGAGGAAATTTTCCACCTTTTCTCTCTCTTTGTCAGATAATATTATTTCTACCTGCATCGACTGTGAATCTTCTTCTGCGATATCATCGCCACTTGTTTCACTGTGCATTGATATGTCTGATCTTTCACATTGATTCAAAGTTTGAAGTAAATTTCTTTTTACTTCTTCCAGATATTTATTTACTAATTCGGTTTTATCTCCGTCTTGAACAGAGATTCTTCGAGCAATATGTTTGACGGAAGCTGTCATCAAATATTTTCTTCTGTGGAGTGGACGAGTATACTTGGATTTGTGTTTTAATAGAATCCAATAATTCTTGTCCATATAACATTTTTGTTTTGGGATCATTCTTCATCAATTTGTCCCATAAATTGTTGTAAAATACCCTGTATAAGCAAGGGATTTGTTCCTCCGTAAGACCTAATTTAGGAGTCCATTTATGAATCCATGGGATAGAGAATTCAATAAAGAAACAAATTTGATCAATTTTTTCTAGGCAACAGATATGATCTGCGTGATATAACTCGGTTAAGAATGGTGAAATTTTTGCCCATTCTTTGTATAACTTAAGGAATGGCTCAGGCAGGATTTTCGTTGTGGGACCGTGGTATGACCACCAATTTAAGAACCAGTTGGGGATAGGTCCTGTAAATATTTCTGCACATACTTTAATAAACCAAGTATGTTTATGCCTGTCATTGTTATAATAAAGCACTCTATCAAATGCTTGGATATAATCCCAATAAGTAAAATCCATGGGTGATTTATTAAGGCTTATCTGCCTTTCTTTCATTGTTGAAATCCCCCATTCTTCAACAGATATAATCTGTTTGATAATGATTTTTGAGAAGTTATAAACGTTCTCATTTGTGTTATAACCCGAAAAGTGCTGGAATTCTGCACTACCTGTACTGATTAGAATAGTCTTCATAATAAGTGCGGGTTTTATATGATTCACCCGGGTAGTATAATCCATTAATCAGATATCTCTGGAATATCTTCCATGGTTCATCTTTTCGCTGAATCTCAGAGTTTTCTAGGAGAAATATTATTTCTTTCTTTGGTAATTTTTCGTAAGACTTAATATCATCGTTGTCTTCTTCTCTAGCGATTGAAGCAAATGTATTACTTTGCTTTTTGGAAGCCAAATATGCCTGTAGATGACCATATAATGGATCATCTTCTGGAATATCATCCAGATGTATAGACGGACCTGATGAAGAATCTCCTTTATGAAAAATCTTTGAGTTTATTAAACTCCTTTTTCCTGCTTGTATCACTGGAGAATTTGATGAGGGTTCGTATGACGATCCTTGAGAATATGATCTACTAGTGTCACGACCCAGATTCCCCACCATCGGTAGTCGTGATGGCGCCTACTGTCGGAACTAGGCAAGCCAACCTTAACATACCTTTTCAACTAATTTTCAACAAGATAATAATAAAAACAATAAATTCAAGCGGAAGCCTTAATTTAATATTAAATGAATGAAAATGCGGAAAAATTAACATCATCCTCTACCCAAGATTTAGTGTCACAATACTCACGGACTACTATAAGATACTACAAATAAGTGTTTGAATGGAAATACATAAGGAGTCTGCATCGATACAATGAAAACAAACAGAAATAAAATAGATGAGACTCAGGGCCCACGCACGCCAGCGAACTACCTAGGAGTCTCTGGACTGAAGGCACGCTCCCAATCTACTGCTACTGCGGTCCGTAAGCTACTTCTGGATCTGTGCACAAAAAGGGCACAGAAGTGTAGCATCAGCACAACCGACCACATGTGCTGGTAAGTGCCTGGCCTAACCCCGGCGAGGTAGTGACGAGGCTAAACCGGACCTACCTCAAATAACCTGTACAAATATATGTGCAACAACGGAAAGATATACAGAATTTAAACAGATAATAGGGAGGGGACATGCTGTGGGGTGTAACAATTTAGATATAAGACCAACGAACAGAGAGATGGAAACCGAATAATTAGCATCTATGAAAGAGAGCAAGTAAATCAACAACTGCACGGCACCAACCTTCGTTCTTTTACTCTCAATTCTCACCAAAAACTGTCAAATATAGTGCACAGCATCACCCTTCGTGCTTTTCCTCACATAACTCTCACTTCAAGGCACAAAATGACCTTTCGTGCTCAAATAATTAGAGACATGGCACGGAAAGACCCTTCGTGCATAATTATCAAAACATGGCACGGAAAGAATCTTCGTGCATAATCCCTCTTCCTCACCCATTCATCAGTCACAACCAATCAGGGAAAGGGAATATACAACAAGATTAAACGTCCCGACAAGGGAGAATATATATATCAGTCTACACATCCCGGCAAGGGAGTATTCACAACACATTCTCCTTTTAAATCATTCTTCCTCAACCGTTCACATTATATGAAACTTATCAAATAAACAAGGAGCTTGTGTCACATTATTCGAATTAAAAGCAATCAAGACTCACGGTCATGCTAGACTCCGGTGCATAGATAACCGTCACCATGCCTATACACCGTACTCCACATTAGCAAGTAGCAAATATCATCCTAATCCTATTCCCTCAAGCCAAAGTTAGAACAAACACTTACCTCGAATGCTCCAAACTCAACTCACGCTTCTAGTATAGCTTTACCTCTTGATTCCACCACCAATCCGCTCGAATCTAGTCATAAGTTACTTAATCACATTAATAATTACTAAATGAATCATCCCCAATGCATGAAAATAGATTTTTCAAGGTTTTTCCCAAAAAGGTCAAAAATACCCCCGGACCCACGTGGTCGAAACTCGAGGTTCGGACCAAAACCCGGTTACCCATTCCCCCATGAATCCAAATATATGATTTGTTTTTAAATCGGACCCCAAATTGAGGTCCAACTTCTCAATTTGTAGAAAACCTAGGTTCTACCCAAAACACCCAATTTTCCCCATGAAAATCTTTGATTTGAAGTTGAAATTATGTTAAAAGATGTTAAGGGATAAAGAAATTAAGTTAGAAATCACTTACCAATCGTTTTGGAGAAGAAAAGTTGTTTGGAAAATCGCCTCTTAGGTTTTGGGTTTTTGAAAAGTGAAAAATGACTGAGATTTCCGGACTTGTATACCTTTCTGAGGACCTGGCGTGGACCGCACAAAAATGTGTTGCGGCCGCGCCGAGTGGGAGAAAAATTGGGGCTTCTCTGAACCCTTCCAGCGCGGACCGCACTGTTTTGGTGCGCGGCCGCACTGGTTGTCCAACAACCCTAGCCCTCAGACTCAGCCACGCGGACCGCAATGACTGCGGCCGCGCTGGTGTCTGCAACACCTGAACCTGCATTTTCTTAAGTCCAAGACCTCCCAGACTCCATTCAAAACTCACCCGAGCCCTCGGGTCTCCAAACCAAACATGCACACAACCTTAAAAACATCTTACGGACTTACTCGTGCGATGAAATCGCCAAAATAACATCATATACATAGGATCAAGCCTTAAACACATGATTTTCTTTCTTCAACTTTCATAACTCAAATTCTCCATTTTTAGTCCGAAACACGTCATATGACGTCCGTTTTTAGCCAAACTTTACAGATAGTGCTTAACACATATTTAAGACTTGTACCGGGCGTCGGAACAAAAATACGAGCCTGATACCTATATTTTCTAACTCTTTTTCATTTCAAATTTTCATATCAAATTTTAGAAAAACAATTTCTTTCAAAAATTCATTTCTCGGGCTTGGGACCTCAGAATTTGATTCTGGGCATACGCCCAAGTCCCATATTTTTCTACGGACCATCCAGGACCGCCGAATCACAGGTCCGGATCCGTTACCCAAAATGTTGACCAAAGTCAACATTATGCATATTAATACAAAAATTCATCAAATGTTTCACATAATTCACATATTCTAACATAAAAACTTTCCGGCTACGCGCCCGAACTGCGTACACCAATCGAGGCAACTAAAAGCGAGGTTTTCAAGGCCTCAAAAGCGCGGAACAAGGAAGAACTACAGTGATGACCCTTCAGCTCGTCACATTCTCCACCTCTAAAACAACCGTTCGTCCTCGAACGGACAAAAGAAAGAAGTACCTGAGTCGGGAAATAAATGAGGGTAACGGCTCCGCATATCGGACTTGGACTCCCAGGTCGATGCCTCAGGAGGCTGACCTCCCCACTGAACATGCACCGAAGGAAAACTCTTCGACCTCAACTGTCGAACCTGCCGGTCTAGAATAGCCACCGGCTCCTCCTCATATGACAGGTCTTTGTCCAATTGGACAGTGCTGAAATTTAACACGTGCGATGGATCTCCGTGATGCATCCGAAGCATAGACACATGAAACACGAGATGCACAGCTGACAAGCTAGGTGGCAAGGCAAGTCTATAAGCCACCTCTCCCACACGATCAAGAATCTCAAATGGACCGATGAACCTAGGGCTGAGCTTACCCTTCTTCCCAAATCTCATCACGCCCTTCATAGGCGATACACGGAGCAATAACCGCTCACAAACCATGAAGGCAACATCTCTGACCTTGCGGTCTGCGTAACTCTTCTGTCTGGACTAAGCTGTACGAAGTCTATCCTGAATAATCCTGACCTTGTCCAAGGCTTCCTGAACCAGATCCGTACCCAATAATCGAGCCTCTCCCAGCTCAAACCATCCAACTGGAGACCGACATCGCCTACCATACAACGCCTCGTACGGAGCCATCTGAATGCTAGACTGGTAGCTGTTGTTGTAGGCGAACTCTGCTAAAGGCAAAAACTGGTCCCACGAGCCTCCAAAATCAATGACACAGGCTCAGAGCATGTCCTCAAGAATTTGAATAGTCCTCTCGGACTGACCGTCTGTCTGGGGATGAAATGTTGTACTCAACTCAACCTGGGTGCCCAACTCTCGCTGAACCGCTCTCTAGTAATGCGAGGTAAACTGTGTACCCCGATCCGAAATGATAGATAGCGGCACCCGGCACCCCATGAAGGCGAACAATCTCCCTGATATAAATCTCGGCTAACCTTTCGGACGAATAGGTGGCTGCAACAGGAACAAAATGTGCTGACTTGGTCAGCCTATCAACAATGACCCAAACTACATCAAACTTTTTCCATGTCATCGGAAGTCCAGCAACGAAATCCATCGTAATCCTCTCCCACTTCCACTCGGGAAGTGCAATCCTCTGAGATAGACCACCAGGTCTTTGATGCTCGTACTTAACCTGCTGATAATTCAAACACCGAGCCACATGCACAACGATGTCTTTCTTCATCTTACGCCACCAATAGTGCTGCCTCAGATCCTGATACATCTTTGCGGCGCCCGGGTGAATAGAATACCGAGAACTGTGGGCCTCCGCTAAGAACAACTCTCGAATCCCATCAACATTGGGCACACAAACTCGCCCCTACAATCTCAATACACCATCATCATCTAAGGTTACTTTCTTGGCACCTCCACGCTGCACCGTGTCTCTCAAGACACACAAATGGGGATCCTCAAACTGCCGCTCACGGATACGCTCTAATAGTGAGGAACGAGCAACCGTGCAAGCTAACACTCTGCTAGGCTCAGAAATATCCAACCTCACAAGACGATTGGCCAAGGCCTGAACATCCAAAGCAAGCGATCTCTGGCTGACTGGAATATAAGCAAGACTACCCATGCTGGCGGACTTCCTGCTCAATGCATCGGCCACCACATTGGCCTTCCCCGGGTGGTATAAGATAGTAACATCATAATCCTTTAGCAACTCTAACCACCTCCTCTGCCTCAAATTCAACTCTTTCTGCTTGAACAGATACTGAAGACTCTTGTGATCAGTGTAAACCTCACACGTCACGCCATATAAGTAATGCCTCCAGATCTTCAAGGCATGAACAATGGCTGCCAACTCGAGATCATGAACCGGATAATTCTTCTCGTGGATCTTCAACTGCCTCGAAGCATAGGCAATGACTTTGCCTTCCTACATCAACACTGCACCAAGCCCAATACGAGACGCATCACAATAGACCGTATATGGCCCTGAACCTGTGGGCAAAACCAATACCGGTGTCGTAGTCAGAGCCGTCTTGAGATTCTGAAAGCTCACCTCACACTCGTCCGACCACCTGAACTGGACACCCTTCTGGGTCAATCTGGTCATAGGGGCTGCAATGGATGAAAACCCCTCCACGAACCGACGGTAGTAACCTGCCAACCCCAGGAAACTCCGAATATCCGTAGCTAAAGCTAGTCGAGGCCAGTTCTTGACTGCCTCTATCTTCTTCGGGTCTACCTGAATACCTGCTGCTGATACGACATGACCCAGGAATGCGACCGAACTCAACCAAAACTCGCACTTTGAGAACTTAGCATACAACTGACTATCCTTTAGGGTCTGAAGGACCACTCTGAGGTGCTGCTCATGCTCCTCCTGACTGCGGGAGTATATAAGAATATCGTCAATGAAGACTATCACGAACAAGTCCAAATAAGGTCTGAACACTCGGTTCATCAACTCCATGAACGCTGCTGGGGCATTAGTCAATCCGAATGACATGACCAAAAACTCATAGTGCCCATACCGAGTGCGAAATGCTGTCTTAGGGACATCAGACGCCCTAATCCTCAGCTGGTGGTAGCTAGATCTCAAATCTATCTTTGAAAACACCCTCGCACCCTGAAGCTGGTCGAACAAATCGTCAATCCGCGGCAGTGGATACTTGTTCTTTATCGTCACCTTGTTCAACTGCCGGTAATTAATGCACATCCTCATCGACCCATCCTTTTCCTGCACGAACAACACTGGTGCACCCCAAGGTGATACATTGGGTCTAATGAAACCCTTATCAATCAAGTCCTGAAGCTGCTCTTTCAACTCTTTCAACTCTGACGGGGCCATGCGATATGGCAGAATGGAAATAGGCTGAGTGCTCGAAGCTAGATCAATACAGAAATCAATATCCCTGTCGGGCGGCATACCCGGCAGGTCTGAAGGGAAAACCTCGGGGAACTCCCGAACAATAGGAACAGAGTCAATTGATGGAACCTCTGTGCTAGAGTCGCGAACATATGCTAGATATGCTAGACACCCCTTCTCAACCATACGTCGAGCCTTGACATAAGAAATAACACTACGGGTGGCATGGCCTGGGGTCCCTCTCCACTCAAGTTGGGGCAAATCTGGCAAGGCCAAGGTCACGGTCTTGGCGTGACAATCCAGAATAGCATGATACGGGGACAACCAGTCCATCCCCAATATAGCATCAAAGTCCATCATATCTAAAAGCAATAAGTCGACACGGGTCTCAAGACCGTCAAATACCACCACACATGAACGATGCACTCGGTCGACCACTATAGATTCACCAACCGGTGTGGACACATATATAGGAATACCCAAAGCCTCACTAGGCATGATCAAATAGGGTGCAAAATAGGACGACACATAAGAATACGTAGATACCGGGTCAAATAACACAGAAGCACCCCTACCACAGACCAGAATAGTACTTGTAATCACAGCATCTGATGACTCGGCATCTGGCCTGCCCGGCAAAGCATAACAATGGGGCTGACCCCCACCTCCCTGAACTGTGTCTCTGGGGCGATCGGCTGTTGGCTGACCCGTGCCTCTGGCGGTCCGAGCTCCACCTCTACGGTCTCTCCCTCCACCCCTATGATCCCTACCCCCGCCTCTAGCTGGCTGGGAGGCCTGTGGATCACTTACTGCCTGAATCATAGGGCGAGGACCCTGCTGATGAGAACTACTCAAGGCTCGGGGGCAAAACCTAATAATGTGACTCGGGTCACCACAACCATAACATGCCCTCGGCTGCTGGGACTGCTGGCCCTGTCGACCTGTATGTCCTCCCCTGAAGCTCTGAAGTGGCGGTGCACTGATGGGGGCTGGTGGTGCGCTGAAGGTCTGCTAACCCGAATAATACTGCTGAGGACCACCACCGCCTAGAGTACCATGAGAAACCTGAAGTGCCGACTGGAATGGCCTCTGAGAGTGGCCTTTGTCATATGAATCCCTACATCCAGACGAGGTACCACTAAATCTACCGGAATAACGAGGCCTCTTATCATACCCATGACCACCTCCTTGAACAAGTTCCATCTCTATCAGGCGGGCACCATCTGCCGCCTCCTGAAATGAAATCTCACCACCGGCACTCATGGCCATCTAAACATGGATTGGCTGGGCCAACCCATCAACAAACCTCCGTACCCTCTCTCTCTCGGTGGGGAGTATCACAATAGCATGACGAGCGAGATCAATGAACCGGGTCTCATACTGGGTGACCGTCATAGGACCTTGCTGGAGACGCTCAACATGCCTGCGAAGAGCATCTCGCTGAGTAACTGGAAGGAACTTCCCCAGAAATAACTCTGAAAACTGATCCCAGGTCAATGACGGCGACCCTGCTGGCCTGGCTAAACAGAAATCCCTCCACCAAGTCTTGGCGGATCATGCCAGGCGAAAAGTGGCGAAGTCGACCCCATTGGTCTCTACAATGCCCATAGTCCGTAGAACCTCATGACAGCTGAATATGAAATCCTGAGCATCCTCTGAGGGGGTGCCACTATATGTGGTTGTGAAGAGCTTGGTAAAACGATCAAGCCTCCATAAAGCATCCGCGGACATAGCCGCACCATCGCTGGACTGAGCCGCAATACCTGGCTGGGCTGCCACAGCTGGCTGAACTGCCACGGCTGGCTGAACTGCTGGAACCTGAGCCTGAGGAGCTACCGGCTCTAGAGTACGAGTATCGGGAGTCTGAACTCCTCCCCCAGCCTGAAATGTGGCTGGAGCTACGGGAAGTAAACCCGCCCTAGAAATGCCCTCCATAAAGCCTACCAGTCGGACCAAAGCATCCTGAAGCACTGGAGTGGCTATGAAACCCTCTAGGACCTGAGCTGGGCCCACTGGAACAGTTGGGGCCGGAACCTCCTCCTCAAAATCGACCTGAGGCTCCGTCGCTGGAAATGCTGCTCAGGGCTGAACTCTACCCCGTCCTCAGCCTCTGGCACGGCCTCGGCCTCGCCCTCTGCCCCTAATAGGGGCTGCTGCTGGGGGCTCAGGCTGTTGCGCGGTAGAAGAGGAAGCACGTGTCCTCGCCATCTGCGAAAGAACAGAGTGGAAAGACAATCAGTACTTGAGAAATAGAATCGCACGACAAGAATAAACAAGGTGAAGTTTTCCTAACTCAGTAGCCTCTGCGGGATAAATACAGATATCTCCGTACCGATCCCTCAGACTCTACTGAGCTTGTCCGTGAGTTGTGAGACCTAAGTAACCTAGGGCTCTGATACCAACTTGTCACGACCCGGATTCCCTACCATCGGGAGTCGTGATGGCGCCTACTGTCGGAACTAGGCAAGCCAACCTTAACATACCTTTTCAACTAATTTTCAACAAGATAATAATAAAAATAATAAATTCAAGCAGAAGCCTTAATTTACTATTAAATGAACGAAAATGCGAAAAAATTAACATCATCCTCTACGCAAGATTTAGTGTCACAATACTCACGGACTAATATAAGATACTACAAATAAGAGTTTGAAAGGAAATACATAAGGAGTCTGCTTCGATACAATAAAAACAAACAGAAATAAAATAGATGAGACATAGGGCCCACGCACACCAGCGAACTACCTAGGAGTCTCTGGACTGAAGGCACGCTCCCAATCTACTGCTACTGCGGTCCGTAAGCTACTCCCGAATCTGTGCACAAAAAGGGCACAAAAGTGTAGCATCAGCACAACCGACCCCATGTGCTGGTGAGTGCCTGGCCTAAACCCGGAGAGGTAGTGACGAGGCTAGACCGGACCTACCTCAAATAACCTGTACAGATATATGTGCAACAACGGAAAGATATACAGAATTTAAACAGATAATAGGGAGGGGACATGTTGTGGGGTGTAACAATTTAGATATAAGACCAACGAACAGAGAGATGGAAACCGAATAATTAGCATCTATGAAAGAGAGCAAGTAAATCAACAACTGCACGGCACCAACCTTCGTGCTTTTACTCTCAATTCTCACCAAAAACTGTCAAATATAGTGCACGGCATCACCCTTCGTGCTTTTCCTCACATAACTCTCATTTCAAAGCACGAAATGACCCTTCGTGCTCAAATAATTAGAGACATGGCTCGGAAAGACCCTTCGTGCATAATTATCAAAACATGGCACGGAAAGACCCTTCGTGCATAATCGCTCTTCCTCACCCAATCATCAGTCACAACCAATTGGGGAAAGGGAATATACAACAAGATTAAACGTCCCGGCGAGGGAGAACAAATCAACAATAGGTCCCGATAAGGGAAAAATACCACACTTCCTTCTTTAACTCGTCTGCTTCTCAACTATCACTTCATAATTATATTAGCAAGTAATTAGCTCAACTGTTTCACATCTTTTGAATTTAAAAGCAACTACGACTCACGGTCATGCTAGACTCTGGTGCATAGATAACCGTCACCATGCCTATACACCGTACTCCACAGTTAACACGTAGCAAATAACATCCAAATCCTAATCCCTCAAGCCAAAGTTAGAACAAACACTTACCTCGAATGCTCCAAACTCAACTCACGCTTCTAGTATAGCTTTACCTCTTGATTCCACCACCAATCCGCTCGAATCTAGTCATAAGTTACTTAATCACATTAATAATTACTAAATGAATCATCCCCAATGCATGAAAATAGATTTTTCAAGGTTTTTCCCAAAAAGGTCAAAAATACCCCCGGACCCACGTGGTCGAAACTCGAGGTTCGGACCAAAACCCGGTTACCCATTCCCCCATGAATCCAAATATATGATTTGTTTTTAAATCGGACCCCAAATTGAGGTCCAACTTCTCAATTTGTAGAAAACCTAGGTTCTACCCAAAACACCCAATTTTCCCCATGAAAATCTTTGATTTGAAGTTGAAATTATATTAAAAGATGTTAAGGGATAAAGAAATTAAGTTAGAAATCACTTACCAATCGTTTTGGAGAAGAAAAGTTGTTTAGAAAATCGCCTCTTAGGTTTTGGGTTTATGAAAAGTGAAAAATGACTGAGATTTCCGAACTTGTATACCTTTCTGAGGACCTGGCACGGACCGCACAAAAATATGTTGCGGCCGCGCCGAGTGGGAGAAAAATTGGTGCTTCTCTGAACCCTTCCAGCGCGGACCTCACTGTTTTAGTGCGCGGCCCCGCTGGTTGTCATGCAACCCTAGCCCTCAAACTCAGCCACGCGGACCGCACAAAAATGCATCGCGGCCGAGCGGCTACAGCACGGACCGCGCGAAAATGACCGTGGCCGCGCTGGTGTCTACAACACCTGAACCTGCATTTTCTTAAGTCCAAGACCTCCCAGGCCCCATTCAAAACTCACCTGAGGCCTTGGGGCTCCAAACCAAACATGCACACAACCTTAAACACATCTTACGGACTTACTCGTGCGATGAAACCGCCAAAATAACATCATATACATAGGATCAAGCCTCAAACACGTGATTTTCTTTCTTCAACTTTCATAACTCAAATTCTCCATTTTTAGTCCGAAACACGTCATATGACGTCTGTTTTTATCCAAACTTTACAGATAGTGCTTAACACATATTTAAGACTTCTACCGGGCATCAGAACCAAAATACGAGCCCGATACCTATATTTCAAATTTTCATATCAAATTTCAGAAAAACAATTTCTTTCAAAAATTCATTTCTCGGGCTTGGGACCTCAGAATTTGATTCCGGGCACACGCCCAAGTCCCATATTTTTCTACTGACCCTCCGGGACCGTCGAATCATAGGTCTGGGTCCGTCACCCAAAATGTTGACCGAAGTCAACATTATGCATATTAATACCAAAATTCATCAAATGTTTCACATAATTCACATATTCTAACATAAAAACTTTTCGGCTATGCGCTCAAACTGCGCACGCCAATCGAGGTAACTAAAAACGAGGTTTTCAAGGCCTCGAAAGCGCGGAACAAGGAAGAACTACGGTGATGACCCTTCGGGTCGTCACAACTAGGGGAAGATCTTCCCCTACCTCTGCTTCTGGTGGCCCATGAAGGGTCCATTCTGCACAAATAACAAGTCAATTTAGAAGTAATAATCCAGCATATCATCCATAATAATTTTAGTATAGGTATGAATTCCTAACAATTTCATCATGATTATGATTTTCAATCAGGTTATCAACGATATCTTCAATTATCAAATCAATTATGAGACTTTGTAGATCTCGATTTAATCTAACCACTTTTCAGGATAGTAATTAACAATTCTTCCTCTAAAAAAGTTGTATAGAAATTCATAATTAATCAAGGTATTCTCGGGATAAGAAATCCGGAAGGGAATTATCAATTCCTTTTTTGTATTGAATTTCAAAATCAAAAGGCGCCAGTTGAGCTTGCCATCTAGCAAATATTAATTTAGATGCATCATGTTTGAAATCTTTGTCAAACATATATTTAACAGATTGAGCATCAGTTTTTATTAAAAACTTTTGATTATATAAATCGTCTTGAAATTTTAAAACACATTTAACAATAGTCAACATTTCATGAGCCACAGTAGCATATTTCTTCTGGGCTTCGGTCCATTTACCAAAGTGAAATCTTATCAGGTATTCACTCTTATTGTTGGGATTCACTTGTTTTAAAATCCCACCGTAGCCAATGTTGGACGCATCAGTCTCAATAATTTTTTGCCATGTAGGATTAGCAAGAGTTAAGCAAGGTAAAGACTTAACACGCTGTTTAATATTTTTGACTAACGTAGTATGCTGGTCAGTCCAAGGCTTCTTATGATCCTTTTTTAGCCTGTCGTATAGAGGGGCTAGATCACGAGATAAACTTTTGTAGAAAGGAGATATATAATTCAAACTTCCCAAAAATCTTTGTAATTGAGTCCTGTCAGTAATAACATCAGGAAATTTTGAGGCAAAATCAATCGATCTTTGTATCGGGGTAATTTTTCCTTGGCAAATATTATGACCTAAAAATCGAACATTTGTTTGGAATAGACTCATTTTTGGTTTAGAAATTACTAAACCGTTTTGTATTACAATTTTCTTAAAAATATCAAGATGCTTAATATGCATCTCTAATGTTTTAGAAAATACTAATATGTCGTCAATATAAACAATGATAAAATCTAGATAAGGGTTAAAAATATCATTTATAATTTTCTGAAATTCAGAAGGGGAATTTGTTAAACCAAATGGCATGGCATTCCATTCATATTGCCCAAATGGAACATTAAAAGCTGTTCTATAAGTATGCTCCTTAAAATTTTGAATTTGCCAATATCCAGATTTTAAATCGAATTTTGAAAATATATTGGCGTCATATAATCTAGATAGCAAGTCCCTTTTATTGGGGATAGGATATCTAATCCATTTTAGATGTTTATTCAATGGTTTATAATTTATAACTAATCTAGGAATACCACGTTCCTTTTCTGCAGCATTATTAACATAAAAGGCAGAACATGACCAAGGAGATTTTGAGGGTTTTATCAAACCCTTTTGTAACAAGCTGTCAATCTCGTTTTTGCAGAATTCGACCAATTCAGCATTCATCTGGCAAGGTCAAGACTTAGTAGGGATATCATTTTCGGAGAATTTTTCTTCATAAGGAAGAGTTACAATATGCCTTTTTCGATTCCAAAAGGCACTAGGGTGATCGGCGCAGACATCAACAGCCATCTGTTCAACAATCAATTTAATCTTTTGTTGAACCTTAGCAGATTGTAAAGTATCGAATATATTCATGCTTAATATTTCTGATTGTAATGAATTAACATGCCTTTGTTTCATATTAATAAAGGCGTTAATATCTCTAGTTACGGGATCTGTAATAAAAGAATAACTTATCTCTCTATCTTGATAAGTAGCAGAAAAACCCTGTGCATCTATGTTATTAAAAGGGTGAATAGCATTAATAAAAGGGGTTCCGAGTATAATCGGTATAACTGGTTTTTTACCAAAAAGAAGAAATGAGGAATACAAACTCTATTTTGGCAAATACGAGTATTTGGTAATTTATACTCTATATCTAAAGCATGACCAGAACCAGATTTGACCAAATGAGTGGTCTTTTGAAAATATTTAGTAGGAACAAGACCCTCTTGAATACAACTTACATCTGCTTCACTATCAATCATTGCTACATCAGTTAGAGATAAAGTATTATCAATCAAGATAGTACATTTAATGTACCACTTATGAGCCGTAACAACCTGCATCATTCCTAAAAATGTATCAGAATTTTCATTAATCGAATCAATTTGATCAGAAATTTCTTTTCCCTTTTCATTTGACGATTCGGAAATTTCTTTAGCCGAAAAATCAGTTGGAAAATCAGTTAGAGAATTTTTTTTCTCAATTTGAGTAATCCGGTGATCACAAATCATTTGATTTTGTTTAAGAGACTTAATATCTTTTTTCAAATTCTCAATTTTGATTTTCAAATCATCAAAAGAAGCATCTCTGCTAGGTGTACTGGACTTATGAAGTCGTTTACTAATTTCAGACAAAGAATAAGGCACGAACTGTTCAAATTCGTTCTTATATTTTTCAAAAAGTTTTGAACTTGTAGAACTAGAACTTGCAGCTAGATTAATAATTTTTTCACGATGTTTTTCATCGGTAACTTCCTTTAAAAGTTCTATTACATTTTCAGATGTAATAGTTTTCATATTTAAATCATGAAATTGTGATTGCAATTTATAAAATTCGTCATCATCACAAGTACAAATATCACCTTTGCAAGCAGTGCAAGAAGTATCAACATTTTTATCACTATCAGATAAATCAATTAAATCAACTTCATCTTCAGATTCAGTTTCAGAGTAATAGTCAGATTCTGATCCTGAAGTGTATAACAAGCCATAAACCTTATCGCGTAACTCATCATCGAGTTCTAAGGTTTTCAGCTTTTGAAGCTTGCAATTTGGAGAAATATGACCAAACTTTCCACACTTATAACACTTAATATCAGCGAGATCTCTCTTTGATCTATTCTTCGTAAACCGAGTAGATTTCCGATGCGCTTTTCTAGTATCACACTCTTTCTTAGACCTATATCTAGACCTCTTTTTCTTATACGGGCTATCCGGGTTAGGATACCTATGATATCTGTTTTTCTTCTTCTTCCTACTTTGAGTAGAGGTTCCAGGTAAACCGAACTGGCTACAAAAGTCACCTAATTGGGATTTCTCTTTAAGCTTATCAATCTTAAGCTGTCTAGAAAGCTTTATCTCATTACACAAGTTTAATCCTTCTTGTGTACACACTCCTATAAGTTTACCATAGGTATAATTACCATACTGAATTTCACCGTAACTACCCCTTAATACTTTCCTTACCCTTTCAGCAAATAAGGAAGGGAGACCGTCTATAAACTTAGCTTTCCAATGCTCATATTTATTCTCGGGCAGTTCCATAACCCTACTCATAAAAGTATCTTTATACCATCTAAATTCCCTAAGGATCTTACATCTAAGACCATTAAGTAAGGTTCTGATGGTCTCATGATTTGAGGTAAATCTACCATTGAAATGCTCTAAAATTGTAGGGATAAGGGTATACACTACATCTTCTCTACCCTTAACTAGAGTCATTTCTATATTATCAACACCTTCGTCTACGGCTGTAGCATTAATAATGAATGCCTTTTCTTTAATAGATAAATAATTATCCCACCAGCCACGAAGTTGGCTAGTAAAGCCTGCAATAATCATTTTGCAAATAGTTCTATCCGTATTTTTAACACTTTTGCAGATAGTCGAATACATAAGCATTCTATGTACGAGAATGGTTAATTGTCTATCAGTTAAACCATCAAGATTCCATTCATAAATTTCGGAACCGCTATAAGACGTATTAGTCTGATTCCAATCGCGTTCCTCAATCAACACATCTTGAGGAGTAGGACGGGGATAATAATAAGTTTGCATCCTTGGTTTGTCAGCATACCTACTATTAGGTTTAATTATACCTTTGAGTTTATTAAACTCTGACCATGTCTCAGTTTATAATCAGAAACGGTCTCAATTCTATCAGCAAATTTTTTAGATAAATCAATTGGTCTAACATTCAAACCAGAAAGCTTTTTATCGAGGAGTTGTGCTAAATCATCAAGAGATTTAAATTTAAAATCTTGAATTTCAGGAGGTCTTTGAATATGAGTAAGAATAGATTGATCAACTGTTTTACTACCTGAAGTGGAGGCAATATCAGTTGGTCCTTTCTTAGTACTCATTTCTTTTATTAAAATAGTCAAATCATCAAGTTTTTTATCAAGAGAACCGATATGTTCTCCTAAAATCTTTACATATAAACCCAAATAATTGTTTTGAGAAATCAATTTATTAATTTCTGCGATACTAATAGCTGTAACGTTATCATCAATAAATTTTTGAAAGGCAGTGAATGTAATACCAGTATTATTAGGTAAAATAAAGGGGGCCTGAGGAGGATAAATGGCTTTAGTAATATTACCACTCCCATCTTTATAAGATCTTTCTAGTACCTTTATAAAAAGAGGCAAATAATTTGTTATAAACCAAGGAACAAAATACATAATTTGATTATGCAAAGCACAAGTTTCATAAAATTCTTGAGAAATACTATTCAAATCATCTTAGCTATAAGCATCAAAAAACCACGTTTTAAACTGGCTCCATTTATCACTAAAAAATTCCTTTTGAATATATTTTCGTGCGCGAGAACCGGAGCTAAAATCAATTTGGTGTGGAATCATTAAGTACTATTGGGGTCGAAATCCATCTTGGATACAGAAGGAATATCCTTATCTGAAATATTGTCATTGTCCTGAACAATATTTGTTTGAGGGTTAACTTTAACCCTTTCAACCCTTTCGACAGGCTTATTACTAACTTTACTAGTAATAGTGTGTAAAAAGGCTGCACGATTGCGAGCTGGACCGTAGACTGGTTCAACAGGAGAAATATGTTGAATAGTAGGTAGAAGTCTATGATTAGAAAATGAATGTCTATTATAAATAGTAGACTTATCATCAAGTTGAATACAAATCCTACCATCTGGATTTTGAGTAACATGCGAAAATTCAGTATTCAACAAGTCGTTAGTAATCTGACTTGGGGATATAACCGAATTTAAAGTCCAAGTAGTTGGGAAATTAATTTCTTCCCACCTAATAGGTCTCCTAGTGGTGACCCTGGACCTTGCAAAGTTGGTTTCTACCAGTATGGTCTGATCTGATGTATCATATAACTTACATCTAGGATTCAAAGTAGATAATAATTTCAAATAAATCCTATAAGAAAGACATATAAGTTCAGAACCAAGCGCATAATTATAACCATGTGTTTTCACATTTAAAGTGAAGGCATCAAGAATATTAACATCAGAAAGAGATAGTTGCAGATTGGGTTGAGTATTAAAATATACTGGACCATAGGCCACAGTAGATTCAATCGAACCCATCAGAGACTGTCTGAAGTTCAGATTTCTAGCATCTCTAAGAGCTGCTAAAAGGTCTCTGGTAATCCTTTAAGGGTCAACGGTCTAAACGCAATTTGAACCATACCAATATGCAGATAATGATAATGATGTTTATATAAATCTATATCGTGTTTGTTTAACAAACGAATAATCTATTCAGACGAATTTAATACCAAAGACTGTTCAGTCATTTTTATCAATTGTTTAGAAGAAAGTTTATCAAACCAACCATAATCATAAATGGCTTTTATAGAAACTTTAGGAATAGTCCATTTATTTAATAAATCAAGGTTTTGAGGTATATCTACCTGTTCAAGTCTAGTACTTTTAGTACTTGTTTCTCCCAGATCCATTCCAAAAGCTTCATATCTATCTTGAATATTTCATATCTATTACATATTTACCATGAAAATTCCTAGGCTCTGATACCATCTATCACCAGGATCAGGGTAGGCGGGCGGTAGTCCGCACGGCCATCCAGATCTAGCTGTTTTAGTACCTTTGAAGGTTGGCGGTAGTCCGCGCGACCAGTAAAGATTCGAAATATACCGGAATTTTATTATAGTTTTAATGACTGTATGGAAGGATCTATCCTTTTACCTAAGTAAGGGGCCTGTCTAGGTCCGATACATACTCTTATTGAGCCCATATGTCTAGCAGTTCTAACTGTTAAATGGATAGCCCTTTTGACAACTTCAGCGGGTTTTAATGTCACAGCTGGCTAGACGTAGCCACTAAGGCAAAGCCAATAAGAGTAGTACCAGAGTCGACTATACCATAATCTTGGAACCAAGCCAAGAAACTATATTAAAATTCCTTTATATTTTGAAAGAGTCCGGTTCTTCATGGTTAATATGCAAGAGAAATTAGTTTTTCAATATAGATATGAATCTGTTTAGCCGGACATAGTCACGACTGGGGAGAGAAACTAAGTATAAAAAATACTATATAATAAAATAAAATAAATACCTTTAAGGCCGAGAAGCAAGGCCCTGAAGATGAACTGAACTTCAAAACTTTTATTAATCTTCAACTGATTTACAAAACTAATAAGCTAAAAGCTTTACAAGAAGGAGAGAGTTTAGAGAGAGAGATTAGAGAGAGAGGGGGTCGAGACTTAGTAGGGATATCATCTTCGGAGAAGTTTTCTTCATAAAGAAGAGTTACAATATGCCTTTTTCGATTCCAAAAGGCATTAGGGTGATCGGCGCAGACAACAACAGCTATCTGTTCAGCAATCAATTTAATCTTTTGCTGAACCTTAGTAAACAGATTTAAATTCATATTTTTTGGAGACCTATTTAATCTTAGTTGTAATAGTAAAACTATTAGAATTACAAAAGAAATCAGTTGAAGATTAAGGATTTTAAATTTAAATCTCTTGATGACTTAGCACAACTCCTAGATAAAACACTTTCTGGTTTGAATGTTAGACCAATTGATTTATCTAAAAATTTTGCTAATAGAATTGAGACCATTTCTGATTATAAAACTGAGACATGGTCAGAGTTTAATAAACTCAAAGGTATATTTAAACCCAATAGTAGGTATGCTGACAAACCAAGGATGCAAACTTATTATTATCCCCGTCCTACTCCTCAAGATGTGTTGATTGAGGAACGCGATTGGAATCAGACTAATACGTCTTATAGTGGTTCCGAAATTTATGAAAGGAATCTTGATAGTTTAACTGATAGACAATTAACCATTCTCGTACATAGAATGCTTATGTATTCGACTATCTGCAAAAGTGTTAAAAATACGGATATAACTATTTGCAAAATGATTATTGCAGGCTTTACTAGCCAACTTCGTGGCTGGTGGGATTATTATTTATCTATTAAAGAAAAGGCTTTCATTATAAATGATACAGCCGTAGACGAAGGTGTTGATAATATAGGTATGGCTCTAGTTAAGTGTAGAGAAGATGTAGTGTATACCCTTTATCCCTACAATTTTAGAGCATTTCAATGGTATATTTACCTCAAATCATGAGACCATCAGAACCTTACTTAATGGGCTTAGATGTAAGGCCCTTAGTGAATTTAGATGGTATAAAGATACTTTTATGAGTAGGGTTATGGAACTGCCCGAGAATAAATATGAGCATTGGAAAGCTAAGTTTATAGACGGCCTCCCTTCCTTATTTGCTGAAAGGGTAAGGAAAGTATTAAGGGGTAGTTACGGTGAAATTCAGTATGGTAATTATACCTATGGTAAACCTATAGGAGTGTGTACACAAGAAGGATTAAACTTGTGTAATGAGCTAAAGCTTTCTAGATAGCTTAAGATTGATAAGCTTAAAGAGAAATCCCAATTAGGTGACTTTTGTACCCAGTTCGGTTTACCTGGAACCTCTACTCAAAGTAGGAAGAAGAAGAAAAACAGATATCATATGTATCCTAAACCGGATAGCCCGTATAAGAAAAAGAGGTCTAGATATAGGTCTAAGGAAGAGCGTGATACTAGAAAAGTGCATCGGAAATCTACTTGATTTACGAAGAATAGATCAAAGAGAGATCTCGCTAATATTAAGTGTTATAAGTGTGGAAAGTTTGGTCATATTTCTCCAAATTGCAAGCTTCAAAAGCTGAAAACCTTAGAACTCGATGATGAGTTACGCGATAAGGTTTATGGCTTGTTATACACTTCAGGATCAGAATCTGACTATTACTCTGAAACTGAATCTGAAGATGAAGTTGATTTAATTGATTTATCTGATAGTGATAAAAATGTTGATACTTCTTGCACTGCTTGCAAAGGTGATATTTGTACTTGTGATGATGACGAATTTTATAAATTGCAATCACAATTTCATGATTTAAATATGAAAACTATTACATCTGAAAATGTAATAGAACTTTTAAAGTAAGTTACCGATGAAAAACTTCGTGAAAAAATTATTAATCTAGCTGCAAGTTCTAGTTATAGTAGTTCAAAACCTTTTGAAAAATATAAGAACGAATTTGAACATTTTGTGCCTTATTCTTTGTCTGAAATTAATAAACGACTTCATAAGTCCAGTACACCTAGTAGAGATGCTTCTTTTGATGATTTGAAAATCGAAATTGAGAATTTGAAAAAAGATATTAAGTCTCTTAAACAAAATCAAATGATTTGTGATCACCGGATTACTCAAATTGAGAAAAATAATTCTCTAACTGATTTTCCAACTGATTTTTCGGCTAAAGGAATTTCCGAATCATCAAATGAAAAGGGAAAAGAAATTTCTGATCAGATTGATTCGATTAATGAAAATTCTGATACGTTTTTAGGAATGATGCAGGTTGTTACGGCTCATAAGTGGTACATTAAATGTACTATCTTGATTGATAATACTTTCTCTCTAACTGATGTAGCAACGATTGATAGTGGAGCAGATGTAAGTTGTATTCAAGAGGGTCTTATTCCTACTAAATATTTTCAAAAGACCACTCATTTGGTCAAATCTGCTTCTGGTCATGCTTTAGATATAGATTATAAATTACCAAATACTCGTATTTGCCAAAATAGAGTTTGTATTCCTCATTTCTTCTTTTTGGTAAAAAACCAGTTATACCCTCCGATTATACTCGGAATGTCATGAACCAAATCCCGGTCGTGATGGTGCCCAGCACACTACTAGGCAAGCCCGACCATTATTCAACACTTAACCCAATTTATCAAAAATAGCGGAAAGAAATATCAATTAAGCAAGATTAAAGTACTGAAGAATTTAACAAAATACACAATATAATCTCACTAGGACCCGGTGTCACGAATCTGAGCCTCTAGAATACAGAATATCATCCTAATACATGGTATATCCAAAGTCTGATAATGCGGAAATAAAGAGATAGGATAGGAGGGAGAAGATCAATGGCTGCGAACGCCGTGCAGCTACCTCGATACTCCCAGAAGCTGGATCTGCTGATCAACTGGATCTACTGAGCCTGAGACTGCCCTGGATTTGCACACAAGGTGCAAGGAGTAAAGTGAGTACTCTGACCCAGTGAGTAATAAAAGTAACTACAGTCCGAAGATAAGAAAATCCAGTAAATACACAAAGTAAGCTAAAATCCAAATATACAGCAACATATGGAACTAAGCAGCTAAACAACAGTATAAATAGAAATACATGAATGCAATGCAATGCATATGATGGTACATTCCAGTACCCACTGCGGCGTGCAGCCCGAGCCATCCATATTTATTTATCGTCGACGGCGCTCACTGGGGGTGTGTACAGACTCCGGAGGGGCTCCTACAGCCCAAGCGCAATATCTTGGTCAGTCATTGTTACCTGACCGGTCAGCCATTGTTACCTGACCAATTTATATCATACATTGCCATTGTTACCACTGTTCAAGTATATCATCCAGTGTCATTGTTACCACTATTTCAAGTATATCACACAGTGTCATTGTTACCACTGTTTCAAGTATATCACACAGTGTCATTGTTACCACTGTTTCAAGTCACTTTATAATCAGTCCAGAAAATAATATAATAAGCCCCTTGGGCATTTACAAAACAGAAGTTCCCAGCCCGGAATACATTTAAAAATATCATTTAAGTTTTCAACACTTAGAATTATGGCTGAGTTTGCAAAACAACATTTAAAACCTTGGACTGAAATTAAATGATATGCAAATCATGCTAAGCAGTAATATCAATCCTCGGAGGATTTTACAAATCGGCACAAGGCCCCAAATATGGCATCAAGCCCAGTAATATCAATGAAGTATGTGTATCAATCACCAGCATAGTATAAACATCACACGGGATGGACCAAGTCACAATCCCCAATAGTATCCGACCCCGCACTCGCCATGGAGTGCGTGTCACGCCTCAATATAGCGTTACAATGTGAAAGTCCGGGGTTTCAAACCCTCAGAACAATATTTACATCTAAGGGAATATAACCCAATCGAAAGGACTCGAAAAATATCGAAAATCACGAAATTTGCAAAACCCGAGCCCCGGGCCCACTTCTCGAAAAATTACGAAAGTCACATCATCGGATTCCTCGTCTCGCCACGAGTCCGTACATATAAAATTTACCAAAATCGGAGTTCATTTGACCCCTCAAATCACCAAATCTTATTTTCAAATCTCTATGCCTAAATCCTCAATTTTTCTACAATTTTCATGCTCAGATCCATACATAATTGATGTACTTAACTCAAAATAGGTGGGGATTACTTACCTTCACATTGATGATGAAAATACCCTCTTGAAGCTCCCCAAAAATCGTCCATACTTTGAAGAAATGAAGAAAAGTGAGCTAAATCCGTGTATAAAAGAATCTGCCTGTGCTTCGTCGAGTTGTACCTTGCACTTGTGCTATACAAGTTGTACATCCTATTAAAATTGTTCCTTGTTGGACACTTTCTGTTTAAACACCCATACCATCTTGTATAAATATCCAAATGAAAAACGGTTTGAATATTTAGAAATTAGACTCAAAGATCTTTAATTTGATAGGTTGTACACCATATAACCCTTTATATATCCCGAGATATGAGCTTCTAAAGTGCATCGTAAATTCTGCCGAAATTGCTCCAGCAACCCTTTTCGATCCATCGTAACTTTCTTAGATGATATCCAAATCGTGAATGGTTTAACTTTCCAAAAACTAGAATGTATGGTCTACAACTTTCGTGTTTTGCACTTTTTCTGATTTCTTATAGATTACAAGATATGAGCTTCCAAACTGGACTATTCGCACCTAAAATTTTCTGGGCACAGCAGAAGTTTCTGCAATTTTTCCTAAGTCCGAAATCACTCCGAGACACCTCCGAAACACTCCCGATCCCTCGGGGCTCCAAACCAAATATGAACACTGACTATAAAACATCACACGAACTTACTCGAGCGATCAAATCGCCAAAATAACATCAAAATCAATTATTTGAGCCTTAAATCCAAGAATTCTTTCAAATTTCATAAACTTTCAAATTTTCCAATTTAAGGTCGAAACCCGTCAAACAACGTCCGTTTGCAACCAAACTTTACAGGAAGCGCTTAACCAACATATATGACCTGTAAAGGGTGTCAGAACCAAAATACGAGCCCGATACCATTACTTTCTGATCAAATTTCATTTTTATTTTCCTTAAACATTTTCAGAAAACAATTTCACGAAAAAATTCATTTCTCGGGCCTGGGACCTCGGAATTCGATTCTGGAAACACGTTCAACTCCCATATTTTTCTATGGACCTTTCGAGACCGAAAAATCACGGGTCCGGGTCCGTTTATTAAAAATGTTGACCAAAGTCAACTTTAACAATATTAAATATCAAAAAATTTCAAATTTTTCCCATAATTCATATATTTCAACACAAAGATATTCTGCACATACTCCTAAGTCCCAAATGACCTAATGAAGCTATCCAAACCATAAAATTCGCATTTCGAATCCGATATCAAAATTTCCACTTCCGGCCAAATTTTCTCAAAAACCTTCAATTTTCCATCTTTAGCCGAACGGCTCCAAAATGACCTACGGACCTCCGAATTCACTTTCTATCGCGCTCCCAAATACAGAATCACCATACGGAGCTACTCCCAGTCTCAGAATCCCAAACAGACATCAATAACACTGAAATGCATTTTAAACCAAACTGATGCAATTTCTTCTAAAATGCTATCTTCCACAATAGGCGCCAAAACGCTCCCGGGTTATCCAAAACCCGATCCGGGCGTACGCCCAAGTCCGAAATCATCATACGAACCTACTGGAACCTTCGGATCCCAATTCCGAGGTCGTTTACTCAAAATTCCAATCCAGTTCATTTCTTCAATTTTAAGCTTTCAAAATGAGAATTTCCATTTAGATATGACTCCAAAGTTCCTGAATTTTAATTATGACCATACACACAAGTCAATATACCTGAGATGAAGCTGCTCATGGCCTCAAACTGCTGAATGACGCGCCGGAGCTTAAAACGACCGGTCAGGTCGTTACCCGGAACCCCTTTTATTAATGCTATTTACCCTTTTAATAATATAGATGCACATGGTTTTTTTGCAACTTATCAAGATAGAGAGATAAGTTATTCTTTTATTACAGATCCCGTAACTAGAAATATTAATGCCTTGATTAATATGAAACAAAGGCATGTTAATTCATTACAATCAGAAATATTAAGCATGAATATATTCGATACTTTACAATCTGCTAAGGTTCAGCAAAAGATTAAATTGATTGCTGAACAGATGGCTATTGATGTCTGCGTCAATCACCCTAGTGCCTTTTGGAATCGAAAAAGGCATAATGTAACTATTCCTTATGAAGAAAACTTCTCCGAAGATGATATCCCTACTAAGTCTCGACCTTGCCAGATGAATGCTGAATTGGTCGAATTCTGCAAAAACGAGATTGACAGCTTGTTACAAAAGGGTTTGATAAAACCCTCAAAATCTCCTTGGACATGTTCTGTCTTTTATGTTAATAATGTTGCAGAAAAGGAACGTGGTATTCCTAGATTAGTTATAAATTATAAACCATTGAATAAACATCTAAAATGGATTAGATATCCTATCCCCAATAAAAGGGACTTGCTATCTAGATTATATGACGCCAATATATTTTCAAAATTCGATTTAAAATCTGGATATTGGCAAATTCAAATTTTTAAGGAGCATACTTATAGAACTGCTTTTAATGTTCCATTTGGGCAATATGAATGGAATGTCATGCCATTTGGTTTAAAAAATGCCCCTTCTGAATTTCAGAAAATTATGAATGATATTTTTAACCCTTATCTAGATTTTATCATCGTTTATATTGACGACATATTAGTATTTTCTAAAACATTAGAGATGCATATTAAGCATCTTGATATTTTTAAGAAAATTGTAATACAAAACGGTTTAGTAATTTCTAAACCAAAAATGAGTCTATTCCAAACAAATGTTCGATTTTTAGGTCATAATATTTGCCAAGGAAAAATTACCCCGATACAAAGATCGATTGATTTTTCCTCAAAATTTCCTGATGTTATTACTGACAGGACTCAATTACAAAGATTTTTGGGAAGTTTGAATTATATATCTCATTTCTACAAAAGTTTATCTCGTGATCTAGTCCCTCTATACGACAGGCTGAAAAAGGATCATAAGAAGCCTTGGACTGACCAGCATACTACGTTAGTCAAAAATATTAAACAGCGTGTTAATTCTTTACCTTGCTTAACTCTTGCTAATCCTACATGGCAAAAAAATATTGAGACTGATGCGTCCAACATTGGCTACGGTGGGATTTTAAAATAAGTGAATCCCAACAATAAGAGTGAATACCTGATAAGATTTCACTCTAGTAAATGGACCGAAGCCCAGAAGAAATATGCTACTGTGGCTCATGAAATGTTGACTAATGTGACGACCCAAAGGGTCATCACCGTAATTCTTCCTTGTTCCGTGCTTCCGAGGCCTTGAAAACCTCGCTTTTAGTTGCCTCGATATTGTGTGTGCAGTCCGGACGCGAAGCTGGAAAGCTTTTATGTTGAAATATGCAAATTTTGTGAGAAATTTGATGAATTTTGATATTAATATGCATAATATTGACTTCGGTCAACATTTTGGGTAAACGGACCCGGACCTGTGATTCGACAGTCCCGGAGGGTCCGTAGAAAAATATGGGACTTGGGCGTGTGCCCGGAATTAAATTCTGAGGTCCCAAGCCCGAGAAATGAATTTTTGTGTGAAATTGTTTTCTGAAATTTATTAAGGAAAATGAAGAAGAAAATTGATCGGAAAACTATGGTATCGGGCTCGTATTTTGGTTCCAATGCCCGGTACGAGTCTTAAATATGTTTTAAGCACTATCTGTAAAGTTTGGCTAAAAACGGACGTCATATGACGTGTTTCGGACTTAAAATGGGGAATTTGAGTTTTTATGAAAGTTGAAAGAAAACCATGTATTTTGAGGCTTGATCCTATGTATATGATGTTATCTTGGCGATTTGATCGCACGAGTAAGTCCATAAGATATTTTAAGGTGGTGTGCATGTTTGGTTTGGAGCCCCGAGGGCTCGGGTGAGTTTCGAGTGGGGCCCGGGAGGGTCTTAGAATTAAAAATGCAGGTTCAGGTGTTGCAGGCCCAGCGCGACCGCGGTCATTTCCGTGCGGTCCGTGCTGGCAGCCACGCGGCTGCAGTGCTTTTCTGTGCAGTCCGCGTGGTGGAGTTTTGAGGGTCGGTAGTTCAGGTCGACCAGAACGGCCGCGCACCAAATCAGTGTGGTCCGAGCTGTGTGGGTTTCAGAGAGCCCACTTCTTCCCTCCCTCGGCGCGGCCGCGGTACATTTCCGCGTGGTCCGCGCTGGCAGCCACGCGGCCGCGGTGCATTTCTGTGCGGTCCGCGCCAGCCCCCAGCAAAATGTATAAATTCGGGATTTTCAGTCATTTTTCCACTTTTCAAAAACCCAAAACCTAAGAGGCGATTTTCCAAACAACTTTTCTTCTTCAAAGCGATTGGCTAACTCATTTTCTTCACTTCTTAACAACTTTTAACATGATTTCAACTTCAAAACAAAGATTTTCATGGGGGAAATTGGGTGTTTTGGGTAGAACCTAGGTTTTCTACAAATTGATGAGTTGGACCTCAATTTGGGGTACGATTTCAAAACAAAGCATATATTTGGATTCGTGGGAGAATGGGTAACCGGGTTTTGGTCCGAACCTCGAGTTTCGACCATGTGGGTCCGGGGGTATTTTTGACCTTTTTGGGAAAAACCTTGTAAAAATTATTTTCATGCGTTAGGATTCATCCATTTAGTAATTATTAATGTGATTGAGTAACTTATGACTAGATTCGAGCGGATTGGTGGTGGAATCAAGAGGTAAAGCTATACTAGAAGCGTGAGTTGAGTTTGGAGCATTCGAGGTAAGTGTTTGTTCTAACTTTGGCTTGAAGGAATATGATTAGGATGTTATTGCTACTTGCTAATGTGGAGTATGGTGTATAGGCATGGTGATGTTTATCTATGCACCGGAGTCTAGCATGACCGTGAGTCTTAATTGTTTTTAATTCGAATAATGTGACACAATCCCGTTGTTCACTTGATGAGTTTCATATAATGGGAACGATTGAGGTAGAATTGTGATTGGTGTACTTTTGGAGCGTTAGCTCGAACATGAATGTGTTATTTGAGGAAGAAGTGATTTAAAAAGAGAATGTGTTGTGAGTATTCCCTTGTCGGGATGTGTAGACTGATATATACTCTCCTTTGTCGGGATATTTTGGGCTGTTAGCTGTACCCTTGTTGGGTTAAAGGTATTGAGTTGTTATCCTCCCTTGAAGGGGTCTACTATACAAAGTCAGATATTATATACTATATTATGGGATCGTGTGGCACGCCGTCCACTTATATATGATATTATGGGATCATGTGGCATGCCGTCCACTTATATATGATATTATGGGATCGTGTGGCACGCCGTTCACTTATATATGATATTATGGGATCGTGCGGCACGCCGTCCACTTATATATGATATTATGGGATCGTGTGGCACACCGTCCACTTATATATGATATTATGGGATCGTGTGGCACGCCGTCCACTTATATATGATATTATGGGATAGTGTGGCTCGCCGTCCACTTATATATGATATTATGGGATCGTGTGGCACGCCGTCCACTTATATATGATATTATGGGATCGTGTGGCACGCCGTCCACTTATATGTGATATTATGGGATCGTGTGGCACGCCGTCCACTTATATGTGATATCATGGGATCGTGTGGCACGCCGTCCACTTATATGTGATATTATGGGATCGTGTGGCATGCCGTCCACTTATATACTATATTATGGGATCGTGTGGCACGTTGTCCACTATATATATATATATATATATATATATATATATATATATTATGGAAACCGGAGTTTCTTCTGTTTAATTCCGATATTTCATTTTTATCTGTTACTCCTCGATAGCATGTCCCCTTCCAATTTTACTTTGTATTATCATGTTATTGTTTTCTTGCACTTGTTATATATATCTGTACAGGTTAATTGTGGTAGGTCCTGTCTAGCCTCGTCACTACTTCGCCGGGGTTAGGCCAGGCACTTACCAGTACATGGGGTCGGTTGTGCTGATGCTGCACTCTGTGCATTTTTGTGCACAGATCAGGGAGCAACTTTCGGACCACAGCAGTAGGACTTTTGGGAGCTATCTTCAGTCTAGGGACTCTCGAGGTAGCCTAGTTGGCATTCGCAGGCCGAAGTCCCTTTCCATGTTTTTCGTTTGTTTATCTTGTATCAGACAAACATGATGTATTTACCTTTCAAACATTGTTTGTAGCATTCTGTAGTAGTCCGTGAGCTAGTGACACCAAACTCTGGGTAGCTTTTTGGTTCAAACTTCCGCACTTTTGGTTTTCAGTTGTTTTAAATTTAAAAGTCTTCCGCTTAGATTCTGTCTCGCTTATTATATAGTTGAAAAAAAAGCAGGAAAGATGTTTTAAACATTCGGCTTGCCTAGCTCCGACAGTAGGCGCCATCCCGACACCCGATGGTGGGAAATCCGGGTCATGACATGTTAGTATCAGAGCCCTAGGTTACTTAGGTCTCACAACTCACAGTCAAGCTCAGTAGAGTCTGAGGGATCGGTACAGAGACGTCTATATTTATCCCGCAGAGGCTACTGAGTTAGGAAAACTTCACTTTGTTCATTCTTGTCGTGCGATTCTGTTTCTCAAGTACTGATTGTCTTTCCACTCTGTTCTTTCGCAGATGGCGAGAACACGTGCTTCCTCTTCTGTCGCACAGTAGACTGAGCCCCTAGCAGCAGCTCCTATTAGGGGCAGAGGCTGAGGCCGAGGTCGGTGCAGAACTCAGTCCCGAGCAGCAGTCCTAGCGACGGAGCCTCAGGTCGATTTTGAGGAGGAGGTTCCGGACCTAGCTGTTCCAGTGGGCCCAGCTCAGGTCTTAGAGGGTTTCATAGCCACTCCAGTGCTTCAGGACACTTTGGTCCGACTGGTAGGCTTTATAGAGGGCATTTCTAGAGCGGGTTTGCTTCCCGTAACTCCAGCCACATCTCAGGCTGGGGGAGGAGTTCAGACTCTCGATACTCGTACTCCAGAGCCGGTAGCTCCTCAGGCTCAGGTTCCAGCAGTTCAGCCAGTCATGGTAGTTCAGCCAGCTGTGGCAGCCTAGCCAGGTATTGCGGCTCAGTCTAGTGATGGTGCGGCTATGTCCGCTGATGCTTTGTGGAGGCTTGATCGTTTCACCAAGCTCTTCACTACTACATATAGTGGCACTCCCTCAGAGGACGCTCAGGATTTTATATTCAGCTATCATGAGGTTCTACGGACTATGGGCATTGTAGAGACCAATGGGGTCGACTTCGCCACTTTTCGCCTGGCAGGATTCGCCAAGACTTGGTGGAGGGATTTATGTTTAGCCAGGCCAGCAGGGTCGCCATCATTGACTTGGGGTTAGTTTTCAGAGTTATTTCTGGGGAAGTTTCTTCCAGTTACTCAGCGAGATGCTCTTCGCAGGCAGTTTGAGCGTCTCCAGCAGGGTCCTATGACGGTCACCCAGTATGAGACCCGGTTCATTGATCTTGCTCGTCATGCCATTGTGATACTCCCCACCGATAGAGAGAGTGTGCGTAGGTTTATTGATGGGCTGGCCCAGCTGATCCGTGTTCAGATGGCCATGAGTATTGGTAGTGAGATTTCATTTCAGGAGGCGGCAGATGGTACCCGCCGGATAGAGATGGCACTTGCTCAGGGAGGTGGTCATGGGTCTGATAAGAGGCCCCGTTATTCTGGTAGATTCAGTGGTACCTCGTCTGGAGGTAGGGATTCTTATGGTAGAGGCCATCCTTCGAGGCCCTTTTAGTCAGCTTTCCAGGCTTTTCATGGTACATCAGGTGGTCGTGGTTCTCAGCCGCAGTATTCTGACCAGCAGCTCTTCAGTTCACCATCAGCACCTATTAGTGCACCACCACTTCGTTATTCTCAGCAGCCGAGGGCTTGTTATACTTGCGGCGATGTGAGTCACATTGCCAGATATTGCCCTCGAGTTTCTAATAGCTCGCAGCAGCAGGGTCATCGCCCGATAATCCAGGCACCAATTGCCCCACAGCCTGCCCAGCTAGCTAGAGGAAGAGGTAGAGGACATAGATGTGGAGGTAGAGGTCTTAGAGGTGGAGCTCAGACCGCTAGAGGTATGGGTCAGCCAACAGCAGATCGTCCCAGGGATATGATTCAGGGAGGTGGGGCCTAGCCCCGTTGTTATGCCTTGCCAGCCAGGCCAGAGGCTGAGTCATCAGATGCTGTGATTACAGGTACTATTCTGGTCTGTGATAGGGATGCTTCTGTGTTATTTGATCCTAGATCTACGTATTCATATGAGTCGTCCTATTTTGCACCCTATTTGGTTATGCCTTGTGACTCGTTGAGTATTCCTGTTTATGTGTCAACACCGGTGGGTGATTCTATTGTGGTCGACCAAGTTCATCGTTCTTGTATCGTAGTGTTTGGGGGTTTTGAGATATGTGTTGATTTATTGCTTTTGGACATGGTCGACTTCAATGTTATATTAGGGATGGATTGGTTTTCCCCGTATCATGCGATCTTGGATTGCCATGCCAAGACCGTGACCTTGGCGTTGCCAAATTTTCCCCGTTTAGAGTGGAGAGGGACTTCTGGTCATTGTACCCGCAGTGTTATCTCATATGTGAAGGCTCGGCGTATGGTCGAGAAGGGATGTTTGGCCTATTTGGCGTATTTTCGCGATTCTAGCGCGGAGGTCCCTTCTATTGATTCTATGCCCGTTGTTCGGGAGTTTCCTGAGGTTTTCCCTTCAGACCTGCCGGGTATGCCGCCCGACAGGGATATTGATTTTTGTATTGATCTGGCTCCGGGCACTCAACCCATTTCCATTCCGCCGTATCGTATGGCGCCGCCAGAATTGAAAGAGTTAAAGGATCAGCTTCAGGATTTACTTGGGAAAGGTTTCATTAGACCTAGTGTTTCGCCTTGGGGTGCACCGGTGCTATTTGTGAAGAAAAAGGATGGTTCGATGAGGATGTGCATTGATTACCAACAATTGAACAAGGTGACGATTAAGACCAAGTACCCACTGTCGAGGATCGATGACTTATTCGACCAGCTTCAGGGTGCGAGGGTGTTTTCAGAGATAGATCTGAGATCTGGCTACCACCAGCTGAGGATTAGGGCGTCTGATGTCCCTAAGACCGCATTTTGCACTCGGTATGGGCACTATGAGTTTTTGGTCATGTCATTTGGATTGACTAATGCCCCAGCAGCGTTCATAGAGTTGATGAACCGAATGTTCAAGCCTCATTTGGACTTGTTTGTGATAGTCTTCATTGACGATATTCTTATATACTCCCGCAGTCAGGAGGAGCATGAGCAGCACCTCAGAGCGGTTCTTCAGACCCTGAAGGGTAGTTAGTTGTATGCTAAGTTCTCGAAGTGCAAGTTTTGGCTGAGTTCGGTCGCATTCCTGGGTCATGTCGTGTCAGCAACAGGTACTCAGGTAGACCCGAAGAAGATAGAGGCAGTCAAGAACTGGCCTCGACCAGCTTCAGCTACGAAGATTCGGAGTTTCCTGGGGTTAGCAGGTTACTACCATCGGTTCGTGGAGGGGTTTTCATCCATTGCAGCCCCTATGACCAGATTGACCTAGAAAGGTGCCCAGTTCAGATGGTCAGACATGTGTGAGGCGAGCTTTCAGAGGCTCAAGGAAGCTCTGGCCATGACACCGGTGTTGGTTTTGCCCACAGGTTCAGGGCCCTATACAGTCTATTGTGATGCATCTTGTATTGGACTTGGTGCAGTGTTGATGCAGGATGGCAAGGTCATTGCCTATGCTTCGAGAAAGTTGAAGGTTCATAAGAAGAACTATTCAGTGCATGATTTGGAGTTGGCAGCCATTGTTCACGCATCGAAAATTTGGAGGCACTATCTGTATGGTGTGAGGTGTTCACGGACCATAAGAGTCTTCAGTATTTGTTCAAGCAAAAAGAGTTGAATTTGAGGAAGAGGAGGTGGTTGGAACTGTTGAAAGATTATGACATCACTATCTTATATCACCCGGGAAAGGCCAATGTGGTGGCCAATGCCTTGAGTAGGAAGTCAGCCAGTATGGGCAGTCTTGCTTATATTCCGGTCGATGAGAGACCGCTTGCTTTGGACGTCCAAGCTTTGGCCAATCAGTTTGTGAGGTTGGACATTTCTGAGCCTAGTCGAGTTTTGGCTTGCACCGTCGCTCGTTCTTTGTTATTGGAGCGTATCCGTGATCGGCAGTTCGATGATCCCCATTTGTGTGTCTTAAGGGACACGATGCAGCGTGGAGGTGCCAAGAAAGTGACCTTAGATGATGATGGTGTATTTAGATTGCAGGGGCGAGTTTGTGTGCCCAATGTTGATGGGATTTGAGAGTTGATCTTAGCGGAGGCCCACAGTTCTAGGTATTCTATTCACCCGGGCGCCGCGAAGATGTATCAGGATTCAAGGCAGCACTATTGGTGGCGTAGAATGAAGAAAGACATTGTTGCATATGTGGCTCATTTTTTGAACTGTCAGCAGGTTAAGTACAAGCATCAGAGGCCCGGTGGTGTATTTTAGAGGATTGAGCTTCCCGAGTGGAAGTGAGAGAGGATTACTATGGATTTTGTTACTAGACTTCCGATGACTCGGAAGAAGTTTGATGCAGTTTGGGTCATTGTTGATAGGCTGACCAAGTTAACACATTTTGTTCCTGTTGCAGCCACCTATTCGTCTGAAAGGCTAGCCGAGATTTATATCAGGGAGATTGTTCGCCTTCATGGGGTGCCGCTATCTATTATTTTGGATCGGGATACGCAGTTTACCTCACATTTCTGGAGAGTGGTTCAGCGAAAGTTGGGCACCCAGGTTAAGTTGAGTACAACATTTCATACCCAGATGGACGGTCAGTCCGAGAGGACTATTCAGATTCTTGAGGACATGCTCCGAGCCTGTGTCATTGATTTTGGAGGCTCGTGGGACCAGATTTTGCCTTTAGCAGAGTTCGCCTACAACAACAGCTACCAGTCCAGCATTCAGATGGCTCCGTATGAAGCGTTGTATGTTAGGCGATGTCGGTCTCCAGTTGGATGGTTTGAGCCGGGAGAGGCTCAATTATTGGGTACGGATCTGGTTCAGGAGGCCTTGGACAAGGTCAGGATTATTTAGGATAGACTTCGTACAGCTCAGTCCAGACAGAAGATTTATGCAGACCGCAAGGTTAGAGATGTTTCTTTCATGGTTGGTGAGCGGTTATTGCTCCATGTATCGCCTATGAAGGGCGTGATGAGATTTGGGAAGAAGGGCAAGCTCAGCCCTAGGTTCATCGGTCCATTTGAGATTCTTGATCGTGTGGGAGAGGTGGCTTATAGACTTGCCTTGCCACCTAGCTTGTCAGCTGTGCATCCCGTGTTTCATGTATCTATGCTCCGAAAGTATCATGGAGATACATCGCACGTGTTAGATTTCAGCACTGTCCAATTGGACAAAGATCTGTCATATGAAGAGGAGCCGATGGCTATTCTAGACCGGCAGGTTCGACAGTTGAGGTCGAAGAGTTTTCCTTCGGTGCGTATTCCGTGGAGAGGTCAGCCTCCTGAGGCATCGACCTGGGAGTCCGAGTCCGATATGCAGAGCCGTTATCCTCATTTATTTCCCGACTCAGGTACTTTTTTCTTTTGTCCGTTCGAGGACGAACGGTTGTTTTAGAGGTGGAGAATGTGACGACCCAAAGGGTCATCACCGTAATTCTTCCTTGTTCCGTGCTTCCGAGGCCTTGAAAACCTCGCTTTTAGTTGCCTCAATATTTCCTGCGCAGTCCGGGAGCGAAGCCGGAAAGCTTTTATGTTGAAATATGCGAATTTTGTGAGAAATTTGATGAATTTTGATATTAATATGCATAATATTGACTTCGGTCAACATTTTGGGTAAAAAGACCCGGACCTGCAATTCGATGGTCCCGGAGGGTCCGTAGAAAAATATGGGACTTGGGCGTGTGCCCGGAATTAAATTCCGAGGTCCCAAGCCCGAGAAATGAATTTTTGTGTGAAATTGTTTTCTGAAATTAATTAAGGAAAATGAAGAAGAAAATTGATCAGAAAACTGTGGTATCAGGCTCGTATTTTGGTTCCGACGTGCGGTACGAGTCTTAAATATGTTTTAAGCACTATCGTTAATGTTTGGCTAAAAACGGACGTCATATGACGTGTTTCGGACTTAAAATGGGGAATTTGAGTTTTTATGAAAGTTGAAAGAAAACCATGTATTTTGAGGCTTGATCCTATGTATATGATGTTATCTTGGCGAGTTGATCGCACGAATAAGTCTGTAAGATGTTTTAAGGTGGTGTGCATGTTTGGTTTGGAGCCCCGAGGGCTCGGGTGAGTTTCGAGTGGGGCCTAGGAGGGTCTTAGAATTAAAAATTGCAGGTTCATGTGTTGCAGGCCCAGCACGGCCGCGGTCATTTCCGCGCGGTCCGCGCTGGTAGCCAAGAGGCCGCAGTGCTTTTCTGTGCGGTCTGCGTGGTGGAGTTCTGAGGGTCGGTAGTTCAGGTCGACCAGCGCGGCCGCGCACCAAATCAGTGCGGTCCGCGCTGGGTGGGTTTTAGAGAGCCCACTTCTTCCCTCCCTCGGCGCGGCCGCGGTACATTTCCGCGCGGTCCGCGCTGGCAGCCATGCGGCCGCAGTGCATTTCTGCGCGGTCCGCGCCAGCCCCCAGCAAAATTTATAAATTCGGGATTTTTAGTCATTTTTCCACTTTTCAAAAACCCAAAACCTAAGAGGCGATTTTCCAAACAACTTTTCTTCTTCAAAACAATTGGTAAGTGATTTCTAACTCATTTTCTTCACTTCTTAACATCTTTTAACATGATTTCAACTTCAAAACAAAGATTTTCATGGGGGAAATTGGGTGTTTTGGGTAGAACCTAGGTTTTCTACAAATTGAGGAGTTGGACCTCAATTTGGGGTCCGATTTCAAAACAAAGCATATATTTGGATTCGTGGGAGAATGGGTAACCGGGTTTTGGTCCGAACCTCGAGTTTCGACCATGTCGGTCTGGGGGTATTTTTGACCTTTTTGGGAAAAACCTTGTAAAAATTATTTTCATGCATTGGGATTGATCCATTTAGTAATTATTAATGTGATTGAGTAACTTATGACTAGATTCGAGCGGATTGGTGGTGGAATCAAGAGGTAAAGCTATACTAGAAGCGTGAGTTGAGTTTGGAGCATTCGAGGTAAGTGTTTGTTCTAACTTTGGCTTGAAGGAATAGGATTAGGATGTTATTGCTACTTGCTAATGTGGAGTACGGTGTATAGGCATGGTGACGGTTATCTATGCACCGAAGTCTAGCATAATTGTGAGTCTTAATTGCTTTTAATTCAAATAATGTGACACAATCCCCTTGTTCACTTGATGAGTTTCATATAATGGGAACGATTGAGGTAGAATTGTGATTGGTGTACTTTTGGATCGTTAGCTCGAACATAAATGTGTTAGTTGAGGAAGAAGTGATTTAATAAGAGAATGTGTTTTGAGTATTCCCTTGCCGGGATGTGTAGACTGATATATACTCTCCCTTGTCGGGATATTTTGGGCTGTCAGTTGTACCCTTGTTGGGTTAAAGGTATTGAGTTGTTATCCTCCCCTGAAGGGGTCTACTATACGAAGTCAGATATTATATATTATATTATGGGATCGTGTGGCACGCCGTCCACTTATATATGATATTATGGGATCGTGTGGCACGCCGTCCACTTATATATGATATTATGGGATCGTGTGGCACGCCGTCCACTTATATATGATATTATGGGATCGTGTGGCACGCCGTCCACTTATATATGATATTATGGGATCGTGTGGCACGCCGTCCACTTATATATGATATTATGGGATCGTGTGGCACGCCGTCCACTTATATATGATATTATGGGATCGTGTGGCACGCCGTCCACTTATATATGATATTATGGGATCGTGTGGCACGCCGTCCACTTATATATGATATTATGGGATCGTGTGGCACGCCGTCCACTTATATATGATATTATGGGATCGTGTGGCACGCCGTCCACTTATATATGATATTATGGGATCGTGTGGCACGCCGTCCACTTATATATGATATTATGGGATCGTGTGGCACGCCGTCCACTTATATATGATATTATGGGATCGTGTGGCACGCCGTCCACTTATATATGATATTATGGGATCGTGTGGCACGCCGTCCACTTATATATGATATTATGGGATCGTGTGGCACGCCGTCCACTTATATATGATATTATGGGATCGTGTGGCACGCCGTCCACTTATATATGATATTATGGGATCGTGTGGCACGCCGTCCACTTATATATGATATTATGGGATCGTGTGGCACGCCGTCCACTTATATATGATATTATGGGATCGTGTGGCACGCCGTCCACTTATATATGATATTATAGGTTAATTGTGGTAGGTCTTGTCTAGCCTCGTCACTACTTCGCCGGGGTTAGGCCAGGCACTTACCAGCACATGGGGTCGGTTATGCTGATGCTGCACTCTGTGCATTTTTGTGCACAGATCAGGGAGCAGCTTTCGGACCGCAGCAGTAGGACTTTTGGGAGCGATCTTCAGTCCAGGGACTCTCGAGGTAGCCTAGCTGGCGTTCACAGGCCGAAGTCCCTTTCCATGTTTTTCATTTGTTTATCTTGTATCAGACAAACATGATGTATTTACCTTTCAGACATTGTTTGTAGCATTCTGTAGTAGTCCGTGAGCTAGTGACACCAAACTCTGGGTAGCTTTTTGGTTCAAACTTCCGCACTTTTGGTTTTCTGTTGTTTTAAATTTAAAGTCTTCCGCTTAGATTTTGTCTCGCTTATTATATAGTTGAAAGAAAGCAGGAAAGGTGTTTTAAACATTTGGCTTGCCTAGCTCCGACAGTAGGCGCCATCACGACACCCGATGGTGGGAAATCCGGGTCGTGACAATTGTTAAATGTGTTTTAAAATTTCAAGACGATTTATATAATCAAAAGTTTTTAATAAAAACTGATGCTCAATCTGTTAAATATATGTTTGACAACGATTTCAAACATGATGCATCTAAATTAATATTTGCTAGATGGCAAGCTCAACTGGCGCCTTTTGATTTTGAAATTCAATACAAAAAAGGAATTGATAATTCCCTTCCGGATTTCTTATCCCGAGAATACCTTGATTAATTATGAATTTCTATACAACTTTTTTAGAGGAAGAATTGTTAATTACTATCCTGAAAGTGGTTAGATTAAATCGAGATCTACAAAGTCTCATAATTGATTTGATAATTGAAGATATCGTTGATAACCTGATTGAAAATCATAATCATGATGAAATTGTTAGGAATTCATACCTATACTAAAATTATTAGGGATGATATGCTGGATTATTACTTCTAAATTGACTTGTTATTTGTGCAGAATGGACCCTTCATGGGCCACCAGAGGCAGAGGTAGAGGAAGATCTTCCCCTAGTAGATCATATTCTCAAGGATCGTCATACGGATCCTCATCAAATTCTCCAGTGATACAAGAAGGAAAAAGGAGTTTAATAAACTCAAAGATTTTTCATAAAGGAGATTCTTCATCAGGTCCGTCTATACATCTGGATGATATTCCAGAAGATGATCCATTATATGGTCATCTACAGGCATATTTGGCTTCCAAAAAGCAAAGTAATACATTTGCTTCAATCGCTAGAGAAGAAGACAACGATGATATTAAGTCTTACGAAAAATTACCAAAGAAAGAAAAAATATTTCTCCTAAAAAACTCTGAGATTCAGCGAAAAGATGAACCATGGAAGATATTACAGAGATATCTGATTAATGGATTGTACTACCCGGGTGAATTATATAAAACCCGCACTTATTATGAGACTATTCTAATCAGTATAGGTAGTGCAGAATTCCAGCACTTTTCGGGTTATAACACAAATGAGAATGTTTATAACTTCTCAAAAATCATTATCAAACAGATTATATCTGTTGAAGAATGGGGGATTTCAACAATGAAAGAAAGGCAGATAAGCCTTAATAAATCACCCATGAATTTTACTTATTGGGATTATATCCAAGCATTTGATAGAGTGCTTTATTATAACAATGAGAGGCATAAACATACTTGGTTTATTAAAGTATGTGCAAAAATATTTACAGGACCTATCCCCAACTGGTTCTTAAATTGGTGGTCATACCACGGTCCCACAACGAAAATCCTGCCTGAGCCATTCCTTAAGTTATACAAAGAATGGGCAAAAATTTCACCATTCTTAACCGAGTTATATCACGCAGATCATATCTGTTGCCTAGAAAAAATTGATCAAATTTGTTTCTTTATTGAATTCTCTATCCCATGGATTCATAAATGGACTCCTGAATTAGGTTTTATGGAGGAACAAATCCCTTGCTTATACAGGGTATTTTACAACAATTTTTGGGACAAATTGATGAAGAATGATCCCAAAACAAAAATGTTATATGGACAAGAATTATTGGATTCTATTAAAACACAAATCCAAGTATACTCGTCCACTCCACAGAAGAAAATATTTGATGACAGCTCCGTCAAACATATTGCTCGAAGAATCTCTGTTCAAGACGGAGATAAAACCGAATTAGTAAATAAATATCTGGAAGAAGTAAAAAGAAATTTACTTCAAACTTTGAATCAATGTGAAAGATCAGACACATCAATGCACAGTGAAACAAGTGGCGATGATATCGCAGAAGAAGATTTACAGCCGATGCAACCAGAAATAATATTATCTGACAAAGAGAGAGAAAAGGTGGAAAATTTCCTCCAACAAATGAACGATTTAGACAAAAGAAGACTTTGACTAAAGCCGCCGAAGACCCCACACAACAGTAGATACATTGTTCCCAATAGTAGAAACACGGTATAAGGGACCCAAATACGTTATTCCCAACAGTAGAAAAACTGTATATGGACCCAGATGTGGGACCCAATCTACTATTTAAAGATTCTTTATGTTTTTTTTCCTTCTTTAAATAGAGGACCTCTTCATTTGAAGAGGCAGGTCGTGAGAACCCCCTCTCTCTCTAATCTCTCTCTCTAAACTCTCTCCTTCTTGTAAAGCTTTTAGCTTATTAGTTTTGTAAATCAGTTGAAGATTAATAAAAGTTTTGAAGTTCAGTTCATCTTCAGGGCCTTGCTTCTCGGCCTTAAAGGTATTTATTTTATTTTATTATATAGTATTTTTATACTTAGTTTCTCTCCCCAGCCGTGACTATGTCCGGCTAAACGGATTCATATCTATGTTGAAAAACTAATTTCTCTTGCATATTAACCATGAAGAATCCAGACTCTTTCAAAATATAAAGGAATTTTAATATAGTTTCTTGGCTTGGTTCCAAGATTGTGGTACAGTCGACTCTGGTACTACTCTTATTGGCTTTGCCTTAGTGGCTACGTCTAGCCAGCTGTGACATTAAAGCCCGCTGAAGTTGTCAAAAGGGCTATCCCTTTCACAGTTAGAACTGCTAGACACATGGGCTCAATAAGAGTATGTATCGGACCTAGACAGGCCCCTTGCTTGGGTAAAAGGATAGATCCTTCCATACAATCATTAAAACTATAATAAAATTCCCATATATTTCGAATCTTTACTGGTCGCGCGGACTACCGCCAACCTTCAAAGGTACTGAAACAGCTAGATCTGGATGGCCGTGCAGACTACCGCCCGCCTACCCTGATCCTGGTGTTAGATGGTATCAGAGCCTAGGAATTTTCATGGTAAATATGTAATAGATATGAAATATTCAACATAGATATGAAGCTTTTGGAATGGATCTGGGAGAAACAAGTACTAAAAGTACTAGACTTGAAGAGGTAGATATACCTCAAAACCTTGATTTATTAAATAAATGGACTATTCCTAAAGTTTCGATAAAAGCCATTTATGATTATGGTTGGTTTGATAAACTTTCTCCTAAACAATAGATAAAAACAACTGAACAGTCTTTGGCATTAAATTCGTCTGAACAGACTATTCGTTTGTTAAACAAATACGATATAGATTTATATAAACATCATTATCATTATCTGCATATTGGTATGGTTCAAATTGTGTTTAAACCGTTAACCCTTAAAGGATTACCAGAGACCTTTTTAGCAACTCTTAGAGATGCTAGAAATCTGAACTTCAGACAGTCTCTGAGGGGTTCGATTGAATCTATTGTGGCCTATGGTCCAGTATATTTTAATACTCAACCCAATCTGCAACTATCTCTTTCTGATGTTAATACTCTTGATGCCTTGACTTTAAATGTGAAAACACATAGTTATAATTATGCGTCTGGTTCTGAACTTATATGTCTGTCTTATAGGATTTATTTTAAATTATTATCTACTTTGAATCCTTGATGTAAGTTATATGATACATCAGATCAGACCATACTGGTAGAAAATAACTTTGCAAGGTCCAAGGTCACCACTAGGAGACCTATTAGGTGGGCAGAAATTAATTTCCCAACTACTTGGACTTTAAATTCGGTTATATCCCCAAGTCAGATTACTAATGACTTGTCGAATACTGAATTTTCGCATGTTACTCAAAATCCGGATGGTAGGATTTGTATTCAATTTGATGATAAGTCTACTATTTATAATAGACATTCGTTTTCTAATCATAGACTTCTACCTGCTATTCAACATATTTCTCCTGTTAAACCAGTCTGCGGTCCAGCTCGCAATCGTGCAGCCTCTTTACACACTATTACTAGTAAAGTTAGTAATAAGCCTGTCGAAAGGGTTGAAAGGGTTAAAGTTTAACCCTCAAACAAATATTGTTCAGGACAATGACAATATTTCAGATAAGGATATTCCTTCTGTATCCGAGATGGATTTCGACCCCAATAGTACTTAATGATTCCACACCAAATTGATTTTAGCCCCGGTTCTCGGGCACGAAAATATATTCAAAAGGAATTTTTTAGTGATAAATGGAGCCAGTTTAAAACGTGGTTTTTTGATGCTTATAGCAAAGATGATTTGAATAGTATTTCTCAAGAATTTTATGAAACTTGTGTTTTGCATAATCAAATTATGTATTTTGTTCCTTGGTTTATAACAACTTATTTGCCTCTTTTTATAAAGGTACTAGAAAGATCTTATAAAGATGGGAGTGGTAATATTACTAAAGTCATTTATCCTCCTCAGGCCCCCTTTATTTTACCTAATAATAATGGTATTACATTCACTGCCTTTCAAAAATTTATTGATGATAACGTTGCAGCTATTAGTATCGCAGAAATTAATAAATTGATTTCTCAAAACAATTATTTGGGTTTATATGTAAAGATTTTAGGAGAACATATTGGTTCTCTTGATAAAAAACTTGATGATTTGACTATTTTAATAAAAGAAATGAGTACTAAGAAAGGACCAACTGATATTGCCTCCACTTTAGGTAGTAAAACAGTTGATCAAGCTATTCTTACTTTGGCTTGATAAACTTTCTTCTAAACAATTGATAAAAACGACTGAACAGTCTTTGGCATTAAATTCGTCGGAACAGACTATTCGTTTGTTAAACAAACACGATATAGATTTATATAAACATCATTATCATTATCTGCATATTGGTATGGTTCAAATTGCGTTTAAACCGTTAACCCTTAAAGGATTACCAGAAACCTTTTTAGCAGCTCTTAGAGATGCTAGAAATCTGAACTTCAGACAGTCTCTGATGGGTTCGATTGAATCTACTGTAGCGGTTCCGAAATTTATGAATGGAATCTTGATGGTTTAACTGATAGACAATTAACCATTCTCGTACATAGAATGCTTATGTATTCGACTATCTGCAAAAGTGTTAAAAATACGGATAGAACTATTTGCAAAATGATTATTGCAGGCTTTACTGGCCAACTTCGTGGCTGGTGGGATAATTATTTATCTGTTGAAGAAAAGGCTTTCGTTATTAATGCTACAGCCGTAGACGAAGGTGTTGATAATATAGGTATGGCTCTAGTTAAGGGTAGAGAAGATGCAGTGTATACCCTTATCCTTACAATTTTAGAGCATTTCAATGGTAGATTTACCTCAAATCATGAGACCATCAGAACCTTACTCAATGGGCTTCGCGACCAGCAAAGATTCGAAATATACGGGAATTTTATTATAGTTTTAATGACTGTATGGAAGGATCTATCCTTTTACCCAAGCAAGGGTCCTGTCTAGGTCTGATACATACTCTTATTGAGCCCATGTGTCTAGCATTTCTAACTGTGAAAGGGATAGCCCTTTTGACAACTTCAGCGGGCTTTAATGTCACAGCTGGCTAGACGTATCCACTAAGGCAAAGTCAATAAGAGTAGTACCAGAGTCGACTGTACCACAATCTTGGAACCAAGCCAAGAAACTGGTCTGATACATACTCTTATTGAGCCCATGTGTCTAGCAGTTCTAACTGTGAAAGGGATAACCCTTTTGACAACTTTAGCGGGCTTTAATGTCACAGTTGGATAGACGTAGCCACTAAGGCAAAGCCAATAAGAGTAGTACCAGAGTCGACTGTACCACAATCTTGGAACCAAGCCAAGAAACTATATTAAAATTCCTTTATATTTTGAAAGAGTCTGGATTCTTCATGGTTAATATGCAAGAGAAATTAGTTTTTCAACATAGATATGAATCCGTTTAGCTGGACATAGTCACGGCTGAGGAGAGAAACTAAGTATAAAAAATACTATATAATAAAATAAAATAAATACCTTTAAGGCCGAGAAGCAAGGCCCTGAAGATGAACTGAACTTCAAAACTTTTATTAATCTTCAACTGATTTACAAAACTAATAAGCTAAAAGCTTTACAAGAAGGAGAGAGTTTAGAGAGAGAGGGGGTTCTCACGACCTGCCTCTTCAAATGAAGAGGTCCTCTATTTAAAGAAGGAAAAAAATATAAAGAATCTTTAAATAGTAGATTGGGTCCCACATCTGGGTCCCTATATAGTTTTTCTACTGTTGGGAATAGCGTATCTGGGTCCCTTATACAGTGTTTCTACTGTTGGGAATAGTGTATCTACTGTTGTGTGGGGTCTTTCTGCGGCTTTAGTCAAAGTCTTCTTTTTTCTAAATCGTTCATTTGTTGGAGGAAATTTTCCACCTTTTCTCTCTCTTTGTCAGATAATATTATTTCTGGCTGCATTGGTTGTGATTCTTCTTCTGCGATATCATCGCCACTTGTTTCACTGTGCATTGATGTGTCTGATCTTTCACATTGATTCAAAGTTTGAAGTAAATTTCTTTTTACTTCTTCCAGATATTTATTTACTAATTCGGTTTTATCTCCGTCTTGAACAGAGATTCTTCGAGCAATATGTTTGACGGAGCTGTCATCAAATATTTTCTTCTGTGGAGTGGACGAGTATACTTGGATTTGTGTTTTAATAGAATCCAATAATTCTTGTCCATATAACATTTTTGTTTTGGGATCATTCTTTATCAATTTGTCCCAAAAATTGTTGTAAAATACCCTGTATAAGCAAGGGATTTGTTCCTCCGTAAAACCTAATTCAGGAGTCCATTTATGAATCCATGGGATAGAGAATTCAATAAAGAAACAAATTTGATCAATTTTTTCTAGGCAACAGATATGATCTGCGTGATATAATTCGGTTAAGAATGGTGAAATTTTTGCCCATTCTTTGTATAACTTAAGGAATGGCTCAGGCAGGATTTTCGTTGCGGGACCGTGGTATGACCACCAATTTAAGAACCAGTTGGGGATAGGTCCTGTAAATATTTTTGCACATACTTTAATAAACCAAGTATGTTTATGTCTCTCATTGTTATAATAAAGCACTCTATCAATTGCTTGGATATAATCCCAATAAGTAAATGGCACGACCCAAAAATCCCTCCAAAGAAGTCGTGATGGCACCTAGTTTCTAAACTAGGTAAGCCTAACATTTACTGTAATAATATGGGTATTCACTAACTTTAAATTAAATTACTCTGAACAAAATACAATTCCCAAAACCGGTAGTACAAGTCACAAGCCTTTCTAAGAGTAGTTATACAATATGATTACATCACTGTTCTGAAGCAAAGGGAACAAATGGAATTAAGTACAATTGAAGGTGACTCTGAGGACTGCGAATGCTATAGCAGGTTTACCTTGAGTCTCCACCGCAATGAATAGCTACCGTCGATCAAAGGCATGGATCTGTACACAAAAATGTACAGAAGTGTAGTATCAGCACAACCGACCCCATGTGCTGGTAAGTGTCTAGCCTACCCCGGCGAAGTAGTGACAAGGCTAGGACCAGACACTCACATAAACCTGTGCAGTTTATAGCGTACAAAATAATATGAAGCAAATAATAATAATGGCAACGATGATCAACCAATGATATAAATAGCTGGCAACAAGAACACCAAAATTGCTTCTCAACAAATAACAAATACAAGTGCAATCAATTAATCAAGTCCTTCAAATATAAATCTTTCGCTTATAAATCCTTCAAGTAATAATCTCTAAGATAATATGTTTTCAATAAATATATTTTGAATATATTTTCTTCAAATAGATATCTTTCATATAAGCATCTTTCGAATATAATTCTTTCGAGTAAAGGTCACCTTGTGACACCTCATATCATAATTATAAATAATATAGGTCTCAGCCCACTTTCGAAAATTCACAGCACCTCGTGCCCACATTTATGTCACAACCGCACGGACAACTCACGTGCCATTAAATAAAACCATAATATTTTCCCCGACATCTTGTGCCCACATATTTCTGTCTCACATTGCACAACAATATTCTCATGTTACTCAGCTCATAGGTTCCATAACCCAATACAATTAAGAATGTTCAAGGAGCCTCATTCACTTAACATAAAGTAGAGTACATCTCCCAACGCAATTAGGAAATCAACAAGAAAAGATGACGTTATTATTTATTTATTTCTGAAATCATTTGATAAAGAAAATACCCTTTTCAATTATTGTACAATATCGAATGAATTAGTACCTTTAATACGAGAAATCAATTGAGTTAAAAATGTGACAATTTTTTTGAAATTTGGAGTTTTGAACACAAACAAATAAATAAGGCGAGGTATCGTAAACACTATGGATTCGAACACAATGGGTCACAACAGTAAAGGGACCTAACTAGTTAATACACTTGAATTGTTAATAACAAGTAAACACATCAACAGTGAGTAGGAAAACAATAGTTGCACGACATCATCCTTCGTGCTTTTACTCTCGTTCTCACCAAATCAATCATATAAAGTACACAGCATTTTCCTTCGTGCTTTACCTCACATAACGATGGCACGGAATGATCCTTCGTGCATTAACATTTATGTCATGGCACGGAATGACCCTTCGTGCATTAATATTTATATCATGGCACGGAATAACCCTTTGTGCATTAACATCTATATCATGGCACGGAATGACCCTTCGTGCTTTACACTCTTTCCTCACAAACAACAATACACGGCATCACCCTTCGTGCTTTTATCACTCTTCCTCACCCAAGCAACAATCACAAACAATGGGGCGAGAGAATAGACAAGGCTAAAATAGGAATTCCGGCAAGGGAACAATAAGTAAACAATTTAGATCCTGGCAAGGGGACAACATTAATAATATAAATTTCCTGGCAATAGAACAATTGATGCCTCTTTCTCTTTCTTTCACTTTCATTTCATAACTCACTCTAACACTTGAGCCAGTGCTCCAAAGTATGCAATTATCTCATAAACTTTCACAATTCGTATTATAACTTGAGTCATTGCTCCTCGAAGTTCAAGAACCACAATTACTTCATTAACTTTCCCGGCAAGGGAACAATACTATCAAAACAACCATCCCAACAAGGGAACAATACTTATCAAAACAAACATCCCAACAAGGGAACAATACTATCAAAACAAACATTCCAACAAGGGAACAATAATAATAATAACACATGAAGCGCAATAAACTACAACGGAGTCACAACAATTATAATACAAGACTCACGGGCATGTTCGACCCCCAACGTATAGATACTCGTCACCATGCCTATACACCGTACTCCACATTAGCAAGTAGCAAATATCATCCTAATCCTATTCCCTCAAGCCAAAGTTAGAACAAACACTTACCTCGAATGCTCCAAACTCAACTCACGCTTCTAGTATAGCTTTACCTCTTGATTCCACCACCAATCCGCTCGAATCTAGTCATAAGTTACTTAATCACATTAATAATTACTAAATGAATCATCCCCAATGCATGAAAATAGATTTTTTTCAAGGTTTTTCCCAAAAAGGTCAAAAATACCCCCGGACCCACGTGGTCGAAACTCGAGGTTCGGACCAAAACCCGGTTACCCATTCCCCCATGAATCCAAATATATGATTTGTTTTTAAATCGGACCCCAAATTGAGGTCCAACTTCTCAATTTGTAGAAAACCTAGGTTCTACCCAAAACACCCAATTTTCCCCATGAAAATCTTTGATTTGAAGTTGAAATTATATTAAAAGATGTTAAGGGATAAAGAAATTAAGTTAGAAATCACTTACCAATCGTTTTGGATAAATAACATCATATACATAGGATCAAGCCTCAAACACATGATTTTCTTTTCTTCACCTTTCATAACTCAAATTCTCCATTTTTAGTCCGAAACACGTCATATGACGTCCGTTTTTAGCCAAACTTTACAAATAGTGCTTAACACATATTTAAGACTTGTACCGGGCGTCGGAACCAAAATACGAGCCCGATACCTATATTTTCTAACTCCTTTTCATTTCAATTTTTCATATCAAATTTCAGAAAAACAATTTCTTTGAAAAATTCATTTCTCGGGCTTGGGACCTCAGAATTTGATTCCGGGCACACGCCCAAGTCCCATATTTTTCTACGGACCCTCCGGGACCGTCGAATCACAGGTCCGGATCCGTTTACCCAAAATGTTGACCGATGTCAACATTATGCATATTAATACCAAAATTCATCAAATGTTTCACATAATTCACATATTCTAACATAAAAAAACTTTCCAAATCAACAGGGATAAACTTAAAAGTGGGTCACAAAATTACGAAGCTCACCCATAAGCGGATCATAATAGGAGGACTCGCCTCAATTTTTATAACCAAATCAAATTAAGGAAAATATCCTTTTTATAACAATCGGAATCGTACCTGTAACGACACCATCTGGTGTAGTGGTGTAACGACCCGACCGGTCGTTTTGAGCTCCGGTGTGTCATTCAGCAGTTTGAGGCCATGAGCGGCTTCATCTCAGGTATATTGACTTGTGTGTATGGTCAGAATTAAAATTCAGGAAGTTTGGAGTCAAATCTAAATGGAAATTCTCATTTTGAAAGCTTAAAATTGAAGAAATGAACTAGGATTGGAATTTTGAGTAAACGACCTCGGAATTGGGATCCGAAGGTTCCAGCAGGTTCGTATGATGATTTCAGACTTGGGCGTATGCCCGGATCAGGTTTTGGATAACCCGGGAGCGTTTTGGCGCCTGTTGTGGAAGATAGCATTTTAGAAGAAATTGCATCAGTTTGGTTTAAAATGCATTTCAGTGTTATTGATGTCTGTTTGGGATTCCGAGACTGGGAGTAGCTCCGTATGGTGATTCTGGATTTGGGAGCGCGATCGGAAGTGAATTCGGAGGTGCGTAGGTCATTTTGGAGTCGTTCGGCTAAAGAGGGAAAATTGAAGGTTTTTGAGAAAATTTGGCCGGAAGTGGAAATTTTGATATCGGATTCGAAATACGAATTTTATGGTTTGGATAGCTTAGTTAGGTTATTTGGGACTTAGGAGTATGTCCGGAATATTTTTGTGTTGAAATATATGAATTATGTGAAAATTTTGATATTTAATATTGTTAAAGTTGACTTTGGTCAACATTTTTCGTAAACGGAACCGAACCCGTGATTTTTCGGTCTTGAAAGGTCCATAGAAAAATATGGGAGTTGAACGTGTTTCCGGAATCTAATTCCGAGGTCCCAGGCCCGAGAAATGAATTTTTTCGTGAAATTGTTTTCTGAAAATGTTTAAGGAAAATGAAAATGAAATTTGATCAGAAAGTAATGGTATCAGGCTCGTATTTTGGTTCCGACGCCCGGTACAGGTCATATATGTTGGTTAAGCGCTTCCTGTAAAGTTTGGTTACAAACGGACGTTGTTTGACGGGTTTCGGCCTTAAATTGGAAAATTTGAAAGTTTATGAAATTTGAAAGAATTCTTGGATTCAAGGCTCAAATCATTGATTTTGATGTTATTTTGGCGATTTGATCGCTCGAGAAAGTTTGTGTGATGTTTTAGAGTCAGTGTTCATTTTTGGTTTGGAGCCTCGAGGGCTCGGGAGTGTTTCGGAGGTGTCTCGGAGTGATTTCGGACTTAGGAAAAATTGCAGAAAATTGCAGAAATTCTGCTGCGAGTAGACCAGTTAGGAAGATCATATCTTGTAATCTATAGAAAATCAGAAAAAGTACAAAACACAAAAGTTGTAGCCCATACATTCTAGTTTTCGGAAAGTTAAACCATACGCGATTTGGATATCATATCAGAAAGTTACGATGGATCGAAAAGGGCTGCTGGAGCAATTTCGGCAGAATTTAAGATGCACTTTAGAAGCTCATATCTCGGGATATATAAAGAGTTATGTGGTGTAGAACCTATCAAATTAAAGATCTTTGATTCTAGTTTCTAAATCTTCAAACCGTTTGTCATTTGGATATTTATACAAGACGTTATGGGTGTTTAAACAGAAGGTGTCCGACAAGGAACAATTTAATAGGATGTACAACTTGTATAGCACAAGTGCAAGGTACAACTCGACGAAGCACAGACAGATTCTTTTATACACGGATTTAGCTCACTTTTCTTCATTTCTTCAAAGTATGGACGATTTTTGGGGAGCTTCAAGAGGGGATTTTCATCATCAATGTGAAGGTAAGTTATCCCCACCTATTTTGAGTTAAGTACATCAATTATGTATGGATTTGAGCATGAAAATTGTAGAAAAATTGAGGATTTAGGCCTAGGGATTTGAAAATAAGATTTGGTGATTTGAGGGGTCAAATGAACTCCGATTTTGGTAAATTTTATATGTACGGACTCGTGGCGAGACGAGGAATTCGGTGATGTGACTTTCGTAATTTTTCGAGAAGTGGGCCCAGGGCTCGGGTTTTGCTAATTTCGGGATTTTCGACATTTTTCGAGTCTTTTCGATTGGGTTATATTTCCTTAGCCTATTGTGACGTATTCGATGTGGTTTTGACTAGATTCGACGCGCGAAGAGGTCGATTCAAGAGGAAAGGGCATTGCGGACTAGTCTACGGCCTGTTAGAGGTGAGTAATAGATGTAAATGTTGTTCTGAGGGTTTGAAACCCCGGACTTTCACATCGTAACGCTATATTGAGGCGTGACACGCACTCCATGGCGAGTGAGGGGTCAGATACTATTGGGGATTGTGACTTGGTCCATCCCGTGTGATGTTTATACTATACTGGTGATTGATACACATACTTCATTGATATTACGGGGCTTGATGCCATGTTTGGGGCCTTGTGCCGATTTGTAAAATCCTTCGAGGATTGATATTACTGCTTAGCATGATTTGCATATCATTTAATTTCAGTCCAAGGTTTTAAATGCTGTTTTGCAAACTCAGCCATAATTCTAAGTGTTGAAAACTTAAATGATATTTTTAAATGTATTCCGGGCTGGGAACTTCTGTTTTGTAAATGCCCAAGGGGCTTATTATATTATTTTCTGGACTGATTATAAAGTGACTTGAAACAGTGGTAACAATGACACTGTGTGATATACTTGAAATAGTGGTAACAATGACACTGTGTGATATACTTGAAACAGTGGTAACAATGACACTGTGTGATATACTTGAAACAGTGGTAACAATGACACTGTGTGATATACTTGAAATAGTGGTAACAATGACACTGGATGATATACTTGAACAGTGGTAACAATGGCACTGTATGATATAAATTGGTCAGGTAACAATGGCTGACCGGTCAGGTAACAATGACTGACCAAGATATTGCGCTTGGGCTGTAGGAGCCCCTCCGGAGTCTGTACACACCCCCAGTGAGCGCCGTCGACGATAAATAAATATGGATGGCTCGGGCTGCACGCCGCAGTGGGTACTGGAATGTACCATCATATGCATTGCATTGCATTCATGTATTTGTATTTATACTGGTTGTTTAGCTGCTCAATTTCATATGTTGTTGTATATTTGGATTTTAGCTTACTTTGTGTATTTACTGGATTTTCTTATCTTCGGACTGTAGTTACTTTTATTACTCACTGGGTCGGAGTACTCACTTTACTCCCTGCACCTTGTGTGCAGATCCAAGGCAGTCTCAGGCTCAGTAGATCCAGTTGATCAGCAGATCCAGCTTCTGGGAGTATCGAGGTAGCTGCACGACGTTCGCAGCCATTGATCTTCTCCCTCCTATCCTATCTCTTTATTTCCGCATTATCAGACTTTGGATATACCATGTATTAGGATGATATTCTGTATTCTAGAGGCTCAAATTCGTGACACCGGGTCCTAGTGAGATTATATTGTGTATTTTGTTAAATTCTTCAGTACTTTAATCTTGCTTAATTGATATTTCTTTTCGCTATTTTTGATAAATTGGGTTAAGTGTTGAATAATGGTCGGGCTTGCCTAGTAGTGTGCTAGGCGCCATCACGACCGGGATTTGGGTCGTGACAAGTGGCCTCAGCCACACCATAGCAATTATATCAATGGGTCGGGCCTCCACCTCTTAGGCGCCATCTACCCGCTCGTCCTCTATCTCTAACTTGTAGTGTATGTATATTAGTAACTATAATGGAGTGTGTGGATTGACTGTTCTACTAAAGTAGGTTTCTCCTAAGTCTGGGACAATTTCTCATGATGTTCCTAGTATCACCACATTCATAACAACTCATCTACAGTTCGGCTGCTCATTCTGAGTCTGTGCCGGATAACTAGGATAACCATTGAAGGAATCATATGCCAGTGGTGCATTAAAAGATGACTGTCCCATGAGAGTGCCCTGATTAATTGGAGCACTACGAGTATTCTGAAATTGTTTCCATGTCCCTGCTAATACCGAAATGTAGAATTATTATGGACACAGGAATATCGAAAGTCCCAACATCTTCCTATACAAATCTCAGCTCTTACTCATATACAAGTTTCAGAGAACCTTTGAATACCACCTAAATACATCTCAGGCCAAAACTGATATGACACATGACCCCACAATTTGATCGTTGATAGTGGACTCCCTTCACTTAGCACGAAGCCATATGAAACATTCCGATGATTCACAATACTAACCTTTATCGCTCGTACGACACCGGTCATAAGACACCTCAAGCTATTTATTTGGCGCATGTCATCCTCGTGACAATTAAACTCGCTTCCTCCAGTGTCTTGGCTTGCTAATATGTACCCTCCGCCAAATAGAAATCCTATACAAACCACATTATCTCTAATACCACCAACTATCTTCGGATCTACATCCACCTCATGACCATGCCACGATTGTGATGATTAGGCAACTAATTAAGCCCTCTTAAGATATTACTTATCAACCAAATGTCAGAATCTGATGCACCCTCATGCGCACAACTGAAAGATCTTTTTGCGCTTCCATATCTTCAAATTTGAATGACATGTGGTAACAATGGTTGAGTAGCCCTGGCTCTCGTATAACCTTTTACGGTATCACAAACCATTGGCGTAGTGCGCAATTCCATACATGAGTGGATGCAAAATAACATAAGATATATGCTTCAAGCTAAATAAATGTTGCACGATAAGGAATGAATGAAGTGGAAATTTTTCCTACTAGTTCTGTAGCCTCTCGAAGATAAGTACAGACATCTCCGTACCGATCCACAAGACTCTACTAAACTCGCTTATGACTTGTAGCACCTATGAACCTAGAGCTCTGATACCAACTTGTCACGACCCAAAAATCCCTCCAAAGAAGTCGTGATGGCACCTAGTTTCTAAACTAGGTAAGCCTAACATTTACTGTAATAATATGGGTATTCACTAACTTTAAATTAAATTACTCTGAACAAAATACAATTCCCAAAACCGGTAGTACAAGTCACAAGCCTTTCTAAGAGTAGTTATACAATATGATTACATCACTGTTCCGAAGCAAAGGGAACAAATGGAATTAAGTACAATTGAAGGTGACTCTGAGGACTGCGAATGCTATAGCAGGTTTACCTTGAGTCTCCACCGCAACGAATAGCTACCGTCGATCAAAGGCATGGATCTGTACACAAAAATGTACAGAAGTGTAGTATTAGCACAACCGACCCCATGTGCTGGTAAGTGTCTAGCCTACCCCGGCGAAGTAGTGACAAGGCTAGGACCAAGACACTCACATAAACCTGTGCAGTTTATAGCGTACAAAATAATATGAAGCAAATAATAATAATGGCAACGATGATCAACCAATGATATAAATAGCTGGCAACAAGAACACCAAAATTGCTTCTCAACAAATAACAAATACAAGTGCAATCAATTAATCAAGTCCTTCAAATATAAATCTTTCGCTTATAAATCCTTCAAGTAATAATCTCTAAGATAATATGTTTTTCAATAAATATATTTTGAATATATTTTCCTTCAAATAGATATCTTTCATATAAGCATCTTTCGAATATAATTCTTTCGAGTAAAGGTCACCTTGTGACACCTCATATCATAATCATAAATAATATAGGTCTCAGCCCACTTTCGAAATGTCACAGCACCTCGTGCCCACATTTATGTCACAACCGCACGGACAACTCACGTGCCATTAAATAAAACCATAATATTTTCCCCGACACCTTGTGCCCACATATTTCTGTCTCACATTGCACAACAATATTCTCATGTTACTCAGCTCATAGGTTCCATAACCCAATACAATTAAGAATGTTCAAGGAGCCTCATTCACTTAACATAAAGTAGAGTACATCTCCCAACGCAATTAGGAAATCAACAAGAAAAGATGACGTTATTATTTATTTATTTCTGAAATCATTTGATAAAGAAAATACCCTTTTCAATTACTGTACAATATCGAATGAATTAGTACCTTTAATACGAGAAATCAATTGAGTTAAAAATGTGACAATTTTTTGAAATTTGGAGTTTTGAACACAAACAAATAAATAAGGCGAGGTATCGTAAACACTATGGATTCGAACAAAATAGGTCACAACAGTAAAGGGACCTAACTAGTTAATACACTTGAAATATTAATAACAAGTAAACACATCAACAGTGAGTAGGAAAACAATAGTTGCACGACATCATCCTTCGTGCTTTTCCTCTCGTTCTCACCAAATCAATCATATAAAGTACACGGCATTTTCCTTCGTGCTTTATCTCACATAACGATGGCATGGAATGACCCTTCGTGCATTAACATTTATATCATGGCACGGAATGACCCTTCGTGCTTTACACTCTTTCCTCACAAACAACAATACACGGCATCACCCTTCGTGCTTTTATCACTCTTCCTCACCCAAGCAACAATCACAAACAATGGGGCGAGGGAATAGACAAGGCTAAAATAGGAATCCCGGCAAGGGAACAATAAGTAAACAATTTAGATCCCGGCAAGGGGACAACATTAATAATATAAATTTCCCGGCAATAGAACAATTGATGCCTCTTTCTCTTTTTTTCACTTTCATTTCATAACTCACTCTAACACTTGAGCCAATGCTCCAAAGTATGCAATTATCTCATAAACTTTCACTATTCGTATTATAACTTGAGTCATTGCTCCTCGAAGTTCAAGAACCACAATTACTTCATTAACTTTTCCGGCAAGGGAACAATACTATCAAAACAACCATCCCAACAAGGGAACAATACTTATCAAAACAAACATCCCAACAAGGGAACAATACTATCAAAACAAACATTCCAACAAGGGAACAATAATAATAATAACACATGAAGCGCAATAAACGACAACGGAGTCACAACAATTATAATACAAGACTCACGGGCATGTTCGACCCCCAACGTATAGATACTCGTCACCATGCCTATACGTCGGACACATCACATAACAAGTAGCAAATATACTCAACTCCTACTCCCTCAAGCCAAAGTTAGAACAAACACTTACCTCGAATGCTCCAAACTCAACTCACGCTTCTAGTATAGCTTTACCTCTTGATTCCACCACCAATCCGCTCGGATCTAGTCATAAGTTACTTAATCACATTAATAATTACTAAATGAATCATCCCCAATGCATGAAAATAGATTTTTTTCAAGGTTTTTCCCAAAAAGGTCAAAAATACCCCCGGACCCACGTGGTCGAAACTCGAGGTTCGGACCAAAACCCGGTTACTCATTCCCCCATGAATCCAAATATATGATTTGTTTTTAAATCGGACCCCAAATTGAGGTCCAACTTCTCAATTTGTAGAAAACCTAGGTTCTACCCAAAATACCCAATTTTCCCCATGAAAATCTTTGATTTGAAGTTGAAAGTATATTAAAAGATGTTAAGGGATAAAGAAATTAAGTTAGAAATCACTTACCAATCGTTTTGGAGAAGAAAAGTTGTTTGGAAAACCGCCCTTAGGTTTTGGATTTTTGAAAAGTGAAAAATGACTGAGATTTCCGAACTTGTATACCTTTCTGAGGACCTGGCGCGGACCGCCCAAAAATGTGTTGCGGCCACGCCGAGTGGGAAAAAATTGGGGCTTCTCTGATCCCTTCCAGCGCGGACCACACTGTTTTGGTGCGCGGCCGCGCTGGTTGACCTGAAACCCTAGCCCTCAGACTCAGCCACACGGACCGCACAAAAAGGCATCGCTGCCGCGCGGCTCCAGTGCGGATCGCGCGGAAATGACCGCGACCGCGCTGGTGTCTGCAACACCTGAACCTGCATTTTCTTAAGTCCAAGACCTCCCGGGCCCCATTCAAAACTCACCTGAGCCCTCGGGGCTCCAAACAAAACATGCACACAACCTTAAAAACATCTTACGGACTTACTCGTGCGACCAAGTCGCCAAAATAACATCATATAGATAGGATCAAGCCTCAAACACATGATTTTCTTTTCTTCAACTTTCATAACTCAAATTCTCCATTTTTAGTCCGAAACACGTCATATGACGTCCGTTTTTAGCCAAACTTTACAGATAGTGCTTAACACATATTTAAGACTTGTACCGGGCGTCGAAACCAAAATACGATCCCGATACCTATATTTTCTAACTCTTTTTCATTTCAAATTTTCATATCAAATTTCAGAAAAACAATTTCTTTCAAAAATTCATTTCTCGGGCTTTGGACCTCAGAATTTTATTCCGGGCACACGCCCAAGACCCATATTTTTCTATGGACCCTCCGGGACCGTCGAATCACAAGTCTGGGTCCGTTTACCCAAAATGTTGACCGATGTCAACATTATGCATATTAATACCAAAATTCATCAAATGTTTCACATATTCTAACATAAAAAAAAACTTTCTGGCTACGCGCTCGAACTACTCACACCAATCGAGGCAACTAAAAGTGAGGTTTTCAAGGCCTCGAAAGCACGGAACAAGGAAGAACTACGGTGATGACCCTTCGGGTCGTCACAGTAAAATTCATGGGTGATTTATTAAGGCTTATTTGCCTTTCTTTCATTGTTGAAATCCCCCATTCTTCAACAGATATAATTTGTTTGATAATGATTTTTGAGAAGTTATAAACGTTCTCATTTGTGTTATAACCTGAAAAGTGCTGGAATTCTGCACTACCTGTACAGATTAGAATAGTCTCATAATAAGTGCGGGTTTTATATGATTCGCCCGAATAGTATAATCCATTAATCAGATATCTCTGGAATATCTTCCATGGTTCATCTTTTCACTGAATCACAGAGTTTTCTAGGAGGAATATTATTTCTTTCTTTGGTAATTTTTCGTAAGACTTAATATCATCGTTGTCTTCTTCTCTAGCGATTGAAGCAAATGTATTACTTTGCTTTTTGGAAGACAAATATGCTTGTAGATGACCATATAATGGATCATCTTCTGGAATATCATCTAGATGTATAGACGAACCTGATGAAGAATCTCCTTTATGAAAAATCTTTGAGTTTATTAAACTCTTTTTTCCTGTTTGTATCACTGGAGAATTTGATGAGGATCCGTATGACGATCCTTGAGAATATGATCTACTAGGGGAAGATCTTCCCCTACCTCTGCCTCTGGTGGCCCATGAAGGGTCCATTCTGCACAAATAACAAGTCAATTTAGAAGTAATAATCCAGCATATCATCCCTAATAATTTTAGTATAGGTATGAATTCCTAACAATTTCATCATGATTATGATTTTCAATCAGGTTATCAACGATATCTTCAATTATCAAATCAATTATGAGACTTTGTAGATCTCGATTTAATCTAACCACTTTCAGGATAGTAATTAACAATTCTTCCTCTAAAAATGTTGTATAGAAATTCATAATTAATTAAGGTATTCTCGGGATAAGAAATCCGGAAGGGAATTATCAATTCCGTTTTTGTATTGAATTTCAAAATCAAAAGGCGCCAGTTGAGCTTGCCATCTAGCAAATATTAATTTAGATGCATCATGTTTGAAATCTTTGTCAAACATATATTTAACAGATTGAGCATCAGTTTTTATTAAAAACTTTTGATTATATAAATCGTCTTGAAATTTTAAAACACATTTAACAATAGTCAACATTTCATGAGCCACAGTAGCATATTTCTTCTGGGCTTCGGTCCATTTACCAGAGTGAAATCTTATCAGGTATTCACTCTTATTGTTGGGATTCACTTGTTTTAAAATCCCATCGTAGCCAATGTTGGACGCATCAGTCTCAATAATTTTTTGCCATCTAGGATTAGCAAGAGTTAAGCAAGGTAAAGACTTAACACGCTGTTTAATAGTTTTGACTAACGTAGTATGCTGGTCAGTCCAAGGCTTCTTATGATCCTTTTTCAGCCTGTCGTATAGAGGGGCTAGATCACGAGATAAACTTTTGTAGAAAGGAGATATATAATTCAAACTTCCCAAAAAGCTTTGTAATTGAGGCATGTTAGTAATAACATCAGGAAATTTTGAGGCAAAATCAATCGATCTTTGTATCGGGGTAATTTTTCCTTGGCAAATATTATGACCTAAAAATCGAACATTTGTTTGGAATAGACTCATTTTTGGTTTAGAAATTACTAAACCGTTTTGTATTATAATTTTCTTAAAAATATCAAGATGCTTAATATGCATCTCTAATGTTTTAGAAAATACTAATATGTCGTCAATATAAACAATGATAAAATCTAGATAAGGGTTAAAAATATCATTCATAATTTTCTGAAATTCAGGAGGGGTATTTTTTAAACCAAATGGCATGACATTCCATTCATATTACCCAAATGGAACATTAAAAGCAGTTCTATAAGTATGCTCCTTAAAAATTTGAATTTGCCAATATCCAGATTTTAAATCGAATTTTGAAAATATATTGGCGTCATATAATCTAGATAGCAAGTCCCTTTTATTGGGGATAGGATTTCCTACCATCGGGTGTCGTGATGGCGCCTACTATCGGAGCTAGGCAAGCCAAATATTTAAAACACCTTTCCTGCTTTCTTTCAAACAATATAATAAACGAGACAAAATCTAAGCGGAAGACTTTAAATCTAAAGCAACTGAAAACCAAAAGTGCGGAAGTTTAATACACATCACTACCCAAGGTCTGGTATCACTAGCTCACGGACTACTACAGAATACTACAAACAATGTCTGAAAGGAAATACATCATGTTTCTCTGATACAAGATGAACAAACGAAAAACATGGAAAGGGACTTCGGCCTGCGAACGCCAGCTAGGCTACCTCGAGAGTCCCTGGACTGAAGATAGCTCCCAGAAGTCCTACTGCTGCGGTCCATAAGCTGCTCCCTGATTTGTGCACCAAAAATGCACAGAGTGTAGCATCAGCACAACCAACCCCATGTGCTGGTAAGTGCCTGGCCTAACCCCGGCGAAGTAGTGACGAGGCTAGATAGTACCTACCACAATTAACCTGTACAGATATATATACAACAAGTGCAAGAAAACAATAACAAGATAATACAAAGTAAAACTGGGAGGGGACATGCTATCGGGGAGTAACAGATAAAATGGAATATCGGAAATAAATAGAAGAAACTCTGGTTTCCATGATATATATATATATATAGTGGACGGCGTGCCACACGATCCCATAATATCATATATAAGTGGAAGGCGTGCCACACAATCCCATAATATCATATATAAGTGGACGGCGTGCCACACGATCCCATAATATCATATATAAGTGGACGGTGTGCCACACGATCCCATAATATCATATATAAGTGGATGGCGTGCCACACGATCCCATAATATCATATATAAGTGGACGGCGTGCCACACGATCCCATAATATCATATATAAGTGGATGGCGTGCCACACGATCCCATAATATCATATATAAGTGGACGGCGTGCCACACGATCCCATAATATAGTTCATAATATCTGACTTCATATAGTAGACCCCTTCAGGGGAGAATAACAACTCAATACCTTTAACCCGGCAAGGGTACAGCTAACAGCCCAAAATATCCCGACAAGGGAGAATATATATATCAGTCTACACATCCCGGCAAGGGAGTATTCACAACACATTCTCCTTTTAAATCATTCTTCCTCAACCGTTCACATTATATGAAACTTATCAAATAAACAAGGAGCTTGTGTCACATTATTCGAATTAAAAGCAATCAAGACTCACGGTCATGCTAGACTCCGGTGCATAGATAACCGTCACCATGCCTATACACCGTACTCCACATTAGCAAGTAGCAAATATCATCCTAATCCTATTCCCTCAAGCCAAAGTTAGAACAAACACTTACCTCGAATGCTCCAAACTCAACTCACGCTTCTAGTATAGCTTTACCTCTTGATTCCACCACCAATCCGCTCGAATCTAGTCATAAGTTACTTAATCACATTAATAATTACTAAATGAATCATCCCCAATGCATAAAAATAGATTTTTTAAGGTTTTTCCCAAAAAGGTCAAAAATACCCCCGGACCCACGTGGTCGAAACTCGAGGTTCGGACCAAACCCCGGTTACCCGTTCCCCCATGAATCCCAATATATGATTTGTTTTTAAATCGGACCCCAAATTGAGGTCCAACTTCTCAATTTGTAGAAAACCTAGGTTCTACCCAAAACACCCAATTTTCCCCGTGAAAATCTTTGATTTGAAGTTGAAATTATGTTAAAAGATGTTAAGGAATAAAGAAATTAAGTTAGAAATCACTTACCAATCGTTTTGGAGAAGAAAAGTTGTTGGGAAAATCGCCTCTTAGGTTTTGGGTTTTTGAAAAGTGAAAAATGACTGAGATTTTCCGAATTTGTATACCTTTCTGAGGACCTGGCGCGGACCGCACAAAAATGTGTTGCGGTCGCGCCGAGTGGGAGAAAAATTGGGGCTTCTCTGAACCCTTCCAGTGTGGACCGCACTGTTTTGGTGCGCGGCCACGCTGGTTGACCTGAAACCCTAGCCTTCAGACTCAGCCACACGGACCGCACAGAAATGCATCGCGGCCGCGCGGCTCCAGCGCGGACCGCGCGAAAATGACCGCGGCCGCGCTGGTGTCTGCAACACCTGAACCTGCATTTTCTTAAGTCCAAGACCTCCCGGGCCCCATTCAAAACTCACCCGAGCCCTCGGGGCTCCAAACCAAACATTCACACAACCTTTAAAACATCTAACGGACTTACTCGTGCGATCAAATCGCCAAAATAACATCATATACATAAGATCAAGCCTCAAACACATGATTTTCTTTTCTTCGCCTTTCATAACTCAAATTCTCCATTTTAAGTCCGAAACACGTCATATGATGTCCATTTTCAGCCAAACTTTACAGATAGTGCTTAACACATATTTAAGATTTGTACCGGGCGTCGGAACCAAAATACGAGCCCGGTACCTATATTTTCTAACCCCTTTTTCATTTTAAATTTTCATATCAAATTTCAGAAAAAAACAATTTCTTTCAAAAATTCATTTCTCGGGCTTGGGACCTCAGAATTTGATTCCGGGCACACGCCCAAGTCCCATATTTTTCTACGGACCCTCCGGGATCGTCGAATCACAGGTCCGGGTCTGGGTCCGTTAACCCAAAATGTTGACCGAAGTCAACATTATGCATATTAATACCAAAATTCATCAATTGTTTCACATAATTCACATATTCTAACATAAAAACTTTCCAGCTACGCGCCCGAACTGCGTACGCCAATCGAGGCAACTAAAAGTGAGGTTTTCAAGGCCTCGAAAGCTCGGAACAAGGAAGATCTACGGTGATGACCCTTCGGGTCGTCACATTCTCCACCTCTAAAACAATCGTTCGTACTTAAACGGAAAAAATAAAGAAGTACCTGAGTCGGGAAATAAATGAGGATAACGGCTCCGCATATCGGACTCGGACTCCCAGGTCGATGCTTCAGGAGGCTGACCTCTCCACTGAACATGCACCGAAGGAAAACTCTTCAACCTCAACTGTCAAACCTACCGGTCTAGAATAGCCACCGGCTCCTCCTCATATGACAGATCCTTGTCCAATTGGACAGTGCTGAAATCCAACACGTTCGATGGATCTCTACGATACTTCCGGAGCATAGATACATGAAACACGGGATGCACAGCTGACAAGCTAGGTGGCAAGGCAAGTCTATAAGCCACCTCTCCCACACGATCAAGAATCTCAAATGGACCGATGAACCTAGGGCTGAGCTTGCCCTTCTTCCCAAATCTCATCACGCCCTTCATAGGCGATACACGGAGCAATACCCGCTCACCGACCATGAAAGCAACATCTCTGACCTTGCGGTCTGCATAACTCTTCTGTCTGGACTGAGCTGTACGAAGTCTATCCTGAATAATCCTGACCTTGTCCAAAGCTTCCTGAACCAGATCCGTACCCAATAATCGAGCCTCACCCGGCTCAAACCATCCAACTGGAGACCGACATCGCCTACCATACAACGCCTCATACGGAGCCATCTGAATGCTGGACTGGTAGCTGTTGTTGTAGGTGAACTCTACTAAAGGCAAAAACTGGTCCCACGAGCCTCCAAAATCAATGACACAGGCTCGGAGCATGTCCTCAAGAATCTGAATAGTCCTCTCGGACTGACCGTCCGTCTGGGGATGAAATGTTGTACTCAACTCCACCTGGGTGCCCAACTCTCGCTGAACCGCTCTCCAGAAATGCGAGGTAAACTGCGTACCCCGATCCGAAATGATACATAGCGGCACCCCATGAAGGCGAACGATCTCCTTGATATAGATCTCGGCTAACCTTTCGGACGAATAGGTGGTTGCAACAGGAACAAAATGCGCTGACTTGGTCAGCCTATCAGCAATGACCCAAATTGCATCAAACTTTTTCCGTGTCATCGGGAGTCCAGTAACGAAATCCATCGTAATCCTCTCCCCCTTCCACTCGGACCACCGGGTCTTTGATGCTCGTACTTAACCTGCTGACAATTCAAACACCGAGCCACGTACGCAACGATGTCTTTCTTCATCTTACGCCACCAATAGTGCTGCCTCAGATCCTGATACATTTTCGCGGCGCCCGGGTGAATAGAATACCGAGAACTGTGGGCCTCCGCTAAGATCAACTCTCGAATCACATAAACATTGGGCACACAAACTCGCCCTTGCAATCTCAATACACCATCATCATCTAAGGTTACTTTCTTGGCACCTCCACGCTGCACCGTGTCTCTCAAGACACACAAATGGGGATCCTCAAACTGCCGCTCGCGAATACGCTCTAATAGTGAGGAACGAGCAACCGTGCAAGCTAACACTCTGCTAGGCTCAGAAATATCCAACCTCACAAGACGATTGACCAAGGCCTGAACATCCAAAGCAAGCGATCTCTGGCTGACTGGAATATAAGCAAGACTACCCATGCTAGCGGACTTCCTGCTCAATGCATCGGCCACCACATTGGCCTTCCCCGAGTGGTATAAGATAGTAACATCATATTCCTTTAGCAACTCTAACCACCTCCTCTGCCTCAAATTCAACTCTTTCTGCTTGAACAGATACTGAAGACTCTTGTGATCAGTGTATATCTCACACGTCACGCCATATAAGTAATGCCTCCAGATCTTCAAGGCATGAACAATGGCTGCCAACTCGAGATCATGAACCAGATAATTCTTCTCGTGGATCTTCAACTGCCTCGAAGCATAAGCAATGACTTTGCCTTCCTACATCAACACTGCACCAAGCCCAATATGAGACACATCACAATAGACTGTATATGGCCCTGAACCTGTGGGCAAAACCAATATTGGTGTCGTAGTCAGAGCCGTCTTGAGCTTCTGAAAGCTCGCCTTACACTCGTCCGACCACCTGAACCGGACACCCTTCTGGGTCAATCTGGTCATAGGGGCTGCAATGGATGAAAACCCCTCCACAAACCGACGGTAGTAACCTGCTAACCCCAGGAAACTCCGAATATCCTTAGCTGAAGCTGGTCGAGGCCAGTTCTTGACTGCCTCTATCTTCTTCGGGTCTACCTGAATACCTGCTGCTGATACGACATGACCCACGAATGCGACCGAACTCAACCAAAACTCGCACTTTGAGAACTTAGCATACAACTGACTATCCTTTAGGGTCTGAAGGACCACTCTGAGGTGCTGCTCATGCTCCTCCTGACTGCGGGAGTATATAAGAATATCGTCAATGAAGACTATCACGAACAAGTCCAAATAAGGTCTGAACACTCGGTTCATCAACTCCATGAACGCTGCTGGGGCATTAGTCAATCCAAATGACATGACCAAAAACTCATAGTGCCCATACCGAGTGCGAAATGTTGTCTTAGGGATATCAGACGCCCTAATCCTCAGCTGGTGGTAGCCAGATCTCAAATCTATCTTTGAAAATACCCTCGCACCCTGAAGCTGGTCGAATAAATCGTCGATCCTCGGCAGTGGGTACTTATTCTTAATTGTAACCTTGTTCAATTGCCGGTAATCGATGCACATTCTCATCGAACCATCCTTTTTCTTAACAAACAACACCGGCGCACCCCAAGGCGAAACACTGGGTCTAATGAAACCTTTCTCTAGCAAATCCTGCAGTTGTTCCTTTAACTCTTTCAACTCCGGCGGGGCCATACGATATGGCGGGAGAGAAATGGGCTGAGTGCCCGGGGCCAAATAAATACAAAAGTCGATATCCCTGTCGGGCGGCATACCCGGCAAGTCTGAAGTAAAAACCTTAGGAAACTCCCGAACAACGGGCACAAAATCATTAGAAGGGGCCTCCACGCTAGAATCGCGAACATACGCCAAGTAGGCCAAACATCCCTTCTCGACCATACACCGAGCTTTCACATACGAGATAACACCGCTGGTACAATGACCAGAAGTCCCCCTCCACTCTAAATGGGGTAAATCCGGTAAGGCTAAAGTTACGGTCTTGGCATGGCAATCCAAGATAGCATGGTACGGGGATAACCAATCCATCCCCAATATAACATCGAAGTCGACCATGTCCAAAAGCAATAAATCAACACGGGTCTCAAGACCCCCAAATACTACGATACAAGAACGATGAACTTGGTTGACCACAATAGAATCACCCACCGGTGTTGACACATAAACAGGAATACTCAACGAGTCACTAGGCATAACAAAATAGGGTGCAAAATAGGACGACACCTATGAATACGTAGATCAGGGATCAAATAGCACAGAAGCATCCCTATCACAGACCAGAATAGTATTTGTAATCACAGCATCTGATGACTCAGCCTCTGGCCTGGCTGGCAAAGCATAACAACGGGGCTGGGCCCCACCTCCCTGAATCATATCCCTAGGATGATATGCTGCTGGCTGACCCCTACCTCTAGCGGTCTGAGCTCCACCTCTAAGACCTCTACCTCCACCTCTATGTCCTCTACCCTCGCCTCTAGCCGGCTGGGCAGGCGGTGGGGCAACTGGTGCCTGGATCATCGGGATAGAACCCTGTTATTGCGAGCTGCTAGAAGCTCGAGGGTAATATCTGGCAATGTGACTCCCATCGCCGCAAGTATAACAAGCCCTCGGCTGCTGAGAAAAACGAAGTGGTGGTGCACTGATAGGTGCTGATGGTGAACTGAAGAGTTGCTGGTCAGAATACTGCGGCTGAGAACCACGACCACCTGGTGTACCATGAGAAGCCTGGAGAGCTGACTGAAAGGGTCTCGAAGGATGGCCTCTACCATAAGAATCCCTACCTCCAGACGAGGTACCACTCAATCTACCAGAATGACGGGGCCTCTTATCAGACCCATGACCACTTCCCTGAGCAAGTGCCATCTCTATCCGGCGGGCACCATCTGCCACCTCCTGAAATGAAATCTCACTACCAGCACTCATGGCCATCTGAACACGGATCGGCTGGGCCAACCCATCAATAAACCTCTGCACCCTCTCTCTATCGGTGGGGAGTATCACAATGGCATGACGAGCAAGATCAATGAACCGGGTCTCATACTGGGTGACCGTCATAGGACCCTGCTGGAGACGCTCAAACTGCCTGCGAAGAGCATCTCGTTGAGTAACTGGAAGAAACTTCCCCAGAAATAACTCTGAAAACTGATCCCAGGTCAATGATGGCGACCCTGCTAGCCTGGCTAAACAGAAATCCCTCCACCAAGTCTTGGCGGATCCTGCCAGGCGAAAAGTGGCGAAGTCGACCCCATTGGTCTATACAATGCCCATAGTCCGTAGAACCTCATGACAACTGAATATGAAATCCTGAGCATCCTCTAAGGGGGTGCCACTATATGTGGTTGTGAAGAGCTTGGTGAAATGATCAAGCCTCCACAAAGCATGCACGGACATAGCCGCACTATCGCTGGACTGAGCTGCAATACCTGGCTGGGCTGCCACAGCTGGCTGAACTGCCACGGCTGGCTGAACTGCTAGAACCTGAACATGAGGAGCTATCGGCTCTGGAGTACGAGTATCGGGAGTCTGAACTCCTCCCCCAGCCTGAGATGTGGCTGGAGCTACGGGAAGCAAACCCACTCTAGAAATGCCCTCCATAAAGCCTACCAGTCGGACCAAAGCATCCTGAAACACTGGAGTGGCTATAAAACCCTCTAGGACCTGAGCTGGACCCACAGGAACAGCTGGGGCTGAAACCTCCTCCTCAAAATCAACCTGAGGCTCTGTCGCTGGAAATGCTGCTCGGGGCTGAGCTCTGCCCCGGCATCGGCCTTGCCCTCTGCCCCTAATAGGGGCTGCTGCTGGGGGCTCAGGCTGTTGCGCGGTAGAAGAAGAAGCACGTGTCCTCGCCATCTGCGAAAGAACAGAGTGGAAAGAAAATCAGTACTTGAGAAGCAGAATCGCATGACAAGAATGAACAAGGTGAAGTTTTCCTAACTCAGTAGCCTATGCGGGATAAATACAGACGTCTCCGTACCGATCCCTCAGACTCTACTGAGCTTGTCTGTGAGTTGTGAGACCTAAGTAACCTAGTGCTCTGATACCAACTTGTCACGACCCGGATTTCCCACCATCGGGTGTCGTGATGACACCTACTATCGGAGCTAGGGAAGCCAAATATTTACAACACCTTTCCTGCTTTCTTTCAAACAATATAATAAATGAGACAAAATCTAAGCGGAAGACTTTAAATCTAAAGCAGCTGAAAACCAAAAGTGCGGAAATTTAATACACATCACTACCCAAGGTGTGGTGTTACTAGCTCACGGACTACTACAGAATACTACAAACAATGTCTGAAAGGAAATACATCATGTTTCTCTGATACAAGATGAACAAACGAAAAACATGGAAAGGGACTTCGGCCTGCGAATGCCAGCTAGGCTACCTCGAGAGTCCTTGGACTGAAGATAGCTCCCAGAAGTCCTACTGCTGCGGTCCGTAAGCTGCTCCCTGATTTGTGCACCAAAAATGCACAGAGTGTAGCATCAGCACAACCGACCCCATGTGCTCGTAAGTGCCTGGCCTAACCCCGACAAAGTAGTGACGAGGCTAGACAGTACCTACCACAATTATCCTGTACAGATATATATACAACAAGTGCAAGAAAACAATAACAAGATAATACAAAGTAAAACTGGGAGGGGACATGCTATCGGGGATAACAGATAAAAATGGAAACGGAAATAAACAGAAGAAACTCTGGTTTCCATGATATATATATATATATATATATATATATATATATATATATATATATATATATATAGTGGACGGCGTGCCACACGATCCTATAATATCATATATAAGTGGACGGCATGCCACACAATCCCATAATATCATATATAAGTGGACGGCATGCCACACGATCCCATAATATCATATATAAGTGGACGGCATGCCACACGATCCCATAATATCATATATAAGTGGACGGCATGCCACACGATCCCATAATATCATATATAAGTGGACGGTGTGCCACACGATCCCATAATATCATATATAAGTGGACGGCGTGCCACACGATCCCATAATATCATGTATAAGTGGACGGCGTGCCACACGATCCCATAATATCATATATAATATCTGACTTCATATAGTAGACCCCTTCAGGGGAGAATAACAACTCAATACCTTTAACCCGGCAAGGGTACAGCTAACAGCCCAAAATATCCCGACAAGGGAGAATATATATATCAGTCTACACATCCCGGCAAGGGAGTATTCACAACACATTCTCCTTTTAAATCATTCTTCCTCAACCGTTCACATTATATGAAACTTATCAAATAAACAAGGAGCTTGTGTCACATTATTCGAATTAAAAGCAATCAAGACTCATGGTCATGCTAGACTCTGGTGCATAGATAACCGTCACCATGCCTATACACCGTACTCCACATTAGCAAGTAGCAATATCATCCTAATCCTATTCCCTCAAGCCAAAGTTATAACAAACACTTACCTCGAATGCTCCAAACTCAACTCACGCTTCTAGTATAACTTTACCTCTTGATTCCACCACCAATCCGCTCGAATCTAGTCATAAGTTACTTAATCACATTAATAATTACTAAATGAATCATCCCCAATGCATAAAAATAGACTTTTCAAGGTTTTTCCCAAAAAGGTCAAAAATACCCCCGGACCCACATGGTCGAAACTCGAGGTTCGGACCAAAACCCGGTTACCCATTCCCCTATGAATCCCAATATATGATTTGTTTTTAAATCGGACCCCAAATTGAGGTCCAACTTCTCAATTTGTAGAAAACCTAGGTTCTACCCAAAACACCCAATTTTCCCCATGAAAATCTTTGATTTGAAGTTGAAATTATGTTAAAAGATGTTAAGGAATAAAGAAATTAAGTTAGAAATCACTTACCAATCGTTTTGGGGAAGAAAAGTTGTTGGGAAAATCGCCTCTTAGGTTTTGGGTTTTTGAAAAGTGAAAAATGACTGAGATTTTCCGAACTTGTATACCTTTCTGAGGACCTGGCGCGGACTGCACAAAAATGTGTTGCGGCCGTGCCGAGTGGGAGAAAAATTGGGGGTTCTCTGAACCCTTCCAGCGAGGACCGCACTGTTTTGGTGTGCGGACATGCTGGTTGACCTGAAACCCTAGCCCTCAGAATCAGCCACGCGGACCGCACAGAAAGGTATCGCGGCCACGCGGCTCCAGCGCGGACCGCGCGAAAATGACCGCGGCCGCGCGGCTCCAGCGCGGACCGCGCGGAAATGACCGCGGCCGCGCTGGTGTCTGCAACACCTGAACCTGCATTTTCTTAAGTCCAAGACCTCCCGGGCCCCATTCAAAACTCACCCGAGCCCTCGGGGCTCCAAACCAAACATGCACACAACCTTAAAAACATCTTACGGACTTACTCGTGCGATCAAATCGCCAAAATAACATCATATACATAGGATCAAGCCTCAAACACATGATTTTCTTTCTTCAACTTTCATAACTCAAATTCTCCATTTTTAGTCCGAAACACGTCATATGACGTCCGTTTTTAGCCAAACTTTACAGATAGTGCTTAACACATATTTAAGACTTGTACCGGGCGTCGGAACCAAAATACGAGCCCGATACCTATATTTTCTAACCCCTTTTTCATTTCAAATTTTCATATCAAATTTCAGAAAAAAAAAATAATTTCTTTCAAAAATTCATTTCTCGGGCTTGGGACCTCAGAATTTGATTCCGGGCACACGCCCAAGTCCCATATTTTTCTACGGACCCTCCGGGACCATCGAATCACAGGTCTGGGTCCGTTTACCCAAAATGTTGACCGAAGTCAACATTATGCATATTAATACCAAAATTCATCAAATGTTTCACATAATTCACATATTCTAACATAAAAACTTTTCGGCTACGCGCCCGAACTGCGCATGCCAATTGAGGCAACTAAAAGTGATGTTTTCAAGGCCTCGAAAGCGCGGAACAAGGAAGAACTACGGTGATGACCCTTCGGGTCGTCACACTTTTATTGGGGATAGGATATCTAATCCATTTTAGATGTTTATTCAATGGTTTATAATTTATAACTAATCTAGGAACACCACGTTCCTTTTCTGCAGCATTATTAACATAAAAGGCAGAACATGACCAAAGAGATTTTGAGGGTTTTATCAAACCCTTTTGTAACAAGCTGTCAATCTCGTTTTTGCAGAATTCGACCAATTCAGCATTCATCTGGCAAGGTCGAGACATAGTAGGGATATCATCTTCGGAGAAGTTTTCTTCATAAGGAAGAGTTACAATATGTCTTTTTCGATTCCAAAAGGCACTAGGGTGATCGGCGCAGACATCAACAACCATCTGTTCAGCAATCAATTTAATCTTTTACTGAACCTTAGCAGATTGTAAAGTATCGAATATATTCATGCTTAATATTTCTGATTGTAATGAATTAACATGCCTTTGTTTCATATTAATCAAGGCATTAATATCTCTAGTTACGGGATCTGTAACAAAAGAATAACTTATCTCTCTATCTTGATAAGTAGCAGAAAAACCCTGTGCATCTATGTTATTAAAAGGGTAAATAGCATTAATAAAAGGGGTTCCGAGTATAATCGGAGGGTATAACTGGTTTTTACCAAAAAGAAGAAATGAGGAATACAAACTCTATTTTGGCAAATACGAGTATTTGGTAATTTATACTCTATATCTAAAGCATGACCAGAAGCAGATTTGACCAAATGAGTGGTTTTTTGAAAATATTTAGTAGGAACAAGACCCTCTTGAATACAACTTACATCTGCTCCACTATCAATCATTGCTACATCAGTTAGAGAGAAAGTATTATCAATCAAGATAGTACATTTAATGTACCACTTATGAGCCGTAACAACCTGCATCATTCCTAAAAACATATCAGAATTTTCATTAATCGAATCAATCTGATCAGAAATTTCTTTTCCCTTTTCAATTGACGATTCGGAAATTCCTTTAGCCAAAAAATTAGTTGGAAAATTATTTAGAGAATTATTTTTCTCAATTTGAGTAATCCGGTGATCACAAATCATTTGATTTTGTTTAAGAGACTTAATATCTTTTTTCAAATTCTCAATTTCGATTTTCAAATCATCAAAAGAAGCATCTCTGCTAGGTGTACTGGACTTATGAAGTCGTTTATTAATTTCAGACAAAGAATAAGGCGCAAAATGTTCAAATTCGTTCTTATATTTTTCAAAAGGTTTTGAACTACTAGAACTAGAACTTGCAGCTAGATTAATAATTTTTTCACGAAGTTTTTCATCAGTAATTTCCTTTAAAGTTCTATTACATTTTCAGATGTAATAGTTTTCATATTTAAATCATGAAATTGTGATTGCAATTTATAAAATTCGTCATCATCACAAGTACAAATATCACCTTTGCAAGCAGTGCAAGAAGTATCAACATTTTTATCACTATCAGATAAATCAATTAAATCAACTTCATCTTCAGATTCAGTTTCAGAGTAATAGTCAGATTCTGATCCTGAAGTGTATAACAAGCCATAAACCTTTTCGCGTAACTCATCATCGAGTTCTAAGGTTTTTAGCTTTTGAAGCTTGAAATTTGGAGAAATATGACCAAACTTTCCACACTTATAACACTTAATATCAGCGAGATCTCTCTTTGATCTATTCTTCGTAAATCGAGTAGATTTCCGATACGCTTTTCTAGTATCACGCTATTCCTTAGACCTATATCTAGACCTCTTTTTCTTATACGGGCTATCCGGGTTAGGATACCTATGATATATGTTTTTCTTCTTCTTCCTACTTTGAGTAGAGGTTCCAGGTAAACCGAACTGGGTACAAAAGTCACCTAAGTCATCAAGAGATTTAAATTTAAAATCCTGAATCTCAGGAGGTCCTTGACGCCCGCCTACCCTTATGTAATATATATTACCTTATATATATATATATATATATATATATATATATATATATATATATATATATATATATATATAGTTTATATGTATTAGATATATAATATATATATATATACTATATCAAATTTAAACACAAAATAAATTGCAAAGAAATATTCAAGGGAATGTCTTATATATTTTACTATTACGACATTAACAAAGAATGGCAATATCTTTCTTAGTCTTCCTCCCCCAATGGAATGAGCACAAAAAGGTACTAATACCACCATTAAAAGGAAAAAAAAACTAAGGAAGATGTGCAAAAATACAAGTTACATGTTAGTCTATATATTATCTCTAACAAATCTCATAAATCCTTCAAGAGATGGAGGAATTTCCGTTGGTGGTGGTGGAAAAGAAGCTTGTTCATCACCGCTTCCGGGCGAAGCAGCATCCTGCGCAAGTTCCGCTAGCATTTCTTCATAAGCTTCATCTATCTCCGGTTGTGATTCTGCAAGTCCAAAATTTCTTCTTTCCGAACGGATCCAATCTCTGAAGAGTACTGATTTTTCCAAGCTCTCCCTCATAGACGCTCTATGATCACCGATTGAAGCCTCGCTTGACTGAATGCGCTCTCCGATGCCACTGTTGAAGCTTGAACACATAAAATATCTCGATCCATCCTTGAAAGAACCGGATAGTGTTTTTGTTTGTCCTTCCACCATTCCAAAACATCGAAGGAGCCGTCGGGATTCTCTGATTCAAGTCCCTGCGACAAATAAACTTGAAGCTCATTTAGTTGTGAACTATCACCAAAATTATCACCTTGAGAACCCCTGAACTCCGTCCAAGAACTAAGGGCTTTTAGGCCCGCAGTTCTTTTAGATGCTTGCGAACTAGACGAAGTAGGAGTTGGAACATTTGGTCTAGCTTGATCTAAGGCAAGTTGATAAGCATTATAAATAGTTTGAGCATTTATTTTAATTGAGGCTTTTGCATCTCCAAGTGTAGCAAATTCCTCAGCTGAAAGTGATAAAGCGTTATAAATTTTTGAATACCAAAAGTGAGGACCTCCTAATTTCATTGTAGGATTTAACAATGCAGCAACACCAAAAATAGGGGGGATAGGGAAAAAATATTTTTTAAACTTAGCTTTCATAGAATTAATAGCTTCTTGATAAATTACTCCACCCTCTGAAAATTGAGTAAATAAATCTACAAGTGCTGCAATATAAACTAAACAGTTAGAAATAGTAGGATAATATTGGCCAGATAATTCATTTGTAGCAATATGAAATTGTTCTAAAAAGTCTACAAGCATTTTAACATTACTCCAATCTTGATTTGTAAGGTGCTCATCATCATCATCATCACCATCACCTACACGAGCATTATACGTTGCGCTTATTGGGTTCCTATATTCATATGCAACAACTAAACTTTCATACATGTAATTCCATCTAGTCGGACAAGGTTTAGGAACCTTTCTTTCTCTAAGGCCAAATTCATCACATTTTTTAAAATAGTCTCTAAGTCTACTTCTACGGTTTGAATAAAAAAGCCAATTAAGAGCCATTTTAACCTTTTCAATTTCTACATTTAAAACTTTCATACCAGCACCGACGATTAAATGGTAAATATGACAAATACATCTAACATGAAAAATATTACTAAATGCAGGATTTAGTGTAGTTGTAAGCAAGCCTATATCATTAGTGTTACTAGAAGCATTATCCATTGAAACCGACATAATTTTATCTCTAATGCAAAAATATCTACAAATATCTGCAACTGTGTTAGCAATAAACTTACCTGTGTGACGTGAATTAATTATTCTATAAGCAATAATGCGCTTTTGCATTATCCACTCCTCATCTATCCAATGACTTGTAACAGTTAGATAATCACATTCATTACCACTTCTACCAATATCAGTAGTAATAGCAATGCGACAATCTATATGAGTAAATAAATAACGCAAATATTGTTCATATTCATGTTTATATTTATAAATATTGCTCTTTATGGTTGTGCGAGGCCATCCTTTATAAGTAGGATTAAAAACTCTTCTAATATAATGAACAAAATGAGGTTTAGAAGGAAAACTATAGGGTAAGCACATAACAGTAACCATTTTTGCCAATTCTTCACGATCTTTATTTGGATCATAATATAAAATGCCACCGGTAACAATGTTAATTCCCGGTTGAACTAGATTTGAACCTGTACTAGGGTTAACCGTACTATCTACACTTGTCCCCTCTTGCGCAGCTTTCATTTGTAAAAATCTAGCTTTATCTCTAGGGTGTTTCAATATGTGTGTAGTTAAACTGCCCGTACCGCTACGGTCTCCAGTAAATTTATGAACTAGTTGAGACCCACAAGTGTTACACTTAGCCTTATTTTTTTCTCTTAGTTGAGTAAAAAAATTCCAAGCAAGAGATGTTTCGGGCCGTTTAGAAGGTTGTCTATTAAAAGTAGGGGTTACTACAGGAAGGTCAGGCGGGACATCAGTTGGGTTATTAACAGGACTAGTAGGTGTATCATTTAAATCCGGTTGTGTTTCATCTAAATCATCATTTTCCTCATCATTTTCAAAGATAGTTTCATTAGGATAAAGAGCATTCATAACTTCTTCATTTAATTGTTGACCCGGTGCAACATCATGGAAAAATTGACTATCGGAAAATTGAAAACAAGGGTTATCACTATCAAGAATAATAGGTGGAGGAGGACGGGTAACAGGTCTGGGTCGGGGAGCCGGGGGAAGAGTAGTAGCTTGGCTACTAGATTCACCAATTTTAGATTTTCCCTTACCCTTACCACCAAAAATAGTTTTCAAAGAAAACGCCATATTAATTATAATTGTACTAAATAAAACTAACAAAACTATAATATTAAAACTTAAGAGTTGGAACGAGTTTACCGAATTGACGAACAACTTCTTGAAAATTGAATATCGTTGAAGACTTGAATACTTCAATTCACCAACTTCACAATTTTTCACGAAATTGCAATAATAAAGTAAGCAATTATAGAAGAAAATTAGAGAGAGATTGAGAGAGATTGATGAATTTGTGAGTAAAAATGAAAGAATAGGGGGGTACTTATAGTTGAGAATTGGGAAAAAGTATAATTATAAAAAGTTTGGGGTTAAAGCAAAGTTTGGGGGCCAAATGGCTATTTTTTAAAGTGGCCAACGGATAAATTTTGAAGGCCAACGGCTAGATTTTAAAAATCTGACCGTTGGTCTTTTTTTTAAAAAAAAAAATTTAAAAAAAATTAGCCGTTGGAGCCCGTTAGGCCTGTTGGGCCCAGTTGAACCGGCCCAGGCCCGCTTGCCGGTCCCGGGCTTAACGGTCTCGGGCTCACGGGCTAATTGTCTTGAACCGGCCCACCACGGGCTTTTGCACCACTAGAGCCTAGGCCCGGTTGAACCGGCCCGTTTGGCCCGCGGTCCTGGGCCGGTCCCGGGCCAGGCCCGGGCCACAATACAGCCTTACCCCACATTATGAAATAATCAATGGCAACTGGGATGAATCTGTGCCAATTTGAAGCTTTCGGCTCGATTGGCCCAATGACATCCATACCCCAGGCAATGAATGGCCAAGGTGCTGACATAGGATGCAACTCTGAAGGCGGTACATGAATCAGGTCACCATGTATCTAACACTGATGGCACTTTCGGACAAAACTAAAGCAATCCTTTTCCATAGTCATCCAGTAATAACCTGCCCGAAGAATTTTCTTTGCAAGGACATATCCATTCATGTAAGGACCACATACTCCCAAGTGCACTTCGTTCATGACATTTTCAGCTTTTCGAGCATCTACGCACCTCAAAAGATTCAAACTGGAGTTCTTTTGTACAAGACTTCCCCGCTCAAAAAGAAACTGCTGGCAAGCCTTCTAATAGTTCACTTTTGATCTCTATTGGCCTGCTCGCGATATTCCTTTGTTTTAAAAAAAACTTTTGATATCATGATACCATGGCTGAACATCTAGTTCTATTTTAATTGAATTACAATAACCATGCCTTTATGGAGTTTGGATTTCCAGCGGGTCAATATGGACATTGCTCGGATATGGCAGCATTAACGCCAAAGTATCTAATGCATCAGCTAACTCGTTGTGGAATCGAAGACTATACTTGAACTCGACGGACTTGAACCGTTTACTTAGATATTCTACATATTCCATGTATGGTATAAGCTTGATGTCTCGAGTTTCCCATTCACCTTGGGCTTGCCGAATGATCAAATTAGAATCTCCCATGATTAACAATTCCTCTACATCCAGATCAACTGCCATGTTCATGCCCATGATGCAAGCTTCATACTTGGTAGTGTTGTTTGTACAGAAGAATCGAAGCCGGGCTATAGCCGGATAGTGTTGACCTGTGGGCAAAATTATAATTTCTCCAATTCTAACACCTTTCGCATATACAGCTCCATCAAAGAACTTTTCCAAGCATTGGTGTCCTCTGGGATTACTTCAACCGAGTTTACTTCCTCATTTGAGAAATAGGTGCTTAGAGGTTGATATTCATCATCGACTGGGTTTTTGGCCAGATGATCCGCCAAGGCTTGGGCTTTCATCGCCGTGCGGGTGACATAGACTATATCAAACTCAGTGAGCAAGATTTTCCATTTTTTCTATCCTTCCCGTGGGCATTGGTTTCTGGAATATGTACTTCAGAGATCCATTCTGGTTATGAGATATGTGGTATAGGCCAAAAGATAATGTCTGAGCTTCTGGGCGACCCAATTTAGGGTGTAACAAGTTCTTTCTAATAAAGTGTACTTGGCTTCATAACTGGTAAACTTCTTGCTCAAGTAGTATATGACTTACGCTCTCTTTTCGGTCACACCATGTTGCCCGAGGACACAGCCGAAAGAATTTTCCAGGACTGTCAGGTACAAGAACAAAGGTCTTACTGGCTCAAGTGGAACCAACACTGGCAGATTCGACAGATATTCTTTGATTTTATCAAAAGCTTCTTGAAACTCATTTGTCCATTTGATCGTCGTGTCTTTCTTTAACGGTTTGAATATGGGTTCACAAGTGGTAGTGAGCTGAGCGATGAATCTGCTGATGTAATTCAATCTTCCTAGCAGACTCATGACCTCTTTCTTGGTTCTCGAAGCTGGCAAATCCCGAATAGACTTTATCTTTGTCGGAACTAACTTAGTACCCCTCCAACTGACTATAAACCCTAGAAGTTTCCTCGATGGAACTCCAAATGCACATTTAGCTGGATCCAATTTCAAGTCATACATGCGCAGGCGCTCAAAGAACTTTCTCAAATCCGGCACATGGTCTTCTTGCATTCTGGATTTAATGATCACATCATCCACATACACCTCAATTTTCTTGTGCATCATGTCATGGAAGATGGCAGCCATGGCTCTCATGTAAGTTGCCCTGGCATTTTTCAAGACAAATGGCATGAGCCTATAACAGTAAATGCCCCACGGTGTGGTGAAAGCCATTTTTTCTGCATCTTCTTCATCCATCAGGACCTGGTGATACCCAGCATAACAATCCATGAAAGACTGTATCTCATTTTGGCATAGTTGTCAACAAGAATATGAATATTTGGCAGTGGAAAATTATCCTTGGGGCTTGCTTTGTTCATATCCTTATAATCAACACATATTTGGGTTTTCCCATCTTTTTTCGGCACTGGGACCACATTAGCCAACCACGTGGTGTATCGGACCACTCGGATCATACCAGTTGTCAATTGTTTGGTGACTTCTTCTTTGATCTTAGCATTGATGTTCGTTTTAAACTCTCTCTGCTTTTGTTGGGCGGGTGGATGACCGGGATAAGTTGGCAATTTATGTACCACCAGATCAACACTCAGCCCTGGAATATTATCATAGGACCATGCAAACACGTCTTTGAATTCAAACAAAAGTTGGATCAATGCATCTCTAGTTCTTTCATCAGTGTGGATGCTTATAATGGTTTCCCGGACCTCTTCTAGACTGCCCAAATTAACTGGCTCAATTTCATTTAAGTTTGGCATAGGCTTATTCTCAAATTGTTCCAATTCTCGATTTTTATTTCCCTAAAAGCCTTATCTTCATCATATTCTGGTTCTTGATTCATTATTTTATAGTTAGACAACGTTTTAGGATCTGGGCATGAAATCCATAAGCATGTCATTTTATTTAAGTCCGCATTATTAGAATTGAAAAGAAAAAGATAAAAAAAAAGCAAAATTAAAATAAAGAAAACGAAGACATCCATTGACGATGAAATATTAATTTCATTGAATTGAATTGAAGATATGAGGGTTTACATCAAAATCAAAGACAATAAAGTAAAAACATTCGCGTTACACCCTGAAATAATTCGTAATGTAGAAAAGATGGCAAGACTGGACTAATGGGATTCCCGCCTGACAGGGAATGGGGTAGCTTTCCAATTTTGAAGCTTGGCATCGGGTCCTATGTACAACACCTCGGCATTGGTTGTGCCTTCCCGGGCTGAATCACGTGAGACTCCTACAACATTTGTTTCATGGCTTTACAAATATCGTCGATCTCTTCGGTCGTGAAGGCCTCTTCTTCCTCTTTTTCCGCATATTTGGGTTTGACAAATAAATAAGCAATGTATGGAATGGGCTGGGGAAGGACCCATCCCTTTTCTTTGCGCTTATCAGCCCATTTTTTGTCGGCATTTGTAGCTTGGAAAACTATACTGAAGAACTTCTTATTGGCGGTCAAAGTGATGGGCTCTGTGATGCCCTATAGAGATACCCCGAGCCCCTTTCCGGGCTTTTACCCATGTCTAATCATTTTAGTAGCGACCATGACCGAGGCATTAGATAAGGATAGTTGAGGGAATGGGGCACATTCTTCACATTGGTCGGCGACCACAATTTCGAAGGCTTGGTAGACAATGTGCTCACTTCCTTCTCTAGCTTCGAGACACGCGATTGAAGGGTCCCTGTAAATGGACTGTTCACCTCCCCATGGACGATAATTTCCTAGTTTTCATACTCAAATTTGACCATTTGATGAAGAGTGGAAGGCACAACTCTTGCAACGTGAATCTATGGTCTTCATAGGAGAAAATTATATGAAGTATCCATGTCCAGAACCTGGAAAGTCACTTTGAAATCCACGAGGCCAATGGTCAAAATCAAATCGATTTCCCCTACTTTGTCTCGCTTGATACCATCAAAAGCGCGCACAAAAATATTGTTTGGTCGAATTCTTTCTATTCCGATTTCCATCCTCTAGAGCATTGAGAGAGGGAAAATGTCGACCCTGGACCCACCATCTAACATGACTCTCTTCACATAATAACCTTTGTATTAGATAGTCAAGTGAAGGGCTTTGTTTTAGGTGGCTCCGTCTGGGAGCAAATCATCGTGGCTGAAAGAAATCCTGTTGACTTCGAAGAATCATTCAGCCATTCTCTCCAATTTTTCAACTGCAGTTTCAACCGGGACATATGCCTCGTTTAATGTTTTCAAGAGTGACGTGTGATGTTCATTCGAGCTAAACAACAGAGATAAAAGCGAGACCTGGGAAGGAGTCTTCCGGAGCTGGTCAACTATATCATATTCCAATGTTTTCATTTTTCGGAAAACTCTTTTGCTTCTTCAGCACTGACATGCTTCTTGGGTAGAAACTGTTTATCCTTGTTCAGTTTTAACTTCTTTAGCTCTCCTAGGTTGTGATACTTCCCAGATTGGTCAATTTCGTTCACCTCTCCCATAATCTATTTCCCCTTTTAAGTAACCACTGTTTTGTTGTAATTCTAGGGGACCGTAGTGGGATCTCTCATAGGGCTTTGTGGTGCGTGGCTAATCACCATAGGATCAGTCATCCTTGGCGGAATTACTGGCCCCCGGGCCACATAGGTTCCTTTTGGCACATACAACTTCGGCACATTCAACGTGGCTTTCGTTTGCTCGAATTTATTGGGAGTTTTCAATATGAGTTGTTCTTTCCTTGGGGCCTTAGGAACATAGAGAATTGTGACCTGGAAAGTGTTGCCCCAATTTTTGTTTCTACAACCTATTCTACAACTTGAGAAATTTGAGTGCTTTTCTTCTCATTTCTGGCTTGTTTTGCTGCCGCTTTAGGTCTTGCCTCTAAATCGGCAATGGCGATGATGGCTTTCAAGGTTGGATCAAACACTTTATTATCACAGATCATTCCAATGACCGGCCCATTGTTATGAGCCGGTAATAGATTATTAGTCACATTATGAACTTCCTCGTCCCTCAGCACCACTCGTTTTTGCTTTATTAAATTTTCAACTGCTCTCTTCAGGGTCCAATAGTCCTCCGCATCATGACCCTCTACTCCCGAATGGTAGACACACCTGGTACCGGGCCGGTATGATGGGCATACAGGTTGCAATAGACCCTGTCGCGCCCCCTTTTTTCTCGTGAAATCGGGCTTGTGATATTTGGGAGGACAACTCGTTCCCTTTTGGGAATTGGGTTTTGGAATTGAAGAGTCGCCACCTAATGATTAAGTGCATTAGGACAGCAAGAAGGGTTTGAGTTTGAAGAACCAGAGTTTGGGTAAGGGCTAGAAATTATCTCGAGGGGAAGGTGTTAGGCACCCCTCAAGATCCACTAGTGTGGTTCCCGGCCATGTTACAATTGTGACTTCACATAATCAAGTAAGCAATTAGGGGCTCAAATAAAGGGGCTTGCATATAATATGGCAAATAAATTGAAGACTTTTGAGGAATAGTAAAGGGTAGAAATTTATGAAGATTTAAGCAATTCTAAAGAAAGCAGATAAAAACAGGTAAAATGAGGGGGTCCTAGGTTTATGATTAACATGTATCACGTCAATGCAATACCCGATAATCACTCCTCGAAAGAGGGGTTACACGTGGTATTAGCGCACTGTCATCATATCCATATCTACCCTTCCCACCCCGTTAAGGTATTAAAGCGCAAAATGGTGTCGTTACTTATTGCATGCTAGTACCCGCCCCAATCCTATCAGCCTCAGAAGCATTGAGACTACTAGTCCTAAAGGGAAGGGAGACTTGGCTTTTATGGTTTAATGGACAAAATCTAGGGCGACAAACAAAACACATAGAGCAAATATGGGAAAACACATAACGTTTAAAGGCTCAAACAAGCCTCCTTATTTAAAGAAACAAATTGTTTAGCATGACTTGCATGTACTGGTTATGGTCTAAATTAAATTAAAGTGTAGGATAGGCTGATTCATCACATATTTCTCAGATGAGGAGTCCGAATTAGCCTTCCCTGGTTGTAATTTATCAAAGACTGATGCAGTTAATTAATTACCTAATGGTTTGCCTAAGTGAGACCTATAGGCATGATATCTAATAGTGCTTACTCCGATTTTAAAGAAGGCTTACTGATTGTAGAAAACACATACGTTCTGCAGATGTTAAATGACATTACTACTGATTTTAGATTTGTAGATGAAATAAACGAATGAGATTCAACTGGTTACTCCTATAGGCATGATTTCTAGGTGTTGTTGATTCTAAGACGATTATAAAAGTGCAGGAGTCCTATAGACATGGTATCTAGAATGAAACTTATTATTACTAAACCTATAACTGTTTGCCTAATGATAGATGTAAAATGCAGAAGTGCCGAAGACCTATAGTCATGATTTCTATATGCAGAAGTGCAGAAACTTATAGGCAGGATTTCTATATGATATGCTAAAGTGCAGAAAACCTATAGACATGATCTCTACATATGCAGAGGTGCAGAAAAACCTACAGACAGGATTTCTATATGATATGCAGAAGTGAAGAACTTGTGAACGGTAACGCCTATGAGCCTGATGTCTACCCTTTGCATACATAAGTGACCCTCCCCTTTTCACTAGAACCCCATAAGTTATTACAATATATTACAGACCAGAATGAATTAAGAAAAGTAAAATTACATCAGAAATTAAGCTACAACCAAGGAGCCTAATTTAGACTCAAGGTCTAACAATATGAGGTGAACCAACTTCCAGGATCAGGTCTCCAAAGCCTTTCTCATATTTGGGATGTATCAAACTTCCCAAAAGTCTCAAAGGGATCCGCGCAATGCTTACATCCCAAACACATTGCATAATTAAGAGCATAGTGCAATGTGGAAATGCCAGCCCTCAGATGTCCAAGTTCCAAGGGAACTCAAGGTCCCAAAGCAAGGCTCATAAGAGAGGGGCAGAACTTAGAATCTAAGAGAGAGTGTAAGTGCACAAGGGGGGAACCAGGGAGAGCCATGGAAGGCTAGTTGTCATGCTCGGCAATCAGGAGTGCTGGCACACCCCTGACTAGCCTATTAGCCACATTTTGAGAGTTGGGATCCATTGAGGATCAGGTTCAGACCTAAGCAGCAATTTGGATGCTGTCAGGCCAATGAACCTTAACTCAAACACATAGAAGGGAGTGGGGGTATAGGGAGTTCATAATAAACAGCAGATGCCAAGAGAGAGTAGCATATTCAATACAGAACATGAACAGTAAAGTAGACAGGAGTGTAGCAACTGTAAAATAAACACATAGGGATAGTGCTGAAATTGAAATTAAGGCATACCAGTTTCAGGGAAACAAATAAGTGAAAGCTGAAGTTTTGTAAACCAAATTGCAAGCAAGCAGTACAAAAGATCTCAGAAGAGAGTAGAGTATTGAAAGAGTATTGTAATTGAGAGGTGTGTGTGTAAAGTGTTGAATTTGAAGTGTTGAACTGAAGGTTCAAGGTGCCTAAGTGCAGAAGGGTCATGCCCGTTTTATAGTGCAGAAAACAAGTAAGAAAAGGTAAGGGAATAGTTTGCAATCAATCACATAGAATCTCCCTTCAGTTAAGGGATTATGATTTCAAACGGGTAGAATACAATTAAGGAAAGAATTGGATTAAAATCTTTTCCAAAGTAGTACAAAAAGGGCAAATACCTAGAAACTATTTAAGGAAAGAGTTTGATAGCAACACGGTTTGTGAAAATAAGGAAAGTTAATCAATTATCAGCCAGTAAAAATCAGAAATTGAGTTTTGGTATGAATGAATCCAATCAGAAAAGGTGAAGAAAGGTTTAATTAAAGAAAATCAATAATAATCAATCGAACCTTATTAAAAGGAATTCTGAATCAATCATAAATTGGCAAAATCTCTTTTGAAGGAAGAATTCCTCATATATAAAGCATACAGACATATCAAACAAGAAAGAACGGTCATGCTAATTAGAAAGAATCTAGCATAGAAAAGTTCAGAGTCAAGAGCAAAGAGGCTCAAATTCAGTACATAGACTCAGACTTAGTTCGAGAGAATCCAGGGTTCCATAATAGAACCCTAGTCCAAACATAAGATCAAACTCGCCAAAAACCCCAAATCCTAGGGTTTTCAACTCGAATCAGATGCAGAGACGAGAAGACAAATAACTGAAACAGTATCAGAGATCTCTTTCAGAGGCTCATGAGAAAACAAATAGGTAAAATAGCAGGTTCGAAACAAACATAGTGAAAAGCTTATTTGAAGCATAAAGAACATGTTTTAAAAAAAGCTTGGAACTTAAACAAGTTCAGAAGACAAAGAGGTAGCATAAATTTAAGGAAACAGTAGATGAAACATGTTTAGAAAAAACTCAAATAAAGTCCAGAAGAAGGCAAATAAGAACTAAGAGCTTAGTAGAAATTACAGTAAAGGAACACAGGGTGAAACGAACGCATAAGATAAACGTGTGAAAGCATGATATAGAAACCAGTAGAAGAAAGAACGGAGCACAGTAGAAGAATATGCATAACAAGGCAAACCTAAGAACACAGGAGAAGGACATGCGAGGTAGAAAAAAGAACATTAAAATATAGCATAGACAGATTTACACAAAGAAAAGAAGAAGAGGAGACAAAACAATTTAAAAATTTTCAGAAACCCTAAATCGAAGAGAAACAAATTTTGAAAGAGAAGATTGGGGAAAACGTTTTAAAATTCTAGTAGAATACAGATATAGCATAGATCTAAGAGAACAACCACAGAAAACCTCGAATAGCTTAGGGTTTCAGAGAAACCCTAGAAATGAGAAAGACTTGGAAGAAAATCCGATCCTGAGTCGAAAAGACTCATATTGCTTGAACACGCCAAAATAATGGTCGGAGAAGCCATAGATCTACAAATCTGAGAAGGATTTGAAGAGAGCCATCGGAGTCAGGCCTCGAAACATCAAACAACCATGGTTTGATGGTGGAGGGGGGTGAGTACCAACCATCCATGGCTTGAGAAGCCACGGATTCCAGTGGAAACATGGTAGAATAAGGTGGGAAATGGCTAGGGTTTCAGAGAGCTTGAGAGTGTTTTGAGAGACGAAGGGTTTCAAGGCAGCGGGTCCGATGAAAATGAGGGATATTAGGGTAGTCGTTTAGGTTTAATTATGAAAGGGCGAGTCTTGGCCGTTGATCTTGAGTGATCAACGGTCCAGATTTAAATGGTAGATGGGGAACGGGTTGGGTCGTTTGTAATTGGGTCGTGGGTTGGATCCAGATTGAAACTGGGTTGGTTTTAATTTCGGCGGAATTGGGGTCAAATTGAGGTTAAAATTGAAAGGAAATGAGGTTGTAATTGAAATAGAAATATGCTAAATGTTAAATAGCCAATTTTCCTCTTTATTTTATAAAAATAGTGAAAAAGACTTTAAAAACAAATTAAAAGTGTTGACCCAACTAATAACGCATAAATATTGATTTAAAATATTGAAACCAATTTTACAGTTATAGAAATGCTATTAATATTAAAATAGGCTATAATTGCAATTATATGCAATTTAGTCTTTTAAATACCAAATAAATTTGTAAAAATGTACAAAAATTATCTTAACTATATTTTTGTATAAATATGGGAATAAAATAAATTATTCACCAAACTTGATGATTTTGGGAATAATTATGGATTTTGTACTGCTAAAATGGATAGTAAATTGATTTTAAAAACTCTTCAAAAGATTGGAAAAATACTAAAACACTTGGGTATGCTTATGTATGCATACATATGCTATTTTGAAATTATTTGTATATACAAATACATAGGGAAAAATTGGGTATCAACAGCTGCCCCTCTTTACCCAGGAAGGATGAAAGAGTTGCCGGGTAAAGATATGATGGTCAATTTTGACCGAATGAAACGATTTGAAGAATTTTGGCCGAGCTCTAGTTCCTGAGCTGTGTCACGACCCAAATTCCCCACCGTCGGGAGTCGTGATGGCGCCTACTGTCGAAGCTAGGGAAGCCAACCTTAACATACCTTTTCAACTAATTTTCAACAAGATAATAAATAAAACAATAAATTCAAGCGGAAGCCTTAATTTAATATTAAATGAACGAAAATGCGGAAAAATTAACATCATCCTCTACCCAAGATTTAGTGTCACAATACTCACGGACTACTATAAGATACTACAAATAAGAGTTTGAAAGAAAATACATAAGGAGTCTGCTTCGATACAATGAAAACAAACAGAAATAAAATAGATGAGACTTAGGGCCCACACACGCCAGCGAACTACCTAGGAGTCTCTGGACTGAAGGCACGCTCCCAATCTACTGCTACTGCGGTCTGTAAGCTACACCCGAATCTGTGCACAAAAAGGGCACAGAAGTGTAGCATCAGCACAACCGACCCCATGTGCTGGTAAGTGCCTGGCCTAACCCCGGCAAGGTAGTGACGAGGCTAGACCGGACCTACCTCAAACAACCTGTACAGATATATGTGCAACCACGGAAAGATATACAGAATTTAAACAGATAATAGGGAGGGGACATGATGTGGGGTGTAACAATTTAGATATATGACCAACGAACAGAGAGATGGAAACTGAATAATTAGCATCTATGAAAGAGAGCAAGTGAATCAACAACTGCACGGCACCAACCTTCGTGCTTTTACTCTCAATTCTCACCAGAACTGTCAAATATAGTGCACGGCATCACCCTTCGTGCTCTTCCTCACATAACTCTCACATCAAGGAATGGAATGACCCTTCGTGCTCAAATAATTAGAGACATGGCACGGAAAGACCTTTCGTGCATAAATAATTAGAGACATGGCACGGAAAGACCCTTCGTCCATAATTATCAAAACATGGCACGGAAAGAACCTTCGTGCATAATCGCTCTTCCTCACCCAATCATCGGTCACAACCAATCGGGGAAAGGAAATATACAACAAGATTAAACATCCCGGCAAGGGAGAACAAATAAGCAATAGGTCCCGACAAGGGAAAAATACCACACTTCCTTCTTTAACTCATCTGCTTCTCAACTATCACTTCATAATTATATTAGCAAGTAATTAGCTCAACTGTTTCACATCTTTTGAATTTAAAAGCAACTACAACTCACGGTCATGTTAGACTCCGGTGTATAGATAACCGTCACCATGCCTATACACCGTACTCCACAGTTAACACGTAGCAAATAATATCCAAATCCTAATCCCTCAAGCCAAAGTTAGAACAAACACTTACCTCGAATGCTCCAAACTCAACTCACGCTTCTAGTATAGCTTTACCTCTTGATTCCACCACCAATCCGCTCGGATCTAGTCATAAGTTACTTAATCACATTAATAATTACTAAATGAATCATCCCCAATGCATGAAAATAGATTTTTCAAGGTTTTTCCCAAAAAGGTCAAAAATACCCCCGGACCCACGTGGTCGAAACTCGAGGTTCGGACCAAAACCCGGTTACCCATTCCCCCATGAATCCAAATATATGATTTGTTTTTAAATCGGACCCCAAATTGAGGTCCAACTTCTCAATTTGTAGAAAACCTAGGTTCTACCCAAAACACCCAATTTTCCCCATGAAAATCTTTGATTTGAAGTTGAAATTATATTAAAAGATGTTAAGGGATAAAGAAATTAAGTTAGAAATCACTTACCAATCGTTTTGGAGAAGAAAAGTTGTTTGGAAAATCGCCTCTTAGGTTTTGGGTTTTTGAAAAGTGAAAAATGACTGAGATTTCCGAACTTGTATACCTTTCTGAGGACCTGGCGCGGACCGCACAAAAATGTGTTGCGGCCGCGCCGAGTGGGAGAAGAATTGGGGCTTCTCTGAACCCTTCCAGCGTGGACCGCACTGTTTTGGTGCGCGGCCGCGCTGGTTGACCTGAAACCCTAGCCCTCAGACTCAGCCACGCGGACCGCACAGAAAGGCATCGCGGCCGCGCGTCTCCAGCGCGGACCGCGCGGAAATGACCGCGGCCGCGCTGGTGTCTGCAACACCTGAACCTGCATTTTCTTAAGTCCAAGACCTCCTGGGCCCCATTCAAAACTCACCCGAGCCCTCGGGGCTCCAAACCAAATATGCACACAACCTTAAAAATATCTTACGGACTTACTCGTGCGATCAAATCGCCAAAATAACATCATATACATAAGATCAAGCCTCAAACACATGATTTTCTTTTCTTCAACTTTCATAACTGAAATTCTCCATTTTTAGTCCGAAACACGTCATATGACGTCCGTTTTTAGCCAAATTTTACAGATAGTGCTTAACACATATTTAAGACTTGTACCGGGCGTCGGAACCAAAATACGAGCCCGATACCTATATTTTCTAACTCCTTTTCATTTAAAATTTTCATATCAAATTTCAGAAAAACAATTTCTTTCAAAAAAATTCATTTCTCGGGCTTGGGACTTCAGAATTTGATTACGGGCACACGCCCAAGTCCCATATTTTCTACTGACCCTCCGGGACCGTCGAATCACAGGTCCGGGTCCGTTTACCCAAATTGTTGACCGATGTAAACATTATGCATATTAATACCAAAATTCATCAAATGTTTCACATAATTCACATATTCTAACATAAAAACTTTCCGGCTACGCGCCCGAACTACGCACGCTCATCGAGGCAACTAAAAGCGAGGTTTTCAAGGCCTCGAAAGTGAGAACAAGGAAGAACTACGGTGATGACCCTTCGGGTCGTCACATTCTCCACCTCTAAAACAACTGTTCGTCCTCGAACGGACAAAAGAAAGAAGTACCTGAGTCTGGAAATAAATGAGGATAACGGCTCCGCATATCGGACTCGGACTCCTAGGTCGATGCCTCAGGAGGCTGACCTCTCCACTGAACACGCACCGAAGGAAAACTCTTCGACCTCAACTGTCGAACCTGCCGGTCTAGAATAGCCACCGGCTCCTCCTCATATGACAAATCCTTGTCCAATTAGATAGTGCTGAAATCTAACACGTGCGATGGATCTCCGCGATACTTCCGGAGCATAGACACATGAAACACGGGATGCACAGCTGACAAGCTAGGTGCCAAGGTAAGTCTATATGCCACCTCTCCAACACGATCAAGAATCTCAAATGGACCGATGAACCTAGGGCTGAGCTTGCCCTTCTTCCCAAATCTTATCACGCCCTTCATAGGCGATACACGGAGCAATTCCCGCTCCCCAACCATGAAGGCAACATCTCTGAACGTGCGGTTTGCGTAACTCTTCTGTCTGGACTGAGCTGTACGAAGTCTATCCTGAATAATCCTGACCTTGTCCAAGGCTTCCTGAACCAGATCCGTACCCAATAATCGAGCCTCTCCCGGCTCAAACCATCCAACTGGAGACCGACATCGCCTACCATACAACGCCTCGTACGGAGCCATCTGAATGCTGGACTGGTAGCTGTTGTTGTAGGCAAACTCTGCTAAAGGCAAAAACTGGTCCCACGAGCCTCCAAAATCAATGACACAGGCTCGGAGCATGTCCTCAAAAACCTGAATAGTCCTCTCGGACTGACCGTCCGTCTGGGGATGGAATGTTGTACTCAACTCAACCTGGCTGCCCAACTCTTGCTGAACCGCTCTCCAGAAATGCGAGGTAAACTGCATACCCCGATCCGAAATGATAGATAGCGGCACCCCATGAAGGCGAACAGTCTCCCTAATATAAATCTCGGCTAACCTTTCGGACGAATAGGTGGCTGCAACAGGAACAAAATGTGCTGACTTGGTCAGCCTATCAACAATGACCCAAACTGCATCAAACTTTTTCCGAGTCATCGGAAGTCCAGTAACGAAATCCATCATAATCCTCTCCCACTTCCACTCGGGAAGTGCAATCCACTGAGATAGACCACCAGGTCTTTGATGCTCGTACTTAACCTGCTGACAATTCAAACATCGAGCCACGTGCACAACGATGTCTTTCTTCATCTTATGCCACCAATAGTGCTGCCTCAGATCCTGATACATATTCGCGGTGCTCGGTGAATAGAATATCGAGAACTGTGGGCCTCCGCTAAGATCAACTCTCGAATCCCATCAACATTAGGCACACAAATTCGCCCCTGCAATCTCAATACACCATCATCATCTAAGGTTAGTTTCTTGGCACCTCCACGCTGCACCGTGTCTCTCAAGACACACAAATGGGGATCCTTAAACTGCCGCTCGCGGATACGCTCTAATAGTGAGGAACGAGCAACCGTGCAAGCTAACACTTTGCTAGGCTCAGAAATATCCAACCTCACAAGACGATTGGCCAAGGCCTGAACATCCAAAGCAAGCGATCTCTGGCTGACTGGAATATAAGCAAGACTACCCATGCTGGCGGACTTCCTGCTCAATGCATCGGCCACCACATTGGCCTTCCCCGGGTGGTATAAGATAGTAACATCATAATCCTTTAGCAACTCTAACCACCTCCTCTGCCTCAAATTCAACTCTTTCTGCTTGAACAGATACTGAAGACTCTTGTGATCAGTGTAAACCTCACACGTCACGCCATATAAGTAATGCCTCCAGATCTTCAGGGCATGAACAATGGCTGCCAACTCGAGATCATGAACCGGATAATTCTTCTCGTGGATCTTCAACTGCCTCGAAGCATAGGCAATGACTTTGCCTTCCTGCATCAACACTGCACCAAGCCCAATACGAGACGCATCATAATAGACTGTATATGGCCCTGAACCTATGGGTAAAACCAATACTGGTGTCGTAGTCAGAGCCGTCTTGAGCTTCTGAAAGCTCGCCTCACACTCGTCCGACCACCTGAACTGGACACCCTTCTGGGTCAATTTGGTCATAGGGGCTGCAATGGATGAAAACCCCTCCACGAACCGACGGTAGTAACCTGCCAACCCCAGGAAACTCCGAATATCCGTAGCTGAAGCTGGTCGAGGCCAGTTCTTGACTGCCTCTATCTTCTTCGGGTCTACCTGAATACCTGCTGCTGATACGACATGACCCAGGAATGCGACCGAACTCAACCAAAACTCGCACTTTGAGAACTTAGCATACAACTGACTATCCTTTAGGGTCTGAAGGACCACTCTGAGGTGCTGCTCATGCTCCTCCTGACTGCGGGAGTATATAAGAATATCGTCAATGAAGACTATCACGAACAAGTCCAAATAAGGTCTAAACACTTGGTTCATCAACTCCATGAACACTGCTGGGGCATTAGTCAATCCGAATGACATGACCAAAAACTCATAGTGCACATACCGAGTGCGAAATGCTGTCTTAGGGACATCAGACGCCCTAATCCTCAACTGGTGGTAGCCAGATCTCAAATCTATCTTTGAAAACACCTTCGCACCCTGAAGTTGGTCGAACAAATCGTCAATCCGCGACAGTGGATACTTGTTCTTTATCGTCACCTTGTTCAACTGCCGATAATCAATGCACATCCTCATCGACCCATCCTTTTTCTTCACGAACAACACTGGTGCACCCCAAGGTGATACACTAGGTCTAATGAAACCCTTATCAAGCAAGTCCTGAAGCTACTCTTTCAACTCTTTCAACTCTGGCGGGGCCATGCGATATGGCGGAATGAAAATAGGCTGAGTGCCCGAAGCCAGATCAATACAGAAATCAATATCCCTGTCGGGCGCCATACCCGGCAGGTCTGAAGGGAAAACCTCGGGGAACTCCCGAACAATAGGAACAAAGTCAATTGATGGAACCTCTGCTCTAGAGTCGTGAACATACGCTAGATATGCTAGACACCCCTTCTCGACCATACCTCGAGCCTTGACATACGAAATAACACTGCGGGTGGCATGGACTGGGATCCCTCTCCACTCAAGTTGGGGCAAATCTGGCAAGGCCAAGGTCACGGTCTTGGCGTGACAATCCAGAATAGCATGATACGGGGACAACCAGTCAATCCCCAATATAGCGTCAAAGTCCACCATATCTAAAAGCAATAAGTCGACACGGGTCTCAAGACCGTCAAATACCACCACACATGAACGATGCACTCGGTCGACCACTATAGATTCACCAACCGGTGTGGACACATATACAGGAATACCCAAAGCCTCACTAGGCATGATCAAATAGGGTAAAAAATAGGACGACACATAAGAATACATAGATCCCGGGTCAAATAACACATAAGCACCCCTACCACAGACCAGAATAATACCTGTAATCACAACATCTGATGACTCGGCCTCTGGCCTGGCCGGCAAAGCATAACAACAGGGCTGACCCCCACCTCCCTAAACTGTGTCTCTGGGGCGATTGGCTGCTGGCTGACCCCTGCCTCTGGCGGTCCGAGCTCCACCTCTACGGTCTCTCCCTCCACCCCTATGATCCCTACCCCCGCCTCTAGCTGGCTGGGCGGCCTGTGGATCACCTACTACCTGAATCGTAGGGCGAGGACCCTGCTGCTGAGAACTACTCGAGGCTCGGGGGCAAAACCTGACAATGTGACTCGGGTCACCACAACCATAACATGCCCTCGGCTGCTGGGGCTGCTGGACCTGTCGACCTGTATGTCCTCCCCTGAAGCTTTGAAGTGGCGGTGCACTGATGGGGGCTGGTGGTGCGCTGAAGGTCTGCTGACCCGAATAATACTGGTGAGGACCACCACCGCCTGGAGTACCATGAGAAACCTGAAGTGCCGACTGGAAGGGCCTCTGAGAGTGGCCTCTGTCATATGAATCCCTACATCCAGACGAGGTACCACTAAATCTACCAGAATAACGGGGCCTCTTATCAGACCCATGACCACCTCCCTAAGCAAGTGCCATCTCTATCCGGCGGGCACCATCTGTCGCCTCTTGAAATGAAATCTCACCACCTGCACTCATGGCCATCTGAACACGGATCGGTTGTGCCAACCCATCAACAAACCTCCGCATCATCTCTCTCTCGGTGGGGAGTATCACAATGGCATGACGAGCGAGATTAATGAACTGGGTCTCATACTGGGTGACCGTCATAGGACCCTGCTGGAGACGCTCAAACTGCCTGCGAAGAGCATCTCACTGAGTAAATGGAAGGAACTTCCCCAGAAATAACTCTGAAAATTGATCCCAGGTCAACGATGACGACCCTGCTGGCCTGGCTAAATAGAAATCCCTCCACCAAGTCTTGGCGGATCCTGCCAGGCGAAAAGTGGCAAAATCGACCCCATTGGTCTCTACAATGCCCATAGTCCGTAGAACCTCATGACAGCTGAATATGAAATCCTGAGCATCCTCTGAGGGAGTACCACTATATGTAGTAGTGAAGAGCTTGGTGAAACGATCAAGCCTCCACAAAGCATCCGCGGACATAGCCGCACCATCACTGGACTGAGCCGCAATACCTGGCTGGGCTGCCACAGCTGGCAGAACTGCTGGAACCTGAGCCTGAGGAGCTACCGGCTCTGGAGTATGAGTATCGGGAGTCTGAACTCCTCCCCCAGCCTGAGATGTGGCTGGAGCTACGAGAAGCAAACCCGCTCTAGAAATGCCCTCCATAAAGCCTACCAGTCGGACCAAAGCGTCCTGAAGCACTGGAGTGGCTATGAAATCCTCTGGGACCTGAGCTGGGCCCACTAGAACAGATGGGGCCGGAACCTCCTCCTCAAAATCGAACTGAGGCTCCGTTGCTGGAAATGCTGCTCGGGGTTGAGCCCTGCCCCGGCCTCGGCCTCTGGCACGGCCTCGGCCTCGCCCTCTGCCCCTAATAGGGGCTGCTGCTGGGGGCTCAGGCTATTGCACGGTAGAAGAGGAAGCACGTGTCCTCGCCATCTGCGAAAGAACAGTGTGGAAAGACAATCAGTACTTGAGAAACAGAATCGCACGACAAGAATGAACAAGGTGAAGTTTTCCTAACTCGGTAGCCTCTGCGGGATAAATACAGACGTCTCCGTACCGATCCCTCAGACTCTACTGAGCTTGTCCGTGAGTTGTGAGACCTAAGTAACCTAGGGCTCTGATACCAACTTGGCACGACCCGAATTCCCCACCGTCGGAAGTCGTGATGGCGCCTACTGTCGGAGCTAGGCAAGCCAACCTTAACATACCTTTTCAACAAGATAATAAATAAAACAATAAATTCAAGTGGAAGCCTTAATTTAATATTAAAAGAACGAAAATGCGGAAAAATTAACATCATCCTCTACCCGAGATTTAGTGTCATAATACTCACAGACTACTATAAGATACTACAAATAAGAGTTTGAAAGAAAATACATAAGGAGTCTACTTCGATACAATGAAAACAAACAGAAATGAAATAGATGAGACTCAGGGCCCACACACGCCAGCGAACTACCTAGGAGTCTCTGGACTGAAGGCACGCTCCCAATCTACTACTACTGTGGTCCGTAAGCTACTCCCGAATTTGTGCACAAAAAGGGCACAGAAGTGTAGCATCAGCACAACCGACCCCATGTGCTGGTAAGTGCCTGGCCTAACCCCGGCGAGGTAGTGACGAGGCTAGACCGGACCTACCTCAAATAACCTGTACAGATATATGTGCAACCACGGAAAGATATACAGAATTTAAACAGATAATAGGGAGGGGACATGCTGTGGGGTGTAACAATTTAGATATAAGACCAACGAATAGAGATATGGAAACTGAATAATTAGCATTTATGAAAGAGAGCAAGTGAATCAACAACTGCACGGCACCAACCTTCGTGCTTTTACTCTCAATTCTCACCAGAACTGTCAAATATAGTGCACGGCATCACCCTTCGTGCTCTTCCTCACATAACTCTTACATCAAGGAACGGAATGACCCTTCGTGCTCAAATAATTAGAGACATGGCACGGAAAGACCCTTCGTGCATAAATAATTAGAGACATGGCACGGAAAGATCCTTCGTGCATAATTATCAAAACATGGCACGGAAAGAACCTTCATGCATAATCGCTCTTCCTCACCCAATCATCGGTCACAACCAATCGGGGAAAGGAAATATACAACAAGATTAAACATCCTGGCAAGGGAGAACAAATAAACAATAGGTCCCAGCAAGGGAAAAATACCACACTTCCTTCTTTAACTCATCTACTTCTCAACTATCACTTCATAATTATATTAGCAAGTAATTAGCTCAATTGTTTCACATCTTTTGAATTTAAAAGCAACTACGACTCACGGTCATGCTAGACTCCAGTGTATAGATAACCGTCACCATGCCTATACACCGTACTCCACAGTTAACACGTAGCAAATAATATCCAAATCCTAATCCCTCAAGCCAAAGTTAGAACAAACACTTACCTCGAATGCTCCAAACTCAACTCACGCTTCTAGTATAGCTTTACCTCTTGATTCCACCACCAATCCGCTCGGATCTAGTCATAAGTTACTTAATCACATTAATAATTACTAAATGAATCATCCCCAATGCATGAAAATAGATTTTTCAAGGTTTTTCCCAAAAAGGTCAAAAATACCCCCGGACCCACGTGGTCGAAACTCGAGGTTCGGACCAAAACCCGGTTACCCATTCCCCCATGAATCCAAATATATGATTTGTTTTTAAATCGGACCCCAAATTGAGGTCCAACTTCTCAATTTGTAGAAAACCTAGGTTCTACCCAAAACACCCAATTTTCCCCATGAAAATCTTTGATTTGAAGTTGAAATTATGTTAAAAGATGTTAAGGAATAAAGAAATTAAGTTAGAAATCACTTACCAATCGTTTTGGAGAAGAAAAGTTGTTTGGAAAATCGCCTCTTAGGTTTTGGGTTTTTGAAAAGTGAAAAATGACTGAGATTTTCCGAACTTGTATACCTTTCTGAGGACCTGGCGCGGACCGCACAAAAATGTGTTGCGGCCGCGCCGAGTGGGAGAAGAATTGGGGCTTCTCTGAACCCTTCCAGCGTGGACCGCACTGTTTTGGTGCGCGGCCGCGCTGGTTGACCTGAAACCCTAGCCCTCAGAATCAGCCACGCGGACCGCACAGAAAGGCATCGCGGCCGCGCGTCTCCACCGCGGACCGCGCGGAAATGACCGCGGCCGCGCTGGTGTCTGCAACACCTGAACCTGCATTTTCTTAAGTCCAAGACCTCCTGGGCCCCATTCAAAACTCACCCGAGCCCTCGGGGCTCCAAACCAAACATGCACACAACCTTAAAAATATCTTACGGACTTACTCGTGCGATCAAATCGCCAAAATAACATCATATACATAGGATCAAGCCTCAAACACATGATTTTCTTTTCTTCAACTTTCATTACTCAAATTCTCCATTTTTAGTCCGAAACACGTCATATGACGTCCGTTTTTAGCCAAACTTTACAGATAGTGCTTAACACATATTTAAGACTTGTACCGGGCGTCAGAACCAAAATACGAGCCCGATACCTATATTTTCTAACTCCTTTTCATTTCAAATTTTCATATCAAATTTCAGAAAAACAATTTCTTTCAAAAAAATTCATTTCTCGGGCTTGGGACCTCAGAATTTGATTCCGGGCACACGCCCAAGTCCCATATTTTTCTACGGACCCTCCGGGACCGTCGAATCACAGGTCCGGGTCTGTTTGCCCAAAATGTTGACCGATGTCAACATTATGCATATTAATACCAAAATTCATCAAATGTTTCACATAATTCACATATTCTAACATAAAAACTTTCCGGCTACGCGCCCGAACTACGCACGCCCATTGAGGCAACTAAAAGTGAGGTTTTTAAGGCCTCAAAAGCACGAAACAAGGAAGAACTATGGTGATGACCCTTTAGGTCGTCACAAGCTGCCTACATATCCCTGGTCTTACAGGAATTAGGCCATATGTAGTTCAGGATCCATTGGCGGAATATACCGATGGAGATTTCGAAAAGCGGACACGATGTTTGGGTTGAGAAGGATGGTCGGAGTCTGATAAGATGCGGGAACTGGAGCGAGATCGCCCCTTCTGAGATGGTCATTGCTATCCGGTTTACCTACAAAGGAGAATATATTGTGCATAAATTTAAACGCGATGCAAGTTCCCATTGGACCATGAATCCTGTCTTCGGACGGTTGGGATGACGTCCTGGGCCATGAAGCGTATGATAAAGGATTCGTAGGCTATGAAATGGTGTTCTCGGGCTATGAGAATGATGCCTCCGAACTATGATGCCTTTGAATAATGATATGCAAGAGATAAAATGAGGTCCTCAGGCCATGGCAAGCCGTTCTCGGGCTATGCAAATGGTGCCTCCGAACAATGACGCCTTTGGACAATTTGGCGATCTTTCAACCCATGAAATGCGGAAGGTGGCAATATTCCAACTGATGCAAGACGTAAATAAAAGGTGGCGATATTTCAGCCGATGCAAGAGTAATAAAGTGGCGATATTTCAGCCATGCAGGATGGAGACAGTGCTTAGTCTTAGAAGGCAGAACAATAGCCTTATGCAATACAGAGCAATGCAGGATGGAGACAGTGCTTAGTCTCGGAGGGCAGAAAGGTAGCCTTATGCAATGCAGAGCAGATGGAGGTAGAGCTTAACCTCGAAAGGCAGAAAGGTAGCCTTATGCGATACAGGAATGTAGATGGAGGCAGAGCTTAACCTCGAAAGGTAGAAAGGTAGCCTTATGCAATACAGGAATGCAGATGGAGGTAGAACTTAACCTCGAAAGGCAGAAAGGTATCCTTATGCAATGCAGGAATGCAGATGGAGGTAGAGCTTAACCTCGAAAGGCAGAAAGGTAGCCTTATGCAATGCAGGAATGCAGATGGAGACAGAGCTTAGTCTCGGAAGGCAGAAAGGTAGCCTTATGCAATGCAGAGAAATGCAGATGGAGACAATGCTTAGTCTCGAAAGGCAGAAAGGTAGCCTTATGCAAGGAGTAAAAGGGCAAAATGATGATTGAATTTTCTTAGCTGATAGCGGATCGAGATATTGCGACTGTTGGGGATACTGTGTCTGCTAGTAGCACTTTGTGCAGATAGCAGCTGTGAGTAAGTGCAACGGTTCTGAGAGTTATATTCCTGAGCAATGTGAGTCTCGTGAGTGTATAGTATATTTGATGATTTTGCAACTCAAGTGCCTGCATTCAAAGAAAAATCGTGAGTTTTGTAAAAGGGGGAGGTTAGTTCGTATTCCGTTGGCTCTGCTTGACCTGCTCGGCTCCATTTCAATGATATTGGGCGTATCATTGGGGTAGCGTTGCTAAACGAAGCAACTTTGGTAAAAGCCATGCATGATTTAGTAAATAAATGTGACAATAAATACATAATTAAGAATAGTTTTCTTTAGATGAACTGACGACTGCGACGTGGTCCAAGATACTGCAACTTCTCTTGCTCCAGAATTTTGAGGGTCCTCCTCAAAATTCTGCCCCAGTTTACTGGGCTACTGTTTTCGATGGCTTCTTGCGTCGAATGGCTAAAATCACTTCGGAATTTTGAGGGTCCTCCTCAAAATTCTGCCCAGTTTCCAATGGCGGGGGGAAATGAAAATTTTATTGAATTACGACCGAACCCATATGGCTGCCTACGTATCCCCTCTTAAACGGGAATCAGATCAGCCATAGTTCAAATTACATCATATGAGGACAGCATAAAAGTCACACATAGTATCGGTTCACTACATCTGAATTGATTGGCTTCGGCCAAACTTCACCGTCCATTTCTGCAAGTATGAGGGCTCATCCGGTGAGGACCCGGTGAACCATGTATGGACCCTGCCAGTTGGGAGAGAACTTCCCTTTGGCCTCCTCTTGATGTGGGAAAGTCTTCTTTAACACCATCTGCCCCAGTGTAAACTATCTCGGCTTGACTCTTTTGTTGAAGGCTCTGGACATTCTGTTCTGATAGAGCTGACCATGGTAAACTGCATTCATTCTCTTTCCTTCTATAAGAGCTAGCTGCTCGCAGCATCTCTCTACCCATTCTGCATCGTCAAGTTCGGCTTCCTGTATGATTTTTAAGGAGGGAATTTCTACCTCGGCGGGAATGACTGCTTCTGTACCATAAACCAACATATAGGGAGTTGCCCCGGTTGATGTGCGGACTGTGGTGCGGTATCCTAACAAGGCAAATGATAACTTCTCATGCCACTGCTTATGCTTTTCTATCATCTTCCTCAGTATTTTCTTGATATTCTTATTGGTGGCTTCTATAGCTCCGTTCATCTGAGGTTTGTAAGGTGTAGAATTCTTGTGTTTGATCTTGAAGGTTTCACATATGGCTTTCATCAGGTCGCTGTTGAGATTGGAACCATTATCAGTGATGATTGACTCCAGAATTCCGAACCGACAAACAATACGGTCGCGGACAAAATCTTCTACCATTTTCTTAGTCACTGCTTTGTACGATGCTGCTTCAACCCATTTGGTGAAATAATCAATTGCCACTAGAATGAACTTGTGCCCATTTGATGTGTCAGGCTCGATAGGTCCGCCAACATACATTCCCCAAGCGGCGAACAGCCATGGCGAGCTTGTTACGGTAAGCTTGTTTGGAGGCACCTTTATCATGTCTGCATGCATCTGACAGTGATGGCATTTTTGGACATACTAGATGCAGTCCGTTTCCATAGTCATCCAAAAATAACCAACTCGGAGTACTTTCTTGGCTAAGACAAAGACGTTCATATGCGGACTGCAGGTCCCTGCATAAATTTCCTCCAATAGCCTGGATGCTTCCTTTGCGTCGACACACCTTAATAACCCCAAATCAAGAGTCCTCCTATACAGGATTCCTCCGCTATGAAAGAAGTTGTTAGATAATCTCCGAAGTGTGCATTTCTGAGTAGGATTTGCGAGTTCTGGATATTCCCCTTTCGTCAAATATTCCTTGATATCATGAAACCAAGGTTTTTCGTCCGCTTCTTCTTCTACATGAGTGCAGTAAGCTGGCTGATCATAGATCTTTACCGGAATAGGATCAATGAAGTTCTTGTCTGGGTGTTGTATCATGGACGATAAGGTAGCCAATGCATCAGCAAATTCATTCTGAACTCTAGGAACATGTTGGAACTCTGTCTTTGTGAACCTTTTCCTAAATTCCTGTACATGATGCAGATAAGGGAGTATCTTGGAGTTCTTGGATGCCCATTCTTTTCAGACATGATGTATAAGCAGGTCTGAATCTCCGATCACTAGCAATTCCTGAATGTTCATGTCAATGGCCATCTTGAGCCCTAAGATGCAGGCTTCATAATCGGCCATGTTGTTGGTGCACGGGAACCTGAGCTTTACAGACACCGGATAATGCTAGCCGATTTCTGATACTAGGACCGCTCCTATGCCAATTCCTTTGAAGTTTGTTGCTCCGTCGAAAAACATTCTCCAACCATCATATGGTTCTACAATATCTTCCCCTATGAAGGATACCTCTTCATCGGGAAAATACGTCTTTAGAGGCTCGTATTCTCTATCCATGGGATTTTCAGCAAGATGATCTGCTAGTGCTTGTCCTTTGATTGCCTTTTGAGTCACGTAAACAATGTCGAATTCACTCAGCAGGATTTGCCACTTGGCTAGCTTGCCAGTGGGCATGGGCTTCTGAAAGATGTACTTCAAAGGATCCATTCTTGATATGAGATAAGTAGTATAGGCACAGAAATAGTGCCTCAACTTCTAAGCTACCCAAGTCAGTGCATAACAGGTGCGTTCCAATAGAGAATAACGGGCCTCGTACGGGGTGAACTTCTTGCTGAGATAATAGATGGCCTTCTCCTTTCTTCCTATTTCATCATGCTGCCCCAGAACACGACCAAAAGCTCCATCCAATACTGCAAGGTAGAGAAATATAGGTCTACCCGGCTCGGGCAGGACCAAAACTGGCGGTGTTGACAGGTATTCCTTGATTCTATCAAAGGCTTTCTGACAATCATTAGTCCATTTGGTAGCGGCGTCCTTCTTCAACTTCTTAAAGATTGGCTCACAAATGACAGTGGATTGAGCTATGAACTGGCTGATGTAGTTAATCCTTCCTAAGAAACTCATAACCTCTTTCTTGTTCTTCGGTGGTGGCAATTCTTGGATGGTTTTGACCTTTGACGGATCTAGTTCTATTCATCGACGACTCACAATGAACCTGAGTAGTTTTCTGACAGGAACCCGAATGCACACTTGGCGGGATTCAGCTTCAAGTTGTACCTTCTTCATCTGTTAAAGAACTTCCTCAGATCTTCCATGTGGTCATTGGCTCTCTTGGATTTGATGATGACATTGTCTACATATACCTCGATCTCTTTGTGCATCATGTTATGAAAAATAGCAGTCATGGCCCTCATGTAGGTGGCCCTAATGTCTTTAACCCGAACAATATCATCTTGTAACAATACATCCCCCACGGTGTAATGAAAGTCATTTTCTCCGAGTCTTCTTCATCCATCCATATCTGATGATACCCATCAAAACAATCAACGAACGACTGTAGTTCATGCTTGGCGCAGTTGTGAATTAGAATGTGTATGTTCGGCAAGGGTAAGTCATCTTTTGGACTAGCCCGGTTGAGATCTCGGTAGTTGACACAGATTCTAACATTCCCGTCCTTCTTCGGCACTGGCACAATATTGGCTAACCATGTTGGATATTTTACTACCCTGAGAACCTTGGCTTTCACTAGCTTGGTGACTTCTTCCTTGATTTTCAAACTCATGTTAGGTTTGAACTTCCTGAGGTTCTGTTTTACTGGTGGACATGTCGGATCGGTTGGCAGTTTGTGAGCTACAATAGATGTACTGAGACCAGTCATGTCATCATAAGACCAGGCGAATATGTCTTCATATTCCCTTAGAAATTTCGTGTACTCTTTCTATTCTGATGGTGACAGATGAATGTTGATTCGTGTTTCTTTGACATTTTCTACATCTCCCAGGTTGACAATCTTAGTTTAGTCCAGGTTAGACTTAGGTCTGTTCTCAAAATCCTCAACCTCTTTAACAACCTCTTCTGGTATATCATCTTCTTCTGAGTCCATATCCGTTTGTTGCGTTGCCTCGTCGCACATCACAATCGTCGGTTCATCAAGATAAGTAATAGTAATTCTCTTGGTGATTCCACTCGAATTTCACTGCTTGATGTAGGGTTGATGCCACAGCTCCAGTGGTATGGATCCAAGGCAATCCCAACAGCAATTTGTAAGATGCTGGGATGTCTATCACTTGAAAATCAACGTCGAACCAAGTCGGTCCCATTTGCAGACACAAACTGATTTCCCTAATAGTGGAACTTTGGGATCCATCGAAAGCTTTGACATTGATGGCTCCATCTTTGACCTCATGCAGGCTCTTTCCCAATGTTCTAAGAGTCACCAATGGACAAATATTGAGGCTGGACCCTCCGTCAATTAGGATTGTGGTGATAAAATGATCTTCGCACTGCATAGTGATGTTCAAGGCCTTGTTGTGGCTTAGCCCTTTAGGTGGCAGCTCATCTTTGTGGAAAGTGATTTTGTGACTCTCCAATACTTGCCCCACCATGTTTTCCATTTCTCCTCCAGTTATGTTGCTAGGTACATATGCCTCGCTCAGCACCTTCAATAAGGCATTCTTATGTGCGTCAGAGCTTTGTAGCAGAGCCAAGATAGAGATCTGGGCTGGCATTTTGTTTAACTGATCAATGACTGAATACTCTTTGGCTTGTATCTTCCTTCAGAGATCATCAGGCCCAGTTTCAATGCCGGTTGGTCGTCCAGATGCCTGCTTACTGGACTCGGCTAGGTGTTTTGGGGTATAAACCCTGCCAGTTCTTGTCATACCCTATGCTGCAATTGCTTCTCCAGATTTGGTTTTCCCTTTCCTTCTCGCCTCAGCAGTGTATCCCATGGTATGTCCTTTGGGTGGAACGGTGTTATGGCTGTCATGGCCACCGGGATGGGTACCTTTGCCTTGGATGGTAACAAAGCCACTTCGAATGGTACAAGTGTCTTTGGAGACCCAACCTCGACCTTAATAGGTCCTGGCATCTTTGCAGAAGAAGGTGCTTCGAACTCAAGTGGTATGGACATGTCTACTTCAACATTTTCAGAAGGCTGGATCTGGACCACAATTGGATTAAGTGTGACCGTTGGTTCCTTTGGCTCGTCACCTTCAGCGATCAATCCGATCGACCCTTTGGGGTCCCAATCGTCCTCTATCTCAATCATGTAAACACCCTCACCCTTGTGGTTAGGCAGAGGGTTGTTGCAGACATTCGGAGCTGGCTCCTTTGCTATGATGATCTTGTTGTCAATCAAAGCTTGGATCTTACCCTTCAGAGAGAGGCACTCATCAATGGTATGCCCCTTCATGCCGGAATGGTATGCACAGGTTTTGTTTGGGTTGACCCATTGGGAGGGGTTTTCGGGGTTTATGGCAGGGATAGGGGTGATGTAACCAGCAACTTTGAGCCTTTCATACAACTGGTCGATAGGTTCAGCAATGGCGGTATACTATTTGGGGATTCTTCGGTCGAAGTTTGGTTGGGGTCTAGGAAAGTTTTGGTGGGTGGGAGGTGGTTGATAGTGAGAGGGTTGAGTATTGTAGGCTTGATAGACATGTGCGGGTTGGGAATATCTAGGTGAAGTGGGCTGATATGTGGGAGGCGGAGGCAATTGGTAACTAGGTGGTGGAGTTTGGTAAGAGGGCGAGGGTGCTTGGTAATTTGGGGTAGGTTGATATGTGAGTGGAGGTATTGGGTAGGTTTGGTATTCAATTGGGGATTTTGTTCTTTGTGCAACCATCACGACGCTCACGTCCCCTTTTTTGGACATGCCACCATACTGTAGAGCCTTGTTGGTGGCCTGCAAAGATTCAAAGTTAGTGACCATACCACTTTTGATACCTTTCTCGATCCTTTCCCCTAGCTTGATGATGTCAGAAAATTTCTGGCTTTCAATCAGCATTAACCTTTCATAGTACTGTGGGTCTTGAACTCGGACGAAAAACCTGTTCATTTGTTCTTCTTCTAAAGCCGGTCTGACCTTAGCAGCTTCTGATCTCCAACGAGTAGCATACTCGTGGAATGTCTCCGTGGGTTTCTTTTTTAAGCTCTGGATGTAGAACATGTTTGGTGCATTTTGCGCATTTAACCTGAACCTGTCCATGAAATTGGACGCCATACTTACCCAATTTGACCACTTCTTAGGGTCTTGGTTGATGTACCAAGACAAAGCATCTCCTTTTAGACTTCTCATAAAGAGTTTCATGCGAATCTTTTCATCCCTTCCTACTCCGACCAGCTTGTCGCAGTATGTCCTCAAATGGACTCTAGGATCCCTTGTGCCATCAAACATCTCGAACTTGGGAGGTTTGTACCCCTCAGGAAGTTCGACATCTGGCTGAATGCAAAGGTCCTCGTAATTCAGTCCCTCAATCCCCTTGCTTCCTTCGACACCCTGAACTCGACTAGTCAGCTTCTTGAGTTATGCAGCCAGATTCCTGATAAGAGAGTCAGACTCCGATGTGCTTGAAATAGGTTGAGTATAGTGTGGTATGGTTTCCACATAGATGGGGGTGTTGTGGGGATGATCATTTGTGGAGTTTAGTGGTTCAGGAATGAGCAGTGGGGTGTTGTCTGAAGTGTGGCATGTGTTGCAGTGGTGATGGGGAGCGGGTTGGTTTTGTGGTTTTGGGAGGCTTTGTGGGGGTATGGGTTTTTGAGTGTTCGCAAATTTGACATTTGGGGTAGTGAGGGAAAATGACAAATTCGCCAAGTTTCGAACTTGGTCCAGTTCTTCCTGAAATTTCAATAACTTCTGCTCGAGCTGGGAGGCACTTTCCTTGGAAACCTGAATACCCTGAGGAACCTCTACCCTTTTAATTGAGTTCTCCTTTCTGATGTTGCTCAAATCTTCCATCTTTCCCTTGTTCTTGTTTCTGCTAGGACTCGGAGGAGGAGGTGGAGGGCCTTTAGATCTTGTGGAGTATGATGACGATGCCAGAGTTCACAAACTAACCTTTGGGGAGGGGAATAAACAAAAGGTAAAAACAAAAAAGGTAGCAAGTTAGTGCGGATTATGAGAAGAAAACGTTGCAATATTTAAACACATAGTGCAAGAACATGAATCGTGTCCTAATTTGGGAGCCTCGTTGTGCCTGAGGTAGGCCTAGCGACAAGTTGATTTGGAGAACTTATAATGCCAAATGCCTCATTTTATTGATAAAAAATAAGGCGAATCCCAAAACGACACTAATAGTAGAAAATAAAATATCACTAATGGCAGTTGGCCTTATTAAATTTTTAAAGCAAAAGAAAAGACTCCTAACTACTTGGTCCCAGAAGGACCTTCCCCAGACTCGGCATCTTTAGCTCCATCGAATAGCTTCACCAGCTCACGCAGTCCCAGCAACAAATAGGCTCTAGCCAAGTGTCCTCCTTCGTTTCCCTCAGCGTTCTGGCAGTTTTCAATCCTCTGGATGAACTTCCTTTCCAATTCCACTAAACCCCGCTCCAAATACCCTAGTCACTTGTTGGTGCTGACAGCCATATCTTTCCATTCTTCAATCAACTTTTGATGGGCTTCTTGAATCTCCTGGTGCTCACTTTCGCATTCCCGTATCCTCTTGCGCAATCGGTTGTACTTGACTTGTGCTTCAGCCTTTTCATCGATGATCTTGTGACCTTGAACAAACCCTAGTTGGCCTAGACCATTCTGATTATCCTCCAGCCATCCCGAATAGTATGGGGTGCAACCAGCATAGTATCTGTCTGGATCGATAGTATCTCTTCCCATGATGATCTTGCAATGCCACATATGTTGAGCTTGGCATTTATAAGGGCTGTCATCAGCTTGGAAATCAGCCCGGAAGTGACTCATCTTGTCGACCCTTGGTATAACCTGCTTCCTACAAGCCTGTCTCATGACCCGGAGGGGGACATAAGGGTAGGTTCCTCTTAAACCAATCAGTATCAGAAACGGTGCGTCCCTGGATCGGGCTATGAACTTGTCAGTAAGGAACCATTCGACCATTGTATTTGATCCTCAGTCAGATTTTCAAACAGCTCTGCCCATCCTTTGGCATCTTCTAGCTGAGAAAACATGTAGGGCATGTAGTTCATTCGCCTTGGTTGATGGAAGGCTATATGATCGTCCCACTCTCTCCGCTGAATCTCTTGCCGATATTCACCCCTTTGGAGATGCTCCATGAGCTAGAGCTGGAGTAGCAAGTTGCAGCCTTCGAAGTGTGGGGCTCCTTGTTGACACTTTTCCAAGGCTCGGTACATTTCTGCAACGATCATGGGCACTATGCTAAAGGGTTGCCCACCAATTCCCTCCATTAAGGTTTTAGTGACCATAGCTAGCCTGGTGTGAACTCTTGCTTTCTTCATAGGAAACATTATCATCCCCAAGAAGCAGAACATAAAGACAAAGACCCTTCTATGGATATGCCCCAATGAGGTGAGGCCTCTCGTACAGATAGTCGAAAGGAATGTAGGAATCCTTCAAACAGGTCAAGTCTGTGTTTTTCTTTAGTCTCATCATTTTGAGAAAACCCCTACCCTTGCGATTTTCCGACATGAGTAAACCCGGAGTCTCCCATGGAATACCAGCTAATCCTCATATTTCCTCGAGCAGAGGTGTTATCTCAATCTCCCCGAAGCGAAACACAGACCTATCACAGTCCCAGAACAGAGTAGCAGCTTCTATGATTTTTTTGTTGGGTTGGACCTCCAAGAGAGAAGGCAAATTTCCTAGGTATTTCCGGACAAGAGCCTGATCACTGGAGTGAAGATCCTTCCACCAACTTAGCAACCTTGGGTGGATGTTGGTGACCATGCGAAATCTGGGTACTTCGTGCCTCATTTCTGCAAAACAAAGTGTTAGACCCTTACCCCGCTGGACTAGACTATTTAAACCAATAATTAGCATAAGCAGCATTTAGTTCTCCAAATAAATGCACCGAATATGGTAATGTCCGTTTGGGTTCCCAGGGAACCCAGTGGACTTTGGACAAGGCTATCTTAAAGAGTCATTATGTAGACAACATAACTAACTCGGCTAGGTTTTGACAGTGATGCATGCACAATTGAACAGAGTAGGGTTTCTATAAGGTATTAGACTTTTACCCTTGAGCGGACAACTCAAGAGGGAAAGGCACGGAACCGTCGACTACACCGTTCATCGACTAATTTTACCGCAAATACGCCTTTGCCAAATTTAGGGGTAATGATATCGGAAGGGCGCAACCACTCATTATAAGCGTTGCTATGGTATTTTATTTGGCACGAGTGGAATATGATGTTGAATATGCAGTTACAAGTTGTCATGTATTTGTACGTTCATAAAGTAATGATTACAATAATTACCCATAATTACAACAGTATTGAAGGAAAGCGGTAAAAGAAAGCATCAGAGAAAAGAAACAAAGTGCCAAGTCAGTTTCGTAATAGAAGAGAAATAAAGACATTAAATAAAGGCAATAAAGAAGCAGTAAAGTCACAAATAACATGAGATGGTAAAAGCCTAAAAGAAGTATCCCCAGCAGAGTCACCACGCTGTCGCGCCCCCTTTTTTCTCATGAAATCGGGCTTGTGACATTTGGGAGGACAACTTGTTCCCTTTTGGGAATTGGGTTTTGGAATTGAAGAGTCGTCACCTAATGATTAAGTGCATTAGGATACTAAGAAGGGTTTGAGTTTGAAGAACCAACGTTTGGGTAAGGGCTAGAAATTATCTCGAGGGGAAGGTGTTAGGCACCCCTCAAGATCCACTAGTGTGGTTCCCGGCCATGTTACAATTGTGACTTCACATAATCAAGTAAGCAATTAGGGGCTCAAATAAAGGGTCTTGTGTATAATATGGCAAATAAATTGAAGACTTTTGAGGAATAGTAAAGAGGGCAGAAATTTATGAAAGATTTAAGCAATTCTAAAGAAAGCAGATAAAGATAGGTAAAGGGAGGGGGTCCTAGGTTTATGATTAACATGGATCACGTCAATGCAATACCCGGTAATTACTCCTCGAAAGAGGGGTTACACGTGGTATTAGTGCACCGGTCATCATATCCATATCTACCCTTCCCACCCCGTTAAGGTATTAAAGCGCAGAATGGTATCGTTACTTATTGCATGCTAGTACTCGCCCCAATCCTATCAGCCTCGGAGGCATTGAGACTATAGTCCTAAAGGGAAGGGAGACTTGGCTTTTATGGTTTAAAGTACAAAATCTAGGGCGACAAACAAAACACATAGAGGAAATATGGGAAAACACATAACATTTAAAGGCTCAAACAGGCCTCATTATTTAAAGAAACAAATTGTTTAGCATGACTTGCATGTACTGGTTATGGTCTGAATTAAATTAAAGCGTAGGATAGGCTGATTCATCACATATTTCTCAGATGAGGATTCCGAATTAGCCTTCCCTGGTTGTAATTTATCAAAGACTGATGCAGTTAATTAATTACCTAATAGTTTGCCTAAGTGAGACCTATAGGCATGATATCTAATAGTGCTTACTCCAATTTTAAAGAAAGATTACTGATTTTAGAAAACACATAAGTTCTGCAGATGTTACACGACATTACTACTGATTTTAGACTTGTAGATGATAAACGAATCATATTCAACTGGTTACTCCTATAGGCATGATTTCTAGGCGTTGTTGATTCTAAGACGATTATAAAAGTGCAGGAGTCCTATAAACATGGTATCTAGAATGGAACTTATTATTACTTAACCTAGAACTGTTTGCCTAATGATAGATGTAAAATGCAGAAGTGCCGAAGACCTATAGTCATGATTTCTATATGCAGAAGTGCAGAAACTTATAGGCAGGATTTCTATATGATATGCTAAAGTGCCGAAAACCTATAGACATGATCTCTACATATGCAGAGGTGTAGAAAAACCTTCAGACAGGATTTCTATATGATACGCAGAAGTGCAGAACTTGTGAACGGTAACGCCTATGAGCATGTTGTCTACCCTTTACATACATAAGTGACCCTCCCCTTTTCACTAGAACCACATAAGTTATTACAATATATTACAGACCAGAATGAATTAAGAAAAGTAAAATTACATCAGAAATTAAGCTACAACCAAGGAGCCTAATTCAGACTCAAGGTCTAACAATATGAGGTGAACCAACTTCTAGGATCAGGTTTCCAAAGCCTTTCTCATACTTGGGATGTATCAAAGTTCCCAAAAGTCTCAAAGGGCTCCGAGCAATGCTTAAATCCCAAACACATTGCAGAATTAAGAGCTTAGTGCAGTGTGGAAATGTCAGCCCTCAGATGTCCAAGTTCAGAGGGAACTCAAGGTCCCAAAGCAAGGCTCATAAGAGAGGGGCAAAACTTAGAATCTAAGAGAGAATGTAAGTGCATAAGGGGGAACCAAGGAGAGCCATGGCAGGCTAGTGGTCATGCCCAGGAATCAGGAGTGTTGGCACACCCCTGACTAGCCTATTAGCCACATTTTGAGAGTTGGGATCCATTGAGGATCAGGTTCAGACCTAAGCAACAATTTGGATGTTGTCAGGCCAATGAACCTTAACTCAAACACATAGAACGGAGTGGGGGTATAGGGAGTTCATAACAAACAGCAGATGCCAAAAGAGAGTAGCATATTCAATACAGAACATGAACAGCAAAGTAGGCAAGAGTGTATCAACTGTAAAATAAACACATAGGGATGGTGCTGAAATCGAAATTAAGGCATACCAGTTTCAGGGAAAAAAATAAGTGAAAGCTGAAGTCTTGTAAACCAAATTGCAAGCAAACAGTACAAAAGATCTCAGAAGAGAGTAGAGTATTGAAAGAGTATTGTAATTGAGAGGTGTGTGTGTAAAGTGTTGAATTCGAAGTGTTGAACTGAAGGTTCAAGGTGCCTAAGTGCAGAAGAGTCGTGCCTCTTTTATAGTGCAGAAAACAAGTAAGAAAAGGTAAGGGAATAGTTTGCAATCAATCACACAGAATCTCCCTTCAGTTAAGGGATTCTGATTTCAAACGTGTAGAAGACAATTAAGGAAAGAAATGGATTAAAATCTTTTCCAAAGTAGTACAAGAAGGGCAAATACATAGAAACTATTTAAGGAAAGAGTTTGATAGCAACACGGTTTGTGCAAATAAGGAAAGGCAATCAATCATCAGCCAGTAAAAATCAGAAATTGAGTACTGGTATGAATGAATCCAATCAGGAAAGGCGAAGAAAGGTTTAATTAAATAAAATCAATAACAATCAATCAAACCTTATTAAAAGGAATTCTGAATCAATCACAAATTGGCAAAATCTCTTTTGAAGGAAGAATTCCTCATATATAAAGCATACAGACATGTTAAACAAGAAAGAACTGTCATGCTAATTAGAAAGAATCTAGCATAGAAAAATTCAGAGTCACAAGAAAAGAGGCTCAAATTCTGTACATAGACTCAGACTTAGTTCGAGAGAATTCAGGGTTCCATAATAGAACCCTAGTCCAAACATAAGATCAAACTCGCCAAAAACCCCAAATCCTAGGGTTTTCAACTCGAATCAGATGCAGAGACGAGAAGACAAATAACTGAAACAGGTTTAGAGGTCTCTTTCGGAGGCTCATGAGACAACAAACAGGTAAAATAGCAGGTTCGAAACAAACATAGTGAAAAGCTGATTTGAAGCATAAAGAACATGTTTTAAGAAAAAGCTTGGAACTTAAACAAGTTCAGATGACAAAGAGGTAGCATAAACTTAAGGAAACAGTAGATGAAACATGTTTAGAAAGAACTCAAACAAAGTCCAAAAGAAGGCAAATAAGAACTAAGAGCTTAGTAGAAATTACAGTAAAGGAACATAGGGTTAAACGAACACATAAGATAAACGTGTCAAAGTATGATATAGAAACCAGTAGAAGAAAGAACGGAGCACAGTAGAAGAATATGCATAACAAGGCAAACCTAAGAACACAAGAGAAGGACATGCGAGGTAGAAAAGAGAACATAAAAGCATAGCATAGACAGATTTACACAAAGAAAAGAAGAAGAGGAGTCAGAAAACATTTTAAAACTTTTTTCAGAAACCCTAAATCGAATAGAAACAAATTTTGAAAGAGAAGATTGGGGAAAACGTTTTAAAATTCCAGTAGAACACAGATATAGCATAGATCTAAGAGAACAACTAGAGAAAACCTCGAATAGCTTAGGGTTTCAGAGAAACCCTAGAAATGAGAAAGGCTTGGAAGAAAATCCGATCCTGAGTTGAAAAGACTCTTATTGCTTGAACACGCCGGAATAATGGCCGGAGAAGCCATAGATCTACAGATCTGAGAAAGATCTGAAGAGAGCCATCGGAGTCAGGCCTTGAAACTTCGAACAACCATGGTTTGATGGTGGAGGGGGGTGAGTACCAACCATCCATGGCTTGAGAAGCCACGGATTCCGACGGAAACATGGTAGGATAAGGTGGGAGATGGCTAGGGTTTCAGAGATGAGAGTGTTTTGAGAGACGAATGGTTTCAAGGCGGCGGGTCAGGTGAAAATGAGGGAGATTAGGGTAGTCGTTTAGGTTTAATTATGGAAGGGCGAGTCTTGGCCGTTGATCTTGAGTGATCAACAGTCCAGATTTAAGTGGTAGGTGGGGAATGGGTTGGGTCATTTGTAATTGGGTCGTGGGTGGATCCAAATTGAAACTGGGTTGGTTTTAATTTAGGCGGAATTGGGGTCAAATTGAGGTTAAAATTGAAAGGAAATGAGGCTGTAATTGAAATAGAAATAGGCTCAATGTTAAATAGCCAATTTTCCTCTTTTATTTTATAAAAATAGCGAAAAAGACTTTAAAAACAAATTAAAAGTGCTGACCCAACTAATAACGCATAAATATTGATTTAAAATATTGAAACCAATTTTACAATTATAGAAATGCTATTAATCTTAGGCTATAATTGCAATTATATGCAATTTAGTCTTTTAAATCTCAAATAAATTTGTAAAAATGTACAAAAATTGTCTTAACTATATTTTGGTATAAATATGGGAATAAAATAAATTATTCACCAAAATTGATGATTTGGGGAATAATTATGAATTTTGTACTACTAAAATGGATAGTAAATTGATTTTAAAAACTCTTCAAAAGATTGGAAAATTACTAAAATGCTTGGGTATGCTTATGTATGCATATATATGCTATTTTGAAAGTATTTGTATATAAAATACATAGGGAAAAATTGGGTATCAACAGACCCATCTAGATTAGCTTCGGAAACAGGCTAGAGTAGGATTCACCAATAGGAGTGAATTTGTTTCTCCTGGGAGGATCACGAGGGTGTGAATTATGTTGGTAGTTGTTTTGTGGTGGACGGGGGTTATATGGAGCTTGGTAAAGATGGTTATTTCTGGGAGGTGGAGCTCGGTTTTGGTTGTAGTGTTGTTGTGGTCGTGTATAGGGTTGGGCATTCATCACCGTATAGGGAGGCGGTGCCACGGCATATGTTGCATCTTGATGGGGGTAGTACTGTTGTGGGGTTCTGGGAGGCATGTAAGAGTGATCATGTAAGCGATGGGGGCCTCTCGAACTTGAAGCCATCATGGCTCCTTCTTCCCTCTTCTTTCGATTTGCTAAACCCCCCAAGCCGTTCTGGATAGCTTGGGACGTGTCTCTCAAAGCAGATTGACTTATGATTCGGCCAGTCTTCAGGCCGTTTTCTACCACTTCTCCGATTTTTATGGACTCCGTACACGGTTTTCCCATGGCAGACATCATATTCTGGAAGTAATCGGCGTCTTGGGCCTGTAAGAAAACAATGACCATTTCTGTCTCATCCTTTGGTGGTTTCACTCTGGCTTCTTGCTCATGCCACTTGATAGCATATTTACGGAAATTTTTTGCGATTTTCTTCTTGAAATTAGTCAGGGAATTCCTATCTGGGGCTATATCAACATTGTATTGAAATTGCCTGACGAAATCTCGTGTCAAATCGTCCTATATATGCCAATGGGAGATGTCCTGGTCCATGTACCATTATGACGCAATTCCCGTCAGGCTTTCCCCGAAATAATCCATCAATAATTCTTCTTTTCCACCAGCACCCTCAGCTGGTTACAGTATCGTTTCAGATGAGCGATCAAGTCTCCGTGCCCGTCGTACTTTTCAAATTTTGGCGTTTTAAAGCTAGCAGGCAAGTGAACATGGGGAAACATACACAAGTCAGAGTATGAGATGCTCTTTTTGCCACTCAGGCCCTACATGCATTTTAGACTTTGTTCCAGGATTTTCATCTTCCGAGCCATCTTTTCTTGCTCACAGTTTCTAACTGTTTTCTCATGTTCCATTGGAGACTCATATTGTGGGTGCTGAGGGTAAGAGTTTGGGGTAACATGAGTTGTGTCTAGCTAAAATTGCGGGACTTAAAAAGTGAAGGCTGAAGGCTCGAAGCATGGCCTAGGCACTGTTGGATGTGTCATAGTAGAGACTAGCGGTGCAGTGAATAATGTAGACGGTACCCCTGAAAATGGTACTGGGGGAGAACCTTGGAAGGAATACCGGTGAAATTGGCTAATATAGTGAGGTACCCAAATTGGATGAATGGGTTGGTTACGGGGATGGGAACGTTGGTGGTTCCACTCATCCTAGGGAGAAGTTCAAAGAATCCGGGGATTGTACTGGGTGGTTTTTTGATGTTGGATCAAGCATCCCACATCTCCAACATGCAGATGCGCAACCTCTTATTTTCTTCAGCAGCTGCTGATTCTTGCTGTGGAATAGCCGATACTAGGTTATCCTCAGGATCAACAATTGGTAGATGACTTTCGGAGGCCATAGGAACGCTGCCTTTAGATCTTGTGAAGTAAGGATGGGAAGCCAGATTACCACAATACCAACCACCTAAATAGGACCTGTCTAATTTGCACACACAATAACCTGGTTAGTTTGAGACATTTAACAGATAGGGAATCGCATATTGGGGATGCAATACACCTGAACAGTTAAACATTTCTAAATGTTTTTGTAACGGTTGTGTGTTTCATCCCGACTTTGCTATCTTTTTTTTCAGATTTCAAATCTTGATTTCTTTTCTCTTTTTTCTATTTTTCGCTATTTTATTTTTCAATCTTTTCTTTCTTTTTCACTCAACGTTTCTCTTTTTCTTTTCTTTTTATTCTTTGTTGTTTTATTTTTACTTGAATTTTCTATGGCTATAATCGTATACGATGGGGATTGACAACATATCATGATGCCGCATAAATCAGACCATTACGTAGTTCAGGGAATAAATGCGGAAATAAGGAAAAGAAAATTTTTGGGTTTTTCAATATTTCATTAAATAAAAAACTTTTTTGGGTTTTTCTATTAAAAGACTTGGAAATTCTAACGATTGAAAAAAAAGAACCTATAGACTTAAAACAAACATGGAAATGATAAACATACTCGAAAAGGTAAAATACAGACTCAAAGCCAAAAAAGAAGTTAGGAATACTTAAGAGCCTCCAATTCTACTCCGGGGGCCCGCGGGACATCAGTCGGTCTCGACGCGGGCCTATGTACAATCTCTTCTTGAAGGTACTCTGAATCAGCCATCACCTGATGGACAAAGGTCATCACAGAAGCAAAGAACATGGACCTGGTCATATCTTCACATTTATGGCACTTCATTGCAACATAATTAGCGATTTCTTTAATCCTCATTCTAAAGACACCCTTTTCTTGGAGCATTCATCCAATTTGCTGAGACTGGGCCTCCAACACTATGGCCCTGTGGTTTTGTTCTTACAATTGTTGTATGTCTTCTTCCAATCGGGAAATCAATGTATAACAATGCTTTCTTTTGCTTTAACTACTGAGCAAACCTTGTTCGTTCTTCCGCACTTTTCGCCAACTATGCTTAAGCCCTCAACAAGTCTTTCTCGGCCTTTGTCAGGTCGTACGCATAATCATGCATCTTTAACCTTAAGATTCTTATGAGTTTTTCATCCTTCTCTCTCCTCACGGGCGTTTCAGCAGCTATCCTCATGTCCCGGAATTGGGCTTGGAGCGCCTCGTTCTCCCGGGTCAACCTTCTCCTTTCACCTTCAGCTTCTTGCGCCTGTAAGTTATTATCAAATGCGAGGTTACTCAACTTGTCTTCTAAGGCATGAATGGTGGCTTGATATTTCTTCTCCTTTTCTCCCCAGGACAACCGTTCTCAGATTTTATCATCAAAACCCTGAATATGAGGTCTTTTAGCGGGCCTTTCGGGCCCGGTCTCGGGCTCGGGATCATCATTAGCACAAGACCTTCTCTCAAACCATATGGCATAATCTAGGTCTACTTCACCTCTCGCAGGATCTGGTACCTAGGTGTCAACTTTTAGATATCGGCAACCATTCCAATCTTGTTGGACTAAAGCTCAGGGAGTGGAGCTTCTAGGTGTAGCTCAATGACTTGGGTACTCAAATCTTCATCTGTGGGCACCACTTGATATCTTCCTAACTGTCTTTAAACTCTCTGCGGTGCATATGGTTGGACACTTCTCAAACCCATCAACAGCAAATATCTTTTTGTAGCCATCATATGTATGACTTCCCTTACCAGGAGCCATCCCAAAGTCCATTCAATCTGACTTGCCTTCAGAGTTTTTAGATAGAAGATCCAGGCTTCAACCCCTTCTGGAAAATTGTAATCTCTCACCCTCTCGTCATAACTCCCGATGAAGTTGTTCTTGCTCGAGCCATAACTTATGAATTTGGGGTGATGGCGGAGATGCTCGGTCAACCACATTTGCAAAAGAATATTGCAACCTTCAAAAAACTGAGCCCCGAACTTGCACAATGTTAATGCTCAATAGATGTTCACCATTATAAGTGGAGCAAGCGTATGATCTCCTTTGGTAGTGAGGACTTGCGCAGTTCTGGCCATGCGGATATCAATTGTCCATTCTGCATTTGGGAAGACCATAATGCCCAGAAATGCCACTATGAAAGCAAAGCGATGATGAATTTTCCAGGTGTCTTTATTTTGCTTGTGGTTTAACCCCTTTTCATGTGTTTCAAACCCAGTTTAGTGCCCAAACCTGGAATATATGAAGTAAAAGGAACAACATCCTTTGTTTATATTGGTCTTCTTCATTTGCTTACTGATATTCAAGAGATCAAAGAACGGGTGCACAAAGGGAGACCTTGGGAATATAAGTTGTTGATTTCTCAAGTTCCGGCCAAAACTAGCATATCCGGCTATTTCTTCCAAGGTGGGAGTAAGCTCAAAATCTGAGAAGCGGAAGACGTTGTGGGCGGGATCCTAGAAAGTTACCAAGGCCTTAATCGGATCATCCCGCGGTTTAAAATTCATAATATCTATGAGAGTGCCCAAATGCTCTGTCATACCACCATTTGAAGCTGCAGTGGAGCTTGCTCTACGACCGTTAATGGAAGATTCTGGACAGTGTTCATTTTGTACCTATGAATGGTTAGGGTTAGGGTTGACTCCAGTGGACTCTTTTTGCAAAACAAGTTTTCAATTTCCTAAAGAAAAATCAAAGGAGGGTGGCTACTTATGCAATATTAGCAATAGGTGGCTATTTTTGCAGTAATGGCCCCTTCACACTTTCAAATAAATTTTGAGGCCAGAGAAGGGTACTTTATGGAAAAAGTGATGTCCCATTGCCAGACACGTCCGTTCTTTGCGAGAATAACCCTTCGATAATTTGAAGGTGTTCTAAGACTATTACGGAAAAAATGGATCAAGACGCAATCGAAGTTGGGTCGGCTTATTCTTTTGGCCAAAGCATAGGACATATTTATTTTATTTTTTGTTATTTTGCAAAAATGAGGCCGAATCCTATGTAGGTTGCCTATGTATCTCACATCTGGTGAGAATCAAACCAGTATAGTTCGTCAGTTTTGGCATAACCGGGAAAAATATTGACTCATTTTGAAATGACTCTTTTTGTTTTTCAATTTTCATCATTTTTCTTCTTTTGTTTTTGAGAAATTTTGGCAGAGTTTTGGGATATTTTCAAATATCGGGGTTTTCAGAACCGAGCTTAATTTCTCTTCTACCTCACTCTTGGTTTTTCTCTTGATTTTCTTTTCCTAGCCGATCAACATGCAGGCCGAAGCAAATAAATATACAAATAGCATGTAAGATGCATCAGGATGGTCTTTTATTTCGGGTACACATGTCTTAGACAGACCCAACCTTTGTGTTGAGTCCCTAAAGCCAAATGCACGTAATGCAAACAAACGTTCCTACTAGAAATCCGGCATGAGGCTATGTTATTCTAGGTTTAAACCTGGGGTTGTGTTCTAGACATGGCATACCCAAGCGGACAGCTTGAGCCGAGGTGGGGGAAATGTACCGGGAGCACGAAAGTCTACCCGACCTAGTTGTTGACCCAATCTCATTCTATTTGGTATGACTTCTAATAGAAAAGTGGGCCACCCGTACGTGTGCACCATATTTTTAGAAGACTCAGAAGGGAGGCATAAGAAGACAGTTTAATACAGTTCAAATAGTATCAAAGTGGTAAATAAGCGGCAATTAGCACATTAGGCCCACAAAAAAGGAATATCAACAATAAAATAAATCCAAGTATAGATTACATTAACAAGCTCAAATCCTAAACCTTGAACCAGAGATTCTAGGTACGATCCCCAGTAGATTCGCCAGAGCTGTCACACCTTTTTTTTTCCCGGGGAGATAAGGAATTTTCAATTTAAAGTGACATTAATCGAAATGAGATTATTTAATTAATTCGGAGTCGCCACTTGGGATATTTATTATGGTGTCCCAAGTCATCGATTCATTTTAAATCCCAAAATCGAGGAAATTTGATTCTGTTTAAAAATATGCAAAACCAGACGACCGAGTAAGAAACTATGTTAACTCGGGAGAAGGTGTTAGGCATTTCAGAGTTCCGTGATTTTAGCACGTGCTCTTTAATTATACCCAGCTTAATTAAATTATTTTAATTATGTATTATAGAACCTATGTGCATTTTGCCTTTTACCACTTTTAATTATGGTGTTTATGGATTTAATCTTTGAAACGGAATACATGTATGTAAGTACGCTTTATTTAGGGCGCAAACACATGTAGTTCTCTTTATTTGGGGCGCTAAAAACATGTCACGCGTACGTGTATACAATTAATCACACTTTATTAATATGAAGATTGTTTTGGCCAAAGTCGCGCGAACGTGTACTTTGATTTATTTGTGAAAATCATAATCATGTCACACGAACGTATACACAATTACCATAATAAATTAGAACGAGCCTAAAGCATCCTACGAATATTCATTTTAGAAATCATAATCGTATCACGCAAACGTGTACATAATAACGTTAATAAATTGAAATGCATCTAAAGCATTCTAACGTGTATTCACAAATTGTTCAACATCTAACTAAATTCCAGAGTAGTGATTACGTATGAGAGTCTAATTTTATTCCTAAGGAATGCACTTATGCTCATAGGGAATTGTTTTGATCCAATTAGTAATGCTTGCTTTCAGGAGCCATGGGTTATTAAAGGCTCTTGAGGTGGGCCGTAACATTTTGGGCCAGCCCACAACTTATGCTTGAGGCTGCATGAACGCCTTTGTTATACAACTTCAACTATCTTGTTATTGGCCTTAGTATTCAAAGAGATACGATTTCAGATGTCCAAACTTTAAAGATTAAAATTATAAAAAATGGATAGTTCAACTGAACTTACATAATTCTAATCATGAATAAAATAAACTTAGTATTATGCAATCATTACATCTGGCTAATTATTCTAATAATCACAACTATAACTTCATTGAAAGCTACACAAGTACTCATGTTAAAAGCCATAATCTGTCTACCAAGTGAAAGAAGAAAGTTATAACTAACATTACAATGTACCATTATTTACACTCAAACTCCAAATAAGCTGCATAAACAGGCTTGTGTAACTATGACTCTCACAATTATCATTTCATAATACAATTAAATAAAAGTAGTTCCTAACTGTAGCCTAATAAATACAGATCCTTCACGAAACCATTAGCTTTCAGATTGCGTTTGAATCTCCAACGATGCTCTTGGATGCTAGTTTGGCCTCAATGTATAAAGAACTGGCCGATTATGGTCAAGTCTGCAAATTATGGCACTGCGAACTATTGATACCCAATTTTTCCTTGTATTTTTTTATATGCAAAATATCTTTCAAAATAGCATGTATATGAATATATAAGTATGTCCCAAGGTCCTATTATTTTTTCTTTATTTTTTCAAAGATTTTTAAGTCAATTTACTGCTCTATTTTATCAAGAAAAACCCAATAATTGTCCCCAAAATTATTTTTTGGTGATTTATTTCTCATGTTTATATTAAAATATAGCTACTATATTTTTTCACACATTTTTACAAATTTATTTGGAATTTTTTAAGGATAAAATTGTATAATTGCAATATTAGCCATTTTTATGTTTAAATCCGTCTCATGTTTATAAAATGGGATTCTGTATTTTTAAATTGTTAATTATACGTTATAAGTCATTTTAGTGCTTTTAATGTGTTTTTAGAAATTTGTTTATTATTTTTTTATAAATTAAATGGGAAAAAAGGGGCTATTTAACTTATAGCCACATTTGGCCTAATTAAACCCAAGACCCAAGCCCAATCCTAAATATACCCGACCCAGCCCGGACTAAATCATAGTCGTTGATCATTTTTGATCAACGGTCCAGATTTGCCCTTACGAAATTAAACCAAACGACCCCCCAAGACCCCTCTCATTCCTCACTCAACCGACTCTCTCTCTATCTCTCTATCTTTGGTTCTCTCTAGAACCTTCCCCCTTCCCCTCCTCTCTGATAAGTTCCATCCATCTTCTCTATCCACCTCCTGGCCTGAATCCATGGTGGTTTCACCACCCACCAGCCTTTTATGCTCCTCACACTTGGTTACTGAAGTTTTATGACTTGACCACGAAGAGCTGGGTCCAGACCCTTGTTGATTCAAGTTTCATGGCCATCTCCGACCTTGCTCCGGCAAGCCATGTTTGTTTCGAGCCTGGCCTCGACTCCTCCTGCTTAGATCCAAGCCTTTCTCACCGTTTGGGTTTCTCTGAAACCCTAGCTTTTGAGATTTTTCTAATCTTTGTAGATTTGTTCCATATCCATGTTTTCCCTAAGCTTTTAAATAATTTTCTGATATTTCTTTCAAAAGTTATGTTTTCAAAGCCTTTATTTTCTGATCTAGGGTTTTTAGATGTTTCTCTAATTTTTCTTTTTCTTTTGTGTGCTTCTTCTACTATGTTTCTTTTACTATGTTCTTTGTGTTTCTTCTATTACGTTTCTTCTACTGTGTTATCGTTAAGTTTCTGCTACCGTGTTCTTAATTAGTTTCTTCTACTATGTTTCTCATTAGCTTCTTCTACTATATTTCTTTTACTATGTCTCGCATGTTGTTCTTTTATTATGTTTCTCATGAGTTTCTACTACTGAAAGAGCATGCTAAGGGTTTCAGTTCCTTTCTGAGACCTCTGAACCTGTTTTGATTAGTATCTTTTCCTTGATTACTTGTCCTTTCACCTCTGCACTCGATTGATGGTAAAAACCCTAGAATTTGGGGGTTCATCTGAGTTTTGAGACCATTGGCTATGTGATTTGCTTGTGCTTCATCTCTGAACTTGACTGATTTCAAAAACCCTAATCTTTTGGACCTATTTGAGTTCTTGGAGTTGTTTCATCTACTGCTTCATTAAGTTTCAAAATTATTGTTTCAATTTTATTTCTTCATATGATTCTGACTTTTGCTAAACTCTATAAGACCTTTTACTTGACCCCTTTTCGCATGCCTGATACTTGTGTGCTCTTTATATGTGCTGAACTTCCCTCTAAAAGGGCTTTCAATTTTTGATTAATTTCAGACTTCCTTTCGTATAAGTTTGATTGATTTCTTTCCTTGTTTGCTGACTGCCCTGTTACTCGACTTAAGTTAAAAACTTTTCTCAGCTTTTCTGACTTGGTTCATTCATGGACCAGTGATTACAAAATCTCTGATCCTTGATTTACTGGCTACTAATTGATTTCTCTTACCTTATTTATGCAATCGTATATTTCAAAGCTCTGCCCCTAAAATAAACTTTTATGTATTTACCCCTAATTCCCTACTTTGCACAAGATGTTTATTTGATTTCTTTGCTTAAATAGTTTTTTACCTTTCAAGTCTGAATTCCTTAATTAAAAGAAGTCTTGTGTTGATTGATTCTTAATTGACATCCAGTTCCTTAATTGTTTTCTTACCTTATTTATGCTTGTTTTCACACTATAAATACACGACTCTTTCATTAGCACACCTATCACTCATAGTCTTTCTGAACTTACACTTACATGCAATAGTATTCTCTCTTATTGTCTGCATTGTGGCCTGTTTACAAGACCCACTGCTTTCTTTATTTGTTTCTTTGAAAACTGGTATGTCCTGATTTAAGCTTTAGCACCACAACAAAGTGTTTATTTACTACTTTCGTATCTATGTCTACTTACTGTTTCTATATAGTTCAACACTTACTTTAGCATGCTAATTTCTTTCTACCTGTTCTATTCTGAATCCCAAACCCCTGCCCCCTATGTGTTTGGGCTATGGTTTATGGCATGACAATATGCAAATTATTATCCATGAATTAAATTTGATCCCTTGGGATCCTAGCCTCTAAATAGTGTGTTCTAGCAGGCTTTTGGGTATGCCGGCATTCTCCATTGCTGGGCATGCCCACAGCCTGCCCTTGCCTCTTTTAATTTCCCTATTCCCCATGAACCTCTTATGTGTACTTATCTGTAGTTATTTCCCTCTCCTTTCCCCCTTCTAGAATTATGTTTCTGCACTTGCACACTCTCTTAGTCTTTAAGTTCTGTCCCTCTATTGTGAGCTTTGGCTTGGGACCCTTTGAGCTCCCTCTGAACTTGGACACTTGAGAGCTGGCCCTTCCACACTGAACTTGCCCTAATCTGATAATACATTTGGGTGTGAGCATTACCCGGAGTCCTTTTTGTGGCTCTTAGGGAACTTTGACACACTCGAATGAGAGAAAGGCTTTGGATATTGATCTTATGGAGTTGGTTTACCTCATATTTCAGACATGTAGTCTGAATCAGGCTCTCCTTTGGTTGTACTTTTATTTACATTTTTCTGATATATTTTACTTTATTCTGGGCTGTGATAATTTGTAATAAACTCTTGGGAATGGCTAGTGTAAAAGGGCGGGTAACTATGTATGCAAAGGGTAGATACCATGCCTATAGGTATTTCTGAATTCTGCATTCTCACATAGATACCATGCCTATAGGTATTTTTGAATTATGCATTCTCACATAGATATCATGTCTATAGGTATTTCTGAATTCTGCATTCTCACATCGATATCATGTCTATAGGTATTTCTGAATTCTGCATTCTCTCATATAGAAATCATGTCCATAAGTATCTGGAAATCTGAACTCTGCATATGCATATAGAAAATATGCCTATAGGTCCTTCTGAATCTTGTATATACATTTTCATCTAGAAATCATGTTCATAGGCCTTAAACAATCAACTACAATTAGATATCATGTTCATAGGTTTTAAACAAAATTCAGCACCTATATATCATACCTATAAGGTTTCTGCACTTTTACCATGTCTATAAGGCTTCTGACCAACTACGCGTAGAAAGCATATCTATAGGAATTATTAATCGAATCTGAATCGCTTCATCCACGTCAAGAGCTAAACCAGCAATAACAAGGATCATCATTTGTAGAACTCATGACCTTCGGCAAAACTTGCTTTCTTTAATAATCTGGCAACCTTTTTAACCAGTACGTATTCAGTTTATTATTATTGCTTTCTGAATTCAGTAGATACCATGCCTATAGGATCCTTGTCCAACACTTAGGTAAGCCTTAGGGAGAAGTTATAAACTGAATCTGTGCTATTAACTACAACTAGCAAGCAGGCCTGATTCGGGCTTCTTATCTGAATTATATAATAAATCAGTCTGCCTCAACCTTTAAGTTCTTAATCGGACCATAAACAGTATGTGAAAGTCATGCTAATTATGTGGTTTCTTTGTTCAAGGAGGTATATCTGAGCCTCTTACTTGTTATGTGCTTTCCCCCAACTTGCTATACATGTTTTTGTATGTCGTCTTAGAATTTTTCCTTTGAAACTACAAATAAGCCTAATATCCCTCCCCCTTAGGATTAGTAGTCCTAAATGCCTCCGGGACTTATAGGATTGGTATGGGTAATAGCATGCAATAAGTAAACGAGACCGTTCTGCGCTTTAATACCTTAACGGGGAGGGAAAGGGTAGATATGGATATGATGACCACGCGATAACGTCTCGCGTAGACCCTCACTGAGGAGTGATTACCGGATGTTGTGTGGGGTGATCCATATTATTAATAATATCTAGGACCCCCTTTTCCCTTTGTTTCTTTGTTTCTTCTAAAGATTTCAAACTATTTCTTTTAAGAAAATCAGCTTCCTTTTAATTCTTTCCAATTTTGTTTGTAACCATTATGTGAAATCCCCTCTTATTTGAAGTTTTATTTGCATACATGTTATTTGCACCTAAATTCACAATAATAGTCTGGCTGGGAACCACACTAGTGGATCCTGAGGGGTGCCTAACACCTTCCCCTTGGGATAATTTCAAGCCCTTACCCAATCTCTGGTTACTCAAATCAAACCTTCTCGGTGTCCTAATGCACCTTAATCATTAGGTGGCAACTCTTCAATTCAAACCCAAATTCCCAAAAAGTGAATGAGTTGTCCTCCCAAATGTCATAAACCCGATTTCGCGAGAAAAAGGGGGTGTGACAGCATGGCAACTCTGCTGGGGATATTTTAGGCTTTTACCATTTCAGGCTATTATTGTGGCTTGACATTTTCTTTATATGCCTTTATTTGTTTAATACCTTTAAGCATTCAATTCCCCTTTTCAACTACAAAACTGACTTGTCTTTTTGTTTCTTTCCTTTATTTCTTTTACTGCTTTCCTTTATTACTGCTTTAAATTATGAAAATCTGTTGTATTTACTGCTTTCTCAACGTGCAAATACGTGACAACCTGCTTTAGTTATTGCATAAACATGTTTTCAACATCATATTCCACTCGTGCCAAACAAAATACCATAGCAATGCTTATAATGAGTGGTTGCGCTCTTCCGATATTATCACCTCCTAAATCCGACAAAGGCATATTTGCAGGAAAACCAGTCGATCAACAGTGTAGTCAGCGGTTCCGCGCCTTTCCCTCTTGATTTGTCCGCTCAAGGGTACCAGTATAAAACCCCATAGAAACCTTACTCTGTTTAATTGTGCATGCATCATGGTCAAACCTAGCCGAGTCAGTTATATTGTCCGCATAATGACTCTTTAAGATAGCCTTGTCCAAAGTCCACTGGGTTTCCCTAAAACCCAAACGGACACTACCACATTTTGTGCATTTATATGGAGAACTAAATGTTTTTATGCCAATTATTGATATTTAATAGTCGAGTCTGGTGGGGGTAAGGGCCTAACCCTTTTGTCTTGCAGAAATATGAGGCACGAAGTCCCTAGATTTGGCATGGTCACCAACATCCACCCAAAATTGCTAAGCTGGTGGGAGGATCTTCATTCCAGTGATCAGACTCTTGTCCGGAAATACCTAGGAAATCTACCTTCTCTCCTGGAAATCCAACCTAACAACAAGATCATAGAAGCTGCCACTCTATTCTGGAATTGTGATAGGTCTGTGTTCCGCTTCGGGGACATTGAGATGACACCCCTGCTGGAGGAAATAGGAGGATTAGCTGGTATACCATGGGAAATCCGGGTTTGTTAATGCCGAAAACCGCAAGGGTAGAGGTTTCCTCAAAATGATGGGTCTAAAGAAGAATCCAGACTTGACATGCTTGAAAGAGTTGTATATTCCCTTTGATTATTTGTACGAGAGTTACGGTCATAGCAAATCTTACCGTACTTATCCTGACGAGTTCGCCCTCACATCATTGGGGCATATTCACCAAAGGGTCTTTGTCTTCATGTTTTGCTTTCGGTGGATGATAGTGTTTCCAATGAAGAAAGCAAGGATCCACACTAGGCTAGCTATGGTAACCAAAACTCTAATAGAGGGAATTGGTGGGCAACCATTCAGCATAGTGCCCATGATCATTGCAGAGATATACTGAGCCTTGGAGAAGTGTCAACAAGGAGCCAAACATTTCGAGGGCTACAATTTGCTACTCCATCTCTGGCTCATGGAGCATCTCCAAAGGGGTGAATATCGGCAAGAGATTCAGCGAAGGGATTGGGATGATTACATAGCCTTCCATCATCCAAGACGAATGAACTACATGCCCAACATGTTCGCCCAAGCAGAAGACGCCAAGGGGTGGTTAGAGCCGTTTGAAAATCTAACTGAGGATCAAGTACAATAGCTGTTCGAGTGATTCCCAACTAAAGAATTCATCGCCCGATCCAGGGATGCGCCGTTTCTGATACTGATCGGTTTGAGAGGAACCTATCCTTATATCCCTCTTCGAGTTATAAGACAGGCTGGTAGGAAGAAGGTTATACCAAGGGTCGACAAGATGAGTCACTTCTGGGCTGAATTTCAGGATGATGATAGCCCTTACAAGTGCCAAGCTCAGCATATGTGGCACTGCAAAATCATCATGGGAAGGGATACCATCGAGCCAGACAGATACCATGCTGGTTGTACTCTATACTATTCAGGCTAGCTGGAGGATAATCATAATGGTCTGGGTCAACCCAAGTTTGTTCGAGGTCACAGAATCATAGATGAAAAGGCCGAGGCACGGGTCAAATACAATCAACTGCGCAAGAGGATTTGGGAATGTGAAAGCAAGCACTGTGAGATACAAGAAGCCCACCAAAGGCTGATTGAAGAGTGGAAAGACATGGCTGTCAGTGCAACAAACGACTGGGATACTTGGAGCGGGATTTAGTAGAGCTGGGAAGGAAATTTCTCAAAAGAATCGAGGATTGCCAGAATGTAGAAGGAAACGAGGGCGGACACCTAGCTAGAGCCTACCTGTTGCTGGGACTTTGTGAGTTGGTGAAGTTGTTCGATGGAGCCAAAGATGCCGAGTTTTGGGAAGGTCCTTTTGGGACCAAATATATAGGAGCTTGTTCTTTTGCTTTGAGAAATGTAATAAGGCCGATGGCCACTAGTGACATTTTATTTCCTATTATTTAGTGTCGTTTTGGGATTCGTCTACTGTTTATCAATAAAATGAGGCATTTACCACTCTAAGTTCTCCAAATTAATGTGTCACTAGGCCTACCTCGGGCACAAAGAGGTTCCCCAAGTTAGGACACGATTTACTTTCTTGCACTATGTGTTTAAATATCGCAACATTTTTCTTATAATCCTCACTAACTTGTTACCTTTTTTGTTTTTACTTCTATTTTATTCCCCTCACAAAGGTTAGTTCGTGCACTCTGGCGTCATCATCCTATTCCACGAGATCCAAGGGCCCTCCACCCACTCCTCCTCTTAGTCCTATCAGAAATAAGAACAAAGGGAAGATGGAAGATTCGAACACCAGAAAGGAAAGCTCAACTGAATGGGTAGAGGTCACTCATGGTACTCAGGTTTCCAAAGAAAGTGCGTCCCAACTCGAGCAGAAACTGTTGAAGTTCCAGGAGGAACTTGATCAAGTTCGGAATCTGGCGAATTTGTCATTTTCCCTCACCACTCCAGATGTTAATTTCCCAAACACTCAGAAACCCACACCTCCACAAAATATCCCAAAAACACAAAACCATCCCGCTCCTCACCACCACCGCAACACTTGACATACCTCCAACAATACTCCACTACTTATCCCAGAACCGTTGAACTTCACAAACGACCATTTCCATGCTCATCATAACACCCCCATCTATGTGGAGACCGTACCACACTCCACCCAACCCATCTCAAGCACACCCGAGTCTGATGATAAAGACTCACTCATCAGGAACCTGGCTGAAGAACTTAAGAAGTTGACTAGCCGAATTCAGGGCGTCGAAGGAAGTAAGGGGATTGAAGGGTTGAACTACGAAGATCTTTGCACACAACCCGATGTCGAATTGCCCGAGGGGTACAAACCTCCTAAGTTCGAGATGTTTGATGGTATAGGGGATCCAAGAGTTCATTTGAGAACATACTGCGACAAGCTAGTCGGAGTAGGAAAGAACGAAAGGATCCGCATGAAACTTTTCATGAGGAGTCTGAAAGGAGATGCTCTGTCTTGGTACATTAGCCAAGACCCAAAGAAATGGTCGAACTGGGTGAGTATGGCATCCGACTTTATGGACAGATTTAGGTTCAACAAAGAAAATGCACCAGATGTGTTCTACATCCAGAACCTAAAGAAGAAGCCCACGAAAACATTCCCCGAGTATGCTACTCGCTGGAGATCAGAAGTTGCTAAGGTCAGGCCTGCTTTAGAGGAGGAACAAATAAACAAGTTTTTCGTCCGGGATCAGGACCCGCAGTATTATGAAAGGCTAATGTTGATTGAGAACCATAAATTTTCTGACATCATCAAGCTGGGAGAAAGGATCGAATAAGGCATCAAAAGTGGTATGGTTACAAACTTTGAAGCCTTGCAAGCTACCAATAAGGCTTGACAGTCTAGTGGTACGTCCAAGAAAAGGGACATAGGTGCTGTAATGGTGGCACAGAGAACCAAATCCCCTATCAAATACCAAACCTATCCAATGCCTCCACTCACATATCAGCCTACTCTGAACTACCAGGCACCCTCACCCTCTTACCAAACTCCACCACCCACTTATCAATCACCTCCACCTCCCACATATCAACCTACCTCACCAAGATATTCCCAACCTGCACATGTCTACCAAGCCTACAATGCTCAACCATCCCGCTATCAATCGCCTCCCACACGTCAAAACTTTCCTAGACCTCGACCAAATTTTGACCGAAGACCTCCCAAACAATATACCGCCATTGCTGAACCCATTGACCAGCAGTACGAAAGGCTCAAAGCTGCTGGTTATGTCATCCATATCCCTGATATAACCCCTGAGAACCCTTCTCAATGGGTTAACCCAAACAAATCCTGTGCATACCATTCCAGCATGAAAGGACATACCATCGACGAATGTCGCTCCCTGAAAGACAAGATCTAGGCCCTAATTGATAAAAAGATTATTATGGCAAAAGAGACTGCTCTGAATGTCTACAATAACCCTATGCCATAACACAAGGGTGGAGGTGTTCACATGATTGAAATAGAGGATGATTGGGACCCCAAGGGATCGATCGGTTTGATCACAGAAGGCGATGATCCAAAGAAGCCAATAGTCACCCTTACTCCGATTGTAGTCTAGATTCAGCGTTCTGGGGACGTCGAGTTAAATAAGTCCATGCCACTTGAGTTTGAAGCACCATCCTCTACAAGGATGCCAACGCCAATTGAGGTCGAATTTATGTCACCAGCAAATGCACCTACACCCTTCGAAATTGCAGTTTTACCGCCTAAGGTGCAGGCTCCATTCGGAGTAAAGATAGCCACGCCAATTCCGGTGGCAATGTCTGTCGTAACACCATTCCATACAAATGTCATACCTTGGGACTACACAATCGAGGAAAGAAGAAAAGGGAAGGTCAAGTTCGGGGAAGCCGTTGCGGCATAGGGTATGATAAGAACCGATAGGGTTTATACCCCGGAACATTTGGCTGAGTCAAGCAAGCAGGCCTCTGGTCAGTCAACCATCACTAAAACCGGGCTCGATGATCTCTAGAGAAAGATACAAGCCAAGGAATACTCGGTCATTGATCAGCTGAACAAAACGCCGGGACAAATTTCTATCCTAGCTTTGCTACAAAATTCCGATGCACGCAAGAATGCCTTGTTAAAGGTGCTGAGTGAGGCATATATACCAAGCAACATCACCGGAGGAGAGATGGAAAACATGGTAGGGTAGGTATTGGAAAGTCACAAGATCACTTTTCATGAAGATGAGCTGCCACCCGAAGGGTTGAGTCACAACAAGGCGTTGCACATCACCGTGTAATACGAAGATTATTTTATCACCAGAATCATGATTGATGGAGGGTCCGGCCTCAATATTTGTCCGTTGGTAACACTTAGGACATTGGGAAAGGGGCTGCATAAGATCAAGGACGGGGCATCAACGTCAAAGCTTTCGACGGTTCCCAAAGGAACACTATTGGGGAAATCATCTTGTGTTTGCAAATGGGGCCTACTTGGTTCGATGTTGATTTTCAAGTGATAGACGTGCCGGCATCTTACAATTTGTTGTTGGGATGACCGTGGATTCATGCCACTGGGGCCGCAGCATCAACACTACATCAGGCGGTGAAATTTGAGTGGAACCACCAAAAGGTGATCATTCACAGCGACGGTAGCAATCCCATATACAGTCGCCAGACCATCCTAGCAATCGAAGGCAGAAGAAAGATAGGGGGAGACCTATCACCACATCGAGCGAGTCAACACAGTCGACAAGGACAAATGGTGGGACAATAAAATTGAAAGCATAACTGGAGCGGATACAAACCTGGCAAGGGACTTGGCAAGAACCTCTAAGGAATCGCTAAGCCTATCAAACTAAAGAAACATGGCACCACCTTCGGTCTGGGATATGAGTACACTTGGGAGGAATTCAACAATGGGTCGCCACCATGGCGCGGTCCTTACTATCTGCTGGAGCAGCCAATACCACATTTGGAGCAGACTTTCTAGCCAGCCGATGTTATCTATGGGTCAGAAGAAGAGGAAGCACTGGCAGTAGTGAGAAATTTGTTCTTAGAAGACGATTATATGGATTGTTGTATTATTTTCGAGGAGGAGGGGGAGGAAGGCCCTTCCACATAGGCAGTAAGCAGAGGAGCATGCCTCAATAACTGGACCATCAGAACCACTAGAGCCCAGAAAGCCTCAGGGTAGCAAGGCTGAACAAGCATCATGCACTATCTTTTATTTTTACTAGTTGACTTTCCTTTCGCATTTTAAAATTTTACAATAAGATCTTCAATGTTCAAAATAGTTATGGAATTTATCAAAGCATTGTGATTTTCCCTATAAATATTACTCTTATTATTTTCTCTCATTACTTTACTTATACAGCATTACTATTACTTATCTTGATGAACCAAATGACTGTGACATGCAACGAGACAACGCAACAAACGGACATAGATTCAGAGAAAGATGACATACCGGAAGAGATTGTTAAAGAAGTCGAGAATTTTGAGAACAGACCTAAGTCCAACCTGGACGATACTGATATTATTAACCTGAGAGATGTAGAGAACGTCAAAGAAACACGAATCAGTGTTCATTTGTCACCGTCATAAAAGGAAGAGTACACAGAATTTCTAAGGGAATATGAGGACATATTCGCCTGGTCGTATGATGACATGACTGATCTGAGTACATCTATTGTGGCATACAAACTACCAACTAATCTGACATGTCTGTCGGTAAAGCAAAAACTCAGAAAGTTCAAGCCTGATATGAGTTTGAAAATCAAAGAAGAAGTCACTAAGTAGGTCAAAGCCAAGGTTCTTAGGGTAGTAGAATATCCGACGTGGTTAGCCAATATTGTGTCGGTACCAAAGAAGGACGGGAAGGTCAGAGTCTGTATCGACTACCGGGATCTCAACCAAGCCAGTCCAAAAGACGACTTTCCCTTGCCGAACATACACATCCTGATCGACAATTGCACCAAGCATGAGTTGCAGTCATTTGTAGATTGTTTTGCGGGGTATCATCAGATCTGGATGGATGAAGAAGATGCTGAGAAAACGGCTTTCATTACGCCATGGGGGATGTACTGTTACAAGATGATGTCGTTTGGATTAAAGAATGTTGGGGCCACCTATATGAGGGCCATGACCACCATTTTCTATGATATGATACACAAGGAGATCGAAGTATATGTAGACGATATTATCATCAAGTCCAAGAAAGCCACTGATCACATGGAAGATTTGAGGAAGTTCTTCAATAGACTGAGAAGGTACAACCTAAAACTGAATCCCACGAAGTGCGCATTTGGGGTTCCTACCGGAAAACTACTTGGGTTCATTGTAAGTCGCCGAGAAATAGAACTGGATCCATCAAAGGTCAAAGCTATTCAAGAGTTGCCACTGCCAAAGAACAAGAAGGACGTAATGAGTTTCTTGAGGAGACTTAACAATATCAGCCGGTTCATAACACAATCTACAGTTATCTATGAGCCAATCTTTAAGATGTTGAAGAAGGATGTTGCTACCAAATGGACTGATGACTGCCAAAAGGCCTTCGACAGAATCAAGGAGTACCTGTCAACACCACCAGTTTTGGTCCCGCCCGATTCCTGGTAGACCTCTATTACTCTACCTCGCAGTATTGGATAGAGCGTTCGGTTGTGTTCTGGGGCAACATGATGAAATAAGGAGGAAGGAGCGGGCCATCTATTACCTCAGTAAGAAGTTCACCCCGTACGAGGCCTGGTATTCTCTGTTAGATAGCACCTATTGTGCTTTAACTTGGGTAGCTCAGAAGTTGAGGCACTACTTCTGTGCCTACACTACATATCTCATATCAAGGATGGATCCTTTGAAGTACATCTTTCAGAAGCCCATGCCTACCAGCAAGCTAGCCAAGTGGCAAATCTTGTGAGTGAATTTGACATTGTCTACATAACTCAGAAAACGATCAAAGGACAGGCACTAGCAGATCATCTTGCCGAGAATCCCGTGGACGGAGAATACAAACCCCTAAAAACATATTTTCCTAACTAAGAGGTATCATTCATAGGAGAAGATATTGCAGAATCCTATGAAGGTTGGAGAATGTTTTTTTATGGAGCAGCAAATTTCAAAGGAGTCAGCATAGGAGCAGTCCTAGTATCACAAACCGTCCAGCATTATCCGGTGTCTGCCAAACTCAGGTTTCCTTGTACCAACAACATGGCCGAAGCCTGCATCTTAGGGCTCAAGATGGCCATTGACATGAACATTCAAGAGTTGCTAGTAATTGGGGATTCAGACTTGCTTATACATCAGGTCCGAGAAGAATGGGTGACCAAGAACTCCAAGATACTTCCTTATCTGCATCATGTACAGGAGTTGAGAAAGAGGTTCACAAAGATAGAGTTCCAGCATGTTCCCAGAGTCCAGAATGAGTTTGTTGATGTATTGGCTACCCTATCATCCATGATACAGCATCTAGACAAGAACTTCATTGATCCCATTCCGGTCAAGATCTATGATCAGCCAGCTTACTGTACTCATGTCGAAGAAGAAGCAGATGGAAAGCCTTGGTTTCATGATATCAAGGAATATTTGGTAAAAGGAGAATATTCGGAACTTGCGAACACTACTCAGAAGCGAACATTTCGAAGGTTGTCTAACAATTTCTTTCACAGCGGAGGAATCTTGTATAGGAGGACTCCGGATTTGGGATTACTAAGGTGTGTCGATGTGAAGGAAGCATCTAAACTACTAGAAGAAATCCATGCTGGGACATGTGGTCCACATATGAATGGTTTTGTCTTAGCCAAGAAGATACTCTGGGCCGGTTACTTTTGGATGACTATGGAGACAGACTGCATCCAGTATGTCTAAAAATGCCACCGCTACCAGATACATGCAAACATGATCAAGGTACCCCCAAATGAGCTTACTGCAACAAGCTCACCGTGGCCATTCGCTGCCTGGGGAACGGATGTTATTGGACCAATCGAGCCTGCCGCCTCCAACGGGCATAGGTTTATCCTAGTAGCAATCGACTATTTCACCAAATGGGTCGAGGCAGCATCTTACAGAGCAGTGACTAAGAAAGTCGTGGCAGACTTCGTCCGCGACCGTATCGTTTGTCGGTTCGGGATTCCGGAGTCAATCATCACTGATAATGGTTCCAATCTCAATAGTGACCTGATGAAAACCATGTGTGAAACCTTCAAGATCAAACACAAGAATTATACAACCTACAGACCTCAGATGAACGGAGCCGTAGAAGCCGCCAATAAGAATATCAAGAAGATACTAAGGAAAATGATAGAGAAGCATAAGCAGTGGGACGAGAAGCTATCATTTGCTCTATTGGGATACCGCACCATAGTCCGTACATCAACAGGAGCAACCCAATATATGTTGGTATATGGTACATAAGCAGTCATTCCTGTCGAAGTAGAAATCCCTTCCTTGAGGATCATACAAGAAGCTGAGCTTGACGACGCAGAATGGGTGAAGAGTCGTTATGAGCAGATAGCTCTTATAGACGGAAAGAGAATGAATGCAGTTTGCCACGGTCATCTCTATCAGAACAGAATGTCCAAAGATTTCAACAAAAAAGTCAAGCCGAGATAGTTCACACCGGGGCAGCTGGTGTTAAAGAAAAATTTTTCGCATCAAGATGAAGCCAAAGGAAAATTCTCTCCCAACTGGCAGGGTTCGTACATGGTTCACTGGGTTCTAACAGGAGGAGCCCTCATACTTGCGGAAATGGACGGAGAAGTCTGGCCGAAGCCGATCAATTCAGATGCAGTCAAACAATACTATGTGTAATCTTTATGCTTTCCTTTTTGATGTAATTTGAACTACGCCTGACTTGATTCCCATTTAAGAGGAGATACGTAGGAATCCCTATGGGTTCGGTCACAATTCAATAAAATTTTCATTCCCCCCCTCCATCATAATTGGAAACTGGGGCAGAATTTTGAGGAGGACCCTCAAAATTCCGAAGCAATTTTAGCTGGTCATCGCAAGCAGCCGTTAGAAGCATCAACCTAGTAAACTGGGGCAGAATTTTGAGGAGGACCCTCAAAATTCCGTAACGAGAAAGGTCGCAATGTCTTGAACCACGTCGCAGTCGTCAGTTCATCTAAAACAAACTATTCTCGATTATGTATTTATGTTATATTTTTTACTAAATCATGCATGTTTGATACCAAAATTGCTTTGTTTAGCAACGCTACCCCAATGATATGTACAGTATCACCAGATCAGAGTCGAGAAGGTCAAGCAAAGCCAACAGGGATACGAACTAATCTCCCCTCTATAAAACTCATGATTTTTCTTTGGATGCAGACATTTGGATTGCGAAAGCATCCGACATGCTATACATTCACGAGATAAACGGTGTTCAGGAATACAACTCTCAGAATTGTTCACGTTACCAACATTTTCTATCTACGCACGCCGGTGATATTCCCTATATCGCAACGTCCCCAGCAGTCACAATGTCGCAACCTGCTATCAGCTAAGAAACTATATGACCATTTGCCCTTTTATTTTTATTTCTACATTGCATAAGGCTACCATTCTGCCTTCCGAGACTAAGCACTGTCTCCATCTGCATTTCCTGCATTGCATAAGGCTACCATTCTGCCTTCCAAGACTAAGCATTGTCTCCGTGTACATTTCCTGCATTGCATAAGGCTACCATTCTTCCTTCCAAGGTTAAGCTCTACCTCCATCTGCACTTGCATGGCTGAAATATTGCCGCTTTATTTTGCACTTGCATAGCTGAAAGATTGCCGCTTTATTTTACACTTGCATGGCTGAAAGATCGCCACTTTCTGCATTGCATGGGCTGAAAGATCGCCAAGTACTGCATCTCATGGGCTGAAAAACCACCAAATTATCCAAAGGCGTCATTGTTTGGAGGCACCATTTTTATATCCCGAGAACGCCATGCCATGGCCTGAGGATCTCCTTTAATCTTTTGCATATCATTATTCAAAGGTGTCATAGTTCAGAGGCATCATTCTCATAGCCCAAGAGCATCATTTCAAGGCCTGCGAATCCTTTATTATGCGCTTCATGGCCCAGGACACCATGGTCTGAGGACGTCATCCTAACCGTCCAAAGATAGCATTCATGGTCTGATGGGAACTTGCATCATGTTTAAATTTACGCACAATATATGCTTGTATTGCTTATTTGCAGGTAAACCGGCAAGCAACGGCTATCTCAGCAGGAGCAATCTTGCTCCAGTTCCTGCAGCCCTATTAGACCTTAACCATACATCCCGACCAGAATATTACGCCCGTTCTTGAAAAGGTCTCCATCGGCATACTCCGCCGATGGATCCTGAACTACATATGGCCTCATTTTTGTAAGACCAGGGATATGTAGGCAGCTCAGGAGCCAGAGCACGGCCAACCTCTTCAAACCATTTTGCTCGGTCAAAAATTGGTCATCATATCTTTACCCGACAACTCTTTCATCCTTCCCGGGTAAAGAGGGCAGCTGTTGATACCCAATTTTTCCTTGTATTTTTTGTATATGCAAAATATCTTTCAAAATAGCATGTATATGCATATATAAGTATGTCCCAAGTCCTATTATTTTTTCATAATTTTTTCAAAGATTTTTAAGTCAATTTACTGCTCTATTTTATCAAGAAAAATCCAATAATTGTTCCCAAAATTATTTTTTGGTGATTTATTTCTCATGTTTATATTAAAATATAGCTAAATATTTTTTCACACATTTTTACAAATTTATTTGGCATTTTTTAAGGATAAAATTGCATAATTGCAATATTAGCCATTTTTATGTTTAAATCTGTCTCATGTTTATAAAATGGGATTCTGTATTTTTAAATTGATAATTATATGTTATAAGTCATTTAGTGCTTTTAATATTTTCAGAAATTTGTTTATTATTTTTTATAAATTAAATGGGAAAAGGGGCTATTTAACTTATAGCCACATTTTGTCTAATTAAACCCAAGACCCAAGCCCAATCCTATATCTACCCGACCCAAATCGGACTAAATCCTAGCTGTTGATCATTTTTTATCAACGGTCCAGATCTGCCCTTACCAAATTAAACCAAACGACCCCCCAAGACCCCTCTCATTCCTCACTCAACCGACTCTCTCTCTATCTCTGGTTCTCTCTAAAACCTTCCCCCTTCTCCTCCTCTCCGATGAGTTCCATCCATCTTCTCCAGCCACCTCCTGGCCTGAATCCATGGTGGTTTCACCACCCACCAGCCTTCTATGGCTCCTCTCTCGGTTACTGAAGTTTCATGACTTGACCACGAAGAGCTGGGTCCAGACCCTTGTTGATTCAAGTTTCACGGCCATCTCTGGCCTTGCTCCAACAAGCCATGTCTGTTTCGAGCCTGGCCTCGACTCCTCCTACTTAGATCCAAGCCTTTCTCACCGTTTGGGTTTCTCTGAAACCCTAGCTTTTGAGGTTTTTCTGATCTCTGCAGATTTGTTCCAGATCCATGTTTTCCTTAAGCTTTTGACGATTTTCTGATATTTCTTTCAAAATTTATGCTTTCAAAGCCTTTATTTTTCGATCTAGGGTTTTTAAATGTTTCTCTGATTTTTCTTTTTCTTTTGTGTGCTTCTTCTACTATGTTTCTTTTACTGTGTTCTTTGTGTTTCTTCTACTACGTTTCTTCTACTGTGTTATCGTTAAGTTTCTGCTACCGTGTTCTTAATCAGTTTCTTCTACTATGTTTCTCATTAGCTTTATCTACTATGTTTCTTTTACTGTGTCTTGCATGTTGTTCTTTTAATATGCTTCTCATGAGTTTCTACTACTGAAAGAGCATGCTAAGGGTCTCAGTTCCTTTCTGAGACCTCTGAACCTGTTTCGATTAGTATCTTTTCCTAGATTGCTTGTCCTCTCACCTCTGCACTCGATTGATGGTAAAAACCCTAGAATTTGGGGGTTCATCTGAGTTTTGAGACCATTGGCTATGTGATTTGCTTGTGCTTTATCTCTGAACTTGCCTGATTTCAAAAACCCTAATCTTTTGGACCTATTTGAGTTCTTGAAGTTGTTTCATCTACTGCTTCATTAAGTTTCAAAATTATTGTTTCAATTTTGTTTCTTCATATGATTCTGACTTTTGCTAAACTCTATAAGACCTTTTATGTGACGACCCGAAGGGTCATCACCGTAGTTCTTTCTTGTTCCGCGCTTTCGAGGCCTTGAAAACCTCGCTTTTAGTTGCCTCGATGGGCGTGCGTAGTTCGGGCGCGTAGCCGGAAAGTTTTTATGTTAGAATATGTGAATTATGTGAAACATTTGATGAATTTTGGTATTAATATGCATAATGGTGACATCGGTCAACATTTTGGATAAACGGACCCGGACCTGTGATTCGACGGTCCCGGAGGGTCCGTAGAAAAATATGGGACTTGGGCGTGTGCCCGGAATCAAATTCTGAGGTCCCAAGCCCGAGAAATGAATTTTTTTGAAAGAACTTGTTTTTCTGAAATTTGATATGAAAATTTGAAATGAAAAGGAGTTAGAAAATATAGGTATCGGGCTCGTATTTTGGTTCTGACGCCCCGTACAAGTCTTAAATATATGTTAAGCACTATCTGTAAAGTTTGGCTAAAAACGGACGTCATATGACGTGTTTCGGACTAAAATGGAGAATTTGAGTTATGAAAGTTGAAGAAAAGAAAATCATGTGTTTGAGGCTTGATCCTATGTATATGATGTTATTTTGGCGATTTGATCGCACGAGTAAGTCCGTAAGATGTTTTTAAGGTTGTGTGCATGTTTGGTTTGGAGCCCCGAGGGCTCGGGTGAGTTTTGAATGGGGCCAGGGAGGTCTTGGACTTAAGAAAATGCAGGTTCAGGTGTTGCAGACACCAGCGCGGCCGCGGTCATTTCCGCGCGGTCCGCGCTGGAGACGCGCGGCCGTGATGCCTTTCTGTGCGGTCCGCGTGGCTGAGTCTGAGGGCTAGGGTTTCAGGTCAACCAGCGCGGCTGCGCACCAAAACAGTGCGGTCCGCGCTGGAAGGGTTCAGAGAAGCCCCAATTCTTCTCCCACTCAGCGCGGCCGCAACACATTTTTGTGCGGTTCACGCCAGGTCATCAGAAAGGTATACAAGTTCGGAAATATCAGTCATTTTTCACTTTTCAAAAACCCAAAACCTAAGAGGCGATTTTCCAAACAACTTTTCTTCTCCAAAACGATTGGTAAGTGATTTCTAACATAATTTCTTTATCCCTTAACATCCTTTAATATAATTTCAACTTCAAATCAAAGATTTTCATTGGGAAAATTGGGTGTTTTGGGTAAAACCTAGGTTTTCTACAAATTGAGAATTTGGACCTCAATTTGGGGTCCGATTTAAAAACAAATCATATATTTGGATTCATGGGGGAATGGGTAACCGGGTTTTGGTCCGAACCTTGAGTTTCGACCACGTGGATCCGGGGGTATTTTTGACCTTTTTGGGAAAAACCTTGAAAAATCTATTTTCATGCATTGGGGATGATTCATTTAGTAAATATTAATGTGATTCAGTAACTTATGACTAGATCCGAGCGGATTGGTGGTGGAATCAAGAGGTAAAGCTATACTAGAAGCGTGAGTTGAGTTTGGAGCATTCGAGGTAAGTGTTTGTTCTAACTTTGGCTTGAGGGATTAGGATTTGGATATTATTTGCTACGTGTTAACTGTGGAGTACGGTGTATAGGCATGGTGACGGTTATCTATACACCGGAGTCTAGCATGATCGTGAGTCGTAGTTGCTTTTAAATTCGAAAGATGTGAAACAGTTGAGCTAATTACTTGCTAATATAATTATGAAGTGATAGTTGAGAAGCAGATGAGTTAAAGAAGGAAGTGTGGCATTTTTCCCTTGCCGGGACCTATTATTGATTTTTTCTCCCTTACCGGGATGTTTAATCTTGTTGTATATTTCGTTTCCCCGATTGGCTGTGACTGATGATTGGGTGAGGAAGAGCGATTATGTACGAAGGTTCTTTCCGTGCCATGTTTTAATAATTATGCACGGAGGGTCTTTCCGTGCCATGTCTCTAATTATTTATGCACGAAGGGTATTTCCGTGCCATGTCTCTAATTATTTGAGCACCAAGGGTCATTCCGTGCCTTGATGTGAGAGTTATGTGAGGAAGAGCACGAAGGGTGATGTCGTGCACTATATTTGACAGTTCTGGTGAGAATTGAGAGTAAAAGCACGAAGGTTGGTGCCGTACAGTTGTTGATTCACTTGCTTTCTTTCATAGATGCTAATTATTCAGTTTCCATCTCTCTGTTCGTTGGTCTTATATCTAAATTGTTACACCCCACAACATGTCCCCTCCCTATTATCTGTTTATTTCTGTATATCTTTCCGTGGTTGCACATATATCTATACAGGTTATTTGAGGTAGGTCCGGTCTAGCCTCGTCACTACCTCGCCAGGGTTAGGCCAGGCACTTACCAGCACATGGGGTCGGTTGTGCTGATGCTACACTTCTACGCCTTTTTTGTGCACAGATTCGGGAGTAGCTTACGGACCGCAGTAGCAGTAGATTAGGAGAGTGCCTTCAGTCCAGAGACTCCTAGGTAGTTCGCTGGCGTGTGTGGGCCCTGAGTCTCATCTATTTTATTTCTGTTTGTTTCCATTGTATCGAAGCAGACTCCTTATGTATTTTCTTTCAAACTCTTATTTGTAGTATCTTATAGTAGTCCGTGAGTATTGTGACACTAAATCTTGGGTAGAGGATGATGTTAATTTTTCCGCATTTTCGTTCATTTAATATTAAATTAAGGCTTCTGCTTGAATTTATTGTTTTATTTATTATCTTGTTGAAAATTAGTTGAAAAGGTATGTTAAGGTTGGCTTGCCTAGCTCCGACAGTAGGCGCCATCACGACTCCCGACGGTGGGGAATTCGGGTCGTGACAAGTTGGTATCAGAGCCATAGGTTACTTAGGTCTCACAACTCACGGACAAGCTCAGTAGAGTCTAAGGGATTAGTACGGAGACGTTTGTATTTATCCCGCAGAGGCTACCGAGTTAGGAAAACTTCACCTTGTTCATTCTTGTCGTGCGATTCTATTTCTCAAGTACTGATTGTCTTTCCACTCTATTCTTTCGCAGATGGCGAGGACACGTGCTTCCTCTTCTACCGCGCAACAGCATGAGCCCCCAGCAGCAGCCCCTATTAGGGGCAGAGGGCGAGGCCGAGGCCGTGCCAGAGGCCGAGGCCGGGGCAGGGCTCAGCCCCGAGCAGCATTTCCAGCGACGGAGCCTCAGGTCGATTTTGAGGAGGAGGTTCCGGCCCCAGCTGTTCCAGTGGGCCCAGCTCAGGTCCTAGAGAGTTTCATAGCCACTCTAGTGCTTCAGGACGCTTTGGTCCGACTGGTAGGCTTTATGGAGGGCATTTCTAGAGCGGGTTTGCTTCCCGTAGCTCCAGCCACATCTCAGGCTGGGGGAGGAGTTCAGACTCCTGATACTCGTACTCTAGAGCCGGTAGCTCCTCAGGCTTAGGTTCTAGCAGTTCAGCCAGCTGTGGCAGCCCAGCCAGGTATTGCGGCTCAATCCAGTGATGGTGCGGCTATGTCCGTGGATGCTTTGTGGAGGCTTGATCGTTTCACCAAGCTCTTCACTACTACATATAGTGGCACTCTCTCAGAGGATGCTCAGGATTTCATATTCAGCTGTCATGAGGTTCTACGAACTATGGGCATTGTAGAGACCAATGGGGTCGATTTCGCCACTTTTCGCCTGGCATGATTTGCCAAGACTTGGTGGAGGGATTTCTGTTTAGCCAGGCCAGCAGGGTCGCCATCGTTGACCTGGGATCAGTTTTCAGATTTATTTCTGGGGAAGTTCCTTCCAGTTACTCAGCGAGATGCTCTTCGCAGGCAGTTTGAGCGTCTCCAGCAGGGTCCTATGACGGTCACCCAGTATGAGACCCGGTTCATTGATCTCGCTCGTCATGCCATTGTGATACTCCCCACCGAGAGAGAGAGAGAGGGTACGGAGGTTTGTTGATGGGTTGGCCCAGCCGATCCGTGTTCAGATGGCCATGAGTGCCGGTGGTGAGATTTCATTTCAGGAGGCGACAGATGGTGCCCGCCGGATAGAGATGGCACTTGCTCAGGGAGGTGGTCATGGGTCTGATAAGAGGCCCCGTTATTCCGGTAGATTTAGTGGTACCTCATCTGGATGTAGGGATTCATATGACAGAGGCCACTCTCAGAGGCCCTTCCAATCAGCACTTCAGGTTTCTCATGGTACTCCAGGCGGTGGTGGTCCTCAGTAGTATTATTCGGGTCAGCAGACCTTCAGTGCACCACCAGCCCCCATCAGTGCACCGCCACTTCAGAGCTTCAGGGGAGGACATACAGGTCGACAGGGCCAGCAGCCCCAGCAGCCGAGGGCATTTTATGGTTGTGGTGACCCGAGTCACATTGTCAGGTTTTGCCCCCGAGCCTCGAGTAGTTCTCAGCAGCAGGGTCATTGCCCTACGATTCAGGCAGTAGGTGATCCACAGGCCGCCCAGCCAGCTAGAGGCGGGGGTAGGGATCATAGGGGTGGAGGGAGAGACCGTAGAGGTGGAGCTCGAATCGCTAGAGGCAGGGGTCAGCCAGCAGCCGATCGCCCCAAAGACACAATTCAGGGAGGTGGGGGTCAGCCCCGTTTTTATGCTTTGCCGGCCAGGCTAGAGGCCGAGTCATCAGATGTTGTGATTACAGGTACTATTCTGGTCTGTGGTAGGGGTGCTTTTGTGTTATTTGACCCGGGATCTACGTATTCTTATGTGTCGTCCTATTTTGCACCCTATTTGATCATGCCTAGTGAGGCTTTGGGTATTCCTGTATATATGTCCACACCGGTTGGTGAATCTATAGTGGTCGACCGAGTGCATCGTTCATGTGTGGTGGTATTTGACGGTCTTGAGACCCGTGTCGACTTATTGCTTTTAGATATGGTGGACTTTGATGCTATATTGGGGATGGACTGGTTATCCCCGTATCATGCTATTCCGGATTGTCACGCCAAGACCGTGACCTTGGCCTTGCCAGATTTGCCCCAACTTGAGTAGAGAGGGACCCCAGGCCATGCCACCCGCAGTGTTATTTCGTATGTCAAGGCTCGACGTATGGTCGAGAAGGGGTGTCTAGCATATCTAGCGTATGTTCGCGACTCTAGCGCAGAGGTCCATCAATTGACTCTGTTCCTATTGTTCGGGAGTTCCCCGAGGTTTTCCTTTCAGACCTGCCGGGTATGCTGCCCGACAGGGATATTGATTTCTGTATTGATCTGCCTTCGGGCACTCAGCCTATTTCCATTCTGCCATATCGCATGGCCCCACCAGAGTTGAAAGCGTTGAAAGAGCAACTTCAAGACTTGCTTGATAAGGGTTTCATTAGACCTAGTGTATCACCTTAGGGTGCACCAGTGTTGTTCGTGAAGAAAAAGGATGGGTCGATGAGGATGTGCATTGATTACCGGCAGTTGAACAAGGTGACGATAAAGAACAAGTATCCACTGCCGCGGATTGATGATTTGTTCGACCAGCTTCAGGGTGCAAGGGTGTTTTCAAAGATAGATTTGAGATCTGGCTACCACCAGTTGAGGATTAGGGCGTCTGATGTCCCTAAGATAGCATTTCGCACTCGGTATGGGCACTATGAGTTTTTGGTCATGTCATTCGAATTGACTAATGCCCCAGCAGCGTTCATGAGGTTGATGAACCGAGTGTTCAGACCTTATTTGGACTTTTTCGTGATAGTCTTTATTGACGATATTCTTATATACTCCCGCAGTCAGGAGGAGCATTAGCAGTACCTCAGAGTGGTCCTTCAGACCCTAAAGGATAGTCAGTTGTATGCTAAGTTCTCAAAGTGCGAGTTTTGGTTGAGTTCGGTCGCATTCCTGGGTCATGTTGTATCAGCAGCAGGTATTCAGGTAGACCCGGAGAAGATAGAGGCAGTCAAGAACTGGCCTCGACCAGCTTCAGCTACAGATATTCAGAGTTTCCTAGGGTTGGCAGGTTACTACCGTCGGTTCGTGGAGGGGTTTTCATCCATTGCAGCCCCTATGACCAAATTGACCTAGAAGGGTGTCCAGTTCAGGTGGTCGGACGAGTGTGAGGCAAGCTTTCAGAAGCTCAAGACGGCTTTGACTACGGCACCGGTATTGGTTTTGCCCACAGGTTCAGGGCCATATACGGTCTATTGTGATGCATCTTGTATTGGGCTTGGTGTAGTGTTGATGCAGGAAGGCAAAGTCATTGCCTATGCTTCGAGGCAGTTGAAGATCCACGAGAAGAATTATCTGGTTCATGATCTCGAGTTGGCAGCCATTGTTCATGCCCTGAAGATCTAGAGGCATTACTTATATGGCGTGACGTGTGAGGTTTACACTGATCACAAGAGTCTTCAGTATCTGTTCAAGCAGAAAGAGTTGAATTTGAGGCAGAGGAGGTGGTTAGAGTTGCTAAAGGATTATGATGTTACTATCTTATACCACCCGGGGAAGGCCAATGTGGTGGCCGATGCATTGAGCAGGAAGTCCGCCAGCATGGGTAGTCTTGCTTATATTCCAGTCAGCCAGAGATCGCTTGCTTTGGATGTTCAGGCCTTGGCCAATCGTCTTGTGAGGTTGGATATTTCTGAGCCTAGCAAAGTGTTAGCTTGCACGGTTGCTCGTTCCTCACTATTAGAGCGTATCCGCGAGCGGCAGTTTGAGGATCCCCATTTGTGTGTCTTGAGAGACACGGTGCAGCGTGGAGGTGCCAAGAAAGTAACCTTAGATGATGATGGTGTATTGAGATTGCAGGGGCGAATTTGTGTGCCCAATGTTGATGGGATTCGAGAGTTGATCTTAGCGGAGGCCCACAGTTCTCGGTATTCTATTCACCCGGGCACCGCGAAGATGTATCAGGATCTGAGGCAGCACTATTGGTGGCGTAAGATGAAGAAAGACATCGTTGTGCATGTGGCTCGATGTTTGAATTGTCAGCAGGTTAAGTACAAGCATCAAAGACCTGGTGGTCTATCTCAAAGGATTGCACTTCCCGAGTGGAAGTGGGAGAGGATTACGATGGATTTCGTTACTGGACTTCCGATGACTCGGAAAAAGTTTGATGCAGTTTGGGTCATTGTTGATAGGCTGACCAAGTCAGCGCATTTTGTTCCTGTTGCAGCCACCTATTCGTCCGAAAGGTTAGCCGAGATTTATATCAGGGAGATTGTTCGCCTTCATGGGGTGCCGCTATCTATCATTTCGGATCGGGGTACGCAGTTTACCTCGCATTTCTGGAGAGCGGTTCAGCGAGAGTTGGGCACCCAGGTTGAGTTGAGTACAGCATTCCATCCCCAGATGGACTGTCAGTCCGAGAGGACTATTCAGGTTCTTAAGGACATGCTCCGAGCCTGTGTCATTGATTTTGGAGGCTCGTGGGACCAGTTTTTGCCTTTAGCAGAGTTTGCCTACAACAACAGCTACCAGTCCAGCATTCAGATGGCTCCGTACGAGGCTTTGTATGGTAGGCGATGTCGGTCTCCAGTTGGATGGTTTGAGCCAGGAGAGGCTCGATTATTGGGTACGGATCTGGTTCAGGAAGCCTTGGACAAGATCACGATTATTCAGGATAGACTTCGTACAGCTCAGTCCAGACAGAAGAGTTACGCAGACCGCAAGTTCAGAGATGTTGCCTTCATGGTTGGTGAGTGGGTATTGCTCCGTGTATCGCCTATGAAGGGCGTGATGAGATTTGGGAAGAAGGGCAAGCTCAGCCCTAGGTTTGTCAGTCCATTTGAGATTCTTGATCGTGTGGGAGAGGTGGCTTATAGACTTGCCTTGCCACGTAGCTTGTCAGCTGTGCATCCCGTGTTTCATGTGTCTATGCTCCGGAAGTATCGCGGAGATCCATCGCACGTGTTAGATTTCAGCACTGTCCAATTGGACAAGGATCTGTCATATGAGGAGGAGCCGGTGGCTATTCTAGACCGGCAGGTTCGATAGTTGAGGTCGAAGAGTTTTCCTTCGGTGCGTGTTCAGTGGAGAGGTCAGCCTCCTGAGGCATCGACCTGGGAGTCCAAGTCCGATATGCGGAGCCATTATCCTCATTTATTTCCCGACTCAGGTACTTCTTTCTTTTGTCCGTTTGAGGACGAACGGTTGTTTTAGAGGTGGAGAATGTGACGACCCGAAGGGTCATCACCGTAGTTCTTCCTTGTTCCGTGCTTTTGAGGCCTAGAAAACCTCGCGTTTAGTTGGCTCGATGGGCGTGCATAGTTCGGGCGCGTAGCCGGAAAGTTTTTATGTTAGAATATGTGAATTATGTGAAACATTTGATGAATTTTGGTATTAATATGCATAATGTTGACATCGGTCAACATTTTGGATAAACGGACCCGGACCTGTGATTCGACGGTCCCGGAGGGTCCGTAGAAAAATAAGGGACTTGGGCGTGTGCCCGGAATCAAATTCTGAGGTCCCAAGCCCGAGAAATGAATTTTTTTGAAAGAAATTGTTTTTCTGAAATTCGATATGAAAATTTGAAATGAAAAGGAGTTAGAAAATATAGGTATCGGGCTCGTATTTTGGTTCCGACGCTCGGTACAAGTCTTAAATATGTGTTAAGCACTATTTGTAAAGTTTGGCTAAAAACGGACGTCATATGACGTGTTTCGGACTAAAAATGGAGAATTTGAGTTATGAAAGTTGAAGAAAAGAAAATTATGTGTTTGAGGCTTGATCCGATGTATATGATGTTATTTTGGCGATTTGATCGCACGAGTAAGTCTGTAAGATGTTTTTAAGGTTGTGTGCATGTTTGGTTTGGAGCCCCGAGGGCTCGGGTGAGTTTTGAATGGGGCCCGGGAGGTCTTGGACTTAAGAAAATGCAGGTTCAGGTGTTGCAGACACCAGCGCGGCCGCGGACATTTCCGCGCAGTCTGCGCTGGAGACGCGCGGCCACGATGCCTTTCTGTGCGGTCCGCGTGGCTGAGTTTGAGGGCTAGGGTTTCAGGTCAACCAGCGCGGCCGCGCACCAAAACAGTGTGGTCCGCGCTGGAAGGGTTCAGAGAAGCCCCAATTCTTCTCCCACTCGGCGCGGAATTTTTGTGCGGTCCGCGCCAGGTCCTCGGAAAGGTATACAAGTTCGTAAATCTCAGTCATTTTTCACTTTTGAAAAACCCAAAACCTAAGAGGCGATTTTCCAAACAACTTTTCTTCTCCAAAACGATTGGTAAGTGATTTCTAACTTAATTTCTTTATCCCTTAACATCTTTTAATATAATTTCAACTTCAAATCAAAGATTTTCATGGGGAAAATTGGGTGTTTTGGGTAGAACCTAGGTTTTCTACAAATTGAGAAGTTGGACCTCAATTTGGGGTCCGATTTAAAAACAAATCATATATTTGGATTCATGGGGGAATGGGTAACCGGGTTTTGGTCCGAACCTCGAGTTTCGACCACGTGGGTCCGGGGGTATTTTTGACCTTTTTGGGAAAAACCTTGAAAAATCTATTTTCATGCATTGGGGATGATTCATTTAGTAATTATTAATGTGATTAAGTAACTTATGACTAGATCCGAGCGGATTGGTGGTGGAATCAAGAGGTAAAGCTATACTAGAAGCGTGAGTTGAGTTTGGAGCATTCGAGGTAAGTGTTTGTTCTAACTTTGGCTTGAGGGATTAGGATTTGGATATTATTTGCTACGTGTTAACTGTGGAGTACGGTGTATAGGCATGGTGACGGTTATCTATACACCGGAGTCTAGCATGACCGTGAGTCGTAGTTGCTTTTAAATTCGAAAGATGTGAAACAGTTGAGCTAATTACTTGCTAATATAATTATGAAGTGATAGTTGAGAAGCAGATGAGTTAAAGAAGGAAGTGTGGTATTCTTCCCTTGCCGGGACCTATTGTTGATTTGTTCTCCCTTGCCGGGATGTTTAATCTTGTTGTATATTTCCTTTCCCCGATTGGTTGTGACTGATGATTGGGTGAGGAAGAGCGATTATGCACGAAGGTTCTTTCCGTGCCACGTTTTGATAATTATGCATGAAGGGTCTTTCCGTGCCATGTCTCTAATTATTTATGCACGAAGGGTATTTCCGTGTCATGTCTCTAATTATTTGAGCACCAAGGGTCATTCCGTGCCTTGATGTGAGAGTTATGTGAGGAAGAGCACGAAGGGTGATGTCGTGCACTATATTTGACAGTTCTGGTGAGAATTGAGAGTATAAGCACGAAGGTTGGTGCCGTGCAATTGTTGATTCACTTGCTCTCTTTCATAGATGCTAATTATTCAGTTTCCATCTCTCTGTTCGTTGGTCTTATATCTAAATTGTTACAACCCACAGCATGTCCCCTCCCTATTATCTGTTTAAATTCTGTATATCTTTCCGTGGTTGCACATATATCTGTACAGGTTATTTTAGGTAGGTCCGATCTAGCCTCGTCACTACCTCGCCGGGGTTAGGCCAGGCACTTACCAACACATGGGGTCGGTTGTGCTGATGCTACACTTCTGTGCCCTTTTTGTGCACAGATTCAGGAGTAGCTTACGGACCGCAGTAGCAGTAGATTGGGAGCGTGCCTTCAGTCCAGAGACTCCTAGGTAGTTCGTTGGCGTGTGTGGGCCCTGAGTCTCATCTATTTTATTTCTATTTGTTTTCATTGTATCGAAGCAGACTCCTTATGTATTTTCTTTCAAACTCTTATTTGTAGTATCTTATAGCAGTCCGTGAGTATTGTGACACTAAATCTTGGGTAGAGGATGATGTTAATTTTTCCGCATTTTCATTCATTTAATATTAAATTAAGGCTTCCGCTTGAATTTATTGTTTTATTTATTATCTTGTTGAAAATTAGTTGAAAAGGTATGTTAAGGTTGGCTTGCCTAGCTCCGACAGTAGGCGCCATCATGACTCCCGACGGTGGGGAATTCGGGTCGTGACATTTTACTTGACCCTTTTTCGCATGCCTGATACTTGTGTGCTTTTTATATGTGCTGAACTTCCCTCTAAAGGGCTTTCAATTTTTGATTAATTTCAGACTTCCTTTCGTATAAGTTTCATTGATTTCTTTCCTTGTTTGCTGACTGCCCTGTTACTCGACTTAAGTAAAAACTTTTCTCAGCTTTTCTGACTTGGTTCATTCATGGACCAGTGATTACAAAATCTCTGATCCTTGATTTACTGGCTACTAATTGATTTCTCTTACCTTATTTATGCAACCGTGTATTTCAAAGTCCTGCCCCTAAAATAAACTTCTATCTATTTACCCCTAATTGCCTACTTTGCACAAGATGTTTATTTGATTTCTTTCCTTAAATAGTTTTTTTACCTTTTGAGTCCGAATTCCTTAATTAAAGAAAGTCTTGTGTTGATTAATTCTTTATTGATATCCAGTTCCTTAATTGTTTTTTACCTTATTACTTCATGTTTTTCACACTATAAATACACGACTCTTTCATTAGCACACCCATCCCTCATAGTCTTTCTGAACTTACACTTACACGCAATTGTATTCTCTCTTATTGTCTACATTGTGGCCTGTTTACAAGACCTACTGCTTTTCTCTGTTTGTTTTTTTTTTTGAAAACTGGTATGTCCTGATTTAAGCTTTAGCACCACAACAAAGTGTTTATTTACTGCTTTCCTATCAATGTCTACTCATTGTTTCTGTATAGTTCAAAACTTACTTTAGCATGCTGATTTCTTTCTACATGTTCTATTCTGAATCCCAAACCCCTACCCCCTATGTGTTTGAGCTATGGTTTAAGGCATGATAATATGCAAATTATTGTCCATGAATTAAATTTGATCCCTTAGGATCCTAGCCTCTAAATAGTGTGTTCTAACAGGCTTATGGGTATGCAGGCATTCTCCATTGCTGGGCATGCCCACAGCCTGCCCTTGCCTCTTGCAATTTCCCTATTCCCCTTGAACCCCTTATGTGCATTTATCTGTAGCTATTTCCCTCTCTTTTCCCCCTTTTAGAATTCTGTTTCTGCACTTGCACACTCTCTTAGTCTTTAAGTTTTGCCCCTCTCTTATGAGGCTTGCCTTGGGACCCTTTGAGCTCCCTCTAAACTTGGACCCTTGAGTGTTGGCCCTTCCATACTGCACTTGTCCTAATTTGATAGTACATTTGGGTGTGAGAATTGCTCGGAGTCTTTTTTGAGGCTCTTATGGACTTTGACACACTTGAATGAGAGAAAGGCTTTGGATCTTGATCTTATGGAGTTGGTTTACCTCATATTTCAGACATGAAGTCTGAATCAGGCTCTCCATTGGTTGTACCTTTATCTACATTTTTTGATGTATTTTACTTTATTCTGGGATGTGATAATTTGTAATAAACTCTTGGGGATGGCTAGTGAAAAAGGGCGAGTAACTATGTATGCAAAGGGTAGATACCATGTCTATAGGTATTTCTGAATTCTGCATTCCCATATAGATACCAAGCTTATAGGTATTTCTGAATTCTGCATTCTCACATAGATATCATGTCTATAGGTATTTTTGAATTCTGCATTCTCTCATATAGAAATCATGTCCATAAGTATCTGGAAATCTGAATTCTGCATATGCATATAGAAAATATGCCTATAGGTTCTTCTGAATCTTGTATATCCATTTTCATCTAGAAATCATGTTCTTAGGTCTTAAACAATCAACTACAATTAGATATCATGGTCATAAGTCTTAAACAAAATTCAGCACCTAGATATCATGCCTATAAGGTTTCTGCACTTTTACCATGTCTATAAGGCTTCTGACCAACTACGCGTAGAAAGCATATCTATAGGAATTATTAATCGAATCTGAATCGCTTCATTCACGTCTAGAGCTAAACCAGTAATAACAAGGCTCATCATTTGTAGAACTCATGACCTTCGTAAAAACTTGCTTTCTTTAATAATCTGGCAACCTTTTTAACCAGTACGTATTCAGTTTATTATTATTGCTTTCTGAATTCAGTAGATACCATGCCTATAGGATCCTTGTCCAACACTTAGGTAAGCCTTAGGGAGAAGTTATAAACTGAATCTGTGCTATTAACTACAACTAGCAAGCAGGCTTGATTCGGGCTTCTTATCTGAATTATGTAATAAATCAGTCTGCCTCAACCTTTAAGTTTTTAATCAGACCATAAATAGTATGTGAAAGTCATGATAATTATATGCTTTCTTTGTTCAAGGAGGTATATCTGAGCCTCTTACTTGTTATGTGCTTTCCCCCAACTTGTTATACATGTTTTTGTATGTCGTCTTATAATTTTGCCTTTGAAACTACAAATAAGCCTAATATTTCTCCGCCTTAGGATTAGTAGTCCTAAATGCCTCCGGGACTGATAGGATTGGGATGGGTAATAGCATGCAATAAGTAAACGAGACCGTTCCGCGCTTTAATACCTTAACGGGGAGGGAAAGGGTAGATATGGGTATGATGACCATGCGATAACGTCTCACGTAGCCCCTCACTGACGAGTGATTACCGGATGTTGTGTGGGGTGATCCATATTATTAATAAACCTAGGACCCCCTTTTTTCCCTTTGTTTCTTTGTTTTTTTTAAAGATTTCAAACTATTTTTTTAAGAAAATCAGCTTCCTTTAAATTCTTTCGAATTTTGTTTGTAACCATTATGTGAAATCCCCTCTTATTTGAAGTTTTATTTGCATACATGTTATTTGCACCTAAATTCACAATAATAGTCTGGCCGGGAACCACACTAGTGGATCTTAAGGGGTGCCTAACACCTTCCCTTGGGATAATTTCAATCCCTTGCCCAATCTCTGGTTACTCAAATCAAACCTTCTTGGTGTCCTAATGCATCTTAATCATTAGGTGGCAACTCTTCAATTCAAACCCAAATTCCCAAAAAGGGAATGCGTTGTCCTCCCAAATGTCATAAACCCGATTTCGCGAGAAAAAGTGGGCGCGACACGGACAGTAAACAATAATTCATCCTTACTCCTAACTTTAACAGGAAACATCTTAACATATTCAAAGTATGGTAATGGCACTTTACTTGAATTCTATGTACATATAATTCATGACATCACACAAATCAACAATCAACCATTCAAACTCTAAAGGAGAAGACAAATTCAAACTTCAAACTAGAGCTTGCAGCTATAAAAGTGCAAGTTATCAAACAACAAGTGAAGAACTAGTGCAATTTTTCATGGTAATATAGTATCATAATGACAATTACATCACTAGAGATTAGAAGTAGTACCTTGACAGCAGTAAAAGCAACAAGAAAATAAGATTCTGACTTGGAGAAATGCAGCTAAATAGAGTCAGCTTCAGCTTAATCAAACAGTAGCAAACAACAAAAATGAAGCTCCACGAAACTTCAAACCCAGAACTTGAAAAGAAACAGCTATCCAATGATGACGCAAGCTAATGAAAACCTTTGGTTATTTTTTTGTTGTTTCTGAAATGTCAAAGTTGGTTTTCCAGAAATTTTTCTTACTAAAAATGAAAATGAAGACAGTGGACTCTCAGAAATCAGTGTAGAATTAGTGAGGAAATGCAAGGAGGAATTCTGACTTCAGGGTGCTTTTTTGTGTGTCTTTTTCTGAAGAGAGTGCCTCTCTTATATAGAATATATGAGAATCTTATGAGGGAATGAGATAAGGTACAAAAAGAATCTGCTCTCCTTCCTTAAATTCAGAAGAATGTTATCTTTTTGTACCAGAAAATGGACAGTTGTATCTAAATTCAGCATCTTATCCGAACAATATTAGGACAGTTGTCCCTTTCTAGAAGTTTCTTTTCATTTTCACTCTATGCAATACACCCTTCTTCCCCCTAAAAGCTTAAAGAAGATTGATAAAATTATGGGATTTTATCTGGGGATCCACTAGCACAACTAAAAAATTTCACCTAATTAGTTGGCAAAAGGTTACTAATGATAAAAATGAGGGGGAGTTGGGTATTCGCCCTGCTAAAGCTAGAAATTTGGTGCTACTCTGGAGACTTTTGAAAAACCATACCACTCTGGGGCCACCTGATTATGGCCAAATATCCATCGAATAAAATTGTCACTACCACCTCTTTCATCTGGAAATCTATCCTAAAGGGATAGAAAGTATACAATAATAGTATTCTATGGCATCCAACTATTAACTCTAAGATTAGCAATTCGTATACCAATTGGATTTATAACTCAAAATCCCTTAGAAGCTCAATAGAAGGCCCACTAAGTAGGAACGACCTAATTCTTACTATAGGAAACCTCATCAATAACAAGGCATGGAATACTAAGGATATTTCTTTTGATTTGCCCAGTGATATCCTTAATAATCTTACCCTTTCCCCTCGTCCCTAGTAAGGGATCATAAATTGATAAGACTAGCTGGAGCCTCAACTCAAATGGTCTTTTTACCATCAAGTCTTGCTATAAACTTCTATCTGAGGTCAATCCACCTTCCAACTCTTTTAAGTGGATTTGGAACCTCCATTTCCCCCAATAAAATAAAGTTCTTCCATTGGAAATGCATGCACAATTGTATCCCTTGCCGAGCCTATCTAGCTAAAATAGGAATTAATATTGATGCTACTTGTACCATTTGCGAAACTGGGGTAGAGGACATCCAACACATTTTTGTTAATTGTCCAGTCTCTAACGTCTTTGGGGAAAAATGGGTCTTCCCTCCATAAACATTATTAGTGACACAAATTGGCTAGTAAAGTTGAGGGATATCTTCATTCAAAACTGTAATCTCCAGATAAATTGGGTTACTTTATTTTCTTTCTCCATATAAGAATTATGAAAAAATAGGAATCATAATAATATTAACAACCTTAATAATTATTTGGAAGTAGGAAAAATTATCCATCTGGCATGGGAGTTCAATTTTTTCACACAGAAAAATCCCTTCATGCACAAAAAAATCACAATTGAAATCAGTTGGAACAAACCGCCTAAAGGTATAATAAAATTAAATTGTGATGGTGCTTTTTCTAGTAACAATAATGCAGCTGGGCTTGGTGGTGTATTCTGAAATAATAATGGAGATTGGATTGTGGGATTCCACAAAGCAAGCCAAGCAATTTCCCCTACATATGCAGAAGTGATGGCATTGCTAGAAGGATTGAAAATTGCAAAAGAAATGAACTTCCTAAATCTGGAAATTGAAACTGACTGTACGGAAGTCATCAAACTTATATATGAGGATAGCTATAACTTTTCTAACATTGTTTCTGAATGCAAATGGTTAATGCACCAATTGAAGCTCCAACACATGAAGCATAATTTCAGAGAAGGAAATGAGGTGGCACATATGCTGGCCAAGCAAGCTATCAAGAGCCCAGCATCTACAAAGTGTTTTTACCATGCCTGTCAACCCCTTTTTGTTGAACAAGAAGTGATCAAGAACAAGTATGGTGTTTGTAGTAGTTTTAAGAGTATTTCTACTAGTGTTTGTAACTATTTGACAACTATGGGCAACAGTAATGCCCTAAAACATCTACTATGCCTATGTAGTTTTTGCTTTAAGTAATATAATATATCTGTGTGTTGTGTTCAAAAAACTTCTGAAAATTCACCTTTTTTCCAAAAATCTGATTTAACTTAATCAAGTTATTGCAACTTAATCCCTCATTTAGCAGTTTCATATATCACTACCCTAGATTTTCTAATTTCGGTTCCCAATTACCCCCTTAAAGTTTCTGTTATTACCCCTTCACCCCCCACCCCCCGATTTCTAATTGGCATTCAAACCTCAAAAATCAAATAATTAAGGCAAATTCAGAGACAAATAAAAATAGAAACAATCTATTAATTAAACCGAACTAAACTACTGAGTTAATTAAAGCTAATTTAATTAGCCTAAACACATGCAATTAAACTAATGAACATGCAATTAACTAGTCCATCGAATTAATTAAACAAACCAATGAAAATTAAGACCTAACTGATAATTCAAAACAGAAAAAGAAGCAAATGAATATGAGAAGAGGAGTATACTGATTTTGGGCCAGTAATGAGTCGACGATTGAGGCGAATCAACGAACGATGATGGCAACGAAACTTTGGTCGGCCAGTGGTAAGTTGGCCGGAATCCGGCGAGTTTTGAAATGAACCAAACTAACATGAATCGATTTCTCATGTCAAGAGCAATCGACTCACGTAAGTTTGAGCCAAAACAAATGAATTCGTTGAAGAAATCAAAAGATGAGCAAAACCTAGGTTTTACTGAGATTTCATATCTACAAATCGGAGAAACCTAGAAGGATTTGAGGGGAATGGCTATGGAATTTGAAGAGAGAGGATGACTGTGATTGTCTGGTTAAAAGATGGGGTCATTTGGTGGTGGTTTAGGGTGGCACCGCCGGAAGTGGATCTCTGGGTGGCTAGGGTTTTTACAAGAAAAGAGATGAGAGGAGGAGTGTGAAAGTGAGGGTAGTTCTGAGAGTTTTTTTGGGGGGAGGGGGGGTTCGGACAATTATAAGGGTTTGAAGTGATGAGTTATGGACCGTCTGATCTTGATCAACGAACGGTCGTGATTAAATGTGACAAAAACGCCGCCATTTTGCTTAGAGGGGTGCTGGACCGGATTTTTGGGTAGTAGGAATTGGGCTAGGCTGGCTTTTGGTTTAAGGCAACTAGGTTGGCCCAAACCTCCCCCTTTTCCTTTTCTTTGTTTTCCTTCTTCTTCTTCTTCTTTCTTTTCTTTTATTTTAAATCCTAGACTAATTAATTAAAAACCTAGATTAGGTCCTAAATCAAAATTTAATTTGTGAATAAACCTAATTAACTATTTCTAACATTTGAACAATTAATTTAGCTTAAAAAATAACGAAAGAAAATTACTAATTTTAAACTAAAAACTACAAATGTAAAAGTAACCAATATTTTTGTGATTTTTGTTTAATAATGCAATTAACTCACGTACTTAAATCCTAAATGCAATTAAAACCTAACATGCTATGTAATGAAGATTTGGTCATTTTTTGGTATTTTCTTATAATTTTGAAAGATCAAATATGCAACTAAATACAAACAACAATTGGCAAGAAATTCCTTAAAATTCTATAAAAATTAAAATAACTAAAATAAATATATTTTTTGTGAATTTGTAGGAGTATTTTTTCGTTGGGCAAAAATCACGTGCTCACAGTGAGTACACTAGGATATCATCAATAAATATTATGACAAACGAATCAAGATATGGCTAGAATACATTGTTCATCAGATGCATGAATGTTCTTGGAGCGTTGGTCAGCCCAAAAGACATCACAAGGAACTCATAGTGACCATAGTAGGTCCTAAATGCCGTCTTCAGAATATTCGAGTCTCGAATCTTCAACTGGTGATACCCAGACCTTAAATCAATCTTGTAGAACACTCCCCCCCCCAAAGTTGGTCAAATAAGTCACCAATAGTAGTAGTAGTATCAGCATCAATATCCCTCACAAAGGCCAAAAATGACAAACACCCTTTCCCAACCATCCGTTGGGCCTTCAGATATGAAATCACCCTACTGGGAACATAGTCTAGAGAACCTCTCCACTCGATTCTAGGCGGCATTGCCAATGTCACGATATTATCATGACAATCCAAAATAGCATGACATAGGAATAACCAATCCATACCCAGAATCACATCAAAATCAACCATACTAAGCAATAAGAGATCAACTCTAGTCTCTAATCCTCCAATAGTCCCCAGAAACGACCGATACACACAGTCCACAATAATAGAATCGCCCACCAGTGTAGATACATTAACATGTGAGACTAAGGACTCATTGGGCATATCCAGATAACGAGCAAAATATGATAATACATATGAATAAGTGTAACCAGGGTCAAATAATATAGAAGCATCCATGTGGCATACTAAGACAATACATGTGATCACTACGTTTGAAGCAACGGCCTCTGGCCTAGTGGGGAAAGCATAGCATCGAGCCTGACCGTTACCTAATCAGCCTCCCCCTTAGGGCGACCTCTAGCTGCCTGAGCCCCACCCTGAGCTGGCTGAGCGGGTGGTGAAGTAATTGATGCAGAAGTCATAGCCTGACCCCTCTGTTGAACTGGACCTCCCAAGAGACGGGAAAAATACCTCCTCACATGTCCAAATTCCCTAGACTCGTAGCAACTTTGATCCATCAATGGTGGTGGAGACTGAATCGGGCCTAGAGAACCAGAATAGTTGCTAGAAGAACCTGGCACATATGAACCCTGAACTAACGGAGCACGAGATAAGCTCTGAACTAGGAGGGCACTAAGAGATGACTGTCCTGGACGAGCACTGTATGAACCATGGCTAGCTTATGCACCAAGATGAATCGGACGAGCCATATGAGCTAGCCTATAAGGACGACCCCTTATGTGTTAAGACTGCCCTCTAGAAGAAACACTGCTAAAACTATAAAAACCACGAGGCCTCTTGGCCTCCCTCTCCTCACGCTCCTGACTACGGACCTGCTCAAGCCGCCGCAATATCAACCACCTCGTCGAACACAACACCTGATGCAATCTCTCGAGTCATATAACAAAGCCCAGTTCATAGTTGAGGCCATCAATGAACCTCCTAATCATCTCCCTCTCTGTGTGAACCAACCAGACCGCGTGACGAGCCAACTCTAAAAATCTCATCTTGTATTGGGTCATGGATATACCCTCATAACGTAGCTTCTAAAACTGCCTACAACTCCTTATCGCGGGTCGATGGCACAAAATTCTCTAAGAAGAGAATGTAGAACTTGTGCCATATAAGTGGTGCAGCACCAGCTAACTTGCTCCGCTCGTAGGCCTCCTACCATTTGAAGGGTGCCCCAGACAACTGAAAAGTAGTAAATGAGACCCCACTAGTATCCAGAATACCCGCCATGCAAAGAATCTGATGGTACCTATCCAAGAAGTCCTGAGCATCCTCTAACTCAGCCCTACTGAATGATGGAGGCTTAAGCCTCCCGAACCTCTCTAGTCTCTTTTGCTCTTCGTCATTCATAGTGGGACCTACCTAGGCCTGAGCAACTACAATCGATTGGGCTGGTAGTACAGCCGGTATCTGAAGTCCCTGCACCACCTGCTCTAAAGTACGGGCTATGGGAGTCTGAGCACCTCCCACGGCTTGAGAAGTGGCTGGCGCGGCCGAAACTGAAACCGCCTGATCCAGGATAGTGCAGACAATCAATATCTAGGCCAGAGCCTTCTGAAGGCTTAGAATCACAATGGGCACAGCTGGTGCCTGAGCTACTCCCACCAGCTCAACTACATCTGGAATTTGCTCCTAAGTTGGAGCAACTGGTGGGACTATAGGTGCTGCTCTAGCTACTGTACGAGCTACACCTCGGCCTCTACCACAGCCCAAAACTCTTGTGGCCCTCGCTGGTGGTACTGGTGGCCGTCTGCCCAATCTAATAGCACGTGTCCTCACTATATGCAAGAGAATAGAATAGCAGAACTTTAGTTTTTGAAATCAACAAATTCGCACGACAAGAATACAAGAAAGTGAAGTTTTTCTAATGGTTTGGCTGCCTCTCGAAGATAGGTACAGACATCTCCGTACCAATCCATAAGACTCTACTAAAGCTGCGCACGACTCGTGAGACCTATAAAACCTAGGCTCTGATACCAACTTGTCACGACCTAAAATCTCACATGTCGTGATGGCGCCTATCGTGCAAGCGGGTGATAACTAAGGATTCTAGTTCATTTTACACTCCTTTTTACTTGAGTTTTAATTAAAAATGTATACAAAATAGTCCCAAAGAATTACATGTTGTACTTGTTTACAGAGTTTGGTCAAAAAGGTGACAATTAGTCAAAACCAGCTCAAAAAGGAGTGAAACATGCACGAGTAAGAAGAACAAGTCCAAGCACAGTTAAAACAGATCCACTGCGGCCGCAATCCATTTAGTGTGGTCCGCAGTGAGGAGATTCAGATAGGTACAGTTTGTAGTAACTCAAGCACTACGGCCACAAACTATTTTGTGCGAACCGCAGTAGCCTCACCGCGGCCGCACTCCATTTGGTGTGGTCCGCGGAGATGAGATTCAGAGAGTTATAAAAAATGGAGATTGAAGTCAGCGTGTTCTGCAAGCCATTTTGTGCGGACCGCATTGAAGCCACCGCGGCCCTGGTGTATTTTATGCGGCACGCAGTGGCTAGATTCAGAGAATGAACAATTATGCCAACAAGCCTCATTGCGGTCTGCGGTGCATTTTGTGCGGACTGCACTACCTCGTCAGGGGTATTTTTGTCCAAAAAATTCGGCCTAGTATAAATAGTTTCTTTTCACATTTTTAGGTCATCTTTTGTAATCTAGCTTTCAGCTAAGCACGTGACGGTGGTTTTTGATTATTTTGAGTAATTTTATAGTGGGTTTATCATTGAATCTTCAATTATTAGCTTGTAATTAAATCTTTTGGGTTATTCTTAATCTATTTCTCTGTTTTCTTCCATTATTATGAGTAGTTAGACCCATTAGCTAGGGTTGTGGCTCAACCATAGTGTGGGTATTTGATGGGTCTTTTAATTTAAGGCTTAGATGTTTATGGGTAATTGATATTTGGACTGATTTGTGTTTTTCATGTTGAATTAGTGGTTGCAAATACTAATTTGTGCCTATTTGACTTGGGCTCTTCTTGAGAAAGAGTCTTGAGTCTAGAAAAATCAGTCCAACAAGGAATTGGGGTGTAATCAAGAGATTGATAGCCCAAATTAAAGGGTTAAATCTAGAGATAGTAATACCCGACTTGAGCCTATATTGCTTGCACAATTTTGACACCCAATTGGTCTTGATAAAGTCAATTAAGGCAAAGTCACACATGCTACCGAGAGGTATAGAGTGAGTAATTCCGTGCATTGGCTATATCGCAATCCCCAACATAACTTGTTTGACTTAGGCTCTAGATCCCGTCAAGTATTCACCTAGGAGAAAGCCACTTCCCTAGTGCCTCTTTAACTAATTAGAAAACCCTATAAGTAATCAATCTTAGTTTAATTTAGCTTATCATTAACATAAATATTAGAAGTAATATCCAACCAAAAGATGATTGGAAGAGTAATCAAGAGCAATACGCATCTCTAGTTTAGATAGGAATCCAATTTTCACTGGTATCTCCCAGTGGATTCGATCCCGACCATTTCGGATAAAAGCTGCTTCGACCGCTCTCGCCACTTCGTAGTGGTGTAGGGTTGGGTCCTATCACTTTCTAGTGCTGTTGCCGGGGAGTTAACGATTTTGGCTATCTATCTAAATAGTTTTGTGTATTATTCTTCTTTCCTTTTGGGTTACTAATTTGTGTGTGTCACAATTTCAAGTACAAAATGGCAGCAAACAATGCACCTCTTGCAGATCTTCTGCCAGGGGAGGAGGTAGATGACTATATTGATGATGAGGTTCCTATTGTACCTCAAGGACAGAGGAGAGGCCGTCAGGCCAATGATAATATTCCAGACACTCCCCCACCACCTCCAAGAGTGGTTGTTCGAGTGTTTCCCAACCAAGGATATGCTAGTGCAATTGTCCCACCCCAGATCTGGGCGGGCAATTTTCAAATTACTAATGTGATGCTGACATTGTTGGAGCAGCGAGGGTATTTTACGGGTGGTCCCAATCAGAATGCTTACAAACATCTCAAGGGTTTTGTGGATACCTGTTGGGGGAGCAAGCAAACTAATGTGTCAGAAGATGCACTTCGGTTGAGATTATTCCTTTTCTCACTTAGAGGGAAGGCATTGGATTGGCTTGAATGACTTCCCAGCCATTCCATCACTACTTGGGATGAGTTGGCGGATAAATTCATTGCAAAGTTTTTCTCATCGGGGCACATGGAAGCATTGAGGGATGAGATCTTAGCTTTTAAGCAGGAGCCCACCGAACCTTTACATGAGATATGGGAGAGATACAGAACCATGGTAAAGGAATGTCTCAACAATGATATGACTGAGGCAATGATACAACAGACAAATCTATGTAGAGTGAACCAACTTGCTGGGGGTAATTTCATGAAGCTGTCTTATGATGAGGCTTGTGACATTCTTGATGAGATGCCTGACACGTCCTCAGCTTGGCAAAGTAAAGCCAATGTGCCACAGGGTGACCCCACGGTCACTCACTTTCACAAAGAGCTGCATGATCATGAGCAGGCAATAGCAGAGCTGACAACAACAATGAACCAGCTAGCAAAGGCACAGTTACAACAGGTTCAAAATCCATGCCAAGTAAATGCTATGGAGGGTGTCAACATGCTAGTGAACAAAAGAAGACAAAGAGGTCAACAGAACCAATAGAGTTCGGATCAATTACAATGATTGTGGTGGATTCCAAGATTATGGTTATGATGGGCAGAATGAAGAAGTGCAATATATGAACAATTATCAGGTCTAAATGGGCAATTCTTCCAACCAACAACAATGGAGACCCCAAGGCAATTGGGGCAATCAACAACAACAAGGGAATAGTAATTGGGGGAATAAGAACCAAAATTCCAATTGGGGCAATCAGAACAATAATTAAAACAATCAGGGTAATTGGAATGGCAACAATAATAACTGGGGTGGTAACAACAATCAAGGTGGTTGGAACAATGGCAATCAAGGAAATCGGGGGCAAGGCTTTCAAAGGCCATCAATGTATTAACAACCGAACAATCTACCCCCATTTCCATCCCAAGGTCCTAGTTCTTCCAACAATGAAATGGGGAGAATTGAAATGATGTTTGAACGGATGATGAAAAATAATGCGGATTCTGATACTCAGTTGGCTTCCCACAATATTTCCATCAGAAACTTGGAGGTTCAATTAGGCCAAATCTCACAATCCTTGAATACTCACCCTAAGGGGGCTCTACCAAGTGATACGGTAGTTAACCCGAAGGGTGGGAACAATTATGTGATGGCGGTGACTACAAGAAGTGGACGATGCAATGATGTGAATGCCTCCAAGCAAAAAGAAATTTTGAGAGATGAAGTTGAGTTGCAAGAAGATGAGAACCCTTTGGTGGTTGAAAATGTGATTGATGAGAATGTGAATGAGGAAGTGAGGAAACTCAGAATGACGTGAACCCGTCCAGGGGACGCGTAATAAACATGCCGGAAATGGTTGTGCCTAAAGCCAAGGCTCCTGTGCCAAGGCCACCTCCACCTTATCCACAAAGGCTTGCGAAGCAGAAAAATAAGAATCAATTTAAGAAGTTTATTGACATGATGAAGAGCTTATCCATTAATGTGCCTTTAGTGGAGGCTCTAGAGCAAATTCCGGGTTATGCTAAATTCATAAAGGACTTGGTGACAAAAAAAAGATCTATGGATTGTGAAACTATCAAGATGACCCACCAAGTTAGTGCAATAGTGCACTTAATGGCCCCGAAGCTAGAAGATCCTGGTGCTTTCACCATTCCTTGCACCATTGGGAATGCGAACCTTGAAAAAGCTCTATGTGATTTGGGGGCAAGTATCAACTTGATGTCCTACTCAGTTTTCAAGACTTTGGGTATTGGGCAACCAAGACTGACTTCCATGAGATTGCAAATGGCAGATAGAACTATGAAGAGACCATTGGGTATCATTGATGATGTTCTTGTCCGGGTGGATAAATTTATCTTGCCAGCTGATTTTGTGATCTTGGATTGTGAGGTAGATTATGAGGTTCCAATCATATTAGGAAGACTTTTCCTTGCAACTGGGAAGGACTTAGTTGATGTGGAAGTAGGGAAACTCACCTTCCGGGTGGGTGATGAGAAAATGGTCTTTCATATGTGCAAGTCAATGAAGCAGCCCAATAGTTCTGAAGTGTGCTATTTTATGGACCTTGTCACGGCAGTTATAGTTGATGATACGAGTGCAATGATCAATATGGAGGACCCTCTAGAGGCAGTATTGTTGAATCTTGATGTAACTGATGATGAAGGCCGAGTGGAGTGTGTGAATGCTTTGCATGGAATGAGCTCTTACTCTTATGAACCTAGGAAACTCTCTTTGGATCTTGAGAATAGGAAGACTCCACCAACAAAACCTTCAATCGAGGAACCTCCGATGTTGGAGTTGAAGTCATTGCCTCCACACCTCAGGTATGAATTCTTAGGCCCTAGTTCAACTTTTCCGGTTATTCTTTCCTTTTATCTTACTAACATGTAGGTTGATGCCACATTGGCAATGCTTCAAAAGCGGAAGAAGGCAATTGGATGGACCTTAGCCGATATTCAGTGGATAAGCCCCGCATTCTGTATGCACAAGATTATTCTGGAAGATGATGAAAAGCCCTCTTTGGAACATCAAAGGAGGTTGAACGAGGCAATGCAAGAAGTTGTGAAAAAGGAGGTGATCAAGTGGTTGGATGTCGGGGTTGTGTACCCCATCTCTAATAGCTCTTGGACTTCGCCGGTGCAATGTGTGCCAAAGAAGGGTGGGATGACCGTGGTTACAAATTCGCAGAATAAGTTGATTCCAACAAGGACTCTTACCGGGTGGAGGGTGTGCATGGACTACCACAAGTTGAATAAAGTGACCCGCAAGGATCACTTTCCATTGCCTTTTCTTGATCAGATGTTAGATCCACTTGCTGGGCATGTCTTTTACTGCTTCTTGGATGGGTATTCTAGGTACAACCAAATTTTGATTGCTCCAGAAGATCAGGAGAAGACCACTTTCACTTGTCCATATGGAACATTTGCCTTTTCTAGGATGCCTTTTAGGTTGTGTAATGCACCGGCTACATTCCAGCGGTGTATGATGGTCATTTTCACCGATATGGTGGAAGATATTTTGGAGGTGTTCATGGACGACTTTAGTGTTATGGGTGACTCGTTTGATGAATGTTTGAAAAATCTTGATAGAGTGTTGGCCCGTTGTGAAGAAACCAATCTTGTTCTTAATTGGGAGAAATGTCACTTCATGGTTGAGGAGGGCATAGTTATTGGGCATAAAATTTCAAAGCATGGGATAGAGGTGGACAAAGCAAAAATTGATGTGATTTCAAGGCTCCCTCCCCTACTTCTGTCAAGGGAGTTAGAAGTTTTCTTGGGCATGCGCAGTTCTACCGGAGATTTATCAAAGACTTTTCGAAGGTAGTGAATCCCTTATGCAAGTTATCGAAAAAATATGCCAAGTTTGTGTTCGATGAGAGATGTATGCAAGCCTTTGAACTTCTCAAGCACAAGTTGACCACCACTCATATTATTACCGCACCCAATTAGAGCTTGCCTTTCGAGATTATGTGTGATGTGAGCGATGTTGCGGTTGGGGCGGTCTTAGGTCAAAGAGTGAACAAATGTTTCATCTGTTGTACTATGCGAGCAAGACAATGAATGATGCTCAAGTGAACTACACGTTGACTAAGAAAGATCTTTTGGCTATTGTGTTTGCAATGGAGAAATTTCGGTCATATCTTATGGGTGCCAAGGTCATAGTTCATACCGATCATACCGCACTCCAGTACTTGATGACGAAAAAGGATTTCAAAGCTAGAATGATGCGATGGGTCTTGTTACTTCAAGAGTTTGATTTGGAGATTGTTGATTGGAAGGGTAGTGAAAACCAAGTGGCGGACCACCTGTCCCGCTTGGAGGGGGAGGGGAGGCCTCGTGATGGCCTAGAGATCATTGATTCATTTCACGATGAGCAACTCTTTTCTGTGTCTGTGAATGGTATGCCATGGTTTGCGGACATTGCTAATTTCCTTGTGTATAATCCGTGTGAGCTCTCTTCTAACCAAAGGAAGAAGCTCAAACAGGATAGTTTGGACTTCTATTGGGATGATCCATACTTGTTCAAGATCTGAACGGATGGTGTGATCTGAAGGTGTGTCCCGAAGGAGAAGCAATTGAGTATCTTAGAGGCTTGTCATTCCTCTCCCTATGGTGGCCATCATGGCGGGGCAAGGACGGCTTCAAAAGTTCTTAGTTGTGGGTTTTATTGGCCAACTTTGTACAAAGATGCAAGTGAACTTGTGAAGAGATGCGACGAATGTCAAAGAGCGGGTGGAATTTCGAAGAAAGATGAGATGCCTCTCAATACGATTCTTGAAGTTGATATTTTTTATGTATGGGGCATTGATTTTATGGGCCCGTTTGTTAGCTCGTGTGGGAACATATACATTCTTGTGGTGGTTGACTATGTTTCAAAGTGGGTTGAAGCCATGGCTTTACCCAACAATGAGGCCCAGAGTGTTGTTGTGTTTCTCAAGAAAAGCATTTTTATTAGGTTTGGCACTCCTCGTGCAATCATAAGTGATGGGGGGTCTCATTTTTGTAATAGAGCTTTTGACATTTTGCTTGCAAAGTATAGTGTCAATCACAAAGTTTCTACTCCTTATCATCCTCAGGCGAGTGGCCAAGTTAAAGTCTCAAATAGGGAAATCAAGAGTATATTGTCAAAGACGGTCAATGCAAATAGTTCTGATTGGTCAAATAAGTTGGATGATGCTCTATGGGCTTATAGGACTGCTTACAAGACTCTGGTTGGTATGTCTCTGTATCGATTGGTGTTTGGGAAGGCTTTCCATCTAACGGTTGAGTTAGAGCACAAGGCCATGTGGGCTTTGAGGAAGCTGAATCTTGAATGGGATGTTGTAGCAAATCTTCGTATGGAGCAGCTTAATGAACTTGATGAATTCTGATTCCATGCCTACTCCAGTTCGTCCATGTACAAGTACAAGATGAAGTACCTTCATGATAAATATGCTCGTGGCAAGGAGTTCAAAGTGGATGATTTGGTTCTCTTGTTCAATTCTCGGTTACGTCTGTTTCCGGGAAAGCTTAAGTCGAAATGGAGTGGACCTTTTGAAGTGGTGTTTGTGACTCCATTTGGTGCACTTGACTTGAAGAACAAAAATGGGGAGGTTTTTAGAGTTAATGGGCACAGGGTCAAGTACTACCTGGGCAAAATTGATGACAGCCACGTAGTGGCACTGCTCCATCTAAAGTGATTTGATGGTAACTTGTATCGTACCACGATGTTAAATCAGGTGCTTCTTGGGAGGCAATCCACGTGTCTTTCTTTTTGTTTATCTTGATTTATTTTTAGTGTAGGATTTACTTTTGGACTAACTGGTTGTGAGATGTGTGTAGGATTGTTTTGATGCTGTACAGGACCAAGTTGGAAAAAAATGTGCACTCTCTGAAGTTTGCACTACGGTTGCATTGCATTTTGTGCGGTCGCAAAGGCCTTAGTGCGGGGGCAACATTTCAATGTGGTCCACAAAGTGGATTGGTCAAAAGGAGGGGTCTTTGAAGTTAGCCACCACGGCCGCAATGCATTTTGTACGGTCCGTGGTGAACCACTGCAGCCGCGAAGCATTTCTTGCGGTCCGCGGTGGACCACTACGGCCGTGAAGCATTTCTTGCGGTCTGCAGTGGACATCTCCCCAATGATTCTAACTTTTGATTACCGCGGACCGCGGTGCCATTTTGTGCGGTCCGCGGTGGGCAGATGAAGCGGGCCCCATGTCCTTTTCTATAAATAGGACTTGTGGCCCTCATTTAAAACTTTTCGATCCTTTGCTCTCAAATAGTAAAAAAATACTGTTCACCTAAGCCCTAACTGCGTGAATTCAATCACTCACTCTCATTCATCTGTGTTGCATCCTATTACTGGTATTTTTAATCTCCCCTTAGTCTTTAATTATGTTTATTTTCTTTTAATTGATTATTTAATACGTTTTCTTCTTCCCTTTTTCTTTAAATTTTTAGCTTAGGGTTACATACTGCGTTTAGTTTAGGATTAATTAGTTAAATACCATGATTAACAATCTAGTGGGATCATAATATGTGCATTTAGGCTTAAATTGAGCAAAATCTAAAACCCTAGGTTGGTATTACTGGTTGTGGTTTACCGCGATCCGCAGTGGATTTATTGCGGTTCGCGGTGCTTCTTCGCGGTCCGTAATGCCATTTTGTGCGGATCGCGGTGGTGAAACTTCAGAAAGTGGAGAATTGAGGACTGCGACCACAGTGGATTTCGTGCGGTCCGCGGTGCCTTAATGCGGATCGCGGTACCATTTTGTGCAGTCCGTGGTGGCCTTTCTCAGAGTGTGGGTAGTCTGATCCCCACCTCAATGCGGACCGCGGTGCTATTTTGTGCGGTCTGTAGTGGTCCCTTTGCAGCCGCACTACATTTTGTGTGGTCCGCAGTCTGTAGTCTGCAACTATTTTCTTCTGTGTCTGCAATTGTTTTCTTTTTTGGATCGTCTAATATGTGATACTAACAAGCTTCAACTGAATTCCAATTGCAGACAATGGTTCAATTATGAGACGGTGGTAGAAAACAAGAAGGTAAAGGAGAGTCCTCCCGGGGTAGAGGAAAAGGCATGATCAAATTGACTCCCCAAGTCTAGTAAGCTATCAAAGATATCAGGAAGACAATAAGGGATGCTGATAGAGCTGCTTCCCATTCGGGAAGTGAGTATGCGCCCTCCCGGGAGGCATCCGACTCAGACTCCATGCTAGAATATGTTCCTAACTGGCTGGAGAGGAACAAATTGAGAGATACACCTCCGGACACCCCTACTACCCAAGCATCAGTGCAAATTTCTTCTAAGCCGTCTGAGGGCTCAGCTGCGGGTAGTGACAGTGCCTCTTCTACCTCACCTACAACTTCAATACCCGGTGAGGATCCCGTAGAAGAAGAAGGAGGGGGTGAGCGCCAAGTAGGAGGAGTAGTGAGAACCAGGAAACCAGAAGCATGGAAAGATTGATTCGTGAGTGAAGTGGCCTACCACAAGTTCAGAGAATGGTGGCTCGAGAGGAAGTTGATACCTGAGCGGAAATTCATTACAAAGGACCTTTTGTCTCACAACCCCAATGTGTTGAGGCAGTTCAGAGAGAGAGCAGGCTGGGACTATTTCATGGGCCACGTTGAGGATGCAAATGAGAACTTGGTGAAGGAGTTTTACACGAATGTTGCTCACATCAAAAAGGGCACTACAGTGACCAAGGTACGAAATTTGAAAGTAAAGTTTGATGGAAAAACAATAAATGACTACCTAGGCTTCTCGGAGGAGGACGAGACATTATACTTAGAGAAGGTAGCTTTGGGGGAGGATGCCCGTCCGTGGTTAGCTGAGTACTTGGCAATCCCAGGTACCACCCCAGCATGGTTTACAGAAGGAGTAAATATTCTGAGGAGAACCTTGAACTTCGAAGCAAAAGGGTAGGAGACATTTGTTTGTAGCAGGCTAGACCCCACCACTCACGACAACTCTCTTTCTATCTCCCGGGCTATATTGGTGGCGTCTATCATGGTGGGGTACCCTATCAACATCGGGAATGTTATGTCCAGGGTGATTACACGGGTGGTGAATGAAGGTTATAGATCCTACCCCTTCCCAAATTTCCTGACCATGTATTTTGAGGATCAAGATGCGGAGAAGAGAAAATTTGATGTGAAAGTGAAACCCAAGGAACATTTCTCCTAGTACAGCACCAAGGGTCCTGATAACCCTAAGGACCCTAAAAGCAAAGTCACTGCTTCTATTGGCCAGTATGAAGAGCCAGTAGTAGTAGTAGCTCCTACTCAGCCTCCTTCAGCTGCCCAGACATGGCCCTAGGACCCTCCACTTCTATAGTTCCAAATATTCCCTCATCTACAGCATACCCTTTGACTGCCCACCGCTTGAGCCAGACCCTTGCCAGTATCAACAACTAGATGCAGGTAGCCACTTCTAAGTTGTCTATACTTTTGACTTTGGTGGCAGCCCAGTCTGCACCTCCTCAGTCACATGTCCCATAATCATTGGAGGACACTCTCAAGGAGCTTCTGAAGAACCAGAAGAAGATCCTGGAAAACCAATAATTAATATTGGACGTTGTGGGTTCACATGGAAAAGCATTGAAGGAGTTGACCAAAGAAACAAAGAAATTGAGAAAGAAGCGGGAATCCAAGGAGACGGTGAAAGAGCTGAGGGTGGAGGTAGAGAAATTGAAGGCTGATCACTTGCCTTTGGATCTTTTATTGCATGACCCGGCTCCAGCAGCTTAGCCTGAGCCGGAATGGGAGATAGAGAGGCTAGCAAAGAGGAAGAGGGTGATTCCCCATGTTGATGATGCTGTTATAGAGTTGGAGGACCCATAGGAAGGTTCCTCTAGCCAGCCCTATATTCCAGTACATGCCCAGGTCCCAGTGAAGATATAGGTTACAGGGAGCCATCACAGGCTCATGAGTAGTCCGAGGACCCAGGGACCCAGACTCATGATCCTATGCAAATGGAGGGCCAATAGGGAGTTTCTTTTTACTCTCTATCTTTTACTTTGAGCTATTTTTGGTTAGTTAGCATTGAGGACAATGCTAGCTCTCATTTGAGGGGTAGACCTATTTGGATGATTTGGGTTGTATATATGACACTATTTTCCTTTATTATGCTTTCTTTTTTTACTTTTGGTATGTACATAATTTTACCCTTCTAGTTTACGTTTCGTACTTTGCAACTTTGGTCTGTATATAAAGTTACTTTCTGATGTATATATTCATTCCCCCTTATGTATATTAATCTAAATCCCCTCTTTTACATATTAATTCTACTTTCCATATTTTCTCTTTCATAGCTTCTTATTTCATTTTGATAGCTTCTTATTTTGAGTTTTGCGTTCAATAAGCCTTTGATTTTCTTAATGCCACGATTCTTTCCAAAGGTAGAATTTATGTGAACCGAATGGTTCTTCCTAGTGATGGATGGCATGACAACCTTCTTAAGGGTTTGAGTCTGTTTTCTTTTTGCTTTTTTGTGTAAATAGTAGCTAGTGAGTAATGGTGCCTCAAGCAAAGCTTCACTTGGGCCTAACACATTTGCCTTTGATCTTATGGTCAAAAACAAATTGTTGTGTATAGGATGGTAAAAGTTGTGACCTTGAAACTCTTGTGTTGGCCAATAATCATCAAGGGGTTTTTCTGGACCATTCATGTTGCTCAAATCTTAGATAAGGTTGTTGTGGACCCCCGACTCTATCTCTTTAGCAATCCTATAGCTTGTGTGGTGAGAATTTGAATTGCAAGTCCAAGTCCCGAGCCATGAGTCTAGAACTTGCCCTAAATGTTTGTCTAGGCAAAATTCTAAGTGTAGTTTGACTTGAGATGTGATAAGCTCTCCTTGATCCGAATGATATCTTGAAAACTTCCATAGCCTAGCAATGTTAATATCTCTAGTCAACATTTTTGAGCCATAGACCTTTTTCTTTCAAAAACCACGATACAAGTCTTTACCCGTTCTAAAAATACTCTCTCTTGGCACCCGATCTTTCCTTAGCACAAGGCAAAAGCATAAGTTTGGGGGGAGAGACGAGAAATGCAACAAAGTGGTAAAAGGTACAAAATGAAGAAAAGGAAAGGCAATGAAAAAGAAAAGAAAATCAAAATGTCAAAAAGAATGATTAATGTAGAAAAAATGAAGGGATTCAATAAAAGTAAAGAGATGAAAGGTGTGAAAAGTTAAGAAAGGGGAAAAATGTTTGAAATGAACAAGAAAGAGTGACAGTGTGTCTCTCTAACCCCTAAGAAAGAAGTTAAATGACTCAAAAAATCTAGAGAATGTGTGCCAAAATGAAGCAAATGAAGTGCTTAAGGGAAGATGTAACCTACCTAGACCAAATATTTCCTACCCTAAACAAAAGCCTTCACTATATCTCCACAAAAGCCCTATTGATCTTGAGTTGAATGAAGCTTACATTAGTGGTGACTCACATAAGAGGCAAGCTTATGGTACCTAGAGTCGAACTTGTGACCTTTCTTTGAGAGAGATGAGTGTGTTTTCCACAATCCTCGTTCTGAGTGCTATAATCTAAAAGTGAGGTTTGCTTAGGGAGAGTTGAGGAGTATGAGTTTAAGTTCCACAATGACCAAAGTAGTAGAAAGAGTTTCTTTGATGGGTTGAGTCAACTCTTGATGCTCTTGTGTCGCACTAAAACTATGGTGCTTCGAAGGTCGAATGTTATTAATGATTCATTTAAATTGAGGGCAATTGTTAGTCCCAATTGATGCTAGATGAGGTCATTTTTGGTCAGCTGAATTTTCTTGGATTTACTCTTAAGAGGTAGGTCTTATTTTGTTTGTTTGAGGACAAGCAAAAACTTAAGTTTGGGGGAGTTGATAACTAGGGATTCTAGTTCATTTTACACTCCTTTTTACTTGAAATTTGATTAAAAATGTATACAAAATAGTCCCAAAGGCTTACATGTTGTACTTGTTTGTAGGGTTTGGTCAAAAAGGTAACAATTAGTCAAAACCAGCTCAAAAAGGAGTGAAACGTGAACGAGTACCAAGAACAAGTCCAAGCACAGTTAAAACAGATCCATTTCGGCCACAATCCATTTAGTGCGGTCCGTAGTGAGGAGATTCAAAGAGGTGTAATTTCTGGTAACTCAAGCACTACAGCCGCAAACCATTTTGTACGGACCGCAGTAGCCTTACTGTGGTCGCACTTCATTTTGTGTGGTCCGCGGAGATGAGATTCAGAGAGTTATGAAAAATGGAGATTGAAGCCAGCGTGGTCCGCAAGCCATTTTGTGCGGACCACATTGAATCCATCATGGCTGCGGTGCATTTTATGTGGCCCGAAGTGGCTAGATTCAGAGAATGAACAATTATGCCAAGAAGCCTCATTGTGGTCCGCGGTGCATTTTGTGCGGACTGCACTACCTCGTCAGGGGTATTTTTGTCCAGAAAATTCGGGCTAGTATAAATAGTTTCTTTTCACATTTTTAGGTTATCTTTTGTAATCTAACTTTCAGCTGAGCACGTGAACGGTGGTTTTTGACTATTTTGAATAATTTTATAGTGGGTTTATCATTGAATCTTCAATTATTAGCTTGTAATTAAATCTTATGGGTTATTCTTCATCTATTTCTCTGTTTTCTTTCATTATTATGATTAGCTAGACTCATTAGCTAGGGTTGTGGCTCAACCCTAGTATGAGTATTCGATGGGCCTTTTGATTTAAGGCTTAGATGTTTATAGGTAGTTGATATTTGGACTGATTTGTATTTTTCATGTTGAATTAGTGGTTGCAAACACTAATTTGTGCCTATTTAACTTGGGCTCTTCTTGAGAAAGAGAGATTGAGTCTAAAAAAATCATTCCAACAAGGAATTGGGGTGTAATCAAGAGATTGATAGCCCCAATTAAAGGGTTAAACCTAGAGATAGTAATACCCGACTTGAGCCTATATTGCTTGCACAATTTTGACACCCAATTGGTCTTGAGAAAGTCAATTACGGCAATGTCACTCATGCTACCGAGAGGTATAGAGTGAGTAATTCAGTGCATTGGCTATATCGCAATCCCCAACATAACTTCTTTGCCTTAGGCTCTAGATCTCATCAAGTATTCACCTAGGAGAAAGTCACTTCCCTAGTGCCTCTTTAACTAATTAGAAAACCCTACAAGCAATCATTCTTAGTTTAATTTAGCTTATCATTAGCATAAATATTAGAAGTAATATCCAACCAAAAGATGATTAGAAGAGTAATTAAGAGCAATATGCATCTCTAGTTTAGATAGGAATCCAATTCCCACTTCTAGCTCCCTGTGGATTCGATCCCGACCATCTCGGGTAAAAGCTGCTTCGACGGCTCTCGCCACTTTGTAGTGGTGTAGGGTTGGGTCCAATCAGCGGACAAATCACAAATAACCATGCATCTTTAATTTAAAACATACTAAAATAAGCTTAAATAGTAAAAATCTCATAATAACTAATAAGAAAAACATCGCAACTCAATAATAAATTCCCCGAAATTCGGGTGTGAGCACCTAATTTTTGACAAGTAATACAGAGTCAATATTTTCCTCGATTTGGGATTTGAACCGATGACTTGGGACACCATAAATTATCCCAAGTGCGACTTTGAATTTTTAATAATAAATGAATCCCGTTTCGATTGTCACTTTAAGTTGGAAAAAACTCCCTTATACCCTTTCCGGGGTATAGGAAAAAAAGGAGGTGTGACAGCTTTGGCGACTCTGCTGGGGATTGGAACCCAGAACTTCTGGTTCAGGGTTCATAATTCGAGCTTAGATGAATTGTTATATTTGGCTTTATTTATTATCTGATTACATGTTTGGGCCTAATGTGCTAAATATTGTTTTTACCGCTTTGATACTATTTGAACTATATATAAACTGCTACGAAACCCTTCTCTTCTCATCTTCGGGGATGTGCTCGCTGGTCGAGACTCCCTATTCTGTTTGTGTCATACCTTGAAATAAAAAAAAGGATCGGACAAGTAACTAAGCCAGATGGCCTTTTGGTTCCCGGTACGTAGCCCCCTCCTCGGCTCGAGTTGTCCGCTCGGGTACACTGTCTAGAACACATACCCAGGTTTTGAACCTATAATAACTCAGCCTCATACCGAATCCCTAGTAGGAACGTTTGTTTGCATCATGTGCATTTGACTTTGGATACTCAACACAGGGGTTGGATCTATCTAGGACAGGTGTACCTGAAATGAAAAGACCATCCTGATGCATCTTACTTGCTACTTGTGCATTCGTTTGCTTCGGATTTGCATGTTGACCGACTCATAGAGAAAAAGTTGAAAAGGAAAATGTGGGAACTAAGAGAGATAATTGTCTGTTTTTGAAAACCAATGTCCAAAACATACCGAAACTCTGCAAAAATTTTGAAAAAAAAGAGAGAAAATTTTTGTAAAAAAAGAGTTGGTTTTTGTTTTGTCAGAATTGCCCGAACTACGTCAGTTTGATTCTCACCGGATATGGGATACGTAGGCAACCCCCATCGGGCCCAACTTCCTTTTTGCAAATATAGCCCAAAAGAACAAAAATTTTATTTTTATTGCAAATAAGTAAGGTGATGTCATTCTTGTCAAAAATAGCCGAATGTCCCTCAAAAGGGCGCCGAAAGGCGTTTTTGCAAGAACAACCGCCTTTAGTCATTTTTCAAGGTTTTTGCCGGTTAGCTGACATAGCCTTAAAATCTTCGTTTTCGAAGTGCTGAAAGGCCGTATTGGCAAAGCCAGATATTTTTGCGAAAATTTTGAAAAACTGGTCATTTTTGTTGAGTCAAATGAGTCATGAATTTGCTTAATCACCCTAATAAATGTGCAGAATGAGCACGAGTCAAAATTTGTCATAACAGTCATGAACAAGATCCCTTTGAAGCTGTGTATGTGGTGGGAAGATCTGGGTAAATCAGGGAAAGATAAGGTCAATCTATACTTGGGAGGACTAACCGGGTTGTTGAAGATCAGGCTTAGAGGGGACATCATAAAGGCATTGGTTACATTCTGGGACCTGGCCCACAATGTTTTTTATTTCTCAGATTTTGAACTCACCCCAACTGTGGAAGAAATTGCCAGATATATTGGGAGCGCTGAAGTTCCTCTGAGACACAAGTATCTGGTTGCTCCAAGAGTCGTCGCTGTGCACAGATTCCTAGATTCCTTAAAGATAAGCAGGGGGTCCATAACCCAGATTTGGTCACAGGATTTTCCACTCCGCAGTTTATATACCAAAGATACGGTCACATAGGAGGGTTTTAACAATCCAGAAAACAAAATTTATAGCAAAGGGAACCGCCTCAAATGGGAAGAACACAGGTGTTTTGCTTTTATGGTGGTCTTCTTGGGACTTCTGGTGTTTCCTAGGAAAGATGGAAATATCGACATACGAATAGCTAGGGTTGTTAGAACTTTGCTTACTCAGGCCAAAAGCACCCTCGCACCCATGATAGTAGCTGAAATCTTCCGCGCTCTCATAGCCTGCAAAGCCGGAGGAGACTTTTTTAAGGGGTGCAACTTGTTGCTGTAGATGTGGATGATTGAACATCTATGCCATCATCCTCAATTCCTGAGTTATGGGTCGACAAAGAAAACCTGCATAGAGGAATTTTATACGAGGGTTGATGGGATCAGCTTGCTAGAAGGGGTTATAGAATGGGTATCACATCTCCGTTCCATCAGTGCAAGTCAAATAGAGTGGACGTTTGGGTGGTTTCCCGTAGATAAGATCATATACATGCCAGCTACCGGGCCTCATTTCCTTTTGGTGGGTCTCAGGAATATCCAACCTTATGCCTCATACCGGGTTTTGAGACAATTAGGGAGATATCAAATGGTTCCCAGGGATGAAGACATTAGTCGCCATGTGGTCGAGATTGGTCCCGATGGTTAGTTTCATGAAGCAGCAGTCCACCAAATTTGGAGCGAATGTCAGTTATTGATGGCGAACACTCGAGTGCGTGATCTGTCCAGAGGTAAAGTTGCATCAGGATATCTTGCCTGGGATAAAAGGGAAGTTGAGTTTGGAAGGCCAGCCAAAAGACCTCATCTTCAAGAATTTGTCGGAGCATCACAAGAGTAATGGGATTGGCTGGCCAAAGAAAATGAGTATAGAGCCACCATAGTTAGGCTAGAAAAGCAAGTCATGGGCCTTCAGTTTGAGAATGGTTTGCAAGCCGCCGCGGATGAAGGCGATAAGAAAAGCTAACTCAGGAAAATGAAGCCCTCAAAGCCAAAATTCAGAAAATGAGAACAGCTGCTAGAAACCCGGAAAGAACCGAGCGGATGAAAGGCTTATAAGTAGCTGAAAAAGAAAGCCCTTGAGTGTCAAGATGACCTGGGAAAGTCTGAGGCCAACCTAGCCAAAGTCCGGGCACAATGGGCAAAGGAGGCAGAAGAGTGGGCAAAGTTTGTACAACAAATGAAAAGAAAGCATGAAGGGACAATCACCAGCCTGAAGAGAAAAATGACTACCCTCGAGAATGAAGTAGTCAAGCAAGCCAAGGACTTCAAGGCTGATAGGGAACACTGTTATGATTTGATGGCTCAGATGGAGGAAGAAATACAACAGTTGCAAAATCAACATCTCTACGACACTTAGGTGTTAGAAGCCCGGAATCAACAGGTCGGGCGTCTGCTTCAGGAAAAGGGTAGAATCAGAGAGCGGGTCAGAGTCATCGCAAACTACATTGTTGTGAAATGCCAAGCATGTAAGGATATGACTCGCACCACTTTCTTCGCGCAGTGATGATGTTTGTCCGACAGATAATGAGTGACTTGGAGAGGCTTCAAAGGGATCTTGCATATAGGCCCGTGGCGAGACCGAATGATGTCCCGCGGGCCCCAGGAGCATTTGAGGCATTAATATATTCGTGATTTTTTTACTTGAGTCTGTATTTTCTTTCTGCTAAAGTCTGTTAGTTTCTTTTGAGTCTGTTAGTTTTTGAGTAGTTATAATCAAAGTATTTGCTTTTTGAAAATCCCAAAAATGTTTTATTACTTATTTTTACACTTATACCCCAGAACTACGCTCGGTCTGATTCATGCGGGGTCATGATACGTAGGCAATCTCCATAGGATTTGACCATAACCAAAAGAAAAGAGAAAGAAAATAAGAAACCGTAAGAAGGAAACAAAATAAGAAAGGGAAATGAGAGAATAAAAAAATAAAGAGAAGTCAAACAAGAAAGGCAAGAATGAAAAAAAAGAGAAAAAGGGAAGTTGCACATGGAAATAAGGAAAAGCCGGGATGACACAAGCGATCGAGCAAATACATGATAGAAATGATTAATTACTTAGGTGCATTGCATTCCACAAATATGCGGTTACCAATATGTTAAGATCTAATCACTAACGAGTTTGTTGTTGATGTTGTAGAACTAAGGCAGGTGGTTAGTTTGTTGAGCATTCTGGCAACCCATCCATACAACACCAGCTCCAAAGGTGAATTGATCATGTCTAACCAAGAACTTGATTCGAGTACCATCGATCCTTCAAGATAAGTAGAAGAATTGGATGTTAATTCGATGAAAGAAGAGATGTATAAGTTGAAGCAGCAGATGGCCGAAATGTACCAGGCCTGGGCAAAAGGGCAACCCCCACCAGCTTACCCCGCCAACCCTGCTTTCATCCCGCCATTGACTCAAACCCAGGAACATTCTGCTATTGATTCATCTGCAGGATTTCCTATTTACCATCACTACCAAGGCACCACCTCCCAAACCCCGCAAGTTCCACCACCCAAACCAGTTCCGTACCCTCCTCCACCAGCCACTCCTATCTTCGTAGCACCACCGCCTACTACAATTCACCGATCCTCTAGCAAGCCTTTATTCCAGGCTCATGACAACCAGTATTACCCCCCTGAGCCCACTTTCAAAGCTCTGGAACCCTATTCTTACACTCCTCGTTTCGATCTTCCTGTGGAAGTTGAGAAACCATCCAAAAGTCCCAAACAGGAGGAGATGTTCAGGAAAGTTAAAATCTTAGAACAGTCATTCAGGGACATGCGGGGGTTGGGAGGTCAAGTAAGTGTGGCTTACAAAGACCTATGTCTGTTTCCAGATGTGCAATTGCCGGCAGGGTTTAAGATGCCTAAGTTTGATTTGTACGATGGGCACGGTGATCCAATAGCGCACTTGAGAGGGTTTTGTAGCAAAATGAGGGGAGCTGGAGGGAAGTATGAATTGCTAATGGCATATTTCAGTCAAAGTTTGAGTGGTTCAGCATTGGAATGGATACCCGACAAGATCACGGAAGATGGTACACATGGGATGATCTTGCCCAGGCATTTCCTTGTCACTTCCAGTACAATCTTGAGGTCATTCCGGATCGACTATCCTTGACAAACTTGAGAAAAAGCACAGTGAAAGTTTCAGAGAGTATGGTTTCCATTGGAGAGAGCAAGCAGCGAGGGTTGACCCTTCGATGAAAGAAAGTGAAATGGTGGATTATTTCCTGCAGGCCTTGGATCCCACTTATTTCATTCATCTGGTATCTCCTGTAGGCAAATCCTTCAACGAAGTGGTGAAAATGGGGGGCATGGTAGAAGAAGGGCTCAAGTCGAATAAAATCATGAGCTATTCGGCTATTAAGGCAACCACTCAAGCTATTCAGGGTGGCGCGGGAGGAATAATTGGGAAAAATAAGAGAGAGAGGATGTGGCGACAATTGATTCAGGAGCTTGGTTCAGACCCAGAGGCTCATCTTACCACTATAATCAGCCTCGACCCCACCACCGAACTTACCCCCACACCTAGTATAATCCACCCCAACACTATTACCCCCACTAGAACCTCATTTTTCTGTCCACCACGCCCAAATATACAACCAACCTCCTGCCCACGCGCAATGGCATGTGCCCATTCCCCAAAACAATTATCCACCACCACGAGCCTACTGAAACCCTCCTGGACCAAGTTTCCGGCCTAATCAAGCATTTAAAGATGAAAGGTTGCAGAAAAAGAAAACCTTTACTCCATTGGGAGAGTCATATACTAGTCTATTTCACAGGCTAAGACAACTGGACATGCTAAGGCCGATACAGTCAAAATTGTCAAATCCTCCCCCAAAAAATCTGGATTATTCTGTAAGCTGCGAATATTGTTCTGGTACTCCAGGTCATGATACGGAGAAGTGCTAGAACCTAAAAAGTGTTATCCAGGAGCTCATTGATACTAATAGAATTGAAGTTCCAGCTCTAGAGGCGCCCAATATCAACTGGAATCCGATGCCAACCCACCAAGAGACAACTATGATTGAAATAATGTATAAGGTAGGGGAGCCAAGGAAGCCTTCTGTTACACCCTATGTTTTCGTATGTTAGAGTATCCGTAAGTCAATTGATGTAAGCTCAGAAATGAGATCAACTTTGAAAGTATGTAAAGTAAGTTAATCCTTTTATAATGGAGGTTACAAATCTTTATGATCATGAATAATGAGTACCAAAAGGGTTGGAAAGCTTAGGCGCTAAATGAATTAAAGAAAATAAGTTTCGTCGAATGTCGACAAGTTTGGAATGTTATAACCTATACTTTTGGGGTGAGACAAGGGTGATTAACATGATGATGAGGTTATGTTATGAGTTAGTTTAGTCGTATGATAGTCGTGTGTTATGTTTTTAAGTCAAGCAAGTTGTGGAACAAAAGTTGGAAAAGGTCATCACAAGTTACATTCAAAAATGAGTTGAAACTTAGGTTAAATGTAGCTGAGCTTTTCTCCCAACATACTTTGAATCAAGGGATGATCTACATATGAATTTAAGTTCTATGAGTCTAGTTTTCAACTCATTAAACTGTTTATCAATACAATCTCGGAGTATAGAGATATTCACATTTTTGCAAGACCGCGCAGCTAGTAGGTGACAAGTAGGTGCATCACCTACTTGCCAAAAAGAGAGGCCTCAACTAAGTCGGTCAAGAGGGGACTTTTAAGGGATTATAAACTCAGTTATTTCACCTATCTTTCAGACCAAGAAAACCTAATTGAACCCCTGCAACTCCTCCCCAAAAATCCCACACAAACCCTAGGGTATTCCGGGTGTTACGACGCGATTCTAGTGCTGAAAAGTCCGGACAGCTTGCTAGTTTCTCTTTCTCCTTCTTGTATCCGTGTTGAGGAACTTATTTTTGATGAAAAAGGACCAGGTTTAGTGGGTTATACTCAGTACAAGGTAAGTTTATGCTTCTCCTTCCATTATCTATGCGTTTGTGAGTTGTAACTCGATCGTAAAGAATAGACCTAGCTAGTTTCGAAAGAATGGTATGTTGTTTGTTCTTGTGTAATGGTTGGCTGGTTGTAAACTTATTTTTAAGTTGAATTCATGGATGTTTTATTGTATAAGAGGTATAATGATGTACTTTTGGTTGTATTTCCCAATTTGAAAGAAAAGACAAGTCGAAACGTGTTTAAGTAAACTGAAAAATTATTTTTGAGTTGATGAACTTGTGGGAATATTTTTGGGCTGTTTCGTGTTGGTATTGGGTTGTCTCTTTAACTACTATTTTTATGTAGTTTAGAGGATGAAGGTTGTGGAGAAACACCACATAATGGCAAGGTTGTTTGTTGGTCGTTCGTCGTAACATTTTCGGGTTGGTTGACACTATTATGGTTGTCGTGTTGTGTATGAAGTGATAGGGGTATGTTGGGCTGTTTGTGATTGTTTTGACTAGTGTGAAGTCATATATATAGGGGAGGTTATGTCCGTTTCATTGTAAAATAGGTTGTGGTCGATACATAATAGTTACGACGCTTAAACGATAACGAGAGTGTCATTTCTCTTATTGTAGACTAAGGAGCCGTGAAATTGCATAGCTTGAGGTTGGGAAGAATATACAAGGTATGTTAAGGCACTTACTTCTTTCTTTTGGCATGATCTAAAGTGACATGAACATAAACGGTACGCTAATTCATAACGGATCTACTCCTAGAAACTAAGGTTGTCCATGTTGTTCTTTCCTTATAAAGTTATTCTAAACAAGTGTGTATGATCCTTAAATCCCACTAAGGTTCATATTGATGGTAGGGATGTCCATAATGTTAATCGAAGGTGCAATGACCTTACATCACTCCGAAAGGGTTAGAACGTGATTCCATGAGTCGAGCATGCATTATATATATGTATCTATTTTACTCTACCGAGCCGCGCTATAGTCGGCTGGGTATGGCACCTATTGTGTAACCACTGATCAGTTGGGTTTACCGAGCTCCACGTGGTCGGGTACGATTCTACAGAGCCTTATGATGGCCGGGTATGTTTTTACCGAGTCCTCTTTGAGGTCGGGTACAATATGATGATGATGATGATGCCCACAGAGGCAAATGTTTTTAAAAAAGTTCATGTATATATATGTATTGTGCATTTCATGTCAGTAGCCCCCAGAGGCACTCAGATGTTACAGGTTGTATCTCCTCTATCTCTCTTTACCTTACTATTCTTGTTTATGCTTTCCTACCTTACATACTCGGTACTTTATTCGTACTGACATCCCTTTTGCCTGGGGATGTTGCGTGTCATGCCCGCAGGTCCCGATTGATAGGTTGACAGTCCTCCTAGTAGGCTATCAGCTCAGCGAAGGTGCTGGTGCACTCCACTTGCTCCGGAGTTGCCTAGTTGGTCAGTATGCTTTGGATATGTATTGATTGGTATGGTGGGGCCTTGTCCCGATCTTTATGATTTTATGTACTCTTAGAGGCTTGTAGACAGATGTCAGGTGTAGGGACACTTGTATGGCCTTGTAGGCCTATGTTTTGAGTTTACAAATGGTCATGTCGGCCTTATAGGCCCGTATGTCACATATATAAGTCTGTATATCATTTTGGGTCTTCATATGTTGAGTATTCCCTTATGTTTTATTATTGTTATCTCATGACCGGTTTTCTGGATCATTTACTCATAATAGTATGATAAGAAAGATATGTTACGTTGGTACTCGGTTGAGTAAAGCACCGGGTGCCCATCGCGGCCCTCTGATTCGGGTCGTGACAAAAGTGGTATCAGATCAGTTCTGTCCTAGGAATTCTACAAGCTGTGTCTAGTAGAGTCTTGTTTATGGGTGTGTAGTGCACCACACTTATAAGCAAGAGGCTACAGGGCATTTAAAACTGTCACTCTTTCTTCTTATTCTAGATCGTGTGGTAGAGCTCTGTTGTAAGAATTCAAACTCCTAAATTTGACTTTAGTCGTAATACAACGATACCTACATTTAAAAAGATGGTTGGTAAAAGATTGTATGTGGCTATGAAAGAGTTGAGTTAGAGGAGCTCGATTTTTGCATGATGCATATGATAGGTAAATATAAGGTCTTCAGTAGATCATGTGTATACTAAGAAGTGTAAGCTTCTCGATAAGGAGCCTTAAGGCAAAGAATATCTATCCACCCCTATAGGCAATGAAAGATTCAAAAGATAGATACAAGCTTCAACAAGTAAAAGAAGCAAGATGGGAAGGGTACAAGGCACCTAGTTAATAAAGATTATCGGTATTTTCATCTCCGGCAGAAAAATATAAGCATTGTAAGTTACCCTCAACAGTAACAGAGGTATGTATAATTGACCATACCCATATCAGTTATACCCTATTGGGGGATAACATGTGTAGATTAAGAAATGGACGAGATATCAGGATCTGGTTGGGGTTAGGATAACCCATAATGGTGAATTGATTGTTTGTGTTAGTTGACAATTTCTGAAGGATAATGCAAATGTGCTAATAAATCTCCTTGTGAGATACCCAAATGGCGCACTCTAAAATAGTACAGCTAGATATGAGTACTATAAAGATAGACACTGGAAGCCTTGAAGGGATAAATATTACCTTAGCATGGCTCGTGTCCTAGGAGAGAGAATTATAGGCATCCCGAAGAGCCAGTGAGATGAAGCAAGGGGAGCTAAAAGCAAAAGAATGTCTTGTTGATGTTTTCAGAATAAAGTGATAGACATAAATGTTAGTAGGAAAATAAGAATAGAGTTAATGAAGAATTATGAGTAAGATGTCCACATGGATGACAACGGTGGAAAAAAATGATGATGAAAATGACAGAATTATAGAGTCTATAGTTAAGTGAAGGAAAATGATGAGAGGTGACAGGCCTTGAAACAACAAAGGAGTATAGGCCATAAAGTCATATCTTCTTTTCGAGAAATAAGTTCGCAACTCTAACGCGATTACCAGCAGGAAAAGATATACCCCAGAGTAGTAGAAATCAGTATGGGCTGGTAAATAAGATAAACTAAACGTGAACTAGGGACTAAATGATATGATAATAGTCGGCATCATGAGAATTTTAGAGGTTGCGTTCCGACGATAATAGAATGGATGAAAAAAGAATGCCCTTTAATGGTCATTCAGGAAGTCGCTTCCCTAAAGCAAGCAATATGAGCAAAGTTAAGCTTAAGAGACTATGTGCGCCAGTTACACTAAGTGTCATCCTCACGAGCAAGGAATTTTACTATCCTTGGTAAAAAAAAGCATTACCACAAGGCGAGTAAGGGTAATCGATGATGTGAAAAGACATCAAATATATAGAGGTAAAATATCTATAGGTAGATCGGCGTAGCTCCAGCTCTTAGTACTCCTCTAAAGGGGGAATATGGAGTGATGTGGCATGAAGTCAAAATTTAGTGGTTCTACTAATCATGGAGTGGTAGAAGAATAATGCAGTAATGTGAAAAAGGGATGAGATTGTATTTATTCAAAGCCTACAGATATGCTACGATATCAGTGCATTATACAAACACGACATCAAGGAAAGGAAGTAAGGGTTCCTACCCGAAATGTCATTGATAGATCAGAGGCCAGTGCATGAGGTAAGTTAAAACAAAGGAAATAACCCAAGAAAGATTACACGGAAAATTGATGTGAGGATAGGCCAACGAGTATTTGGGATTTGATTAAGGAAGAGCCCAGTTATTGCTAAAAAAGAGGTTATAGACGAGTCAACAGATTATGCAAGATAAACGTAGTGAATCCTAATATAGTGAATTCAGTCTCGCAAATATGACGTCATAAACCTTGAGAAATGCTCAGATAGGAGTTGGGGTATTTAAAGGTATTGTATAAGTATTACGGGAATAATGGAGGGTGCCACTAAGGAGATAATCAAAATCTGATTTTACAAGTAATCCTACGAGCACAACGGCACGGAGGTATGTAAGTAAGGATGTTTGTAGGCGAGTAAGAATATCAAAAATTCCTTTGAGTATACAGTATAACAAGATCACAACTTTACAAGATCCAAAAGGTCTCCTAAGTACTACCACGAAAGACTAGCTGAGGAAATAAGGAAGAAGGTTTCTACCTAAGCATAGTGACCTAAAAAGGAAATGATCTTTGATCTTGTAATAGTAGTCTCACTATAATATTGCATGCACTCCATAAGAAAGTGGAACCTATCATGGCTAATGAACAGGAAAAAAAGGAAAAAAAACATCAAAGGTGATACTTGAGAGCATACGAGTTACAGGGAATTCCAGTGTTCGTGGGCACTATGATAAGCCAAGTATCCATGTAGCAAGTGGCAGAACGACCAGAAAAAGTTATTATTTACATTTAAAGACAGTGGAGAATGCGCAAAAAGGAATCTAAGGTGCTAGCAAGTTAAAGGAAGGTTCTGAGTAGAATAAATAAATATGTGTAGGTCGCAAGCGAAAGTATAGTAGAGTGAAAAGATTTTAGGTAGATGTGAGTAAGGGTGAGAAAAGGTGAGTTAGAAGCTGATAAGAATAGGTAAGACCTCGGTATTAAGCCCATCAAACAAGAGATCTGATGGTTTATATATGTTAAAAAAGGCTCAGTATAGCTTGAATTAACACGGAGGAGTCTAAGACTAGGAGCATTTAGAAGAGATGGAATGCTCCTCTGGTCGTAATGTAAGGATGTAATAGTGGTAAATTATAAAAGGATGATATATAGGCCTTCATTTGAGTAATGATTCAAAGAGAAGAGATTTCATGGATGGCACGGGACTAGGATACCCCCATAAGACAAATCACATTGGGATGCTATGAAATACGGCTATTGAAGTATGGATCAGTCAACATTCGAGGACGAATGTTCCAAAGTGGGGAATGATGTTACACCCTATGTTTTCGTATGTTAGAGTATCCGTAAGTCAATTGATGTAAGCTCAGAAATGAGATCAACTTTGAAAGTATGTAAAGTAAGTTAATCCTTTTATAATGGAGGTTACAAATCTTTATGATCATGAATAACGAGTACCAAAAGGGTTGGAAAGCTTAGGCGCTAAATGAATTAAAGAAAATAAGTTTCGTCGAATGTCGACAAGTTTGGAATGTTATAACCTATACTTTTGGGGTGAGACAAGGGTGATTAACATGATGATGAGGTTATGTTATGAGTTAGTTTAGTCGTATGATAGTCGTGTGTTATGTTTTTAAGTCAAGCAAGTTGTGGAACAAAAGTTGGAAAAGGTCATCACAAGTTACATTCAAAAATGAGTTGAAACTTAGGTTAAATGTAGCTGAGCTTTTCTCCCAACATACTTTGAATCAAGGGATGATCTACATATGGAATTTAAGTTCTATGAGTCTAGTTTTCAACTCATTAAACTGTTTATCAATACGATCTCGGAGTATAGAGATATTCGCATTTTTGCGAGACCGCGCAGCTAGTAGGTGACAAGTAGGTGCATCACCTACTTGCCAAAAAGAGAGGCCTCAACTAAGTCGGTCAAGAGGGGACTTTTAAGGGATTATAAACTCAGTTATTTCACCTATCTTTCAGACCAAGAAAACCTAATTGAACCCCTGCAACTCCTCCCCAAAAATCCCACACAAACCCTAGGGTATACCGGGTGTTACGACGCGATTCTAGTGCTGAAAAGTCCGGACAGCTTGCTAGTTTCTCTTTCTCCTTCTTGTAGCCGTGTTGAGGAACTTATTTTTGATGAAAAAGGACCAGGTTTCGTGGGTTATACTCAGTACAAGGTAAGTTTATGCTTCTCCTTCCATTATCTATGCGTTTGCGAGTTGTAACTCGATCGTAAAGAATAGACCTAGCTAGTTTCGAAAGAATGGTATGTTGTTTGTTCTTGTGTAATGGTTGGCTGGTTGTAAACTTATTTTTAAGTTGAATTCATGGCTGGTTTATTGTATAAGAGGTATAATGATGTACTTTTGGTTGTATTTCCCAATTTGAAAGAAAAGACAAGTCGAAACGTGTTTAAGTAAACTGAAAAATTATTTTTGAGTTGATGAACTTGTGGGAATAATTTTGGGCTATTTCGTGTTTGTATTGGGTTGTCTCTTTTACTACTATTTTTATGGAGTTGAGAGGATGAAGGTTATGGAGAAACTCCACATAATGGCAAGGTTGTTTGTTGGTCATTCGTTGTAACATTTTCGGGTTGGTTGACACTATTATGGTTGTCGTGTTGTGTATGAAGTGATAGGGGTATGTTGGGCTGTTTGTAATTGTTTTGACTAGTGTGAAGTCATATATATAGGGGAGGTTATGTCTGTTTCATTGTAAAATAGGTTGTGGTCGATACATAATAGTTACGATGCTTAAACGATAACGAGAGTGTCATTTCTCTTATTGTAGACTAAGGAGCCGTGAAATGCATAGCTTGAGGTTGGGAAGAATATACAAGGTATGTTAAGGCACTTTCTTCTTTCTTTTGTCATGATCTAAAGTGACATGAACATAAACGGTACGCTAATTCATAACAGATCTACTCCTAGAAACTAAGGTTGTCCATGTTGTTCTTTCCTTATAAAGTTATTCTAAACAAGTGTGTATGATCCTTAAATCCCACTAAGGTTCATATTGATGATAGGGATGTCCATAATGTTAATCGAAGGTGCAATGACCTTACATCACTCCGAAAGGGTTAGAACGTGATTCCATGAGTCGAGCATGCATTATATATATGTATCTATTTTACTCTACCGAGCCGCGCTATAGTCGGCTGGGTATGGCACCTATTGTGCAACCACTGATCAGTTGGGTTTACCGAGCTCCACGTGGCCGGGTACGATTCTACCGAGCCTTATGATAGTCGGGTACCTTTTTACCGAGTCCTCTTTGAGGTCGGGTACAATATGATGATGATGATGATGCCCACAGAGGTAAATGTTTTTAAAAAAGATCATGTATATATATGTATTATGCATTTCATGTCAGTAGCCCCCAGAGGCACTCAGATGTTACAGGTTGTATCTCCTCTATCTCTCTTTACATTACTGTTCTTGTTTATGTTTTCCTACCTTACATACTCGGTACTTTATTCGTACTGACATCCCTTTTGCCTGGGGATGTTGCGTGTCATGCCCGCAGGTCCTGATTGATAGGTTGACAGTCCTCCTAGTAGGCTATCAGCTCAGCGAAGGTGTTGGTGTACTCCACTTGCTCCGGAGTTGCCTAGTTGGTCAGTATGCTTTGGATATGTATTGATTGGTATGGCGGGGCCTTGTACCGATCTTTATGATTTTATGTACTCTTAGAGGCTTGTAGACAGATGTCAGGTGTAGGGACACTTGTATGGCCTTGTAGGCCTATGTTTTGAGTTTACAAATGGTCATGTCGGCCTTATAGGCCCGTATGTCACATATATAAGTTTGTATATCATTTTGGGTCTTCATATGTTGAGTATTCCCTTATGTTTTATTCTTGTTATCTCATGACCGGTTTTCTGGCTCATTTACTCATGATAGTATGATAAGAAAGATATGTTACGTTGGTACTCGGTTGAGTAAAGCACCGGGTGCCCGTCGCGGCCCTCTGATTCGGGTCGTGACACCTTCACAGACCATCATGATGATTCGGTCCAGTGAGGTCAAGCCAATTGAACAACCAACAAGTGAAAGATCAATGCTCAAGTCGAGCAAGATGCACGGTGAACCATCCATGGCAGTTACGAAGAGGTTTTCAAGTGAAGTGGCAGAAAAACAAGAAAGGGTGAAAGTGGTTGTGCCAGGAGTGACAAGCAGACCTATCGTAATTGTGGAGGGTGCCCCCACAGATCATGTCATTATTAAGCTAGTAACCTAGTTACCGATAGTCAATAGCAGTGCTATTCTGTGGAATTATGAACGGGTGATAGTGACTTATAAAAGGAAAGAGGTTAAAGAAGAAGTCTTGGAGACCTAGGGTTTGACTCGTTCGGGGAGATGCTTTGCCCCCGAGGGGTTAAGAAAAGCTAAAGATAGCCTAGTGTTAGTGAAGAAAGCTGTAACTGAAGAAGAGGCAGAGGAATTCTTGAGAAAGATAAAGATGCAAGACTATTCTATCATGGAACAATTGAAAAAGACGCATGCTCATATTTCAATATTGACATTGTTAATCCACTCAGACGAGCATCGTCGAGCCTTAATGAAAATCCTGAATGAGGCTCATGTTCCCGATAAAATCTCAGTGAATCATCTGGAAAAGATAGCCAACAAAATCTTTAAAGTGAACAGAGTCACTTTTTCTGACGAGGAATTGCCTGTAGAAGGTACTGAGCACAACGGAGCTCTTTACCTTACAGTGAAATGTGAGGACTCTGTGGTTACCCGAGTATTGGTCGATAATAGTTCCAGTGCGAACATTTGCCCTCTCTCCACTTTGAGCAAGTTGAAAGTAGAATATGAGAGGATTCATAAGAACAGTTTCTGTGTGCGGGGATTTGATGGCGGAGGCAAAGATTCAGTTGGGGATATAGTGCTAGAGCTGACAATAGGGCCAGTTGACTTCACAATGGAGTTCCAGGTGCTAGACATAGTTGTTTCCTACAATCTGCTGTTAGGTCGACCATGGATTCACGCAGCTAAAGCAGTCCCATCAACACTACACCAGATGGTCAAATTTGAATGGGATAGACAGGAAATAGTTGTGCACAACGAAGATAATGTGTGCGCTCATAGCAATGTCGTTGTGCCGTTCATTGAAATGGAAGATGACAAGGGGCCGTGGATCTACCAGGTTTTGACACGATGTTGGTCAAAAAGTTCCAGAGGGGAAACACATTCCAAATCTGAAGATAACCGCCGCATCAGTCAGGGTGGCCTTTGAAATGTTGAAGAATGGTTTTGTACCAGGCAAAGGTTTGGGTTCATCTCTGCAGGGCATCATACAGCCGGTGTCCCTCCCTAAAATCTTGGGAACATTTGGCCTGGGATTTAAGCCCACAGCCCCAGACATAGAAAGAGACAGGAAATTGAAACAGAGGGCATGGGTCCTTCCAAAGTCGGTCCCATGTCTTTCCAGATCATTAGTCAATTTCGGTACCAGAAGTCGCCCAGTAACAGAAACTCCCAGTTCTGTGATTGATCCTGACAAGGAATTAATTGAAAAATTCGAGAAATTGTTCGACGATGTAAACATGGTGGAAATTGGAGAAGGTTCTAGCAACGCGGAAGTGCAATTTGTCGGGCCAAAAACAAAGCTTAACAATTGGAAGGCTACTCCTCTCCCCACTCGGAAGGAGTTTTGGTAGTTTATTTTGATTTTCTTTCAGTTTGTCTAGGTTATTCTAGGGTTGTAATCCAGATTGTTATCTTTCAGTCTGTTTGAGTGTGCAAACCTTGTTATCTTTTATCATTCAATGAAATGCATTTTCCCTTTCTTCATCATTCCTGATGGTTTTCCTTTTTGTTTTTCTTTTCTTTTCTGTACAGTTCTTTTTATGCTGGTTCTAATGGCATGGCATGCATGAGGAATACTCAGCCAAGTCTTAAACATCAATCTGATTTTAAAATAATAATTCAAGAAGTAGAGTGTGATGACGAATCAGAATATGATGAGGATGAGGCTTTTGAAGAGATTAGTAAGTAATTAAATCAATTTGAAGGAAAACCCAAACCCAACCTGAATGATACAGAATCCATCGATTTAGGAGACGTAGATAATATTAGAGAGACTAAAATGAGCTCCCACCTTGAACCAAAGATCAGGGAAGAGATAATCAAATCACTGATTGAATACAAAGATATTTTTGCATGGTCATATGACGACATGCCAGGTTTGAGCACTGATTTGGTGGTCCACAAATTACCTACTGACCCGGCATTCCCTCCCGTCAAGCAAAAATTGAGAAAGTTCAAAACTGATATGAGTGTGAAGATTAAGGAAGAAATCACCAAGAAGTTGGATGCAAAGGTCATTCGGGTCACATGATATCCCATTTGGTTAGCTAATGTTGTGCCAGTACCAAAGAAGGACGGCAAGATCAGAGTATGCGTTGATTACCGTAATCTCAACAAAGCAAGTCCAAAGGATAATTTCCCACTACCCAATATCCACATTATGATCGATAATTGCACCAAGTGTGAAATTGGATCTTTTGTGGATTGCTATGCAGGGTATCATCAGATTTTAATAGATGAAGAAGATGCAGAAAAGACGGCATTCATCACGCCATGGGGAACTTATTGCTACCGAGTAATGCCATTTGGTTTGAAAAATGCTGGGGCAACTTACATGAGGGCAATGACTACTTTGTTCAATGATATGATACACAATGAGATTGAGGTATACGTAGATGATGTAATCATAAAGTCGAAGCAGCAGGCCGACCACGTCGGAGATTTGAGGAAATTCTTCCAAAGGCTTGTAGACATGTGATTTTTGACCCTCCCCAAGATTTTTAATATTTTAGTGCGTAAATATTTAATTTAGACATAATATAGATATTTTAAGTAATCTTGACTCTTTTACTTTATTTTATTACAAGAAAACAAAATTTACAAAAATAGGTTCATTAATGTTTCGTAGTCATTTTTAATCTTAAAAAAAATACAAAAATAGTATCGTATTTTTATTTTAATATGAAATTTGAAAATACCAAAAGTAGATTTGTTTTAATGGTTAGTTTTATTTTAATAATTTTTTGAATAGTAGGATTAATTAATAAATGGGCCCGTATTTTTAATCTCGTTCACAGCGAAAGAATAGAACTTGGGCTCGAGCAACCCATTTTTAGGCTTAATTTTGAACCTAGCCCACAATTGTCAAGCCCATAATTCCTAGGCCTAGACCTCTTAACCTAAAAACCCTACCAAAAAACCTACAATATAAAAAGAAGAAAAAGAGAAAAGAAAAATGGGGAAAGAAGGCTGAAAACAAAAATACGCAGAAGCTGCTGATAACAAGCACCCCCCCCCCCGGGATCGTCTTCTCCAAACGCCCTAGCCCTGCAAAACAGACCCCCTCCCTCACGTTCCTTCTTCTTCATAGAAAACAAAAGACCCCAAAAAATCGGATCCGTCGTTTTCAACAAGGACTCCCCCCAGGCAAAAACTTGGTCTTCTTCAAGAAGTAACCAACAAACGAACGGGGAGCTGTTGCTTCTTCTTCATGAAGTCAGCCGCAAATCAACACACACGACCTCCCCCTTGAACTCCTGCTTCTTCATCGTTAAAAAGAAAACTTGATCTCTCTTGAACCCAACAGCCGTGAACCTCACAAAAGAGGACCCCATGACTCTGGTTCTTGAACGAAATCACAAAGCTTTAAGCATCAGCCTCATAGATCTAGGGCACCAGCGGTTTCTTCTTCCTCAATTGAACTCCATCACCACCAGAAATGGCCGAAAACTGGCGACGGAATCTCGTTTCGTCAATGGAGTTCGTTTAAAGCTCGTGGAGAGTTCGTTTGAGGTTGTCGATTGAGTTTCAAGTCCGTCATTCCATTTAGTGTAAAGTTTCTATTGAGATCGAGTCCCGTTAAATCTCGTCCGTAGGTCGCTAGCTCTATTCGTTGGGTCCGTTTAGTTCCGTCGAGGTTCGAGTTTTGGTCCGATAAAGTTTCTGTTCGGATTTCTTGTACGTGGGCTCGGGTTGGTCATTCAACGAAAGGTTCCGTTTCCTTATTCTTGATTTCTGCTGTTTGCGTTTCCATGACAAATTTGTTAATTTGTAAATGTTTTACATTGAAATGACTTTCTTGTTGCACCCCTATTTGTTTGGATTTGCTAGATATGTCCATAAAGCTGACAGATCTTTGCTCATTATCATTGAAGTGTTTAAACTCAAGAGTATTTAGCATTAATTTGTGATTGCTATGGATATTACACATAATATTGATTATGTTTAAGGCATTTGTGAACCTTAACCTTTTTTAAGTATAATCCAAATTGAATGTTTTCCATGAATTAATGACTTGCCTGCCAAATACATGCAACAGACAACTACTGTAGTACTAATAGAAATGCAACGGTAAGGTATTAACATCCAATACAAATGTAAAGAAAATCCACGATGCGCAAAAATCTTCATTAGCCTCTAGCTTGAGTGAATTTAAGAGAGTTGTATCAGTTTGTAGCAAATGTCTCATGTGGAATAGTCGAAAATATTGTTCTTAATTAATCTATCTTGATTATGTACACGTTCGCATGACATAATTATGATTCTAAAAACCAATTCGAAGTATGCGTTCGTGCAACTTCGATCATATTCTTCTTAATAATAAAATTGTTTTAATAAACCACTAATTAAATTTAGTTCATATAGTCCGAGGTGTGTCATCCACCATTTAATCATACATGGCCCTCGTATTAAGTTCATAATTTAGATATAACAAATAATAAATGATTGTAGTTTGCTTTAGGCACGTTTGATATACCATTGCGATTGTGGACACGTCCGCGTGACATGATTGTGATTTCTAAAAACAAAATCGGAGTATATGTTCACGTAACTTCGGCTAAACTTTCTTAATAATAATAAGCGTTATTAATTGTGGACACGTTCGCATGACATGATTTTTGACGTGCCAAACAAATGGGTGCACGTACGCGTGACTCAGTTCAAGATAATTTTCTTAATTAAAAAGCAGTAAAGGGGTAAATGCACATAGGATCTAAAATCAGTAATTTTAATAAGCCAAGTATGATCAGAGCGACCGTGCTAGAACCATGGAACTCGGGAATGCCTAACACCTTCCCCCGGGTTAACAGAATTCCTTACCCGGATTTTTGTGTTCGCAGGTCGTAAATAGAGTCAATTTTTCCTCGATTCGGGATTTTAAACCGGTGACTTGGGACACCCTAAATTATCCCAAGTGGCGACTCTGATTTTTAATAAATAAACGATCCCGTTTCGATTGTCCTTTAATTGGAAAAACTCCCTTATATTTATACCCTTTACGGGGTGTGGTAAAAAATGAGGTGTGACAGCTCTGGCAACTTGCTGGGGAACGAACCCAGAATCTCTGGTTCAGGGTTCAAGAATTCGAGCTTGTTAACATGATTTTTACTTGGCTTTATTTATTGTTGATATTACTATATTATGTGAACCTTTTGTGCTAAATGCTATCTGTTTACCGCTTTGATGTTGTTTGTGTTGTATATAACTGTCTTCTTACGTCACCCATCTGAATCTTCTGGAAATGGTGCATACGTTCGCGTAGCCCGCTTTTTCTGTAGAAATTATACCAAATAGAACGAGGCTGGGCAAACGACAAGGCCGGGTAGACTTCAGTGCTCCCGGTACGTCGCCCCCTCCTTGGCCCCAATTGTCCGCTCGGGTACCCCAAGTCTAGACCAAAACCCCAGGATTTAAACCTAGAAAAAACACAGCCTCATGCCGGATCCCTAGTAGGAACGTTTATTTGCATCATGTGCATTTGACTTAGGGGACTCAATACATGGGTTGGGTTTGTCTAGAACAGGTATGCCCGAAATAACAGACCATCTTGATGCATCCTATGTGCTACATGTTGCATTTATTCAAGGGTAAAATGGTCATTTGGCGGACCAATGATAACTGAGGGTAAATGAAGAAGTGAAAAAAAAGGAAAAAAAACAATGAAAAAAGAAAGAAAAAAAAGAGAAAGGAGTGTGAAAATAATGCAAGTAGAGTCTAGTTATGTTTTTTGTTACATTTTTAAGAAAAAAGACAAAAAAAAACATGAAAAATTCAAAAAAAATTGCACTTTTTCATCATTTTTCAAAAATCAAAAATCAAAAAAAAGAGAGAAAAAGAAAATCCAAAATGATTTTGCACGTTTCGTCATTTTTCAAGAAAAAGCAAGAAAAAATGTGATTTCTATGAATTAGTGGTTTTTTATTATTCTCGCCCGTATCCAATTAGCCCGAACTACGCGAACCTGATTCTCGTCTCTCGGGGCGGGATACGTAGGCAACCCACATAGGGTCCGGTCTTCCCAGTAAATCTTAGGTTCTTGGCTTTGCGGGGTCTTAGCCAAATTTTGCACTTCTAACCACTTTTTGGCCAAATAAGTCATTTTGCAAAAATAGCCTCAATCATGTCTTGCATGTGTCTAGTAGGGAATGTTATTATCTCAAATAGTGTTGGTTTAAGTTTTCTCATACAGGTGTGGATCCACTTACCGGAGTTGAGCATGTCAGATACCCCAGGACCACCGCATTCAGGAATTGCTTAAGGAGATTTGTTTTATTTTTATGTTTTGAGTCTGTTCTTCATTTTATGTCGTCTTTTACTTTCTACTTTTGTATAGTAATGTCAATTCTTTTTATTATTGTTATTTTCTATTTTATAATTGAAAAATGTGCTGTAACTCAAAAATCTAAAAGGAGATGTTGCATTTTTATATTTCCGTTTATAAGTTTTCTTTAGAATACTAATTCTAGAAATAAAAAAATTTGAGGTTGTTTCTCCTTTAGGCAATTAATATCTAGGACTTAAAATGAATTATTTTTATGTTTCCTTTAGTATATTAGGACCAAAATTCAAAACAAAAAAAAAGAGAATTTTATTTTAGTACTTCTTTAAAAGCTTTCTTTAAGATGTTAATTCCAAAATCCAAAAAGATTTTCTTTTGAGGTATTTCTTTGGGAAATTAATGAAAGATGGAAAAAAAATTCGTTTTACCTTCATTAGAACTTTAGGATATTGTACATAGAAAAAAGGCATACTTTATCTTTTGTTTATCATTAGAATTTTTCCTTTAGGCAATCAAAATTGAAATCCAAAAACATTCTGCTTTATCTTTTTCATTGCTTGCTTCGAAATCTTGCGTTAGGATATCAAATGAAAATTCAAAATATTTTTCCGTGATTTATTCTTTCGATCTTCTTCCTAAAAAATCAAAAAAAAATATTTTTGTTTTCTCTTCTAGGGTTTCCCGTAATAATTTCTCATGGAGTATTTGTTCCAAAAAAGAAAAAAGCAAAATATATGCTCGTTAAGCTTGAGTTTGCAACAGGTTATAGAACATTAAGTCTAGAAAATTTAAAAACAAAAAAGAGATTTGTTTCTTTTATTTCCCTTTTCTCGTCAGAGTCATTAAGGTAGAAATAGAGAATGTCAGTTTGTTTCCTTTATTTCGATCTTCCAGAACTACACAAAGGTCTGATTCATGCGGCGTCATGATACGTAGGCAACCTACATAGGGTTCGATCGAATTATTTTTTTATTATTAAAAGAAAAAAAGAGAAAAAAAAGAAAGGAAAAAGAGGTGAAATTATGGGATATGAGATATTAGAGAGAGAAACGGTGATGATTAAAAAAAAAGAAATGAAAGAAAATGGCAAAGCCAGCAAGTGCTAGAAAAGCAAAGAAAAGAGAGGTTGAAATGAACAAATTGGGATGATGTCAACTGATCTTTGTACCCTCGAAGTCATTTTAAAACCGATAACTGTGGCTAGGTGCATTGCACATAAAGTGAGATTATCTTATGTTAAATACCCTAACACTAACGTGATGGTTTCATTTTGTTGTATTCATATCAGAAAAGTGGTTGGTTTGTGGTTCTCGAAGTGGTAACTCTTCTCTGCAATATAAAGTCAAAAGGCAATGGCAGACAATAACGGAACTGAGTCGGTTGATACTGGCACTCGAAAGCAGTTGGTTGAACAGGATAATGGGTTGGTTGAAGAGGTGAGGATGTTAAGACAACACATGGCAGACATGTATCAGGCTTGGACGACTGGGAAGGCACCACCCCCGCCACCACCTAGCTTCCTAAATACTATCCTTACCCGAACACCGGTCACAGTGCCAGATGATCTCCCATGCTCTTCAGATTCACCCGCTTATCATGGCTTTCCCAATCATCCTAGTAGCTCCATCACTCATTCTCTAATTACCTCTCCCCAAAATCGCCCTTCTGTCACATCTACTATCCCCGACAATGAATACTTATTCAAAGCTCATGATGCCCAATATTACCCCTCAGAGGTTGCCCACAAGGTTCTCAACTCATACAAGCAGGGTCCGCGGGACGGGTCTCATGTTGTAAATGAAGCGTTCACAGGAAGAAAAGGGCGAGATAGGATACCCAGGAGGCTGAAAGGCATAGAACAATCCTTAAAGAACAAACAAGGAAGGGGGGACCAGGGTAGCATGGCTTACAAAGAATTGTCTGTGTCCCCTGACGTTTGCCTGCCCGCGAGGTTTAAAGTGCCAAAGTTTAACTTGTATGATGGGTGTGGAGATCCGGTAGCCCATTTGAGGGATTATTGCAGTGAAATGAGAAGTGTTGGCGAGAAAGATGATTTGTTGATGGCGTACTTCAGTAAGAGCCTGACCGGGGCAGCTTTGGAATGGCATAATCGTCAAGATATTGGTAATTGGCCTACGTTGGGTGACATGGCTCAAGATTTTGTTTGATACTTTCAATACAGATCAGGTGTTACCCCAGACCGATCCTCCCTATCTAAAATGAAAAAGAAGCCGGAGGAAAGCTTTAGGGAGTTTGGGCTCAGATGGAGGGAGCAAGTTGCTCGAGTCAATACCCCGATTGGTGAAGAAGAAATGGTTGAGCTTTTCCTACAAGCCCAGGGGCCCACCTACTTCAGTCATTTGATCCCGGCCTTGGGAAGGCCTTTCAAAGATGTGTGAAAAATGGGGGAGCTAGTAGAAGAGAGAATCAAGTCAGGCAAAATCATGAGTTGTTCGAAAGACATTCAAAACATCCCAATAAGCTTGGGTGGAAGAAAGAGAAACAGAAAAGATGATCCGATGGGCTTTCCCGATCAACACTTCCAGCCTCGACATCGTCCCCATGGATATCCTGATACACCAGGTGATCCTCCCCAATGCCACTTCTATCCACCCCCACGAGCCTATCGAAAACCCCCTGGATCAGGTTTCCGGCCCAATCAAGCATTTAAGAATGAGAGGTTGCTGAAAAAAAAATCTTCCACCCCATTGGGAGTGTCATACGCCAGTTTGCTCCAAAAGTTGAAGCAATTGGACATGTTGAAGCCGATCCAGATAAAAATGCCAAACCCTCTTCCAAAGAAGTTTGATTTTTCTCAAAGGTGCGCATATTGCTCAGATGCCCCGGGGCATGACATAGAGAAGTTTTGGAATCTGAAGAAAGCAATTTAGAAGCTTATTGATGCAGGTGACATTGTCGTGCAAAATCCAGATGCAGCAGACACTAGCTAAAGTCCATCGCCTGAGACGCATATGGTGAGTATGATTTGTTTTGAAAAAGAATATGAAAATTCTTCTGAGATCCTCGAAGGCCCACGTGCTGCAAAGTTTTCAGTGCTATCAAAGGTTGATATTAAGAACGAGCCAGCAAAGGGAACCCATTTGTTAAGAACAATGTAATGGAAGTTTGTGAAGGTCCTAGTAATGTTGATGCAGAATTCAGTGGCTAAGATGCCGAGTTTGGCAATTGGAAAGACGCTCCTGTCTTGGTTAGCCAAGGAGGAGTTTTGGTGGTTTATTTTGTTGTCATTTCTGTTGTCCGGGTAATTTCAGGGTTGTAATCCAGATATTGTCTTGTGACTCAAACCCTTCTATCCTCTTATTTTGCCTAGTTTGTTTAGTCTAGTAGCCTGTTTAGTGTTGTCTAGGTTTGTTCTAGGTTTGTAGCCCCAGTTTAGTTTGTTTGTTTTGTTGTCCAAACTTGGTCACCATCTGTCTAATGCAATTTTCTGTTTTCTGTGATTTCTAGTCATTTTCGTTTAGTTCTCTTTTCTTTTATAGTTCTTTTCCTGTTGACTCTAGTGACGTGACATGCACGCGTAATTCCCAGCCTGGTTTTAAAAGTCAGTGTAATCACAAAGCAATGAAACAATGTTGAAGATGTAGGGACATTTGAGGGAAATAAGTAAAGGCATTTTGAGATCACTTCAAGCCCGAATTGTGTGAAACTGAGGCAGATAGAACATAAAGAACCCCTGTTGAAATGCATCCTGCCGCATCAATTTGAAGATAAAAGCAAGTTTGCCCCAAATTTATAGGGGGGCACTCGTGGTAATGAGCGTGAGAATGTTGTCCAATGGTGCTTTGTATATAACAAATGTAGAAGGCGAATGTGTGGGTACGGTCATCAAGTGTGGCGCAACCAAAAGATGTTACAAATGTTTTCCTTGGTTTGTTTAATTGTGTTGTTTGTACTTGGCATGTTTTGAAGGTTGGAATGACCAAGGCATTTTGTTCTGCTATCTAAACACTTTATCCCTCTTCACCCCTTTTGAGCCTTATTTATTTTCTTTCATACCCCTCTTTCGGAATCAGTAGCGAATATCGGAAACACAAGCATAAAAGATAAGAAAGGGAAGAAAGAAAAAGAGAAAGAAAAGGAAAGAGAAAGAAAAGGAAAGAGAAAGAAATAAAGAAAAAGAGAAAAAAAAAAAGAAAAAGAAGAAAAGAGAAAAAAAGAAGAAAAACAATAAAAAGAAAAAGAGAAAAGCAAAAGAAAAAAAAAAGAAGAAAGAGAAAAGAAAAAAAACACAACAACAAAGTAATTTCTATGACATGAACTACGTTCAACCTGATTCCTTTTAAGGATACGTAGGCAGCCTCATGGTTCGGTCCCATCAAAATAAAAATCCAAAAGTCCCCAAGCATGAAACTGGGGCAGAAGTTATGGTTGGTGTAAGAAAATCTGGTTCCGAAAGTTGTAATTTTGAACCCATGTGAATTATTTTGAGCCTCTGATATCCTTTCTTTTTAACCCTATCCAAAAGACCACATTACGGTCCAAAGAAAGACCTTCCGATCAGTCTTTGAGATATGCCAAGTCAAGCAAGTGGAGGTGATTCATATCAAGGGCAACACTCTGGTCCAAGCGGAAAAAATAATGAAAATGAGAGAGTCTTATTGGTGAAAACCCTCGCGGGCACCGTAGGGCAACGGGAGCTGAGAGAAATCCAAAAATGAGAGAGTCTTATTGGTGAAAACCCTCGCGGGCACCGTAGGGCCACGGGAACTGAGAGAAATCCAAAAATGAGAGAGTCTTATTGGTGAAAACCCTCGCGGGCACCGTAAGGCGACGGTAGGTCGAGAGAAAGAACAAAATGAGAGAGGCTTGATGGTGAAAACCCTTCGGGCACTACAAGTCGAATAAGGATTGTGAATCAGATTGAATAATCGGAGCATTGAAGCCTAGTTTCATGGTTCAGAGGTATAACAAGAGTTGAACATCAGATTTGTTTGATAGAATAGGCCACAGGTGCATGTCATGGTCATTAGAGTTGGTATCCACATCTGATAGGTTTCTACTTTGTAGTTTTCTTATTAGGAATCACCTCTTTCCCTTGTCCTTTACTCTGTTCCTTGTGTCTTGTTTACGTCCTCTTCTTGAGTCTGTTTGGTCAAAATAAGTGAGAAATGACTTCAAAATTTGCCACCAACTTTTCAATTGCACAAAACGGGATCTGGCCAGTACATCAAAGTGTCATAAGTCAGGAAAGAACAACAAACGCATTGAGCTGGTAATAATCAACATGCTTTGGGATCCTTATGAAATACAAAGGTTTGGTACACATCAATTCAGGAATAATGCAACAGATGGAGGGTGTTAGGTGAACAGATCAAAGGATTTTCGGTGAAACACGACGGTTTGGTACATATCAATTCATAAACAATGCAACAAGATGGAGGGGTTTGGTCAACGGAACAAAGGTATTTTCTGTGGTAAGATCGACAAAAGGTGTTTAATCAGTGACAAGCGAGGTCCTCAAGGGGAAATCAGTTATCATGAGAAGTGAAGGAGCAACCGCCCTCAAAGTCAAGGCCACAAACCAACCACCACATTTTTAAACTGATAAGATTTTTCTTTGATTTGAAACAGGGGCAGGAAATTTTGGTTGTTTCGGAGAAACCCTCCGTGGAGAAAGGAAGTCACCAAATAGGTTTGATTCTTGATTTTCAAGACCCTCCGGGAAAATGGGACTTAGTTTAAAGTTCAGAAATAGCATAATCTAGCATAAATGTATCCCAAGGGAATATAAGTTGGCTTAGAAGTTTGCATGTTCGAGATAGAATTCAATTAGGAGTTTTCAGGACCCTCCTGAATAATGGGACTTAATTTTAAGATTTCGATTAGATAACAACATTTAGTGTAAACTCTACTGTAGGGTAGTATAATTCAGACATAAAAGTTGTCACCCTTAAGATAAAATTTGACCTTTGATTTTCAGGACCCTCCTGGATAATGGGGAGTAGTTTAAAGATTCTTTAGATAACAAGATTTAGCAGAAGTCACACTGTAGAAGATATAACTTAGATTTTTAATTGTCATTTAACTAGGAATTTCAGGACCCTCCTGGATAATGGGACCTAGCTTTCAATTCTTAGTAATACGGGGTAATACGATTTAGTTTTACACTCACATCTGTGCCCAGCCACCAAACTGGGGCAGAAAAATTTTCTTTGTTTTATCTATTTTGAAGTTAAGAGACCGCCTGGAGAGCAGGGAATACATTTCAAGTTGAAATCAGGAGCCCGCCTGGAGAACAAGGGAGTAAAATTTAAGTTTTAGCTTTCAAATTCTTTGTTTTGTCTATGTTAAAGTCAGGAGTCTGCCTGGAGAGTAGGGAATACATTTCAAGTTGAAGTTAGGAGCCCGCCTGGAGAGCAGGGAATACTTTCAAGTTAGCAGTCAGGAGCCCGCCTGGAGAACAAGGGAGTACAATTTAAATTTTAGCTTTCAAATTCTTTGTTTTGTCTATCTTGAAGTCAGGAGCCCACCTGGAGAGCAGGGAGCACTTTCAAGTTGAAGTCAGGAGCCCGCCTGGAAAGCAGGGAATACTTTCAAGTCAGCAATCAGGAGCCCGCCTGGAGAACAAGGGAGTACAATTCAAGTTTTAGCTTTCAAGTTCTTATTGATATTTGGTAATGTGATCCATTTTACACTTACATCTGTGCCCAGCCACCAAACCGGGGAAGAGAATTTTCTTTGTTTTGTCTATTTTGTTGAAGTCAGGAGCCCGCCTGGAGAGCAGGGAATACATTTCAAGTTAGCGGTCAGGAGCCCGCCTGGAGAGCAGGGAATACATTCAAGTTCAGCAGTTAGGAGCCCGCCTGGAGAGCAGGGAATACATTTCAAGTTCAGCGGTCAGGAGCCCGCCTGGAGAGCAGGGAATACATTTCAATTTAGCAGTCAGGGGCCCCGCATGGAGAATAGGGTCAATTTTTACTTTAGTCAAGCATAGTTTATAGTTTCCTAGTCTATTCTTCAGTTTAATTTCATCATTGCATCAATAGTACAAGTGGTTTACAATTTTGCTAACAACTCACAAATCTTCCTAATGCAAACTAGGGCAGAAAAAAATTTCTTTGTTTTGTCTATTTTGTTGTAATCAGGCGCCCACTTGGAGAACAAGGGGAGACAACTCAAGTTTCAAGGGAAAGCAGTTTCGAAGGAAGACAGTTCAAGTTTCAGGGGAAAATGGTTCAAGGTGCAAGGGAAAACAGTGTCAAGTAACAAGATAAGACGGTTCAAGTTTAGCAATCAGGCGCCCACCTGGAAAAAAGGGAATTCAATTCAGAATGCAATTCAAGTCAGTAACGAAAGAAGCTCGCGTTAAGAATGCGAGTCAGCAGTCCTAGATGATCAACAGAAGTTAATCAATAAAGGAAAAGAGAGAAAGGCAACAAGTTAATCCAAATGCAGAAGTTGATGAAGGATGTGAGCTGCTCAAGACATGGCCAAGGCCACAAGCACTACATGTCCGGTCTTGGTCCGAAAATCTAAAAAAGAACGAGCTAGCACCTGCAACTGGCAAGCGTTAAGGTTCAAATTTAAAGTCTGCATGAAGAACCACTCAAAACTCAAGATCAAGCTTCAGAAGACTTATAGATAGGAATCTTGTAACTCGTAATTGATAGGCTTAGCTAGTCTTTTTCATATTTTGATTTTGATGTAATAGCAGGACTGCGGACCGGAACTTCGACGGAACGGTACCTCGACCGGATCTCCACCTCGGCATACTCCTTCATCTCACTCATTTCTGAACTACATGTGGCTTGATTCCTTTATAGCCAAGGATATGTAGGCAGCCCAGATACCAGGGCTCGGTCACATTCCCCTTTTCTCTTAGTTTTAGTCTCTCCAAATAAGGGTCGGGTCAAAAACCTGTCTAGTCAGTCTTTGTATAAAAACTCTGTACGTTTCCAGTCAAAGAGGGGCAGCTGTAGACATGTGATTTTTGACCCTCCCCAAGATTTTTCATATTTTAGCGCGTAAATATTTAATTTAGGCACAATATAGATATTTTAAGTAATCTTGACTCTTTTACTTTATTTTATTACAAGAAAACAAAATTTACAAAAATAGGTTCATTAATGTTTCGTAGTCATTTTTAATCTTAAAAAAATACAAAAATAGTATCGTATTTTTATTTTAATATGATATTTGAAAATACCAAAAGTAGATTTGTTTTAATGGTTAGTTTTATTTTAATAATTTTTTGAATAGTAGGATTAATTAATAAATGGACCCGTATTTTTAATCTCGTTCGCAGCGAAAGAATAGAACTTGGGCTCGAGCAACCCATTTTTAGGCTTAATTTTGAACCTAACCCACAATTGCCAAGCCCATAATTCCTAGGCTCATACCTCTTAACCTAAAAACCCTACCAAAAAACCTACAATATAAAAAGAAGAAAAAGAGAAAAGAAAAACGGGGAAAGAAGGCTGAAAACAAAAATACGCAGAAGTTGCGCATAACAAGCACCCCCCCCCGGGATCGTCTTCTCCAAATGCCCTAGCGCTGCAAAACAGACCCCCTCCCTCGCGTTCCTTCTTCTTCATAGAAAACAAAAGACCCCAAAAAGTCGGATCTGCCATTTTCAACAAGGACTCCCCCCAGGCAAAAACTTGGTCTTCTTCAAGAAGTAACCAACAAACGAATGGGGAGCTGCTGCTTCTTCTTCATGAAGTCAGCCGCAAAGCAACACATACGACCTCCCCCTTGAACTCCTGCTTCTTCATCGTTAAAAAGAAAACCTGATCTCTCTTGAACCCAACAGCCATGAACCTCACAAAAGAGGACCCCATGAACTCTGGTTCTTGAACGAAATCACAGAGCTTTAAGCATTAGCCTCATAGATCTAGTGCACCAGTGGTTTCTTCTTCCTCAACTGAACTCCATCACCACCGGAAATGGCCGGAAACTGGCGACGGAATCTCGTTTCGTCAATGGAGTTCGTTTAAAGCTCGTGGAGAGTTCGTTTGAGGTTGTCGACTTAGTTTCAAGTTCGTCATTCCATTTAGTGTAACGTTTCTGTTGAGATCGAGTCCCGTTAAAGCTCGTCCGTAGGTCGCTAGCTCTGTTCGTTGGGTCCGTTTAGTTCCGTCGAGGTTCGGGTTTTGGTCCGATAAAGTTTCTGTTCGGATTTCTTGTACGTGGGCTCGGGTTGGTCATTCAACGAAAGGTTCCGTTTCTCTATTCTTGATTATTGCTATTTGCGTTTCCATGACAAATTTGTTAATTTGTAAATGTTTTACATTGAAATGACTTTCTTGTTGCACCCCGATTTGTTTGGATTTGCTGGATATGTCCATGAAGCTGACAGATCTTTGCTCATTATCGTTGAAGTGTTTAAACTCAAGAGTATTTAGCATTAATTTGTGATTGCTATGGATATTACACATAATATTGATTATGTTTAAGGCATTTGTGAACCTTAACCTTTTTTAAGTATAATCCAAATTGAATGTTTTCCATGAATTAATGACGTGCCTGCCGAATACATGCAACAGACAACTACTGTGGTACTAATAGAAATGCAACAGTAAGGTATTAACATCCAATACAAATGTAAAGAAATTCCACGATGCGCAAAAATCTTCATTAGCCTCTAGCTTGAGTGAATTTAAGAGAGTTGTATCAGTTTGTAGCAAATGTCTCATGTGGAATAGTCGGAAATATTGTTCTTAATTAATCTATCTTGATTATGTACACGTTCGCGTGACATAATTATGATTCTAAAAACCAATTCGAAGTATGCGTTCGCGCAACTTCGATCATATTCTTCTTAATAATAAAATTGTTTTAATAAACCACTAATTAAATTTAGTTCATATAGTCCGAGGTGTGCCATCCACCATTTAATCATACATGGACCTCGTATTAAGTTCATAATTTAGATATAACAAATAACAAATGATCGTAGTTTGCTTTAGGCACATTTGATATACCATTGCGATTGTGGACACGTCCGCGTGACATGATTGTGATTTCTAAAAACAAAATCGGAGTATATGTTCGCGTAACTTCGGCTAAACTTTCTTAATAATAATAAGCGTTATTAATTGTGGACACATTCTCATAACATGATTTTTGACGTGCCCAACAAATGGGTACACGTACGCATGACTCAGTTCAAGATAATTTTCTTAATTAAAAAGCAGTAAAGGGGTAAATGCACATAGGATCTAAAATTAGTAATTTTAATAAGCCAAGTATGATCAGAGCGACCGTGCTAGAACCATGGAACTCGGGAATTCCTAACACCTTCTCCCGGGTTAACAGAATTCTTTACCCGGATTTCTGTGTTCGCGGGCCGTAAATAGAGTCAATTTTTCCTCGATTCGGGATTTTAAACCGGTGACTTGGGACACCCTAAATTATTCCAAGTGGCGACTCTGATTTTTAATAAATAAACGATCCTGTTTCGATTGTCCTTTAATTGAAAAAACTCCCTTATATTTATACCCTTTACGGGGTGTGGTAAAAAAGGAGGTGTGACAAGGCTTCGCAGGTACAGCCTCAAACTTAACCCTGCCAAGTGCGCATTTGGTGTTCCATCCGAAAAATTATTGGAATTCATAGTCAGCCATCGAGCCATTGAGTTGGACCCGTCAAAGATCAAAGTTATCTAAGAATTGCCGCCTCCGAGGAACAAGACTTAGGTGATGAGTCTGTTAGGGAGGTTGAACTACATCAGCAGGTTTATTGCTCAACTCACGATAACTTATGAGCCTATTTTCAAGTTGTTGAAGATGGATGTTGTGGTCAAGTGGACTGATGAGTGTCAAGAAGCATTTGATAAGATAAAAGAATACTTGTCAAACCCACCTGTGGTGGTTCAACCAGAACCAGGGAGACCTTTGATTCTTTACTTGATAGTCCTGGAAAATTCATTTGGTTGTGTATTAGGTCAGCATGACATCACTGGCAGGAAGGAACAGGCCATCTACTATCTTAGCAAGAAGTTCACGGCTTATGAGGTTAAGTACACTCACCTGGAAAGGACATGTTGTGCCCTAACTTGGGTAGCACAGAAATTGAAACACTATTTGTCATCCTACACTACTTACCTCATTTCGCGCTTGGATCCGTTGAAGTATATCTTTCAAAAGCCTATGCCCACAGGAAGACTTGCGAAGTGGCAGATTTTGCTCACGGAGTTTGACATCATCTATGTGACTCGGACGACTATGAAAGCCCAAGCATTGGCCGATCATTTGGCCTAGAACCCGGTCGATGAAGAGTACGAGCCATTGAGAATTTATTTTCCCGATGAAGAGGTGATGCATATCGAGAACTGGAGCAGATTGAAAAACCAGGTTGGAAACTTTTCTTTGATGGTGCTGCCAACATGAAAGGAGTTGGAATAGGGGTTGTGCTTATTTCTGAAACAGGGCATCACTATCATGTTATGGCTCAACTTCGTTTCTATTGTACCAACAATATGGCTGAGTACGAGGCATGCATTTTGGGTTTAAGGCTAGCTGCAGACATGGATGTCCAGGTTGGTCTTGGGAGACTCGGATCTTCTGGTGCACCAGATTCAAGAAGAATGGGAAACACAGGATTTAAAGCTCATACCATGCCGACAATGTTTGCATGATCTTTGTCAACGGTTTCGATCAGTAGAGTTCAGGCATATTCCAAGGGTCCATAATGAGGTGGCCGATGCTTTGGCTACCTTGGCATCAATGTTGCACCATCCGGACAAAGCTTATGTCGATCCTCTACATATTTATGTCCGAGATTAGCATGCTTACTGTAACATGGTGGAAGAAAAACTTGATGGGGAACCGTGGTTCCATGATATCAAGGAGTACATTAGAATGGGGGTATATCCAGTGTAAGCCATGGGGGATCAAAAGAGAACAATTCGATGGTTGGCAAGTGGATTTTTCTTCAGTGGAGGAGTTTTGTATAAAAGAACACCAGACCTTGGATTGTTAAGTTGCATAGATGCTAGACAAGCTACGATTGTCATGCCCGAAGTACATTCGGAGTCTACGGACCACATATGAGTGGATATGTGTTGGCGAAGAAAATTCTCCGAGCAGGTTATTATTGGCTCACCATGGAGTGAGATTGTATCAGTTTTGTGCGCAAATGTCATCAGTGCTAGATACATGGAGATTTGATTCATTCTCCACCATCGGAATTGCACACAATGTCAGCACTATGGCCCTTCGTTGCTTGGGGCATGGATGTCATTGGACCAATTGAGCCAGCAGCATCCAACGGGCACAGGTTCATTCTGGTAGCCATTGATTATTTCAACAAGTGGCTTGAGGCTAAAACTTTCAAGTCTGTAACGAAGAAAGCAGTGATTGATTTTGTTCACTCAAATATCATCTGTCGATTTGGAATCCCAAAGGTGATCATCATGGATAATGGTGCTAATCTTAACAGTAATTTGATGAAAGAGGTATGTCAGCAGTTTAAAATTGCACATCGCAATTCCACCCCATATCGTCCCAAGGCGAATGGAGAAGTCGAGGCCGCCAACAAAAACATAAAGAAGATACTTCAGAAAATGATAGAAGTTTCCAAGCAATGGCATGAAAAATTACCATTTGCGTTGCTGGGTTATCGCACTACTATCCGTACTTCAGTAGGTGCAACTCCTTATTTGTTGGTATATGGCACTGAAGCAGTGATACCTGCGGAAGTTGAAATCTCGTCCCTTCGGATTGTCGCTGAGGCTGAGATTGATGATAATGAGTGGGTTTAAACCCGTTTGGAGCAGTTGAGTTTGATTGATGAAAAAAGATTGGCAGCAGTGTGCCATGGCCAGTTATATCAAAAGAGAATGGCAAGAGCGTACAACAAAAAGGTGCGTTCCCGAAAGTTTGAAGTGGATCAGCAAGTATTAAAGCGCATCCTTCCACACCAGGCCGAAGCGAAGGGCAAGTTCGCCCCAAATTGGCAAGAGTCGTTCATTGTAACAAATGTTTTGTCCAATGGTGCTTTGTATCTAATAGATATCGAAGGAAAATGTGTAGACATGGCTATCAATTCTGATGCAGTCAATAGATATTATGTATGATTTCTTTGGTTCAATTGTTGATTGTTTGTACTTGGCATTGTTTCGAAGATTGAAATGACGGAGGCAATTTGTTTTGCTATCTAAACACTCTACCCTTTGTTTCCCCTTTTGAGCCTTATTTATTTTATTTCATACCCCTCTTTTGGAATCAATAACGAAAAAGAGAGAAAATACAGAAAAGAAAAAGAAAAAAAAAAGAGAAAAGAAAAGAAGCGAAAAGAGAAAATACAAGAAAATAAAGAAATTCAGGTGTGAACTACGTTTGACCTGATTCCTGTTAAGGATACGTAGGCAGCCTCACGGCTCGGTCATATCATATCAAAATAAAAATCAAAAATCTCCAAGCAAGAAATTGGGGCAGAAGTTGTGATTGTTGTAAGAGATCAGATTCCAAAAGTTGTAATTTTGACCCATTTAAGTTGCTTTGAGCCTTTTTGATACCCTTTTCTTTCCAAACATATCCAAAGAGCCCACATTGTCGTCCAAAGAAAGACCTCCCGATCAGTCTTCGAGAGATGCCAAGTCAAGCAAGTAAAGAGGATTCATATCAGGGGCAACACTCCGATTTAAGCAAGAGAAATCAAAAAATGAGAGTCTTATTGGTGAAAACCCTCATGGGCACCATGAGGCGACGAAAGCTGAGAGAAAGTAAAAATGAGTCTTATTGGTGAAAACCTTCACGGGCACCATGAGGTGACAAGGAATTGAGGAATAAACAAATGAGAGAGGTTTGTCGGTGAAAACCCTTCAGGGCACTACAAGCCGAACAAGGTCTGTAAGCTGGCGGAAAGTAAACATCGGGTTGCGGAGATCTTGGAGTACAAAGTAAAACAATTGGAAAAGTGATTGGTTAAATAGACTGGGTTGATTAATCCAAAATGCATACCATGATTATTGGTGTCAGTTACTCCACTCACATAAGTTTCTTTTTCTCTCTCCAACAGTCATCCAAATTTGGATTTTCTTCTTTATTCTTAATTCTCAAAATCATCGCATTTCATTGCTGTTAATTTTACTCCTCTAAAACTCTTCCAAGGTTAGCCTTGTTTCAACAAATAATAAGGAATTTCAACGTTTACTACTAGTTTCAAAATTGCACAAAGCAAAATGCGGCTAGGACATGCCAGAGATAGTGTGATGAAAAGTGGGACATAGAGTGTAAGCAAAAGTTAAATCGGTGAAATGGTTCAGTAATGTCGCGGGAGATGCAGAGTTCAGAAATGAAAAACAACGGTTGGGATGTAGAGCACTCAGTTCATCTAGGGTCCTAGGGTTAAGGATAAATCAGAAGGTCAAACAATTCTCGACCGGCTCAAGGCAGCCAGTCAAAGCAAAGCATGACAAAGGAAGAACCACTTTCAGCAAGAATGCCACAACTAACCACCACGTTTTAAACTGACAAGATTTTTCTTTGATTTGAAACAGGGGCAAAAATTTCATTTGTTTCGGAGAAATCCTACGTGAAGAAAGAACAAGTACCAAGCAAGTTTGATCGCAAAGTTCTCAGGACCCTCCTGGAAAATGGGACTTAGTTTAAAATTCAAAATAATCATGAGTAGCAGAATCTAGCATAAATGTACCCCAAAGGAATATAAGCAGAACTTCGAAGTTTGCATGTTTGAGGTAGGATTCACTAGAAATTTTCAGGACCCTCCTGAATAATGGGACCTAGCTTTAAGAATTCCATTAGATAACAAGATTTAGCATAAGTTCTACTGTAAGGGAGTATAATTTAGCCCTAAAAATGTCACTCTTAAGATAAAACTTGATTTTGATTTTCAGGATCCTCCTGGATAATGGGATGAGTTTTCAAACTGTCTTAGATAACAAGATTCAGCAGAAGTCATACCTTTAGAAGATATAATGTAGCTTTGAAACAGGCATTTTACTAGAAGTTTTCAGGACCCTCCTGGATAATGGGATCTAGCTTTCAAATTCTTATAGATATTTGGTAGCATGATTCAATTAACTTTCACGGATATGCCCGGCTACCAAACTGGGGCAGAAAATTTTCTTTTGTTTTGTCTATTTTGTGGAAGTCAGGTGACTATCTGAAGAGCAGGGAAGGACATCACTAGTTTCAAAGAATAGAAAGAAGTTCATATCCAAGCAATCAAGAACCCGCCTGGAGAAACAAGGGAGGACAAGTCAAAGAAAAGTAGCTTCAAGAAGAAGACAATTCAAGTCAAGCAATCAGGAGGCCACCTGGAGAGCAAGAGAATACAATTCAAGTTTTGGCAATCAGGCGCCCACCTGGAGAACAAGGGAATACAATTCAAGTTTTGGCAATCAGGCGCCCACCTGGAGAGCAAGGGAATACAATTCAAGTTTCGGCAATCAGGCGCCCACCTGGAAAGCAAGGGAATACAGTTCAGGTTTTGGCAATTAGGCGCCCACTTGGAAATCAAGGGAATACAGTTCAAGTTTTGGCAATCAGGCGCCCACCTGGAGAGCAAGGGAATACAATTCCAGTTTGGGCAATCAGGCGCCCACCTGGAGAGCAAGGGAATATAATTCAAGTTTTGGCAATCAAGCGCCCACCTGGAGAGCAAGGGAATACAGTTCAAGTTTTGGCAATCAGGCGCCCACCTGGAGAGCAAGGGAATACAGTTCAAGTATTGGTAATCAGGAGCCCACCTGAAGAACGAAGGGAAGCAGCAAGTCAAGTATTGGTAATTAGGAGCCCACCTAAAGAACGAAGGGAAGCAGTTCAAGTTTTGAGGAAAAGCAGTGCAAGTATTAGCAATCAGGAGCCCACCTAGAGAACGAAAGAAAGAAGCAAGGTTCAAAGGAGTTCAACAATCAGGAACCCACCTGAAAAACGAAGGGAAGTAGTTCAAGTTTCGAGGAAAAGCAGCGCAAGTGTTGGTAATCAGGAGCCCACCTGGAGAACGAAGGGAAGAAGCAAGGTTCAAAGGAAGATAACAATCAGGATCCCACTTGAAGAACAAAGGTAAAACATCTCAGAATGCAATTCAAGTCAGCAACAAAGGAATCTCACTCAGAGAGTACAAGTCAGCAGAGCAGCAGAAACTGCAAGTTCAAGTTTGAAGATATAGATAGGATTCTTATAATTCGTATATCATAGTTTAGTCTGACTTCTTTTATTTTGTCACGGTGTAATAAGGAGTTCAGTAAGCAGAAACAGCAGCAATAGCAGCAAAATCACAGCTCTTCGGTAGTACCAGCTACCAAAACTTCTCGAACTACATGCGACCTGATTCCCCTATAACCCGAGATATGTAGGTTGTCCAAAACCAAGACTCGGTTGCACCCTTTCTCTTTTCTCTTATCCTTATTTCTTCCCTTTTGAATAAAAATATATTCAAAAATTAGTCACATGGCTCACCTTATCTTTGCTTAAAAACTCTTCATGTTTCCAAACAAAGAGGGGCAGCTGTGAGCACCTAATTTTTGACTATATTTAATTTTTTATCACTTCTTCTATGTAAATATTTTAGGGGTTTTAACCTACAATTTTTAGCTTTGTTACACTTTTTATTATAGGGTAAAAATACAAAATTTTAAAAGGTGAATTATTACTATTACTATTATTTTATTTTTATTTTAAAATATAAAAAAATCCAAAAAATATTTTTTTTAAATTTTTAGGAGTGATTTAAAAAATAAGAAAAATTTAAGTATTGAATAAAAAAAAATTAAAAGTAGGTCGAATTCTCTTTTAAAAAGTAAAAGAAAGTAGAAAATTTAAAAAATAAAAGTAAAGTTTTGTGGAAATTTTAAAAAAATAAAAAGTAAAAGAACGTTGGAATTAAAAAATAAATATAAAGGTATCTGAAAATTAAAAAAAAATAAAGTAAACGAAAGTAGCATTTTTAAAAGAAAAGCAAAAAAAAAGTGGATTGTTTTTTTAAGAAAAGTTAAATAAGTGGAATTCTCTTTTAAAAAAGTAAAAAAGTGGGATTTTAAATAAGATAAAAGTAATTAAAGTTGGAATTTAAAAAATAAAAGTAATGAAAAGTGAGATTTCTTTTTATAAAAAAATAAAAGCAATTTGTAAGTGGGATTTCTTTTAATTAAACATAATAAAATAGTAGAATATTTTTTAAAAAAAAATTTGAAAAATCTCGAAAATTTTGCTATAAATAGCAGAGAAAATTTGAGAAGAAAGAAAGAAAAAAAGAAGAAGAGAGGGAGAGGAGAGAAATTTATGTTGAAAATTTTCATTAAATTTTTCTTTCAACATTTCGGGCCTTGAATCTTGGGTTTGAAGAAGAGTTGATAGAGATTTTGTTGTTGTTGCTGCATTGACTCTACAACTTTCAGATTTTATTCATTTGAATTCACTCTCTTGTAGGTATGTAATTCAAGCTCTTGAGTTAAAAAATGCAGGAGCATCTTTATTGAAGCAGAAGCAAATTGATTTGGTTCTTTTGATAAAGTTTCTTTCGTATTGGATCTGTTCGCATGAATGATATTTCTTTGATTGAATGAATTGAGATTTGCAAATGTTAACGTTATTTTAGTATGTTCATGACTCTGTTTCGTTTTTGTTTTTTTTTTCTTTATTTTTTTTTTATTTTTTATTTTTCTTGGCTCATGACTTGTAGCCAGCAAGTATTGTTTTGTTTACATTTAGATTTCAAGCCCATGTAGCACCATGTTCATATTTTGAAATTTAAAGAAGTATGTGAAGTTGAACAATTTGTCAACATAAAAATGTAAAAGAAAATAGATTGCATTAGTGGAAGTATCTTATCTTCAATTTATGTTATTGACTGCATATTTTCTTAAATTAACCATGTGAAGATTCAACTTCCTCTGCTTCAAAATGGTACTGTAGAAGTTATAGTGATGATACTAAAACTTTCTCTTTAGCATAGTGTTAAATAAATTAATTACTTTAAGTGTTCTTTGTTATAATCAAGTTTAAAATGCATTTTTGTATGTCCATGTTTGTTTTGTTCCTTCTAGTTCATCTGAATAGTTCTCAGCATGGTTTCTTTTTCTTTTTGTGCTCATATGGTCATTTAAGATTCATTATTTTTTTAATAAAATTTTGTTAGTTTCTTTCTAGAATTTGAAAACAAAAGTTGGTCTTTTGAAGATGATATGGAGATGAACCCAAAGCTGACACTTGTCTTTTGTTATTTTCACATAAATGTCAACTCCACCTTTCTGAATTGTAGTATGCTATAACAAAAGGCTCCAACGATATACATGTAGCTAACTCATTTCTTTAGGCCTTTTGTACTTATCAAATTTATACCACTCCATCCACAATAAAATCTCAAAACTCCTGTCCCTCATTTAATTAATTTTAAATCCTTAGAATTCGAGGCATGCCATTTAGCGAATTTTCTATGGCCCTCGCAAAGTTAAAAAATGTGTAGTTGCTTTAGGCGCGTAATTTAAAATTACCTTCCTAAACTCAGGTGTGCATTTCATGTGACCCAAATCCAAATCTTAACAACGTTGAATAAAATGTGTCTCGGACTGCAGGTGCATTTCATGTGGCATGATCCAAAGACGTGTATTAGATGACGTTGAAATCTTCCTTAAAAATAATTAAAAGCGATTTAAAGTTAAAAATGCACATAGGTTTAAAAGTGTTTTAAAATCAGATAATTGAGCCAAAAATAATAGTTGAGCGACCGTGCTAGAACCACGAAACCCGGGAATGTCTCACACCTTCTCCCGGGTTAACAGAATTCTTTACCCGGATTTCTGTGTTCGCGGACTGTAATACAGAGTCAATATTTTCCTCGATTTGGGATTTGAACCGGTGACTTGGGACACCATAAATTATCCCAAGTGGCGACTCTGAATTTTTAATAATAAATGAATCCCGTTTCGATTGTCACTTTAAGTTGGAAAAAAATCCCTTATACCCTTTTCCGGGGTGTAGGAAAAAAGAGAGGTGTGACATCGGGTGTCGCTGAGTACATGAGTATCTAAACGACAACATAATTTGACTGCTAAATTATGTCTAGAAAGATAGAACAATACAAATAAACCAAAAAGAAGGAAAATCAAGGTATGCGGATGCCAAGGCAGCTACCTCAATAGTCTCCGAACAGCTAAAGCTCCAAAGCTAGCAGCCGCCGTGCCCCGAAGTACCTGGATTTGTACACGAAGTGCAGAGTGTAGTATGAGTACAATCGACCCAATATACTCAATAAGTAACAAGACTAACCTTGGGCTGAAAGCAATGACGAGATCAGAAAAATACAGTCCAAAATAGATTACATCAGTACAGCAATGACAGGAAATATGATAGTAATATCATAGCAAAACTCATAATTAAATGGTACATAGTGCATGAATCTAGACATGCTTTCAGGTATTTAACAGTTTAAGCTTAACACGGATAAAATATGCCAATAATGACTGATATGAAGAATATTACATCTCTATATCCACATGTCAAAGGTGCATGCCATATGTAATGCATCACAATGATAACCTCACGTACTCACACTCTCAGAGCACTTAATCTGACTGTCTCAACTCTCGCTCATCACACTTAGACGCTCAGCATTATACAGTACTTGTTCTCACTGCTGGTATGTCAGACTCCGGAGGGGCGGATCCTACTCAAGTGCTAATATAAAGCAAATCTGGCCTCCTGCGGCGTGTAACCCGATCCCATAATAAAAAAAGAATATAAGGCCTGCTACAGCGTGCAATCCGATCTATATAATAATAATATATATAAAGCCAAGAAGGCATGCTGTAGTGTGTAGCCCGATCCATAACCTCCCTCACAACACGGCTCTCAAGCCCCAACTCAGTCATCAATCTCTCCAGTCTCTCGGGCTCACAATTCTCATGCCAATCAGCCCAAATAATGATATATGATATAACAATAAATTGTAACGGAGACTGAGATACGATATGCAAATAATGGATGTGACTGAGTAAAAAATTACCATTTAAGCAAATAATTCAACAACAGAAAGAATCCTAGTGGGTCTCAATAGGATAAGCATATAGTCTAACATGATTTCTAACATACACATAGGGATCACATGAATAGCAACAAAGTTTGATAACTATACAATACCACGAAATTGAATGGGTCACAATTATCACGGTGCTCGCCTACACGTCCATCACCTAGCATGTGCATCACCTGAACACCAACCCCATGACACGTATTTTGGGGATTCATACCCTCAAAACTAAGTTTAAAAGTGTTACTTACCTCAAACCGTGCTAATCTATACTCCAACAAGCCATTGCCTCGCGAATCGACCGCCGAACGACTTGAATCTAGCCACAAACAACTCAATACGATCAACACGAGCTATAGGAATCAATTCCATATGTATAAGCTAAGTTCTTTAATAAAGTCAAAAAGTCAACTCAAAAATCAACTCAGGGCCCACGTCTCGAAATCAAATAAAATTAACAAAATTCGAATACTCATTCAACTACGAGTCCAACCATACCAAAATTACCAAAATCCGACACCAAATCGTCACTCAAATCTTAAATTATTACTCTCCAATATATGGGTCAAAAATCCCTAATTTTCACCTCAAAAACACTAAATTTATGGGGAAAATTCAATAGGTAATCAATATAATTAGATTAAAGCGACTAAAAGTTGCTTACCTCTCCAAATCAAGTGAAAACCCTTCAAAAATTGCCTCAATCCGAGCTCCCAAAGTTCAAAAATGAATAAAATCTCGGAACCCTTCGAATATATACTCTGCCCAGGTATTTCGCACCTATGAAGCCAAAGGATCGCACCTGCGATCCCACTTTTGCGGAGAAAATGTCGCTTCTGCGGAGAACACTAGACCCCGAACCATGCGCACTTGCGACCCATCTTCGCACCTGCGGGACCGCATATGTGGACAAGCCATCGCTTTTGCGATCCCTTCCACACTGCCCATCAGCGAAACACAAAATGTATATGCGGGCTCGCAAATGGAGCATAACCCTCATACCTGTGACTCACCAGTAGTGTAGCCATAATGCATCTTCGATCCCTAAGCCGCTTCTACGAAAATCTCTCGCAGGTGCGATTGCACCAAAACTGAAGCTCTAGCATTTTTCCTAAGTCCAATTCTCAATTCAAATTTTCGAATCAAACCTGAGGCACCCGGGACCCTATCCAAGCATACCAACACCTCATAAAATACGATACGAACTCGCTCGAAACCTCAAATCACATCAAACAACATCAAAAACATGAATCGCACCGCAACTCACTTGAAACTAATGAATTTCCAACTTCTACAATCGATGCCGAAACTTATCAAATCAACTCCGGTTGAACTCAAATTTTACACACAAGTCATAAATGACACAACGAACCTATTCCAACTTTCGAAACCAAAATATGAGCCCGGTAACCCAAAGTCTACTCTTGATCAAACTTCCCAGCTCTCCTAACTTCTATTTTTTCAATTTTCGCCAATTCAAAGCTAAAATCACATACAGACCTCCAAATCACTAACTGGACACACTCCTGAGTCCACAATCACCATACAGAGCTATCAGAACCATCAAAACTCCATTCTGGAGTTATTTACACATAAGTTAACATCCGATCAACTCTTTCAACTTAGGCTTCCAATCTTGGGACTAAGTGTCACAACTCATTTCGAAACATCCCCAGAACCAAACCAACCATCCCAGTGAGTCACATAACAATAAATGAGCATAATATTTGCAATAAATGAGGGAACGAGGCTATAATACTTAAAACGACCGGCCGGATCGTTACAATTGCGTTCTAACAACATCCGTGTACTTTATTTGTACGATTCTTACAACGATAAGTGAGAGAAACAAAAGAACTTGATTACATGTCAACATTTCATTGGCTATAGGGTGAAAACTTTATTTTCCTTTATTTCGACATCATAGAATTTTGGCCAAATACATAAGCAGACCCTTAAACTTGTCCCAAATTTTCACCTATTGGCCACTCAATGTCTATGTAAAATGTACCGATTAAACACTTCACGAACAATCAACAAACAAAATAAAATGCGTGATTATCAAAATCAAAACGCGTGAGTTTATGTTAGCCAGCGATGTGTCATAGTTTTATTTGACACTTTGCCATGTCAGTGCGTTTGATAATCACGCGTTTAATTTTATTTGCTGATTGTTCGTGAAGTGTTTAATAAGTACATTTTATATATACACTGAGTGGCCAATGAGTGAAAAATTGTGATGAATTTAAGGGTCTTTTTACGTATTTGGCCTTGAATTTTTGGCTCGTTCATTGCTCATGAGAGTTTCAAGTTTCACTATCCAAAAAAAAAAGGAGCAAAAACCCTCGTGCCTTCCAAAACCCCCCTCTAACAGGTGCGCCGGGTGAGGCGAGGTTTGGGTCCTTGAGGCGCGTACATCGCACGCGTTTTCCAATTTGCGTGTGAACTAACATTAACAAACCCTGTTAAAAAATAGCTACTGCTCCATTAAGGAAACTAAACACACTTTTTTCCCCTACCCCTTTTCTCTGTTCAAAGAAACCCGCCCGCCTTATCTGTCATCTTCAATACAAATACTAATATTCAACCCCTGTTATTTGAATTGTCAGATCCCTATCTACGTGGAATCAGATCTGAATCATTTCATTTAAATTTCGTGCAATTGGGGGCATTTTGCATTTCACATTGTGCGAATTCCATGCATTCAAATCGTGATAAGGAGGAAATGGACGGTGGAGGAGAAATTGAGGGTGCGGATGAGAATGAGTTCGCACCAGGTAGTAGTAGGGGTGGACGCAAGTACAGTCCGGTGGTGGCGCACGATAATGATCGGGCCGTTTTGGAGATGTCCTCCATTGATCCTCGATCCTCTAGACAAGATCTCAAGTACTACTCTGTCTTTTCTCTCTCAGATTTTTAGTAAATTTATTGTCTCAAACATAGGTTGTTAATCATGGTGTTCGGACCAGCTTACATTTATATTACAAATCCATTATGCACTTGTTAGCTCCGGGGTTCTATTGTATAAAAATATAGTTTTTTCAGATAATTTCTGTGATGATGTTAGTTTGTGCGCGTCTAGACTACGTATCTCGACTAGTCAGTTGGGTACCTGCTGCATTCCGTCTACATTAGTACCAGATAATTCCGCCTACCAAGGTTTAGGTAAATGAAAAGAATTCACCTCGTGTGGCTTTTGGAACCTCGTTCCAGGTTTTTAATCTAACTCTTCAGACTGTTGGGCCGCTTCCTTGAGGTTTATAGTTCCTCACATGAGGGTCTGTGTGATCTACAAGGAAATGGTATCCGCTAGAGGGTTGACAGAAAAAGGAACTTAGGGAAATGGGACAACTTTTGATGTAGGCTTATTTCTTGGTGTAGCTTTGAGCTTAAGTTGTTCTTTTCTTTGTTATGCTAATTTTCTTGTTTGAATTGAGGGAATAAATATAATTTGACATGTCACAGTTCAAAGAAAACATGTAAGCTGCCTTGGAAGGTTTATGATTTGAATGTCGTTTCCGGATGAATGTCGAGCGAATTTATTAAGTAGAAGTAGGCATTCGAGTCTAGAGAATACCTTCAATGCTATGAGGAATTTCGTTGAGGCTTCAAAAGTTGACGAAAGTTTGATAATTAAGCTTGTTCTTCATGGTAGATGTCGAGTCCTGAGAAGCCTTTCTATTTATATATAGAGATAATTGGAAGAGTCATGTAAGAGGAACTGTATGGGATGCTGGCAAACTTATTGAGTATGAATTATGAGACGTCTAAAGATTGGGCGATTGTTCAACAAATTTTGAGAAACTGGATTTGGTAAAGGAGAAATTGTGAGAATTGAGTTTGAGAAGGAGAAAGTGTAGGTATCTTAGAAGCATTTTGTGGGGGATAAAAGTGAAGCTTCGAAGTGCGTGTCATGATTATGCACTTTTGCTGGAAAAAAGGGATATATGGTGCTGTAAGTTGTCTCTAACCTCTGTGGTTTTTTTTCGGGGGGGGGGGTTGAGGAGAGAGGAGAGTTTTAAGCTTCGCTGTGCATTTGGAGGAACTATGTTGATGTTTTCTTCTGCTAAATTCTTAGAGTGGACTTCCCGAGGCTTAAAGTTCTCTCCATACTGAAACTGGTAGATGATGCTTTATCATGTCGGGGAAACTACATGGTTTTATAGAGATGTTAGACTCTCCTGGAAAAAAGATTTTGTCTCCTGCTGAGCGAAATCTGTTTGTCTGAGTAGTGCTTTTCAACCTATTGGATGAATGATTATTTATTAGTCCTTACCACTTTCTTTTGGTTAGTAAATGGGGAAACATTTAAACTTTTATTTCTTTCCCGAATGAGATGCTTACTTTTCGGTCTCTCAAAATCTTTACAATTAATAGATATTGTGGTTGTGGATTTACCCATGATTTAAACAGATATTTTTACTCTTGTGGGTGAGTTACTGAAATTAAGCTGTCGACCTTTTCGTCCCATTTTTCGTTCTTAGAATTCTTATAATTAAGTAAATAATAGTGTGCTCTCTCTAGCAGCTTAAGCTTTTAAATGAGATGGTCACACACTTCAACATGTAGTATCACATTGTGGTCTTGGGTTTGAGTCTCACCAGCCATTCATTATCAAAGGGAGTTCCGACGTACTTGGCCATGAAAAAGAATCAGGGGTGTGTTGAAGAGAATAATTAAGTAAACAAAAATGTGCTCTTTTTAACAATTTAAACTTTTGGAGGAGATGTCCACACACTTCAACACTTAGTAACTCAAAGTTGGATTTATTGGAAAGTCCAACATTCTTTTTTAAGGATTTTGTTTTCAGTTCATGCTTTAAAGAAATTTTGTCTCTTGTATTATCATTTTATGCTTTATTCTGATTTACCCAATTTATCAGGAAAGTGAAAGTGAGTATGCAGCCAGATGTGGCTTCTGAAGAAATAGAAGGTTCAATGCCAAATCACAGCGTCAACGGTCCTCAGAAAGAATCCAAACTGGAGCTCTTTGGCTTTGATTCTCTTGTAAATATTCTGGGTCTCAAGAGGTAAGAGGTAAACATTCTGTGGTCCTTTTCATTTTATTTACTTCTTTCCTACAAACCTTCTATCTTGTCAATTAAATAAATTAATGAACACGACACCAACTTGTTCCAGATTGAGGCGTGGTTGATTGGTTGGTTTAGCTTTGATTTCATCTTGAACTTCAACTTTCCTTTTCAGTTTTTGATGCATGAATAGTATTATGGTTCTAATCAATCTTGCTATTTCAGCATGACAGGGGATCAAATTCAAGCGCCACCTAGTCCAAGAGATGGTGGGGATGTATCTATCACCCTTGAGCGGTCCAGGGTACTGTGATAGGTTCTTAATCATCCGTTCTATTTCCTTAAAAGTTTCATGTCATCATGTCATGCCCCATTAACAATATGGTTTGGTTTAATGGAGGGGAAGACTGAAGAGAAAGGGGGAGGAAAACGTATTACTCTATTTCCATAAATTAATTATTTAACCTATCTATGGTGGTTTTTGTACAGCTGGAAGAGAAGTAAAAGACGTGCACCTTTCTGTTCATTTCTTGTGAGACGGAAAAAGTTGACGTGGATGGGTAGCATACTCCATTTTTATCCTCTCTAACTTTTACCTCCTAACTAAAAGAGGGAAATATCATTCTCTTTTCTTTTAATCCAAACATGGAACGTGCTATCAGTGGAGATTCTCTCATGGGATTCTCCTTTCTTTGGAGAATCATTCCTTATTTTGGTTATCCTCTTTTATGCGTTCCTTGGTCTCTTTTGGGGGAGGCCAATGGGGTGTGGTTAAAAAAAAATATTTTTTGGATCTTTGAATAAACTGTGAACAGTGGGAAAGAAGGTGGCTAAAGGGTAGACTGAAGGTTATAAGAAGACAAAAGTGTAGAAAAGCTTAGTTTAAAGTAAATGCATAGTAAGTCAATATATTGTTGACTAATATTCTTGATAAATCTTCATTGGGCGTTCATATTTACTTTTAAACTAAGCTTCAGCCTCTTACACCATTCCTAATTGAGACAAAAGTAGATAGAGTATAAACAGAATATTCAAAAGGTTAAAGCATGAGAGATCCTCAGTAAAATTTTTGTTGTTGGTGTCGATGAATTTGCTTTACTCACTATCTCAGTTTTACACATAAGCTACATGCAAGATAAAAGATAAATCTGATTGAGTAGTTATGTTACTAATTATCCAATATGTGGTAGAGTGAGTGTTCATGTATTCTTAACTGGCTACCTGAAATACAAATATCAACAGTTCAGGGCTGTCCTCTTCTCTCCCCTTCATTTCTCCGCTTCTTTTCCAACTTCATTTTTGAAGTTTGTCTACTGAGTTTTATTTCTGATCAGCATGGAAGAGTGTTCGGTGGATATTGTATTATACTTCTCCAATTACCTGTTTGGTTTCTCCTACTTCTTCTCTTGTTTTATTATTAAATTCTCACAAGTATGGACCTTCACTTGTGCATTCATCAGAACATGCACTTTTCAGATTTGAAATGTTTAGACATAGATCATAAATTCATAACTTGCAGCTTGCATGTAGTACTGAATTTAATTCTGTAATGATGGGTTGATCAATGAAGCTTTGAATGCTTTTTTAATAGTCTCTTTTTTGTGAATATTGTTGAAGCCTACTGCTGTCAAGTCTGGGACATTGATGGGAGTCTTCGTGCCATGCTTGCAAAATATTATGGGAATCATCTATTATATTAGATTTTCTTGGTAAGTTGCATCATATCCAATCTATTACGTGTTCTCTTGGGAATTGTTTTGTGGTCAAGTCTTATAATACTTTAGCTATCAAAAGGTGATCAAGTTTCGGTTCCTTAAACTTGTATTTTAAAGACACTGGTCAACATTCTGGATGTGAATAACTTCCTCCCATTTCCAATACTTCGGCATTCTGTTTGTAACTCCTGGGTTTTATAAGTACCCCACACTAATTGTTATGTTGAGGGGGTAAATTATAAAGCAGAATAATTCCTATAGTATAATTAAGTGATCTACTCACGTCAGAACTATGTTTTGGTATTGATATTTCACAATGGTTCTGTGAGATACTCAAGGTGAGCTGATCTTCCTTCTATCTCTGGCATTCTCCTGATACAGCACTTCTTAGGTAGTGTAATCTAAGAAAGGAGGAAGATAAAAGATCTATGAAATATGAATATAGGAGGAAGGAGTATAAAAGGAGGAAAGGGGAAGATGCACTGGGTGGGAGTGCTGATACACTGGGTGGGAGTGTTGATCAATTGATCTATTTGTGTTAGTCACATGATATTCTTTTCCATTTGACATGCTGTGATATATTTGCTCTGTTTCCTTCTACTCTGTAGGATTGTTGGTATGGCTGGGATTGGTGAGTCGTTGTTGCTGGTTGCTTTCTGTGGATCTTGTACTTTCCTGACCACAATATCATTAAGTGCTATTGCTACCAATGGTGCCATGAAGGTGAAGAGGAATTTGATCGTTAGATAGAATGTAAATGAAGATAAAAGAGATAGCTTCTCTATTTTGCTTTCCTGTATTAGACACATGCACTTTCTTTATTTCCCAGTAACTTAGATGGTCAATAATTTCCTTGATTTGTTTCCTCTAAATTAGGGTGGAGGACCTTACTATCTCATTGGTCGTGCTTTGGGTCCAGAAGTTGGTGTTAGCATTGGGCTGTGTTTTTTTCTGGGAAATGCAGTTGCTGGAGCAATGTGAGTATACAACCTGACCTTTTATACTATGACTTACTCACTTGGCCAATGTAGCAGAGGAGGCTACATCGCTTTCATCATTTGACACTAGCAAATGAGGTTACAATGCTTTTATCACTATCTATAACAGTTTGAGTTGATGCTCTCTGCTGTGACATGCCTGTCTTCTAGGTATGTATTGGGAGCTGTGGAAACCTTCTTAAATGCTGTACCAGCTGCTGGTATTTTTAAAGGTATTTCTTGAGTGAGATTGTCGCACTCGATTTATTGGTTAGAATTTAGTGTTTCGAGAAGACTGCAGATCATGTTTTTGCTATGAGTGCTCCTTGGATCTTGCCTTCTTTTATAGGGGGGATTCTTTTTTGGGTCTACTTGTATAGGCAAGTTTGAATGTTTGATGATCATCTGCTCTCTTCCTTGGCTTTATGCTTCATACATTCAATGAGTACTTTTTGGTTGATTCTTTACTAGGTAATACACTATTTTGTCAACTTCATTTGTATTGCTGAATTTTACTCTGTCGTATATGCAGAAACTGTCACAAAAGTTAATGGTACAGCTATTGCGGAGCCCATTACAAGGCCAAGTTTGCATGATCTGCAAATTTATGGGATTGTCGTGACTATTCTTCTCTGCTTCATAGTTTTTGGTGGTGTAAAAATGATTAATCGTGTCGCACCGGCATTCCTTGTACCTGTTGTATTCTCATTGATCTGCATATTCTCTGGCATCCTTTTGGCAAGGCATGATCGTCCAGCAGGTTTATGTTGTTTATGCCTTCCTTTCTTTAATTTTTTGAAAGCTTTGCAAAGTGTTCTGCTGCTTAGACATAGTATATTACACACTTAAAATTAAAATATATATAAGAAAAAATGCTTGCTTGATGGTGTAAGGTTTTCCCTTGTCACTCTTTCTTAGTAGAAAGCTGTCAACCAATTCATATGGTTCTGGCCCTTGAGAAGAGTGGTGGCTTATTGCTATTGCTAAGCTGGTCTGTAATACAACAACAACAACAACAACAACAACAACCACAACCCAGTAAAATCCGACTAGTGGGGTCTGGGAAGGGTAGTGTGTACGCAGGCCTTACCCCTACCCCGAAGGGGTAGAGAGGCTGCTTCCGAAAGACCCCCGGCTTAAGAAAACAAAAGGACAAAAGGAGACAATATTAGTATCACCATAGAAGTCATAGGAAAAATAGGAACAACATGAAATTCAGAAGAAAGATGCAAAGCAAAGCAAAAGCGATAGCTAGTAAATAGGTCATGCACTGAAAAGCGAAATAGTAAGACACAACGTTGCCACTAGTTGTCTTAGACAAAAACCCTACCAGACTAGTCTCACAAAGGTACGAAGTAAGGCAAGACTCAACTACCTCCTAACCTACAATTCTAATACTCGACCTCCACATCTTCTATCAAGTGTCATGTCCTTGGAAATCTGAAGCCTCGCCATATCCTGCCTGATCACCTCTCCCCAATACTTTTTAGGCCGCCCTCTACGTCTTCTCGTGCCCTCCACAACCAGCAGCTCACACCTCCTTACCGGAGCATCTGAGCTTCTCCTCTTAACATGCCCGAACCATCTGAGCCTCGCTTCCCGCATTTTGTCATCAATGAGAGCCACATGCACCTTCTCCCGAATATCATCGTTCCTAATCTTATCTATCCTAGTGTGCCCGCACATCCACCTCAACATCCTCATTTCTGTTACTTTCATCTTCTGAATATGTGAGTTCTTAACAGCCCAACACTTAGCCCCATACATCATGGCCGGTCTAACCACCGCTTTATAGAACTTACCTTTGAGTATTGGTGGCACTCTATTGTCACACAGGACTCCAGATGCTAACCTCCACTTCATAGTCAATCTGAATTTGATAAGTCAACATCTGCAATTTTCAGCATTTTATATCGCTTCATGGTGGCCCTTACTATTTCCTTGATGTATTTAGCTTCCTTCGTCCTTCGTTTAGGACATTCTAAATTTACAGTTAGGTTTGATGAATACTACTCGTAGGACGTGCTTCATTGCGTTGAATAATGTATATCGTTGTCCTGATTAAAGAGGTTACTATGCTGCCACAACTGCAAACCAGGAGTCTTGACTGGCACTTGGTGGGCCTGTCCACCAAGCGAACCAGCCATATCTGAGCTTCTTACTGTAACTAGACATGCATAGAATAGGCAGAAAACTGAATAAATCACACTTTATATAACTAGAAATAACCCATAAGTCCTATATCGTTCATAATCTGACAAGATTTGTAGTTCAACTAAACACAACCAAAATGCTAATACAGAGTTCATGAAGCTGACTATGAGTTCTCAACTCTTACAACTGAAAATTGTCAAAAGCATCATTAAATAAACTGTAGCTAAGGACCCACGATGGAACAATGGGTTGACCAACAGTCTGGAATGGTAGCTGCTACTCCTAAGCTACCAGATCTACCTTTCACTCTGTAAGATGATAAGTGAGTGGTGAGTCCACTAACCCAGTGAATAGATAATATCCATAATTGTTGGGACACGAAGTTTATAAAATAAATCATATGCTATCATCTTTATATGAGATTAAGTACAAATATAATCTTCTATATCTGTAAACAAACTGCTGTCTGATGTTGTGTATATACTGCCCATCTCTTATCTAAATTTATAGCGAGTATATGCATAAATTATCTTAATATCGTCAATCTACACACCCACATACAAGATTATCAGAATCTGAAAACCATGCTTACCATGAATGCTGTTACAGAGGTTTGAATCCAACCTGATTAATTAGGTATCCATGCGCATCGTGTGTACATTATTAAGGGGATTTGATACCACCCTTATTAGCCAGTAGTACTTGCACAATCTAAATCTGGCTCCTAATCTAATGCTGTCACATTTTACCTTTTACCAGCTTAATAAATACTTTTATCTTACCAAAAAAAACTAATGCTGCCACGAGTGTAACGTTATGTGATGACACGTTACAAGGAGACAATATCAACTCGAATATTTTGAGCTTTCTCCGAAAATTTACTTTCTCATCTTAAGCTTATAGTTTAACAGAAAAGCGTAATATCTCGAAACGCATTTGTCATCGAAGGAGGAGGTCACGTGTCGGGCTTGTTCTCACGTGTGTCAATCAACTCTTATTTATGGGAACTTACCCATATATAGATAGAGGAAAACGTTGAATAGGGATATTCAAAATTATAATCCATTTCAGTATCTTCTGCTTCTCTCTCTGTCTCTCTCTTCGCTCCCTTCTCGTCTCTTCTCTTCTCCTTCTTCTGCTCTCATCTTCTTCTTAATTCTTCTTATCCATTGAATTAGGTAGTTCGGTTTAGAAATTGATGTATTGATTCCCAAGCTTGTAACTGATTGTACAAATTCGTTTGATCAATAAACTTTCCAATTTAGTTTCAAAGTCTTGAGTACATTACAATACTTTGCTATTAAATTCTTACTAATTCTGCCTTTACTTCTGGAGTACATTACAATTGGTATCAGAGCCTAATCTTGGCACCTTGTGGAGTTGGCAGCCATGTCAGAAGAAACCGTATATGAGGAAAGACAATTCAGTCGGCTGGGGTTAGAATGGGGGCAAGCTTTGATAAATTGGGTAAAGAATTGGATGGACTAAACCAGAAACTGGACAAAATCTTGGAGATGCTTGGAATTAGTGTGGAAGATAAGGGAACTGATTATCACGTTCTTAAAAAAGATCAAGAAAGTGCAGGAAAGGAAATAGAAGTTGGAGAATCTGGTGATCAAGAGGTTCCATCAAGTGACGGTATCTTAAGATCAATTTATGTGCCTAACGAACCTATGGTAGAACTCTTTAAACTTGGAGAAACCTCTGTCAGAAAATCTTCTACACTTGAAATCGCTGGGAAGTTAAATGGGCCGAACGAATATGTCGAAATTGTGCAATGATCTTCTATTAGCAATGATCTGGAATCTCTTTTTGGTAAGCCCAATAAAGTGGGACGATGTGCAAAGAACTTTAAGTGCATAATCACTAGTAATCTATTTAGTAGGAGTTATGACTCAAATGATGCACTCAAGCTGTTTGATGAATTGCTCAAATTAGATGCAACACATGTTTCATGTTTGTTTCTACGGGTTAGTAACTCCCTATCATATGGCCCTAAAGAGAAAAATGATGAAACTATTGTCGCTTTTGATCCAGGAGGTAATACATTTACCATGTTTGATGTTAGCTATATGAAGCTTGATGAGTCTAGTTTCCTCTCGTTATTGGGTACTTGCTCACAATTAATGATACTAAGTTGTATTGCGCGGATAACGTTCAACTCGCTGAATCAATTGAAGGAGCTGTATAATGGAGTCAAAATTAAAGTTGATACCTCATTTCTATGTTTATGTATTATCTGGATTACGCAGAAATACAATTGGCTAATTGTGAGAAGATTACAAACAAGCGGATTGTGAAGCGGCTTAACGGGGTTGTTGGTGTTTACTGGACAAACATCAATTTACAAGCTAATTTCTTAGCCAACTTTTTGCCAGGATGGAGTATCACTGTTGGTGTTGGTTGGAACTATTGCTCAAATGATACATCACATAAAAGTCTAGGCATGTCTTCAAGAGTAGCAGTGAAGTATAAGAATTCATTGAGTTCATTTACTATAATAATTGATTGGGAAAAAATTTCTAAATCACTTTATCAAGGTGTTAGAGCCAATGTTCCATGTGTTGTTTTTGGATTTATTGAGGTGGTTCTTGTGGATAAGAGAGTGGTTGCGACATACTGGTCAGGTGTACTTAAATCCAACAATAAAACTAACTTGCATTGGGAGAAATGGATTGTGCTGAAACAACTTCATTCACTACAGTTTGTTTCCATTCTTAGTTGCACAATGCCTAGAGTCATCACTTGGTTGGATAATCTACTGCTAATTACATACCTGAACACTTGGGCAATGAATTACGAGCCAAGAGGAATAACTGTTGTTGGCAATTTACTACGTAATGATGAATTTCATTACATACTTGGTGTCTTGAACATTCTTAGTAATGACTTTCCGGACATACTTAGGACCTTAAAAACCCCTGGACTGCCCGAAAATATTAAAAGTGCAAACAAACCAGCAACTGCTAAAGGTTGTGGAGAGTTGTTTCCTGCAGTTGAAGAATTCAAGGAAGGAATTCAACTTTTTTTCGTAAATGCTAAAGTTGTATTGCATCCATTGACAATAAAACTTATTGTAGTTGTTGGAAGTTCAAGTGCCAACTACTTAGCAGGTCTGTTTATCACAAGTGGAACTATCAGTATTGAAGGTTGGGATACTACCAGTTTACAAGGTTATTCAATGTTGCTGTTGTTCTTGTCCATTAGGAGGAGTCATTCTGGAAGGAAACATTTTCTTGGTATCAATTTGGTTGCTGCAATCGATTATCCTTGTCATGGCTTGACTCCAGTAGTTCACTGCCATTTCAGACAAAGCAACAATAATATGAAAAGCACTCCAAATGGGAGCAAAGTCTTGAGGAAATCTCTTCAGTTTATAATCACTAGAAACTTCTGTCATCATGGTTCAATAATGACCTTGAGGACAAGGTCAATTTCAAGCGGGAAGGATTGTTATGATCGGGCATTTGTTATCGAAGGAGGTCACATGTCGGGCTTGTTCTCACGTGTGTTAATCAACTCTTATTTATGGGAACTTACCCATATATAGATAGAGGAAAACGTTGAATAGGGATATTCAAAATTATAATCCATTTCAGTATCTTCTGCTTCTCTCTCTGTCTATCTCTCTTCGCTCCCTTCTCGTCTCTTCTCTTCTCCTTCTTCTGCTCTCATCTTCTTCTTAATTCTTCTTATCCATTGAATTAGGTAGTTCGGTTTAGAAATTGATGTATTGATTCCCAAGCTTGTAACTGATTGTACAAATTCGTTTGATCAACAAACTTTCTAATTTAGTTTCAAAGTCTTGAGTACATTACAATACTTTGCTATTAAATTCTTACTAATTCTGCCTTTACTTCTGGAGTACGTTACATAATCTCAATATTTTTTTTAAATGGTAACATGCATATATAAATCATCAGCACAAAGATTGTGCTGGAAGCCAAAATGAGAAGGTTACATCAGTTCATAAGAAGAGAAAGAGAAAAAAAACCAAAAGTCCTTGTTCTTCTTACAAGGAATCTAACACATCTAGAATTGCCTCGGATCCTCTATGGATTCAGATTTACACCAAAAACTGAAAAGAAGTATACAATTCATCTTGATTTTCTGTAAAGGGCTGCTTCTATCTTCAAAACATCTTGAATTCCTCTCCTTCCATATTGTCCACCAAATGCTTGCTGGGACAATTTTCCATCTGTCTTTGTTCATTGTACAGTTTCCTCCTTTGTTCCAGCATGTCACACATCAGAGGTTCTTCCAGGCATTATCCATCTGATTCCTCTGATTTTAATGAATAAGTCCCATAGCTGGCTAGCCTGGCTAGTAATTCTACAATGTAAAACAGATGGTTGATTATCTCTGCTTCCTGCCCATACAAGTAGCATTTTGAACAGGGTTGGAATCTCCCCTCCTTATGAGATTATCCTGAGTCAAAACAGCTTCTCTTGCTACTAACCAAGTGAAACAGGCCACCTTGTATGGCACTTTGACTTTCCAGATATGTTTCCCCGGCATAAATGTGAGCTGAGATCCTACCTGGTTTAGATCTTTGTAAGCTGAGCTAACTGTATAGTTGCCACTACAATGGCTTTGCCATCTAAGTGTATCATCTCCCTCATGCAGCCCATTGCTCTGTTCTAACGTACTAAAAAACTCTGTTATCCTTGGTATTTCCCAATCTTGAAGTAATCTTCTGAAAGTTGGATTCCATCCGTGTGTGGACCAAAACTCCTGTAAAGTGGCCCCCTGTTGTAGACTCAAACCATGTAGATCAGGGAACATCACCACTAGACAGTCATTTCATGACCAATTATCCTCCCAGAACAAATAATTTATGCAGCCCATTGCTCTGTTCTGAAGTTTAATGTGAAGGATCACAAATAATTTATTTTACAACATTGTGTAATAGTTAAATCATTCTTTCCCAAATAAATTGAATAAATTAGAATATGCATTATATCTAAGTATAGTTTCAATGTAGCTACCAATTCATATGCTGAAGCCAAAAACATGTCAACACAAGCATTTACCTGTTCCCGCACATGTAACGTTGCGGTAGGCCATAATGGACTTGGGCGTTATCTTGATCATACTTGATAATTTGAAATCTCATTTTTGTTTATATAAACATGCACACTTTAGTAAAATGATGCTAGTTACTGGAAAACGCCAAATACAAATGCAGGAAAGTTACTACTCATGGTAGATCCTTTACATTGTTAATACTCGATCTCACAACTTGCTTCTAACAAAAACCTGAAGAAATTATTTGTGGTCTTCTCAGCAAATTTGAATGCTTTAAGAGCTAAAGAGTAGGCAAGGAGTTAGCTAAGTGGGCAATGAATTATCTAGTGAGTGGACCTAAGGTGGGCAGTGAAGTATATGATGAGAATCCTAAGCTGCTCGGACACGGGTGCAGATCTAGAGGTCAGATCCTTCAAGATGTAAATTCTAAGATTCGGGGATATGGATCCTCGGACGGATACGGGTGCGGGGATCCGACTAAAAATAATTCAAAAAAGAAGAATATCTCTAAATTATGAGAAATTTTGTGGACTACTTACGTATAGCTTGTAAAGTGGGGATTTCATTTTTATTCTCAAGTTGTAGATAAGTAGAGGATTGATTTCCTAGATAAGGTATGCTATTTTCTTCAAATTTACCCTAGTTTTGGTTCTGATTTGTGGAATCAAATTGTTTTTCGTCTGGGATTTTTCCGTCTGTCATGGTCAAAGTACCCAAAATAGTTTGACCATATCCGGTATGGATCCCATACCCAAACCCATACTAGTGTCATGTCGACACGGGTGCGGCACCTAAATTGCCGTGTCGAAGAAACTTAGTGAGAATCTAATGTGAGGTTTCTGGTTTGAAAGTTCCCCTTGTTCTAACTAGCTAAGGCAACTAGATTTAGGGTTTCTAGAAGTCCTTCACACTAAGTAAAGTAATACTAAGGTTCCTTTTGCAATTTGGCCACTAACTAAACTTATTTTTCATTATTATTATTATTATTATTATTATTATTATCATTATCTTTATTGTTATTGTTGTTGTTGTTGTTTTTGTTGTTGCTGTTGTTATTGTTGTTGTTATTATTACTAATTTATTACTGCTACTTCATGCACCTCACTCACTCTTTATGCATGTTTGAAAAAGTAAAAAGTTCAAGAACATAATTGACCAAATTCTTATTGTCAATCTAATCTTAGAAGAGCGCATTTATTGTGCCATTATCTTCCAAGTTGGAAAAAAGGTACATATCATTCTTTTTTCTTGTAAGAAATCAAAAGAAAGGAAAAAAAGATTATTTTTCTCGCAGTTACTTAATTTCTCATCCCCGGAGTTCAAAACGTTGCCTCAACGATACTTAAAGCACATGTGCGGCAGGATATTACATTTGCTTTCTTGTATATCCTGGTTACAACTTTGCACACTTTTGAGTATGTCCCAACTAATTGTTCAAATTGAGGCAGATTTCCTGTTCAATTGTGAAAGCATGTAGTGCTCCTTTCCAAGTGGAGTAACTAGATAAAAACAAGGACATGCAAAGGGAATGGAGGAACTAGGCTTTCTAAAATGAAGGCCTGGATCTTCATTTGCTAATTTCTTTATTTGCTTTATGGGGTGGATACTATTGTCATAATTTTCTGAGAGAGAAAATTTAAAAGTTCTCGATGCTTTACTTCATGATCATTTTAAGAGGAAGCAGAGGTATAGGCTATAGCTTCCATCTTAGTATGCAAACTGCTCATGAAACTTTATATTGATTTATAGTTAAACATAATTTCTTTTTGTTTGAATATATAATGGCGTTCTCATTACTTTGTGTTGCTATGCATGATACAGTTGCGTTCACGGGGTTGAGTTCGGAATCTTTCAAGGAGAACTGGGGTCCTGCTTATCAGAGGACTAATAATGCTGGAATTCCAGATCCTAATGGAAAAATATACTGGAATTTCAAGTAAGACATGCAAATATTTGCTTGCTTCTCTCTCTCTTTCTCATGCGTGCTTATTCATTATGCATGATATTTTTCCATTATGCATGATACTTTTGCCAGTAATAAGTCCATTCTTCTTTCTGCCTTGCCTTTTACTTCGTGATGCATAAGTTCAAGTGTGTTAAGTTGGGTCTTAACATTTGTTTGTTTCTCCATGTAAGTGCATTGGTAGGTCTCTTTTTTCCAGCTGTGACTGGAATCATGGCAGGTTCAAACCGTTCAGCGTCACTAAAGGATACTCAACGTTCGATTCCTGTTGGGACATTAGCAGCAACTTTGACAACTAGCGGTTTATATCTAGTTTCAGTGCTATTCTTTGGGTCCGTTGCAACTCGAGATAAGCTCCTGACTGACAGGTACATCTAAATTACAATGCTCTTATGATGTTTCTCATTACTGTCTTGTTTCTAAATGAAATACAGTGGTCTGAGTGGCATGCTTTGTAAATTTAGACTCAAGTATGTTGATGTACAACAATTACTTCCCAAATTTTGAGTAGGTGGTGGTGCCGTGGGTCAACAAACTGTATGTAGCAAAAGATCAAGAATACCAACTCCCAAGACTTCCTTTTCGGAAAGTTGATTCTGTGGAATAATGAAGAACGCTCTTTATTTATTTCATATTTCAGTTACGTGGCTGGATCTGGATGTGGTTCATTAAGACCTATACTTCTCTGTATTTGGTGTTATACTCTGTTTTTTTTGTGGGTGGGGTTGTAGAGGTAAGGTTCGAGGTGGGAAAGCAAATGAGGAAGGATAAATGTGTCCATTTGTTTAGGAAGTGAAAGAGGAGTGGAAGTAAAAGTGGAAGGGTGTAACCCTCCTGAATTTATCTTCAACTTTCCAAAAACTGGGGAGAAGGAGAAGCAAAATCTCTTTTACTTCCCTTTTAATATTACCAAGGGGAAGAATAGATAAAGTATACCAGTCTTCCCCCCTCTCCTTCCTTGAATCCAACATATTGCGAGTTTGGGATGGACCAGTGTTGCTTTTCCTTGTGGTGCCTAGTTCTAAGGTCAATCTGTGATAACTCATCAATAGATATGCCATGTTATTGCAAGAATTTGTTGTATTGGTCTTGTTCGTTTTGATGTTTAGGATAGTTCTTTTCCCCCTTTTTGTCAATTATTATCATGAGAAAAGTTAATAATGGCACAAGTCAACTCCCTTTTGGTTACTTATTTCAAACATGGTAATTACTCCTCACCCCCCCCCCCCCAAAAAAAAAAATCACTTCATAACTTTGTTTAATGACTTTTATTTGACCCACAAGCCAATAACTTTGTATGAAAGAGATTATTTCATTATATTAAATGGTATTTCATAATCTATTTACAGTGCCTGACTAATGTTTTCGTCCAGGTTGTTGACTGCTACAATTGCTTGGCCATTTCCAGCAATTGTTTATATCGGTATCATCCTTTCAACATTGGGGGCAGCCCTTCAAAGCTTGACTGGTGCACCACGTCTCCTTGCTGCGATTGCAAATGATGATATTCTACCAGTTCTCAACTATTTTAAAGTGGTAGATGGAAGTGAGCCTCATGTGGCTACTTTCTTCACTGCCTTCATCTGTATTGGATGTGTTGTAATTGGGAATCTGGATCTTATTTCACCAACTATAACAATGTTTTACCTCCTATGCTATGCTGGTGTGAACTTATCCTGCTTCCTTCTAGATCTGTTGGATGCTCCCAGCTGGCGACCTCGGTGGAAATTCCACCACTGGAGTTTCTCTCTTGTTGGAGCATTACTTTGTATAGGTATTTTCTTCTGCTTTTTGCTGTTGGACAACTGGTTTTATCTCTCTGTTTTAGTTGATACTTGATACGGCTGGTAATAAACAAATTTTCTATGTTCATCATAATATTCACTTCATATTGCTTTATCTTGCCAAGAAAACCACCATCTTGGTGCAACCGTTACAGATGAGTGAGTGTCGAGGAGTTTGAAACTTCCGTTGTTTGACCTGAGGACCTTTAATTATCAATATATTGCATCTCCAAATACGTGCCACAAATTCTTTTGCCTATTTCTGACAGAGTTTGGTAACATTTTTCCGGGTAGTTTTTCGTTAGTCTGATTTTATATTTGTGAAGAAATGGATCTTGGCCTAACTCAACCCAGGATCGAACAATTGGAGCATGAATAACATAACATGGGGTCCAACATTGAGAAACACAACAACAGGGATCAATGGGTCTGGTTCCGATACACTGTGAAGAAATGGACCTTGGGCCTAACCCAACCCCAAAAGCTAGCTGATGAGGGAAGGATTGTCCAATATCATATAAGAAGACTACATCCCATTCCCTCAACCACTTTGGGACATAACAATATTCAACTACTTTAGGCCGTTGTTACCAATTCTAATTTGATAGGTTGAAGGGTTGAATGTATTCTCTTTGATTTTTATTGTGTCTTCATAGAAACTATAATTAAAAAAAATAAGAAGATAACTAAGAATGAATTACAATTATTTGGCAATATAAGATTTGCAAATATGTACTCAAATTTTTTGCTTAATCTAAAAAGAAATCAGTTCAAGAGAAGAAAAAATAAAGGTTTAAAAAGATTACCAGGAACAAAGAAGGATTTACCTTGTGGAAATGTGCTCCTGGTTGTTTTTTATGTTTCGACATGCCAATCTTGCTTGGCTAACTCCTTGACATCTTTATTACGTAAGTTGGCAATGGGATAGATGACTATAACCAAACGTGCCATTACTACTGTTTGGTGAGGCTTGTTCTTTTTTCTTTCTAGGATTCCTTTCCAGTGTAGACAATCACATTAAATAGTAATTTTTTTTTCTCTAATATTGGGAAGAGTGAGAATTTTGGTTTATGAAAGTACTGATGTCCAGATGTAGGATGACCTCTTTCGTTGCCTGAATAGTGGTAATGGTTCAGCACTGCTAATGAGTCCAATCTTTATCATCTCATCTTGGCCCTAAAGGAGTCGCATTTTAGACCACTCCCTCCCCTGCCCAAAAAACAAACAATAGAAAATAGCAAGACTATGGTAAAGATACTATGCACAAGGTTCTATCCTATGTAGCACTTCCTGTGATCTACTTAGGGTCTTGGCTAAGCAAGGGTGCAAACCATATTATTTACCTAACCTTAATAGACTCTTAAGTTTTTCAATCATTTGATCTCTTCCTGCATTTCAGAGTAATTGATGTTCTCTTTCTGCTGTTCATTTTCAGTGATCATGTTTTTGATTTCTTGGGCATTCACTGTGGTATCACTAGCCTTAGCAAGCCTCATCTATTATTATGTGAGTATCAAGGGGAAAGCAGGAGACTGGGGTGATGGTTTCAAGAGTGCATATTTTCAGCTTGCTCTTCGTAGTTTACGATCTTTGGGAGGTATGTATTTGTCTATTTATGTATTTGTTTATTCATTTACATTTCTTGGCAAACAACATAAATCAGACCTTTTTTACTGTCCGTTCCTTGTCTTAAAACATCTGATTGCTCCTCTTATGTGTATTCTATAATTGTTTAAATGTTGAGAGAGAGAAATATAATTTAGGATTGCCTTTGCAAGATCACAGTTTCTTCAATTGTGACTGGTGATTTATCTGCATTTGTCTATGTGCAAACATATTTTTCTTTTTTCTTTTTGGATCTTATGTTGCTTTTCTTTTGGGTATTACAATTGAAGAATGTATTAATTTCTTATTATAGTTCATTTGTTTCTTACACCATTAACCTTACTTACTGTTCTGCAACACTTATTTGTATGTCAGTGCCTTGCATAGACATTTTTATTCTGAAAAAGTGCATCAGATGGTTGACTGCCATATTCATTCAGAAAGATTTCATTTTTATGTTGCCTCACTCTTTTGCCGAAGTTTGTTGCTCTTAACCACATTTCTTTTAAATCTGATTGGTGTCCGGATACTTCTCAATCTGCTTTGGTAACATTATGGCAAGTGCGCGGATGCAAGTCTAGGCAAGGGCGTTTGAAGCATGTCTTATTTCAATCCCTCCCATGTAGTTGAGATTATAAATTTATCTAGTTTCGATTTGGGTCTTGATTCCTCCCTCTTGGACAATGTGAATTTTGATTTTTGCAGTCCTCCCCTTGGACCATGTGAGTTTTATATTTGTCAAAGGATGATCAACAAGTTGATAATTGCTAATGAATACAGAAAACTTCTGCGTTTCCCTAGTATAAACTGCTTTCTTTATCCTTCAGGACCCTTATTGTATCAAAATTACCGCCATATTGTATTATGAACCTCTCAGACTTTTTGGAGCTGTCATTGATCCTTTCCGTTAGCACATATACTCCTCCAAACCCCACTCAATATGCTGCTTCTTGAATTCTTAAATCGTGATGCAATGGAATTCATTCCTATTTTGAACTCTATAATATCCATCTTTCGCTTATCCTACAAAAAGATAATCCCCTGTAATCCCTTAGGAGACTTCTGATAAAATTGGAACGATACAAAGACGATTAACATGATCGCTGCACAAGAATGACAAGCACAAATTGAAAATGGTCCAGTAAAGATAATCTCCAGCATCTCCGCTTGCTGAGAACTTCTCATATTCCGGCACTCTCCTTCCAAATGCATCATTTCTATCTCCATTAGTATAATGCAGATAATTCCTAACTTTGGGACTTTCGCTCTTCGCCGTCTGAATTTGACGGCTACTTCACACATACTAGTCTATCTGCGGGTTCCTCTGGGAGGAAGAGGAGGAACCGGATAGACTAGCCTGGCAGGAAAGTTTTCCTTACATAGAATCCCCCTATGGCAGTTTCATCCCTGTCAATCTGGTACTGTTGTCGTGTTGTGTCGACTCTGGTTGTTAGTAGGTCTGAGGATCCTAGCAAAATAGAATTCCTCTATGTCAACTGCCTTCCCATTAGTCGTAATTGACACTGCTGCCATGGGATCCAGCGGTAACATCACTCTAGCCCCATTTCTCCCTCTCGCCTCTTTCCAACTCTTTCCCAGCTCCTTTTTCCTTCTACCACCACCTTCTCCCCTCTTCCTTTCATCTTGTCCTCCCTATCTCCGCCGGCCCTCTTCTCCTATATAACCATTGTGCAAAACTTAGGTACATGCAAACTCTGTACCCTCGTTCTCCGTCTTCAACCACCGTCGATGCTGAAATTCTTCCCCCACTATTCACGTGGATCCTGACCCTGGACGTGTCGAACACACTGCAAAATACATCCTCACATCCTCCCATATATGTCCCAAATCTTCTTAAACAAGTCAAGACACCGTAAGTGTGTTGGAATTTCGGCAACATTGATGACCATTATCTTCTCTGCTTCTGGATAGGGGTATGATAATAGTGCTTTTGTGATGTTTTGAATATTACCAAGTGACTACAATGTCTACGTTTTGGTTGAAATGAGTAGTATCAAATAAGAGTTGTGACATTTATAAGGAAAATCATGTCCCCCCATAAGCAATGAAAGTTATTTTCTTTTCTTTTTTTGTCGATGGAAAATTTCTTTGGAGATAACATTTTCAACTATTCAAGGTAACCAAACATGACAAAAGAATTTCAACGAGGAATATACCCTTTTGGTGAAAATAATTTTTTTTTGGAGATAGCATATTCCACAATCCAAGAAAACCAAATATGGAAAAATGATTTCATCAAGAAAATTACTTTTTTGGTGGAAAATAGTTTCTTTGGAAATAAAATTTTCAACAATTTGAAATAATCAAACATGGGGAAAATGATTTCGTCAAGGAAACCATTTTCGTCGAAAAGCATTTTTCGCGATATCAAACACTCCTATGGATTGTCTCAAAATTTTCTCTTACATTTATTTTCGACAACGTACTCCTTAGCCCCACTTCTTGTTTTTACCTTGAAGGATTGTGATACCAAAGTCAAGAATTAGCTTTACTAATTAGTATAAATGTGCAAATTTCATTTGAATAAACTTTCGTTTTAAATCAAAGTTATTAAGTATTCTTTCTATATGAAATCGTCCTATATAGTATAATTATGTTTTTGTTTTTATTATAAAGAAGATTTTAATTTTTATTTGTTTATAGCATGGCATGTTTCTTTAAATTAAGCCAATTTCTTTAACTTTGAGGGCATTTTTCCATATTAGGTACTTTTATCCAGGTAGAAATAATCTTATTTCACATTCTACACATGAAATAGTACATAGATTGTGGGATAATTTGTGTAGAAAATGAAGATGGTAACTGAATGTTGTATTAACAATTTGAGTTTTATGTGAGGATTATCGTTTTGATGTTGGAATTCAAATGGGTCCTTAAATATTCTTATACCTATTAAAAGTTAACTTATCCATTCTATTGGCTTTGTTACCCCGGCTAAATTTCTGGTAAATTAGCCGTACAAACTGGATAAGAAAAACAAAGGGAAGATAGAAGCTGCTGAATTTGAGTTATAATTCTGACTCCTCTTGTTCTATTTCAAACATGGATGACAAATCTTGTTTGGAGGTGATGAGAACTATTCTGGAAGTTTTCGAAGCTAACTGAAACTTGTTTGGTGGTCATACAAATTTTATTTAGCTAATTAGTGGAGCGCACTCCAGTTAATTTCTAGCTCAATCAAAAAGTTCAATTTAGTTATTTGGTTGGTCCTAGTAGGATTTTCAGTTATTGTTTTTGGCATCATGAAATATATTTTTGTGTAATCATGAGATCAAACTTAAGTGAAGTTTCAATTTTTAAATGGATCTAATTGAGTTATCTTTCAGCAAGTTGTCTGTAACCATGTAAATAGTTTGTAATCGTATTGCTGCAAAGGATGGGTGTAATGGAAATATGAACCTTGAAGTATAATTCGCTTATTTCATTGCAATATAAGCATTAGTAAAATAAGTAATAATTTGAAGCACAGAGAAACACGGGATTATATGTTTTCTCCTGTTCACTAGGCATCATATAGTAGAATCGTCATCCTTTAGAATTTGCATCTTTATTCTTGGCTTGGCAATAACTTTGATTTTCTGAAGAATGAAAGGTTATACTGTGTGATCTTATATATTGGCTGTAGACCTCCAAAATGACCTGCAATAAACATCCAATTGTGCATGCAGCAAGTCAGGTACATCCCAAAAATTGGTACCCTATCCCTCTCATATTTTGTCGTCCATGGGGCAAGCTTCCAGAAAATGTACCTTGCCATCCTAAGCTTGCAGACTTTGCCAACTGTATGAAGAAAAAAGGAAGAGGAATGTCCATCTTTATTTCTATTATAGATGGAGACTATCATGAACGTGCTGAGGATGCCAAGACAGCTTGCAGGCAGCTAAGCACGTATATCGATTACAAGCAATGTGAAGGTGTAGCAGAAATAGTTGTTGCTCCCAACATGTCAGAGGGCTTTAGAGGCATTGTTCAGACTATGGGCCTTGGGAATCTCAAGCCAAACATAATTGTTATGCGGTACCCTGAGATATGGCGGCGTGAAAATTTAACTGAAATTCCTGCTACCTTTGTTGGAATAATAAACGACTGCATTGTTGCAAACAAGGCAGTAGTTATAGTGAAGGGTCTCGATGAATGGCCTAATGAGTATCAAAGACAGTATGGTACCATTGATTTATACTGGATAGTGAGAGATGGTGGTCTTATGCTGCTGCTCTCTCAACTGCTTCTCACAAAAGAGAGCTTTGAGGGCTGTAAGATTCAGGTATTCTGCATTGCCGAGGAAGATTCTGATGCAGAGGGACTCAAGGCTGATGTAAAAAAGTTTCTTTATGACCTCCGGATGCAAGCTGAAGTGATTGTCATTTCCATGAAGTCATGGGAAGGCCAAGGGGAGCAGCAAGAATCCATTGAAGCATTTAGTGCTGCTCAGCGCAGAATAGCTAGTTATCTGGGAGAGATGAAAGAGAGAGCGCAGAGGGACAAGACTCCTTTGATGGCTGATGGAAAGCCAGTGGTTGTCAACGAGCAACAAGTCGAGAAATTCCTCTACACCACTTTGAAGCTGAATTCGACAATTCTAAAATACTCGAGGATGGCTGCAGTTGTGTTTGTAAGTCTACCTCCTCCTCCTGCCAATCATCCAGCATTCTTCTACATGGAATACATGGACCTGTTGGTTGAAAATGTACCTAGGCTCTTGATAGTTCGTGGATATCGTAGAGATGTTGTCACTTTGTTTACATAGGTGGTTCTGTTCATCTTCCCTTTTACCTCCCCTCCGTTTGTTGCTTTATTTCAATAGTTTCAATTCAATTCGTTACCTTTTCTTCCTTTTTTCCCCTTCTTTTTTCTCCTCGAGGTGGGTGTACAATATAGTTTTTGTAATCATTAATTCTTATTAACAGGATATTTGAAGAAAGAAAATTTTGTTGTTCATGAATCTCAAGGTGATGATTAGTCTTTTAGAATACGTTGAGATAGAAAATTTTGCTATCCGATGAATCTCCAGTTGATTAAAGTATGTTCTTGTATGATGACTATCAGCTAGCTTGCAATTTTTGCTTAAATTTATCGTACCTTTGCCTCAATCTTGCATAGTTGTCTTGCAGTCCATGACTTATTTACCTTTTGGACAGGTTTTATTAAGGTGCTTTGCAACTCTCATTTTGCCTTTTTAATGGGTATTTCAGTTGCGATGCTCAAAATGATGATAATTGTTGGACGAAGTTCAATCTATATTGCTTAAAATTAATTTAAATAAGTAAATAAATAAATAAAAAGGAGAAAAGGATCTAAATTTGTCCTTGTATTTTGCGAAAAGGTCTAATTTTACCCTTCATTAGAAGTTTGGCTATGCAATGCAGAATGCCCTTAGTCACTTAACGGAGGGGAGATGAGATGGTTGAGCCAAACTTTTAAGCATAACGGCTAATTTGGACCTTTTACTATTATTACTATTACTGTTACTATTATTATTATTATTATTATTATTATTATTATTATTATTATTATTACTATTACTATTACTATTACTATTACTATTACTATTACTATTACTATTACTATTACTATTACTATTATTATTAATTAATCTCTAATTATTTAAAGTAGCATATAAATTTACCATCTAGCTACACTGCCACAGAAACGCAGCTTCATAACAACTCAAAATGCCCAAAAAAATTCCTCTTGGGCACAGTCAAAATACGTCATGGCTAAAGAAGAGAAAAAAATAATAATTCCCTTTCTATGATTTTGAAGTTCTGAAGTGGTTTTGAAGATGAAGGCATGTTCTCCTGAAGAAACTATCATAGATAAGTGGCTGTGGAAGTTATGTTGTGGTGAAGGGACGGGAGACGGAGAAATAAATTTCAGATATAAGACCAGGGGTGACAAAATGGTTCAAAGAAAACAGTTAACCACCCATATTATCCACTATTAAAATATAACCCGAGTACGCATGTTGGAAGGGTTCAGGTTGAATTCGGCATAATAGTGGCCTAAAGTGGCCAAGTTTGACTTGAGTCAACACTTTAGGTAAACGACCTCAGAATCGAGATTTGAAAGTCTCAATAGGTTCGTATGATGATTTTAGACCTGGGCGTATGTTCGGATTGAGTTTTGGGTGGACCGGGAGCGTTTTGGCGCTTATTGTTGGAAGTTGGCGTCTTGAAGGTTTTAGAGTTTTTTTTAGTTTGATTTGAAGTAGACTTTAGTGTTATCGATGTCCGTTAGGGATTCCAAGCATTGGAATAGGTTCGTATAGTGATTTGTGACTTGTGCGTAAAATTTGACATCTTTCCGAGTTGTCTAAGTATGATTTGTCACGTCCGGAGATAGTTGGAAGTTTGAAGTTCAAAAGTTGATTAATTTGGTTTTGAAGTGCAATTCTTGGTTTTGACGTGGAACGACGAATTTAACAGGATGGAACAACGAATTTATAGCAAGGAATTCTATAGTTAAAGACTGAACACAAAATCAAGGAAAACAGAATTTAACTAAGCATGTTATACATATTGCAAGTAAAGATTAAAACACGTAGACATGCGATTTTAGGCTAAACATAATAACTATACATGTTAAGGTAACTTAGTCAAGGAATTTAAAGAAAACTACTTAGCAAGAACCGGATTTTTCAAAATATAACCCGAGTACGCACTCGTCACCTTGCATCTGCGGCTCCGTGTCATGACCCAAACATCCCTCTGAGACATGTCGTGACGGCACCTAGTCTCTACGACTAGGTAAGCCTAACAGATTGCGTAAAATATCAATAATGGAAACAAACTAAACAGCTAACAGCATTAAATACTGAACAACCAATAATAATGCCACTCGGCATGTACAATAACCAAACACTAGACGTACACAGTTTCCCAAAATCCAGAATATCATGAGTCACAAACTATAGAAAGAAAAATAGTATCTCTATACTCCAGAGTCTAACAAAAGAAAAATACAGGAAGTGTTTGACATGGGGAATAATAGAAAGGGACTCCGAGGTGTGTGGACGCGACAGATATACCTTTAAGTTTTCCAAAGCTATCCCGGCTCACTAAGAACTAGGCTGGTAGGAGGTACCTGGATCTGCACACGAAAAATATGCGTAGGGAAGGGCATGAGTACGCCACAACAGTACCCAGTAAGTGCCAAGCCTAACCTCGGTCGAGTAGTGACGAGGTTAGGTCAGAGCCCTACTGGTATATATCTAATAAACCAAGATAGAATGAAATACCGCAGTAAGATAAAGACTAAAATTTAACAAGAATGAAATCATAGAAGAGAATAACTCAGTACACAGAGATAACAATAGGGGATCTCCCGAGATACCGTCTCGTAATCCCAAACGTAAATATGCAGGGCGGATGTCACGACCCCAAACCCGGACCCGGTCGTGATGGCGCCTCTCATGAAGACAAGGCCAGCCGACACTTTCCATACCCAATTTTTAACAGTTAAGCATTTATAAACAGTCTAAACATGAATAAATAAACTAAAAGTTAAGCAAATGATAGCATAAGTCACAGAAAATAACCCAACACAGCCCGATACCGGGGTGTCACTAGTCATGAGCATCTATAAAACCTAATACAAGTCTGAAAAGTCTACAAACTATTACAAATGTCTAATAAGAGATAGAAATGATAAAGAGGGAGAAACACGAGACTGCGGATGTCAAGCAGCTACCTCGTGGACTCCGATATCTGCCGGGAGCTCTCAACTCGCACTGGTAAGATCCGCAACGCCTGAATCTGCACACGCGGTGTAGGGAGTAAAGTGAGTACTCCAACTCAGTGAGTAACAAATGTAAATAATGACTGAAAGCAAGAAATCACGTAAAGCACAAAGCATTCTATAATGAAGCAGTAAAACCATTTAAAAATCAGTGAATCAGTGAAAGATAGGAAAAAATCCTTTATATCAAATGTAATTTCATGAAAAGCCTCTTTCAACAATTAAGCAGGTAATGGACAGTTAATTAAGAAAATAAACACATAAAGGTTCGCCCCTCGGGCACAATATCCACAATTCCGCTCCTCGGGCAACATCTCAGAACAATACCAGCCCCTCGGGCTCAATCTCACATCACAATGGGTACCCGCGCTCACTGGGGGTGTACAAACTCCTGGAGGGGTCCCTTACGGCCCAAGCGCAATATCAAGCCACCTCGTGGCATCATCACTAGGCCCTCAGCCTCATATCAATCAAGCTACCTCGTGGCGTACACATCTTAGGCCCTTGGCCTCATAGTTAGTATCAAATGTTTCCTCACAACACAGGCCCTCGACCCTACTCAGTCAAAATCCTCACAAGTCACTCGGGCAATAATAAACATGATTTTCAGCCCAAAATATCATTTAAAAGATCATGTAAGTGTTAAAACAGAGTAAACATGGCTGAGTACGAAAAACAGTGAAGTATAAGATGACTGAGTTCAGTAAAAAGTCAAAACAGTGAAGAAATACTAGTAAAAATCCCCGAAGGGTCCAAATAGTGTGCACGGAGCCCAAATATGACATTCAGCCCAAGTAATGATGATAGCAAATAGATTTCGGTCAAATACGCGGTAAAATCATCAATCGGGATGGACCAAGTCACAATCCCCAACAGTGCACGATCCCATGCTCGTCATCAAGCGTGTACCTCACCTCAATATAGCACTACGATGTGAAATCCGGGGTTTCAAACCCTCAGAACATCGTTTACAATCATTACTCACCTCAAACCGATCAAATCTCTAGCTCACAACGCCTTTGCCTCTCGAATCGGCCTCCACTCACGTCGAATCTATCCAAAATCAGAATGAGGTCGTCAAAATATGCTAAGGGAACGAAGCCCAAGCGAAAATAATCAAAATACGACACAAATTCTGAAATTACCAAAACTCGACCCCCGGTCCCACATCTCGGAATTCAATCATTTTTGCATAAATAAATTCCTTATCTCCCCACGAGTTCATACATATCAAAAGTTCTGAAATTCAACCTCAAATGGTCCTTCAAATCCTCAAGCAAAGGTCTAAGTTTCCAAGCCCTAGTTTCCCCAATTTTCACCCTTAATTTCCATGATTTCTAGTTCTAATCCATGTAATAATAGCTTAGGAACGAGTTTTAGATCCAAATTCCTTACCTCAATGAAGTTCCCTTGAAATCCCTATTTCAAATCGTCCAAAAAAGCTCCAAAGCTAAAGTCAAAAATGGTGAAATAGCTCAAATTCGTGAAGGCCACAATTTATACCTTCTGCCCAGACATTTTCGCATATGTGGCTGTATTTCCGCATCTGTGGTACTGCATCTGCGGTCAAAATCCACCGCATCTGCGGTCCTCACTTAAACTCCCATTTCCGCATCTGCGATCCATTATCCGCATCCGCGACTTCGCAGATGTGGTCCTATTAGCCGCTTCTGTGGTTCTTGCTCCTCAAGCCCTCTTTCCGCTTCTGCGGCCGATCTCCCACACGTGCGGCGTCACACCTGCGGTCCCCAATCCGCAGGTGTGGAAATACCAGAAGCAGCAAAAGATCAGCAACTGCAAACATTCCTCAAACTTTTCGTCAACCATCCGAAATCACCCCGAGGCCCCCCAGACCTCAATCAAAAGCACAAACATGTCCCAATACCTTATCCAAACTTGTTCTAATCTTCAAAACACCTCAAACAACATCAAATCAACCAAAACACATCAGATTCAAGCCTAACTTTCTAAAATCTTCCGAATTCCGCTTTTGATCAAAAACCTAACCAAACCACGTCCGAATGACCGGAGATTTTGCACACACATCCCAAATGACACGACGGAACTTCTTCAACTCTCAGAATTCCATTCCGACCCCTATATCAAAATTTCGCCTACCAATCGAAAATCGCCAAAATATCAACTTCGCCAATTCAAGCCTAAATCTACTCCGAACCTCCAAAACTCATTCCGATCACGCTCCTAAGTCCCAAATCACCTCCTAAAGCTAGCCGAACCATCAGAACTCACATCCGAGCCCTCTAACACATAAGTCAACATCCGGTTGACTTTTCCAACTTATGCTTCCTCAAAAGAGACTAAGTGTCTCAAACCTTACCAAAATTATTCCGGATTTGATCCGACCAACTCGATACCACAAAATATGGATAACAAAGCATAAGGAAGCAGAAATGAGGAAAACGGAGCGGTAACTCATGAGACGACTGACCAGGTCGTCACATGGGATCTCCCGAAATACCGTTCCGTAGTCCCAAAGTAAATATGCATTACAAGGGGATCTACTAGAATACCGTTCCATAGTCCCAAAGTAAATATGCAGCTTAAACAACAGGAATAACAGTTATGGCAAGAAAGCCTACAATTTATACTAAAGTTTGAGCCAAGGAAAAAACAGAAAATTTACTAAAACATGCTGCACCGAGTTCAGATAAACAATTAAGGTAAGTAGACATGCTATTCTAAGCTAACAGGACACTACACATGCTGATATAACTCAAATAAGAAGGAAAAATAGATTATTACTTAGCAGAAATTGGATTTTTACAACAATTAGCCTGTGTACGTACTCGTCACCTCACATACACTGTGCTCACATATCAAAAATAGTACCAAATCCTAAGGGGAGTTTCCACCACACAAGGTTACGCAAGCCACTTACCTCGAACCAAGTTCAAATCAATCCGTAACAATGCTCTTTCCATGAATATCCGACTTTGAATGGACCAAATCTAGCCAAAATCAAATATATAAAATAAATATAGCTATCATAAACTAATCTAAGTCAATAAAATCTAAGCTAAAGAGAGAAATTAGGAAATCGTTCCAAAAAGAATCACGGGCCCGCATTTCAAAATCGGGTAAAAGTCACAAAAATAAGAACATCCATTCATTCACGAGTCTAACCATACAAGAATTACTCGAATCCGACCTCAATTCGTCTTCCAAAACTCGAAATTATAGCCCATGAAGTTTCTACCATTTCCCCCCAAATTTTCAACTCAAATCCCTAATTAGAAGATAAAAATAACCATAGATTCATGAAATATAACCCAATCCGAGTTAGAACCACTTACCCCAACAATCTTCTTGAAGAAATCTCAAATAATCGCCTCACACCGAGCTCTCAAACTCCCAAAATTGGGAAATCAACCCTCGAAATCCTATTTTCTGCTCAACAAACTCGCTTCTGCGAGCCGGGAAAATCATTGTAGGTGCAAAAATCACTTATGAGGGCTGGGTCCGCATCTACGGCAAGGGGGCCGCACCTGTGTGTGAGCACCTGATGAGTGGTGATTTTGCCACTCATTCTAGTCTCTTTTCTTTGAGTTTTTATGTCCTTTAACTATAATATTAGGTCGTTTATGGTGTGTATTGTTAGATTTTTAGGTAAATGATACCACGGAATGATTTGAACTCAATTGAAGTGGAAGTGAGCTAAAAATGGTGAAACAATGCAAAACTCTTTAGGGAATCCGCATCTGTAGAAGATAGGTCGCAGAAGCGACCTCGCATTTGCGAGAAATGGCCTGCATCTGCGGAGCTGAGACACTTTGCTCGGAACCGCATCTGCGAGTAAAGAATCGCTTTTGCGGTTGCACATCTTCGCTTGAGAGACCGTATCTGTAGAGCCAAAAATTCCTTCAAGTTTTCGCTTCTGCGATAAGGTATCCGCATCTGCGGAGCCGCACCTACGGGGATTGTTCCGCAGATGCAGTCAACGGGCATCAGACCTGGACTGTAATGACTTTTCACATTTTCTCAATTCCAAAACCCACAAATACACGACCAAGCCTATGGGAAACGAATCTTTGGCTTATTTTTAGTCCTTGAGACTAGAGAGAACAAGTTTTGGGAGCTAGGGTTTGCACACACACTTGAGTTTTGAATATTTGAAGATTTTGGTTAAGAATTTCTTACTCATTTTTACTCATTTGTTCATTTCCTTGCTTTGTATTGATTATCTAAGTGTGTAGTATTTATTTCAACATTTAATTCTTATTTATGGGAATATTCATAATTAAAGTATGGATTAAATATCTTGTTGTGCTTATGCATTGAATGATTTTTTATCCTTTAAGAAGTGAGTTATTGTTTCTTTAATTATTCTTGTTCTTTAATGTTTCTAAAGGGATTAGCTAACCCTAGGACTCACCCTTAACTTCGAATTAATTTTGGGAAAGATTATTTGGGGTTGGAAAAGAGTAATTAACAAGAACTTGAGGCTTTAACCTTCATTATATAGAATCTACCTAGGGATAGGATTGAACTACTTGTAGCCATAATCGGGTTTGCTTAATCTCCTAATTATTTTAGGGATAATTCAATTATAAAGTTTTGTTAGTCTTTGGAAGAAGCTAGTATAGAAATATTACCCGAGGCTAATTAACATAAAGTCGCTCATATATATAAAAAAGTGAAATACATTGGATCGTTACTTGAGTGTAATTCCACGTGTATCCATACTTGTAGCCATTGATCATTTTACTTGCTTTCTAGGTTAGTTTACATTTCCGCATTTAGGTATAAATATTTTCTAAAAATAATTCTAAGTGTTTGGCATTGCATAACAAGTGATAATTCTCTTACATCCCTAATCGCCTACATATTGTTCTCTGTGGGATTTGACCCCGACTCATAGTTGCGTAAATTATATTGCATGTGACCGTGTCCATTTACTTTTTCGTAGTGGATTTGGACGTCATCAAAATTGGCGCCGTTGCTAGGGAACAATTTGGCGTAATTTGGATTGTTTGAGAAATAAACGTAAGTACTTTGGTCCAAACTTGTGAATATTTGTGTAATTATTTCTTACCATGGTCTATTTTTCTTGTTTGTTTCTTGTTTATTTTTTTTAGTTTTTGAAACAAAAATAGCATCATATAATGAAAATTGATCGGATGGTAGTTGTTCATACTTTGATGACCCTTGTCCTTATTGTAGAGGACCACACTCGTGGCAAAGTTGTTTAAATTCTCCCGGCGGCGGATTGTGCGCACAATCTCAAACCCATGAGTGGAGTATTTGTAATAAGTGTGGTCGTCAAAATAGTCACTAGGATAATTGTGCCTATTTGTCCTTCCCTTCCCCAAAACCCCGATATGATGATTCTACTTTTTGTGATGAAAATGATAGGGATATGGAGGTGGAAGAAATTGATCATGGTCAAAATGGAGAGTTCAAGCTCATGTTAGAATGCCTAATTAAAGGAGAAAACAAAGAGCAAAGTTCCTTGGATGAGCTTTTGGAAAATAGTCTCCAAAATGACTTGGCACTTGAAAGGTTGAACATGCAAATGTAAGAAATGCTTGAAGCTTTAGAGGTCCAAAAAGCCTTGGAAGTTAATAATAGCCAAGAATCTTCTTTGGAGGTTGAAGCCGAAAATCCTTCCTTGGCACTTGATCAAAACCAAGAAGAGCTCTCAAATTCTCAAAATGAGAAAATGATGCTCATGTTGGAGGCCAGTCTTAAAAATGAGGAGAAACACAACTTTGTACTGGAGGACTTGAAACAAGGCTTGACTCACAATGATGAACATATCCGTACTTTGGAAGATCATATGAAAATATTGGTTGAGGCTCACTATGCCCACCAACTTAAGAGTGTGGAAAGAAGTCAAGAAGAGTCCGACTATGAGGAAGAAAGTGAGCTCTACTTTGAGGAATCAAGAATTGAACATCCGCCAACCGACTTCATGAGTGTTAGTGATGCCAAGAAAAATATGGAATTAGAGTCAACCGGTGTAAGTGAAAATATAGTTGAGATTGACTCTAGTCCGGGGGAAAAAGAGGATGTCAAAATCCGGGAAGAATTGCAATTTGGAGGTTTGATGTCACATGCCAAACATTTTTCAACATTGGAATTGTGTGGTGATATGTGAATTGAACTACACGAGTCAATGAGGGATTGCGAGGAGGAAAAACAAAGGCCATATATTTTACAATTTAAGGGAACAAGAAGGCAAAATGACATCCCTCATATGAAAGCCAAGAAGTGCAAAATGAAGAAAGTAATGCTTGGCTTGATCATCTACTTGCCACCCCCACCGCTCGTGATCACAAGCTTGATTTAAAGCTGGGTGCCCAATTTATATCGTCAAAGTAGCGAGAGAAGTGGTAAAGTGATTTGCGTCGTGCACGACGTTAAATGCGGCGCTTGGTGGGAGGCAACCCATCGTTTTCATAATTTTTAGTCATTTTTTTGAAATTTTCCTTTGTAGAATAGCTTATAATATTATTTTTGACTAATCTGCCAAGTTTCAAATTTTTTGGAGTTGAATTAAAGAGTTTGGGATGTTGGAATGACACAAAATAGTAGCTACCCAGAATTGGCTACTGAAACCTGTTGTAACCGCAACTACGGAAAATCCACGTTGGTGCGCTTCTGCAGAAGCATTTTTTGAGCCCCAGGTGCGCATCTTCCGCAGATGAGGTAGATTTGCCGTAAAAGCGGCTGCGCAGAAGTGCTAAACTAATCGCAGGTGCGGAAAATAGGGCAAAATTAATTAATTGAACCCTCATTTCATTAGGTATGTTCTGAACCTTTCCCCCCAAAACCCAAAATTCCCTCTCCTCTCTCACGCTACTGCTCTCCACACAAAATTGCTCATACTCAAAATTCTCAAGCACAAGATCACATAGGTACCATGGCTCTCATCTACTCCTCCCTTCTACTTCTCTTTCTTTCTTTTTCTTTCTTCTTCATCGCACCTCTGCTACAGTCACATTTTCATTTGTTATTTTTTTTACAGCTGTTAGTTTTAGGAGTTTTAGAAGTTAGGGGAAATGGTTGAGAGTGTATGTGTGTGTGCTGCTACCTGTGAAACAAATTGTTGGGAAGTCCGAGTACCATTTTCAATTCAAAAAGCATATGTTCATCACTGCTTGCAAGATGTTCGACAAATTGTCTAAATGAAAATTGCTTGCGAAGTACCACAAAATCAGTCTCAATAGAGTTATAGGTTCATGTAGTGCACTAATTTAGAAGTCTTGAGTATAAATTAGGTGCTAAAAATCATGGTAGAGATGAAAAGGAGTTGAAAAATTCTGGGTGTTTGAACCCTTGGACGAATACCGCAGAAGCGGAAAAGGTGCCGCAGATGCGGCCTTGCACCTGCGTTGACTATTCTGTAGGTGTGATTTTTGACAGATTGGGCAAAACCACAGAATTGGACGAAAATCCGCAGATGCGGGACCGCACCTGCAATGGTCTTTCCGCAGGTGCGGAAACTGGGCAGATTTCCAAATTCTAGTAACTTTGCAACTAGAGCTTCCCGGGCCCGTTCAACTTGATTCTTTGACCCAATTGCAGTGTTTTAAATTGCTTAACATGATTCTATTGCCCGACTAACATTGTTTTGATTTTGTGAAGGTACTTTGAGCTAAAATAGACCCAAACATCAACGAAAATGCTCCGCTACATCATGAAATTAAGGAGGAGGCTGATGGACCATTTGATAACTCATGCTTCATGTCGGATGATTGTAACCGCTGATATTATGACAACCTCATCACCAAAAAGATAGTTCTTGAAAAAGGGATCGCCGAGGATAAATTGGCCGAGCGGCTCCCAAAAGTCTATGCCCATCTCCAAGCCACCATATGGTCATGCTTCATTCCTACTCCATGTAAAGCCAATGAGGAGTGGGTACGCGAGTTCTATGCAAATCTTAAGCGCACAAACTTTGCCGACCCACACTCATCATTAGAGGCAAAATAGTGAGGTTTGGGATCGAGCAGATTAATGACATACTCGAGATTCCTAACTATCCACTTGAGCCATTGCAAGAAAAGGATCAGTGCGACAACGGAGAATGGATTGTCACTAAACTCTATCCCGCAAACATGAGAGAAAAATGGGGAAACAAGAGAAAGGGTTTGAAGTCAATTGACTTTACAGCTGAAGCAAAAATATGGCTCTACATCCTCTATAACAGGGTGTCACCTTGTGGAAATGCTTCAGATATCTCCTACACCAGAGCCTTGATCATTGCATGCATTTTAGACGGCATTCCTATGAATGTAGGTTACTATATCCTGAGGGAGATGAGAGAGTATTTGTTGGACGATGATGCAGGGTTGATGTTTCCTTCACTGATCATAGAGTTGTGCAGGCAGGCAGAGGTTGAGGTGCGTAGCATTGATCGGTGGTTGCCAGCCAATAAACCCTTTCATCCATTGAGAATAATGGGTGAGGGTAGTGTAGTAAAAAGCAAGAAGAGGAAAGTCACCACTACTGTTGTCGGACCAAAGTCATCCTCACAGGTAGCTACACCTGAGGGACCATTTGGGGTGCTAAACTCCCATTTTGTATCCATTTGGGAGTTAGTGTCACAGCTCCCTAGAGGGCCCTCATCCTCCCAGCCTAGGCCCGAGTACTTCACCAGGGACGACATGAAGACCTACTTAGATGCACAGAAAAAGCAAGCAGAGTCTCATGAGAAAAATAGCAGCATCTATTTGCATACTCGAGACAGCCTATGGCAACTTGGCCAAGGCATATGTAGATCTTCAGTCAGACTTCCAAAAGGAGAAGGTGAAGAACAAGAAGAAAGGCAAGTTTATGATCAAGATGTGGAGAGGCATAAAGGCCATCTTCAAATGGGGGAAGCCGAACAAAAAGATACCAATTGCGGAAGATGATGATAGCGAAGAGTATTCTTTCATGTCAAGTGCTGCTGGTGATGATGCTGATAAGACTGATGATGATGAGGCTGTGAATTCTTCACAGAAGTGATAAGCCTTCCTCCCGCAGTCTGCTAGTCTGATGCAGACCTCAGGGAGACCCTCAAACTACTTGTATTTTATTTTGATATTATGCAGTGAGGACACTGCAATGTTGTTAGTTGGGGGTGGCTTTAGGGAGTACATTTTATTTATACATTGCTACTTTGACTTGTGCCCTTGCCGGGCTTATTTTGTTGTATGGATATTGTATGCCCTTTCCAGACTTGTTTTGATATTGCTTATCATGTGCTCTTGCCGAGCATAGTTGTGAGTAGTTATACATGTACAGATTAGTTGTTTTTGTTAATTATTTTCTTTAGTAGTTTCCATTATTTTATTTTTATTTCTTTTGTAGTATTTCCTTGGGTTTTCTTTGTTCTACAGTTCTTTCCTGAGGAATAGTTTTGTGTTGAACCGGGTGACTTTTCCCTATGATGGATGGCGTGGCGACTCTCTTAATGGAATTAGTCTTGTTTTATTATGTGGAGACTTTTGGATTATTTGGTACTAATAGAATTAGTCTCTTGCATGTGAAATGTGAATTAAGAATACCCCTTCGAATTTTGGTTTTAAAGTGAAAAAGTAAGTGCATGGGAAGGAATAATTTTTGTGATGACTTTTTGGCTCTTTTAGTGACTCGTTGCCCGCTAGTTGGCATGACATTGCTCTAAATGCTCTTTTAAAAAAAAGTGAAATTGATCCGTCTTGACCAGTTCATGTTCCATGTGTGTTAGTTCTTATTAGAAATAATTCATGTGTTTAATTATATCATCTAGAACTTTCCCGGTTGGTCTTTCAATACTAATGTTAGTATGTTTGGTTGGAGGGATGACCTTAGGCATTCTTTGTGATCGTTGAAAAAGCCTCTATAGCCTTTCAAGCCTACCATTGCATAAAGATTATCACTATTTTACCCCATTTGAGCCTTTAACCTTTTTTTTGGCCACCTCATTACAAACTTTTACCCTTTTGTGAAATAATTCCATCTTTTGAACCCGTCCCTCCTTGAATATTGAGAATGAGGCTAAAAGCCTAAGTTGGGGGTGTTGGTGTCAAGTTGGAAATAGGTAAGGTTGTACATTGATGTATAATTACTCAAGTTCCAAAAGAAAATAGTTATATATATATATATATATATATATAAAATATGTATATATAAATATTGGAGTCTTGAGAAAATTAGAGAAGAACTTCAAGGTGGTTCTACGTTGGTAACTACATGCCAATAAAGGCTATGTGGTTTAAAAAGAAGCAAAATGCAAAAAGAAAGATAAATGTGAGTAGTGTTCAAGGAGGGTATAGTTACTTGTATCCAAAGTACTTATCCTACCCTTTCCTAAACCTACATTACAAGCTTAAAAAGTCCTTATGGGATCTCCAACCGAATGTCCTTGAATAGGCGGCGAATTAAAATAAGGGCAAGCTTATGGCATGATATTTTATAACACTTGAAACTCATTGTTGAGAGTGAGCGTCTTTGTACATTTGTTCCTTGTGTTATTGTTGTAAATATGGTAATTTTGGGACTTTCTTTCTTGTGAGGGCACATGAATTAGGATGGATTGGTAATATTGTTATATCCGGAAATGAGTAAATTGAGCATATGTAGTAGACTAGTGCTTTTGAGTCACTTCTTGAGACTTTTTGTTGTCACTTGATTACTTTGAAAATCCTTTGCATTTCTTGAAGTTGTTTTTAAATGAGGGAGTTATTTGGTTAAGATTCGCGTGCTTGATCCTAATTATTAGTACCAACCAAATCCATAAGTATGGTGCTTAATTGGAAAATGTGATTTGTAAATGATAGCAATGCTATTTGTGCTTTAAATGGTAGAACCTCATTGAATTGTTGGTTTTGATTTGCTTGAGGATAAGCAAAAGCTTTAAGTTGGGGGTGTTGATGAGTGGTGATTTTACCACTCATTCTAGTCTCTTTTCTTTAAGTTTTTATGTCATTTAACTATAATATAAGGTCGTTTATAGTGTGTATTGTTAGATTTTTAGGTAAATGATACCACAAAGTGATTTGAACTCAATTGAAGTGGAAGTGAGCTAAAAATGGTGAAACAATGCAAAACTCTTCAGGGAATCCGCATCTACGGAAGATAGGTCGCAGAAGCGACCTCGCATCTGCGAGAAATGGCCCACATTTGTGGAGCTGAGACACTTTGCTTGGAACTGCATCTACGAGTAAAGAACCGCTACTGCAATTACGCATCTGTGCTGGAAAGACCGCATCTGCAGAGCCAGAAGTCCCTTCAAGTTTTTGCTTATATGATAAGGTATCCGCATATGCGGAGCCGCACCTGCATGGATTGTTCCGCAGGTGCGGTCAACGGGCATCAGACCTAGGCTGTAATGACTTTTCACATTTTCTCAATTCCAAAACCCATAAATACATGACCAAGCCTATGGGAAAAGACTCTTTGGCTTATTTTTAGTCCTTGAGACTAGAGAGAACAAGTTTTGGGAGCTAGGGTTTGCGCACACACTTGGGTTTTGAAGATTTTGGTTAAGAATTTCTTACTCATTTCTTCATTTTCTTGCTTTGTATTGATTATCTAAGTGTGTAGTATTTATTTCAACACTTGATTCTTATTTATAGGAATATTCATAATTAAAGTGTGGATTAAATGTCTTGTGGTACTTATGTATTGAATGATTTTTTATCTTTTATGAAGTGGGTTATTGTTTCTTTAATTCTTCTTGTTCTTTAATGTTTCCAAAGGGATTAGCTAACCCTAGGACTCGCCCATTAACTTCGAATTAATTTTGGGAAAGATTATTTGGGATTGGGAAAGAGTAATTAACAAGAGCTTGAGGCTTTAACCCTCATTTTATAGATTCTACTTAGGGATAGGATTGAACTACTTGTAGCCATAATCGGGTGCGCTTAATCTCCTGATTGTTTTAGGGATAATTCAATTAGGAAGTCTTGTTAGTCTTTGGAAGAAGCTAGTATAGAAATATTACCCGAGGCTAATTAATATAAACTCGCTCATATTTATAAAATCGTGAAATACACTGGATCGTTACTTGAGTGTAATTCCCCATGTATCCATACTTGTAGCCAATGATCATTTTACCTTCTTTCTAGGTTAGTTTACATTTCCGCATTTAGGTGTAAACATTTTCTAAAAACAATTCTAAGTGTTTGACATTGCATAACAAGTGATAATTCTCTTACATTCCTAATCGCCTACATATTATTCTCTGTGGGATTCGACCCCAACTCATAATTAGGTAAATTATATTGCATGCGACCTTGTCCATTTACCTTTTAGTAGTGGATTTGTACGTCATCAAAATTTGGCACCGTTGCGTGAAACATTGTCCGCTTCTGCAGTCCTTCTCCGCACCTGCGATTCCTTTGGTGCATCTGCGGGCATCGCAAAATGCAGTACTTCCCTCGCACCTGCGATCCCTGGTCAAGCCTCCAAACTCCTCATTTGCGCCCTTCACTCCGCAGGTGCCATTCTGCACCTATGGTATCACCACCGCAAGTGCGAAAACACCACTTTCCTGAAGACTTCAGCAACAACACAAATCCAACTTTTGATCCGTTAAGCACCCGAAATCAACCGGAGGCCCCCAGGACCTCAACCAAACATACCAACTCACATCAAACAACGCTAAAATCATGAATCACCCTCAATTCAAACTTAAAGAACTTGAAACTTCAAATTTCTACAACCGATGCCAAAACCTTTCAAACCACGTTCCATTGACCCCAAATTTTGCACACAAATCATATTCAACATTAAGTACCTACTCTAACTTCTGGAATCGGATTCTGAACCCAATATCAAAAAGTTTACTACCGGTCAAAATTTCCAAAAATTTGACTTTCGCCGTTTCAAGACTAAATAAGTTACAGACCTCCAGACACAATCCAGACACGTCTCTAAGTCAAAATCACCCAACTGAGCTAATAGAATCTACGGAACTCCATTTTGGAGTCGTCTTCACACAGTTCCGACTACGGTCTAAATCCTAAGACTTAAGCCTCTGTTTAGGGGCTAAGTGTCCCAAAACACTCCAAAACCCGAAACGAAACCTCCCAACAAGTCACATAAGTAGAAAAGTGTATGGGGAAGCAGTAAATAGGGGGTCGGGGCTGTAACTCCCAAAATGACCAGTCAGGTCGTTACATCCTTTCCCTCTTAAAATAATCGTTTGTCCTCGAATGATCATAGAGACATACCTGAAGTGGTGAAAAGATGAGCATAATGGCTGCGCATATCCTGCTCGGTTTCCCAAGTTGCCTCCTTGACCAGCTAACCCCTCAACTGAACCTTCACCGAAGCAATGTTCTTTGACCTCAGGTTTCGAACCTGCATGTCCAAAATAGCCACCGGCTCCTCAACATAAGATAGATTCTTGTCCAACTGGACGGAGCTAAAATCCGACACGTGAGACGGATCACGGTGATACTTCCGGAGCATAGAAACATGGAATACCGGATGAACTCCTACTAGACTTGGAGGCAAGGCAAGCTCATACGCAACCTCCCCAACTCGCCGCAACACCTCAAATGGACCAATGAATGTTGGGCTCAGCTTGCGCTTCTTTTCAAACCTCATAACGCCCTTCATGGGCGAAATTCGGAGCAAGAACCACTCTCTAACCATGAATGCAACATCGCGAACCTTCTGATCCATATAACTCTTCTGTTTGGACTGGGCTGTGCGAAGTCTATTCTGAATCACCTTAACCTTCTCCAAGGCATCCTGAATCAAGTCCGTACCTAATAATCTAGCCTCGCCCGGCTCGAACCAACCCACTAGAGACCGACACCACCTACCATACAGAGCCTCATATGGTACCATCTAAATGCTGGACTGATAGATGTTGTTGAAGGCAAACTCCGCAAGGGCAAGAACTGATCCCAAGAACCCCCAAACTCCATCACACACGCACAGAGCATATCCTCTAAAATCTAAATAGTGCGCTTGGATTGCTCGTCCGTCTGAGGGTGAAATACTGTGCTCAAATCTACCCGAGTACCCAATTTATGCTGCACGGCCCTCTAGAACCATGAAGTAAACTGTGTACCCAGGTCAGAGATGATAGATACCATCACACCATGAAGTCTGACAATCTTGCGGATATAAACCCGAGCCAGCTTATCGGAAGAATAGGTAGTCATCACATGAAGGAAATGAGCTAACTTGGTCAGCCTATCCACAATCACCCAAACGCATCAAACTTTAGCTGAGTCCGTGGGAGTCCAACAATGAAATCCATAGTGATCCGCTCCCATTTCTACTCCAGAATCTCTAACTTTTGAAGAAATCCAGCCGACCGCTGATGCTTATTCTTCACTTGCTGACAATTTAACCACCAGGCTATATATTCCACTATTTCCTTCTTCATTCTTTGCCACCAATAATTCTGCCTCAAGTCCTGATACATTTTCGTGGCTTCTAGTACTACGAGCTATGAGCCTCCTAAAGAATCAACTCAAGCAATCCGTCTACATTGGGCACACATAGCCTGCCCTGCATCCTTAATGCACCATCATCCCCAATAGTGACCTATTTAGCATCAGCGTGCTGAACCATGTCCTTAAGGATGAGCAGATGGGGGTCATCATACTGACGCTTCTTGATACAATCATAAAGAGAATATTGGGAGACCACACAAGCCAAAACTCGGCTCGGCTTAGAAATATCTAATCTAACAAACTGGTAGTCCAAGACCTGAACATCCAATTCCAATGGCCTCTATGATGTTGGTAAATATTCTAAGCTCCCCAACCTCTCCGCCCTGCGACTTAAGGTGTCGACCACTATATTGGCCTTCCCGGGATGGTATAAAATAGTGATATCATAATCCTTAAGCAGCTCTAGCCATCTCCGCTGACACAAGTTAAGATCTTTCTGTTTGAACAGATGCTGCAAACTCCGGTGATCAGTATAGATCTCATAAGGGACACCATATAGATAGTGCCTCCAAATATTCAAGGCATGAACAATAGCTGCTAAATCAAGGTCGTTGACATGATAATTATTTTCATGCACCTTCAGCTTTCTGGATGCGTAGGCAATCACCCTACGGTCCTGCATCAACACCGCGTCGAGGCCAACTCGCGATGCATCACAATAAACAGTATAAGACCCCAAACCTGTAGGCAATACCAATACTAGGGCTGTAGTCAAAGCTATCTTGAGCTTTTGGAAGCTCTCCTTACACTCCTCTATCCACCTAAATGGAGCACCCTTCTGGGTAAACCTGGTCATAGGTGCTGCAATAGATAAGAATCCCTCAATAAATCGACGGTAATACCCCGCCAAACTAAGGAAGCTCCGAATATTTGTAGCTGAGCATGGTCTAGGCCAATTCTGCACTGCCTCTACCTTCTTCGGGTCCACCTTGATCCCTTAACTTGACATTACGTGACCCAAAAAGGCCACTGAATCCAACCAGAACTCACATTTTGAGAAATTTGCATATAATTTATTCTCTCTCAGGGTCTGAAGCATAGTGCTTAGGTGCTACTCATGATCCTCCCGAATTTCTCCCGACTCCGGGAGTACACTAGAATGTCATTAATAAAGACAATGACGAATGAGTCAAGATAGGGCCGAAATACACTGTGCATCAAATGCATAAATGTTGCTGGGGCATTGGCCAGCCCAAATGACATCACAAGGAACTCATAATGACCATACCAAGTTCTGAAAGTAGTCTTCGGGATATTTGGCTCCCGAATCTTCAACTAATGACAACCTGGACACAAATCAATCTTGGAAAACACTCGGGCACCCTGTAACTGATCCAATAGGTCATCGATACGAGGCAAAGGATACCAATTCTTCATTGTAACTTTGTTCAAATGGCGATAATCAATGCACATACGCATAGAACCATCCTTTTTCTTTACAAACAAGACAGGAGCACCCCAAGGTGACACACTAGGCCTAATGAAGCCCTTATCAAACAATTCCTATAACTGCTCCTTCAACTTCTTCAACTCAGGAGGGGCCATATCATAAGGAGGAATAGAGATAGGCTGAGTGCCCGACAACGTATCAATGCCAAAATCAATATCTCTGTCAGGCGGCATGCCCGGAAGGTCAGCTGGAAATACATCGGGGAGATCCCTCATTACTGGGACTGACTCAACTCTAGGGGCATCAATACTGACATCTCTCACATAGGCTAGGTGCGCGTCACACCCCTTTTCAACCATTCATTGAGCTTTAAGAAATGAAATAACTCTACTGGGAGTGCAATCTAAGGTACCCCTCTACTCTAATTAAGGTAAACCTAGCATAGCTAGTGTCACGGTCTTGGTGTGACAATCAAGAATAGCATAATGGGGTGACGATCAGTCCATGCCTAAGATAAAATCAAAGTGTACCATATTGAGCAATAATAAATCGGCTCTGGTCTCAAACCACTAAGAGTAATCAAACACGATCGATACATGCGGTCCACAACAAGAGAATACGTGGAGTCTGGATCGAATTGAATTGATGCATCTCTATAACAGACCAGGACAATACCTATAATGACAGAATCAGAAGCAATCACCTCTGTACGAGCAGGAAGGGCGTAGTATCTGGCATAGCCTCCCCCTGTAGGGCGGCCTGTACCTCCCCCACCTCACCTCGAGCTGGCTGAGTAGGTGGAGTAGCAGCTAGTGCTGTAATCATAGCTTGGGAACCCTATGGAGTACGCTATGGCTGAGAAGTCTATGGAGGTGCACCCCTCATAAGTTTGGGGAAATCCTTCACCATATGGCGAGTGTCGCCACACTTAAAACAAGTTCTGGGAGGGTATGGCTACTGTGGCTAACTCGGGCCAGGTCTGCTAGACTGACCGCTGAAGGCACCCCGTGCAGCAGGCACACTAGATATTGGCGGTGCATAATCAGCTCCTGGGGTGTATGAGGAGCTGGAATACCACTAGCGGCTGTAAGAGCTGAATGAATGGGGTGACTCACATGGCCCCTACCATGTCGAACTGCAGTTGGGGCACAAGCACTAGAATAATGGCCAAACTCTCGAGACCTCTTGGCCTCTCTCTCCTCTCTCTCCCGAGCAAGCATGCCCTCCACTCTCCTAGCAATACTCACAACCTCTTGATATAAGATATCCATCTCAAACTCCCAGTCCATGCTAGTCCTGATGCTGGGATTGAGTCCCTCAATAAACCGATGGACCTTCTCTCGAACTGTAGAAACCAAGTCCGGTGCATGTCTAGCCAAATCACTGAAATGAATTGCATACTCTGACACAGTCATAGCACCCTGGCACAAATGCTCAAACTCTGCATGCCATGCGTCCCTGAGGGCCATACTCTCTAAAAAACATGTTCGAGATTTGAGTCCAAGTAAGTGAAGCTGCCTCAGCCGGACTGTCCAACTCATAAGTACGCCGCCACTGATAGGTTGCTCCTCTAAGCTAAAATATTGTGAAAGAAACCCCACTTGACTCTGCTATTCCCGTAGTACGGAGGATACAATGGCACTCTTTTAGAAATACCTAAGCATCCTCTGATGTTAGACCACTGAATGTAGGAGGGTCATAGTTCTTTTACCTCCCTAGCCTACGCTCCTCCTCCTCTAAAACTGCTGCTCTACCCTCGGGCTGAACTAGGGCTATAGGGGGTACCGATATAACATCTGGAATCTGATAAACCTAAACCCACTGTTCTGTGCTCCTCCCCCGGCCTGAGATGTGGCTGTAGCAAGGGGAATCAAACCTGACTGAGCTAGAGTACCAAACATGCTCAGGAACTATGCAAGGGTCTCCTGAAGAGCTGGTGTAGTAGTAGTTGGTGTCTCAAGTGCCTGCGCTCTGACTGGAGCTACTGGTGGCTCATATGTAGCTGCTCGCTTGGGTTCTCTAGCTGTACAACGTGGGCGTTCTCGGCCTCTGGCGGCTCTAGTAAGGGGCACGGGTTCCTGGCCATCTCCGGCTGCACGTGTCCTCACCATCTGTGAAAGAATAGAAAACAAAATTTTAGAATTTCGAAGTCACCAATTTCGCACGACAAGGAATCAAAAGAAGTGAAATTTTCCTAACAGTTCTATAGCCTCCCAAAAATAAGTACAGATGTCTCCGTACCGATCTGCGAGACCCTAATAAACCAGCTTGCGACTCACAACACCTATGAACCTAGAGCTCTAATACTAACTTGTCACGACCCAAACATCCCTCTGAGACATGTTGTGACGGCACCTAGTATCTACGACTAGGTAAGCCTAATAGATTGCGAAAAATATCAATAATGGAAACAAACTAAACAGTTGACTGCATTAGATACTAAATACCCAATAATAATGCCGCTCGACATGTACAATAACCAAACACTGGATGTACAAGGTTTCACAAAACCCGGAATATCATGAGTCACAAACTATAGAAAGAAAAATAGTATCTCTATACTCTAGAGTCTAACAAAAGAAAAATACAGGAAGAGTTTGACATGGGGAAGAATTGAAAGGGACTCCGAGGTATATGGATACGGTAGATATACCTTGAAGTCTCCAAAGCTGTCCCGACTCCCTAAGAACGAGGCTGGTAGGAGGTACCTAGATCTGCACACGAAAAACATGCACAGAGAAGGGCATGAGTACACCACAATGGTACCTAGTAAGTGCCAAGCCTAACCTCGGTCGAGTAGTGATGAGGTCAGGTCAGGGCCCTACTGGTATATATGTAATAAAACAAGATAGAATGAAATTCCGCAGTAAGATAAATATTGATTTTTAAAAAGAATGAAATCATAGAAGACAACAACTCAACACATCGAGATAACAACATGGGATCTCCCGAGATACCGTCTCGTAGTCTCAAACGTAAATGTGTAGGGGGGATCTCCCGGAATACTGTTCCACAGTCCCAAAGTAAATATGCATCTCAAAAAATGGGAATAACATTTATGGCAAGAAAGCATACAATTTAGACTAAAGTTCAAGTCAAGGAAAAATAGGAAATTCACTAAAACATGTTGCACAGTGTTCAGATAAACAATTAAGGCAAGTAGACATGCTATTCTAACCTAACAGGACACTACACATGCTGATATAACTCAAATAATATGGAAAAATAAATTATTACTTAGCAAAAATCGGTTTTTACAATAATTAGCCCGTGTATGTACTCGTCACCTCATGCACACGACATCACATATAAAAAATAGTACCAAATCCAAAGGGGAGTTTCCCACACACAAGGTTAGGAAAGCCACTTACCTCGAACCAAGATCAAATCATTCTGTAACAATGCTCTTTCCACGAATATCCGACCCTGAGTGTCCCAAATCTAGCCAAAATCAATTACATACCATAAATGTAGCTATAAGAAACTAATCTAGTCAATGAAATCTAAGCTAAAGCAAGAAATTAGGAATCATCCCAAAAAGCCTCCGGGGCCCACATCACAGAATCAGGTAAAAGTCACAAAAATACGAACACCCATTCACTCACGAGTCTAACCATATAAGAATTACTCGAATCCGACCTCAATTCGTCTTCCAAAACTCGAAATTATAGCCTATGAAGTTTCTACCACTTTCCCTCAAATTTTAAACTCAAATCCCTAATTAGAAGATAAAAATAACGATAGATTCATGAAATATAACCCAATCCGAGTTAGAACCACTTACCCCAACAATCTTCTTGAAGAAATCTCGAAAAATTGCCTCACACCAAGATCTCAAACTCCCAAAATCGAAAATGGGAAATCAACCCTCGAAATCCTATTTTCTTCCCAGCAAGCTCGCTTCTGCGAGCCTTCAACCGCACCTGCGGGAAAATCATTGCAGGTGCTAAAATCCCTTATGAGGGATGGGTCCGCATCTGCGGGAAGGGGGCCACACCTGCGTGTGCGCACCTGCGAAACATTGTCCACTTCTGCGGTCCTTCTCCGCGCCTGCAATTCCTTAGGCGCATTTGCGGGCATCACAAATGTGTTACTTCCCTCGCACCTGCGATCCATGGTCTCCCCACTGTAGGTGCGAAAACACCAGATGCCTGAAGACTTTAGCAACAACACAAATCCAACTTTTGATTCGTTAAGAACTCGAAATCAACTCGAGGCCCCCCGTACCTCAACCAAATATACCAACAAGTCATAAAATACCATACGAGGTCAGTCGAGCCCTCAAATCACATCAAACAATGCTAAAATCATGAATCACCCTCAAATTCAAACTTAAAGAACTTGAAATTTCAAAATAAACCATTCCGACACCGATATCAAAAAGTCCACTACCGGTCAAAATTTCCAAAAATTCGACTTTCGCAATTTTAAGCCTAAATAAGCTACAGACCTCCAAAACACAATCTTGACACGCTCCTAAGTCCAAAATCTCCCAACGAAGCTAACTAAATCAACAGAACTCTATTCTAGAGTCGCCTTTACACAGTTCCGACTACGATCCAAATCCTAAGACTTAAGCCTCCGTTTAGGGATTAAGTGTCCCAAAACACTTCAAAAACTGAAACGAAACCTCCCGGCAAGTCACATAAGTAGAAAAAGGTACGGGGGAAGCAGTAAATAATGGTTCGAGGCTATAACTCTCAAAACAACCGATCGGGTTCTACACTCCGCACCTGTGGAATTTCCATCGCAGGTGCGGTTCTCACTTAGTCCAGACACGTTCGCTTCTGTGGACCCAATTGCGCTTTTGTGCACGCGCTCCCGCGGACCATGTCCGCTTCTGTGATCCACAGGCCTCCCTGGCCTTTCCTCTTTTGTGCTCATTCTTTCGCAGAAGCGACTCCGCTTTTACAACTTTCACGTCGCACCTGTGACCACAGGCCATTTGCTCCAGCCCTGCATCTGCGCCCAATTGCTTGCTTCTGTGAGCTCGCACCTACGGTCAATCTTGCCTAGATGTGATCCAGAATTGGTGCACTTCAGCCATTCTCACAAGTCCAAATTTGCTCCGAATTCAATTTGAACCACACTCGGAGCTCCGGGACCCTGCCCGAATATACCAACAAGTCCTAAAAAATCATACAGACTTAGTTGAGCCTTTAAATCACATGAAACAATGCTAAAAGTATGAATTGCACATCGATTCAAGCCTAATGAACTTTAAAACTTCAAACTTCTACATTCGATGTCGAAACCTATAAAACCAAGTCCGATTGACCTCAAATTTTGCACACAAGTCATATTGACATTACAGACCTAATCTAACTTCCGAAATCGGAATCCGACCTTGATTTAAAAAATTCCACCCCCGGTCAAGATTTCCAAAAATTCATCCAACTTTCCAACTTTCACCCATTAATGCTGAAATGGTCCTCCAAATCAGCATCCAGACACGCTCCTAAGACCAAAATCACCTTACGGAGCTATTGGAACCATCAAAACTCCATTCTGAAGTCATCTTCATACAATTCAAACTACGGTAAATTCCTACGACTTAATCTTCCATATTAGGGACTAAGTGTCCCATATGACTCCGAAACCAAAATCAAACCTCCCGGCGAGCCACATAGTCATGACCCAAAAACTACTAGTCGTGATGGCACCTAACTCGATCTGCTAGGTAAGCCAACTAATAGTCAATACAATCTTACTGAGATTATAGGAAAATAGAGAAGAATTATCTAAATATTTACAAATTAACCCAAGAACTGGTAGTACGAATCATGAGCTTCTAAGATTTGAAATTTACAAAGCTGATACAAAACAATACACGATCTGTTTTAAATTCACATAAACAGATTAGCAAAATCGAAAGAGACCAAGGACAAGTGACAACTATATCCGTAATGCACGAACATCTTCAGATTCACCTCCCCACATCACCAGCAACTCCACTCCAAAAATTTGCATGCAAGGTGCAGAAGTGTAGTATGAGTACAACCGACCCCATGTACCCATTAAGTATCTTGTCTAACCTCGTCGAAGTAGTGACAAGGCTTTTTAGTTAAAAGATACTTACTAATAAAATCTGCACTGAAAACCAGCAATAGAACTATACTACGATATAACATAAAGGAACACATGAAATGAATATACAAAACAATAACTGAGTGCTAACAGAGATCACAATTTAGCTACTTCTAATACCTTGACCTTTCCCTTAGAACTAAAACCAATAAACTACGACAGTCACTCCAAAACTTTCATCGCATGAGGAATGTACTTACATATCAAGTTAATTACACGGCAACACCCTTCATGCTTTTATCTCATTCTCACTCGATATACGTATAACAGTACAAACCGGATGACAGAAATACCGATAACATGAATTACAAAGTAAAAAAATACACAAGTAGCAATAATGAATGAGGATATACATGTTGGCAACAAAAATAGACAAGTCAGAAGGCATATGAGTAATAACATCAATTAGGAGACACGGAATATCAACTTCAACTAACTAGTATGGTGGAGGCCTAGGTACAAGCATAACAAATAAGAAAGGAACACATGATCTTTACAAGTTAACAAGTGAAGGCTTGTCCTAAAGTGCAACATAATAGATACGACATGAGTGCAATTATAACAACACGAAATAGGCATGGTATTTACAAGTTAAGCAAGTAGAAGGTATGAGCAACACAACAACAGATGAGATAGAGATCAATGATAGAACAAATGCAACAAGTCACATCAGATCTATAATTACGACAATAATAGCTCAAGGTAAAGACATAAACATATACATGGGAAACAAATATCACAACATAATGCATGTCCTTCATCCTCGCCTGTACGGAAACACCCATCGTGCCATGATCTCACGATAGTATAAAAGCATAACAATATGAATGAAATGGCACAACATCACCCTTCATGCTTGTTGATACCCAATTTTTTCCTATGTATTTTCATGTGAAAATACTTTCAAAATAGCATATATATGCATATATAAGTATGTCCAATGTTTTAGTATTTTTTCTAATTTTTTAAAATATTTTTAAATCAATTTATTGCCCTATTTTAACAATACAAAGAACCAGTAATTGTTCCTCAAATTATCATTTTGGTGAATAACTTATTTTATTCTCACATTTATACCAAAATATAGCTAAGGTAATGTTTACGCATTTTTACAAATTTATTTAGTATTTTTTAAAGCTAAATTGCATATAATTGTAATTTTAGCCTACTTTCAGATTTAATAGCATTTTATAATTATGAAATTGATTCCAGTATTTTTAACTTAATATTTATATATTATTAATTAATTCAGTACCTTCAATTTATTTTCAGAAATCATTTTACTATTTTTTATAAAATAAAAAGGGAAAAAGTGGCTATTTAAAACTTAGCCCTAACTATTTCAATTTTAGCCTAAATCAGCCCCAATTAAACCCCAATTCCAATTCAAACAGACCATCCCAATTCCTAAAATTACCCGCCCCTAACCCGTTTATTTTACCCGCCCGGCTTCCCCTTTTGATCCAGGCCGTTGATCATTTTTGATCAACGGGCAGAATTCCCTCTTTCCTTTTTAATTAAACAACCCCTACCAACCCTATCCCATTTCTCACCAACCGCCACCTCTGAAACCCCTCCCCTCTCCCAAATTCTCTCGAACATTCCCTAACCCTAACCACCTCTCACCGTCTTCAACCTAGATACCCACCAGAACCCATGGTTTCTCAGGCCATAAGAGCCCTATACTCACCTCTCCTTGCTCTTATACGCTTGATACTTGAAGATTCGAGGCCTGACCTCGAAGGTTTTCGCCCAAACCTCTGCTGATTCAAGGTTTCACGACCATCTCCGGCCTTGCTCCGGCGTACCATAGTGTTTTGAGCCTGGTTCTGACTTCTCCGACTCAGATCAAACCTTTTCCAAGCCTTTCTCATTTCTAGGGCTCTTCTAAAACCCTAACTCTTTGAGGTTTTCTCCGATCTTTTTAGATTTGTTATGTATCTATGTTCTATTTGAGTTTTCAAATGATTTCCCCAACTTTCTTTCAAAAATTACTTCCAAAATCGCTTCTTTTTCGATTTAGGGTTTTCTGAAATGCTTAAAATGTTTCTCTGACTTTTCTTTTCCTTTTCTTTGTGTGTATTTGTCTCTACTATGCTCATATGTTTCCTTTTTACCACACATGTTCTTCTGTGCTTTCTGTCTTTCGTTTTCCTACTGTGTTTCTATACCATGCTCTCACATGTTTATCTCACTGTGTTTTCCTATATGTGCTTTTGCTATACTTTTCAGGTGTTCTTCTACTGTATTTTCTCTACTAAGTTCTTAAGTCTCTTTGTTTGCCTTCTACTGAACCTTGTTTTAAGTTTCTTCTAAAAGACCCGTTTAAGCATGTTTTCCTCTACTATGCTTCTAATTTCTTCACTCTGTTTGCTTTGAACTTTCTACTGAAGTTGCTTGTTTTCTCATGAGTTTCTGAAAGAAATCTCTGAGCCCGTTTTAACTACTTGCTTCCTCATCTCTGTACTTGACTCGAGGTGGAAACCCTAGAATTTGGGGTTCTGCCGAGGTTTGGTCATGTGATTGAACTACGGTTCTGTTTGAGAACCCTTGACTCTTTCAGACTAATCTCTGAGTCTATGAACTAAGTTTGAACTTCTTTGTTTGCACACGATTCTGAGTTTTTAAATTCTTCTACACTAGACTCTTCTACTGATTGGCATGACAATTTTCCTTCATACTTAACGTGTGTGTATGCTTTTTATATGTGATAAGTCTTTATTCAAAAAGGTTTTCCAATTTGTGATTGGGTTCATTCCTACAAATCTTTGGACTTCTAATTTCTTGGTTGTTAACTAATTCCCTTGCCTTATTTACACAAACCGTGTACTGTAAAGACCTTGTCCTTAAATAGACCTTTATGTATTTACCCCTATTATACTACTTTGCAAAAAGTGTTTGATTAATTTCTTTCCTTAATGGGTTTATACCCGTTTGTAATCTGAATCCCTTAATTAAAGGGAAAACTTGTGTAATTGATTGACAACGATTTTCAAACTATTCTCTTACCTTATTTCTAGTTGCCTTCTATACTATAAAAGAGCACGACCCCTTTCTCACCACACACTCTCAACTCAACACTTTTACACTTCAGACTTCCCACCCACAATCTCAATTCTCTTCTAAACTCATCGTATTCTGACTTCCTATTTGTACTTTGGCTTTACAAACTACTGCTTTCTTCTTACTTGTTTCTTTAAGACTGGTATGTTCTAGTTTTAGCTTCAACATCATCCCAATGTGTTTACTTGCAGCCTTTACATCCATGTCTATTTTACTGTCTATGCGGAGTTAAATGTTTAACTGGCATGTTAATTTCTTTTTACCTGTTTCTGCTGTGAATCCCTGCACCCCTGTTTCCTTCTTTGTGCTTTGAGTTGTAGTTCAGGACATGGCAATATGCAAGTTATTGTTCATGTTTGGACTTGATCCCTTAGGGGATCCTGACTCCCAAAACAATGTGTCTTAACAGGCTTGTAGGGTGTGCCAGCACTTCTCATTGCTAGGTATGCCCACTGGCCTGTCCTTGCTTCTGTACCACTTCCCTTTCCCGGTTTCAAACTCTGCACTTACACTCACTCTTAGCTTCTAAGTTCTGCCCCCTCCTGTGAGCCTTGCCTTAGGACCTTGAGTTCCCTCTGAACTTGGACACCTGAGGACTGGCCCTTCCACATTGCACTATGACTTAATCTTGCACATTTGGGTGTGAGCACTGTGCGGAGTCCATTTGAGGCTCTTAGGTAACTGTGACACATCCAAATGAGGGAAAGGCTTTGGATCCTGATCTTAGGAGTTGGTTCATCACATATTTCAGACATGGAGTCCGAATTAGGCTCCCCTTGGTTGTACTATTAATTTCTGATGTAATTTTGCTTTTCTTATTCATTCTGGGCTGTAATAATTTATAATAACTATTGGGAGTGGCTAGTGAAAAGGGACGGGAATGACTGTATGCAAAAAGGGGTAGATATCAAGCCTATAGGCTTATTAATTTCTATAGATACCATGCCTATTTCTGCATTCTCATCTTTAGATAACATGCCTATAGGATTATTAATTTCTGCATCCACGTAGATATCCTGCTCATAGGTTTACTTACAGAATTCTGCACTTGCATATAGACACCATGGCTATAAGAATTCCTGCATTATATAGATACCATGTCTATAAAAAAATTCTGCATCTCTCACATAGATACCATGCTTGTAGTTAACTAGAAATTCAAATCCTGCATATGCATCCGTCACTAGACAAACCTGTCTATAGGGTTTAAATAACTAACAACATTTAGATACCATGCCCATAGGATTTCTGCACTCTCGCTACGTCTGTAAAAATGTTTAAAATCAACAATGCCTAGAAAGCATGCCTATAGGAACTATTAACCAAATCTTAATTGTTTCACTTTCTTATAAGTCTAAAATCAGTAACAATAATGCTTAACATCTGCAGGACTTGAACTCGCCTTTCCTAATTAATTGACAATTTCTTTTCCTAGAATCAACATACTTCTTTTTGAAACCGGTAGATATCATGCCTATAAGTTTCGTCTAATACTTAGGCAAGCCATAAGGTAAACTTGTAAACTGAACCAGGTTTTGTTAATTACAACCAGCGGGCAGGCCAAATTCGGACTTCTTATCTGAAAATATGTGATAAATCAGCCTGCTTTAACTTATTAAGTTTGATTAGACCTTAATTAGTATATGCCAGACATGCTAATCTCTATGCTTTTCTTTGATGTAAGGAGGTCTATTTGAGCCTTTCTATCTGCTTATGTGCTTTCCCAATACTTGCTACATATATGTTTTGATTGCCGCCTTAGAATTTTGTCCTTTTAAAACTATGAAACCTCATACCCCTTCCCTTTTAGGACTAGTAGTCCCAAGTACCTCCAGTACTGATAGGATTGGGGTGGGTAATAGCATGAAATATGTAAACGAGACTATTCCGCACTTTAATACCTTAACGGGGTGGGAAAGGGTAGATATGGATATGATGACCATGCGAAAACATCTCGTGTAGCCCCTCTTTGAGGAGTGATTATCAGATGTTGTGTGGGGTGATCCGTATTATTTGTAAACCTAGGACCCCCTCCCTTTACTTGTTTATTTTATTACTTTCAAAATTTCCCAAACTATTCTCTCAAAAAATTCAGCTTTCTTTTATTTCTTTAAACTTTAATCTATTGCAACCATTATGTGAAAACCCCCTCATATTTGAAACTTTTTACTTGCCTACTTGTTATTTATACTTAAGGTCACAATTATAGTATGGCCGGAAACCACACTAGTGGATCCTGAGAGATGCCTAACACATTCCCTTCGGGATAATTTCAAGCCCTTACCCGATCTCTGGTTTTCTAAATCAACTCTTCTTATTGTCCTAATGCACTTTAATCATTAGGTTGCGAATCTTCTCTTTTAATAACCGTTAAAAGAGTTGTCAATGTCATAAACCCAATTTTGCGAGAAAAAGAGGGCGCGACAGCACGACGACTCTGCTGGGGAAATTGTAGGCTTTTACTATTTCACGCTATTTGTGACCTTACATTTCTTTACGTGTCTTATTTTAATGCCTTTAAGCATTTAATTCTTTCTTCTACTACGAAATTGACTTGGCTCTTTGTTTCTTTCTTTTCTTTTAACGCTTTCCTTTAATACTGTTGTAAATTCTGAGGAATTAGTGTAATTATTACTTTATGAATGTGGAAATACGTGACAACTTGTTTAATTATTGCATAAGCATGTTTTCAACATCATATTCCACTCGTGCCAAACAAATACCATAGCAATGCTTATAATGAGTGGTCTTCCGATATTATCACCCTTTAAATCCAGCAAAGGCGTATTTGCGGTAAAACCAGTCGATCAACGGTGTAGTCGACGGTTCCGTGCCTTTTCCTCTTGAGTTGTCTGCTCAAGGATACCGATCTAATACCCCATAGAAACCTTTACTCTGTTTAATTGTGCATGCATCATGGTCAAACCTAGCCGAGTCGGTTATGTTGTCCGCATAACGACTCTTTAAGATAGCCTTATCCAAAGTCCACAAGGTTTCCTTGAAACCCAAACGAACACTACCATGTTTTGTGCATTTATTTGGAGAACTAAATGTTTTTATGCCAATTATTGATACTTAATAGTCGAGTCTGGTGGGGGTAAGGGTCTAACATTTTTGTCTTGCAAAAATATGAGGCACGAAGTCCCCAGATTCGGCATGGTCACCAACATCCACCCAAAGTTGTTAAACTAGTGGGAAGATCTCCATTCCAGTGATCAGACTCTTGTCCGAAAATACCTAGGAAATCTACCTTCGGTTTTGGAAATCCAACCCAACAACAAAATCATAGAAGCGGCTACTCTATTCTGGGATGGTGATAGGTCTGTGTTCCGCTTCGGGGACATTGAAATGGCACCTTTTCTAGAAGAAATAAGAGGACTGGCTGGTATACCATGGGAGACTCCGGGTTTGTTAATGCTAGAGAATCGTAAGGGTAGAGGTTTTCTCAAGATGATGGGTCTAAAGAAGAATCCAGACTTGACATGTTTGAAGGAGTCCTACATTCCCTTTGATTATTTGTACGAGAGGTATGGTCACAACAAATCCTACCGTACATATCCGGATGAGTTCGCCCTTACATCATTGGGGCATATTCACTGAAGGGTCTTTATCTTCATGTTCTGCTTCTTAGGGATGATAGTGTTTCCCATGAAAAAAGCAAGGATCCACACCAGGCTAGCCATGGTTACCAAAACTTTGATGGAGGGAATTGGTGGACAACCATTTAGCATAGTGCCCGTGATCATCGCAGAGATATACCGAGCATTGGAAAAATGTCAACAAGGAGCCCCACACTTCTAGGGCTGCAACTTGCTACTCTAGCTCTGGCTCATGGAGCATCTTCAAAGGGGTGAATATCGACAAGAGATTCAATGTAGAGACTGGGATGATCATATAGACTTCCATCAACCAAGGCGAATGAACTACATGCCCAACATGTTTGCTCAGCCAGAAGATGCCAAGAGTTTGTTGAGCTGTTTGAAAATCTAACTGAGGATCAAATACAATGGATGTTCGAGTGGTTCTCTACTGAAGAGTTCATCACCCGATCCAGGGACGCACCATTTCTGATACTGATCGGTTTGAGAGGAACATACCCTTATGTCCCTCTCTGACTTATGAGATAGGCTGGTAGGAAACAGGTTATACCAAGGGTCGACAAGATGAGTCACTTCCGGACTGACTTCCAAGCTGATGACAGTCCTTATAAATGCCAAGCTCAGCATATGTGGTTGTGAGCACGTGATTTTTTCCCTATATGAATTACTCCCACAAATTCAAAACAAAATAAGTTTTCCATTATTTGCAATTTCGTAGATTTTTGTAGCATTTTTCGTTAATTGTTTGCATTTGTCTGCGCATGTTAACTTTGTTTAATTAATGAAAAATACAAAAATATATTGCATTTGCATTTAGGATTTAATTCTACATTTTAGGATTAATTAACAAATTAGTTGTTTATAAAAAATGGAAAAATCACAAAAAATAGTTTATTTTTGCACTTTTTAATTTTAATTTTAATTTCGAATTTTTGTAGTTTGTCCTTCAAGTTGGTCCTTAATTATTTGTGGTAATGGTTAGTTAGAGTTAATTAATTTAATACAGTAGGATAATTTGATTAGAAATTAATTTGGGTTTTATTTTTAATTTAAAAGAAATTAGAATAAGGAAATGAAAAGAAAAAGGAAAACAAGAGAAGGAAATTCGATTTGGGCTGTTTTTAGTTTAATTTCCACAGGCCCAAGTTTTTTACTCCCAAAACCCGCCTCAGTCCAAACCCAAACCGCCCTTAACCTGGTCCCTTTCCCCACTTAACCAAAATGACCCCGTTTTAACAGACCAAATCAGGACCGTTGATCTCTGTTGATCTAACGGTCCAGAAGTCGGGTGGGAGAGAGTGGTAGAAATGAGAGTGCGAAGGACGGTGTCTATTTCAGACAACCAGTTCGGGTTCATGCCGGGACGATCTACCACAGAAGCTATCCACCTTATTAGGAGGATGGTGGAACAGTACAGAGATAAGAAGAAGGATCTCCACATGGTGTTTATTGATCTGGAGAAAGCGTACGATAAGGTTCCTAGGAAGGTCTTATGGAGCTGCTTAGAGGATAAAGGGGTCCCGAGTAACTATATTAGGGTGATTAAAGACATGTATGATGGAGCTAAGACTCGGGTTAGGACAGTAGGAGGCGACTCTGAACACTTTCCAGTTATTACGGGGTTGCACCAAGGGTCTGCGCTCAGCCCATTCCTATTTGCCCTGGTGATGGATGCACTGACTCATCATATTCAAGGGGAGGTTCCATGGTGCATGCTATTTGCTGATGACATTATTCTAATTGACGAGACAAGAGGCGGCGTCAACGAGAGGCTAGAGATTTGGAGACATGCTCTTGAGTCTAAAGGTTTCAAGTTGAGTAGGACGAAGACGGAATACCTCGAGTGCAAATTTGGAGTTGAGCCGACGGAAGCGGGAGTTGAAGTGAGGCTTGACTCTCAAGTCATTCCCAAGAGAGGTAGTTTCAAGTACCTTGGATCGGTTATTCAGGGGATCGGGGAGATTGACGAGGATGTCACACACCGTATAGGGGTGGGGTGGATGAAGTGGAGGTTAGCGTCGGGAGTCTTGTGTGACAAGAAAGTGCCACCGTTACTAAAAGGTAAGTTTTATAGAGCAGTGGTTAGGCCTGCCATGTTGTATGGAACTGAATGTTGGCCGGTAAAGAACTCACACATCCAGAAGATGAAAGTAGCAGAGATGAGGATGTTGAGGTGGATGTGCGGGCATACAAGGATGGATAAGATTAGGAATGAAGATATTCGAGAGAAGGTGGGTGTGGCCCCCATGGAGGACAAGATGCGGGAAGTAAGACTCAGATGGTTCGGGCACATTCAGAGGAGGAGCACTGATGCACCGGTGAGGAGGTGTGAGCGACTGGCTGTAGTGGGCATGCGGAGAGGTAGAGGAAGACCTAAGAAGTATTGGGGAGAGGTGATCAGACAGGACATGGCGCGACTTAGGATTACTGAGGACATGACCCTTGATAGGGAATTATGGAGGTCGAGCATTAAGGTTGTAGGTTAGGGGAGAGTGTGAATATTTCTACAGCACAATAGAGTGAGACTATCCAGTTAGGAGTTAGACTAGGAATGTCATTGGTCGTCTATTGATGCAGGGCTTTACCTTCTAGTTGTACTATACCAGCCATCTATTTCGTATTTCGTATTTCGTATTCTGTATTTCATATTTCATATCTATTATATATTGTTGTTATTTTTAATACGCATTTTTATGGTACTAATATATCATCTCCTATTGCTTTTTGAGCCGATGGTCTCCTGGAAACAGCCTCTCTACCCTTCGAGGTAGGGGTAAGGTCTGCGTACATATTACCCTCCCCAGACCCCACTTGTGGGATTATACTGGGTCGTTGTTGTTGTTGTTGTTGTTGTTAAGAGTCGTTCATATGCTTGTTAGTCTTAAATCATTTTTCTTTAATCAATGCATTTAGTCTACTTAATTAGTTAGTTTGGATTGGTTAATTTAGTTAATCAGTTAACACTTCATTTTGTATAGATTTTTTGTTAATGTTTGAAACCATTTAAGTGTTGTTTTCCTCTGCTTTCATGAGGTTACAAGAGGCTTTGGGTTATTTGTTTGGGCTTTGGGTTTCTGACCCATTTAAAAGAGAAGGGCAGCCTGTTCATTCAGCCAAGTCATTGGGTCAAATTGACCCATGAGCTGAAGGGTAATAACGAGGTTTTAAAGGGGTAGTCTAGGTAATTGCTTAGGGAATCTGAGTGTAACAGCCTTAGGAAGCTTCCAGGAAAGGGGGTTTGGGACTAATTTGAATTTCTGAAATTTACCTTGAGGGTATGATAGCAAAAACCAAAATTGGAAAAGGTTCTAGGTGCAAAAATTGATTGCTTAGGGCTGCCCTAGAGCCTTGCCTATAAAGGCATGATAACTTGGCTTTCAAGTCAGACTTTGAAGAGATAAAAAACTGAAAAAAAATTGAGACGGCTAGGATTTTGATAACACTGATTTCTCTGAATTTTTTGATGAAAATGGTTCAAAAACACTCTGTTCAATGCTGAGTTTCTAATCATCATCACTAGATAGAATCCCCTGAAAATATAGATTCTGCATTCGGTTGAAAAAATGGCTTGATTTTTGGGGCTTGAAGTTGGTTTGAAGCTGTTACCGTTCCATTGAATCTGGGGCTGATTTCTGCTACTGTTCTATTGCTACTTGACCACTGATTCATTACTTCTTTGTTTCTTTTCAATCTCCAGGTACACGATCTTGTAAATCTTTTGTTTGTGAAGTCTTGATATGAAGAATGAGTGGAGAAGCAGAAGTTTCAATGCATAGCATTAGTTGTTTTGCTGATTCAATCATGTGTCTTTTGAATTTCCTTCTTACATAATGAATTACTTTGGCTAATTGAGTTCTAGTTTGTATAAGTAGATTTATTACAGCCATAGAGAATGCAACTTGCTTTGTATAAATTTAAGGTAATCCATTACATGCTTGTTAATCATTTTGGTTGATAACTTTGATTCTGGAGATATATTTTGGGGTGACAGTTTTATGGCCTTTGTACATTTAAACTTCCTGATACCCTGCTTGATATCTCATGTAAAGCTCATAAAATTTGTTTCCAAACTGCTGATAGTCATTGTTTGATTTATATGTTTAAAAATGAGAAGTTCATGTGAGCTCATGTAGAATATGCAGAAACTAGAGGTTTTTTTTACATTGTTGGTTGATAAGCTGGCTCGTTGACTGATTGTGTAGTACATTAGCTAGCATGCCTAAGTCATGGATATTTGCTATATATGAAGGCGTGCATCTGTTCTTAATGGTGTTCAAAGTGTCCTGGCATACCATTTACTGAGTGATAATGAGATCTGTTGGTTTGTGATTAATTGCGAAGGAGTCATTTGCTTTGGTAGAGGCTAGTTTCTACGTCTTTTGCCTACATCCTGCATTTGGTAATATTTGGGCCTCTTTTGGGCCTGAACATCGAAATCATGATGAGACGAAGGAGAGTTTGCTTCCCTAGGCAATCCTTTGATTTTCTGCCTCAAAGTAAAGATTTTTGGTAGATTGTTGGGACTGTGTTAGGCCCGAGCTCCTTTTGAACAAATAATGGATCATATACTCTTCTTTACTGAACCATGGAATGACAATTTGAGCACGAGCTTTAATTTGGAAATAGCTACAATTTCCTTAGGCCTTATTTAATTGGTAGGCCTTTTTGGTTAATTTGAAGCGAGCTACATTAGATAAGTCACAATTTATGGCCCTCAAAAGTTTAGTTTTGCATTTCCCTTAAAATTTAGAATCGAGGCATGTCATGCCGAGCAAAACCTCAATTTCATGGCCCTCGTTTAATTAACGTTGTTTATCCTTAAAAATCGAGGCGTGCCATTCAGCGAATTGTCATGGTCCTCACAAAGTTGCAAACGCGTAGTTGCTTTAGGCGCGTTATTTCAAAAATTTACTTTCTTAAACTCGAGTGCGTATTTATGTGACCCAAATCTGACTCTCAACAATGTTAGATAAAATATGTCGAGGGCCGCGGGTGCATTTATGTGACGTGGTTCAAGACGTATTTTGAATGACGTTGCATTTCTCCTTAAAAATAATTGAATAAAAACGGTTATAAAGTTAAAATTGCACCTGTAACGACCCGATCGGTCGTTTTGAGCTCCGGCGCATCATTCAGCAGTTTGAGGCCATGAGCGGCTTTATCTCAGGTATATTGACTTGTGTGTATGGTCAGAATTTAAAATTCAGGAAGTTTGGAGTCAAATCTAAATGGAAGTTCTCATTTTGAAAGTTTAAAATTGAAGAAATGAACTAGGATTGGAATTTTGAGTAAACAACCTCGAAATTGGGATCTGAAGGTTCCAGCAAGTTTGTATGATGATTTTGAACTAGGGCGTATGCCCGGATCGGGTTTTGGATAACCCGGTAGCGTTTTGGCGCCTATTGTGGAAGATAGCATTTTAGAAGAAATTGCATCAGTTTGGTTTAAAATGCATTTCAGTGTTATTGATGTCTGTTTGGGGTTCCGAGACTGGGAGTAGCTCCGTATGGTGATTCTGGATTTGGGAGCGCGATCAGAAGTGAATTCGGAGGTCCGTAGGTCATTTTGGAGCCGTTTGGCTAAAGATGGAAAATTGAAGGTTTTTGAGAAAATTTGGCCGGAAGTGGAAATATTGATATCGGATTCGAAATGCGAATTTTATGGTTTGGATAGCTTCGTTAGGTTATTTGGGACTTAGGAGTGTGTCCGGAATATTTTGTGTTGAAATATATGAATTATGTGAAAAATTTGAAGAATTTTGATATTTAATATTGTTAAAGTTGACTTTGGTCAACATTTTTGGTAAACGGACCCGGACCCGTGATTTTCGCTCTCGAAAGGTCCATAGAAAAATATGGGAGTTGAGCGTGTTTCCGGAATCGAATTCCGAGGTCCCATGCCCGAGAAATGAATTTTTTCGTGAAATTGTTTTCTGAAAATGTTTAAGGAAAATGAAAATGAAATTTGATCAGAAAGTAATGGTATCGGGCTCGTATTTTGGTTCCGATGCCCGGTACAGGTCATATATGTTGGTTAAGTGCTTCCTGTAAAGTTTGGTTACAAACGGACGTTGTTTGACGGGTTTCGACCTTAAATTGGAAAATTTGAAAGTTTATGAAATTTGAAAGAATTCTTGGATTTAAGGCTCAAATCATTGATTTTGATGTTATTTTGGCGATTTGATCGCTCGAGCGAGTTCGTGTGATGTTTTAGAGTCAGTGTTCATATTTGGTTTGGAGCCCCGAGGGCTCGGGAGTGTTTCGGAGGTGTCTCGGAGTGATTTCGGACTTAGGAAAAATTGCAGAAAATTGCAGAAATTCTGCTGTGCCCAGAAAATTTTAGGTACGAGTAGTCCAGTTTGGAAGCTCATATCTTGTAATCTATAAGAAATCAGAAAAAGTGCAAAACACAAAAGTTGTAGCCCATACATTCTAGTTTTCGGAAAGTTAAACCCTTTGCAATTTAGATATCATCTCCGAAAGTTACGATGGATCGAAAGGGCTACTGGAGCGATTTCGGCAGAATTTACGATGCACTTTAGAAGCTCATATCTCGGGATATATAAAGAGGTATATGGTGTACAACCTATCAAATTAAAGATCGTTGAGTCTAGTTTCTACATCTTCAAACCGTTTGTCATTTGGATATTTATACAAGACGTTATGGGTATTTAAACAGAAGGTGTCCGACAAGGAACAATTTTAATAGGATGTACAACTTGTATAGCACAAGTGCAAGGTACAATTCGACGAAGGCACAGGCAGATTCTTTTATACACGGATTTAGCTCACTTTTCTTCATTTCTTCAAAGTATGGACGATTTTTGGGGAGCTTCAAGAGGGGATTTTCATCATCAATATGAAGGTAAGTTATCCCCACCTATTTTGAGTTAAGTACATCAATTATGTATGGATTTGAGCATGAAAATTGTAGAAAAATTGAGGATTTAGGCCTAGGGATTTGAAAATAAGATTTGGTGATTTGAGGGGTTAAATGAACTCCGATTTTGGTAAATTTTATATGTACGGACTCGTGGCGAGACGAGGAATCCGGTGATGTGACTTTCGTAATTTTTCGAGAAGTGGTCCAGAGGCTCGGTTTTTGCAAATTTCGTGATTTTCGATATTTTTCGAGTCTTTTCGATTGGGTTATATTCCCTTAGCCTATTGTAATATATTCCTTGTGGTTTTGGCAAGATTCGACGCGCGAGGAGGTCGATTCGAAAGGAAAGGGCATCGCGGAGTAGACTTTTGGCCATCTTGAGGTGAGTAATAGATGTAAATGTTGTTCTGAGGGTTTGAAACCCCGAACTTTCACATCGTAACGCTATATTGAGGCGTGACACGCACTCCATGGCGAGTGCGGGGTCGGATACTATTGGGGATTATGACTTGATCCATCCCGTGTGATGTTTATACTATACTGGTGATTGATACACATACTTCATTGATATTACTGGGCTTGATGCCATGTTTGGGGCCTTGTGCCGATTTGTAAAATCCTTCGAGGATTGATATTACTGCTTAGCATGATTTGCATATCATTTAATTTCAGTCCAAGGTTTTAAATGCTGTTTTGCAAACTCAGCCATAATTCTAAGTGTTGAAAACTTAAATGATATTTTTAAATGTATTCCGGGCTGGGAACTTCTGTTTTGTAAATGCCCAAGGGGCTTATTATATTATTTTCTGGACTGATTATAAAGTGACTTGAAACAATGGTAACAATGACACTGTATGATATACTTGAAACACTGGACTGATTATAAAGTGACTTGAAACAGTGGTAACAATGACACTGTGTGATATACTTGAAACAGTGGTAACAATGACACTGTGTGATATACTTGAAATAGTGGTAACAATGACACTGGATGATATACTTGAACAGTGGTAACAATGGCACTGTATGATATAAATTGGTCAGGTAACAATGGCTGACCGGTCAGGTAACAATGACTGACCAAGATATTGCGCTTGGGCTGTAGGAGCCCCTCCGGAGTCTGTACACACCCCCAGTGAGCGCCGTCGACGATAAATAAATATGGATGGCTCGGGCTGCACGCCGCAGTGGGTACTGGAATGTACCATCATATGCATTGCATTGCATTCATGTATTTGTATTTATACTGGTGTTTAGCTGCTCAGTTCCATATGTTGCTGTATATTCGGATTGTAGCTTACTTTGTGTATTTACTGGATTTTTTTATCTTCGGACTGTAGTTACTTTTATTACTCATTGGGTCGGAGTACTCACTTTACTCCCTGCACCTTGTGTGCAGATCCAGGGCAGTCTCAGGCTCAGTAGATCCAGTTGATCAGCAGATCTAGCCTCTGGGAGTATCGAGGTAGCTGCACGACGTTCGCAACCATTGATCTTCTCCCTCCTATCCTATCTCTTTATTTCCGCATTATAGGACTTTGGATATACCGTGTATTAGGATGATATTCTGTATTCTAGAGGCTCAAATTCGTGACACCGGGTCCTAGTGAGATTATATTGTGTATTTTGTTAAATTCTTCAGTACTTTAATCTTGCTTAATTGATATTTCTTTCCGTTTTTTTTTGATAAATTGGGTTAAGTGTTGAATAATGGTCGGGCTTGCCTAGTAGTGTGCTGGGCGCCATCACGACTGGGATTTGGGTCGCGACAAGTTGGTATCAGAGCCTAGGTTGCTTGGTCTCGCGAGTCATGAGCCAGTTTAGTAGAATCTCGCGGATCGGTACGGAGACGTCTGTACTTATCCTCGAGAGGCTGCCGAACCTTTAGCAAAACTTCACATTCTTGAATTCTTATCTTGCGTCCTTGATTCAGCTTGAAAAGAAACTTTTGAAATTCCTTCCGCGTGATCGTATGCACCAACGGGCGCTCAGTATCAGATGTGTCTCGATGGCTTTTGATTCCCCGATCGAGGGGCGAGGTGTAATCTCTGTGAGTTTGAAGTTAGACCAGTCTGGAGGACTTGAGGCCAAATCTTTGCCAATGGCTTGAGCACCGAGGTGCTGATTTTGTGAGCAAGTGTTTTGAACTCATATGTTCATTATTGTCCTTATTAGCCGGAATGACGGTTGGATATCCACGTGATGAGTATTTTAGTGTTGCGAGGTGTATTTGTACGACTTGGTAGTGGAGAAGAAGCCTACTGGATAGTAGATGAACTGTTAAGTGATTCATTTCTTATTGTGATCTGTTGAGTAGCCCGAGTTATGGGCGTATGAAGAATATTTTTCGTGTCTCCTAGTTAGATAAGTCTGGGAGCTGAGATCGCTTCCGTAAATGTATTATGACGAAATCGTTGAGTCAAGGAGACCACCTTGAAGGTCGAAAATATTAAAGAAAGAATATGTTCCTACTTGGTTGAATAGCCCAATAATGGAGGGTTGAAGGGTATTTTCTATGTGTTATGATTCAAATAGGTGCAACGCATGTCCATGTATCAATTTAGATTTATGTAATTGATATGCATTGTGATGCTTTGTCAAGTTGTGGATGTGTTGTTAGGATGGTTTTGGTGATTCTCTGGCAGGTGGATAGGACCAATTACAAAGGAGGCTCTGCCGAAATTTTTGAAAAATTTAGGACTTAGTAAAAAAAAAATTGGTCGCCTAGAGAGTGGGCTTAACTGTTGTGTGAGTAAATGCAAGAATTGCAGAAGAGTTAAAATTCCAGATGATTCGTGTTTCCACGAGCTTATGATGGAGTGAGTTTAATCTCACCATGATATTACGACAACAATAGAGTATATGTGTTGTGATCTATGGCTTCGAGCCAAGTTGGGGAGCTTGCTGTTGATTAGCTGATTGCACGGTTTATTACCTGCGTGAATTCTGGTTATTGGCGTATTGGTGGGTTATTGCAGCTACGGAAAAGGACCATGAGTGGTAATTTGAGTAAATGAATTGTTGGATGCATGCTATGGTTAGCCTTATTGGCTCATATTTAGACTTGAGGGAAGATTCATGATTTATGCCTCGTATAGGTGCAGGCTTCGAGGGAAGTGATTCCGTTGGGTGCTTTATCGAGATGGTATTCATATGTTATAAAATTCAGTAGAGTTGGTTGCATTCGGGGCCAAGTCAGAGCTGGGTGGCTCTCAATAGCGGTCCTAGTTAATTCAAGAGGTAAAGTGTGGTGCCTAATGATTTTGAGTCTATAAGTACGGTTAAGAGTCAAGCTTTTGAAGCAGCTTATGAAGAAAGGCACAGAATGTTCTATGATGTTTTGACTTGCGGTGTAGCATTTGAGAGACATGAAATGGTCATGGTATTTGAGACAGCATGGTCTCGTGATTTAAGGTCACTCGGGGTGAGTTTGGTTGAAATAAGTTAGGTGTTAAAGGGAGATATTATTATTTCTAAGGCAATCAAGGATAAATTGGAAGGAAGTAGATTGATTAGCCATAGTTGAGTTGGTATACTGGTGTCAGTGATCGGTTCGTTCAGCATGATCGAGTTATGCATGTGAGGCTTGTCGGCCGCAGTGATTGATGTTATTCTGAAGCATTCTTTTGTTAGGGCCTATATGAGTAGGCGGATCCCAGAAAGTGTTATGGTGGCTTGGACAACTACTTAGAGATTGGCATATTCGACGATTATGAAGATTCACCTGTATGCTGCTATAGTTCTCCTGAAGTAAGTTAAATGGAAAGTCTTATGTGATGAAGTATTAGCCTATCAGCGGTTCCAAAGTTGTGATGGAAATCGCGTCTATCGTATATTGGCACGTGAGGTGCAATGAGTGGTATGGAATTTGAAGTAAGGACCAAGGTTGCAGTTTGGTCAATGACTGTGATGTCACGATCTCAGATGAGCAGTATATGAGTTTCAGTGTTTTGAGTAAGATGGGTATTGACGTCAGTATCACCTGAGGTTGGTGTTCTGTGAGAAAGGCTTTGCATCCTGGTTAGGGATTCTTGATCACTTTTCAGCGTTAGTGCAGCCGGTGGTTTGGATGTGCAGACCCGTTAATTATTTTGGAAGATGGTGGGAGCTTGTCCTACAGGAATATTGTATAAGTGTGACATGTAGTCACTTGATTAATTAGAAATTTAAACCAAGTATGAGGATTTTGGTAATATCATCCATTTGAAAATTTATGCCTGGAGGGCACTCTGTTTATTGGGTTATGGACCTGTGAAAGATTATTGGCCTAGCTTGGCACAATCAGGATCGACTTGAGGTCGGTGGATAGATTTAAATGTGGAAGTGAGCCTTACGTCAGGTCAGTTATGTTTATTTCAGCAATGCTCTCTTTATGAAAGGATAGTCACGGTCTTATTTCGTGGTCAACTTATTTATGTAAAGATATATTGTGCCGTATGAGTTGTGAGATGGCTTGGTAAATTCCTTTTGTGTTGAGGTTCCGCTCAGCGGTGATATTATATGAGCAGGATGGCTCTTGAGACTTAGATCATGTATCGCACCTCAGTTGTGCTTGAGTTTGTAGCCTATAGAGCTATATGTTTCCTTGGGAATGGTATTATGCACCTTAGTGTGTTTATGACCGATATCCGGTGTTTTGATGTGATGAGCTTTTCAGCTCAACGTATATCTCCTTATGTGAGTTCTATATGTGGATCGGGTGGCACACCGCCATGGGTAAGTTGTTTGGATCGGGCTATGTGCCGCAACAGTGTGATGTTCAGTTCAGTGCCCATATTTTCTTTTGTGTGTTCTGTTTCCCTGTTTTCTGAGGAAGTCTATGTTAGTGTGCGAGTTGAGTAGTTCCTTCTAGAGTTCGCCTTCCTTTTGTATCGCGTTCGAATTGATAGCATACTGGCACATTGTGGCGTCTTGTGGGATTTTTGATTATGTCTGAGGTGGCTTATTGCCTGAGCAGTTCGTACTGGGTGAGACGAGGTTACTAGATTTGGGGTCAGTGCAAACTGATTATATGAAGTATATTATAGAGCAAAGATCATTCTTTGGTTTGGGACAAGGTAATGGAACTTGTCAGAAGTGTAGATCCAATGAATTGTTGATTCAGCAGTTGGTTGTGAATTTCGGCACATCTCTTCAGTCGTATCAGTGTTGAAAATAAATAAATAAATAAAATAAAATAAAATAAACTAGAGCAAGACCTGTGTAGATCATGAGATGCAATATGAGCATCAGATTCGTGGAATTTCGACTATTATGTTTAAAGAATGTTATTGTGGTTCTATGAGTAAAGTGATGCAAAGTGTGAATTCAGCAAAGTTATGCAGTCATGTTTGGGTACAGCGTGTGGAGATTGATATGGTGGTCGTATGATGGAAACAGGCTTGGCAGGGAAATTCAGGATGTTGGAATTGGGCCTAATGGCTTATTTGCTTGAATAAATAAGTATATCTACAGAATTATCGAGCTAATGTGCTCAACGGAGTAGTGGTAGCATGGGAAGGTGCATGATGTGTTAAACAAGTGATTTCAGACTACTTCAGTGTAGTTCTCAGCACGTTCGAGGACGAACGTATGTTTAAGTGGGGGAGATTGTAACGACCCGACCGGTCGTTTTGAGCTCCGGCGCGTCATTCAGCAGTTTGAGGCCATGAACGGCTTCATCTCAGGTATATTGACTTGTATGTATGGTCAGAATTTAAAATTCAGGAAGTTTGGAGTCAAATCTAAATGGAAGTTCTCATTTTGAAAGCTTAAAATTGAAGAAATGAACTAGGATTGGAATTTTAAGTAAACAACCTCGGAATTGGGATCCGAAGGTTCCAGCAGGTTCGTATGATGATTTCGGACTAGGGAGTATGCCCGAATCGGGTTTTGGATAATCCGGGAGCGTTTTGCCGCCTATTGTGGAAGATAGCATTTTAGAAGAAATTGCATCAGTTTGGTTTAAAATGCATTTCAATGTTATTGATGTCCGTTTGGGATTCCGAGACTGGGAGTAGCTTCGTATGGTGATTCTGGATTTGGGAGCGCGATCAGAAGTGAATTCGGAGGTCCGTAGGTCATTTTGGAGCCGTTTGGCTAAAGATGGAAAATTGAAGGTTTTTGAGAAAATTTGGCCGGAAGTGGAAATTTTGATATCGGATTCGATATGCGAATTTTATGGTTTGGATAGCTTCGTTAGGTTATTTGGGACTTAGGAGTGTGTCCGGAATATTTTGGGTTGAAATATATGAATTATGTGAAAAATTTGAAGAATTTTGATATTTAATATTGTTAAAGTTGACTTTGGTCAACATTTTTGGTAAACGGACCCGTACCCATGATTTTTCGGTCTTGAAAGGTCCATAGAAAAATATGGGAGTTGAACGTGTTTCCGGAATCGAATTCCGAGGTCCCAGGCCCGAGAAATGAATTTTTTCGTGAAATTGTTTTCTGAAAATGTTTAAGGAAAATGAAAATGAAAATTGATCAAAAAGTAATGGTATCGGGCTCGTATTTTGGTTCCGACGCCCGGTACAGGTCATATATGTTGGTTAAGTGCTTCCTGTAAAGTTTGGTTACAAACGGACGTTGTTTGACGGGTTTCGGCTTTAAATTGGAAAATTTGAAAGTTTATGAAATTTGAAAGAATTCTTGGATTTAAGGCTCAAATCATTGATTTTGATGTTATTTTGGCGATTTGATCACTCGAGCAAGTTCGTGTGATGTTTTAGAGTCAGTGTTCATATTTGGTTTGGAGCCCCGAGGGCTCGGGAGTGTTTCAGAGTTAGGAAAAATTGCAGAAAATTGCAGAAATTCTGCTGTGCCCAGAAAATTTTAGGTGCGAGTAGTCCAGTTTGGAAGCTCATATCTTGTAATCTATAAGAAAGCAGAAAAAGTGCAAAATACGAAAGTTGTAGCGCATACATTCTAGTTATCGGAAAGTTAAAATATTCGCGATTTGGATATCATCTCAGAAAGTTACGATGGATCGAAAAGGGCTGCTGGAGCAATTTCGGCAGAATTTACGATGCACTTTAGAAGCTCATATCTCGGGATATATAAAGAGTTATATGGTGTACAACCTATCAAATTAAAGATCTTTGAGTCTAGTTTCTAAACCTTCAAATCGTTTGTCATTTGGATATTTATACAAGACGTTATGGGTGTTTAAACAGAAGGTGTCTGACAAGGAACAATTTTAATAGGATGTACAACTTGTATAGCACAAGTGCAAGGTACAACTCGACGAAGCACAGACAGATTCTTTTATACACGGATTTTGCTCACTTTTTTTCATTTCTTCAAAGTATGGACGATTTTTGGGGAGCTTCAAGAGGGGATTTTCATCATTAATGTGAAGGTAAGTTATCCCCACCTATTTTGAGTTAATTACATCAATTATGTATGGATTTGAGCATGAAAATTGTAGAAAAATTGAGGATTTAGGCCTAGGGATTTGAAAATAAGATTTGGTGATTTGAGGAGTCAAATGAACTCCGATTTTGGTAAATTTTATATGTACGGACTCATGGCGAGACTAGGAATCCTGTGATGTGACTTTCGTAATTTTTCGAGAAGTGGGCCCGGGGCTCGGGTTTTGCAAATTTCGTGATTTTCGATATTTTTCGAGTCTTTTCGATTGGGTTATATTCCCTTAGCCTATTGTAATATATTCCTTGTGGTTTTGGCAAGATTCGACATGCGAGGAGGTCGATTCGAAAGGAAAGGGCATCGCGGAGTAGACTTTTGGCCATCTTGAGGTGAGTAATAGATATAAATGCTGTTCTGAGGGTTTGAAACCCCGGACTTTCACATCGTAATGCTATATTGAGGCATGACACGCACTCCATGGCGTGTGCGGTGTCGGATACTATTGGGGATTGTGACTTGGTCCATCCCGTGTGATGTTTATACTATACTGGTGATTGATACACATACTTCATTGATATTACTGGGCTTGATGCCATGTTTGGGGCCTTGTGCCGATTTGTAAAATCCTTCGAGGATTGATATTACTGCTTAGCATGATTTGCATATCATTTAATTTCAGTCCAAGGTTTTAAATGCTGTTTTGCAAACTCAGCCATAATTCTAAGTGTTGAAAACTTAAATGATATTTTTAAATGTATTCCGGGCTGGGAACTTCTGTTTTGTAAATGCCCAAGGGGCTTATTATATTATTTTCTGGACTGATTATAAAGTGACTTGAAACAGTGGTAACAATGACATTGTGTGATATACTTGAAACAGTGGTAACAGTGAAACTGTGTGATATACTTGAAACAGTGGTAACAATGACACTGTGTGATACACTTGAAATAGTGGTAACAATGACACTGGATGATATACTTGAACAGTGGTAACAATGGCACTGTATGATATAAATTGGTCAGGTAACAATGGCTGACCGGTCAGGTAACAATGACTGACCAAGATATTGCGCTTGGGCTGTAGGAGCCCCTCCGGAGTCTGTACACACCCCCAGTGAGCGCCGTCGACGATAAATAAATATGGATGGCTCGGGCTGCACGCCGCAGTGGGTACTGGAATGTACCATCATATGCATTGCATTGCATTCATGTATTTGTATTTATACTGGTGTTTAGCTGCTCAGTTCCATATGTTGCTGTATATTCGGATTGTAGCTTACTTTGTGTATTTACTGGATTTTCTTATCTTCGGACTGTAGTTACTTTTATTACTCACTGGGTCGGAGTACTCACTTTACTCCCTGCACCTTGTGTGCAGATCCAGGGTAGTCTCAGGCTCAGTAGATCCAGTTGATCAGCAGATCCAGCCTCTGGGAGTATCGAGGTAGCTGCACGGCGTTCGCAACCATTGATCTTCTCCCTCCTATCCTATCTCTTTATTTCCGCATTATCGGACTTTGGATATACCGTGTATTAGGATGATATTCTATATTCTAGAGGCTCAGATTCGTGACACCGGGTCCTAGTGAGATTATATTGTGTATTTTGTTAAATTCTTCAGTAATTTAATCTTGCTTAATTGATATTTCTTTCCGCTTTTTTTGATAAATTGGGTTAAGTGTTGAATAATGGTCGGGCTTGCCTAGTAGTGTGCTGGGCACCATCACGACCGGGATTTGGGTCGCGACAACACCATAGGTTAAAACATGCATTAAAATCAAGTAAATAGGCCAATTATAACATCTTCAGCCTTTCCCCTCTACCAACAATGTTACGACACCACTTCCCATTCTTCCCAAGCTCCACCACCCAAACATGTCCCATACCCTCCTCCACCAGTCACTCCCGTATTTGTGGTACCTCTACCTGCTGCATTACAACGATCTTCCAATGAGCCTCTGTTCCAAACTCATGACAACCAGTATTACCCCAACGAGCCCACCTTCAAAGTTCCAGAACCATATTCTTACACCCCTCATCTTGATCTCCCGGCAGAGACCGAGAAGCCACCCAAAAATCCGAACATGAGGAGATGATCAAAAATGTCAAAAGCTTAGAACAATCGTTCAGAGATATGAGGGGGTTGAGAGGTCAAGTAAGTGTGGCCTATAAGGATTTATGTCTGTTCCCGGATGTTCAGTTACCAGCAGGATTCAAGATGCCTAAGTTTGATCTGTACGACGGGCATGGTGACCCAGTAGCACACTTAAGAGGATTTTGTAGCAAGATGAGAGGAGCAGGCGGAAGAGATGAATTACTGATGTCCTATTTCAGCCAAAGTCTGAGTGGATCAGCATTGGAATGGTATACCAGACAAGATCACAGCAGGTAGTACACATGGGATGATTTGGCCCAAGCCTTCGCCTGCCATTTTCAGTACAATCTTGAAATTATGCCAGACCGTCTGTCATTGACGAAGATTGAGAAAAAGCCTGGTGAGAGTTTCAGGGAATATAGATTCCGTTGGAGGGAGAAAGCAGCGAGGGTTGACCCTCCGATGAAAGAAAGCGAGATGGTTGATTATTTCTTGCAGGCCTTGGAGCCCACTTATTTTGGTCATTTGGTGTCAGCAGTGGGCAAGTCCTTTAATGAGGTTGTAAAAATGGGAGGCATGGTAGAAGAGGGACTCAAGTCTAATAAAATCATGAGCTACTCAGCAATTAAAGCAACCACCCAGGCCATTCAAAACAGTACTGGGGGTGTACTCTGGAAGAAGAAGAAAGAGGATGTTGCGACAATTGAGTCGGGAGCTTGGGTCGAATCCAGGGGCCCTTCACATTACTACAACCAGCCTCGACCCTATCACCAAACTTACCACCACACTCCATATAGCCCACCACAACACTACTACCCACCGCCAGATCCCCATTTTTCTGTCCATCATGCACAAACATACACTCAACCTCCCGCTCATGCACAAGGCGTGCGCCAGCTCCACAAAGTACCTACCCAGCTCCACAAAATGCCTCTCCACCCCCAAGAGCCTACCAAAATCCACCCAGAACAGGTTTCCGGCCCAATCAGGCCACCAAGAATGAGAGGTTGCAGAAGAAGAAGACTTTCACTCCATTGGGAGAATCCTATACCAGTTTGTTCTACAGGTTGAGACAATTGGGTATGCTGAGTCCGATTGAACCAAAATTGCCAAATCCTTCCCCATGGAATCTTGTTCACTCCGTGAGTTGCGAATATTGTTCTGGTGCCCCGAGGCACGACACAAAGAAGTGCTGGCAATTGAAAACAACTATTCAAGAGCTCATTTATACTAATCGGATTGAGGTCCAAGCTCCGGAGGAACCTAATATCAACCAGAACCCATTGCCAGCTCATCATGAGACGAATATGATTGAGATAGTGCATAAGGGAGGGGAGCCTAAGAGGCCTTCGCAAACTGTCATGATGATTCGGTCCTGTGAAACCAGGCCGTTTGAAAAGTTAACAAGTGAGAAGTCTGTGATTAAGTTGATCAGGACAAATAGTGAACCATCTGTGGTGGTCAAGAAAGGGTCCTCAAGTGACATGGCAATAAAACAAGAAATAGCAAAAGTGATTGTGCCAGGATTGGCGAACAAACCTGTGGTAATTATGGAGGGTGCTCGCGCAGATCCTATCATTATCAAGCTGGTAACTCAATTACCGATGATCAACAACAAGGCGGTCCTATGGAATTATGAACGAGTGACAGTGACTTACAAAGGGAAAGAGGTTAAAGAAGAAGTTTGTGAGACCCATGGTTTGACTTGATCGGGGAGATGCTTTGCCCCCGAAGAGTTGAGAAAAGCTAAGATCTCGGAAGATAACCTAGTATTGGTAAAGAAAGCTGTGACTGAGGAAGAAGCAGAGGAATTATTGAGAAAGATGAAAGTGTAGGACTATTCCATTGTGGAGCAATTGAGGAAAACACCAGCTCAGATTTCATTATTGTCATTATTGATCCATTCAGACGAGCACCGTAGGGCTTTGATGAAGATCCTGAATGAGGCCCACGTTCCTGACAAAATCTCAGTAAACCACTTGGAAAAGATAGCTAACAAGATATTTGAAGTAAACAGAGTCACTTTTTCTGATGATGAATTGCCCGTGAAGGGTACTGATCACAATAGAGCCCTCTATTTGACGGTGAAATGCGAAGATTCCGTGGTTACTCGGGTACTGGTTGACAATGGTTCCAGTGCGAACATTTGCCCTCTCTCCACTCTGAACAAGTTGAAGGTGGATGATGAAGGAATTCACAAGAACATTATCTGCGTTCGGGGATTCGACGGTGGAGGGAAAGATTCAGTCGGGGACATAGTGCTTGAGCTTACAATAGGGCCAGTTGAATTTACCATGGAGTTCCAGGTGCTTGATGTGGCTGTGTCTTACAATCTGCTGTTAGGTTGACCCTAGATTCATGCTGCCAAAGTGGTCCTATCTACTCTACATCAAATGGTCAAGTTTGAATGGGATAGACAAGAAATTGTTGTGCATGGCGAAGATAATTGGTGTGTTCCCAGTGATGCCAATGTTCCGTTCATAGAGTTTGAGAATGACAAAGGGCCATGGGTTTATCAGGTTTTTGACACGGTATCGGTAGAGAAAATTCTAGAAGGGAAGTGAAAGCTGCCGCATCAGTCATGGTAGCTACCGAAATGTTGAAAAATGGTTTTGTACCGGGCAAGGGTTTGGGTGCATCTCTACAAGGTATCGTACAACCGGTGTCTCTCCCCAAAAAATTGGATACATTTGGTTTAGGGTTCAAGCCCACAACTGCGGACGTGAAAAGAGCCAAAAAGTTGAAACAAAGGGCCTGGGTCCTCCCAAAGCCCATCCCACAGCTCTCCAGATCATTTGTCAGGCCTGACACCAAGAAACGCCCAGTGACAACAGTTCCCAGTTCAGTGGTTGATGTAGATAGAGAATTGATTGAAAAGTTCGAGAGGTTATTCGCCGATGTGAACATGTTGGAAGATGCAGAGGGTTTGAGTAAAGTGGATGTGCAGTTTGTTGGGCCCAGTGCAAAGATTAACAATTGGTAAGCTACTCCTCTCCCCACCAGGAAGGATTTTTGGTAGTTTGTTTTGATTTTCTTTCAGTTATCTGGATTATTCCAGGGTTGGAATTCAGATTCTATGTTCCGTCCGTTTGGATGTATAAACCTTGTTATCTTTTAATTTCAATGAAATGAAATTTCCCTTTTCCTCATTCCTGACAATTTTATTTTTTTTCTTCATTGTACAACTCTTTTTATGCTGGTTTCAATCACATGACATGCATGAGGAATCTTCGACCCAGTCTTAAAAGCCAATCTAATTCGGAAATAGTAATTCAAGAAATAGAGTGTGATAATGAATCAGAATATGACGAAGATGAGGCCTTGGAAGAGATTAGTAAAGAACTAAGCCATTTTGAAGAAAAACCCAAGCCTAACCTGAGTGATACAGAAGCAATCAATTTAGGGGACCCAGACAATATCAGAGAAACTAAGATAAGTGTCCATCTTGAACCTTAACTCAGGGAGGAGATAATTAAAGCATTGGTTGAATACAAAGATATTTTTTGCATGGTCATATGACGACATTCCAGGTTTAAGCACTGATTTGGTGGTTTACAAATTGCCTACTAATCCGACATTCCCTCCTGTCAAGCAGAAACTAAGGAAATTTAAAACTGATATGAGTGTGAAGATCAAAGAAGAGGTTACCAAGCAGTTCGATGCAAAAGTTATTTGGGTCACTCGGTATCCCACTTGGTTAGCCAATGTAGTACCTGTGTCAAAGAAGGATGGCAAGATCAGGGTATGTGTTGATTACCGTGATCTCAATAAGGCGAGTCCCAAGGACAACTTTCCACTGCCAAATATCCATATTCTAATTGATAATTGTGCCAGACACGAGATTGGGTCTTTTGTGGATTGCTATGCAGGCTATCATCAAATCCTAATGGATGAGGAAGATGCAGAAAAGACGGCATTCATCACACCATGGGGAACATACTTCTATAGGGTCATTCCTTTCGGTTTGAAAAATACTGGGGCAACTTACATGAGGGCAATGACAACCATATTCCACAACATGATACACAAGGAGATCGAGGTTTATGTGGATGATGTAATCATAAAGTCTAGAAAGCAGTCTGATAATGTCAGAGATTTGAGAAAATTCTTCCAAAGGCTTCGCAGGTACGATCTTAAGATCAATCCTGCAAAATGCACATTTGGTGTGCCATCTGGAAATTTATTGGGGTTCATAGTCAGCCGTCGAGGTATTGAATTGGACCCGTCAAAGATCAAAGCTATCCAATAATTGCCACCCCCAAGGAACAAAACTGAGGTGATGAGTTTATTAGGGAGGTTGAATTACATCAGCAGGTTTATTGCAAAGCTTACGACAACTTGTGAGCCTATCTTCAAACTTTTAAAGAAGGATTCTGTGGTCAAATGGACAAATGAGTGTCAAGAAGCATTCGATAAGATAAAGGGGTACTTGTCAAACCCATTTGTGTTGGTGCCACCAGAGCCGGTGAGACCTTTGATTCTGTATTTGACAGTCCTGGACAATTCATTTGGTTGTGTGTTGGGTTAGCATGACGTTACCGGTAGGAAGGAGCAGGCCATCTATTATCTCAGTAAGAAGTTCACATCTTACGAGGTTAAGTACACTCACCTTGAGAGGACATGTTGCGCCCTAACTTGGGTAGCACAGAAGTTGAAGCACTATTTGTCATCTTACACTACTTACCTCATCTCTCGTTTGGATCCATTAAAATATATCTTTCAGAAGCCTATGCCTACAGGGAGGCTCGCAAAGTGGAAAATCTTGCTCACAGAATTTGACATCGTCTATGTGACTAGGACTGCAATGAAAGCCCAGGCATTAGCTGATCATTTGGCTGAGAACCTAGTGGATAAAGAATATGAGCCTTTGAAGACTTGCTTCCTTGATGAAGAGGTAATGCATACTAATGAGTTGGAACCAATTGAAAAGCCAAGATGGAAACTTTTCTTTGATGGGGCTGCTAACATGAAAGGCGTTGGGATATGAGCGGTACTTATTTCTGAAACAGGGCATCACTACCCTGTTACGGCTCAACTTCATTTCTACTGTACTAACAACATGGCTGAGTACGAGGCATGCATTTTGGGTCTGAGGTTAGCTGTAGATATGGGTGTCCAGGAAGTCTTGGTCTTGGGAAACTTGGACCTTCTGGTGCACCAGATTCAAGGAGAATGGGAAACTCAGGATTTGAAGCTCATACCGTACAGACAATGTTTGCAGGATCTTTGTCAACGGTTTTAATCAATAGAGTTCAGGCATATTCCAAGGATCCATAATTAGGTTGCCAATGCTTTGGCTACTCTGGCATTAATGTTACATCACCCAGATAAGGCTTATGTTGACCCTTTGCATATTCAGGTCCATGATCAACATGCTTACTGTAATGTGGTAGAAGAAGAACTTGACGGTGAGCCTTGGTTTCGTGATATCAAGGAACATATCAGGATGGGGGTGTATCCAGTACAAGCCACATGTGATCAAAAGAGAATAGTTAGGCGGTTGACAAGTGGCTTTTTCTTCAGCGGAGGGGTTTTGTACAAAAGGACTCCAGATCTTGGACTGCTGAGATGCATAGATGCTACGCAGGCCACAACTATTATGACCGAAGTATATTCTGGAGTCTGTGGACCGCACATGAGTGGGTACATGCTGGCAACGAAGATTCTCCGAGCAGGTTATTATTAGCTCACTATGGAGCGAGATTGTATAGGTTTCGTGCGTAAATGTCATCAGTGCCAAGTGCATGGAGATTTGATTCATTCTCCACCATCTAAATTACACACGATGTCTGCACCGTGGCCTTTTGTTGCATGGGGCATAGATGTCATTCGGCCAATTGAGCCATCAGCATCGAATGAGCACAGGTTCATTCTGGTGGCCATATACTATTTCACCAAGTAGGTAGAGGCTAAAACATTTAAGTCTGTAACCAAGAAGGTGGTGGTTGATTTTGTGCACTCAAATATCATTTGCCATTTTGGGATACCAAAAGTGATCATCACAGATAATGGTGCTAATCTCAACAATCATTTGATGAAAGAGGTGTGTCAACAATTTAAGATTACACATCGCAATTCCACCCCATATCGCCCCAAGGTGAATGGAGCAGTCGAGGCAACCAACAAGAACATAAAGAAGATACTTCGGAAAGTGGTGGAAGGTTCCAGACAGTGGTGTGAGAAGCTGCCTTTTGCATTGTTGGGTTATCGCACTACTGTTCATACTTTAGTATGGGCAACTCCTTATTTGTTGGTATATGGCACGGAGGCAGTAATACCCATGGAAACTGAAATTCCATCCCTTTCGGATCATTGCAGAAGCCAAAATTGACGACGATAAGTGGGTTAAAACCCGCCTGGAATAATTGAGTTTGATTGATAAGAAAAGATTAGCAGCAGTGTGTCATGGCCAGTTGTAATAACAGAGAATGACAAGAGCATATAATAAGAAGGTGCATCCACGGAAGTTTGAAGTGGGTCAGTTAGTATTGAAATGCATTCTTCCTCATCAGGCTGAAGCCAAAGGCAAGTTCGCCCCAAACTGGTAGGGGTCGTTCGTTGTAACAAGAGTGTTGTCCAATGGTGCTTTGTACTTAACAGATATAGAAGGCAAATATGTAGAAATGGCCATCAATTCCGATGCGGTCAAGAGATATTATGTATGATTTCTTTGTTTAAATTGTATTTGTTTGTACTTGGCATGTTTTGAAGATTGGAATGACGAAGGTGTTTTGTTCTGCTATCTAAACACTTTATCCTTTGTTATCCTCTTGAGCCTTATTTATTTCCTTTCATACCCCTATTTTGGAATCAGTAGCAAAGATCAAAAATGCAAGCGCGAAAGATGAGTAAAGGAAAAGAGAAAAGAAAAAAAAATTAAAAAAAAGGAACGAAAAAAAGAGAGAGAAAAGAAAAGGAAAAAAACAAACAAAATAAAACAACAATGCAACAAAAGAGAAAAAGAAGAAAGAAAAGAAAGAAGAGAAAGAGGAAGAACAGAAAAGAAAATCACAACAACAAAATAATTTCTACGACATGAACTACGTTCGACCTAATTCCTTTTAAGGATTATTAGGTAGCCTCACGGTTCGGTCCCATCAAAACAAAAATCCAAAAGTCCCCAAGCAAAGAGAGTGGGGCAGAAGTTGTGGTTGTTGCAAGAAATCTAATTCCAAAAGTTGTAATTTTGAACCCATTTGAATTATTTTGAGCCTTTTATATCCTTTCTTTCTAACCCTATCCAAAAGCCCACATTACGGTCCAAAGAAATACCTTCCTATCAATCTTCGAGAAATGCCAAGTCAAGCAAGTGGAGGTGATTCATATCAGGGGAAACACTTTGGTCCAAGCAGGAAAAATAATGAAAGTGAGAGAGTATTATTGGTGAAAACCCTTACGGGCACCGTGAGGCGAAAGTGAGTTGAGAGATGAACAAATAAGAGAGGCTTGTTGGTGAAAACCCTTCAGGGCACCGCAGGCCGAGCAAGGTCAAGGTTTTGGCGAAGAAGTCGGGTTGTGGAAACTTCGGGGCAACAAAGTATGGTAACTGAAAGTTGATTGTTTGGACAGATTGGGCCGATTAATCCGAAATGCATGTCATGATCATTGGTGCCAGCTGATCCACTCAGATAAGTCTCTTTTCTTTTTCCCTTCAGATGGTCTTCCCGTTTTGGACTTTGTTTATCCTTAACTCTGAAAGTCATTACATTTCATTTCTTTTGGGTTTATTTCTCTAAGGTGTTCCCAATGTTTGTTCTGTTTAAGCAAATAAGAAGGAATTTCAAAACTTACTACCAACTTCTAAAGTTGCACAAGGCGCAGGGCAGCCAAGGCATTGCTAGAGGTAGTATTATGTGAAATGGGGTATAAAAGGTCAGTAGAAGTTCCATCGGTGAAATGGTTCGGTAATGTCGTGGGAAATGCAGAGGTTTAAATATATGGGTAAGAGACGTAACATAACGGTTTGGGTATAAAACACTCGGGTCATCCAAGGTCATGGGGTTTGAAAGTCAGCTGGGAAGTCAAGCGGTTCTTGGCCAGTTCAGGGGAAAATCAGTCGAAACAGAAGACCTTCAACAAGAATGCCATCAACTAACCACCACATTTTAAACTAACAAGATTTTTCTTTGGTTGAAACAGGGCCAGAAAATTTCGGTTGTTCCGGAGAAATCCTTCGTAGAGGAAAGGCAAGCATCAGACAGGTTTCATTTTCGATTCCTAGGACCCACCTGGATAATGGGGTTTAATTTAAAGTTTTTAGGACCCTCCTGGAAAATGGGACCTAGTGTAAAATTTAGAAATAGCATAATCTAGCATAAATGTATCCCAAAGAAATATAAGTTGCTTTAGAAGTTTGCATGTTCAAGATAGGACTCAATTAGGAGTTTTCAGGACCCTCCTGAATAATGGGACTTAGTTTTATGATTTCAATTAGATAACAACATTTAGCATACGTTCTGCTGTAGGGTAGTATAATTCAACCATAAAAGTTGTCACTCTTAAGATAAGACTTGATTTTTGATTTTTAGGACCCTCTTGGATAATGGGACGTAGTTTTAAGACCTTCTTAGATAACAAGATTTAGCGGAAGTCACACCTTTAGAGGATATAATTTAGATTTTAAAACCATCATTTAACTAGGAGTTTTCAGGACCCTTCTGGATAATAGGATTTAGCTTTCAAATTCATAGAGATATTTGGTAACATGATTCAATTAACATACACAGATGCGCCCAACACCAAACTGGGGCAGAAAATTTTCTTTGTTTTTGCCTATTTTTGTGGTAATCAAGCGCCCACCTGGAGAACAAGGGAATACGTTTCAAGTTCAACAATCAGGTGCCCACCTGGAGAACAAGGGAATACATTTCAAGTTTCAGCAATCAGGCGCCCACCTAGAGAACAAGGGAATACATTTCAAGTTAAGCAATCAGGCGCCCACCTGGAGAACAAGGGAATACATTTCAAGTTCAGCAATCAGGCGCCCACCTGGAGAACAAGGTAGTACAATTCAAGTTTTAGCTTTCAAGTTCTTACTGATATTTGGTAACATGATTTAGTTTACAATCACATATGTGCCCAGCCACCAAACTGGGGCAGAAAATTTTCTTTATTTTTGTCTATTTTTGTTGAAATCAGGCGCCCACCTGGAGAACAAGGGAATACATTTCAAGTTCAGCAATCAGGCGCCCACCTGGAAAACAAGGGAATACATTTCAAGTTCAGCAATCAGGATCCCACCTAGAGAACAAGGGAATACATTCAAGTTTCAGAAAGCGGGTGTCCACCTGGAGAAAGGGAAACATCTCAGATTACAATTCAAGGCGGCAACAAGGGGATTCCACCGGGAGAATACCAGTCAATAAGGCAATAGGAACCACAAGAGCAAGTTTGAAGATATAGATAGGATTTTGTAATGCATAGATCATAGTCTAGTCTAGCTTCTTTTTATTTTATCATGGTGTAATAAGGGGGTTTAGTAAGCAGTAGCAGCAGTAGCAGCAACAGTGAAATCACAGCTTCATGGTAGTCCCAGCTACCAAACATTCCTGAACTACACTAACCTGATTCCTTTTAGCCAAGGATATGTAGGCAACCTCAGAAGCAGGGTGCGGCCAACTCTTTCAAAAATGCTTCCCACGGAGTATTCAAACGGGCAAAAATCGCTCGTATCCGCTCACTTTATCTTTACACAAAAACTCTTCGTGTTTCCGAGCAAAGAGGGGCAGCTGTGAGCACGTGATTTTTTGCCCTATATGAATTACTCCCACAAATTCAAAACAAACTAATTTTTCCATTATTTGCAATTTCGTAGATTTTTGTAGCATTTTTCGTTAATTGTTTGTATTTGTCTGCGCATGTTAACTTTATTTAATTAATGAAAAATACAAAAATATGTTGCATTTGAATTTAGGATTTAATTCTATATTTTAGGATTAATTAACAAATTAGTTATTTATAAAAAATGGAAAAATCACAAAAAATAGTTTATTTTTGCACTTTTTAATTTTAATTTCGAATTTTGGTAGTTTGTCCTTCAAGTTGGTCCTTAATTATTTGTGGTAATGGTTAGTTAGAGTTAATTAATTTAACACAGTAGGATAATTTGATTATGAATTAATTTGGGTTTTATTTTTAATTTAAAAGAAATTAGAATAACAAAATGAAAAGAAAAAGGAAAACAAGAGAAGGAAATTCGATTTGGGCTGTTTTTAGTTTAATTTCCACAGGTCCAAGTTTTTTACTCCTAAAACCCACCTCGTCCAAGCCCAAACCGCCCTTAACCCGGTCCCTTTCCCCACGTAACCTAAACGACCCCGTTTTAACAGACCAAATCAGGACCATTGATCTCTGTTGATTTAACGGTCCGAAAGTCGGGTGTCAATAATATATAAATGTCTAAATCTCAACCCCCCCTCGTTTCATCTTCCCCAAATTCATCAGAGACACGCCCATGAACCCTAATCCGCCGCCACCACTCTCCGACCGCTTTAGGGTGGCGGCGCCACCCCAATCACTCCCAAATTAACACCCTGAAACCCCCACGACCCTCTCATGTCGAATCTAGAAGTCTTTTCCCTTGAATATCCCTTAAACTCCTCGAATTTTAGATCAAAAGTTGAACCCTGAAACCCCAAATTTCCGATTCAGGTTCTCATTAAAAATTTTAGGTCCATTTTTTTATTAGCGTGTCTTTGATAAAAAACACACGATTAATCTATGATTGGGCCGAAAATTGAAGATTTCAAAGTGTCAGTCCATATTTCTTATTTGTCCAAGGCTTTTAGGTATTTTCCCTTTTCTGTTGTTATATTTCCTCCAGTGTTTCTTTCATTTTTTCTATCTTCTGCTTCCGTCAGATTCTTGGCTGTTTTTCCCAGTTGCTTAAGAGTCGTTCATATGCTTGTTAGTCTTAAATAATTTTTTTTAATCAATGCATTTAATACTTAATTAGTTAGTTTGGATTGGTTAATTTAGTTAATCAGTTAACATTTCATTTAGTATTGATTTTTTGTTAATTGTTTGAAATCATTTAAGTGTTGTTTTCCTCTGCTTTCATGAGGTTACAAGAGGCTTTGGGTTTCTGACCCATTTAAAAGAGAAGGGTAGCCTGTTCATTCAACCAAGTCATTGGGTCAAATTGACCCATGAGCTGAAGGGTAATAACGGGGTTTTAAAGGGGTAGTCTAGGTAATTGCTTAGGAAATCTGAGTGTAACAGCCTTAGGAAGCTTCCAGGAAAGGGGGTTTGGGACTAATTTGAATTTTTGAAATTTACCTTGAGGGTATGATAGCAAAAACCAAAATTGGAAAAGGTTCTAGGTGCAAAAATTGATTACTTAGGGCTGCCCTAGAGCCTTGGCTATAAAGGCATGATAACTTGGCTTTCAAGTCAGACTTTGAAGAGATAAAAAACTGAAAAAAAATTGAGACGGCTAGGATTTCGATAACACTGATTTCTCTGAATTTTTTGATGAAAATGGTTCAAAAACACTCTGTTCAATGCTGAGTTTCTAATCATCATCACTAGATAGAATCCCCTGAAAATATAGATTCTGCATTCGGTTGGAAAAATGGCTTGATTTTTGGGGCTTGAAGTTGGTTTGAAGCTGTTACTGTTCCATTGAATTTGGGGCTGATTTCTGCTACTGTTCTATTGCTGCTTGACCACTGATTCATTACTTCTTTGTTTCTTTTCAATCTCCAGGTACACGATCTTGTAAATCTTTTGTTTGTGAAGTCTTGATATGAAGAATGAGTGGAGAAGCAGAAGTTTCAATGCATAGCATTAGTTGTTTTGCTGATTCAATCATGTGTATTTTGAATTTCCTTCTTACATAATGAATTACTTTGGCTAATTGAGTTCTAGTTTGTATAAGTAGATTTATTACAGCCATAGAGAATGCAACTTGCTTTGTATAAATTTAGGGTGATCCATTACATGCTTGTTAATCATTTTGGTTGATAACTTTGATTCTGGAGATATATTTTGGGGTGACAGTTTTATGGCCTTTGTACATTTAAACTTCCTGATACCCTGCTTGATATCTCATGTAAAGCTCATAAAATTTGTTTCCAAACTGCTGATAGTCACTGCTTGGTTTATATGTTTAAAAATGAGAAGTTCATGTGAGCTCATGTAGAATATGCAGAAACTAGAGGTTTTTTTTACATTGTTGGTTGATAAGCTGACTTGTTGACTGATTGTGTAGTATATTAGCTAGCATGCCTAAGTCATGGATATTTGCTAAATCTGAAGGCGTGCATCTATTCTTAATGGTGTTCAAAGTGTCATGGCATACCATTTACTGAGTGATAATGAGATCTGTTGGTTTGTGATTAATTGCAAAGGAGTCATTTGCTTTGGTAGAGGCTCGTTTCTGAGTCTTTTGCCTACAACCTGCATTTGGTAATATTTGGGCCTTTTTGGGCCTGAACATCGAAATCATGATGAGATGAAGGAGAGTTTGCTGCCCTGGGCAGTCTTTTGATTCTCTGCCTCAAAGTAAAGATTTTTGGTAGATTGTTGGGCCTGTATTAGGCCCGAGCTCCTTTTGAACAAATAATGGATCATATACTCTTCTTTACTGAACCATGGAATGACAATCTGAGCATGGGCTTTAATTTAGAAATAGCTACAATTTCCTTAGGCCTTATTTAATTGGTAGGCCTTTTTGGTTAATTTGAGGCGAGCTATATTAGATAAGTCACAATTTATGGCCCTCAAAAGTTTAGTTTTGCATTTCCCTTAAAATTTAGAATCGAGGCGTGTCATGCCGAGCAAAACTTCAATTGCATGGCCCTCGTTTAATTAACCTTGTTTATCCTTAGAAATCGAGGCGTACCATTCAGCGAAGTGTCATGGTCCTCGCAAAGTTGCAAACGCGTAGTTGCTTTAGGTGCGTTATTTCAATAATTTACTTTCCTAAACCCGGGTGCGCATTTATGTGACTCAAATCCGACTCTCAACAATGTTAGATAAAATATGTCGAGGGCCGCGGGTGCATTTATGTGACGTAGTTCAAGACGTATTTTGAATGACGTTGCATTTATCCTTAAAAATAATTGAATAAAAATGGCTATAAAGTTAAAATTGCACCATAGGTTAAAACATGCATTAAAATCAAGTAAATAGGCCAATTATAACAGTTGAGCAACCGTGGTAGAACCACGGAACTCAGGAATGCCTAACACCTTCTCCCGGGTTAACAGAACTCCTTACCCAGATTTCTGGTTCGCGGACTGTAATACAGAGTAAATATTTTCCTCGATTCGGGATTTGAAACCGGTGACTTGGGACACCATAAATATCCCAAGTGGCGACTCTGATTTTTTTTTGAATGAGATAATCCCGTTTCAATTGTCACTTTAAGTTGAAAAAAAACTCCCTTATATCCCTTCCGGGGGTGTAGGAAAAAGGAGGTGTGACAGTGGCATTGCAAGATCATCACAGGAAGAGATACTATTGAACCAGACAGATACCATGCTGGCTGCACCCCATACTATTCAGGTTGGCTGGAGGATAATCACAATAGTCTGGGCCAATCCGAGTTTGTTCAAGGTCACAAAATCATCGATGAAAGGGCTGAAGCACAGGTCAAATACAACCAACTGCGCAAGAGGATTCAGGAATGTAAAAGTGAGCACCGTGAGATTCAAGAAGCCCACCAAAAACTGATTGAAGAGTGGAAAGACATGGCTGTCAGTGCCAACAAGCGATTAGGATACCTGGAACGAGGTTTAGTGGAGCTGGAAAGGAAGTTTCTCAAGAGGATCGAGGACTGCCAGAATGCTAAAGGAAACGAGGGTGGACACCTGGCCAGAGCCTACCTGCTGCTGGGACTTCAGGAGCTGGTGAAGCTGTTCGATGGAGCCAAAGATGCCGAGTCTGGGGAAGGTCCTTCTGGACCAAATAGATAGGAGTTTTCTTTTATTTTATGAAATGTAATAAGGCCAATGGCCGCTAGTGACATTTTATTCCTTGTTATTTAGTGTCGTTATGGGATTCGTCTACTTTTTATCAATAAAATGAGCCATTTAGAATTCTAAGTTCTCCAAATCAATTTGTCACTAGGCCTACCTCGGGCACAACGAGGTTCCCAAATTAGGACGAGATTTACATTCTTGCACTATGTGTTTAAATATCGCATCACTTTCTTATAATCCTCACTGACTTGTTACCTTTTTTGTTTTTACTTTTGTTTTATTTATTCCCCTTCCCAAAGATTAATTCGTGCACTCTGGCATCATCATCCTACTCCACAAGATCAAAGGGCCTTCCACCCACTCCTCCTCCTAGTCCTGTCAAAAGCAGGAACAAGGGAAAGATGGAAGATTTGAGCAACATTAGAAAGGAAAACTCAGTTGAACGGGTAGAAATCACTCAGGGTACTCAGGTCTCCAAAGAAAGTGCGTCCCAATTCGAGCAAAAACTATTGAAATTTCAGGAGGAACTTGATCAGGTTCGGAACTTGGCGAGCTTATCATTTTCCCTCACCACTCCAGATGTCAATTTTCCTAACGCTCAGAACCTACACCTCCAAAAAGCATCCCGAAACCACAAAACCATCCCGCTCCTCACCATCACTGCAACACCTTCCATACTTCCAACAATACTCCACTGCTCATCCTAGAACCTTTGAACTCCACAAATGACCATTTCCACACTCATAACACAACCATCTATGTGGAGACTATACCACACTCCACTCAACCCATTTCAAGTACACCCGAGTCTGATGACAAAGACTCACTCATCAGGAACCTGACTATAGAACTCAAGAAGTTGACTAGTCGAATTCAAGGTGTCGAAGGAAGTAAGGGGATCGAAGGGTTGAACTATGAAGACCTTTGCATACAACCAGATGTCGAACTGCCCGAGGGTACAAACCTCCTAAGTTCGAGATATTTGATGGTACAAGGGATCCGAGAGTTCACCTGAGAACATACTGCAAGAAGCTGGTTGAAGTAGGGAAGGACGAAAGGATTCGAATGAAACTTTTCATGAGAAGTTTGAAAGTAGATGGTCTGTCTTGGTACATTAGCCAAGACCCAAAGAAATGGTTGAATTGGGTGAGTATGGCATCTGACTTTATGGATAGATTCAGGTTCAACACTGAAAATGCACCGGATGTGTTCTATATTCAGAACTTAAAGAAGAAGCCCACGAAAACATTCCGCTTGCCATTCGCTGGAGGTCAGAAGCCACTAAAGTCGGGCCTGCTCTAGAGGAAGAACAAATGAACAAATTTTTCATTCGGGCTCAGGACCCACAATACTATGAAAGACTGATGCTGATCGAGAATCAAAACTTTCCGACATCATCAAGCTGGGAGAAAGGATCGAGGAAGGTATCAAAAGTAGTAAGGTTACGGACTTGGAAGCCTTGCAAGCTACCAACAAGACTCTACAGTCTGGTGGTACATCCAAGAAAAGGGACGTAGGTGCCGTAATGGTTGTACAGAGAACCCAATCCCCTGTCAAATACCAAACCTACCCAATGCCTCCACTTACATATCAACCTACTCCAAATTACCAAGCACCCTCACCTTCTTACCAAATCCCACCACCCACTTATCAATAACCTCCACCTTCTACATATCAACCTACCTCACCCAGATATTCCCAACCCGCACATGTCTACCAAGCCTACAATGCTCCGGCATCCCACTATCAATCACCTCCCGCATGTCCAAACTTTCCTAGACATCGACCAAATTTTGACCGCAGACCTCCCAAACAGTATACCGCCATTGCTGAACCAATTGACCAGCTGTATGAAAGACTCAAAGCTGCCGGTTACGTCACCCATATGCCTACTATAACCCCTGAAAACCCTTCTTAGTGGGTTAATCCGAATAAATCCTGTGCATACCATTCCGGCATGAAAGGGCATACCATTGATGAATGCCGCTCTCTGAAAGACAAGATCCAGACTTTGATTGATAACAATATCATTGTGGCAAAGGAGCCTACTCTGAATGTCTGCAACAACCCTCTACCGGACCATAAGGGTGGAGGTGTTCACATGATTGAAATAGAGGATGATTGGGATCCCAAAGGCTCGATCGGTTTAATCACAGAAGGTGACGAACCAAAAAGGCCAATAGTCACCCTTAATCTAATTGTAGTCCAGACTCAGCCTTCTAGGGATGCCGAGGTAAACATGTCTGTACCACTTGAGTTTGAAGCACCACCCCCTGCAAAAACGCCAACACCAATTGAGGTCGAGTTTGGGTCTCCAACAAATGCACCCGCACCGTTTGAAGTTGCGGTTTTACCCTCCAAAATACATGCTCCGTCCGGAGTAAAGGTGCCCCTTCCAGTAGCACAAATGCCATACCTTGGGATTACACAGCCGAGGCGAGAAGAAAAGGGAAGGTCAAGTTCGGGGAAGCCGTTGCAGCACAGGGTATGACAAGAACCGACAGGGTTTATACTCCGAAGCATTTAGCTGAGTCGAGTAAACAGGCCTCTGGTCGGCCGACCATCACTAAAATCGAGCCCGACGATCTCTGGAAAAAGATAAAAGCCAAGGAATATTCAGTCATTGATCAGCTGAACAAAACACCAGCACATATTTCTATCCTAGCTTTGCTGCAAAGTTCCGACGTACATAAGAATGCCTTGTTGAAGGTGCTGAGAGAGGCATATGTACCAAGCAACATCACCGGAGGAGAAATGGCAAATATGGTAGGGCAGGTATTAGAAAGTCACAAGATCACTTTTTATGAAGATGAGCTGCCACCATAAGGGTTGAGTCACAACAAAGAGTTACACATCACCGTACAATGCGAAGATTATTTTATCACTTGGGTCCTGATTGATGGAGGGTCCAGCCTCAATATTTGTCCGTTGGTAACACTCAGAACATTGGGAAAGGGTCTATGAGATCAAGTAGAGGGCCATCAATGTCAAAGCTTTCAACGGTTCCCAAAGATACACCATTGGGGAGATCAGCCCGTGTTTGCAAATGGGGCCTACTTGGTTCGACGTTGATTTTCAGGTTATAGATGTGCCGGCGTCTTAGTACTTGCTGTTAAGAAGGCCGTGGATTCATTCCGCTAGGGCCGTAGCATCAACACTACATCAGGCGGTGAAATATGAGTGGAACCACCAAGAGGTGATCATTCACGGCGACAGTAGCAATCCCATATACAGTCGCCAAACCATCCCAGCGATTGGAGGAAGGAGAAAGATAGGCGGGGAAACCTATCACCACATCGAGCGAGTCAACGCAGTTGACAAAGACAAATGGTGGGATAACAAAATTTAAAGAATATTGAATTGGAGCGGATATGAACCTAGCAAGGGACTTGGAAAGAACCTCCAAGGAATCGCCAAGCCGATCAAACTGAAGAAACATGGCACCACTTTTGATCTGGGATATGAGTATACTTGGGAGGAATTCAAAAATTGGTCACCACCATAGCGCGGTCCATACTACCCGCTGGAGCAGCCAATACCACGTTTGGAGCAGACTTTCCAGCCGACCAATGTTATCTATGGGTCGGAAGAAAAGGAAGCACTAGCAGCAGTAAGGAATTTGTTCTTAGAAGATGATGACATGGATTGTTGTGTCATTTTCGAGGAGGAGGGGGAGGAAGGCCTTTCCATACAGGCCGTAAGCCGAGGAGCATGCCTCAACAATTGGACCATCAGAACTACCACAGCCCGGAAAGCCTCGGGGTAGCAAGGCTGAACAAAGCATCATGCACTATCTTTTATTTTTACTAGTTGATTTTCCTTTCGCATTTTTAAATTTTCGCAATAAGATCTTCCAATGTTCAAAACAGTTATGAAATTTATCAAAGCATTTTGGTTTCCTTACAAATCTTACTCTTATTATTTTCTCTCATTACTTTACTTATACATCATTACTATTACCTATCTTGATGAACCAATGGCTGTGCAATGCAACCAGACAACGCAACAAATGGACATAGATTCAGAGGAAGATGATATACCGGAAGAGATTGTTAAAGAGGTTGAAAATTTTGAGAACAGACCTAAGTCCAACCTGGACGAGACCGAGATTGTTAACCTGGGAGATGTAGAAAATATCAAAGAAACTCGGATCAGCGTTCATTTGTCACCGTCAGAAAAGGAAGAATACACAAATTTTTTGAAGGAATATGAGGACATATTCGCCTGGTCATATGATGACATGACTGGTTTGAGCACATCTATTGTGGCCCACAAGCTGCCAACCAATCCGACATATCCGCCGGTAAAGTAAAAGCTCAGAAAGTTCAAGCCTGACATAAGCTTGAAAATCAAGGAAGAAGTCACTAAGAAGGTCAAAGCTAAGGTTCTTAGGGTAGTAGAATATCCAACATGGTTAGTTAACATTGTGCTAGTACCGAAGAAGGATGGGAAGGTTAGAGTCTGTGTCGACTACCGGGATCTCAACCGGGCCAGTCCAAAGGAAGACTTCCCCTTACCGAACATACACATCCTGATTCACAATTGCGCTAAGCATGAGCTGCAGTCATTTGTAGATTGCTTCACTGGGTACCATCAAATATGGATGGAAGAAGAAAATGCTAAGAAAATGGTTTTCATTACGCCGTGGGGAATGTACTACTACAAGATGATGCCATTTGGGTTAAAGAATGCAAGGGCCGCCTACATGAGGGCCATGACTACTATCTTCCATGATATGATACATAAAGAGATTGACGTGTATGTAGATAATGTCATCATAAAGTCCAAGAAATCCACTGACCACATGGAAGATTTGAGGAAGTTCTTCAACAGACTGAGAAGATACAACCTGAAACTGAATCTCGCAAAATGTGCATTTGGGGTTCCTTCCGAAAAACTACTTGGGTTCATTGTGAGTCGCCGAGGGATAGAACTAGATCCATCTAAGGTCAAAGCTATTCAAGAACTGTCACCGCCAAAAAATAAGAAGGACTTAATGAGCTTCCTGGGAAGACTTAACTATATCAGCCGGTTCATAGCACAATCTACGGTCATCTATGAGCCAATTTTTAAGATGTTAAAGAAGGACGCCGCTACCACATGGACTGATGATTGCCAAAAAGCTTTCGACAGAATCAAGGAGTACCTATCAACACCACCAGTCTTAGTTTCGCCTGAGCCGGGTAGACCTCTATTACTCTACCTAGTAGTATTGGATGGAGTGTTCGGTTGTGTTCTGGGGCAGTATGATGAAACAGGGAGGAATGAGCAGGCCATCTATTACCTCAGTAAGAAGTTCACCCCGTACAAGGCTCGGTATTCTCTATTAGAACGCACCTCTTGTGCTTTGACTTGAGTAGCTCAGAAGTTGAGGCACTACTTCTGTGCCTATACTACATATCTCATATCAAGAATGGATCCCTTGAAGTACATCTTTCAGAAGCCCATGCCCACTGGCAAGCTGGCCAAGTGGCAAATCTTGTTGAGTGAATTTGACATTGTCTAAGTAACTCAGAAGGTAATCAAGGGACAGGCACTAGCAAATCACCTTGCTGAAAATCCCGTAGACGGAGAATACGAACCCCTAAAAATGTATTTTCCTGACGAAAAGGTATCATTAATAGGAGAAGACATTGCAGAATCCTATGACGGTTGGAGAATGTTTTTTGATGGAGCAGTAAATTTCAAAGGAGTTGGCATAGGAGCAGTCCTAGTATCAGAAATCAGTCAGCATTATCCAGTATCTGCCAAGCTCAGGTTCCCGTGCACTAACAATATGACCGAGTACAAAGCCTGCATCTTAGGGCTCAAGATGGCCATTGACATGAACATCCAAGAGTTGCTAGTAATTGGGGATTCAGACTTGCTTATACATCAGGTACGAGAAGAATGGGCGACCAAGAACTCCAAGATACTCCCTTATCTACATCATGTGCAGGAGTTGAGAAAGAGGTTCACAAAGACAGAATTCCAGCATGTTTCCAGGGTCCAGAATGGATCTACCGATGCATTAGCTACCCTATCATCCATGATACAACATCCAGATAAGAACTTTATTGATCCCATTCTGGTAAAGATCCATGATTAGCCAGCTTACTGTGCTCATGTTGAAAAAGAAGTAGACGAAAAGCCTTAGTTTCATGATATCAAGGAATACTTCGCAAAAAGGGGAATACCCAGAGCTCGCAAATGCTATTCAGAAGCGCATGCTTCGGAGGTTATTCAACAATTTCTTTCACAGTGGAGGAATACTGTACAGGAGGACTCCTGATTTGGGATTATTAAGGCATGTCGACGCAAAGGAAGCATCCAAGCTATTAGAGGAAATTCATGCAGGGACCTGCGGTCCACATATGAATGGTTTTGTATTAGCAAAGAAAATACTCCAAGCTGATTACTTTTGGATGACTATGGAAATAGACTGCATCCAGTATGTCCGAAAGTGCCACTGCTGCCAGATACACACAGACATGATAAAGGTGCCTCCAAATGAGCTTAATGCAACAAGCTCGCTGTGGTCGTTCGCCGCCTGGGGAATGGATGTTATCGGACCAATCGAACCCGCCGCAACAAACGAGCACAGGTTTATCCTAATAGCAATTGATTATTTCACCAAATGGGTTGAAGCAACATCTTACAGGGCAGTGACTAAGAAAGTCGTGACAAATTTCGTCCGCGATCGTATCATGTATCGGTTTGGAATTCCAGAGCCAATCACTACTGATAATGGCTCCAACCTCAACAGTGATTTAATGAAATCCATGTGTGAAACCTTCTAGATCAGACACAAGAATTCTACAGCTTACAAACCTCAGATGAACGGAGCCGTAGAGGCTGCCAACAAGAATATCAAGAAGATACTAAGGAAAATGATAGAGAAACATAAGCAGTGGCACGAGAAGCTCTTATTTGCTTTATTGGGATACCGAACCATAGTCCACACATCAACCGGGGCAACCCCCTATATGCTGGTCTACGGTACATAGGCTGTTATTCCCGCTGAGGTAGAAATTCCTTCCCTAAGGATCATACAGGAAGTTGAACTCGGCAATGCAAAATGGGTGAAAAGTTGTTACGAACAACTAGCTCTTATAGACGGAAAGAGAATGAATGCAGTTTGCCACGGTCAGCTCTATCAGAACAGAATGTCCAGAGCCTTCAACAAAAGAGTCAAGCCGAGACAGTTCACACCGAGGCAACTGGTGTTAAAGAAAATCTTTCCACATCAAGATGAAGCCAAAGGGAAATTTTCTCCCAACTGGCAGGGTCCGTACATGGTTTACTGGGTTCTAACAGAAGGAGCCCTCATATTCGCAGAAATGGGCGGAGAGGTCTGGCCAAAGCCGATCAATTCAGACGCAGTCAAACGATACTATGTGTAATCTTTATGCTTTCCTTGTATGATGTAATTTGAACTACGCCTGACCTGATTCCCGTTTAAGAGGGGATACGTAGGCAGCCCTATGGGTTCGGTCACAATTCAATAAAATTTTCATTTCCCCCGCTATTGGAAACTGGGCAGAATTTTGAGGAGGACCCTCAAAATTCCGAAGCAAGAGAAGTTGCAATGATTTGAACCACGTCGCAGTCATTGGTTCATCTAAGGAAAACTATTCTTAATTGTGAATTTATATTATGCTTTTACTAAATCATGCATGTCTATTATCAAAATTGCTTTGTTCAGCAATGCTACCCCAAGGATACACACAATATCACCAAAACAGAGCCGAGCATGTCAAGCAGAGCCAGCGGGATATGAACTAACCTGGCCCACTTTTTACAAAACTCATGATTTTCTTTGAATGCAGGCACCCAAGTCGCAAAGTCATCGAATATATTTATACACTCGTACTTTCCAAAAATACAACTCTCAGGACCGCCACACCTATTCACAGTTACCATCCGCACACAACATCCCCAGCTGCCACAATATCAGCTAAGGAACTTTTATTACTAGTCGCCTTTTATTTCCTGCATTGCATAAGGCTACCATTTTGCCTTCCGAGACTAAGCTCTGTCTCCATCTGCATTCTCTGCATTGCATAAGGCTACCATTCTGCCTTCCAAGACTAAGCTCTGTCTCCATATGCTTTCTCCGCATTGCATAAGGCTACCATTCTGCCTTCCGAGACTAAGCTCTGTCTCAATCTGCATTCCTGCATTGCATAAGGCTACCATTCTGCCTTCCGAGACTAAGCTCTGTCTCCATATGCATTCTCTGCATTGCATAAGGCTACCATTCTGCCTTCCGAGACTAAGCTCTGTCTCCACCTGTATTGGCTGAAATATCGCCACCTTTTATTTACATCTTGCATTGGCTGAAAGATCGCCACTTCATTTATACCTTGCATCGGCTGAAAGATCGCCACTTCATTTACATCTTGCATGGCTGAAAGATCGCCATTTCATTTACATCTTGCATGTCTGAAATATCGCCACTTTATTTATACCTTGCATCGGTTGAAAGATCGCCACTTCATTTATACCTTGTATCGGCTGAAAGATCGCCACTTCATTTATACCTTACATCAGCTGAAAGATCGCCACTTCATTTACATCTTGCATAGCTAAAAGATCGCCACTTCATTTATACCTTGCATCGGCTGAAAGATTGCCACTTCATTTATACCTTGCTTGGCTAAAAGATCACCACTTCATTTATACCTTGCATCGGCTGAAAGATCACCACTTCATTTACATCATCTCATGGGCTGAAAGATCGCCAAATTTTTCGAGGGCATCATCGTTCAGAGGCACCATTTGCATAGCCCGAGAACACCATGCCATGGCCCGAGGATCCCTTTTAATCTTTTGCATATCATTATTCAAAGGCATCACGGTTCATAGGCATCATCCTCATAGCCTAAGAGCATCATTTCATGGCCCACACCATTTCATTCGGTCAAAGTGGCCATCATATCTTTACCGGACAACTCTTTCATCTTTCCCGGGTAAAGAGGGGCAGCTGTTGATACCCAATTTTTCCCTATGTATTTTTATATGCAAAATACTTTCAAAATAGCATATATATGCATATATAAGTATGTCCAATGTTTTAGTATTTTTCCTAATTTTTTAAAAGATTTTTAAATCAATTTATTGCCCTATTTTAACAATACAAAGAACCAATAATTGTTCCTCAAATGATCATTTTGGTGAATAACTAATTTTATTCTCACATTTATACCAAAATATAGCTAAGGTAATTTTTACGCATTTTTACAAATTTATTTAGTATTTCTTAAAGGTAAATTGCATATAATTGTAATTTTAGCCTACTTTAAGATTTAATAGCATTTTATAATTATGAAATTGATTCCAGTATTTTTAATTTAATATTTATATATTATTAATTAATTCAGTAACTTCAATTTATTTTCAAAAATCATTTTACTATTTTTTATAAAATAAAAAGAGAAAAAGTGGCTATTTAAAACTTAGCCCTAACTATTTCAATTGTAGCCTAAAATCAGCCCCAATTAAACCCCAATTCCAATTCACACGGACCAGCCCAATTCCTACAATTACCCGCCCCTAACCCGTTTATTTTACCCGCCTGGCTTCCCCTTTTGATCTAGGCCGTTGATCATTTTTGATCAACAAACAGAATTCCCTTTCCTTTTTAATTCAATAACCCCACCAACCTTATCCCATTTCTCACCAACCACCGCCTCTGAAACCCCTCCCCTCTCCCAAATTCTCTCGAACATTCCCTAACCCTAGCCAACTCTCACCGTCTTCAACCTAGATACCCACCGGAACCCATGGCTTCTCAAGCCATGGGAGCCCTATACTCACCTCTCCTTGCTCTTATATGCTTGATACTTGAAGATTAGAGTCCTGACCTCGAAGGTTTTTGCCCAAACATCTGCTGATTCAAGGTTTCATGGCCATCTCCAGCCTTGCTCCGGTGTACCATGGTGTTTTGAGCCTGGTTCTGACTTCCGACTCAGATCGGACCTTTTCCAAGCTTTTCTCATTTCTAGGGCTCTTCTGAAACCCTAACTCTTCGAGGGTTTCTCCAATTTGTTTAGATTTGTTATGTATCTATGCTCTATTTGAGTTTTCAAACGATTTCCCTAACTTTCTTTCAAAAAATTACTTCCAAAATCGCTTCTTTTTCGATTTAGGGTTTTTTGAAATGCTTAAAATGTTTCTCTGACTTTTCTTTTCCTTTTCTTTATGTGTATTTGTCTCTACTGTGCTCATATATTTCGTTTTTACCACACATGTTCTTCTGTGCTTTCTGTCTTTCGTTTTCCTACTGTGTTTCTATACCATGCTCTCACATGTTTATCTCACTGTGTTTTCCTATATGTTCTTTTGCTATACTTTTCGGGTGTTCTTATGTTCTTCTACTGTATTTTCTCTACTAAGTTCTTAAGTCTCTTTGTTTGCCTTATACTGAACCTTGTTTTAAGTTTCTTCTAAAAGACCCGTTTAAGCATGTTTTCCTCTACTATGCTTCGAATTTCTTCACTCTGTTTGCTTTGAACTTTCTACTGAAGTTGCTTGTTTTCTCATGAGTTTCTGAAAGAAATCTCTGAGCCTATTTTAACTACTAGCTTCCTCATCTTTGTTCTTGACTTGAGATGGAAACCCTAGAATTTGGGGTTCTGCCGAGGTTTGGTCATATGATTGAACTAGGGTTCTGTTTGAGAACCCTTGACATTTTCAGACTAATCTCTGAGTCTATAAACTAAGTTTGAACTTCTTTGTTTGCACACGATTCTGAGTTTTTAAATTCTTCTACACTAGACTCTTCTACTGATTGGCATGACAATTTTCTTTCATACTTAACGTGTCTGTATGCTTTTTATATGTGATAAGTCTTTCTTCAAAAAGGTTTTCCAATTTGTGATTGGTTCAGAATCCCTTTTTAATATGACTAATTGATTGTTGCTGATTTTCCTTAAGTAAAACCTTTCTTCACCTTTTCTGACTGGGTTCATTCCTACAAATCTTTGGACTTCTGATTTCTTGGCTGTTAACTGATTCCCTTGCCTTATTTGCACAAACCGTGTACTGTCAAGACCTTTTCCTTAAATAGACCTTTATGTATTTACCCCTATTATACTACTTTGCACAAAGTGTTTGATTAATTTCTTTCCTTAATGGGTTTATACCCGTTTTGTAATCTGAATCCCTTAATTAAAGGAAAAACTTGTGTAATTGATTGACAATCGATTTTCAAACTATTCTCTTACCTTATTTCTGCTTGCCATCTATACTATAAAAGGGCACGACCCCTTTCTCACCACACGCTCTCAACTCAACACTTTTACACTTCAGACTTCCCACCCACAATCTCAATTCTCTTCTAAACTCATCATATTCTGACTGCCTGTTTGTACTTTGGCTTTACAAGACTACTGCTTTCTTCTTACTTGTTTCTTTAAGACTGGTATGTTCTAGCTTTAGCTTTAGCATCATCCCAATGTGTTTACTTGCATCCTTTACATCCATATCTATTCTACTGTCTATGTGGAGTTAAATGTTTAACTGGCATGTTAATTTCTTTTTACCTATTTCTGTTGTGAATCCTTGCACCCCTGTTTCCTTCTATGTGCTTTGAGTTGTAGTTCAGGACATGGCAATATGCAAGTTATTGTTCATGTTTGGACTTGATCCCTTAGGGGATCCTGACTCCCAAAACAATGTGTCTTAACAGGCGTGTAGGGTGTGCCATCACTTCTCATTGCTAGGTATGCCCACTGGCATGTCCTTGCTTCTGTACCACTTCCCCTTTCCCCTGTTTCAAACTTTGTACTTACACTCACTCTTAGCTTCTAAGTTCTGCCCCTCCCCTCTTGTGAGCCTTGCCTTGGGACCTTGAGTTCCCTCTGAACTTGGACACCTGAGGGCTGGCCCTTCCACACTGAACTATGACTTAATCCTGCACATTTGGGTGTGAGCACTGCCCGGAGTCTATTTGAGGCTCTTAGGGAACTCTGACACATCCAAATGAGACAAAGGCTTTGGATCCTAATCTTTGGAGTTGGTTCCTCACATATTTCAGACATGGAGTCCGAATTAGGCTCCCCTTGGTTATACTGTTAATTTCTGATGTAATTTTGCTTTTATTATTCATTCTAGGCTGTAATAATTTGTAATAACTATTGAGAGTGGCTAGTGAAAAGGGACGGGAATAACTGTATGCAAAAAGGGCTAGATATCATGCCTATAGGCTTATTAATTTCTGCAGATACCATGCCTATTTTTGCATTCTCATCTTTAGATAACATGCCTATGAGATTGTTAATTTCTGCATCTAAGTAGATATTCTGCTCATAGGTTTACTTACAGAATTTTGCACTTGCATATAGACACCATGGCTATAAGAATTCCTGCATTATATATATACCATGTCTATAAGAAAATTCTACATCTCTCACATAGATACCATGCTCGTAGTTAACTAGAAATTCAAATCCTGCATATGCATCCATCACTAGACAAACCTGTCTATAGGATTTAAATAACTAACAACATTTAGATACCATGCCCATAGGATTTCTGCACTCTCGCTACATCTGTAAAAATGTTAAAAATCAACAACGCCTAGAAAGCATGCCTATAGGAACTATTAACCAAATCTGAATTGTTTCACTTTCTTATAAGTCTGAAATCAGTAACAATAATGCCTAACGTCTGCAGAACTTGAACTTGCCTTTTCTGATTAATTGGCAATTTCTTTTCCTAGAATCAGTATACTTCTTTTTGAAACCATTAGATATCATGCCTATAGGTTTCATCTAACACTTAGGCAAGCCATAAGGTAAACTTGTAAACTGAACCAGGTTTTGTTAATTACAACCAGCGGGCAGGAAAAATTCGGACTTCTTATCTGAAAATATGTGATAAATCAGCTTGCTTTAACTTATTAAGTTTGATTAGACCTTAATCAGTACATGCCAGACATGCTAAACTCTATGCTTTTCTTTGATTTAAGGAGGTATATTTGAGCCTTTCTATCTGTTTATGTGCTTTCCCAATACTTGCTACATATATGTTTTAATTGCCGCCTTAGAATTTTATCCTTTTAAAACTATAAAACCTCATACCCCTTCCCTTTTAGGACTAGTAGTCCCAAGTACCTCCGAGACTGATAGGATTGGGGTGGGTAATATCATGCAATAAGTAAACGAGACTATTCCACGCTTTAATACCTTAACGGGGTGAGAAAGGGCAGATATGGATATGATGATCACGCGATAACATCTCGTGTAGCCCCTCTTTGAGGAGAGATTACCGAATGTTGTGTGGGGTGATCCGTATTATTTGTAAACCTAGGACCCCCCTCCCTTTACTTGTTTATTTTATTACTTTCAGAATTTCCCAAACTATTCTCTCAAAAAATTCAGCTTTCTTTTATTTCTTTAAACTTTAATCTATTTGCAACCATTATGTGAAAACCCCCTCATATTTGAAACTTTTTACTTGCCTACTTGTTATTTACACTTAAGGTCACAATTATAGTATGGCCGGGAACCACACTAGTGGATCCTGAGGGGTGCCTAACACCTTTCATTCGGGATAATTTCAAGCCCTTACCGATCTCTGGTTTTCTAAATCAAACTCTTCTTAGTATCCTAATGCACTTTAATCATTAGGTGGCGACTCTTCTCTTTTAATAACCGTTAAAAAAGTTGTCAATGTCATAAACCCAATTTTGCGAGAAAAAGGGGGATGCGACAATGCTTTACACTCTCATAACATGGCACGACATCACCTTTAGTGCTTTTACTCTCAATGATATAGCACGACATCACCCTTCGTTCTTTACACTCACATTACATGGTACGACATCACCCTTTGTGCTTTTACTCTCAATAATATGGTATGGCATCACCCTTCGTGCTTTTACTCTCAAATAATATGGCACGACATTACCCTTCGTGCTTTACGCTCTTCCTTACTAAGCATATGTATATCAATATGAAACCCCAATCACGACTTTCAAGCCAACCATAGTTCAATAAACCCTCAACGACTTTATTATTCAAGTATTTCAACAAATCTCAAGAATGATCTACTACATGAACATAAAATCTAGTATCTCAAGAATACCGACGGTAGTAATATATTAATGATTAAGCATAATGATGTCCGAATTTGACACATCAATGTTTCTCAGAATTCCATCTAATTTTAATCAAGTTATAAATAACTACATTTTAGTTCCTAACATTCAATTCCATATTTTAGTGATTTAGGAGTCACGTAAGACATGAAGAAAGAAGGTCACGTAGTTCTACAAGACACAATTATAAGATAATCTACCCCCGAGCATGATTAACCCTAGCAGATGCATATATGCTCGTCACCTCATATATGTATCACCCCCGCATGTAGCAAACAATGTCAAATAGTAGGAAAAATTTCCTCAACAAAGTTAGGCAAGACACTTACCTCAATTCGGCTAACTCAATACTCAATTTAGCTTTTTACTTTACAAATTCACCTCCGCTCGGTTAAAATCTAGCCAAAGATGACTTAATTACATCACACAATGCAAGAGAAAACAATTTTAATTAATAAAGCTATAATTTTTATACAATTTCTAAAAAGTCAACAAAAGTCAACCCTATGGCCCGCCCGTCAAAACTCGGATCCAAGGATAGATCTTGACTATCCATAGCCTCACGAGTCCATATACGTAGTTTGTTTCCAAATCCATGTCCTATTCGACTCTCAAATCCCAAATTTTCATTTATCAAAGTTTTGACAAAATCCCCAATTTTTTTCCTAGATTCTCATGAATTTGATGTTAAATCTTATATTTAATAATGAAATATAATTGAAGATAAAGGTACTTACTTAATAATTTGGTATGAAAATCTCTTCACAAAATCGTCTCCCATCGAAGTTAGGGTTCAAAATATAACAAAATGAAGCTAAGTCTCGGAATTCTCAGCTATATGCAGGTTGCAGATGTCGCATTAGCAATGCAAACAACTCATCACAAAACCAAAGTTTTGAAATTCTCTACTGCCTTCGCAAATGTGACGAAAAAGGTCGCAAATGCGAACACTGGTCCTTCGCAAAAGCGACCAGTTGGTCGCAAAAGCAAACTAACTCAACCTAGGCCTTTGTCGCAAATGCGATACTAAGTCCGCAAATGCGAACTCAACATGCTTCGCAAAAACGGAAAGTTCTTCGCAAATGCGAGTCCCTTCCCAACAGCCCAGCTTCACAATTGCGATAGTCACAATTGCGACAAAACATCACAAATGCGATGACACCAGTACCAATACTCAAAATCATGAAAAATCATTCCGAAACCAATCCGAAACTCACCCGAGCCACCGAGACTCCAAACCAACCATGCACCAAGGTCCATAAACATAACGAGAACTCGCTCGCATGATCAAATCATAAAAATAACCTCCAAAAGCATGAATCGGATGCCAAAACACATGAAGATCAAAGTAAACTTCAAGAACTTCTAACATCGCAACCAAGTGTCTGAACCATATCAAATAAACTCCAAATGGTGCCAAATTTTTGCAGTCAAGTTCTATATGAAGAAATGAACCAACTCAAGACTTCAAATCACGCACAACAACCTCGAAATGATGAATTGCACCTCAAGTCAAAATCAATGAACTTTGAAACTTCAACTTCTACAATCGAAGCCAAAACCTCAAAAAGTCCACTCCCGGTCAAACTTCCCAAAAATTCAACTTTCGCCATTTCAAGACTAATTCGACTACGGACCTCCAAATTACAATCCGGGCGCTCTCCTAAGCCCAAAATCATCCAACGAAGGTAACAGAGCCAACGAAACACTATTCTGAGGTCCAATGCTAAAAAGTCAAACTTGGTCAACTCTTCCAACTAAGAGCTTAAATCTTGAAGTTCCTTCTTCCAGATCGATTTTGGATAACTTAAAAACCAACACCGACGATTTACGCAAGTCATAATACATCATGCGGAGATACTCGAGCCCTCAAACTACTAAGCAAAGTGCAGATACTCAAAATGACCAGTTGGGTCGTTACACATATAACCATATAATGAGATAGAGAAAGCAGTAAATAGGGGTTCGAGTGTCGCCTATGAAGGGCATGATGAGATTTGGGAAGAAGGGCAAGCTAAGCCCTAGATTCATTGGTCCTTTTGAGATTCTTGTTCAAGTGGGAGAGGTGGCTTACAGACATGCATTTCCACTGAGTTTATCAGTCGTGCATCCAGTATTTCATGTGTCCATGCTTCGGAAGTATCACGGCGATCCATCCCACGTGTTAGACTTTAGCACTGTCCAGTTGGACAAGGACTTATCCTATGAGGAGGAGCCAGTAGATATTCTAGACCTGCAGGTTTGTCAGTTGAGATCGAAGAGTTTTCCTTCAGTTCGTGTTCAGTAGAGGGGTCAGCCTGTTGAGACAATGACCTGGGAGCCCGAGTTCGATATGCGGAGCCAATATCCCCATCTTTTCTCCGACTTTTCTTATGTCCATTCGAGGACAAACGATTGTTTTAGAGGTGGAGAATGTGATGACCCAAAAGGTCATCACTCGTTTTGAAAGTAAATTCTGTGTTTTAAGGCCTTAAAAACCTCTTTATGTCTCACCTCGATTTAAGTACGCAATCCGAGCACATTTCTGGAAAGCTTTTATGTGAAATCTAAGTAAAATAAGGAAATTGACCTTTAAAATTGATTAAAGTTGACTTTGGTCAACATTCTTGGTATACGAACCCGGACACGTGATCTGATGGTCTCGTAGGGTCCGTAGTAAAATATGGGACTTGGGCGTATGCCCGAAATCGAATTCCGAGGTCCCAAGCCCGAGAAAAGAATTTTTAAAGAAAATTATTTGCTTAAAAATATAAAGGCTTTTAGAAGTGAATTGATGCAATTTCTTGATGGTATCAGACCCGTATCTTGGTTCTGGAGCCCGGTTTAAGTTTAAAATAATAATTTGGTTGAATCTGTGGATTTTGGTTAGAATCGGAGTTCGTTTGGTATAAAACGGGCCTATAGTGGAGAAAATTTTTTTTTCGATGTTCTTGGATAATTTCATGAATTTGAGGTTTAATTCATAGTTGTTGATATTATTTTGATGATTTGAACTCACGACCAAGTCCATATGATGTTTTTAGACTTGCGTGCATGATTGGTTTGGAGCCCCGAGGGCTCGGGTGAGTTTTGGATGGCCCACAGAGTGAATTTAGACTTGGAAAAAAATAGTTATTGCAGGTTCAGTGAAGATGCAGGTCTCTAAACTGAGCTTTGCAGTCCGCGGTGAACCTTCGTGACTGTGCTGGGGACTTCGCTGTCGAGGTGGCGCTTTCGCGGTCAGCGGTGGGCAAGGCCAAATCTTCGCGGCCGCGCTCGTTATTTCGCGGTCCGCGGTGGAGCTCCGCGGCCGCGGTCCTTTTTCTATGGTCAGCGGTGAGGATCTGAGAGGGGTATATATAAACGAGACTTTTCAGCCATTTTTCATTTTTCAAAACCCTAAAACATAAGAGGCGATTTTTCAAACACTCATTCTTCCCCAAAACACTAGTAACTAATTTCAAACTCATTTATTTCACTCCTTAACTTCTTTTTACAAGATTTCATCCTAGAATCTAGGGCTTTCATGGTGGAATTGGGAATTTTGGGTAGAACTTAGGAATATCGAAATTTGGGGATTTAGACCTCAAATTGAGGTAGGATTCCAAAACCAATTGTATATCCAGGCTCAGAGGTGAATGGGTATTCGAGTTTTGGTCCAAATTTCGGGTTTGGTCCAAGCGGGCCCAGAGTCAATTTTTTTATCTTTTTGGGGGAATCAATGGGAAATCTATTTTCATGCATCAGAATTGGTTTATTTAGTATATATTAATGTTATTAAGTAAATTGTGACTAGATACAAACGAATTGGTGGTGGGATCAAGAGGTAAAGCGATAGTTGAGGCTTGATTGTGTTTGTGGCATTAAGGTAAGTGTTTGGTCTAACCTTAGCTTGAGGGAATAGGAGTTGTGGTCTTTTTGCTATGTGTTAATTGTTGAGTACGACATATAGGTGTGGTGACGAGTATCTATACGTTGGTGTCAAGCATGCTCGTGAGTCTTATACTATAATTCTTGTGACTCCGTTATGTGTTGTCCATGCTTACTATGATGATTATCAATGTTGAACAAGGCTTATGGAAGTATTCTTGGTAATTGACCATTGGCTCAAGTTGAGATTTAAGTTGTGAAGTGATTGTGGAAATGAGATGAGATTTATGATATTGTTTTCCCTTGCCAGAATGTTATTGCTTATGATATTGTCTCCCTTGCCGGGATATTATTGTTATGTTATTGTTCCCTTACTGGGATTCTATTGTGATTTTATTAATTCCCTAGCTCGAATTACTTTGTGATTGTTGCTTGGGTAAGGAAGAGTGTAAAAACACGAAGGGTGATGCCGTGCGTGATATTTGTGAGTGAGTGTTAATGCACGAAGGGTGATGACGTGCTGATATTGTCAATGTAAAAGCACGAAAGGTGATGATGTGCCATGATATGAGTGATAATGCACGAAGGATAATGTCGTGCCATGATTATGTAAGGTAAAAGCACGAAGGGTGATGCCGTGCCGAATCTTTTGATTTTTATGGCGAGAACGAGAGTAAAAGCATGAAGGGTGATGCCGTGCACTTGTTACTGCTTCCCTTATTCTTACTGATATGAAATGATGGTGTTCTTTATGCTTCTATACTGAAGCTATATTAGTACTCGATGTTTCCCCGCAGCATGTTCTCCCTTCCCATCTTTAACTACTAGTTTCTGTTGTTATTATTTGTTGTATATGATATAACTGCACAGGTTTATTTGGTAGTCTTGTCCTAGCCTTGTCACTATTTCGCCAAGGTTAGGCTTGACACTTACCAGCACATGAGGTCGGTTGTGCTGATACTACACTCTGCACTGTGTGCAGATCCCGGTACTGGAGCATTTGGACCATAGAGAGGTTGATGCCTTCAGTCCAACGGAGACCCGAGGTAGTCCTGCAGACGTCCGCTGGCCTTGGCATCCCCTTCTATCTTTTCCATTCTGTTTTTATGTATTTCAGAGACAAACTTGTACTTTTCATTCAAACCACTATTTGTAGTATTCGTAGATGGTCCGTGACATTATGACACCAATTCTGGGTAGAGTTATATGTTGGATTTGGTACTAGTATTTAGTTAAATTATCAGATTTTGTCTTCCGCATTTCTTTTATTATTATGGTTATTCTGATGTTGATCATATGTTAATTTGGAACCGTTAAAAGGTTAAGGAAAAAGGGTAATAAAATCTGTAACACTCGGCTTGCCTAGCTTTCATGAGTAGGCTCTATCACGACTCCCGATGGTGGAAAAACCGGGTCGTGACAAGTTGGTATCAGAGCACTAGGTTGATTAGGTCTCACAATTCATGGACAAGCTTAGTAGAGTCTGAGGGATCGGTACAGAGACGTCTGTGTTTATCCCTAGAGGATATGGAGTTTAGGAAAAACATCACATCTATTCTTTCCAGTCGTGCAACTTGATTTCTCAATGCTAATTGAACTTCCACTCTATTCTTTCGCAGATGGTGAGAACACGTACTGCTTCATCAGCTTACCAGCAGCCCGAGCCCCTAGTAGCAGCTCCTGCGAGGGGTAGAGGCCGAGGCCGTGCTAGGGCTCGAGGCAGAGGCAGAGCTCAGCCTAGAGCTCGAGCAGCAACACCAACACCAGTGGTGGATCCTCAAGTTGAGTTTGATGATGAGGTTCCAGCCCAGACAGTTCCAGTAGGACCAATTTAGGTCCTAGAGGGGTTCATCGCCACGCTGGAACTTCAGGATGCTCTTGTAACGACCAAACTGGTCGTTTTGCTTTTTAGAACCCTGTCCCCCTAAATAAAACTTCTCGTGCTTGCTTTAACTAATTTATGACCTGCGGGGATGGATGGTTCGGGATTTGGAAGAATTTGGATTGAAATATGCTCATTTGATTCCTTAAGGTTTTCTTAAAAGGCTAAGTTTGACTTTGGTCAATATTTTTAAAAAACAGACCCGGATTCATGTTTTGACAGTCCCGAATTCGTAGGAAAATATGGGACCTAGGAGTATGTCCGGAATCGAATTCCGAGGTCCCTAGCCCGAGTAATGATTTTTTATTAGAAATTGTTAAACTAAAATTTTAAGGATTTAAAGAAACTAAATAATGATTGATCAAGTTGGTGTCGGGCTCGTATGTTTGTTCCATAGCCCAGAACAGGTCCAATATAACATTTAAGACCTGCCCGCAAAATTTGGTGTCAATCCGAGTAGTATAAGCATATTTCGGCACGTTAGAAGTGAATTTAAGAACATGAAGTTCATAAGGTTGATTCAATTGGTTTAGGGGGTGATTCATAGATTTAGCATTGTTTCGGGTGTTCCGAAGGTTCGAGCGGGTCCGTTTCATGATTTCAAACTTGTCGGTATGTTTGGGCGGGGCTCGGGAGCCCCGAGCGTCAATCGGACGAGGCTCGAGTGAAGTTGGAAAAGTTGAAAAGAGCTGAAGCATCTGGTTTCTGTCATAACCGCACCTGCGGTTGGTCAGCCGCAGGTGTGAGACCGCAGAAGCGGTCGTCCTCTCACAGATACGGCCTAGACAGGTTAGGCCCAAAACTTCATAAGCGGCTTTAAGACCGTAGAAGCGGTCCCAGATCCGCTTGGCCAGTTCCGCAGATGCGATCCCCTGACCGCAGATGCGGAAATCACTAAAGCAGCGAGCTTCATTTATTGCGGGCTCCAAGTCATTTTTGGCTATTTTTCACTCATCCATTGGGCGATTTTGGAGCTCTTGAGAGACGACCTTCACCTAGCATCTTGAGGTATGTTTATCCTATCTATTTCTAGTTTAATACTCGAGTCTTGTGTAGATTAACACACAAAGATTTAGGTAAAATTGTGGGGTTAGAGCAAAACCTAGGGTTTCGACAAAAGTTAGATTTGACCACGAAATTTGCTATAAAATGAATTAGAAATCATATATTATTGATCCTTGGGTTATAAAGAAAAACTTTCTTCGAAGAATTTCAGAATCCGGGCATGTGGGCTTGAGGTCGGATTTTAGGAAACTTGTGTTTAAGGTTGGGAAATTGCTTTAATAGTTAGAATGTGATCTTGTGAGCTTATATTGACTGGTTCTTACCCCATTTAACTAGTTTTGGATCATTCGGCTCCAAATTGAGAAGTTCGGGCTCGTTTATTGGAAGTGCACTTTGGAGTGAGGTGAGTCTCCTTTCTAACCTTGTAAGAGGGAATTGTCCCCATAGGAGTAAAAATTATGTAATTTGCCACTAAATGCAAGGGCTACGTACACACTAGGTGACGAGAGTCCGTGCGTAGCTACTATCATGTTAATTGTCCGGGTAGTTTAGGACCCGTATCATGCTATATTTATCAATGTTATATGTCTTCTAGATAATGTGATCATTTAGGATATGCTGGAGAATTGGAAATGAACATAAGTGAACTTATGCTGTGTTGAGCACTTGTAAGAGTTTATTTGAATGTAAATGGGCCTTCTTATACTTTTTTGTTGATAATTGATATTTGTGGATCAGGCCGATCGCCTCGGTAGAAATAGATGCATCTATGGTTCGCGTCATTCGACCCTCTGGCAGTGCACAGTTTCTTTTTATGTTGGATAGGGCCGTCGACCTCGGCACGACGTGTGCATGATATCTATGTGAAATTATTATTGATGACTTACTGATACATGGTTTGAATTGTAAAGGATCAACCGGAATATTAAAATGACGTGACCTAGAAATTCTTATTTCAACTGTTATATAATTGTGACCATCATGCCTGACATAACATCATATTATATATTATTTGGCCATAGTAGGTATCAAGTCGACCTCTCGTCTCTACTTCTTCGAGATTAGACAGGATACTTACTGGGTACATATTGTTTATATACTCATGCTACACTTCTGTACTTAATTATACAGGCTCTGAGGTAGGTACATCTGGCTATCAGACTGGCGCGCGTCCCTGATCATAGTCTGAGACTTCCACGGTGAGCTGCTTTCCTTCTTGTGCCGATCAACAGCTGGATGGAGTCTTTCTTGATTTTGACTGTCTATCCTGTTTCAGACAGTAGGATAGATTTATTATTTTGTATATTCTACTAGTTGCCCATAGCTTGTGACACCAGGTCTTGGCACACACTTTAGTAGACAGTTCTTTTGGGTTGTATATCTATTATTGAATATTGCCTATTATCACGTGTTGTAATTGCACATTAAGAAAAATGTAGAACTGCTTTGGTAAGTAAAATAAGGATTTACCAATACTTCCGTGTTGACTTACTTAACAATGGTGTTGGGAGCCGTCACTACTTGAAGTGGAATTTGGGTCGTGACAACATGGTATCAGAGCACTAGGTTCACGTAGGTCTCACAAGTCATGGGCAAACCTAATAGAGTCTTGCAAATCGGTACGGAGACGTCTGTATGTATCTTCGAGAGGTTGTAGGGTGTTAGGAAACTACTCTTTATTCATTTCCTATCATGCAATGGATGGTACACTAAATGTCTTTCTTCTATTCTCTCACATATGGTGAGGACATGCACGGCGGATGTTCCAGACTCGGGAGAGGCTGCTCCTCCCGTTGCTAGAGGCCGAGGCAAAGGCCGGGGGAGGGCACTGACCCGAGGTAGGGGATGAGGGCGTACCAGAGCTGTCCCAGTAGCACCATCAGCAGATCCTGCAGGAGACCCTATCGTTGAGGAGCAGGGCGAGGTGCCCGCAGCCGAGCCTACCCGACAGACTTTATGACAGCACCAGGTTTCTAGGAGGTCATGGGCCGTATGCTACAGTTCATGGATACCATGACTCAGGCTAGTTTAGTTCTAGAAGATCCAGCTACATCATAGGCAGGAGGGGGAGCACATACCCCTACTGCTCAGGCTCTTGGTCACGCAACTACATTATATCAGACTCCGGGTGCACTACCCACAGTTGGGGCTCAACCAATTACCGCAGTGGTGCCCGAGCCCAGACCAGCTGCGGATGGTGACTCACAGAGGTTATTGGATAGATGGACTTAACTTCACCCTCCTATCTTCGGGGGTGAGCACCATGAGGATGCCCAGGATTTCATTGATAGGTGCAGGGACAGACTGCACAATATGAGGATATTGGAGTCGCATGGAGTTGACTTCACTACTTTTCAGTTAGAGGTCAAGGCCCGTAGATGGTGGCAGTCCTATGTTCTTGGCAGGACAGCAGGTTCGCCTCCCCTCACTTGGGGTCAGTTCACACAGTTATTCTTGGATAGGTATATTCCACCCTCTGAGATGGAAGATATGCGATATCAGTTTGAGCATTTTGAGTAGGGTCAGATGTCCGTGACCGATTATGAGGCGAGGGTTTCTGAGTTATCTCGCCATGCACTTATGATACTTCCCACAAATGCAGAGAAAGTGCATAGATTTGTTGTGGGGTTGCACCCCGGTATTCGAGCTAGCATGGCCCGAGAGGTAGAGATGGGTACTGAGTATCATCTAGTGGTGGAGATTGCTCGCAGGATTGAGGGTTATCGCCAGAGGGGTAGAGAGAAGTTTCAGCAGGACAAGAGGGCCCGATTTTCTGGAGAGTTCAGAGGTGCCCAGCCAGTGGTAGGGGGCACACGGGGAGGGGTCATCCTAGCAAGCCCCCATATTCAGCACCACCACCACCTCCTCGAGGTGCTCCAGTGAGATCTTATTTTAGTGTGATGCCGGAGAGTTCATACTGCCCACCAGCTATTCAGGGTTTCTCCGGCAGGTATTTAGGTCCTCAGGGTTCTTCTGATTCTTATTTCAGTGCTATGCCGGAGAGTTCATACCATCCACCGGCTATGCAGGCTTCTTCCAATGGGTCTACAGGCCATCAGGGTTAGCCATCAGGGCAGCAGGTCGCTGCACCATGGGATTGTTTCGAGTGCGGAGACCTTGGTCATATGATGAGATACTGCCCCAGGCTTCGGGGCAAGGCAGTACAGCAGGGTCAGCAACCTATGATTTTAACACCGGCTGCCCCGCCACCTAGAGGTGGAGGGCAGACTAGTAGGGGCCATCCTAGAGGTAGAGGCCAGGTACGGAGAGGTCAGCCAGACGTCGCTCCAGCCAGATTTTATACTCTCCCGGCTAGGCCAGATGCATTGGCCTCAGATGTCGTCATCACAGGTATTATTTCCGTCTGCGGTAGAAATGGTTTGGTATTATTTGATCCAGGGTCTACCTATTTGTATGTGTCATCTCTGTTTGCTCGTGTTCTGGTTATTGCTTCTGAGCCCTTGGGCACTCTTGTTCATGTGTCCACTCCTGTGGGCGATTCTATGGTTGTGGATTGGATCTATCGGTCCTATGTGGTCACATTCTATGGTTTCGAGACTAGAGCAGATCTCCTGTTGCTCGATATAATTGATTTTGAGATCATCCTAGTCATGGATTGGTTATCTCCGTATCACACCGTCCTAGATTGCCATACCAAGACCGTTACTTTAGTGATGCCAGGGTTGGAGTGGAAGGGTTCTACAGTTGATACATCTAGCCGGGTTATCTCTTTCCTGAAGGCTTGGCAAATGGTCGAGAAGGGGTGTTTGGCTTATGTTCGCGACACCACCGCAGAGACTCCGACAATTGATTCAGTTCCAGTAGTTTAAGAGTTCGCCGATGTGTTTCCTTCTGATCTTCCTGGCATGCCACCGGATCATGATATTGATTTCTGTATTGATTTGGCTCCAGGCACCCAGCCTATATCTCTCCCACCGTACAGAATGGCTCCGAAAGAGTTGAAGGAGCAGCTTGAGGAGTTGTTAGCAAAGGGTTTTGTTAGACCCAGTGTATCGCCTTGGGGTGCACCAATGTTATTCGTGAAGAAGAAGGATGGGACTATGCAGATGTGCATTGATTACTGCCAGTTGAATAAAGTCACCATCAAGAACAAGTATCCATTGCCTCACACCGATGATTTGTTTGACCAGTTGCAAGGTGCTAGGGTGTTCTCTAAGATTGACTTGAGGTCAGGGTACCATCAGTTGAAGATTCGGGACTTGGATGTTACGAAAACTGCATTCCAAACTAGATATGGCCATTATGAGTTCCTGGTGATGTCCTTTGGCTTGACTAATGCCCCAGCAACATTTATGGACTTGATGAACAGGGTGTTCAGGCCTTATATTTATTCCTTTGTAATCGTCTTCATTGATGATATCTTGATATACTCACATAGCCTGGGGGAGCACGAGCAGTAGTTGAGAATAGTGCTTCAGACCTTGCGAGAGCAGAAACTATATGCTAAGTTCTCCAAGTGTGAGTTTTGTCTAGAGTCGGTGGCATTTTTGGGGCATGTGGTGTCAGGAGAGGGTATTAAGGTGGATCCCAAGAAGATCGAGGCAGTTCAGGGTTGGCCACGTCCTACTTCAGTGATCGAGATCAAGAGTTTTCTGGGGTTAGTAGGTTATTATAGACGATTCGTGTAGGGCTTTTCATCTATTTCATCACCTCTGACTAGATTGACCTGGAAGGGTGCTCCTTTCTATTGGTCCGATGATTGTGAGGCGAGCTTTTAGAAGCTCAAGACACCTTTGACTACAACACCAATTCTTGTGTTGCCTTCCGGTTCGGGGATGTATACGATATATTGTGACGCTTCGCATGTTGGATTGGGATATGTATTGATGTACGAGGGGCGAATTATTACATATGATTTGCGTCAGCTGAAGATCCATGAGAAGAATTATCTTGTACACGATTTGGAGTTGGCTGCGATTATTCATGCTCTTAAGATATGGAGGCATTATCTGTACGGGGTATCATGTGAGGTTTATACTGATCATCGCAATTTACAGCACTTGTTTAAGCAGAGGGATCTCAATTTGAGGCAGCGTAGATGGCTTGAGCTGCTGAAGGATTACGATGTCACCATTCTTTATCATCCGGGCAAGGCAAATGTGGTCACAGATGCCTTGAACAGAAAAGCAGAGAGTATGGGTAGCTTGGCATTCATTCCAGCAGAGGAGAGGCCACTAGCTTTGGACATTCAGTCCTTGGCTAGCAGACTTGGGAGGTTGGATATTTCAGAGCCCAACTGAGTTCTTGCGTGCGTTGTTGCTCAGTCTTCATTATTATGGAAGATCAAGGCCCGGCAGTTCGATGATCCACATTTGGCAGTTCTCAGAGAGGGAGTACTTCAGGGTAGTGTCAAGGAGGTTTCTATTGGTGATGATGGTGTTTTGCGACTCCAGGGTCGCCTATGTGTTCCTAATGTTGATGGTCTAAGGGAGAGGATACTAGATGAGGCACATAGTTCGCGGTATTCCATTCATCTGGGTGCGACGAAGATGTATTGTGACTTGATGCAGCATTATTGGTGGCAGAGAATGAGGAAGGACATTGTGGAGTATGTGGCTAAGTGTTTGAATTGCCAGCAGGTTAAGTATGAGCACTAGAGGCCAGGTGGCCTATTTCAGCAAATGCCTATCCCAAAGTGGAAGTAGGAGCGCATTACTATGGACTTCGTAGTTGGATTGCCCTGGACCTTGCGAAAGTTTGATGCAATATGGGTCATTGTGGACAGATTGACCAAGTCGCTGCACTTTATTCCGGTTGTGACTACTTACACTTCAGAGAGATTGGCCCAGATTTACATTCGGGTGATAGTTAGGTTGCACTGTGTGCCCGTTTCCATCGTATTAGATAGAGGCCCTCAGTTCACTTCCTATTTCTGGAGAGCCGTTCAGAATGAGTTAGGGAACCGTGTAGAGCTTAGCACAATATTTCATCCTCAGACTGACGGGCAGTTGGAGCAGACAGTTCAGATTTTGGAGGACATGCTCAGGGCATGTGTGATTGAATTTGGAGGGCAGTGGGATCAGTTCTTGCCTTTGGTAGAGCTCACTTACAACAACAGCTATCAGTCCAGCATTGAGATGGTTCCATTTGAGGCTTATACGGTCGGAGGTGTCGTTCTCCTATCGGGTGGTTTGAGCCTGGTGAAGCTAAGTTATACGATAGAGATTTGGTGCAAGATGCCTTGGACAAGGTAAAGTTTATTCAGGAGAGGCTTTGCATAGCTCAGTCTAGACAGAAGGGTTACACGGATCAGAAGGTGCGTGATGTATCATTCATGGTTGGCGAGAAGGTCCTCTTGAAAGTCTCGCCAATGAAGGGTGTTATGAGGTTCGAAAAGAAGGGAAAACTGAGCCCAAGGTTTGTTGGCCCATTTGAGGTGTTGAGGCGAGTTAGGGAGGTTGCTTATGAACTTACTTTACCCCCCAGTTTATCGGGAGTTCACCTAGTTTTTCGTGTGTCTATGCTTCGGAGGTATCATGCCGACTTTTCCCATGTGTTGGACTTCAGTACTATTTAGTTGGATGAGAGCCTGAGTTACGAGGATGAGCCAGTTGTCATTATTGATAGACAAGATCAGCAGTTAAGATCCAAGAGAATTTCAATAGTAAAGGTCCAGCGGAGGGGCCAACCAGTCGAGGAGGCGACCTGGGAGTCCGAGGAGGACATGCGGAGAAGATACCCATATTTATTCAGCACCTCAGGTACTTTTCTATGTCCGTTCGAGGACGAACATTTGTTTAAGAGGTGGAGTATGTAATGACCCGACTGGTCGTTTTGCTTTTTAGAACCCCATCCCCCTAAATAAAACTTCCCGTGCTTGCTTTAACTAATTTACGACCTGGGGGATGGATGGTTCGGGATTTGGAAGAATTTGGGTTGAAATATGCTCATTTGATTCCTTAAGGTTTTCTTAAAAGGATAAGTTTGACTTTGGTAAACATTTTTAGCAAACGGACCTGGATTCGTGTTTTGACGGTCCCAGAGGGTCTGTAGGAAAATATGGGACTTGGGCGTATGTACGGAATCGAATTCCGAGGTCCCTAGCCCGAGTAATGAATTTTTAGAAATTGTTAAACTGAAAATATAAGGATTTAAAGAAACTAAATAATGATTAATCACGTTGGTGTGGGGCTCGTATGTTGGTTCCGGAGCCCAATACAGGTCCAATATAATATTTAAGACCTGGCCGAAAAATTTGGTGTCAATCCGAGTAGTATAAGAACGTTTCGGCACGTTAGAAGTGAATTTAAGAACTTGAAGTTCATAAGGATGATTCAATTGGTTTTAGGGGGTGATTCGTAGATTTAGCATAGTTTCGGGTGTTCCGAAGGTTCGAGAGGTCCATTTCATGCTTTCAGACTTGTCGGTATGTTCAGGCGGGGCTCGGGAGCCCCGAGCGTCAATCAGACGAGGCTCGAGTGAAGTTGGAAAAGAGCTGAAGCATCTAGTTTCTGTCATAATCGTACCTGCGGTTGGTCAGCCATAAGTTCGAGACCGCAAAAAACGGTCGTCCTCTCGCAGATGCGGCCAAAATAGGCCATGCCCAAAACCGCAGAAGCGGCTCCCAAGCTGCAGAAGCGGCTTCAAGACAGCAGAAGCGGTCCCAGTCCTGCTTGGCCAATTCCGCAGATGCGGTCCCCTAACCGCAGATGCAGAAATCACTAAAGCAGAGAGCTTCATTTTTTGTGGGCTCCAAGTCATCTTTGGCCATTTTTCACTCATCCATTGGGTGATTTTGGAGCTCTTGAGAGACGACCTTCACCTAGCATCTTGAGGTAAGTTTATCCTATCTATTTCTAGTTTAATACTCGAGTCTTAGGTAGATTAACACACAAAGATTTAGGTAAAATCATGGGGTTAGAGCAAAACCTAGGGTTTCGACAAAAGTTAGATTTGACCACGAAATTTGCTATGAAATGAATTAGAAATAATATATTATTGATCCTTGGGTTATAAAGAACAACTTTCTTCGAATCGGGCACGTGGGCCCGAGGTCGGATTTTAGGAAACTTGTGTTTAAGTTTGGGAAATTGCTTTAATAGTTAGAATGTGATATTGTGAGCTTATATTGACTAGTTCTTACCCCATTTAACTAGTTTTGGATTGTTCGGCTCCAAATTGAGAAGTTCGGGCTCATTCTTGGTATTGGAAGTGCACTTTGGAGCGAGGTGAGTCTCCTTTCTAACCTTGTAAGAGGGAATTGTCCCTATAGGAGTAAACATTGTGTAATTTGCCACTAAATACAGGGGTTACGTACGCACTAGATGACGAGAGTTCGTGCGTAGCTACTATCATGTTAATTATCTGGGTAGTTTAGGACCCGTATCGTGCGATATTTGCCAATGTTATACGTCTTCTTGATAATGTGATCATTTAGGATATGCTGGAGAATTGGAAATGAACATAATTGAACTTATGCTATGTTGAGCACTTGTAAGAGTTTATTTGAATGTAAATGCGCCTTTACACTTTTCTGTTGATAATTAATATTTGTGGATCGGGCCGATCGCCTCGGTAGAAATAGATGCATCTATGGTTCGCGCCATTCGACCCTCTGGCAGTGCACAATTTCTTTTTATGTTGGATCGGGCCTCGACCTCATTATGACATGCGCATGATATTTATGTGAAATTATTATTGATGGCTTACCTGATACATGGTTTGAATTGTAAAGGATTAATCGGAATATTAAAATGTCATGACCTAGAAATTCTTATTTCAACTGTTATATAATTGTGACCATCATGCCTGGCATAACATCAGATTATATATTATTTGGCCCTAGTAGGTATCAAGTCGACCTCTCGTCTCTACTTCTTTGAGATTAGACAGGATACTTACTGGGTACATATTGTTTATGTACTCATGCTACGCTTCTGTACTTAAATATACAGGCTCTGAGGCAGGTACATCTAGCTATCAGACCGGCGCGCGTCCCTGATCATAGTCCGAGACTTCCACGGTGATCTGCTTTCCTTCTTGTGCCGATCAACAGCTGGATGGAGTCTTTCTTACTTTTAACTGTCTATCCTGTTTCAGACAGTAGGATAGATTTATTATTTTGTATATTCTGCTAGTTGCCCACAGCTTGTGACACCAGGTCTTGGCACACATTTTAGTAGACAGTTCTTTTGGGTTGTATATCTATTATTGAATATTGGCTATTATCGCCTGTTGCAATTGCACATTAAGAAAAATGTAGTAACTACTTTGGTATGTAAAATAAGGATTTACTAATACTTCCGCATTGGCTTGCCTAACAATAGTGTTGGGTGCCATCACGACATGAAGTGGAATTTGGGTCGTGACAGCTCTGGTCCATCTAGTGGGCCTTATTGAGAGTGTCGCTCAGGCAGGCTTACTTCCTGTAGCACCAACCGTCTCTCAGGCTGGGGGAAGAGTATAGACTCCCGCTACTCACACACCGGAGCAGATGGCTCCCCAGTTTCAAACTCTAGCAGCTCAGCCAGTTGGGGTAGTTCAACCGAGAGTTGTGGCTCAGACCGGTGATGGAGCAGCTATATCTGCTGATGCCTTGTGGAGGTTGGACAGGTTCACCAAGCTCTTCACTACCACTTTTGGCGGTACATGTTCTGAGGATCCCTAGGATTATTTGGACAGCTATTATGAGGTTCTACGGAACATGGGGATAATGGAGACCAATGGGGTTGCTGCTTTTCGTTTGTCTGGATTCGCCAAGACTTGGTGGAGAATATTGTTTGGCTAGACCAGCTAGGTCACTGGCTTTGACTTGGGATCAGTTCTCTTAGCTATTTTTGGAGAAGTTTCTTCCTATCACTTAGAGGGAGAACAATCGGAGGTAGTTTGAGCATCTCCAGTAGGGTTCTATGACTTTAACTCAGTACGAGACCAGATTTATTGACTTGGCCCATCATGCTCTTCTTATACTTCGCACTGAGAGAGAGAGAGAGAGAGATAGAGAGAGAGAGAGAGAGGAGGTTCATTAAGGGACTCATTCAGCCTATTAGATTGCAGATGACTAAGGAGACGGGGAGCGAGATTTCTTTTCAGGATGCGGCCAATGTGGTCAGGAGAGTTGAGATGGTTCTACCACAGGGGAGTGGTTAGGGGTCTGACAAGAGGCCTCGTTATTCGGACAGGTTCAGTGGTGCCTTGTCTGGAGGCAGGGATTCATTTGGTAGGGACCATCCTTCCAGGCTGTTTCATTTAGCACTACAGGCTTCTCATGGTGCTCCAAGTGACAGTGGTTCTCATATGCAGTATTTTGATCAACTACCCTACAGTGCATCGCCAGCTCCTATCAGTGCGCCTCCGCTCCAACGTTTACAAGGTCGTCAGTCCCAGCAGCCGAGGGCTTGATATACTTGTGGCGACACGAGGCATATTGCTAGATTTTGCCCTCAAGCATCGAGCAACTCTCAGCATCAGGGTTCCTGTGCCATGGTTCAGGAACCGAGTGTTCCACCGCCCGCTCAGTCAGTTAGAGGTGGAGGTAAAAGTATTAGAGGTGAAGGTCAGGCCGCTAGAGGTGGAGGCCAGCTAGTAGGAGGTCGTCCCAAAGATGTAGTTCAGAGTGATGGGGCCCAGCCCCGATGTTATGCTCTTCCAGCCAGGCCTGAGGCTGAGTCCTCCGATGCAGTTATCACATGTATCGTTCTGGTTTGTAGTAGAGATGCTTCAGTTCTATTTGATCATGGATCCACATACTCCTATGTGTCATCTTATTTTGCACCGTATTTGGTCATGACTAGTGATTCCTTGAGTGCTCCTATATATGTGTCCACACCGGTGGGTGATTCTATTGTGGTAGATCATGTCCATCGTTCATGTATAGTTGTGATTGGGGGTCTTGAGACCTGAGTAGATCTGTTACTTTTGGATATGGTTGATTTTGATGTCATATTGGGGATGAACTGGTTATCACCTTACCACCCTATCTTGGACTGTCATGCCAAGACCATGACCTTAGCCCTGTCAGGTCAATCTCGTTTAGAGTGGAGAGGGAATCTTGGTCATTCCACCCATAGGGTTATCTCATATATGAAGGCTCGACGTATGGTTGAGAAGGGATGTTTGGCCTATTTGGCGTATGTTCATGATTCTAGTGCCGAGGTTCCTTCTATGGATTCTGTGCCTGTTGTTCGTGAGTTTCCTGAGGTATTTCTTTCAGATCTGCTAGGTATGCCACCCAATAGGGATATTGACTTTTGCATTGATCTGGCTCCGAACACTCAGCCCATTTCTATCTCGCTATATCGTATGGCCCCGCCAGAGTTGAAATAATTGAAAGAAGAATTGGAAGACCTGCTTGATAAAGGCTTTATTAGACCTAGTGTCTCTCGCCTTGGGGCGCGTCGGTGTTGTTTGTTAAGAAAAAGGACGGATCGATGAGGATGTGTATAGATTATCGGTAGTTGAACAAGGTCACAATCAAGAACAAGTATCCATTGCCAAGGATTGATGATTTGTTTGATCAACTTCAGGGTGCCAAGGTATTTTCGAAGATTGATTTGAGATGTGGCTACCATCAATTGAGGATTAGGGCATCCGATGTCCCTAAGACAGCTTTCCGCACTCGATACAGGCATTATAAGTTCTTGGTAATGTCATTTGGGTTGACAAATGCCCCAACAACTTCATGGATTTGATGAACCGAGTGTTTAAGTCTTACTTGGATTCATTCATGATAGTCTTCATTGATGATATTTTGATCTATTCTGACAGTTGGGAGGAGCATGAGCAGTATCTGAGAGTTGTTCTTCAGACCTTGAGAGATAGTCAGTTATATGCTACGTTTCGAAATGTGAGTTTTGGTTGAGTTCAGTTCATTCTTAGGTCACGTTATATCAGCAGAGGGTATTCATGTGGATCCGAAGAAGATAGAGGCGGTCAAGGACTGGCCTAGACTCGCATCAGCTATAGAGATCTGGAGTTTCCTGGGTTTGGCGGGCTATTACCATTAGTTTGTGGAGGGATTTTCATCTATTGCAGCCCCGATGACCAGGTTGACCCAGAAGGGTGCCTAGTTCAAGTGGTCGGACGAGTGTGAGACGAGCTTTCAGAAGCTCAATATAGCTTTGACTACGACACCGGTGTTGGTTTTGCCCACAGGTTCAGAGCCATATACAATGTATTGTGACGTATCTCGTATTGGAATTGGTGCGGTGTTAATGCAGAATGGCAGGGTCATTGCTTATGCTTCGCGATAGTTGAAGATTCATGAGAGGAATTATTCAATTCATGATTTGGAGTTAGCAGCCATTGTTCACGCGTTGAAGATTTGGAGGCACTATTTATATGGCGTGTCATGTGAGGTGTTCACGGATCACAAAAGTCTATAGTACTTGTTCAAGCAGAAGGAGCTAAATTTGAGGCAGAGAAGGTGGTTGGAGCTATTGAAAGACTATGATATTACCATCTTATATCATTCGGGGAAGGACAATGTAGTGGTCGATGCTTTGAGTAGAAAGTCAGTCAGTATAGTTAGTCTTGCGTATATTCCGGTCGGTAAGAGACCGCTTGCTTTAGATGTTCAGGCTTGGCCAATTAGTTTGTGAGGTTGGATGTTTCTGATCCCAGTCATGTGTTAGCTTGTACAGTCACTCGTTCTTCATTATTTGAGCGTATCAAAGATCAGCAGTATGATGATCCTCATTTGTGTGTCCTTAGGGACACAGTGCGGCACGGTGGTGCCAAGCAGGTTACAGTAGGGGAGGATGGAGTTTTGAGGATGCAGAGTCGAGTTTTTGTGCCTAATGTGGATGGACTTCGAGAGTTGATTCTAGAGGAGGCCCATAGTTCCCGGTACTCTATTCATCCGGGTGCCGCTAAGATATATCAGGACTTGTGGCAGCATTACTGGTGGAGGAGAATGAAGAAGGACATTGTTGCCTAGGTATCTCGGTATTTGAATTGTCAGTAGGTAAAGTACGAGCATCAGAGACCTGGTGGTTTGTTTCAGAGGATTGAGATTCCTGAGTGGAAGTGGGAGTGTATCACTATGGACTTCGTTGTTGGACTCCCATAGACTTAGAGGAAGTTCGACGCAGTGTGGGTTATTGTAGATAGGCTAACCAAGTCAGCGCATTTCATTTATGTGGCAGTTTCCTATTCTTTTGAGCGGTTAACAGAGATTTATATCCGGGAGATCGTTCGTCTTTATGGTGTGCTATGTGTATCATTTCTGATCTGGGTACGTAGTTTACCTCGCATTTTTGGACGGCAGTACAGCATGAGTTGGGTACGCGGGTTGAGTTGAGCACAACATTTCATCCTCAGACGGACGGACAACCGAGCATACTATTCATATTTTGGAGGATATTCTCCAAGCTTGTGTTATTGACTTTGGAGGTTCTTGGGACCAGTTCTTGACATTAGCTGAGTTTTCCTACAACAACAGCTATCAGTCGAGCAACTAGATGGCTCCCTATGAGGCATTATATGGTAGGCGGTGTCGGTCACCGATTGGATGGTTTGAGCCGGGAGAGGCTCGATTGTTGGGTACGGATGTAGTACAGGATGCCTTGGACAAGGTTAAGATCATTCAGGATAGGCTTCGTACAGCTCAATCCAGGCAAAAGAGTTATGCCGACCGTAAGGTTCGTGATGTGGCAATCATGGTCGGTGAGCGGGTGTTGCTTCGGGTGTCGCCTATAAAGGGCGTGATGAGATTTGGTAAGAAGGGCAAGCTAAGCTCTAGATTAATTATTCCTTTTGAGATTCTTGATCAAGTGGGAGAGGTGGCTTACAAACTTGCGTTGCCGCCGCGTTTATCAACCATGCATCCAGTGTTTCATGTGTCCATGCTTCGGAAGTATCACGGCGATCCATCCCACGTGTCAAACTTCAGCACTGTCCAGTTGGACTAGGACTTGTCCTATGAGAAGGAGCCAGTAGCTATTCTAGACCGGCTGGTTTGTCAGTTGAGATCGAAGAGTTTTCCTTCGGTTCATGTTCAGTGGAGGGGTCATCCTGTTGAGGCAGTGACCTGGGAGTCCGAGTTCGATATGTGGAGCCGATATCCCCATCTTTTCTCCGACTAAGGTACTTTTCTTATGTCCGTTCGAGGACGAACGATTGTTTTAGAGGTGGAGAATGTGATGACCCAAAAGGACATCACTCATTTTGAAAGTAAATGCTATGTTCCAAGGCATTAAAAACCTCTTTATGTCTCACCTCGATTTGCGTGCGCAGTTCGGGCACATTTCCGAAAAGCTTTTATGTGAAATCTAAGTAAAATAAGGAAATTGGCCTTTAAAATTGATTAAAGTTGACTTTGGTCATCATTCTTAGTAAACGGACCCGGACCCGTGATCCGACAGTCTCGTAGGGTCCGTAGTAAAATATGGGACTTGGGTGCGTGCTCGTAATCGAATTCCGAGGTCCCAAACCCGAGAAAAGAATTTTTACAGAAAATTATTTGCTGGAAAATATAAAGGCTTTTAGAAGTGAATTGATGCAATTTCTTGATGGTATCGGGCCCGTATCTTAGTTCTGGAGCCCGGTACAAGTTTAAAATAATAATTTAGTTGAATATGTGGAATTTGGTAAGAATTTGAGTTTGTTTGGTATAAAACGGACCTATAGTGGAGAAAATAGAAATTTCGATGTTCTTGGATAATTTCATGAATTTGAGGTTTAATTCAAAGTTGTTGATGTTATTATGATGATTTGATTGAACGAGCAAGTCCATATGATGTTTTTAGACTTGCGTGCATGATTGGTTTGGAGCCCCGAGGGCTCGGGTGAGTTTTGGATATGCTACGGAATGAATTTAGACTTAGAAAAAAAATAGTTGTTGCAAGTCTCTGAACTGAGCTTCGCGGTTCGCGGTGAACCTTCGCGACCGCGCTGGGGACTTTGCTGCTGCAGTGGGGTTTTCGCGATCAGTGGTGGGCAAAGCCAAATCTTCGCGGCCGCGCTCGATATTTCACAGTCCACGGTGGAGCTCCACTGCCGCGGTCCTTTTTCTGCGGTCAGCAGTGAGGATCTGAGAGGGGTATATATAAACGAGACTTTTCAGCCATTTTTCATTTTTCAAAACCCTAAAACATAAGAAGTGATTTTTCAAACACTTTTTCTTCCCCAAAACACTAGTAAGTGATTTCAAACTCATTTCTTCCACTCCTTAACTTCTTTTTACAGGATTTCATCCTAGAATCTACGGTTTTCATGGTGGAATTGGGAATTTTGGGTAGAACTTAGAAATATCAAAATTTGGGGATTTAGACCTCAAATTGAGGTCGGATTCCAAAACCAATTGTATATCCGGGCTTGGTAGTGAATGGATAATCGGGTTTTGATCTGAATTTCGGGTTTGGACCAAGCGGGCCCGGGGTCGATCGTTTTGACTTTTTGGGGAAATCTATTTTCATGCATTAGAATTGGTTTATTTAGCATATATTAATGTTATTAAGTAAATTGTGACTAGATACAAGTAAATTGGTGGTGGAATCAAGAGGTAAAGCAGTAGTTGAGGATTGATTGTGTTTGTGGCATTGAGGTAAGTGTTTGGTCTAACCTTAGCTTGAGGGAATAGGAGTTGTGGTCTTTTTGCTATGTGTTAATTGTTGAGTACGACGTATAGGTGTGGTGACGAGTATCTATACGTTGGTGTCAAGCATGCTCGTGAGTCTTATACTATGATTGTTGTGACTCCGTTATGTGTTGTCCAAGCTTAATATGATGATATCAATGTTGAACAAGGCTTATGGAAGTATTCTTGGTAATTGACCATTGGCTCAAGTTGAGATTTAAGTTATGAAGTGATTGTGAAAACGAGATGAGATTTATGATATTGTTTTCCCTTGCCGGAATGTTATTGCTTATGATATTGTCTCTCTTGCCGAGATATTATTGTTATGCTATTGTTTCTATTGTGATTTTATTGATTCCCTTGCACGAATTGCTTTGTGATTGTTGCTTGGGTAAAGAAGAGTGTAAAAGCACGAAGGGTGATGCCGTGCATTTGATACTGCTTCTCTTATTCTTGCTGATATGAAATTATGGTGTTGTTTATGCTTCTATACTGAAGTTATATCAGTACTTGATGTTTCCCCGCAGCACGTTCCCCCTTCACATCTTTAACTGCTAGTTTCTGTTGTTATTATTTGATGTATATGATATAACTGCACAGGTTTATTTGGTAGTCTTTTCCTAGCCTCGTCACTACTTTGCCGAGGTTAGGCTCGACACTTACCAGCACATGGGGTCGGTTGTGTTGATATTACACTCCGCACTATGTGCAGATCCCGGTACTGGAGCATTTGGACCATAGAGAGGTTGTTGCCTTCTGTCCAACGGAAACCCGAGGTAGTCCTGCAGACGTCCGCAGCCCTTGGCGTCCCCTTCTATCTTTTCCATTCTATTTTTATGTATTTCAGAGACAAACTTGTACTTTTCATTCAAACCACTATTTGTAGTATTCGTAGATGGTCCGTGACATTGTGACACCAATTCTGGGTAGAGTTGTATGTTGGATTTGGTACTAGTATTTAGTTAAATTATCAGATTTTGTCTTCCGCATTTCTTTTATTATTATGGTTATTCCGCTGTTGATCACATGTTAATTTGGAAACGTTAAAAGATTAAGGAAAAAGGGTAATAAAATCTGTAACACTCGTCTTGGTTAGCTTTCACGAGTAGGCACTATCACAAGTCCCGAGGATGGAAAAATCAGATCGTGACAGTAATGTCTTTTGAAAATTATCTAAATAACATTCTCTTGTATGTTGAGAGTGTAAATGAAAGAAACCAGAGTGAAAGATGTGTTATGGAAATATCTTTGTAACATGAACCCATTATCTTCGACCAAGTATTGTTTGCACCCATGATACCAAATAGGAGTAGTATTCTTTACTTCAAGTGTGCATGTGACTTTTCGTGTTGGAGTTCAATGAGTCAATCATATGAAAAGTTATACTTCCAGCATAATAATCTGGAATTTCATTTCATCACAGTTTCAATCTTTCTCCTATTTTTGTTATCTATTTTTATAGCTGTATATGTTTCTGAATTAAATATCTCATCACGTAAAAATATGTTGGTAGCCGCACATAATTCTATTATGGTGTTGTAATAACTAAATTTCGCTCCTGAAAAAATAATAATCAAGACAAGAAATATAGCGACAAATATTATAGTCGATTTCAAGTGATAGGGTTACAATCTCTAAAATATCTCTAAATATAAAGAGATGTAGTCTTCCGATTCTTCTCCTCACGAACGATGGTTCAAGAGCTTGAGAGCTTGATCTTGAACTTGACAGATTTTAGATTTGTAGTACGTCACGACCAATTTGAAGGTCGTCACGAACCGGGATTTGATGTTGGGTTATCACGAACGGAAAATTTGAAGCCGCCCGCCTATGATTTGAGTTCGTCTTTGGAATTTGACCACAGACGATGATTGCAGATATATATGGAAACTTTGATGCTATTCTTCAGAGCTTCTTTAGCCTTTTCTTCTGCTTACTTGCTTGTCTTCTAGCCTTCTCCTGTGACTCATTTATATAGGTGTGGGGTGGAGTAGACTCCAAAAAAATCCTAGTGGCTTAATGGGCTTGAGGCTCATGGGCCGATTCATTTGATAGAAGAATGGGCTAGCCCAATTTTATTGGACTTTTATTTAAATCAATTTAATTAGATTTAAATAGTTGACTCACTCATACTAGTCCATAATATTTGTTTGGCCTAGTATATGTCCAGTTTATGATAAAACCCAAATTTTAACAAAAATTTAACTGTCTACAAATGCCCCTGCTTCAGACCTTAGCGCGGTGTAGGCTTGTCGAAATCAAAGAGAAGACCTGAAGCACCACAAAAGACAATGTCCTTCTACGAATCACTTAACCAAACAATTTGATGTACCAAAGTGAACCATCTTGATTTTCTCTCCATTTCAGAGAAGAATTTAGTTGCGTCAATTTTCGTCGGTAAATAACTAAATACCATGATAACCACGTTGCATCTTGACTGCTAACTTGTGATGTGAATTAGCCATCAATGTGAAGCTAAGCAGTAGTATTACCAAACTCCTAAAATAACTCAGTTGTCACATAAGTAATTTTAGTCCAAAACAAACTTGGCCGACTTTCCTTTAATGAAAATAAAGGGATGAACTTAAATTTATTAAGTCAAAACTCATTTTATGTAAGACCAAGTAAAGATTAGCAAATTTGGTAGGAATTCTCCTCCACTTTTTGAAGCAAGATCACTTTCCTTTTAACTTTCCCGATTCATAATTGCCTCAGATTCATTTTTATTACTTTGTAAGGCTTCCCAAATCGTGATCAATAAGGAGTTACTCTTTCCTTGAAAGGAAAATTCTTGTAGGTCAAGAAAACACAACCTCCTTGAAAACGCTATAAATAGAGTTGTTCCCCTGGAATTCTTCATCAAAACTTCCTGCAATTTTCTTTGTTTTTCGCGAGCAAGAGTCTTAGCTTGAGAAAATTATTGAACACTTTTGGCATCTTTCTTTCCTACGTTTGCAATGGTTTCTTTATCCTATTCTTTTGTAAACCATCGGCTTCAATGATTTTACAAGAGGAATATGCACTTCTCATGACTAATATCCATAGCCTCATGAAGGGGAGTATGTAATTACTTGCCATGGTTGCAAAACAATGTTTCAAACTGACGATTTTCTTCTTTGTTGCAGAAGCTGTCCGGGACTGCCAGCTTTGCGTGTCTGCGAAAAACAATTCATATCTCATTGTAGGAGCCTCGAAAATGCGAGCCATTTGATTTTCCAAAAACTAGACACGAAGTTCTGCAACATATAAAAGTTTTGAAGTAAAATTCGCTTTCTATTATCTCAGGTAAATTCTTAAATCTTCACTTCAGATTCTGTTGTGCTCGATTTCCAGCATTGCGCGCCTTCACCAAAAAAATTCATGTCTTCGTGTAGGAACGTCGAAATCATGAGCGATTTGCATCGATGGAAACTAGACTTTCAGAGCAACGACATGTGTAAGGATCACAATCAGATTATCCCTAGGTCTTCCCAGATACTTTTCAGAATTCAAGAAATAAGTTTCGGCATTCTGGCTCGTTCAGCTTTGCGCACTCTAATCAAAAAATTCATATCTCGAGATAGGAGCGTCAGAATCGCAATCCGCTTGATCCTGCGAAAACCAGGTTTGCAGACCTATATTCACGCCAAAGATGGAAGCTTGGAAAATTTTAGAACGACCCACACAGTATTTTGAAGTCGACACTACAATTTGCACATTGTGACTTGGGCAGCATATTCCTTTTTTTTTTTTTGCAGCTTCAACGAGAGAAAGCTTTGGGCGTCCCCATCCTTGGTACTTTGGCGATAGAAGTAGATGAAGGATCTCTTTTTCAGCCTTTGGCGGGAAAGTCCGTGGAGCACCCCTCACCTTTAGGTTTTGGTGAAAAAGCAATACGACAAAGAACTATTCATGACATCCATCCGCCCTTGAATTTGGCTTCTACAAGCAATCATCGGGAAAATCTACCTTTCTGGTCGAGGCTTCGATAAACAACACCTTGGTGCATCCACCTTTCTGGTCAAGGTTTTGGCGGACAACAAGTTGGTGCATCCACCTTTCTGGTCAAGGTTTTGGCGGACAACAAGTTGGTGCATCCATCCTTTTCATCGAGCTTAACAATCATTTAGGCGTCCAACTTCCGCCTTCATGATTATGGCTTATCCTCCATCTCTACCTTAGAAAGAAGGTTCATGCGTCCTCTTCTTGCCGTTTGGTGAAGATGTACTATACATTGCGTGTTCTCCATCCCAGATCATGCAAAGAAGTAGATGATCAATACTTTTTTTTTGTAGGTAAAGAGATTCATGGAACATTCTATCCATTGAGTCTTGGCATGGATGACTTCTTACAACTTAGTGAAGAAACTCATGGAGCATCCTTCTTAAGACTTTGACGGAATAATCTGTGGAGCATACATCCTTCAAGGAGAAGTGCATGTCACAATGTTCACTATCTGCATTAGTGCGTCGCGTCGTTTACACTGATACTTGCTGCTGAGTTAAAGCTCTATGTCACTTGGCACCGATTAACATAATCAAAAGCTTCGTGCCATTCACTACTAGAAATACGGGAAAAAGCGACCAAAAATTAGCGAGCAAATTTGGTCTGTCAAGAAAAGCGACCAAAGTTGGTCGCCAAACTGCCGAAAATAATAAAAAAAATATTTGAAATATATTAGCGACCAAAGTTGGTCTCTATTTGGCCGCAAATTTAGTCAAATTGTTGACTGGACTGGTCAGACTTGCTTGGTCAAATATATACTGAGATTAGCGACCAATATTGGTCGCTAAAGTGGGACCCACATTAAATTTGTTAATAATTTTATTATTATTTTATAAAACTTATAAAATATAAATATATATAATTTAAAACTTGCAACCAACGTTGGTCGCTAATTGAAGGATAAGCTGGTAGCGACCAACATTGGTCGCTAACATGAGACCCAGTTATAATATTTTAATAAATATATATTTATTTAAAAAAATTAAAATATAAATAAATATAATTCAAACGCTAGCGACCAACGTTGGTCACTTAATGAAATAGAGACCAACGTTAGTCGCCAATGTGGGACCCAGTTCTAACGTTTAATAATTTTTATTATTAATTTAAATATTATATAAAATATAAATAAATCTAATTAAAATTTAGTGACCAAATTTGGTCTCTAAATTAAATATATGTACTTACGCTATACTATGCACTAAGTATAAGTGTATTAGGTAATACTGTATCGAATACAGCTTATATATATAATATATGTACTTACGCTATACTATGCACTAAGTATAAGTGTATTAGGTAATACTGTATCGAATACAGCTTATATATATAATATATGTACTTACGCTATACTATGCACTAAGTATAAGTGTATTAGGTAATACTGTATCGAATACAGCTTATATATATAATATATGTACTTACGCTATACTATGCACTAAGTATAAGTGTATTAGGTAATACTGTATCGAATACAGCTTATATATATAATATATGTACTTACGCTATACTATGCACTAAGTATAAGTGTATTAGGTAATACTGTATCGAATACAGCTTATATATATAATATATGTACTTACGCTATACTATGCACTAAGTATAAGTGTATTAGGTAATACTGTATCGAATACAGCTTATATATATAATATATGTACTTACGCTATACTATGCACTAAGTATAAGTGTATTAGGTAATACTGTATCGAATACAGCTTATATATATAATATATGTACTTACGCTATACTATGCACTAAGTATAAGTGTATTAGGTAATACTGTATCGAATACAGCTTATATATATAATATATGTACTTACGCTATACTATGCACTAAGTATAAGTGTATTAGGTAATACTGTATCGAATACAGCTTATATATATAATATATGTACTTACGCTATACTATGCACTAAGTATAAGTGTATTAGGTAATACTGTATCGAATACAGCTTATATATATAATATATGTACTTACGCTATACTATGCACTAAGTATAAGTGTATTAGGTAATACTGTATCGAATACAGCTTATATATATAATATATGTACTTACGCTATACTATGCACTAAGTATAAGTGTATTAGGTAATACTGTATCGAATACAGCTTATATATATAATATATGTACTTACGCTATACTATGCACTAAGTATAAGTGTATTAGGTAATACTGTATCGAATACAGCTTATATATATAATATATGTACTTACGCTATACTATGCACTAAGTATAAGTGTATTAGGTAATACTGTATCGAATACAGCTTATATATATAATATATGTACTTACGCTATACTATGCACTAAGTATAAGTGTATTAGGTAATACTATATCGAATACAGCTTATATATATAATATATATGTATTTACGCTATACTATGCACTAAGTATAAGTGTATTAGGTAATACTGTATCGAATATAGCTTATATATATAATATATATACTTACGCTATACTATGCACTAAGTATAAGTGTATTAGGTAATACTGTATCGAATATAGCTTATATATATATAATACTATATCGAATACAGCTTATATATATATAATATATGTATTTACGCTATACTATGCACTAAGTATAAGTGTATTAGGTAATACTGTATCGAATACAACTTATATATATAATATATGTACTTACGCTATACTATGCACTAAGTATAAGTGTATTAGGTAATACTGTATCGAATACAACTTATATATATATAATATATGTACTTACGCTATACTATGCACTAAGTATAAGTGTATTACGTAATACTGTATCGAATACAGCTTATATATATATATATATATATATATATATATATATATATATATATATATATATATATATATAATATGTACTTACGCTATACTATGCACTAAGTATAAGTGTATTAGGTAATATTGTATCGAATACAGCTTATATATATATATAATATATGTACTTACGCTATACTATGCACTAAGTATAAGTGTATTAGGTAATACCGTATCGAATATAGCTTATATATATATAATATACATACTTACGCTATACTATGCACTAAGTATAGACTGTTTGACCAAAATAGCGACCAACGTTGGTCGCCATTTTTGACCGTTTGACCAAAAGGCGACCAAAGTTGGTCGCTTTTGTAGGATATAAATATATATATATATATATATATAAAGAGGAAAATAATTATTTTATTTATTTATTTTCAGATATAGCGACCAACGTTGGTCGCTATTTTGGTCAAACAGTCAAAAATAATTTGGCTACCAAAATAGCGACCAAGTTTGGTCGCTATTTTTTTTAACAGGAGCCAAGACGGGTTTCAGGTCCATTCTTTCAAAATTATTCCCCAAATTAAAATCTTTCTCCTCTAACACTCAAAACCCCTTCCCCCTCCGACTTCCAGCAGCAGCGACGCCCCCGCCACCGGCGACCCCTGACGGCAGCAGCAAATTCCGGCGACCTCCACTCCCAAGGTTAGTTTCTCTCTCCTTTCTTTTATTTTTCCGAAAAACAGTGATTTTAGGGGTTCAATTCCAATATATTAGGGTTCAAAGTTATATATTATTTGTTCAACTATGTTTAGTTCAAAGTTAATTCCATGTTAGGGTTTCATTTCTCCATGTTAGGGTTCAATTTCTCCATGTTAGGGTTCAATTTCTCCATGTTATATATTATTTGCAATTTTTAGGGTTCTTATTAATACTTTTAGGGTTCAAATAAATTAACTATTTAGGTAGACTAATTTATATATGGGGTTAAATTTCATTTTATGAAGCAACAATAATAGGATATGAATTGAACTTTTAGTTAACTAAAAAAAGATTAGGCTATGAATTAACTACTTTAATTTGTTCTTGCTTTATTTAAATAGATGGAACATCGTTCTTGGATGTACAATAGGAATTATCCTAATTGGCGGGGATTGCGGGAGGATTTTGTAGAAGGGGTTGAGGACTTTATTAGACATGCAATGTCACTTCCGCCATACATAAAAGAAGTAGTAATTAGGTGCCCTTATGTTAAGTGCGATTGTATGAAGTTTGGAAAACCGGAGGAAGTTAAGGTTCATCTTTATATGGTAGGGTTTATACCGAATTACTTTGTGTGGACTAATCATGGAGAGATGGATGGTAGCCATGATATTTCATAACATGGTTGTTGGTGAAAGTAGTAGGTCGAGGGAGAATAGAAATAGTGATTCCAGAATTCATGATATGGTTGCGAATGCTTTTGGAATGCACTTTGGGGGTGAGCTCAACGAAAATGTTGAACAAACTCCTAATGATGAAGCAAGACATTTTTATGAACAGTTAGAGGAAGCTAGTCGTCCACTACGTGAAGGACGTCCGCACTCTGAGTTGTCTGTTGCAGTTAGATTACTAAGTATCAAATCTGATTGGAATATTTCTCAAGCAGCCATGGATTCTTTCATTGACCTTATGCGTGAACTAGTTGACGAGGAAATCGAATTACCTGGTGATTTCTATAAGGCAAAGAGATTAGTTTCTAAGTTAGGACTTTCGTCAATGAGAATTGATTGTTGTGAAGATGGTTGCATGTTATATTATAAAGATGATGCAAATTTAAGCAGTTGTAAATTTTGCGGAAAGTCTCGTTTCAAGAGGCTTTCCAGCGGGAAGATGGTCGCTATCAAGGCGATGCATTATTTACCTCTTATACCTAGACTAAAGAGGTTATATGCGTCGATGAGTTCTGCTCCTCATATGAGATGGCACTTTGAAAATAGAAGATCACCTGGTGTTATGTGCCATCCTTCAGATGGACAAGCTTGGAAGCACTTTGATAGGACATATCCATGTTTTTCTAGTGAACCAAGGAACATTCGGTTAGGTCTGTGTGCGGATGGCTTCACGCCTTTTTCTGTATCTGCGACACCGTATTCATGTTGGCCTGTCTTTCTTACACCTTATAATATACCACCCGAGTTGTGCATGACTAGTCCATATATATTCTTAAATTGTATTATCCCCGGTCCACGTAATCCGAAAAGTTTGATAGATGTATATTTGCAACCTTTGATTGATGAGCTAAAACAATTGTGGTACGATGGTGTTGAAACATATGACATATCAACCAAGCAGAATTTTAATTTGCGTGTTAATTTAATGTGGACAATTAATAATTTTCCTGCATATGGAATGTTGTCTGGGTGGATGACTGCTGGGAAGCTAGCTTGTCCTTACTGCATGGAAAATAGTAAAGCATTCACTTTGAAACATGGCCGAAAGCAATCATGGTTTGATTGTCATCGTCAATTCTTGCCTGAGGGTCATGAGTTTAGAAAGATGAAAAATACTTTCAAAAAGAATAAACTGTAATATGATTATCCACCTCCGATACTTTCAGGTGATGAAATTTGGGAGAGGGTCCAGAACTTCAGTAAAGTTACTGAAGTTCCACCGCATAGATTCCTCGGATACGGTGTTACTCATAATTGGACCAAACAGAGTATATTTTGGGAGTTGCCTTATTGGAAGGATAATCTTCTCCGTCACAACCTTGATGTCATGCATATTGAGAAGAATTATTTTGACAATTTGTCAACACAGTGATAGATGTTAAAGGTAAGACAAAGGATAACCCGAAGGCTAGAATGGACTTACAAGAATATTGTAGGCGGCCTGAATTACACTTGCAGACAACAAACAATGGTAAGTTATTCAAGCCCAAAGCAAGTTACACATTCACTTTGGAGGAAAGATGGCAGATTTGTGATTGGGTAACGAAATTAAAGATGTCTGAGGGTTATGCGTCAAATTTTGAGAAAAAAGTTGATATGGAGGTAGGGAAGTTGAGCCATTTGAAAAGTCATGACTGTCATGTTTTCATGGAGACCTTAGTGCCTATTGCATTTTTTGGTTTGGCTGAAAGAATCTGGAAACCCATCACTGAGATTAGTTTATTTTCCAAAGACTTGTGTTCTTCCACATTAAGGGAAGAAAACCTACGCCGGATGGATCAGAACATTCGTGTAACTTCGGGTAAGATGGAAAAGATATTTCCATGTGGGTTTTTTGATGTGATGGAACACCTGTCACACCTCCTTTTTGCGCGCCCGCCCCGAAGGGTAAATGCGCGAGGAAGTTTTTCCAATTTAAGTGACAATATTCGAAATGGGATTATTTATTTAATTCAGAGTCGCCACTTGGGAAAGGTTTGGCTTTTGGTGTCCCAAGTCACAGATTTATCTTGCATCCCAAATCGAGGAAAATATTCGACTTTCCAAATGAAGTCTGCGAACCAGAAATTCTAAGTAAGGAATTCTGTTGACCCGAGGGAAGGTGTTAGGCACCCTCGAATCTCGTGGTTCTAGCACGGTCGCTTAAATTGTTATAATGGCTAAATATCTGATTTAAATACATGTTGTGACTTACGTGCTTTTATTAAGTTTAAACCGCTTTTATTATTATCATTTATTTTTTATGGAATTGCAATGTCGTGAAAATGCATCTCGAACCACGTCACAATCAATGCACCCGTAGTTGTTAACACATTTCGACTCCGTTGAGATTTGAATTTGGGTCACATAAATGCGCACCCGAATTTAAGGATGTAATTTGATTACATCGTGCCTAAAGAGTCTGACGCGTTATTATCTTTGGGGAAGATAGTGAGATTCACTAAATAGTCATTCCCAAATTCTAAGTATTTATTATGATCGATTATTTAGGGCCCCGCGATTTGCGTTTTATTTGGCGAGGCTCGTCTCATCTTATGAAGTGGGTGAACCTACAACGACTACATCTTTATTATGTTCGTCTCTAAGAAATGGAAGAAAGAAAATACATTCTAATTAAATTGCATGCTTGGCCAACTCCGAATTCTTGTTAATTATCTGATTAATTGTTTATGAGACGGGAATTGTTTCGTCCATATTCCATGGGTGAACATGCTTTTAATTTGGTAAAGGGAATTGCATACAAGATTGATGAAATGCTAAATTTACTCCAAACGCTTCTCAAGCTGAATTCAAACTAACCCATTTAAACAATATTAATGGAATTACTTATCAGAGGATGCTACTAATGGTATTCGGAACTTGTCCTATAAACTTCTTAAGCGGGATTAAATAAAGTTGAAACTCAAAAGATTAAAACTGTATTTCATTTGGCAAGGTTAAAAACCACCCGCCCCACATATTCAAAGCATAACTGGAGAAGGAGTTCGAATTAACAATTACACTAAGTGATTTACACATTCCATGAATTATATAGCTACATCATGTATACTACTAAACAAACCATATATCACAGTTTTAGACCAAAATAGTTTCAATTAAGTACGAGCTCACTAATGTGTTCGCTATTGAGCTACAAATTAAAGAATTACACAATTTTAACAATATTTATAAAGCTGTAAGTAGAGCAGCGACTGATTAAATTCCTTTGCATCTTCATTTCATGCTTTTAACTGTTACATCAGTATGAGATTCAAAGTGTGTACCTGGATGTTGAAGACAACAGAAGAAAAGAATACAGAGAAGTCAGCAACAGCATCAACAAGAATGGCAGCAACAACAACAAATACAGCAGCAGTGACAGTAACAAAGTGCACCAGGAACAACTCAAACAAAACCCGAAAAGATTTGTGATAACCAGGTAGCAACAAACAGCATGCAAAACTCAAAATGGACTCGAACTCAAACCAAGGTTGGACCAGTAGATTGCATGGGAAGTTTCAACGAATTGGAGTCAAACCAAAAAAAGAAACAGTATCAACTACTGAGACTTCACACTAAACCAAAGCCTGATGGAATTATGTTGCCAACCAAAACTGAACTTGTTCTCTTTTTAGGACTGTTTTATATCTCAAAAAAACTCTCTCTCACCAATGGAGAACCTTCTGTTTTTATAACCCCCCCAGCCTGTTTAAACAAAAATCAAATCCCTCCCATGTTCTCCTGCTGTTTTTCCACTCCCAGATAAAATAAAAGCCCCCTCCCATGATATTCCCCTGACAGCCTCTTTCTCATTATTATAAGGACTTATCTCTTATTATTTTAAATAGGTATGGGCAGCAGGAGTATGTCTTGACAGCACATGTTGTCCATTACACTGCAATGCACATGCTGCCCAAGTTTGAAAATGAGTAAACAATGCCATCAATTAAACTAAAATCTGAGACCTATCCTAGACTGCAGCTATAAATCAATCCTTAAATGTTTTTTTGATTTAGCTAACAATGACAATAAACAAACTAAGCTGATTCACAATGCTTCAGTAAATCAAAATAGCATGAGTCGAATTGCTATCACTCCAAATGAAACTAATTGACGACATATATCGACTCGACTATACTAATTATAACACAGGACAAGCAGTCGACCAAACAAATAACACAAAATAAGGCATAAACTGTTCTTGACAATTTTGCACGATACAGGGGAAACCCAGGCATTATTGATTCGACGATGTTAATCACATTGAAATATGTATACTACTATACGGATTCAACATAACAGAATAAACAATCGACCAAATAAAAGGTCTTATGGAGATGAAGAACAACTGACAACAGAAATCCTAAAATAAACAAACAAACTAAATAAACATGCCAATAAACTAAAACAAACGTTTAAAACAACAATGGAAAAGAACAAAGGAACTCACTCTGAAAGCTTAACAATAGTCGACTCCCAGCTTTGACCGGATTTGCCCATTTTGGGGTTGAACAGATCTTAATCAAGGTGTTCTCGACCGAGAACACTTCGATTAGGGTCTATTAGACCCCACCTTTCCATTTAAATCTAAACAGACCCCAAAAATTCTTGTATTCTAGGGTTTGAACCTTCAGATTTGGGGTTTTGGGATTTGTGGGTAGATTCGGACCAAACCAAGCTTGGTTTGGTCACGAGGAAGGAGGGATACCTGGTATGAATTTGGGGTAGGTCGGTGTAGATCGAGGTCCGGCTCAAATCTTCAAATGAAGATTCGAGATGGTGGGGGAAGATTCGAGACCCACGGCTGGTGGATCTGTGTTCAGGGGTTCGAGGTGGTCCTAGGGTGCTAAGATGGTGGTCACCGGCGTCCTTGCCGCCGGGTTTATGGTGAGGGGAAAGGGGGGCGGCGCTAGTGTTTCGTGGGGTTTGGGTCTGGTGAAGACGACCTAAGGGCTAGGGGGTTTGGCTTAGGGCGCGGGGTGAAGGGGGAGGGTTTATATACGGGACGGGGGATTGGATCTCTGGCCATTGGATCATTGGTGATCAACGGCCGTGATCTCTTGACTTAAAGAGACGACACCGTTTGGATTAATGACAGGCCCGAACTGAACCGTTGGATCTGTTTGACCAACGGTTCAGATGGGGGGTGCCAAAAACGGCGTCGTTTCCTTTGTGTCTGGAGCCGGACTGGGTTAGTGAGTTTGGGCCTACTTTTTGGTCCAATTCACTGGCCCAATTCCGTTTTGACTTATTTTCTTATTCCTTCTTTTAATTTTGATTAAAAATAAAATTCCTATTAATTGCAAAATCAAAAATAAAATCACACAAATATTAATTAATACTCAAAAAACAATTATCACTCACATTAAACATCCAATTAAGATAAAATCACTTAATGACGAAAAATAGAATAAAAGATGCATATTTTGTGATTTTTCTTTTAAAACCAAATTATGATTTTGATAAATTCCTAATAGTAGAACAAAATCCCATCTTTATGTGCGACATATATATTTTTTGTATTTTCAATTGATAGAACTAAACAATCATAGATAAAAACTACAAAATGACCGGCAAATTTACAAAAATTATACACGAAGACAATTTATTGTTATTTTGATTTCTCTTGGAGTAATTGTCGTGTAAACAAAAATCACGTGCTCACAGCTACCTCTCTTTGTTCGAAAAACACGAAGAGTTTTCGTGCAAAGATAAAGTGAGCGGGTATGAGCGATTTTGTCTGTTTTACTACTCCGTGTGAAGCACATTTTGAAAGATTTGACCGAATCTTTGCTTCAAAGATTTTCTACATATCCTGGGCTAAACAGGAATCAGGTCAATGTAGTTCGGGAAAACTTGGTAGCTGGGACTACCGTGGGATTGCAATGTTTGTTGTTACTGCTGTTGTTGTTGCCACTACTGCTTACCGACCGCCTTATTACAACCAAAGGAAATTGAAACTGAATTAACTATTTATGCATGTCAACCGCTAGTTACAAGATTCCTATCTATAATTCTTTTGCCACTTGATCTTGGGTCTTAGCTGATACTGCTTGTAGACTTCGATCTGAATCATGATGCTTGCAAGTTGTAGGTGCTTGTTTATTTCTGCGAGATTGACGGAGCTCGGGAATTTGATCAAATTTGGAGCGATCCGCCCTTTGTTTGTTCCAATATCTCGGAACATCTTCTTTTTATCCTTTTCTTTTTTTCTTTATTCTGGATTGAGACTCATCCCGTAGGTCGTTTCGATCCATGCGCCTCGAGGTCAGACCTGCTGAGACAAACAAAACAAACGAACAAAATTTTTCTGCCCCAGTTTCACTAGGAAAATTTCGTGAATTAATCGCCATAACAACTTACAGAATATGATGGGGATTGGAAAACTCTAGTCTACAGAACGCAACTCGGGGATTGGAGTCCTAATGTTGCCATAAGGTAAAAATGCTCAGTTCAGGGTTGGAGCCCTAATGCTGGCTAAATGAAAAATGCTCAGTTCAGGGTTGGAGCCCTAATGCTGGCTAAATAGAAAAATGCTCAGTTCAAGGTTGGAGCCTTAATGCTGGCTAAATGGAAAATACTCAGTTCAGAGTTGGAGCCCTAATGTTGGCTAACAGAAAAATGCTCAGTTCAGGGTTGGAGCCCTAATTCTGGCTAAATGTAAAATGCTCAGTTCAGGGTTGGAGACCTAATGCTGGCTAACAGAAAAGTGCTCAGTTCAGGGTTGGAGCCCTAATGCTAGCTAAATGCAAAATGCTCAATTCAGGGTTGAAGCCCTAATGCTGGCTAACAGAAAAGTGCTCAGTTCAGGGTTGGAGCCCTAATGCTGGCTAAATGAGAAATGCTCAGTTCAGGGTTGGAGCCTTAATGCTGGCTAAATGAAAAATGCTCAGTTCAGGGTTGGAGCCCTAATGCTGACTAACAGAAAAGTGCTCAGTTCAGGGTTGGAGCCCTAATGTTGGCTAACAGAAAAAATGCTCAGTTCAGGGTTGGAGCCCTAATGTTGGCTAAATGGAAGATGCTCAGTTCAGGGTTGGAGCCCTAATGTTGGCTAACAGAAAAGTGCTCAATTCAGGGTTGGAGCCCTAATGCTGGCTAACAGAAAAAATGCTCAGTTCAGGGTTGGAGCCCTAATGTTGGCTAAATGGAAGATGCTCAGTTCAGGGTTGGAGCCCTAATGCTGGCTAACAGAAAAGTGCTCAGTTCAGGGTTGGAGCCCTAATGCTGGCTAACAGAAAAAATGCTCAGTTCAGGGTTGGAGCCCTAATGCTGGCTAAATGGAAAATGCTCAGTTCAGGGTTCGAGCCCTAATGCTGGCTAACAGAAAAAATGCTCAGTTCAGGGTTGGAGCCCTAATGCTGGCTAACAGAAAAAATGCTCAGTTCAGGGTTGGAGCCCTAATGCTGGCTAAATGGAAGATGCTCAGTTCAGGGTTGGAGCCCTAATGCTGGCTAACAGAAAAGATGCTCAGTTCAGGGTTGGAGCCCTAATGCTGGCTAACAGAAAAAATGCTCAGTTCAGGGTTGGAGCCCTAATGCTGGCTAAATGGAAGATGTTCAGTTTAGGGTTGGAGCCCTAATGCTGGCTAATAGAAAAGTGCTCAGTTCAGGGTTGGAGCCCTAATGCTGGCTAACAGAAAAAATGCTCAGTTCAGGGTTGGAGCCCTAATGCTGGCTAAATGGAAGATGCTCAGTTCAGGGTTGGAGCCCTAATGCTGGCTAACAGAAAAGTGCTCAGTTTAGGGTTGGAGCCCTAATGCTGGCTAACAGAAAAAATGCTCAGTTCTAACTGACCCTCTTTTTTGAGTTTTCTTCTTTTAGTAAAATGTAAAAGAGAATTTTGGGGAAACTTCCCTTTTAAGTGGATTCCTTATTGCCGAGCCGTTTCTTGCACTCATGTATTTCTTTTCTTTTTGGGCGACAACCTGCTTCTTGTACGGTTCCTTTGGGTCAAACCTGTTTTAATTTTCCAAACAAAGAACAATTGTCAGTTCGGAAATGGCGGTTGGTTCGGTGACCTTGATTGTTCCAGTTACTTTGTCGCTTCCTTATTTCTGTTGATAAACTTTGCCATTGATTGGATTCACGGGCGAAACCCTTTTGACTACTCAGACTTGCGTTTCCAGATTTTGTGATGATTTGCCTTGTAAGGCTTTGGTTTTATCCATCCCGTTCTGCTTGGGGATTTTCAGTGAGATTTTTATTGGGGAGACTCTGTGGGGATTTGTACAAGGCAGACTCGTTGGGGATTAGCAAGGGCAGACTCTTTGGGGAATTTTTACAGAGGGAGGCTCTGTGGGGATTTTTACAAAGGGAGGCCCTGTGGGGATTTGTACAAAGGGAGACCCTGTGGGGATTTGTGTGTATGTGTGGCTTTACTTCGAATGCAGCCAACATCATGATCCATCGGGTTTGGACAAACGTACCACTGAAGCGGGGTATTTTCTTCTTACGAAATGGAACTCCGTGAAACCGGTCCTGCCACCTATTCTTTCCCGTATATCTGGAACTTGGGGTTAAAAATGAAAGGGATTCAAAGAAAAGTAAAACAAAAAACGAAGAAAGCAAATTTTAGAAGAGAAGTGTCTCTTTCGGGACAGGAAGGACTTATCTGATGGAAACATGCTGGCTTTAAATTGACATGACATGCTTTTTGGACTGGACGCCTGACCTTCAATGAACTTGCATTTCCTCATGAACCAAAATGGATCTATGTTTCCAAACCGGTGGAACTTTGCCAAGACTTCCTGAGGTGGAGTCATCCTTTCGGCCGACAGCTCCCTTTGCGGGTTTTCGCTAGTTGACCTCTCTCATTTCTCTTATTGTTGTCGCTTGATAGCACTCTTTGCGAGTTTTTACTAAACAAGCTCTCTCATTTTTGGTTTCTCTACTCCTGTCGCCTCAAGGTGCCCGAAGGTTTTCACCGACAAGACTCTCTCGTTTTATTTCTCTCAATTCTGAATGTACCGGCCTCCAATCATGATATTTCTTGGCTCCCCCTACCTTTGGTAATTGATCCGAAAGACTTGTGCTTGGTAAAGAATGGTAGATGAAACTACAACTTCTAAGCCGTTTGGTGTGCCCCGGTTTCAATTTCAGGGTAAATGGGATTTATTTTCAAGGTAAATGGGATTTATTTTTGGTGTGACTGAACCTCAAAGAGAGGCTGCCAACGTATCCTTTCGGAATCAAGTCAGACGTAGTTCAGGCCTCATCAATGTTTTGTTTTTGTTTGTTTGTTTGTTTTTCCTTTTTTTTTGATAGGTAGACAAATAAATGTAGCCGGCTCAAAGGGCTTGTAGAGAGAGTTGATAGTGTTTGGGGTAGTGGGAATAAAACCTTCGTCATTTCAAAATGTGTCAAGACCAACTGGAGTATAACTCAGACATAGTACCTTTTGACTGCATCCGCATTCACTGCTGTTTCAGGATCATTTCCTTCGATATCACCTAGATACAACGCTCCTCTCGGCAATATCTTCCTGATGATGTATGGGCCTTTCCAATTTGGAGCAAATTTTCCTTTCGCTTCCTAGTGATGGGGCAGAATGCGCCTCAATACCAGTTGACCCACTTCAAAATTCCTGGGTTGGACTTTCTTGTCATAAGCACGGGCCATTCTTCGTTGGTACAATTGCCCGTGACAAACCGCAGCCATTCGTTTCTTGTCGATCAAAGTCAACTGCTCCAATCGAGTCTTAACCCACTCGCTATCTTCAATTTGTGCTTCGACAATGGTTCGGAGCAAAGGAATTTCTACCTCTGCTGGTATCACAGCCTCGGTCCCATAAACCAAAAGATAAGGGGTTGCTCCTACTGATGTGCGTACCGTAGTGCAATATCCCAACAATGCAAAGGGTAACTGTTCATGCCACTGTCGGGAACTCTGGATCGTCTTCCTCAAAATCTTCTTGATGTTCTTGTTTGCTGCTTCCACAGCGCCATTGGCCTTGGGCCAATAAGGAGTGGAATTCCTATGCGTTATTTTGAACTGCTCGCATACATCTCCCATCAAGTGACTATTCAGGTTTGCTGCGTTATCTGTGATGATAGTTGCAGGAATACTGAAACGACAGATAAGATTTGAATGTATGAAATCCACTACAACCTTTTTAGTGAACGACTTGAGAGTGACAACTTCCACCCATTTTGTAAAGTAGTCGATAGCAACCAATATAAATCTATGTCCATTTGAGGCCTTCGGCTCGATCGGACCAATGACGTCCATGCCCCAGGCAACAAATGGCCAAGGCGCAGACATGGGATGCAATTCCGTGGGAGGTGCATGAATCAAATCACCGTGCACCTGACACTGATGACACTTTCGAACGAAGCTGAAACAGTCATTTTCCATGGTCATCCAGTAATAACCTTCTCGGAGGATTTTCTTTTCCAAAACATACCCGTTCATGTGGGGCCCGCACACTCCTGCATGTACTTCGTGCATGATCCTTCCCGCCTCCTCGGCGTCAACACATCTTAGCATATTGAGGTTCGGGGTCCTTTTATACAATACCTCGCCGCTCAAAAAGAAACCTCCTACATGCCGCCTAATAGTCCTCTTCTGATCTCCGGTAGCATGTTCGGGGTATTCTTGTGTCTTTAAGAACCTCTTGATATCATGGTACCATGGCGGTGTACTCGATCCTGCCTCGATTGCGTTGCAGTAACCGTGTCTTTCCCTGATTTGGATTTCCAAAGGATCGACGTGGGAGTTACCTGGGTAGGGTAGCATTGAAGCCAAGGTAGCAAGTGCATCCGCTAGTTCATTGTGACACCGCGGGATATACCTGAACTCTATTGATTTAAAATGCTTGCCGAGATCCTCCACGTGCTGTCGGTAAGGAATAAGCTTGATATCCCGAGTTTCCCATTCACCTTGGGCTTGCCAGATAATCAGGTCAGAATCTCCCATAATCAATAAATCTTCAACATCCTGATCGATCGCCATATGCATGTCCATGATGCAGGCTTCATATTCAGCTGTATTGTTCGTGCAAAAGAAGCGCAGTCTAGCTGTAGCAGGATAGTGCTGACCAGATGGTGAGATCAAAATTGCCCCAATTCCTACACCTTTGGCATTTACGGCCCCATCAAAGAACATCTTCCAAACATGAGTGTTTTCCGAGACTACTTCTACGGTGTTTATTTCTTCATCTGGAAAATAAGTACTCAACGGTTGGTATTCTTCATCAACCGGGTTTTCGGCCAAATGATCTGCTAACGCCTGGGCTTTCATTGTCGTGCGGGTGACATAGACTACGTCAAATTCAGTGAGCAAGATTTGCCACTTGGCCAGTCTTCCAGTAGGCATTGGTTTCTGAAATATATACTTCAAAGGATCCACCCTGCTTATGAGGTAAGTAGTGTGAGCTTGGAGATAATGTGTCAAATTTTGAGCAACCCACGTCAAAGCACAACACATTCTTTCTAGCAGAGTGTACTTGGCCTCGTAGCCGGTGAATTTCTTACTCAAGTAGTAGATCGCTTGTTCCTTCTTTCCGGTTATGTCATGTTGCCCGAGGACGCAACCGAAAGAATTTTCCAAGACTGTCAGATACAAGAACAGTGGCCTCTCTGGCTCTGGCGGTACCAAAACTGGGGGATTTGAAAGATATTCTTTGATTTTGTCAAAAGCTTCTTGACACTCATCCGTCCATTTGATTGTTGCATCTTTCCTCAATAGCTTAAATATGGGCTCACACGTGCTCGTCAGCTGGGCAATGAATCGACTGATATAGTTTAACCTGCCCAACAGACTCATCACGTCTTTCTTCGTTCTTGGGGGAGGTAGATCTCTGATAGATTTTATCTTTGTTGGATCTAATTCGATACCTCTCCTGCTTACTATGAAACCCAAAAGCTTGCCCGATGGGACTCCGAAAGCGCATTTGGCTGGGTTCAGCTTCAAGTCGTACTTCCTCAGTCTCTCGAAGAATTTCCTCAAGTCTTGGATATGATTGTCCCGTGTCCTGGACTTGACTATCAAGTCGTCCACATACACCTCTATTTCTTGATGCATCATGTCATGAAAAATGGCAGTCATGGCCCTCATGTAAGTTGCCCCAGCATTCTTCAGACCAAACGGCATAACCCGATAACAGTAAGTGCCCCAAGGTGTAGTGAAAGCAGTCTTCTCGGCGTCTTCTTCATCCATCAACACCTGATGATACCCAGCGTAACAATCTACGAAAGACTGTATCTCATGTTTGGCGCAATTATCAACAAGGATGTGGATGTTGGGCAATGGGAAATTGTCTTTGGGACTCGCCCTATTCAAGTCTCGATAATCCACACATACCCGAGTTTTCCCATCTTTTTTCGGCACTGGAACTACATTCGCCAACCACGTGGTGTACTAGACTACCCGAATTACTCCCGTTTTCAGCTGCTTGGTGATCTCTTCTTTAATTTTGTCACTGACATCAGTTTTGAATTTCTTTGCTTTTGTTGAACTGGAGGACAATCAGGGTGGATTGGCAATTTATGCACCACCAGATCAACACCTAGTCCTGGCATGTCATCGTATGACCAAGCAAACACATCTTTAAATTCAAAAAGGAGTTGAATTATCGCGTCTCGCGTTTTCTCGTCCGTGTGAATACTTATTTTGGTCTCTCGGATTTCTTCAGGAGTTCCCAAATTAACCGGTTCAGTGTCATTCAGATTCGGCTTAGGTTTATTCTCAAAGTGTTCCAATTCTCGGTTTATTTCCCTAAAAGCCTCTTCTTCATCATATTCTGGTTCTTGGTTCATTATTTCACAATTAAATAGCTCGTTGTGATCTGGGCGTGAAGTCCGCAAGCATGTCATTTTATTTAAAGCCGCATTATTATAACTGAAAGAAAAGATAAAGGAAAAATAACAAAAATCAGAACAAAGGAAAAATGAAAAAACAATGATTTTTATTTTCTTGGAATTTGGAAGATAATAATGTTTATAACTCAGGAATTCAAAACAACAATTGAAGGGAAAAACATCCAAGTTATATCCTGGGGATAACTCGTGATGCATGAAGGGTGGCAGGACAGGTCTACCCGGACTCCTGTCTAGTAAGGAATGGCGTGGTCTCCCAGTTTCGAAGCTTGGCGTTTGGTCCCACATATAGCATCTCAGCGGTGCTTGTGCCTTCTCCTGGTTGAACCATGTGAGCTTCGTAGAGCATTTCTCTCATTTCCCCACATATCTCCTCGATCTCTTTGGCCGTGAAAACCTCATCGTCTTCTTCTTCGGTGTATTTTGGTCCGACGAAAGTTTCATATAAATCCGGCAATGGCCGAGGCAGTTTCCAACCCTCATTTTTCCTCTTCTTTGCCCACTCTTCATCTTTTGGAGTGGGTTGAAAACCTATCCCAAAATGTTTCTTGGTGGAAGGCAAGGTGATGGGTTCCGTTATTCCTTGCAATGTTCGTCCGAGCCCTTTCCCTGGCCTGAATCCATGCTGGATCATCTCTTTAGCCACCATGATTGAGGCGTTAGACAAGAAAGGTTGGGGGCAAGGTCTTCCCTCTTCATACTGCTCTGCTAGCACAACTTCGAAAGCCTGATAAACCTTGTGCTCGCTCCCTTCCCTTGGTTCAAGATATGGGATGGATGGGTCCCGATAAATAGACTGTTCGTCTTCTCCGTGGACCACAATTTCCCGGTCTTTGTACTCAAACTTCACCATTTGGTGAAAAGTGGAAGGTACAACCCCTGCCGCATGAATCCAAGGTCTGCCGAGGAGAAAATTGTAAGACGTATCCATGTCAAGCACCTGGAAAGTTATTTCAAACTCTACTGGTCCTATAGTCAACACCAAGTCTATTTCCCCGAGGGTGTCCCTCTTGACACCATCAAAATCCCTTACGCAGACATTATTGGGGTGGATTCTTCCGGTCCCAATTTCCATTCTCTGTAGCGTAGAGAGCGGACAAATGTCAACACCTGAACCTCCATCCAACATTACCCGCTTGATGTAGTAGTCTTTGCATTTAACTGTCAGATGTAAGGCTTTGTTGTGAGTTGTTCCCTCTGGAGGTAAGTCGTTCTTGCTGAAAGAAACCTGGTTAACGGCGAATAACCTTTTTGTCATTCGTTCCAGTTGTTCGACTGAGGTTTCAACTAGTACGTATGCTTCGTTCAGGGTCTTGAGAAAGATCTTTTGGTGTTCAGCCGACCTCATCAGCAGAGATAGCCTGGACACTTGCTCGGGGCACTTGCGTAGTTGATCTACCACTTCGTAGTCTGGCATTTTCATCCTTTGGAAGAAAACTTCCGCTTCTTCAACGCTTACAGGCTTCTTTGGTGGGAAGCGTCTCCGTGTGGCATTATTTAACTCTTGAGTGTTCGAATACCTTCCAATGAAAGTATTTTCCGGAAGTTCTCCCGTGACTTCTCTACCTCTGTACGTAACCAACGTCCTTTGATAGTTCCACGGTACTGTGGACGGGTTTGTCATTGGCTTTTGTGGCACGCGTCCGATAACCACTGGCTCATTCAGCCGAGGTGGTTGAATCGTCCCCCGGACCACATAGGCCCCTTTTGGTACGTACATTGGTTTTGCCCTTTTGACTTCGAAATTCTGCAGTTTCTCTGCTCGACCTCGTGGAACGTAAAGAACTTCATTCCTTACAGGCAACATCGTTACTGTCTTTTTCTCCACCTTCTCTTCGGGCTCGCCCTTGACAGTACTGACCTTCTTTTCCCCTTTCTCTAGCTTCGGGGTGGTTTTAGGCCTTTTCCCTGCATCGACGATGGCAATTATAGCTTTTAAAGCAGGATCAAATTCTTTGTCCTCGCAGATCATTCCAATCAGCGGCCCACTATTGTGAGCAGGCAACGGATTGTTAGTCATATTTGGGACCTCCTCGTCCCTTAGTACTATTTTCCCTTGCTCTATTAAATTCTTGACCACCCTTCTCAAGGCCTAGCAGTCATTTGTATCGTGCCCTTCCGCTCCTGAATGATAGGCGCACCTAACACCGGCTTTGTAAGTAGGTGATGCCGGATTGTGCCTTGTCTGAGGGACTGGCTGCAGGAAACCCAACTGGACTAGCTTTGGGAACAAAGTAGAATATGTTTCACCGATGGGTGTGAAAGTCCGTCTTCTAGGTGGTTCCTGAGGGCAGAAGTTATTTTGAGGAGGCTGTGGATTATAGTGGTTGCGGTAGGGAGGCTGATTTCTGGGAGGTGGAGCTTGGCCTCGATTGGCTTGCTGTGGCGGATGGACATAGGGCTGGGTATTCATGACCATGTAGGGTTGAGGAGCATATGTCACATTTTGGTGGGGGTAGTAATGTTGTGGGGTTCTTTCTGGAAAACGGGGCCTGGGATTACGATATTCCCTTGCTTCTGATGCTGCCATGGACGTTTCTTCCTTTTTCTTTCCTCTTGCCATTCCTCCGGACCCGCTTTGGACGGCTTGGGAGGTTGCCCTTATGGCTGCCTGACTTAGGATTCTACCCGTTTTCAAACCATTCTCCACCATCTCCCCGATCTTGATTGCTTCCGCGAAAGGCTTTCCCATGGCTGACATCATATTCTGGAAATAGTCTGATTCTTGAGCCTGGAAAAAAGTAGTGACCATTTCTATCTCGTCCATGGGAGGTTTTACCCTCGATGCCTGCTCGCGCCATTCAATAGCATATTCTCTGAAGCTTTCTGAAGGTTTCTTCTTCAAGTTTGACAGAGAATTTCGGTCTGGTGCAATGTCGATGTTATACTGGAATTGTCTCACAAAATATCTGGCGAGATCATCCCATATATGCCATCAAGATATGTCTTGGTCCATATACCATTCTGAGGCTATTCCTACCAGACTTTCCCCGAAATATGCCATTAGCAATTCCTCTTTGCCGCCGGCTCCCCGCAATTGGTGTCGCACCTCCTTTTTACCGCGCCCGCGGGGCGCGTGGGGAGTTTTCTCCAATTGAAGGACAGTCGAAACGGGATTTATTTAATTATTTCAGAGTCGCCACCTGGGAATTTTAAGGCGTCCCAAGTCACCGGTTTTAATCCCTGAATCGAGGAGAATATGACTCTGTTTATTATTCTGCGAACCAGAAATCCTGAGTAAGGAATTCTGTTAATCCGGAAGAAGGTGTTAGGCATTTCCGAATTCCGTGGTTCTAGCACGGTCGCTCAACTATTTTTATTATTGGCTTATCTTGATTTTTACATATATATTGCAGGATTTTGTCACCGCTTCTGTTTATTGTTTATGACGAATTACGCGTACGTATATTCGTATAATATACCTTTTATAATTACAGAGGATCGTTCCACGCATACGTGTACACAATAAAATTGTTATAGTTTTTATTAAAAATCATATGTTCGAAATTTAAAATAAAATCAGGAACATCATCACCCTTGTATTTAGACAATGAACTGCACATCTCGGGTTATATGAAATTATTTTAATATTTTCCAAAGAAATTCATTTTTATTAAATATTCACTCAAAATTGCGCGTACGCATAATCCGAATTTTTGCTTTTAAAAATATAATCAGGGTGCGCGAACGCATCCCTGATTGCGCAAAATCTTTGTTAATAATATTATGGACTTTCCCCAAATTGTTTATTATATCATGAGAAATATCCATTTAAGATACCCTTGAACTCTTGAAAAGAATTCACAATTTATTAAATGTTGCCCGTCGATTATAATTCCCGCGTATAAATTATATTTATCCAGACTATTCAAATTCAAAGAAAAGAATAAAAATAGGATTAACACTATTTTTGGCAAATACAACATTATATATCTATCAAAGGATGAATTGCATATGAAACTAAAAATGATTCATAAAGGGAAGAAATATTTTCCAAGAATTTTTTTTTATTTTTATTTAGTGCAAATTCTATTTCTACTTACCATTGATATAAAGTATTGCAATTTATGCTTGTACACCTCATTTTATTCTCATATACTTGCTTTTGATCTAATTGGCCTAATTGTTTGGTTAATTTATTTATGAGGGTGAATAGGCATCAAGTTGATAAGAAAGGAATTATTATACAAGCTAATTCAATAAAATTGCCTTACATGCAACCTAACTATATGTCGTAAACATTGTAACAAGCTACATCATATCACCTTTCGCTAATGGTTATACACACATCTATTATTTTATACATGAAAAACACCACCAACACCATTTTAACCTTATTTAACAATAGATGTTACTAATGTAGTTTTCTTGATATTTCTACATTACTCTTCACTTAGCTAACAACACCAAAAAAATTTAAATAATGGCCAACATTCATGCCCTATTCCCTGCCTTGACAATTCAATCATATACTTTAATGAAATTCTAGAATAGATAATATTATTACAACACTTATATGAATTTCAAAAGAGAATGATTAACTGAATATTAACATGTCAGGCATGCTACTATATTAAGCGACATGAAACAAAACTGAAATTTATAATAACAACTTAGATAAATGAAAAAATAGAATTGCAATTCAATCTTCATCGATTTGTCATGCTGAATCTCTTTCCAACATAGAATTTAAAAGATAAGTACCTGGAAATAAAGGTAGAAGAAGTAAATTTCAGCAGTTGCAGCAGTAACAAAATACTGGTAGAATATCAGTACTTCCACAGATTTGAGTAATAATAAGACCCGAGAAACCCAGATTCACAAGAGCAAAGCTTCTTAAAGAAATTTAGATTTTAAAACCAAATAGTATCAATACACAGACTCGGACAGATTCCAAAAGAACAACAAGGTTTCGGATTTTTCTTTTCTTTTCTATTTTTTCTGCTTCAGCTTCACTGTGTGTGTGTGCGAATACTCTCTTTTGGTTTCTTTTCTGTTTCTTTTTCCTCTTCAGATTTTCATTTCTGATTTTTCTGCTTGATTTTCCACACTCAAATCTGACTTTTCACTCTCTTAAAAAACTCTCCCTGAAGACTGATATTCAGTCCTAAACTCTTTGTCTGAAAACTGATTTCTCTCTCTTAATTCCCTCTTAAAATATGATTTTTTTTTCTCCTCTCTTTTTCTCTTTCCTTTCTTTTTGTCTGAAAGGCCCTCCTAAGTCAGTCCCAATCCCCCTCTATTTATACAGGGCTGGTCCTATCTTTTTAAGTGCTGCCTGGACCCTTTTTCTTCTTTAAAAAACAGAAAGTTCCATTAAAACTGCTTTTTAATACTTTAAGTGATCCTATCCTGATTTTAAGCAGCCCATTACCCTTTGTTTCCCATTATCCCATTAAATTAAAAGCCATTAACAAACCACTTTCAGCCCACTATTATATCGTATTACCCTTACTGTTTTATCCCAGAAATGCCCCCTGAATCCTACTGTGATTACTATTATTACTGCTGTCAAACTTAAAATCTAACAATACAGATTTTTAAAAATCTGTTCAAACCTGATTATTAATCTGATTTAAGACAGCTACAACCAATCCTAAAGTTTTGGACTGAATCCTAACTAAGAATGTAACCTTCTAACACAATTACATCTAATCAACATTTGTAAAATCACACTGAATTCAGAACTAACATCATAACAACATATTACTGAAATTATTATAACAATTCAGACTGGACTTAACATTGAACCAAGATCAAACACACAGGAGCATTGTCAATATACTGACAATGCCCTGTTCAGAAAATAATATATACACATCATACATTTGAATTTACTGATTTGCAAACAAACATGATTTAATTGACGAGTATTAATCAGTTGGCTATTTACAACATTTGTCCATAATCAGTCTAAAACAATAGAAGCAGACTGTTTCAATCAGCATTATCATAAATGAGAATTCATAATATAACTAATCGACGAACTTAATCGAGTCGATTACTTACATTGTAAATAATCACAACCCACAGAAACAGTTTCATATTTTGATCATATAGACGGGCATGAGACAAAGATGACAGAATTAATCAAATAAAAATCATGAAAAATTAACAGGTTATTAAACAAACAATTATTCATGTAAGAAACAAAAAAGAAATAAGGAAAGTACCTCTAAATCTTTAAATTCAACCGGACTCAAACTCAACTCGGATTTGGACTTTGTTTGAAATCAAACAGACCTTAGTCGAAGTATTTTCCACTGAAAATACTTCGACTAAGGTCGATTAAACCTCAATCTTCTATTTAATTTGAACAGAATCCAAAAGTCTGGTATTTCTAGGGTTCTTGAAGGTTCGATTTGGGACTTAACCATTTCTGGTCAGATTCGAGGGGGACCAAATACGACACAAGGGTGAGGGTAGCCTAGGGGTCATTTGGTGTCAGTTTAGAACAGATCTGAGTTTGTTCTTGTTTGGTCCGAATCTTCAAAAGAAGATTCGAGAAGCTCGGAAATGATTCGAACCAAACAAACATCAGATCCATAACGAGGCATGCTAGGGGGTACTATGGTGTTAACTAGGGGTTGTTTGGTTTAGATCTAAGCTCGGCTCGAATCTTCAAATGAAGATTCGAGAACCTTTAGGAAGATTCGAGCCAAGTGGCTAGCATATCTGGATAGAGGATGTTCAGGGGGTTCTAGGGTGTTAGTTTGGTGACCGGCGGTGTTGATGCCGTCGGGTTTCAGGCGATGGGGAATAGGGGCGGCTAGGGTTAGGGGTCTGTTTGGGAAGACGATGAACAGGAGAGGAGAGGGGGTGTTTAGTTAGGCGGGCCGGGGTAAGGATTATGGGTTTATATAGGGGAATGGTGGATTAATCTTGACCGTTGGATCAAGGAGAATAGATGGCCAGGATTAGTTCATTTAGCCAAACGGTGTCGTTTGGTTTACTGCTGGGGTCGGGCTGAATCGGGGCATTGGGTCGGGTAATGTCTATAGGTTAAGGTTCGTGGGATCTCAGCCGTTGGTTGGCTTTGATCCAACGGCCTTTGATGAGGGACGACCAAACGTTGTCGTTTTGGTTTGTTTGAATTTGGACCGGACCTGGGAGTGTTGGAATTGGGCTGTGGAAGGGTAATTTGATTTGGGCCTGGATTTAAATCCAGGTCCGATTTTCCCATTCTATTTTATTTTATTTTCTAATTTTATTATTAATCATTAAAAAATCCTAATAAAATTATAAAACAATTTTTAACCTTACACAAAATATTAATTACTTTATAACAACTATTTAACACATAGTCAAAACATTAATCACACAGTAACATATTTAAAAATAGAACGAATGCATATTTTTTTGTGATTTTATTTAAATTATATTTCAAATGCATAATTAAATCCTATATGCATGCAACATGTATTTTATTTTAATTTTCATTTCATTATGACAAAGTAAACATTTACGGACATAACACAAATATTAACACCACGCAAATTCAAAAATTACACAGTAAAAGAAATTTATTTTATTTTTTGATTTATTTTGGAGTAGTTTTCGTAAGGCAAAAATCACGTGCTCACAGCTGCCCCTCTTTGTGCGGAAACTCGAAGAGTTTTCGTGCAAAGATAAAGTGAGCGGATACGAGCGATTTTTGCCCGTTCAAATACTCCGTGGGAAGCATTTTTTGAAAGATTTGACCGAACCTCTGCTTCAAAGGTTTCCTACATATCCTTGGCTATAAAGGAATCAGGTCAATGTAGTTCGGGAAGTTTTGGGTAGCTGGGACTACCGTGGGACTGTGATGTTACTGCTGCTTCGTGCTGTTTTTACTGCTTGCTGACCTCCTTATTACACCTTACTTCAAAGGTAATACAAAAAGCTAAACTAGACTATGGTACATGAATTATAAAATCTTATCTAGATCATGCCCTTGCGTTTCTTGTTGTCTTGATATCTTGGTGACTCTTGGGCATTTGGCTTATTCCGTATTCCTTTTCATTGTGTCCCATATTTTCTTTATCTGTTTTGGGACTCTTGTTGTTTCCAGCTGGGGACTTTGTTGAACTCCTCTGCTTTATTGACTCTAAATGTGCTCCTTTCTCATATGAGCGGGTTTTTGATTTCAACACTTCAATTGTACTCCCTTGTTCTCCAGGTGGGTGCCTGACTGCGGATTCATCCTCATTCTCCAGGTGGATGCCTGACTTCTTCTTTTCTTTGTCCTCATTCTTCAGGTGGACGCCTGACTGCTTCTTTTCTTTATCCTCATTCTCCAGGTGGACGCCTGATTTCTTCTTAACTTCTTCATCCTTATTCTCCAGGTGGACGCCTGATTTCTTCAATTCATTCTCCTCATTCTCCAGGTGGATGCCTGACTTCTTTTTAACTTCTTCATCCTCATTCTCCAGGTGGACGCCTGATTTCTTCAATTCTTTGTCCTCATTCTCCAGGTGGACGCCTGACTTCTTTTTAACTTCTTCATCATCATTCTCCAGGTGGACGCCTGACTTCTTCAATTCTTCATCCTCATTCTCCATGTGGACGCCTGACTTTTTCTTAATTCCTTTATCCTCATTCTCCAGGTGGACGCCTGACTTCTTCTTAATTCCTTTATCCTCATTCTCCAGGTGGACGCCTGACTTTTCAACTCTTATCCTCGTTCTCCAGGTGGACGCCTGATTTCTTTAATTCTTTGCCTCCTTCTCCAGGTGGACGCCTGATTTCTTTAATTCTTTGCCTCATTCTCCAGGTGGACGCCTGACTTCTTTAATTCTCATCCTCATTTTCCAGGTGGACGCCTGATTTCTTCAATTCTTTGTCCTCATTCTTCAGGTGGACGCCTGACTTCTTTAATTCTCATCCTCATTCTCCAGGTGGATGCCTGATTTCTTCTTTTTTCATCCTCATTCTCCAGGTGGACGCCTGACTTCTTTAATTATTCATCCTCGTTCTCCAGGTGGACGCCAGACTTCTTCAATTCTTCATCCTCATTCTCCAAGTGGACGCCTGACTTCTTCAATTCTCATCCTCATTCTCCAGGTGGACGCCTGACTTCTTTAATTCTCATCCTCATTCTCCAGGTGGACGCCTGATTTCTTCAATTCTTTGTCCTCATTCTCCAGGTGGACGCCTGACTTCTTTTTAACTTCTTCATCATCATTCTCCAGGTGGACGCCTGACTTCTTCAATTCTTCATCCTCATTCTCCATGTGGACGCCTGACTTTTTCTTAATTCCTTTATCCTCATTCTCCAGGTGGACGCCTGACTTCTTCTTAATTCCTTTATCCTCATTCTCCAGGTGGACGCCTGACTTTTCAACTCTTATCCTCGTTCTCCAGGTGGACGCCTGATTTCTTTAATTCTTTGCCTCCTTCTCCAGGTGGACGCCTGATTTCTTTAATTCTTTGCCTCATTCTCCAGGTGGACGCCTGACTTCTTTAATTCTCATCCTCATTTTCCAGGTGGACGCCTGATTTCTTCAATTCTTTGTCCTCATTCTTCAGGTGGACGCCTGACTTCTTTAATTCTCATCCTCATTCTCCAGGTGGATGCCTGATTTCTTCTTTTTTCATCCTCATTCTCCAGGTGGACGCCTGACTTCTTTAATTATTCATCCTCGTTCTCCAGGTGGACGCCAGACTTCTTCAATTCTTCATCCTCATTCTCCAAGTGGACGCCTGACTTCTTCAATTCTCATCCTCATTCTCCAGGTGGACGCCTGACTTCTTTAATTCTCATCCTCATTCTCCAGGTGGACGCCTGATTTCTTTAATTCTTCGTCCTCGTTCTCCAGGTGGACGCCTGACTTCTTCAATTCTTCATCCTCGTTCTCCAGGTGGACGCCTAACTTCTTTAATTCTTCATCCTCGTTCTCCAGGTGGACGCCTGACTTCTTTAATTCTTCATCCTCGTTCTCCAGGTGGGCGCCTAATTTCTTCTTTTTTCATCCTCATTATCCAGGTGGACGCCTGACTTCTTTAATTCTTATCCTCGTTCTCCAGGTGGACGCCTGATTTCTTCTTCTCATCCTCATTCTCCAGGTGGACGCCTGACTTCTTCAATTCTCATCCTCATTCTCCAGGTGGACGCCTGATTTCTTTTTAACTTCTTATCCTCATTCTCCAGGTGGACGCCTGATTTCTTTAATTCTTTATCAGGTATTTCCTGACACAAATATTGTCTTTGCCCCTGTTTTAAATCAAAGAAAACTTCGTTAGTTTAAAGCAGGGTGGTTAACTGGGGTATTCTTGCTGATGGTGAGGCTTCTTCTTCGTCTTGTTTTATTGTCTTGGAATGGTTGGAAAAGACCGTTTTGTCTTTGTAATTGATCCTTGACTATAGGATTCCCCTCTGTATATTTTCCTTCAAACCCTTTTAACTGTAATCATATGTCCCTCCTGACATTGCTGATTCATTGTTGATTTCACTTTTCTTCCTCCCATATCATATCTTTTTATCTCCCGCCTTTCATGGCCGTATTTTGCATCATGTAACCTTGAATCTTGGTAGTATACCTTGACATTCCTTCTTATTTGTTTGGAATAAAACTTATCTCAAAGCTTTAGAAAAGTAAGATTATTAGTGACGAAACGCGCTGATTTCGACAATTATAGAATGAAAAGAAAAATCCAAATTTGGATGACTGTCGGAGAAGGAATAAAACTTATCTGATTGGAGTCACTGGCGCCAATGATCAGGGTATGCATTTTGGATTAATCAACTCAGTCTTTAATCAATCTCCTTTCAATTGTCTCATTTTTGTTTTCCCCAAAATTTCCGTAATCCAACTTCATTTTTCATTTCACAGACATGTTGGACTTGCAATATCTCAAAGAGTTTTCACCGATAAACCTTTCTCATTTGTTCATTTCTTACTTCTTTTTCGCCTTATGGTACCTACGAAGGTTTTCACCAATAAGACTCTCTCATTTTACTTTCTCTCAACTTACCTTGCCTTATGGTGCCCGTGTGGGTTTTCACCTATAAGACTCTCTCATTTTTACTTCTCTCAACTTGTTTGTACCAAAGTGTTACGAAACATCTTCATTTGTTTGTCTCAGCATTTTTCTAAGATTGATCGAAAGGTCTTTTTGGTATGTGGTTAGAAATGTAAAAGGTATTAAAAGCTAAAATAGCTTTGGTATGGGTTTAAAATTACAACTCTTGGAATCTTTTTCTTTTTTCCAATACAACTCCTGCCCCAGTTTTCTTGATTGGGGTCTCTTGATGTTTCTTTTTGTGCACATTATGTATATTGTGCACCCTATGACCGAGCCGTGAGGCGCCTACGTATCCTTCTTTGAGGAATCAGGTCAAACGTAGTTCACCAAATGATAGTGATTTTCTTTTCTCTTTTTTTATTTTTTTTTATTTTTTTTATTTTTTCATATTTGATTTTCATTGATTCCAAGAGAAGGTAAGAAAGAAACAAATATGGCTCGAAGGGGAAGCAAATGGTATAGTGTTTGGATAGCAGAATAAATTGCCTTTGTCATTCCAATCTTCGAAATAATGCTAAATACAAACATTCAAAAAGTTATGCATAATATCTCTTTACCGCGTCAGAATTGATCGCCATGTCTATGCATTTGCCTTCAATATCTGTTAAGCATAGTGCACCATTCGATAATACTCTGGTCACAATGAATGGTCCTTGCCAATTCGGGGCAAATTTGCCTTTTGCCTCAACCTGATGTGGAAGAATACGTTTCAGCACATGTTGACCCACTTCGAACTTCCGTGGACGCACTTTTTTGTTGTATGCTCTTGCTATTCTTCTTTGATATAATTGACCATGACATACTGCGGCCAATCGTTTTTTATCAATCAAGTTTAACTGTTCCAGACGGGTTTTGACCCACTCATCATCATCAATCTTTGCTTCGGCGATGATCCGAAGGGAAGGAATCTCAACTTCTGCAGGAATTACTGCTTCAGTGCCATATACCAACAAATAAGGAGTTGCTCCTACTGAAGTGCGAACAGTAGTGTGGTATCCCAATAATGCAAATGGTAATTTTTCATGCCATTGTCTTGAACCTTCTACCATTTTCCGAAGTATCTTTTTTATGTTTTTGTTGGCTGCCTCGACTGCTCCATTCGCCTTGGGCCGATATGGGGTAGAGTTGCGATGTGTAATCTTAAACTGTTAACATACTTCCTTCATTAAGTTGCTGTTAAGATTAGCACCGTTATCTGTGATGATCACTTTTGGGATTCCGAATCGACATATGATATTTGAGTGGACAAACTCGACCACGGCTTTCTTGGTCACCGACTTGAATGTCTTGGCCTCAACCCATTTGGTAAAATAATCAATGGTTACCAGAATGAACCTGTGCCCATTGGATGCTGCCGGCTCAATTGGTCCAATCACATCCATGCCCCAAGCAATGAAGGTCCATGGTGCCGACATTGTGTGCAACTCAGATGGTGGAGAATGAATCAAATCTCCGTGTATCTGGCATTGATGACACTTGCGCACAAAACTGATACAATCTCGCTCCATGGTAAGCCAATAGTAACCAGCTCGGAGGATTTTCTTTGCCAACACATATCCGCTCATGTGGGGTCCACAAACTCCCGAATGTACTTCAGACATGACAGCTGTAGCTTGTCTGGCATCTATGCATCTTAATAATCCAAGATCTGGTGTTCTTTTATACAAAACTCCTCCGCTTAAGAAGAATCCATTTGCCAATCGCCTAATGGTCCTCTTTTGATCTCCTGTGGCTTGTGCGGGATATATCCCCATCCTGATATACTCCTTGATGTCGTGGAACCATGGTTCGCCATCAAATTCTTCTTCAACCATATTGCAATAAGCGTGCTGATCGTGGACTTGAATATGTATCGGATCTACATAAGCTTTGTCCGGATGATGCAACATTGATGCCAGGGTAGCCAATGCATCGGCAACCTCATTATGGATTCTTGGAATATGTTGGAACTCCACTGATTGAAACCGCTGACAAAGATCATGTAGACATTGTCGGTATGGTATGAGCTTCAAGTCTCGGGTTTCCCATTCTCCTTGAATTTGATGTACCAAAAGATCCGAATCTCCCATGACTAAGATTTCTCGGATACCCATGTCTGCGGCTAGCCTTAACCCCAAAATGCAAGCTTCATATTCAGCCATATTATTGGTGCAATAAAATCGCAATTGAGCCGTAACAGGATAGTGATGCCCTGTTTCAGAAATGATTACAGCTCCTATCCCGACCCCTTTCATGTTTGCGGCTCCATCAAAGAAAAGTTTCCAGCTAGGTTTTTCAATTCGCTCCACCTCGTCGATATGCATTGTTTCTTCATCAGGAAAATAGGTTTTCAACGGCTCGTATTCCTCATCGATCGGGTTTTCGGCTAAATGATCGGCCAGTGCTTGGGCTTTCATTGCAGTCCGAGTCACATAGATGATGTCAAACTCTGTGAGCAAAATTTGCCACTTTGCAAGTCTTCCCGTTGGCATAGGCTTTTGAAAAATATATTTCAATGGATCCAAACGCGAAATGAGGTAAGTAGTATAGGACGATAAATAGTGTTTCAACTTCTGAGCAACCCATGTTAGGGCACAACATGTCTTTTCCAGATGAGTATACTTAACCTCATAAGCTATGAATTTCTTGCTAAGGTAGTAGATGGCTTGTTCTTTTCTGCCGGTGAGGTCATGTTGCCCCAATACGCAGCCAAATGAATTTTCCAAAATTGTTAAGTAAAGAATCAAAGGTCTTCCTGGCTCTGGCGGTACCAATATGGGTGGGCTTGACAGGTATCTTTTTATTTTGTCAAACGCCTCCTGACACTCGTCGGTCCATTCGACCGCAGCATCCTTTTTCAACAATTTGAAAATTGGCTCACAGGTTGTTGTGAGCTGAGCAATAAACCTGCTGATGTAATTTAACCTTCCCAGCAAACTCATTACTTCAGTTTTGTTCCTTGGAGGTGGCAATTCTTGGATGGCTTTGATTTTTGATGGGTCTAGTTCGATGCCTCGTCGACTGACTATGAATCCCAGTAACTTTCCAGATGGAACTCCAAATGCGCATTTGGCAGGGTTAAGCTTGAGGTTGTACCTTCGAAGTCTTAAGAAGAATTTCCTTAAATCCCCAACGTGGTCAGATTGATGCTTTGATTTTATGATCATATCGTCCACGTATACCTCAATCTCTTTGTGTATCATATCATGAAACATTGTGTTCATTGCTCTCATATAGGTTGCTCCGGCGTTCTTCAAACCGAATGGCATTACCCGATAGCAATAAGTTCCCCATGGTGTGATGAATGCCGTCTTTTCTGCATCTTCTTCATCCATTAGAATTTGATGATACCCGGCATAACAATCCACGAAAGATCCTATATCATGCTTGGCACAATTGTCGATCAAAATATGGATATTGGGTAATGGGAAATTATCCTTTGGACTTGCTTTGTTGAGATTGCGGTAGTCGACGCATACTCTAATTTTGCCGTCTTTCTTTGGTACAGGAACGATATTAGCCAACCAAACAGGATATCGAGTGACTCGAATGACCTTTGCTTCCAATTGTTTGGTGATTTCTTCCTTAATTCTCACACTCATGTCAGGCTTGAATTTTCTCAGCCTCTGCTTGACAGGAGGCACCGTTGGATCGGTGGGCAATTTGTGAACCACTAAATCAGTGCTCAGGCCCGGCATGTCGTCATATGACCATGCAAAAACATCTTTGAATTCTATGAGTGCTTTAATTAACTCTTCTCGGATCTTTGGTTCGAGATGGACACTTATTTTAGTTTCCCGGATATTACTCGTGTCCCCTATATTGATGTCCTCGGTATCACTCAAGTTAGGTTTGATTTTTTCCTCAAAGTGAATTAACTCTTTACTAATCTCTTCAAAAACCTCATCTTCATCATATTCTGATTCATAATCACAATATATTTCTTGAATTAATATTTCGGAACCAGATTGATTTTTAAGACTGGGCTGAGGATTCCTCATGCATGCCATATCACTAGAGCCAGCGTAAAAGGAACTGTACAGGAAAGAAGAAAAAGAAAAGAAAACTATCAGGAATGATAATAAAAAGGAAACTTGCTTTTTATTGGATAATGAAAGATAACAAGGTTTTGCACACTTCAAACAAACTGTAAGATAAGCTTTGGGATTACAACCCTGAAGTAACCCAAACAAACTTGAAAGAAAATCAAAATAAACTACCAAGACTCCTTTCGAATGGGGAGAGGAGTGGCTTTCCAATTATTAAGCTTTGTTTCTGGCCCAACGAATTGAACTTCTGCGTTGCTACACCCTTCTCCGCTTTCCAACATATTCACATCATCAAACAATTTCTCGAATCTTTCAATTAATTCCTCCTCAGGATTGACCCGGGATTTAGGAATTGTTGTTATCGGGCGATTTTTAGCACCGGTCTTGACAAAAGACTTTGACAGACGTGGGACTGGTTTTGGAAGAACCCATGCTTGGTGTTTCAACTTTCTGGCCTTTATCACGTCATTGGCAGTGGGTATGAACCCCAAACCGAATGTTCCCCAGTTCTCGGGGAGAGATACTGGTTGTATAATTCCTTGCAAAGATGAGCCCAAACCTTTGCCGGGTATAAAACCATTCTTTAACATTTCATAAGCTACCATGACTGATGCAGAGGATATCTTTGGATTCGGAAGGTATTTCCCCTCTGAAATTTTCTCTACCGACATTGTGTCGGACACTTGGTATACCCATGGTCCCTGGTCATTTTCTGTTCCCTCGACCGGTACAATGGTACTGCTGCGAGCATTTAAACTTTATTCCCCATGCACAACTATTTCTTGATGATCCCATTCAAACTTGACAGCCTGATGTAGTGTTGACGGGACTGCTTTAGCAGCATGGATCCATGGTCGACCCAACAACAAGTTGTAAGAAACAGTTATGTCCAACACTTGAAATTCCATTGTGAATTCAACTGGCCCTATTGTTAGTTCCAACACTATGTCGCCAAATGAATCTCTGCTTCCACCGTCAAACCCCCGTACGCAGATACTATTCTTCTGGATCCTCTCCTCTTTAATTTTTAATTTGCTTAAAGTGGAGAGAGGGCAGATGTTTGCACTTGACCCATTGTCAACCAATACCCGGGTTACTACGGAGTTTTCACATTTCACGGTGAGGTAAAGAGCTCTGTTATGCTCGGTACCTTCCACAGGCAATTCATCATCAGCAAATGTAATTCTGTTTGTCTCAAAGATTCTGTTGGCTATTCTTCCCAAATGATTTACAGAGATTTTTTCAGGAACATGAGCCTCATTCAGGATTTTCATCAAAGCCAGACGGTGCTCCTCTGAATGGATCAGTAATGACAACAATGAAATTTGAGCGGGCGTCTTCTTCAATTGATCCACAACAGAATAATCATGGAGTTTCATTTTTCTTAAAAACTCTTCCGCCTCTTCTTCCGTCACAGCTCTCTTTATTGGTGTTGGATTATTTTTAGTTTTTCTTAACTCTTCGGGCGTAAAACATCTTCCCGAACGAGTCAAGCCTTGCACCTCACACACTTCTTCCTTGACTTCTTTTCCCTTGTACATTACAGTCACCCGTTCATAGTTCCATGGGATGGCTTTGTTGTTGATGACTGGCAGCTGGGTTACAGGTGTGATAATAACCCGATCTGTACGGGCTCCTTCCACGAATACAATGGGTTTGTTAGCAACCCCTGGTACTATCACTTTCGGCCTTTCTTGTTTTGTGGCAACTTTTCTCGATGATCCCTCCTCGACTACCACAGACGATTCATCGCCATTTCTGCTCTGCTTAGGTACCGGCTTATCCTCTGTTAACTGCTTATCTGGTTTGGCTTCATGAGACTTGATCATCATGACAGTTTGTGACGGCTTCTTTGTCTCCCCATCAGCTTGTATGATTTCTATCATATTGGCCTCTTGATGGGCTGGCATTGGATTTCTATTGATATTGGGAGCTTCGGGGGTTTGAACCTCGATTTTATTAGTATCAATCAGCTCTTGTATTGCATTTTTCAAATGCCAGCATTTCTCCGTATCATGGCCTGGTGCACCGGAGCAATATTCACAGCTAATGGTGTAATCCAGATTCTTTGGCGGAGGATTGGGTAGCTTGGATTGTATTGGTCTTAGCATGTCTAGCTGTCTCAACTTGTGGAACAGACTAGTGTAAGACTCTCCCAATGGAGTGTAAGTTTTCTTTTTCTGTTCCCTTTTCTCCCCTGAATGCTGGCCTAGGCCTGAAACCTGGTCCGGGATAGGCTCGTGGGTAAGTATTTGGTGTGACAGGAGCACGCCAATTGGTGTGAACAGGTGGCTGATTGTATGCTTGAGCATGGTTAATGGAAAAATGAGGCTCTGAAGGGTGATAGTAGTGTTGGGATGAATCATGGTGGTAAGCTGATTGGCGAGGTCGTTGTTGATTATAGTAAAGCGGTGAACCTCTGGGTCCCGACCAAATTCCTGAATCAACTACCGCTGCTTCCTCCCTCTTCTTTCTTCCGATTCCTCCTACCCCGCCTTGAATAGCTTGAGTAGTTGCCTTAATTGCTGAATAGCTCATAATTTTATTTGTTTTGAGACCTTCTTCCACCATACCTCCCATCTTCACCACTTCGTTGAATGATTTTCCAACCGCTGAAACCAAATGGGCATAGTAAGTTGGTTCCAAGGCTTGGAGGAAGTAGTCTACCATTTCACTCTCCTTCATAGGAGGATCCACTCTTGCTGCCTGTTCTCTCCACCGGAAGCCATACTCTCTGAAACTTTCATTGTGTTTCTTCTCAAATTTTGTCAAAGATAGTCGATCTGGGATGATTTCCAGATTGTATTGGAAATGGTATGCGAATGCCTGTGCCAGGTCATCCCAGGTGTACCATCTCCCATGGTCCTGGCGTGTATACCACTCCAAAGCTGATCCGCTTAAACTTTGACTGAAGTAAGCCATCAATAATTCGTCCTTTCCCCCAGCTCCTCGCATCTTGCTGCAGAAACCCCTTAAGTGGGCTACTGGGTCGCCGTGCCTATTGTATAGGTCAAATTTGGGCATCTTGAAGCCAACTGGTAATTGTACCTTGGGGAATAAGCACAAATCTTTGTATGCTACACTGACTTGCCCACCTAATCCTCGCATGTCTCTGAATGATTGTTCTAGACTCTTGAGCTTCCTGAACATCTCTTCTTGTTCAGCATTTTTGGCTGGCTTGTCAATTTCGGTTGGGAGATCAAAACGAGGAACAGTTGAATGGATTTCGGAGGCTTTGAGGGTGGGCTCCGGGGGTAATATTGGTTGTCCTGGGCCTGGAATGTAGGCTCACTAGGAGATTTGTGGAATGTAGCAGGGGGAGGTGCTACGAAAACAGGAGTCATAGGTGGAGGAAAGTATGGAACTGGTTTCGGAGGTAGAGACTGCGGTGTCTGAGAGGTGGTGCCTCGGTAGTGCTGGTAAATGGGGAAATTTGGGGATAATTCAGTGGTTATATTATCCTGAGTTTGGGTCATTGATGGAGCAGGGTTATTCGGGTAAGATGGGGGTAACTGTCCTATAGACCAGGCTTGGTACATCTCAGCCATTTGCTGCTTGAGTTTAAACATCTCTTCTTTCATTTTCCCGACATCCATCTCCTCTAGCTCCATACCTGTGTCAACATCTGGGATAGACATACTTTCGGGTATTGGTCCTTTTGATCTTGTGTGATAATGATAATATGCCAGTATACTCTTTAGAGAAACTAACTGCTTGAATTCTGGAAATGAACAAACTTGTTAGTTTTGAGAGTTTAACACATATATAATCACACGTTGAGATGCAATGCTCCTAGACAAATAATCCCTTTCTATTATGCATTTGCTCGGCTGCTTGTGTCGTCCCAGCTTTCTTGAAATTTTTATTGTTATTCACTTTTATTTATTATATATATCTTTTATCGTGGTGGTCGAATCTTAGAGATTGCCTACGTATCATGCCCCCACATGAATCAGACCTTGCGTAGTTCGGACATGAGGCAAACACTTTTATTCATTATACAAAGATGAACAGACATTACATTTGAAAACTTTGTAAGAAAATGGCTTGAAACACACACACTTAAATCAAAATAAAAGATACAATTCTTAACATCTCACAACGTGCCCCACTTTCCACTTGTGTTGTAAATTAATAGATTATTTGCTCAATGTGGGGCTTGACCTGGATGACCTCCCAGCGTACGATACATCCTTTCCAACTCCATTGCTAGATGACGGGCAAAAGTGGGTGCATGCTCTGTAAAGCTTTCATAATCCATTCCTTGGCAGTTTACATAACTTTGAGATGTGTAGACCGCCAGGTCGTGGATTTGTGCCCTGAAACCTTGGAGACGTTGGTCTTGGTCCTGCAATTGCTGCTGGCGAGTGGTGGCTATATCTCTGACACGGTTTTCACGATCTAGAGCTGATTCTAATAGAGCTCGGAGTCTGGCCTGCTCTAATCTTGCTCGCGCTCTTTCCCTGTCGAGGTCTGCTTGTTGATGTTCTCTGTTGCATCTTCTTGCCTCTTCTGGTTGTGCACGAAGCTGGTCTTCTGATCGTATCCAATGGTCTTTTTCCTTTTTGAATTGTGCCCTGTCTTTTTCGGATTGCCTATCTTGGCGTTCCTTATTAGATCTGGCTTCTTCGTTTAATTGTTGGATCCTTTCCTTTGCTTTGCTCAACGCCCTTTCGTTTTCCGCAAGAATGGAGTCATAATCTTGCATTCTTTCAAAAAGATTGGCGATAGTTTTTTGATCCTTCCAGCTCCTCTTTGGCGTTTCAGAAACTCTTTTCATTTTTGGAATCGAGCATGAAGATTTTCATTCTCACAAGCTAGACTCTTCTTCTCGCCTTCGGCTTCTTGTGCTTGCAAATCTTTCTCCAAACTGAGGCTTCTCAGATTTTCTTTTAGGGCATGGATAGTTGCTTTGTACCCTTTTTCCTTTTCTCCCCAGATCAACCGCTCTTGGATTTTATCATTGAAGTTTTGAACATGGGGTCTTTTTGTTGGCCTTCTTAGCTCAGGCTCTGGTACATCATCCACGCGAGACCGTTTTTCAAACCACCTTGCATATCCAGGATTTATCTCACCCTTTGTAGTGTCTGGGACTTGAGTATCACTCTTCAAGTATCGACATCCATTCCACATCTGCTGAAGTAGAGCCTCGGGAATAGTGGCTTCTGGGTGTAATTCGATTACTTGCATACTCAAATCTTCATCATCAGGAACTACTTGATATCTCCCTAGTTGTCTTAGGACTCTTAGTGGCGCATACGGCTGGATGCTTCTCAATCCCAATAGTAGCAGATAACTATTTGAGGTTGACATGTGTATCACTTCCCTCATCGGGAGCCATCCCAAAGTCCATTCAATTTGATTTGTCGTTAAAGCCCTTAGATGAGACACCCATGCTTCTATCCCTTCTGGAGCCTGATAATTTTTCATTCTCTCTTCATAACTCTCGATGAAATTATCGTTGCTTGGCCCATACTGTATGATCTTGGGCTGTTGTTTGAGATGTTCAATCACCCACATTTGCAACAAAATTTTGCATCCTTCGAAGATTTTTGCTCCTGATTTACATAAAGTCAAAGCCCGATAAATGTCTGAGAGAATGATGGGGACAAGGGTGTGATTTTCTTTGGTGGTGAGGATTTGCACAACTTTCGCGGTGCGAATATCAATTGTTCGCTCTTTGTTTGGGAAGATCATGATTCCTAGAAAAGCCACCATGAAGGCAAAGCGACGGTGAATCTGCCAAGTGTCTTTGTTTTGCTTGTTAGTAAGGCCTTTCTCATGAATTTCGAACCCATCTGACTTTCCGAACCTTGAATACAAAAAGTTGAAGGAACAACATCCATTGATGACATTGCTTTTCCTGATTTGACTGCTGATGTTCAGAAGACCGAAGAATCGATGTACCGAAGGAGCCTTTGTGAATATCAGGCTTTGATTTCTTAGACTTCCGTCAAAACCAGCATATCCAGCTATCTCCTCTAATGTAGGAGTAAGCTCGAAGTCAGAGAAACGAAAGACATTGTGAACAGGGTCCCAAAAAGTTACTAACGCCGCAATCAGATCATCACGGGGTTTAACTTTCATAATATCCGTGAGATTTCCCAAATGCTTGACGACCCATTTTTGACCAGCTTCGCCTAAATCATACCACCACATTTGAAGCTGAAATAGAAACTCTTCTGTATTCGTGGATGGGGGGTTTTGCGTGGTGCTCATTTTGTATCTGAAATTTAATTTAATAAAGTCAAGACTCATTTTGAAAATATACACTAAAAAAATCATTTTCAAAAAAAAAATTATTTATTAAATACCTTTATTTCAAGATTTAAAACTATTTTTTTTTTTGAAATTTTTAAAACAACCCATTTTATTCCTCTCTTCTCACCATGATTTCATTTAAGCTGGTCAACAAGCATGTTCGAGGCAAATGAATGCACAAGTAGCAAGTAGGATGCATCAGGATGGTCTTTTTATTTCGGGTTCACCTGTCCTAGACAGACCCAACCCCTGTGTTGAGTCTCCAAGGCCAAATGTACATGATGCAAATATACGTTCCTACTAGGGATCCGGTACATGGCTGAGTTATTCTAAGTGAAAAACCTGAGGTTGATTGTTCTAAACCTGGCTTACCCAAACGGACAGTTTGAGCCGAAGCGGGGGCAACGTACCGGGAGCACGAAAGTCTACCCGGCCTAGTTACTTGTCCCAACTTTGTCTTATTTGGTATGACTTTAACAGAAAGGTGGGCCACGCGCACGTGTGCACCATAAATTTAGAAGACTCAGAAAGAAGGGGGTTTCGTAGCAGTTGTATGTATTCACAATTCAAATAATATTAAAGCGGTAAAAAAAACATTTAGCATGTTAATCATATAAACAGTTGAAAAATCATATAGTAAATAAAGCCAATTATCGCAGTTATTTTAAGCTCGAATTCTTTAAACTCTGAACCAGTGGTTCTGGGTTACAGTACACTTTGTCCCCAACAGAGTCGCCAGTGGTGTCGCACCTCCTTTTTACCGCGCCCGCGGGGCGCGTGGGGAGTTTTCTCCAATTGAAGGACAGTCGAAACGGTATTTATTTAATTATTTCAGAGTCGCCACCTGGGAATTTTAAGGCGTCCCAAGTCACCGGTTTTAATCCCTGAATCGAGGAGAATATGACTCTGTTTATTATTCTGCGAACCAGAAATCCTGAGTAAGGAATTCTGTTAATCCGGAAGAAGGTGTTAGGCATTTCCGAATTCCGTGGTTCTAGCACGGTCGCTCAACTGTTTTTATTATTGGCTTATCTTGATTTTTACATATATATTGCAGGATTTTGTCACCGCTTCTGTTTATTGTTTATGACGAATTACGCGTACGTATATTCGTATCATATACCTTTTATAATTACAGAGGATCGTGCCACGCATACGTGTACACAATAAAATTGTTATAGTTTTTATTAAAAATCATATGTTCGAAATTTAAAATAAAATCAGGAACATCATCACCCTTGTATTTAGACAATGAACTGCACATCTCGGGTTATATGAAATTATTTTAATATTTTCCAAAGAAATTCGTTTTTTATTAAATATTCACTCGAAATTGCGCGTACGCATAATCCGAATTTTTGCTTTTAAAAATATAATCAGGGTGCGCGAACGCATCCCTGATTGCGCAAAATCTTTGTTAATAATATTATGGACTTTCCCCAAATTGTTTATTATATCATGAGAAATATCCATTTAAGATACCCTTGAACTCTTGAAAAGAATTCACAATTTATTAAATGTTGCCCGTCGATTATAATTCCCGCGTATAAATTATATTTATCCAGACTATTCAAATTCAAAGAAAAGAATAAAAATAGGATTAACACTATTTTTGGCAAATACAACATTATATATCTATCAAAGAATGAATTGCATATGAAACTAAAAATGATTCATAAAGGGAAGAAATATTTTCCAAGAATTTTTTTTTATTTTTATTTAGTGCAAATTCTATTTCTACTTACCATTGATATAAAGTATTGCAATTTATGCTTGTACACCTCATTTTATTCTCATATACTTGCTTTTGATCTAATTGGCCTAATTGTTTGGTTAATTTATTTATGAGGGTGAATAGGCATCAAGTTGATAAGAAAAGAATTATTATACAAGCTAATTCAATAAAATTGCCTTACATGTAACCTAACTGTATGTCGTAAACATCGTAACAAGCTACATCATATCACCTTTCGCTAATGGTTATACACACATCTATTATTTTATACATGAAAAACACCACCAACACCATTTTAACCTTATTTAACAATAGATGTTACTAATGTAGTTTTCTTGATATTTCTACATTACTCTTCACTTAGCTAACAACACCAAAAAAATTTAAATAATGGCCAACATTCATGCCCTATTCCCTGCCTTGACAATTCAATCATATACTTTAATGAAATTCTAGAATAGATAATATTATTACAACACTTATATGAATTTCAAAAGAGAATGATTAACTGAATATTAACATGTCAGGCATGCTACTATATTAAGCGACATGAAACAAAACTGAAATTTATAATAACAACTTAGATAAATGAAAAAATAGAATTGCAATTCAATCTTCATCGATTTGTCATGCTGAATCTCTTTCCAACATAGAATTTAAAAGATAAGTACCTGGAAATGAAGGTAGAAGAAGTAAATTTCAGCAGTTGCAGCAGTAACAAAATACTGGTAGAATATCAGTACTTCCACAGATTTGAGCAATAATAAGACCCGAGAAACCCAGATTCACAAGAGCAAAGCTTCTTAAAGAAATTCAGATTTTAAAACCAAATAGTATCAATACACAGACTCGGACAGATTCCAAAAGAACAACAAGGTTTCGGATTTTTCTTTTCTTTTCTATTTTTTCTGCTTCAGCTTCACTGTGTATGTGTGTGTGCGAATACTCTCTTTTGGTTTCTTTTCTGTTTCTTTTTCCTCTTCAGATTTTCATTTCTGATTTTTCTGCTTGATTTTCCACACTCAAATCTGACTTTTCACTCTCTTAAAAAACTTTCCCTGAAGACTGATATTCAGTCCTAAACTCTTTGTCTGAAAACTGATTTCTCTCTCTCAATTCCCTCTTAAAATATGATTTTTTTCTCCTCTCTTTTTCTCTTTCCTTTCTTTCTGTCTGAAAGGCCCTCCTAAGTCAGTCCCAATCCCCCTCTATTTATACAGGGCTGGTCCTATCTTTTTAAGTGCTGCCTGGACCCCTTTTCTTCTTTAAAAAACAGAAAGTTCCATTAAAACTGCTTTTTAATACTTTAAGTGATCCTATCCTGATTTTAAGCAGCTCATTACCCTTTGTTTCCCATTATCCCATTAAATTAAAAGCCATTAACAAACCACTTTCAGCCCACTATTATATCGTATTACCCTTACTTTTTTATCCCAGAAATGCCCCCTGAATCCTACTATGATTACTATTATTACTGCTGTCAAACTTAAAATCTAACAATACAGATTTTTAAAAATCTGTTCAAACCTGATTATTAATCTGATTTAAGACAGCTACAACCAATCCTAAAGTTTTGGACTGAATCCTAACTAAGAATGTAACCTTCTAACACAATTACATCTAATCAACATTTGTAAAATCACACTGAATTCAGAACTAACATCATAACAACATATTACTGAAATTATTATAACAATTCAGACTGGACTTAACATTGAACCAAGATCAAACACACACAGGAGCATTGTCAACATACTGACAATGCCCTATTCAGAAAACAATATATACACATCATACATTTGAATTTACTGATTTGCAAACAAACATGATTTAATTGACGAGTATTAATCAGTTGGCTATTTACAACATTTGTCCATAATCAGTCTAAAACAATAGAAGCAGACTGTTTCAATCAGCATTATCATAAATGAGAATTCATAATATAACTAATCGACGAACTTAATCGAGTCGATTACTTACATTGTAAATAATCACAACCCATAGAAACAGTTTCATATTTTGATCATATAGACGGGCATGAGACAAAGATGACAGAATTAATCAAATAAAAATCATGAAAAATTAACAGGTTATTAAACAAACAATTATTCATGTAAGAAACAAAAAAGAAATAAGGAAAGTACCTCTAAATCTTTAAATTCAACCGGACTCGAATTCAACTCGGATTTGGACTTTGTTTGAAATCAAACAGACCTTAGTCGAAGTATTTTCCACTGAAAATACTTCGACTAAGGTCGATTAAACCTCAATCTTCTATTTAATTTGAACAGAATCCAAAAGTCTGGTATTTCTAGGGTTCTTGAAGGTTCGATTTGGGACTTAACCATTTCTGGTCAGATTCGAGGGGGACCAAATACGACACAAGGGTGAGTGTAGCCTAGGGGTCATTTGGTGTCAGTTTAGAACAGATCTGAGTTTGTTCTTGTTTGGTCCGAATCTTCAAAAGAAGATTCGAGAAGCTCGGAAATGATTCGAACCAAACAAACATCAGATCCATAACGAGGCATGCTAGGGGGTACTATGGTGTTAACTAGGGGTTGTTTGGTTTAAATCTAAGCTCGGCTCAAATCTTCAAATGAAGATTCGAGAACCTTTAGGAAGATTCGAGCCAAGTGGCTAGCATATCTGGATAGAGGATGTTCAGGGGGTTCTAGGGTGTTAGTTTGGTGACCGGCGGTGTTGATGCCGCCGGGTTTCAGGCGATGGGGAATAGGGGCGGCTAGGGTTAGTGGTCTGTTTGGGAAGACGATGAACAGGAGAGGAGGGGGGGTGTTTAGTTAGGGGGCCGGGGTAAGGATTATGGGTTTATATAGGGGAATGGTGGATTAATCTTGACCGTTGGATCAAGGAGAATAGATGGCCAGGATTAGTTCATTTAGCCAAACGGTGTCGTTTGGTTTACTGCTGGGGTCGGGCTGAATCGGGGCATTGGGTCGGGTAATGGCTATGGGTTAAGGTTCGTGGGATCTCAGCCGTTGGTTGACTTTGATCCAATGGCCTTTGATGAGGGACGACCAAACGTTGTCGTTTTGGTTTGTTTGAATTTGGACCGGACCTGGGAGTGTTGGAATTGGGTTGTGGAAGGGTAATTTGATTTGGGCCTGGATTTAAATCCAGGTCCGATTTTCCCATTCTATTTTATTTTATTTTATTTTCTAATTTTATTATTAATCATTAAAAAATCCTAATAAAATTATAAAACAATTTTTAACCTTACACAAAATATTAATTACTTTATAACAACTATTTAACACATAGTCAAAACATTAATCACACAGTAACATATTTAAAAATAGAACGAATGCATATTTTTTTGTGATTTTATTTAAATTATCTTTCAAATGCATAATTAAATCCTATATGCATGCAACATGTATTTTATTTTAATTTTCATTTCATTATGACAAAGTAAACATTTACGGACATAACATAAATATTTAACACCACGCAAATTCAAAAATTACACAGTAAAAGAAATTTATTTTATTTTTTGATGTATTTTGGAGTAGTTTTCGTAAGGCAAATATTACGTGCTCACAATTGGTTGCAATATTTCTTGAGATGAGCAATGGGGTCACCGTGCCCGTCGTACTTTTCAAACTTTGGGGTTTTGAAACCCACGGGTAGGTGCACGTGAGGGAACATGCACAGATCGGTATAGGAGACACTCTTCTGTCCGCTTAAACCTTGCATGTTTTTCAAACTCTGCTCAAGGCTCCTCATTCTTTTTGCCATCTCATCTTGTTCAGCAGTTTTAGGGTTTTGATCCTGCCCAGGTGCAAACTCGCATTGAGGCTGTGGAGGATGGGTGCTGGTGGCGAACCGAGTTGGTTCCAGTGAGAAAGATGGTGCTTGGAATGTGAATGAGGATGAGTCAAAATTTGGCTTGTGTGTAGCGGGTTGCTCCACGATCGGACAGGGAGGAGCAGTAAATATGTTCGTAGCTACGTCTGTTGTTGACAACCGGGGATAAGAATCAGAGGGTGATCCAGCAGAGAAGGCCGAAATGGCTGGGTACCCGAATGGGGTAGCCGGATAGCTTATGGGGACGTTGGAAGTCCCACTTGTCCTGGAGAACAACTCAGGGAACCTAGGGATAACACTTGGCGGCTCTTTTCCGTTACTCCAGTCATCTAGCATTTCCAACATGCGGAGCCGTAGGATTCTATTTTCCTCCGCAGTTGCGGATTCGGGCGTGAGGACGGCCAAGATCGAACTCTCCTCGAAAACAGGAACTGTCGGCAACGGAATTTCTGAAGACATTTCTATGCTTCCCTTTGATCTTGTGAAGTAAGTGTGAGTACCCCCTCTTGACTTAACAACAGGTAATTGAACACTCCCTTTCGACCTGGTGAAGTATGAATGTGAGGCCAGACTTTCACCAAACCAACCGCCTTTTCTAAAACCTGGAAGGACTCAACGACAAACGAACGGTTAGTTCGAAACAAATAACAGATAGGTAATCTCACATTGGGGCATGATGCACCTATACAGTTAAGTGAATTCCTACATGTTTGAAACGAAAGCATGCGTCATTCCGGCTTCCTTTTAGGCTTCCCCTTTATTTTATTATTATTTTTTTTCATTTTTCTTTCTTTCTCTTTGTTCCCCTTTTTTTATTACTGTTTTCAATATTTGCAGTTAAAATGTGACCGGATCCGATGAGGATTGCCTACGTATCACGATGACGCGTGAATCAGATCATTACCTAGTTCGAAACAGATGAGTATAAAAGAAACACACATTTTATTACTGAAATGACCTATTACAAGCAACATTTTTGAAAAAGGAAAAACAAACCTTGAAAATAAACATAGACTCAAACAGACTAATGCACCCTGATGCGAAAAGACGGACAGAAGATGCTAAGATACAGACTCGACCTATGAATACATTAAGGTTTCGAAAATTGGTGCCCGCGGGGCATCGTTCGGCCTCGCCGCGGTCCTAGGTGTGAGATCCCTTTCAAGTTGTTCCAGCTCATGCATGGTCTGCTTGACATAACCCATCACTGCCGAGAGAACGGTAATGCTGGTCATGTTCTCACACCGTAGACACCGTCTGATGATGGCATGGGCAATGGTCCTAATCTTATCTCTGGTTTTCTTCTTCTCGATGAGCAGGCATTTTATCTGATCACTGCACGTCTTTAAAACCTGAGAATCCTGCATATGCTGATTCTTCAGTTGCCGTACTTCTACCTTTATCCGGGCCAACAAGTTGTAACAGTATCTGCTCTCAATTTGGAAATCCTCGGCCTGATTAACTGCTTTAACCTCAAGTGTAGCCATTTCTCTCTTCATTTCGGCAACAGTTTTCTCGTGGTCGCGTTTCAATTGTTTCAAGTATCGGCGATGCTTATCTGCTCTTGTACCCCACTGCACCTTGAGCTCTGCCATGACGTTTTCAGACTCTTCTAAACCATTTCGCAATTCCCTGACTTCACTTTTCAGCCCTTTAATCAACTGCTCGTCTGATCGACTCCTTGGTTGTTCATCAAGAGCCAATCTCAACTTCTGGATTTGGGTCCTAAGTTCTTCATTTTCTTGGGCCAATCTATTATTTTTGCCTCGATCGGTAGCAACTTGCACGTTGTGCTCATATTTCAGACCTTCCACTTGTTGCTTCAACCTGCTGATTTCGGTACGATAGCCTCTTTCTTTTGCCAACCAATTTCACTTCTTTTGCAATGACTCGGCGAAATTCAGGATGTGGGGTCTTTTAGCCGGCCTTTTGTGTTCGATTTCTCTTCTATACCATGCAAGGTAACCTGGTGCCATTTCACTTTTGGCCCGATCCTGCACACAAGTATCTGCTTTCAAATATTGACATTCATTCCAGATCTGGCGGATTTTTGCTTCAGGAAATTGTCCGTCAGGGCTTATCTCAATTGTTTGAGCACTAAGATCTTCCTCGTGTGGTACTATCTGGTATCTTCCGAGTTGTCTCAAGACTCGGCAGGGCGCATAGGGTTGAATGCTCTTAAGTCCCATCAGTAGGAAATGAGTTCTAGTTGCTGGCATATACATGACCTCATCAACAGGCAACCATCCGAGTGTCCACTGTATTTGGCTTGGCAGTAAGAGCTTGAAAGAATGAAGTCCATGCCATAACTCCTTTGGGCAGACTGATCTCTTTGGTCCTCGTGTAAAACTCTTCTATGCAAGTTTTCTCCGAGGAACCATGGCTCAAAAGTTCGGAACGATGACAGAGATGTTCAGTCATCCATATTTGTAGCAGCAAGTTACAACCTTCGAAGAAATTCCCCCGGCTTTGCAGGCTGTGAGAGCTCGAAAGATATCGGATACCACCATAGGCGCGAAAGTACTGTCATTTTGAGTGAGTAAAGTACTGACGACCCCGGATATCTTCAGATCAATATTTCCATCTCTTCTCGGAAATACCAGAAGGCCCAAAAATGTTATCATGAAAGCCACCCGTCTGTGCTTATCCCACTTCTGACGACTACCTTTGCTGCATAGCTTGTTAATCGGATTGTTGAATCCTCCTACATGACCATACCTATATGAAGCATGGATTGCAAAAACCGGCGGCCAAATCTGGGTTGGGGACCGTCCTGGGTATTTTTAGTGAGTCTAGAAATCGATGCACCGTGACAGCTCTTGGGGCGACCAGGTATCTTTGCCTTAATGAAAGTTCAACATTTCCGATGTACGCAGCCATCTCCTCCAGAGTCGGGGTGAGTTCAAAATCGGATAAGTGGAAAACATTGTGCGCTGGATCCCAGTAGGTGACCAAAGCTCTTATGATATCTCTCCGAGGCTGGATTTCCAGTAAACCCGTGAGACCTTTCAAATATTTCTTAACCTCATCTTGCCCTTCAACACCTAGATCATTCCACCATAGCCGTAACTTGACAGGGATTTTAGTCATTATCGAAAAGTGTTCATTTTGCATTGTGCTCATCCTGCACATTTATTAAGGCGGCTTTAAGCAAAAATGATTTGACTCAAAAAAAATATTTTGACTATTTTTTCTAAAAAAGAAGGTCAGATTTTCGAACACGACCTTTCAGCACTTCGGGGATGAAGATTTTAAAGCTGTGGGGGTCAACCGACAAAAAATTCTAAAAGACGACCGATAGTGGCTGTTTATGCAAAATCAGCCTTCCGCCGTCCCTTGCGGGAATATTTGGCTATTTTTGACAAAAACAATCACTTGATTTATTTATGACTCTTCTAGTAGTAATGAAAACAACATGGGGAGCATGGCCTCACAGAGCCTCGGGGACGAGGATTCTAAGACCGTTGAGCAATTTGGTCAGAAAATAAACATGACCAATAATGGTCGTTCGTGCAAAGTCAACATTCCGGCGTCCCCTTGGGGAACATTCGGCTATCCTTGACAAAATGGCATCACCCGACTCATTCATGACGAAATTAAAATTCTAACATTCTGGCTATTTTGAAAAAGGGAGGTTGGACCCGATGAGGGTTGCCTACGTATCTCGCACCCTGTGAGAATCAAACCCGCGTAGTTCGGGTCAGATCAGAAACTACGGAAATATTTATGAATTTTAAACTTCTTTTCACTTTTTTTTTATTTTTGAAATTTCGAAAATATTTTAAAGAGATACTACAAATGAAACAACATTTTTTGAATTTTGAATTTTCCCCTTTTTTTACTTTTAAATAAATACCCTTTTTGGATTTTGAAGGAAATATTTTTTTTATATATATGTTTTCTTTTTTATAAATCAAACTAAAAGACAAATTTTCATTTTTTTCTTTTTTTTTAGAAAATTCCGGCGAGGTTTTGATACTACTTGGACATTGGTTTTATTTTTCCAAAAATAAGTAATTATCTCCCTACGCTGCTATTTTTCTTTCCCTTTTTGAATTTTTTTTTTAGAAACCGGTCAGCACGCAGATCTGAAGCAAATAAATGTGCCAACAACGGGATGCAGCAGGATGGTCTTTTCATTTCAGGTTGCTTGTCCTAGATGGACCCAACCCCTGTGTTGAGTCCCCTACGTCAAATGCAACATGATGCAAATAAGCGTTCCTACTAGGGATCCGGCATGAGGTTTCGTTATACTAGGTTTATAACCTGGGTATATGTTCTAGACTGTGTACCCGAGCGGACAACTCGAGTCGAGGAGGGGGCTACGTACCGGGGACCCGCGAGATCGTCCGGCTTTGTAACTTGTCCGGCCTCTTTCTTATTTCAGGTATTGACACTAACAGAATGGGGAGTCTCAACCAGCGAGCTTCTCCCCTGAGGTAAGAAGAGAAGGGTTTCGGCACAGTTTACATACAGTTCAGATAATATCAAAGCGGTAAAAGACAACATTTAGCACGTTATGCCAAAACATGTAATAAAGATCAGATAATAAAGCCAAATATAACAATTATTCTAAGCTCGAATTCTTGAACCCTGAACCAGAGGTTCTGGGTCAAATCCCCAGCAGAGTCGCCAGAGCTGTCACACCTCCTTTTTGCGCGCCCGCCCCGAAGGGTAAATGCGCGAGGGAGTTTTTCCAATTTAAGTGACAATATTCGAAATGGGATTATTTATTTAATTCAGAGTCGCCACTTGGGAAAGGTTTGGCTTTTGGTGTACCAAGTCACCGGTTTATCTTGAATCCCAAATTGAGGAAAATATTCGACTTTCCAAATGAAGTCTGCGAACCAGAAATTCTAAGTAAGGAATTCTGTTGACCCAAGGGAAGGTGTTAGGCACCCTTGAATCCCGTGGTTCTAGCACGGTCGCTTAAATTGTTATAATGGCTAAATATCTGATTTAAATACATGTTGTGACTTACGTGCTTTTGTTAAGTTTAAACCGCTTTTATTATTATCATTTATTTTTTTATGGAATTGCAACGTCGTGAAAATGCATCTCGAACCACGTCACAATTAATGCACTCGTAGTTGTTAACACATTTCGACTCCGTTGAGATTTGAATTTGGGTCACATAAATGTGCACCCGAATTTAAGGATGTAATTTGATTAAATCGCGCCTAAAGAGTCTGACGCGTTATTATCTTTGGGGAAGATAGTGAGATTCACTAAACAGTCATTCCCAAATTCTAAGTATTTATTATGATCGATTATTGAGGGCCCCGCGATTTGCGTTTTATTTGGCGAGGCTCGTCTCATCTTATGAAGTGGGTGAACCTACAACGACTACATCTTTATTATGTTCGTCTCTAAGAAATGGAAGAAAGAAAATACATTCTAATTAAATTGCATGCTTGGCCAACTCCAAATTCTTGTTAATTATCTGATTAATTGTTTAAGAGACGGAAATTGTTTCGTGCCATATTCCATGGGTGAACATGCTTTTAATTTGGTAAAGGGAATTTCATACAAGATTGATGAAACGCTAAATTTACTCCAAACGCTTCTCAAGCTGAATTCAAACTAACCCATTTAAACAAGGTTAATGGAATTACTTATCAGAGGATGCTACTAATGGTATTCGGAACTTGTCCTATAAACTGCCTAAGCGGGATTCAATAAAGTTGAAACTCAAAAGATTAAAACTGTATTTCATTTGGCAAGGTTAAAAACCACCCGCCCCACATATTCAAAGCATAACTGGAAAAGGAGTTCGAATTAACAATTACACTAAGTGATTTACACATTTCATGAATTATATAGCTACATCATGTATACTACTAAACAAACCATATATCGCAGTTTTAAACCAAAATAGTTTCAATTAAGTACGAGCTCACTAATGTGTTCTTTATTGAGCTACAAATTAAAGAATTACACAATTTTAACAATATTTATAAAGCTGTAAGTAGAGCAGCGACTGATTAAATTCCTTTGCATCTTCATTTCATGCTTTTAACTGTTACATCAGTAAGAGATTCAAAGTGTGTACCTGGATGTTGAATACAACAGAAGAAAAGAATATAGAGAAGTCAGCAACAACAACAAATACAGCAGCAGTGACAGTAACAAAGTGCACCAGGAACAACTCAAACGAAACCCGAAAAGATTTGTGATAACCAGGTAGCAATAAACAACATGCAAAACTCAAAATGGACTCGAACTCAAACCAAGGTTGGACCAGTAGATTGCATGGGAAGTTTCAACGAATTGGAGTCAAACCAAAAAAAGAAACAGTATCAACTACTGAGACTTCACACTAAACCAAAGCCTGATGGAATTATGTTGCCAACCAAAACTGAATTTGTTCTCTTTTTAGGACTGTTTTATATCTCAAAAAACCTCTCTCTCACCAATGGAGAATCTTCTGTTTTTATATCCCCCCCTCAGCCCATTCGAACAGCCTGTTTAAAGAAAAATCAAATCCCTCCCATGTTCTCCTGTTGTTTTTCCACTCCCAGATAAAATAAAAGCCCCCTCCCATGATATTCCCCTAACAGCCTCTTTCTCATTATTATAAGGACTTATCTCTTATTATTTTAAACAGGTATGGGCAGAAGGAGTATGTATTGACAGCACATGTTGTCCATTACACTGCAATGCACATGCTGCACAAGTTTGAAAATGAGTAAACAATGCCATCAATTAAACTAAAATTTGAGACCTATCCTAGACTGCAGCTATAAATCAATCCTTAAATGTTTTTTTGATTTAGCTAACAGTGACAATAAACAAACTAAGCTGATTCACAATGCTTCAGTAAATCAAAATAGCATGAGTCGAATTGCTATCATTCCAAATGAAACTAATTGACGACATATATCGACTCGACTATACTAATTATAACACAGGACAAGCAGTCGACCAAACAAATAACACAAAATAAGGCATAAACTGTTCTTGACAATTTTGCACGATACAGGGGAAACCTAGGCATTATTGATTCGACGATGTTAATCACATTGAAATATGTATACTACTATACGGATTCAACATAACAGAATAAACAATCGACCAAATAAAAGGTCTTATGGAGATGAAGAACAATTGAGAACAGAAATCCCAAAATAAACAAACAAACTAAATAAACATGCCGATAAACTAAAACAAACGTTTAAAACAACAATGGAAAAGAACAAAAGAACTCACTCTGAAAGCTTAACAACAGTCGACTCCCAGCTTTGACCGGATTTGCCCATTTTGGGGCTGAATAGATCTTAATCAAGGTGTTCTCGACCGAGAACACTTCGATTAGGGTCTATTAGACCCCACCTTTCCATTTAAATCTAAACAGACCCCAAAAATTCTTGTATTCTAGGGTTTGAACCTTCAGATTTGGGGTTTTGGGATTTGTGGGTAGATTCGGACCAAACCAAGCTTGGTTTGGTCATGTGGAAGGTCAAGGGGATACCTGGTATGAATTTGGGGTAGGTCGGTGTAGATCGAGGTCCGGCTCAAATCTTCAAATGAAGATTCGAGATGGTGGGGGAAGATTCGAGACCCACGGCTGGTGGATCTGTGTTCAGGGGGTCGAGGTGGTCCTAGGGTGATAAGATGGTGGTCACCGGCGTCCTTGCCGCCGGGTTTACGGTGAGGGGAAAGGGGGGGCGGCGCTAGGGTTTCGTGGGGTTTGGGTCTGGTGAAGACGACCTAAGGGCTAGGGGGGTTTGGCTTAGGGCGCGGGGTGAAGGGGGAGGGTTTATATACGGGACGGTGGATTGGATCTCTGGCCGTTGGATCATTGGTGATCAACGGCCGTGATCTCTTGACTTAAAGAGACGACACCGTTTGGATTAATGACATGCCCGAACTGGACCGTTGGATCTGTTTGACCAACGGTTCAGATGGGGGGTGCCAAAAATGGCATCGTTTCCTTTGTGTCTGGGGCCGGACTGGGTTAGTGAGTTTGGGCCTACTTTTTGGTCCAATTCACTGGCCCAATTCCGTTTTGACTTATTTTCTTTTTCCTTCTTTTAATTTTGATTAAAATAAAATTCCTACTAATTGCAAAATCAAAAATAAAATCACACAAATATTAATTAATACTCAAACAACAATTATCACTCACATTAAACATCCAATTAAGATAAAATCACTTAATGACGAAAAATAGAATAAAAGATGCATATTTTGTGATTTTCCTTTTAAAACCAAATTATGGTTTTGATCAATTCCTAATAGTAGAACAAAATCCCATCTTTATGTGCGACATATATATTTTTTTGTATTTTCAATTGATAGAACTAAACAATCATAGATAAAAACTACAAAATGACCGGCAAATTTACAAAAATTATACACGAAGACAATTTATTGTTATTTTGATTTCTCTTGGAGTAATTGTCGTGTAAACAAAAATCACGTGCTCACAACACCTTCCAATCTACCTTGTACACGAGGCACGACTTGGAGGGCCTGTTCAATGCAGATGGATGTATCCCTTTGAGAGGTAATATTAGAGTCCATATATAATTTTCTGTTTTATTTGAATGTTTTTGGCTAACCTAAAATTATGTAGGACAATTGGCAAATGCAAACAATTTGTTAAGCAGAGGAATAGAATTGAAGGATCTATATGCGAAGCTTATCTTGCAAAGTAAACTGCTCATTTTTGTTCTTATTATTTTGAGAGCAATGTGCCATGTGCTAGGAATAGGCCCAACAGGCACACGGTCGACCTTACGAATGATCCATTATATCCGCCTATGTCCATATTCAATCAACCAGGCCGATGTTCTAAGGATGGTAGAAAGAGAAATTTGAGTGATATGGAGTTCAAGTCAGCTACACTTCATGTGTTGCTAAATTGTCCCGAAGTAGTACCATTTCTCAAGTAAGTATTGATTTAATAGTTATCAAAATATAAAATTTACTGTGATTACATCTCAATGCAACTACTAAAAATATTTGATGTGTCACAGTCACTTCGTGGGTCAATTTGGCCAAGATGTTGTATATACGGCATTTCATAGGTGGTTCAAACAATTTGTAAGTATATCCTTAAAATATTCTAACACTATGTAGGTAAACAATGTTTGGAAGTTATGCTAACTTATGAATTTTGTTAACAATATGTAGGTAAATGATCCAAATAATGGTGTAAATCAATTTTTGAAAGATATATCTTGGGGACCTGGGGTTGAGGTCACAACATATTCCAAGTACGTTGTGAATGGTTATAAGTTTCATATAGAGGGTTGCTCTAAAAATAAAAAAAGCAACAACAGTGGGGTTTGGGTTCAAGGACGTGATGGCAACCAAGTTGGAGATATTGATTATTATGGTGTGCTCAAAGAAATAATAGAACTAGAATATTCATGTAGGCCATTTAAGAAAATTATTGTCTTTAGATGCAAGTGGTTTGACCCAAATCCAACAAGAGGTACGAGAGTACACAATCAATACAACATAATTGAGGTTAATCATACGAGGGAGTATGATCGCTATGATCCTTTCATAATTGCACATAATGTTAGGCAAGTGTATTATGCTCCTTATCCATTTCGGCGGAATAAGTCTGATTGGTGGGTTGTAATCAAAACTAAGCCTGTAGGTAGGGTCGAAGTCAAGAATGTGTTGGATGTTGCATATCAAAATGATATCTCCAGTGTTCACCAAATAGTGGACGAACTTTTAGAAAATAATTTGGAACATCCTGAACACATATTGGAAGAAGTTGATATAAATGAAGTAAGAATTATAGAAAACGAGGAAGAAGAATCAACTGATGAAGCTCAAACTAGTGAGGAAGAAGAATTCTCTGACGAGGAAGAAGAATTCTCTGACGAGGAAGAAGAATTCTCTGACGAGGAAGAATATGTTGATGAGCTTTAAAAAATTGGTTTCTTCGATAACTCTCGTTTATAGATAGTTTCCTTATATGTTTCAATCTAAATATGTATTATATTATGTAGATGACAGGCAAGGGTCGAGGTAACAATGAAGGTAGTGGTTCTCGGGGTCGAGAAAAGGCTAGGAAGCAAAAGAGGAGGGTAGAAGATACTACTCATCAATCTTTTCCACCATCTTCTGATTTGCCTATCACTATGCCACAGCCTCTACCCCATGGCTATACTGAGTTGCCACAGCATCACCAGCCCTACACCTTTGTGCAGACCCCGGGTGTTTCTTCACAGGGCCATCGGACTGTGCGTCCGACATACAGTCCACCTGCCTCACTACCACGTGGATCTCGCCCAACAGCATCACATGGATCGCATCAATCCATGTCACAACCACATGGATCACAGTCATCAGTGTCATAGCCAGTCGGGTCACAGCCACTCGGGTCACAGCAGTCAGTATCACAGCCACTTGCGATCCGTGCAACTATGTCGCAGTCACAGGGATCACATCTATCGTCATCAGCGACTCCACCTATTGGAGGCCTTCGCTTGCGGGATAGTAGCTCTGACCCCCTACTCATTCCACACATGCCTCTGATACACATGTTTCGTACGATGATGCTGCTACTGCTACTGACGAGGAGGTGCATTATGATCAGTATGGCAAGATCATCATAGTCCCTGAGCGTGATGGGTAAGAGTTATTTGTTATTTTTATGTTTATTTTTTTGTACAGTTTTTACTAAGATATTAATTTGTTTTATTTATTAAATTGCAGGTTCCTCCCGAGTAATATTACTACGAGGATAATCACCAAAGCAACCAGAAAGCTTTATGATGCCCCTTATGCGTCTTGGCGTGAATTCCCATTCTCACTGAAGGAGGCAATTTTCAATGAATTTAAGGTATAAATGTTCTTTTAAGCAGTATAATTATTTATATTTATGATATTTCCATATAATATTTAACTTTTGAAATACAGAGCAAGTGTGTATGGGAACACCAGTATAGCGCGGACGTGGCTGCAAATTTTAATCTCAAAGCTCGCAAGCGGTTGTCGCATTCTTTCTCCATAGCTAGACAGCTGAACCAGAAGCCTGGCTGGTTGCTTCAGGAGTTTTGGGATGATTTGCAAAGGCAATGGCTTACTACAGAGTTCTTACAGAAGAGCGAAAAGGGAAAGAAAGCTCGCGCATCTGAGAAGGGAGGATCATTGCACACTGGAGGTGCGGTCAGCCAGGGGACAATAAAAAGAAGAATGGTACGTAATTGCTTAATTTATTTTAATTTTCAAAGTATATCTATTCTATTTATTAATTAAAATTTATGAGTTTTCAGGAAAAGAAGTTGGGTCGTCCGATGAACCAAGATGAGCTATTCAGGGAGACTCATATTGTGAAGAAGAAGAAAGAGACGGATCAAGAAAGGTGGGTCGAGGGACGTGCCTCGACTGTACATGTAAGTTTTCACTTTTCATTAAGTATTTTCATTTACTTTTATGTAAATTTTGAAATACTAATTCAATTTACTTTTTCTTATAGGATCGCTTCAGAGTTGAAGCTGAGGAATTCATACGCAGCCAGCAACCTAATGAGTCGGGCGCGCCATTCCAACTTTCGGCCGAGGATGTTGAAAGACTATGGACGCGGGCTGCAGGCGGTCCAAAATGGGGGAAGGTATACGGCCTTCCTACTAAGACATTCCATCGCTATAGGTGTGGAATGCAAGGAATAGGGACTTCCTCGCAAGCCGAGCAACTTGATGGGGAGAGCCTCTCCGCTATGCGGGAGACTGTGACAAAGCTCACATCCGAGCTAGAAGCGTCCAAGGAAAGAGAAAAGCTTAGAGATGCTCAGTATATTGGCGTGGTCGCTCAGTGCCAGAGCATGCAAGAGCAGATCAAAAATCTCCTAGCTGGATCTTTTTCGATTCCCCGGTCTCGACCATCATCGCCAGAGGCTACCCGTCCCCATGCTCGTTCGTCCCATCCTCCAAGTGGTCGTTCCTCCCGTCCTCCCGGTGATCATTCTTCCCGTCATCGACAAGTAGACCCTTCTCAATACCGTGATGATGATGAAACTTCATCAGACGGTGATGATAATGATGTACCAAACAATGAATGAATTTTAGACAATTTGAACTAGACAAATACAATTTGTTTTCCATTGGGTTGTAATAAGAGTTAACTTAGTTTGGTAGTTCTATTGAAATTTACACTTTCTTGGTTTTAATGTAGCTTTTAATGTTGTTTTTGTGTTGTTGTTGTTGTTGTTGGGTTGTTGTTTGGTCTTGTTATTGGAATTGTTGTTTGAATTGTTGTTGTTGTTGCTTGTTAGGCTTTTGGTATGACTGGCAGGTGGTGTAGCTGCCAAAACAGGCAGTTTCTGCCAAAATAATACATAGAAAAGCGACCAAAGTTGGTCTCTATTTGGTCGCTTTTCATGTTAAAAAAAATAATTTTTTGGAGAATAGCGACCAACGTTGGTCGCTATATACCCAGATTTCTACAAAAAGCGACCAAACTTGGTCGCTATTTCATTAAAAAAATAAAATTTCTGGTGATATAGCGACCAAAGTTGGCCGCTAATATTTAAAAAATAAATTAAATTCATGTATTTAGGGACCAAAGTTGGTCGCTAGTTTAATAAAATAAATAAATAATTGAATAAAAAAGCGACCAACATTGGTCTCTAGTTTTCAGATTTTAAAATATAATATTTGGATTAGAGACCAAAGTTGGTCGCTTTTTAATGATTAATAATAAATAAATAAAAACGTATTTTATATTTAGAGACCAACTTTGGTCGCCAAATTTATATTATTAAATTAATAAAGCGACCAAAGTTGGTCTCTATAGTCAATATCCGGAAAAATTGGTCCATTTAGTTTAGAGACCAAAGTTGGTCGCTAATTAGCGACCAACTTTGGTCCCTAAATAAAAGGGACCATCAATATTGCTACCAGGCCCCTGTGGTCGTGTTTTGGTCGCTTTTTAGCCCAATAGCGACCAACTCTGGTCGCTTTTTGCGGTCGTTTTTCCCCGGATTTCTAGTAGTGATTGGCACCGAGGACTCCAATTTTTTTTTCTTCTTTTTTCGCAGATTTTCAACAAAGTATTAGTGGTCTTGATATCTCTTAGAAGATTCACTAGATGTCCACAAGATTGATGTTGGACCATTCGTCTCTTTATGGCGGCTTGGCGAGAGAATCTCATGGCATATCCCTACTTTTGCTGCTGTAGAAGGGGACATTTATGAGTGACTCCTTTTCAACTTTGGCGCGAAAGGATGTGACTTATCTCCCCTTCGTTTGGCTTGGCGAGACAATTGGAAAGCTACTTCCTCTGCAAGCAAGTACGTGAACCATTCCTCTTTCAACCCTTGGCGTGGAAGCACCTCTTCTTTCAACTTGTCGAAGAAGTGCATGGGGTGTCCTAACCTTCAAGCTATGGTATGGAATGACACCTTCTTATAACTTGATAAGGAAGTTCATGGAGCGTCCTAACCTTCAATATTTTGGCATGGAACGACCATTCTTGCAACTTGGTGAGGAGGTTCATGGAGTGTCCTAACCTCCAAGATTTAGTGTAGAACCATGTCTTCTTGCAATTTGGTGAAGAAGTTCGCAGAGCGTCTCATTCTTCAAGCAGTGGAGACCTCTTATTGCAATTTGGAGAAGAAGTGCATGAACGTCCTTCTCACGACTTAGTGAAAAGATATATGTAGTGCTCCATATTTCGAGCTACAGAGTAGAGTGTCTTATCAATCAATCGAAAGAAGCACATAAAGCATTTTATGGGGTTGGATGAAAGAAAACATGGTGCATTATCCTTTAACATTTGTTGTGGAGTAACTTCTTCTTTTAACTTACCAAAGAAGCGCATGGCGCATACGTGGAGCTAGCATCCTCTTTGGCTATCATAAAAAGGAATTGACTTTATTTTTTTTTTTTGCTTAAGTGACTGAACTTAGAATGAACTTTAAGTTGCCTACATACCCCAGCAAAGAGGATCAAGTCATTACATAATTCAAAAGAAAAAAAAAATATATATATATATTGCAGTTTATACTCGTGAAGACTTTGCTCAAATTTGAAGAGCTTTGCAACTTGAAGTCTTAGCTCAATTTTGAAGAGCTTTGCAATTTGAAGAGTTTGCTCGAATTTGGTGAGTTTTTTTTTTCTTCTTTTTTTTTTTAGTTTTGAAGATTTGGCTCAAATTCATGGAGATTTAAAACTTTACGACTTGGCTAGAATTTGAGAAACATCGTGGCATACAGTTTAGGCTCGTGTATTGAGGAGCATCTCAACTTGAAGTTTAGGCTCATACGTCAAGGAGCGATGTAACATGCCTGGACTCTTCAGTCTCATCTTCGGATGAATACTTGCCCCCATTCTCAGCATCGTCTGCTTCTATTTCATCATGAGGCTTAAAGCTAGGAAATTTTTGGTCTCCACTTGTAACCATACTCAATTCTATATCATGTGCACTAGTGGCCAACTCTTCAAAAGTTTTAGGCTTTATTCCTTGCAAGATGTAGCGAAGACTCCAATGCATACCTTGGATGCACAATTCAAGGCTAGAAGTTTCGCTAATACGGTCTTTGCAGTTGAGGCGTAAACTCCTCCAGCGATTGATGAATTCGATAATTGGCTCCTCCTTCCATTGGCGGGCATTTGTAAGTTCAATCATACTCACAATGCGCCTCATGATACAGAAATGATTGAGGAATTTCTGCTCCCAACTATCAATGGAACTAGGTTCAAGATCTGTGTACCAATCAAAAGCATTTCCTTTGAGAGAGAACAAACTGCTTGACAAGGTGATCATCACAAGTTCTAGCATCATTGCATGTCTCAACGAAGTGTACAACATGTTACTTGGGATTCCCTTTACCGTCAAATTGTTGAAGCTTAGGGGGTTGATATCCACTTGGCATCTTCAAGTTATCAATCCTTTAGGTGTACGACTTTGCGTATGTAAGGAAAGATTTAGGCGAAGGCTCAATTTTATCCTTGATGGCCCTATGATGAAGTCCTTCAATTGCTCAACATGAATCTGTCTATTAGAAGAGACTTGGAGCTTTTTGGTCATTGTTGTTAGCTTTGTAGAGGACTATCCTTTCTCTTGAATTTCTGGAAGCTTCATAGGTGCTTGGCTTGATTCTTCCTTTGTCATACTCTCTACCTTATTCATCAACTTGGAAAGTTTATCATCTTGATCTTTCATGTACTTTGTCAGGCCTCCAATTGTTTTTATCAAATTTGTAAGTTGTTCTTCTATGGTAGAAGCTTCAATCATCATTGTTTGCATGACCACCGCAGATGACGAAGAATGATATGGATCATCACTTGTATAGAGAGCAGATTGTGGAGTGACACGAGGAGAGATTAGAGCAAATTCACTGCTCAACAGATCATCATCTTTCTGTATGGAAGGATTATGGGACCGACGATGATATTCTTTTGAAAGGCTAAATCGCACCAAAGTTCGTTCGGCCACCTCAACGATGTTTTTCCCTTCTTCTAGCATGTACGAAGAGGATCTCACTTCTTTTCGAGAAGATGAACCAAAAACATTAGTTGTGGAAGGCACTTCAAGCACTTGTCCTAGTATTTCGGCTTTGCTTCTTTTGATTTGCATAACAATCTCCACGGCAACTTCCAATCCGCTTTTGGAGGTATCCCTAGGGTTGTTTCTTATTGTAGCCATCTTGGTGTTCTTGAACTTCGAATAGAAGAGATGAGAGGTAGAGATGGTCCTCTGGATGCTCATTAATAAGTCAGTCTTGATCAAAAAGGAAAAAAGAAAAATAGAAGACAATGCATATTGGAAGTAGTAAAACTTTTCAATTTTTTATTTCAAAAGTCCGACTGAACCAAAAAATCGAAAATTTTAAGATTTCATTCTAGTTTTTTTGGTTTAATGCACTCCCTCGACATAGAACTCACTCACAGAAATCTAAAGCTACTAACATGCCAAGTGGTATTCATCTTCAGATAACGAGCACGGTTCATAATGACAAACATGAAAGGAAAACGTTCTTCATTCACAAAGACAGCCTAATAACAGATCTAGTTGGGCAATTTTGATGTATGCACTTATTGCTGAACGTAAAAGAGAGAAAATGTTAACCAAGATACATAAAATACACTTGAGCATGTTAATGTAGTCTTCAGAGACGAGATTGTCAAAGAACCTACTCAACATATATGACACAGAAATTGGAGGAGTCCTAAACTAAATGGAATCAAACCAAGATGATTAAAAGAATAGAAACAGAGAGAATTATTCATCTATAGATAAGTTTTTCTTGTGCTTTCCATGGTTTTCTTTAGTCTTGCCATCCTTTAAAGCCTTACCATTTATCTTGTTCTGGTTACTAACAGATCCCTCCTGAGCACTGCACATTTGAGACTTTAACTTGAACCCGAACTTCTTGGAGACATTTCCCCAAGTGCTCGATCCCTTTGATCGTCCCAGCTTCTCGATCTCCTGCCTCATGTTTGAGCACTCCTTCTCGAGCTCAGAAACACGAACCCTCATGCTATCCATCCCCACTTTCAGAACCTGGTTTTCTCTCACAGCGGTAGCCCAGCCACCACCCTCATTTGTTCCCACCATGCCACTTCTCAACTGCCTTGACCCTCCATCAAGGTTGTCAGACACTAGGAAGCATCCTGCAATGGAGGTTCTCAACTGCAGCTGCTCGAAGAAGAGTACTTGTACTATAATCCTTAAAGGGAGTCTTTCATTCTGTGCAGCATGTGTGCAAGCTTCCAAGGAGAGCTTCTGGCAATCCATGAGCCTGCAGAGTTGTTCTCTATCGGATTCTCCCAACCATGGATGTGACTGCAAAAAGACGAATAAAAGGTTTACTATCTGAAATTCTGACCCGACAAAACTGAGCCAATATCTAGTTTTATGTCAGTGATCATTCTTTTCAAAGTTTTGATGGTTCCCCACACAAATGGTGGGGATTTCAAACACTGGAGACTGGTGCACCCAATTAGAAATGCCCATAAAAGGACTACCTCAGGCTGGTAGCGGTAGGTCAAGTTTAAATAAGATGTCAAGTTCAAGTGCAAATTTCAGTAAGCATGGCATAATGACAGCATTTACTTCAGAATGAACATTGCAATGATCATATATAAGGGAAGTAGCAACCTAAATTCACCTTTAGATAAATGTCAATTGCACGATAAAGGCCATCATCCAAGGGCCTTGCATATTCAGGAACAGCAGCAGCCAAAGCCTGAAACTTGGGAAGCTTCAGGTTAACATCTGGGGCAACCTCAGCAAGGTATCCATCAATTAGTTTCGCAACCATAGTGATTGGTGTCAGAGATGGTGAACCCATTAGTTGTTCATCATCAATGGAACAAGGTGATTCACCACCAGTTCCTTGATCCATGGCTAAGAAGTACTCAAGAATCCGCTGTACACAGTCAACATTGTAAAGTGTCTCCATTGAGTAAGAGAAATTAGGCATTAAGAGATCTTCAAGAGTGGCCTGATCAAGCTGCATTCCTATCCTTTTCTCCAAGTCCGATATGCAAGAGGGACTGGCTCGAAGAATCAAGGCTGTTTTCAGTAGGCCAAAGAGGAACTTAGTTGGAACTAGGCCTTTTTGCATGGGAAGTAAATGATCTATCTCTTCAAGTAAAAGCTTCTGATGTTCTTCAGATAGTGAGGAACCTAAACCGACTGGTGCAAGACGGTTACTAGACTCGGTAGAGCTTTGCCGCCTGTTTAGCCCAGGCAAATACTTTTTAGCATAATAAGTGAGGGAACCGGCAATTATTTCCTGTTTGACGCCTTGAGATTCCATAGCAGAAATTAGCCTTTTGTAAAGAGGTAAACTTAAAGATGATGCATCGTCATACCACCAATCAGAACTTGAATGTTTTGGTCTAGCTCCGGTGCTTATTCCATTCCATAAGATACTCCCTCCAGGACTCTGCAAGGGACCGACGTGCTCCACGACAGGCCAACCAAACAGGTTCGGGTCAGTACACGCCTTCACAGCCAAAGAATCAATGCATCTCTTTGTAATTTTGAGTTCTTCAGCATATGAGAGAACATCATCACAGGTTTGGAGTGCCTTCAAAGAGTCTTTCCAGCTACGAAGAACAACTTGATTAAGAAAGACCTCAGTCTGTGATATCAGATTCCCCTCCCCATAATCTTCAGTCATCTCAAGATGCTCACCGGCACATCGAAGGTAAACAACATTTGCTGCCGTAAGCTCTAATTTTACCCCATAACAAAATTTAGCTACAAGTTCAAATGTTTTTGCGCCACCAGGGATGTCAGTGAGTTTAATAACACAGCCATCTTCTCCTTCAGATGCTTCTGCAATCAGTTTTTCCATAACCTCACTTCTTGAAAGCAACGGGAACTGCAATCATTTGTTGGTTAAAATTAAAAATGAGATAAAACTATAAAGTCAACTTTCTATCTGGCTATCAAGCTTTAACTTAGATCTGACAAGCTATAAGGAACTCCATGCAATAATTTGAAATTATGCTCAGTGAAGATTCTAAAGTATCTTTTAAATGCAGAAGAGGTCAAAATTCTATAAGTTGACATATTTTCATCATCTTGCTCTATAAAAAATTCTTCTAAGTACAAACCTAAACCTGGAATTTAGAACAATACTGCTGGTTGGAAGCAAGCAGGAAAAGCTACATCTAGGATACTAAAGCAGACAGCAAGATGTGAGTCATATCATAAGAGGTAATTACAAGGCGACAGAGTATGTGGGCCTAAATTCATCAAATATTGAAGCAACGAAAAACAAGGAAGTACTCAAAGAAAAAAAAGAAAAAAAGAAAGAGAGAAAGAACAGCTATTTTTTAAAAATATGGTACAGCAGGTAGTTAATGAGCATGAATAAGGAGCACTTTTGAGATCCACCAAGAGGTAATTGAACTTTAGACACAAAAAATCTGATGCAAACAGGAGGATAACATTACTTCATGAAAAAAATTCTTATCCAGAAGAAAGAAAGTTGGTATTGCTGCTGAGTTGACCTATACATTACTAGATAAGTTAATTTGTGCAGAGAAAACTTTACCTTGTGAAGATGGAAAGTCATTTCCTCAACTTCAACAACAATGTCACTGGGGAGACCAGTTGTGCAGAACCTACAGGCATAACAGCAAAAGGTAAAGTGTGAACTTTGAAAGACAGACACGAACTTTATACAGTAATTTATCTACATGAACAATATGCAACACACTCTGCTTTTGGTGGAACAAACTCTATTCCTTAGACCTAAATATGTTGCCTTATATCATGTATTTCTGGTCAAAAGGATTTGAGTAAATGGAAAGGCCATCTCTATTTTGTTACAAGGTGTTTTCTCTTGTTTCCAGTGAATCGATTTCTTCATCATGGCAATTACTGTCTGGTGTTTTTGATCAAGTAATACTATATCTACATTACTTACAGGAAACAATAGCAGCAAAACCTTAATAGGTTAACAACAGATCTACATGTTTTCGCAGTAAAACTGATATGTATTGCACATACACACTTAACAAAGAGGAGAACAGAATTTTTCTTCAGAGATCACTTGCTCGAATATGAATAGTTTGTGATAAACCAATTACAGGTTTCAAGCAGCTAGCCAATTTTGGTTTAATCTGCTAACAAGTAATCAGATTTCAACATAGGCTACATAGTAACAAACCAGTCAAGATAAATTGGACTGCATCACTTATCTTTAGTGAGAGAAACAAAATTTCAGGGGCATATCGCAAAAAGAAACCCCCCCCCCCCTCCTTCCCCTCTCTGTACTGGAGTCTATGCACAACACACACAGAGCCTATGAAGAAAACTCTTTGGAAGATGTCCAATGGTTAATTAAAAAGAAAACAAAAGGTAAACAAGAGGCTAATTAACAACAAACAACAACAACAAACAAACAAACAAACAACAACAACAACAAAAACCAAAGTGAAATCCCACAAGTGGGTTCTGGTTCTGGGGAGGGTAGTGTAACTACATACCAGGCCTGCCCTTTTCTTTGAAATGCATCTGTTTTGGATCCCAACTTCATACATGCCATCTCCTCACGGTGTAAATTACACTCAAGCTCTCAAGATTTCAACTTTTGAACCCAAAACCCTTCAATTCATCCACATAAAGCGCCCTAAGTAAGACCAAATTGCCCTCACTTGAGCTGCTTTAAAACAACAAAATACGAATCCAACAGCCCTTAAAAATTAGATCTTTGAACTCTCCGCCCAAAGTAGCAAATACCCACTTCAGAAAATCCCCCAAAACAGTCAACAATACCCTCAAAAATCTTGTTCCTTTCTTCTCTATAAGTTGTTGGGGGGGAAAAATCCAAAATCTCAGTTCAGAGATAAATCCTTAGTGAAGAGAAAAAAGAATTCTTTTTTTCCAAATGGAACAATAAATTTAGGTCAACTCTACCAATTCTAAATAAAAATACTATTAACACAGTTGTTCTGACATTAACAACTTTCTTCTATACCCACCAGAAGATTCCAAATTTTAACTCCATCTACCACACCAATGACCAAAATCCTTAAGTAGGAAAGAAAAGAAGAAAAAAAGGTAGAATTAAAGAGCCTTAAATTAGGAGTATTAGTAGTATAATAATGTTTTTTAAGGCATCATGAAAGTGCAAGAGTTGTCGAAAATCTCAGCAAGGGTAATTAATGGTAGAGCTCTGATTCTGAATCACAAAACCTTAATTTTTTTCTCTTTCTATACATGTGGCATGTGGGGTAGTTCGCTAAAAATACACTCATTTTGCGTTGCTTTTTTCAAAGCTTAATTAATTTGGAGGAGGGAATCTTATGTAAAAAAACTTATTTTAGATATTTCTAATATTTAGATAACCATCATTGAAAGTCACATCTATCTGTTTGTCCAGCTAGGCCACGTGATGCCTGGATGGGGTCTAATTATGATAAATTTCGAAAGATGTAAAAGAGTATTTGGACGTGCAGTTAGGTGCTGCATTTTAATGCATTGAGATAATATATTAAAAAAAATTCCCATTAAACAAATTGTTACTACTATTAATTTTGTTATTTTTGTTGCTTAATAAAGGCAGAAGTGAAAAGCTTTCAAAAGTAGGAACAAAGAATATATTGGAGGGAAATTGGAGTCAAATTCCATATGATGCTCAAATTGTATGTAAGTTTGAAATATTTATGTCTCATCTTTTATTTTTCAAAGTTTCACAAGAGATTTACTACATTTGTCATGTAACGCCTAATATGGATTGGTGGCATTGCACTTGAATGCTTGCTTGATAGTTGTACGGTAAATAAATTGAAACAAGGGCAAAAAAAAAACAGTCCGAGACGCTAAGCTCCCGCTATGTGCACAAGGGTCTACCGTACGCAGCATTGCCCTGTATTTCTGCAAGAGGATATCTTCATGGCTCGAACCCGTAAACTCCCGGTCACATGACAGTAATTTTACCTGTTACGCCAGTGCTCCTTCTAAATTGAAACATGGAAAAAACTACTTATTTCAGCTACCACTAAATCTAGAATATAAAACTTACATACACATCCTCTAAGTGGATTGTCTATATATGTGTTTGTGGAAGAAATGTAACAACATAAATTAGGAGTTCTGGTTTAATGGATGGAAGGGGTCGGACTTTGTGTAACTGAACAATCTCATCAATGAATAGTTTAGCGTATTGTGATATGTTATTGTTTACGTGAAAATGGTTATTACAATTAAATTTAATTTTTTGGCTTTAAAAATATGTGATCTATTTTTATGCTAGTTGTTAGGTAATGGATGCTAAATAAAAGATTAGAAAGCAAGATTGTAGCTTGAAAACGATGTGATAGTCAAACCAAACGGCTGAAGAACTGGGCCTCGAGCTGGCATGTATGGGGCCTCGAGGTCGAGTCTGGTGGTCGACTTAGGGCAATCGAGGGAGGATTAACAGTTATGAGAGCTACAATGATGGCTCTTTATGATCAATGATAAGCAATAAATGAAAAATAATAAATAGAACACAATGAATATAAGCAATAAATGGAAATAATGAGATCAAGAGAGTATGTTCTTGTATATTTAATATTGGGTATCAGATGTCTACAAAATGACAAGGATCCCCTTTATATATGAGGGGGAATCCCAACATAGTACAAATGCATTTATTACAAAGATATGGGGCTGGTACATCCATTTAATGCCATGGTACGTGTTTGGACTAGCCTAATAGACTTTGTTAACTCTAGTCACGTGCCTTGGGAACCTCACACCGACCCACTGACGCCACTAATTTACCCTGCCTCGAGGCCGACCATTGCTTATGCTACCTTGAAGTAGATTACTGAGAACCCTCGAGGCCGGAGCCCCGAGCTAAGCTTCGAGCCTTCGGGAGGCAGTTTCTTCAAGGCGCCTTGATGACCGTAAAATCGGACCACTGATTTTTGCTAGACATAGATAGTCCCCGCGTTTCTTAGAGTGGAGCGATAAGAAATGACTTTGATATCCATCTCTTCGAACTTCCCGCGATGATGTCATACTTATGACGTAAGCCTTTGTGATAACTGAGGTGTCCCGTCGATTCATCTTTCTAGAATCATTCAATGCGCTGCCGACTCTTATTCTCCAAAGCGATAATATCGCCGCAGGTCCAGTTCCCAAAAACGCATTGATTGCATCTGCCGATACGTCTTTCAAAGACATTGATGGCGCCGTTAGTTACGCTGCCACCCTTTCTATAAATGGAAGCCTTCTTGAACCAACTCTTCGTTCAAATGTTCTTTAATAGCCTTTCACCTCTTTCTTCTCTTCATCCTCATCCATTGGTATTTCCCATGCTTGAGGCCCGTGGCCTTAGGGTTACATGGCGGCGTTCTCATCAGTCACGCCATGGCCTTTTTCCAGCGTTTTCCTTTGCTGAGCGAGATTGCACTGATTTGTTGTTGTTGTTGTTGTTGTTGACCCGAGGTGATGAGAGAGAAATCTCAAATTATCCTCGCATTAGAGGATATGTGGACTACGAACTTCTACTCATCTCTCCTGACCACCCAGTGCGGCGCCTCACTCTTTTTGCTTTCTGTGGAGTGAGATGGTACTATCTACTAACTGTTGCATCCCGTACCGATGTAACGTCTCAAGAAGTGGCTTCACAATAGTAGTGCTGGCGAGATCCATACTCGCCAAATTTTTCATCCATCCACTTCTTCATCTTTTTCTGCTTCTTCTTCATCGTTCTCCTCTTCTTCATCTTCTCCCTTGAAGATGCAATTTTGGAAGATCGAGATGAGGTCCCCGAGGAGATGGTGCTCGAAGATACTGCCGCCAAGGATGCATCCCCGAAAATAGATTAGACTCTTGGTTTATATATATATATATATATATATATATATATATATATATATATATATATATATATTTGTTTCTTTATTTCTTTGTAAGGACCTCTCGTGGGCTTTTATAATTATGTGTAAGGATCACTCGTGGGTTTTTGTAATTATGATTTATTAATACAAGGATATTTCTTCGATTTGTCTCTAATTTATGCTGAATTCCCTCTTTATTTGCGTTTGTCAAAAATTTGAGCGTGTGACTCTACCGGTTGGCCCGAATATCGGATCAGGGCATAGGTATTCCCTCGGTTCTTGATCAGCCATTATGATTTTCCCTAAAACATATTGCCATCTCTCGAACCAAGCCCGGATTAACCCGGTACGGACCTAGGCTGCCAAAACCGGCGACTTTAAATCGAGTGAGAATGAGGCCTTAATTTTTAGAAAAAACTTAGTTCCATTTAGATCCCGTTGGTAGTTCTCGATGGGAAATCTGCTTGAGTGACTGGGAATAAATATAGCCCCAAACTTTCACGGACAGTCCCCGAGTGAGATTTAGACTAAGTTCGGGTGGCCCAAGAAACTTAATTTGAACTTAGCGTAAAGGTAGACCTGGGGCTTCATCAGTAATTCTTGAGTGCGAACTGGCTCGAGCTCAGGTAGTTCAAGGGCCAAGGAATCGGGTAAATGACCCGTATTCGCAATAGTAGAAACTTTCAAGGTAAGATGCTACATCGAGATTAGGCTTATGTATGAGCAGCTCTTTTTAGAGCTTAACTTTTGTTTTGGCAGGGATCCTCGAGATCGGGCACTATCTCGAGACTCACAGTGATATTAACGGCTCCTTAGAAGCCTTTCTTCTTTTTTGACGGAGGTCCTCGAGATCGGGTACCATCTCGAGGCCTATAATGATATTGATGTCTCCTTAGAGCCTTTTTTTTACAGAGGTCCTCGATATCAGGTACCATCTCGAGGCCTGTAATGATATTGATGGCTCCTTAGAGCCTTTCTTCTTTTTTGACGGAGGTCCTCGAGATCGGGTACCATCTCGAGGCATATAATGATATTGATGTCTCCTTGGAGCCTTTCTTCTTTTTTGATAGAGGTCCTCGAGATCGGGTACCATCTTGAGGCTTGGTTGATTGTATATGGTGAATCCGGGGGCCCAAATTCCCCGTCATAGGGTCATCTCGCGGTCATGCCCCTCGAAGCGTGAAGCCGAGGTCGAGACTCATCCTTGAGTTTCGTCTAGAGATGATCCGAAGGGTATTACATTCCGACTAATGCAGCGGACTGCAGCGAGCGAGGGGTACGTTCCCAAGTCACGCGACTCGATCGGACAAGGTCGGCCTATCTGAGGCCTATTTCCAAGATGTCACATCTAGCCATCATGTCCCTGTACCTTCACGATTAACGCGTTTTGTATTATAAGAAATACCCCCTTCTATATAAAGAGGATCCCCACCACTTCGTAAGGCAGGCTGATGTTGCTCCATTTCTCCACTAAAGCAATAATATATCTCTCTCTCTCTTTCTCCTATTTTGTTTGTTCTCACTAGCTCGAGGCCGCTTTAACATCTATTGTCTTCTTACTTATTTCATGCTATATTGCGCAACTTTGGCCGTAAAGAGATTTGCTTGATCGTATCCTTAACTGTTATCCTATTCTCGGTTGCCCCCGATAGCTCAAGCTCGATTCGAGTCCCGATCCCGAGGTCCTTATCGATCGACTTTGCATTTGGGCAACAGGCCCCTTCGATTTGATTACTGTCTTGTTTTAGTTCGCATTCCATCGTTAAGCTTCACGTTCTTAGCATCAACTGCTCTAACAACTAGCTCGGGAATAGATCACGTATTTTTAGAATCCCATTTACAAATTTAATTATTTTTACCATTTTCACGGTAAACAGTTTGGTGCCCACCGTGGGGCTAAAAATAATAGTGATTATTTTCTTGCTGGTTTCGTTGCAAAAACGCAAGTTATCTTTCACACTTCTTCTTGCCCATGATCTTCACTTTCAAGGCAGGACGCCTGGCTCGGCTAGTGAAATGATAAGCCGAAACCTCAAAAGCGACAGAGAAGAGGGCACGACCAACCTAGAGTCCGGTGCACCCCCGGGTTCAATCCGAGCGAAATGGAGGGGTCCCCAACATAGTGTCCACATGATTGTCGGAGGAACTAATGATCTCCAAGGACCCATGTCCAAACGAACGAAAACATCCGCTGCAGAAGAGGGACCGGCCCGAAAATATTTATCTAAAGAAACCCTCATATTCAGCGAAGAGGATCTCGAGGCCATGGGGGAACCACATAACGATACGCTAGTGATCACGTTTCTCTTAAACAACACAAGGATAAAGCGCGTGCTTGTGGACCCGGGCAGTTCAGCCAACATAATCAGGTCGGAAGTAGTAGAACAAATGGGGTTGCTCGATCGAGTTGTTCCCATCCCTCGAATCCTCCATGGCTTTAACATGATCAGAGAAGAAACGAAAGGAGAAATCACCCTCCCAATCAACATGTCTGGCACAACTAGAAGCACCGAGTTTCAGGTCATCGACGGCGACATGAGGTACAATGTCTTGCTTGGCAGGCCTTGGATACACAATATAAGGGCAGTGCCCTCGACCTTGCACCAGGTGATAAGGTTCTCCACAAGGGACGACATCACGACAATACATGGAGAATAGTGGGTAGCGAGGGAAATGTTTGCGGTCCACCATGAGACGCCGACCCTCATACACTCGGCCTCAAACGAGGAGAGAATCATGAAGACTCTTGGAAACGACGAGGAAGATTTCTTCGCCCCCCGAACTTTCGTCGCCCCCGAAGAATCGGATGCAACCAAGTCGACAGTCAAAGAGCTAGAGCAGACCATTCTAATCGAGAACCTCCTAGATCGCAAGGTATACCTGGGAACAGGGCTGACCCCCGAACTCAGGATAGGGTTTATCCAATTTCTTAGTAACAATATCGACTGTTTTTCCTGGTCCCACCTAGATATGACAGGTATCCCACCGGAAATAACCTCCCACCGGCTGAGCGTCGATCCCAAATTCAAACCCGTAAAGTAGAAGAGGAGACCGTAGTCCGAGGTAAAACACGCCTTTATCAAAAAGGAGGTAACGAAACTTCTTAAAATCGGATCCATTAGGGAGGTAAAGTATCCCTAATGGCTAGCTAACGTAGTGGTAGTGCCAAAAAAGGGGAATAAGCTAAGGATGTGCGTAGATTATAAAGATTTAAACAAAGCATACCCCAAAGATTCCTTCCCGATGCCTAATATCGATCGTCTGTTCGATGCCACAGCCGGCCACGAGACCCTCACCTTCCTCGATGCCTACTCGGGGTACAATCAGATCCAGATGAACCCCGAGGATCAGGAAAAGACCTTATTCATCACAAAATATGGTACATATTGCTATAACGTGATGCCCTTCGGGCTAAAAAACGCATGGGCGACATACCAACGCCTAGTTAATAAAATGTTCGAGCATCAAATAGGTAAATAAATGGAAGTATACATTGATGATATGCTAGTTATATCCCTGCGCGCAGAGGACCATCTGCCCATTTGCAGGAAACTTTCAACATCCTCAGAAGCTACAAGATGAAGCTCAATCCCGAAAAGTGTACCTTCGAAGCGGCTCGGGAAAATTCCTAGTTTTCATGGTCTCAAACAGGGGGATCGAGATCAACCCCGACAAAATAAGGGCCATCGAAGAAATCACGGTGGTAAACAATGTGAAAGCCATCAAATGGTTGATGGGGTGGATCGCGGCCCTGGGCAGATTCATATCGAGGTTGTCAGACAAAAGCCACCACTTCTTCGCCCTACTCAAAATAAAGAGCAACTTCGGATGGACTCCGGAATGCCGACACGCCCTGGAAGAACTGAAACGATATCTGTCTAGCCCACATTTGCTGCACACACCCAAGGAGGATGAAACATTGTACCTATACCTGGCCGTGTCCGAAATAGCGGTGAGCGGTGTATTAGTCCGAGAAGATCAAGGTACGCAATTTCCTGTATATTATGTAAGTCGAAGCTTGGGGGACGTCGAAACCCGGTACTCCCATCTAGAAAAATTGGCGCTCGCACTAATAAGCGCCTCGCGCATGCTGAAGCCTTACTTTCAGTGCCACCACATTTGTGTCCTATCGACTTATCCTCTCCGGAGCGTACTGCACAAACCTGACTTATCGGGTCGACTGGCCAAATGGGCCATTGAATTCAGAGGATATGATATCGAGTATCAACCTTGGACGGCCATTAAATCCCAAATCTTGGCAGATTTCATGGCCGATTTTTCGCCATCCCTTATCCCCGAGGTAGAGAAGGAACTTTTACTAAAATCAGGCACGTCCTCCGGGGTATGGACCCTGTTCACGGATGGTGCCACAAATGTTAGAGGATCTGGACTCGGTATATTCCTAAAGCCGCTCGTTAGTGGCATAATCAGACAGTCCATAAAAACCACAAAGCTAACTAACAACAAAGCCGAGTATGAGGCTATGATTGCAGGTTTGGAGTTAGCTAAGGGATTGGGAGTCAAGGTTATTGAGGCAAAATACGATTCCATCCTCATGGTAAGTCAAGTGAACGGGAGCTACGAAGCCCGGGAGGACAGGATGCAGAGATATCTGGATAAGATCCAAATCACGTTGTGCCGCTTCAAAGAATGGACCTTAGTCCATGTACCCCGAGAGCAGAATAGCAAGGCCAATGCCCTAGCGAACCTGGGATCGTCTGCTGAGGAGGAAGACCAGCTCCCCGGAGCTGTTGTCCAATTATTCAAGTCCGTGGTCAAGGAAGGTCACGCAAAAATCAACTCCACCAGCCTGACATGGGATTGGAGAAACAAATACACCGTTTATCTAAAGGACAGGAAACTGCCGGCTGATCCAAAAGAGTCAAGGGCCTTGCGAACCAAAGTGGCCCGGTTCTCGCTCGACGAAAATGAGGCCCTATACAGGAGAACTTTTGATGGACCCCTGGCAGTATGCCTAGGACCGGGCAACACGGATTATATGCTCCGAGAGATCCACGAGGGCACCTGCGAAAACCACTCCGGGGCAGACTCCCTAGTCCGAAAGGTAATCAGAGCAGGCTACTATTGGGATAGCATGGAAAGGGACGCCAAGGAGTTCGTCCAAAGATGCGACAAGTGTCAGAGATTCGCCCCATGATCCACCAACCCGGCGAACAGCTATATTCCATTTTATCACCACGACCATTCATGAAATGGGGAATGGACATCATTGGCCCCTTGCCAACGACACTAGGTAAAGCTAGATTCATTTTGTTTTATGACTGATTAATTCTCAAAATGGGTGGAAGAGCAGGCCTTCGAAAATATAAGAGAGAAGGAAGTCATCATTTTTATATGGAAACACGTCATATGCCGGTTCTGGATCCCATCCGAAATAACATGCGATAATGGGAGGCAATTCATCGGGAGCAAGGTAACACAGTTCCTTGAGGACAACAAAATCAAAAGGATCCTTTCGACGCCATACCACCCGTGTGCGAATGGCCAGGCCGAATCCACGAATAAAACCATCATTCAAAACTTGAAGAAGAAATTAGAAAGCACCAAAGGAAAATGGCGAGAGACGCTGCCCGAGGTGCTGTGGATGTATCAGACGACTCCAAAATCAAGCATAGGGGAGATACCTTTCTCGCTAGTGTATGGTGCCGAAGCACTAATACCAGTGGAGGTCGGGGAACCAAGCACCAGATTTTGGCACGCTAGCAAAGAATCAAACCATGAGGCCATGGCAACGGCTTTCGAGCTGCTCGACGAAAGATGAGAAGCCTCGCTGGTTCGAATGGCTGCCCAGAAGCAGAAAATTGAAAGATACTACAACAGGAGAATGAATCTCCGATATTTCGGAATCGGAGACTTAGTCCTAAGGAAGGTTACTCTCAACATGCGAAACCCCAATAAAGGGAAGCTAGGCCAGAATTGGGAAGGGCCGTACCGTATCCTTGGTATAGTTGGCAAAGGCTCTTATAAGCTTGGCACCAAGGAAGGCAAGCTGCTCCCGAGCAACTGGAATGTGTCGATGCTCAAGCGATATTACTGTTAGGGCGCCCGATCATGAAACCCCACAGGGGCCCTCAAGCAGGCGTCGCACTCTTTTTCCCTCAGTCAGGCTTTTTATCCCGAAACAGGTTTCTTGCCGGCAGGATTTTCCAACGAGGCGATGTTCGCACACTCCCTAAAGAAGAATTCAAAGAGCCTACGGGAATCCTTTGCAGTTCGCCCAGCTTTGGAAAATGACGAACGAGGCTCCGACAGGAGGCAATGCACCAGGCCAAGCAGCCCGAGGAGCCGTGCCCATGCGGGCCGAGCTTGCAGCAACAAGACAACATGTATTTATAGCCTATATTTATGCCAAGCAATAAAGAATATCTTTTCGGCATTTCATACTTCGAAAAAGGTTATTTCGGCATGTTCGCAGCAAAGGCCTCTCCACTGAATACGTCCCGAGATACTCTGAGACTTAAACGGTTCAACGCCCACATGGCCCCAAGGTCGGAACCCCGGGCTCACAAAGCCCTCACAATGCAACTCTGAGTTCACGAGAAGCGGTCTTCAAGCTTAAACAAACTCGATGACTTAGAGACTGTCGCTAATCGCCGTGCACTGGAAAATCCAAAACTGTAAGACCCCTAGCGGGCAGACTCGACATAACCATATCTATTCTATATCATAAAAACTGTAAGACCTCAATAGGCATGACAAACTGTAAGACCTCAATAGGCATGACAAATTGTAAAACCTCAATAGGCATGACAAACTGTAAGACCTCAACAGGCATGAAAACCCCAAAGTTTAGGCTATACATCGCATTTGTAAGAATCCCTAAAGGGCATACCCTCGGTGTAGACGCCTAAACTATCACTTGGGATCAAAAATGGCTAAGGCCAAATGCACATGACTACAGTCAAAACAGCTGATACAACCAAAATAACACGACTCGGGGACGCCCGATTGTTGCTAAAAATCGCAGGTCACTACTTTGAATATACTTCGGAAAGAACCGGTTAAAACAGGCTTCCCTCAACAGGCAAAAACAAGCTCCGACCACGTCGGCTCCAAATCATAAAGCGTCGATCTACTCGACCTACAAGCTATGAACCTTACGAGGTGCTCAAAACATCACCGACAACGACTTGAAATTGAGGTTCTTCTAGAACCGACGACGGGTCAGGCAAAACTACTCTAAAAGACCTTAATGAGCGGAAACAAAGCCTACAAAAAAGCCTACAGGCAAAAACAGCATAAGATCCATTGTCGCCAACGAAGCAAGCCTACGGGTCTCATATTGAAAGGTCTCTACGACCTAACAGCATAAGAGCCATTGTCGCCAGCTAAAAAATTAACAACTTGAGGATTAAAATGAGCTCGAATCTTAACCCGATTCGAAGACCATATTCAAAATAGTTAACTATATAAGCACCCGGGCCACATAACGAAAAGGTCAATTACAGCTCGAATCGCAATACGACTCGGAGACTGATCCCGGAGTAGTTAAACTGTAGAATTCCTAAGGGCACGACATAAACGCCATCATCTCCAGCCGAGCAAGTCTCTAGGACACGCACATGTAAGGTCACCTCAACTCAAAACACAAAAGGCCATCATCATCCGCCCATGCAGGCAGGAAAGAGCTTTAGGGCTAATTACAGCTCGAGTCGCAACACGACTCGGAGACTGGACCCAAAATAGTTAAAAATAGCAGAATGCCCAAAAGCAAGGGACAAAAAACTGCCATCGCCCGATCGCGAAGGAAAGCGGAAATCAGTAACGCTCGGGACAAACCCGACCGAAGGCTCAACGCAAAGCGGCTGAGCAAAGGCGCGAGACCCAATATGGCAATTCACATCAGAGGCTGTATCAACCAGCCTAAACGAGCCACAGAGCTACGTTGCGGGTCCAAAGTTCTTTCTCCAAAAAAGGGGAATAGAGTCACAAGATTTCTCCTTATACATATGCCAAAATAAAAGCGCCATACACAAACAGGGAGATCAACAGAAAAACAACACAACCTAAATCTATTGCCAAATCGGCAGCCTCAAAGGTTGCATCCAAGCAGTTACGAATCCCCTAACGGTCCCTTCTCGACGGCGTCCCCTCTCTCCGGGGATCCACACCTATTTTTAACACCGCTCGAGCTGTCTTCCAATGCACCCTCGATGGTCAACTTTCGAAAGTCTGGCCAAGCACGGTTCGCGGCCCGAGGTAGAGCTGGGTCTGCCCCTCCAAGGGTCCTCTTAACTAAAGAACCTTCGGTGACTGGTCCTTCCCCATGCAAAGATACAAGCGGCTCAGCCTCGGCTCTGATCCGGAGCAGTTCAACCACCAGCTCGGAGTGAAGGCTCTTATACTTGCTAATGTCCTCTTTTGCATCCTGAAGCTGACGCTCAATCGAGGTGACTCTTCTCCTAAGGTTGTCCCTTTCAGAAACCATCTCATCCACATAACGACTAAGCTCGGAGATTTCAACATCCCTGGCCCGAAGCTCCCCTCTCAGTAAAAGTTTCTCCTTCTCGAACTGCATGAATCAGGGCCCAAGGGGTTAAAAGTAATAAAATCCCACAAAAGCTCAAATAATAGTAAAAACAAGGGATGAATAACATGCTCGGATAAAAGGGCTTTCTCATGTTTGCGACGGCTCACCTCGTTCTGATGCTGGGTGAGGGCCTGATTATAAAGCACTTCGGCCTGAAACCATGTAAAAAATTAAGGGGATAAAGATCGTAGTAGCCTGAAGCAACAAATGAAGATAGATGAAGTTACCCACTCACAAAGCCTGCCCATCTCACCAAAAATAAAGGAGGCATTGATCGTCGGCCTCCCGAGTGCGTCTCCGCCTTTGATCAACGCTCCTGCCTCGGAAAGATCCTTGCGGGGCTCGTCTCGTGTTCCGATAGATGGAAGTATTCCCCCTTTTGAGGAATCAGTAATAACCAACGGGCCAACAAGGTCGGCCAAAATGTCCGCCCCCCGCTCATCCCGGGTATCCGATCGAGGCTCCTCCATGTCACACCTCCTTTTTACCGCCCCCGCGAGGGGTGAAGGAGTTTTTTCCAATTAAAGGACAATCGAAACGGGATTTGTTTGTTTATTTCAGAGTCGCCACTTGGGAGATTTAGGGTGTCCCAAGTCACCGATTTTAATCCCGAATCGAGGAAAAGAATGACGCTGTATTACAGTCCGCGAACCAGAAATCCGGATAAGAAATTCTGTTAACCCGGGAGAAGGTGTTAGGCATTCCCGAGTTCTGTGGTTCTAGCACGGTCGCTCAACTGTTATATTCGGCTTGATTATCTGATTTCATACAAATATGAACTTATGTGCAAATTTTATCTTTTTAACCGCTTTTATAATTATTATTATTATTTTTACAAGAATGTGAACATTGTTTTAAACATGTCTTTGGATTACGTCACATGAAATGCACCCGCAATCCGGAACACATTTTTATTCAATGTTTTGGAATTTGGATTTGGGTCGCATGAAATGCACACCCGAGTTAAAGAAGGTAAGCTTATTAAAATGCGCGCCTAAAGAAATTAACGTATTATTATTTCTGGGTAAGGCCATGGAATTTTGCTAAACGGCTTATCCCAAAGTCTAATTAATTTTAATTAAACATTTATCGAGGGCCCCACAATTTTGTATTTTTATTCGGCGAGGCTCGTCTCATTTTTTTTAAAAGACAATCCTAAAATGCCTACATTATTCTCTATTAAATTTGTCTCTACAAAAATAAAATAAAAATGTCTTAATTTATTTACATGCTGAAATTAACCAATAATATTTAATTAAACAACATTCCTCCAGGTTCCAAAATGGTCTATTTTGATAAACTAACGTGCTTTTTGAGACATGGTAATCATCCAACAATAGCGAATTAACTAGACGAAGTTACTACACTATTTATTTTACTTTATATAGATAGTTCGTCCGTTAAGCTATCATCCGATGTTTCACTATATATATTAAACGGCTACATGATTCTGATTAGAGTAAGCTAAACAATTTATATATACAAATAAAATTTAGAATATAATTAAAATAAATCTGGAACTTCAACTCTTCATTTTCGTATTTATGCTACATGTTTCAGTTTACAATAACCAGTGTGTCAGTTATGTACCTGATATTGGAAGCAAAAGAAAAATGAAGATGAGAATCAGCAGCAGTAATAACAATATAGCACAACAACAACAGTCCAGCAACAGTAACAACCCAAGAACAGAGTTTTCAAACCAGTGGAGCAGTAATCTCAAAACAAAAGCTTCAAGCTTTGATGAAACAACCACAACTAATGCTGATTTCAAACAATGAAAGAAAGCAGAAGATTTTTTTTAGTTTTTTTTTATTTGAAAGTTTAAATATTTTTCGGAATTTTCTTTCTCTCTTAAATATTCAGCTCTTTTTTTCTCTCTCTTATTCTCCCTGTCCGTTTTTTCTTTTTGTCTCTTCTCCCTATTCTGATTCCAAGACCTCTATTTTATATCCCCAACCATTTAATCAATTAAAATCAATCACTTTCTCCTACCAAACTCATTATCTTCTCACTCATCCCCATTACATTAAATAAGTGTATCAACCCCACCCCATTATATTTTGTCCCCCATGCCTACCATAAACAATTACCATATTCCCCTCCACTATATTTTGTCTTGTCCCCCATTTATAATAAACAACTATATCACCCACACCCAATACATTTTGTTCCCCATGCTTAATTACTTTAATATTATCTTAATTTTAATGGAAAGATCATTCAAAATAAATAATTATTCCGAAATTAAATTCCAAAAATGCCCCTCTGCCCTTACTGAAATTACCAAACTACCCCTGAACGTACTGCAAATTACCAAACTACCCCCATCAGTTATAACAAATCAATTAATCAAACTCAACCAAAATATAGCCCATATGACCAATTTCTACACAAATTCAAACAACAAATCACATGAACATGATTTCTTCAACATTTCAACAACAAATCACATGAACACAAATTGAACAACAAAGAACAACTAAAATTTGATTGAACAATATTTTAGCAACAAACAAACCTATTTTCAGATTCAACAACAACAACAACAAACAAGTATATTCAGATTTCTAAATTCAATAATATTGAACTTAAAATCAACTCTAACAACATTACAACAAACAATTCCTATATTAAACTTAAACAAGATTATGAGACAAATTCAAGAAATAATCATAAATGATAAACAAGAAATCAAACTATACAAATTTCGGATTCAAGATCAACCAAACAAAGTATGAACATGAATGAAAATATTCAATAACAATAACAAACAAACTTTGTTCAAACTTCGAATTAAACTTAAACAAAACAAATAAACATATTCAAATCACTAATCTTCAAATAATCAACTAATCTTTCTTAAATTAAATCCAACGAAACTTATAACAAAGATGCATGATCCAAAAATTAAAACCAAAACATAACTTCACATTAAATCACTAAATTAAAACCAACTTCAAAAAATGAATACGAATTAAATCTATATTAACAACAAACAACGGATTTAAACGATTTAAACTAACACCTTTCTACATTAAAACTAAATCCTCTTAAAATTAATAAAACAAACTGAAAATAATTAAATTAAATCTTCAACTTAAATCTAACAACAATATAACTAAACTAACAATTTTTATCTAAAACAAAATAAGAAAAATAAAGCAAACTTATGCTAATTCAAAATCTGAAAATATCAAACAAATTATGGACGTAATAGAACTTAGAATAACTAACCGTGAATGTCCAACGACGAACATCGAACGAACTCTAAACGAAACCAACGAACTTGGGCATAAACGGACTTGAAGACGACAAAGAAACAAGCATCATTTGAGGTGAAAGATGAAGAAAACAGTGAAGCAGCAGCGGCGGGGAGCTGGACGCGGCATAAGCAGAAACGCCAGCAGCAGCACGACGGAGGAAGCAGTATCGCGACATAGTACAACTGGTCGACGCAGCTGTGCATGCTCGTCCATGGCGGAGAAGCAGTAGCTCGGAGGAGTCAGATAAGATAATCGAAGCAGCGGCGAAGGATCAGAAATAGCAGCATGGTTCGTTCGTGTTGTTCCGGCGTGGCTGGGGTTCGACGACGACGATGATGGAGCTGTTTGACTGGAGGGGGGGCAGTTGGTCGATAGTTGTTGTTTGATTGCACGGGCTGGTGACGGGGTGGTTTGGAGGTGGTGAAAAGCTATTCGTTTGGTGGTGGCATTTGGACGGAAAAGATGAAGTAGCAGGTGGTGACGGGGTGGGGCAGCCATTGATGCTAGGGAGGGGAGCTTGAGGAAGAAGAAGGAAAATGAGGGGGGGGGATGGTTTGGATTTTTAGGGTTTTCTTTTGTTTTATTTTTTGGTAAAATGTAAGATAATAGGATGTTGGGTTATGGACTTGGTTGACCCAGTTCGAAATGGACTGGGTCGTTTGGGAAGATTGGGTCTCTTTGGACCTATGACTTAAATTTGAGCCCAATTCCGATTTTCTTTATTTTTTGCTCTCTTTTCTTCTTTTATTTTTCTAAAACTAAATTATAAAAGTACTTAAACTATTATTAAGAACTAAATTAAGTTATAAAAGCGCAAATTAACTCCCAATAACAATTAACGCACAATTAAGTAATAATTAAGCATAAAATTGTATATTTGGACATTAAATGCTAAAAATGCAAAAGATGCCTATTTTTGTAATTTTTATTTTTTTGTAAACAAACTTAATTACTAACAATTGTAGAATCAAATCCTACATGCAAAAATGCGACATATTTTGTATTTTTTTATTAATTTAACAAATAAATATGCACAGACAAATACAAATAATTATTCAAAAATATCACAAAATATCACAAAATTGCACACCAAGGAAAATCATTTTATTTTTGAATTTTTGGGAGTAATTCTCATATAGGGCAAAAATCACGTGCTTACAGCTGCCCCTCTTTGCCCGAAGACACGAAGGGTTTTCGTGCAAAGATAAAGCGAGCGATTTTTGCCCATCCGAGTACTCCGTGTGAAGCATTTTTTGAAAAAGATTTGACCGAACCTTTGCTTCAAAGGTTTCCTACATATCCTGGGCTAAACAGGAATCAGGTCAATGTAGTTCGGGAAGTTTTGGTAGCTGGGACTACCGTGGGACTGCAATGTTACTGTTGTTGCATGCTATTACCACTGCTTACCGATCTCCTTGTTACACCGTGCTTAAAAGAAAACAAGAAGCTAGGCTAGACTGCAATTTGTTCTTGTTGCCTTGCTTTCTTGTCTGCTTGCATTTCTTCCGGTACTTTTCTTCCTTTTGACACATGCACTTGAGTTTGTGCTGGGACCTCTTGTTGCAACCTTCTGCTTCCCGGTGCTGGGGATTTTTATTGTTTCCTGCTGGGGATTCCTGTTGTAACCCTCTGTTTTATTGTCCTCTGACTTGATCTTGAAATGTATGCCTCTGTTGTATGGGCGGGCTCCCAACTTTAATACATGAAAATTAATACTGAAATGTATTCCTCTGTTATATGGGCAGGCTCCCAACTTCAACACTTGAAATGAAAAGACTGAAATGTATTCCTCTGTTCTATGGGCGGGCTCCCAACTTCATTAACAACTTTAAAAATAAAATGCCATTCCTTTCTTTAGGTTGGCGAGATTTCAACAACTTTTTAAAAACACCTTTCCTTTCTTCAGGCGGGCTCCTGACTTCAACGATAATTTTGAAAAATAAAACGTCTTTCCTCTCTTCAGGCGGGCTCCTGATTTCAACAACAACTTTGAAAATAAACGTCATTCCTCTCTTCAGGCGGGCTCCTGACTTCAAATACACAATTTTTAAAATAAACGCCTTTCCTCTTTTTAGGCGGGCTCCTGACTTCAACCAATAAATCGCCATTCTGTTCTTCAGGGGGGCTCCTGACTTCAACCAATAAATCGCCATTCTGTTCTTCAGGGGGCTCCTGACTTCAACCAATAAATCGCCATTCTATTCTTCAGGGGGCTCCTGACTTCAACCAATAAATCGTCATTCTGTTCTTCAGGGGGGGCTCCTGACTTCAACAACTTTTCAAAAATGCCATTCCTTTCTTTGGTTGGCGAGATTTTAACAACTTTTAAAAATAAAAGGCCTTTCCTTTCTTCAGGCGATCTTCTGACTTCAAACCATAAATCGCCATTCTGTTCTTCAGGGGGGCTCCTGACCTCAACCAATAAATCGCCATTCTATTCTTCAGGCGGGCTCCTGACTTCAACCAATAAATTGCCATTCTGTTCTTCAGGGGGCTCCTGACTTCAACCAATAAATCGCCATTCTATTCTTCAGGGGGCTCCTGACTTCAACCAATAAATCGCCATTCTATTCTTCAGGGGGGCTCCTGACTTCAACCAATAAATCGCCATTCTGTTCTCCAGGGGGGCTCTTGACTTCAACCAATAAATCGCCATTCTGTTCTTCAAAGGGGCTCCTGATTACTTAAAATTTGAATTGTATTCCCTTATTCTCCAGGTGGGCTCCTGATTGCTGATACTTCCATCGCTCTTCCTTGTTCTCCAGGTGGACGCCTGACTGCTGATACTTCAATTGTTCTTCCTTGTTCTCCAGGTGGACGCCTGATTGCTAATACTTCAACTGTTCTTCCTTGTTCTCCAGGTGGACGCATGACTACTAATACTTCCATTACTCGTCCTTGTTCTTCAGGTGGACGCCTGACTACTAATACTTCAACTGTTCTTCCTTGTTATCCAGGTGGACGCCTGACTTCTAACACTTCCATTGCTCTTCCTTGTTCTCCAGGTGGACGCCTGACTGCTATTTCAACTGTTCTTCCTTGTTCTCCAGGTGGGCGCCTGATTGCTAATACTTCAATTGATCTTCCTTGTTCTCCAGGTGGACGCCTGATTGCTAATACTCCAACTATTCTTCCTTGTTCTCCAGGTGGACGCCTGACTGCTGATATTTCAACTGTTCTTCCTTGTTCTCCAGGTGGACGCCTGATTGCTGAGGATAATACCACTAGGGGAGTCTCCTTTCTTTCCCTCCTTCAAAATTAATTTTTTTTTCAACACTGCTGAGATAAAAGTGTTATCTTCTTGGGATAACGTTGTTGAGGATAACGCTGCTGGGGAATTTTATCCCTTCAAATCGATGCTTCATTCTCCTGGAAGCTGCTCGGGATGATAATGGCTTTTGCTTTTTCTAAACACCAATTTCATCTCTTTGGTTTTGTCTGCTGGGGATCAACTTCCTCCATTGGAAACTTATTATGTTGGGGGAAACCCTGGTTCAAAGACCACTTCCTTGGTGCTATCTTTATTCTTCCCCAAATGGGTACCTGATTTCCAGAAAATTTTCTAACTTGAAAAGGAAATTTTTCTGCCCCGGTTTGACAATCTTTCTTGTGGCATGCATTTCCGTTATAAATGCCATTTCTTTTACCTGTTTCAAATCAAACAAAATTTGTTAGTTTAAAATGCGGTGGTTGGTTGTGATACGCATACTGGGATGGCTTTTCCCTTTCTCCTTCCCTGCTATGCGTTCCAAAACTTGTTGGGGATGATATTATTTGCCGGGGATAATCCTTTTCTGATGGGGATATCCCTCTTCTTTCGTGGCATGGCTCGGAAACTTGCATTTTCCCGACCTTTTAGTCTCGCATGAATTTCCCAAATCATGTTTATTGCTCTCCTTGTTTTGTCCACGGGCTCTGGTCTTGAGGTTTAATAACCTTTGATTTCGGCAAGGATATCCCTCTTGACACTCGTCAATCCTTTTGTTGGGGATATCTTTCTTGACACTGGCCTCGCGCTTGTTCCTTCCTGACTATACCACTTGGATGTACTAGTCAGATCTCATCCTGCATAATTGGAAAGCTGATGGCCTATTTTGAAGTCATTTCCCACTGGTTCTGACCAAACAGACTCTACTGGGGAATTTTCTATGAAAGGAGAAAGATAAAAAGGAACAGAATAAATGACAAAGGAAAAAGATGATTCTTTAACACAAGAAACTATAAATAAAAACCTATCAAACGCAGACACCGACTCTAATGGTCATGACATGCACATGTGGCCTATCCTCCGCCGTCAATCGTCTTTCAAGACCTTCAATTGGCAATTCCCCATCTGATTCTCAATCTTATTCGACTTGTAGTGCCCGAAGGGTTTTCACTATCAAGCCTCTCTCATTTTGGTTTTTCTCTCAGCTTTCATCGCCTTATGGTGTCCGTGAAGATTTTCACCGATAAGACTCTCTCATTTGTATCACTTTCCAGCTGGGGATTTGGAGTGTTGCCGGTATGACTCTTTCTGCTGGAGATTAGAGTTCTTTCTGCTGTGGAACAGAATGTTATGTTCGCCGGTAAGACTCTCATTTGTCTGACTTGGCATCTTTTGCAGACTGGTCAGAAGGTCTTTCTTTGGACCGTAATGTGGGTGGACAAGCTAGAAAGAAAGGGTATTAAAGTCTCAAAAACAAAATAAATTTGGGGTTTAAAATTACAACCTTCGGAACCATATTTGTTTACCACAAGCGCAACCCTTGCCCCAGTTTCTTGCTTGGGGATTATTTATTTAATTTTTTTTTAAATTTTTATCACACCATGTACACTGTGACCATTGTGGCCATTATGTACCCTATGACCGAGCCGTGAAGCGCCTACGTATCCTCTTTGAGGAATCAGGTCAAACGTAGTTCCCAATTCCTTTTTTTTCATTTGACTTTCTTTTGTTTTTTGTTATCATTTTTCTCTTCTTATTTTTTTTCGTTTTATTTTGTTGATTTTTTTTCTTTACCTTCCAGGCTCGTATTTCCTAGTCGTTGCTATTGATTCCGAACGAGGGGTATGAAAGAAAATAAATAAGGCTCAAAAGGGGTAACAAAGGATAAAGTGTTTAGGTAGCAGAACAAAATGTCTTCGTCATTCCAGCCTTCAAAACATGCCAAGCACAAACAACACCATTAAATATTCGCCACATCTTCTGATTGTGCCGGACTTGATAACCATATGCAAACATTTGCCTTTTTCTCTCATTCTCATGAACGACCCTCATGCCAATTTGGCGAATCTTGCATTTAACGGTTTTCTTTATGTTTTACTTGCCCCAGTTCCACATGACTCGGGCTTCAAATAATCTCAAACCGTTCTTATTTCCTTTAAATGCTTTGATCACCTTCCGAGGGTTTTATGATTAACTTTTAAGATTAGGCCCAAACTGTGTGCGCATGTCATGTCACGAGAATCGGCGCTGAACAAAAATGATAAAAGGACTAAACAAAAAGATGACTGGAAACAATAAAAGACCGGCTTTTGTATTAGACTACCGGCGAAATGGTTTGAATAATAAAACAAACAAAACAACCAGAATAAAATCCTAACACAGCCTTGACAAAACTTAAACAAACTGATATGACAAACTGGAAAGATAAGAAGGTTTGACACAAGACAATATTCAGATTACAACCCTAAGAATAATCCGGACAACAGAAATGACAACAAAATAAGCCACCAAAAACTTCTCTCCTGCTAACCAAGGAACGGAGCGTCCTCCCATTTTATCAAAACTGGCATCTCAGCCACTGAGCTTCGCAACAGTATTGCCCAGACCGTTGCCAACTTCAATATCATCAACTTTAGTCAACAAGTCCCAATAGGATTCGAGTGCTTCTGTTATCAGGCCTGATCCCCGCAAAGTGTGCTTCTGGGTCTTGTATTTGCGGCTTACCACAAACCAACCACCTTAACTTTCTTTGTGATTCAAAGCGAAACAGGTTAGAATGGACTACGTCGGTCCCCATTATTAATAACATCTTTTTCTTTTCTTTTCTTTTCTTTTCTTTTTTTTTCGATTTTTTTTCCTCATTTTTTTTCATTTTTTTCATTTTTTTTGTGGTGGTCGAATCTTATGGAGATTGCCTACGTATCATGACCCCGCATGAATCAGACCTTGCGTAGTTCGGACCAATAAAAGATAAACAATACTAAACATTTTTTTTTCAATTTAAAACAAACTGGGTTTCAAAGGTTTGAAGATGACCTACAAACTCGAAAATCAAACAACCCACATATTCTTAATTAAAGATTTATAACCTTGAAATAAAAAGGCCAGCTTCGTTTCCCCGTTTGACAAATGCAACCAAACGGCTACTTTTGCAAATGTGGCCCCTTCCAAATCTCACATGAATTTTGAGGCCGGGGAGGATTATTTTGACACTTTACAAACTTGTCCGTTCTTTTACGAAAATAGCCTTTCGACAACTGAAAGATACTCTAAGGCTATTTCGGCAAGAACGGTTTAAGACGCGGCCGAAGCTGGCTCGACTTATTTTGACCAAAAATCCAAACGGTATTCACCTGACCGCTGACTCTTTGTTTTTTTTCTTCAAATTACAATAAAAACCTGGTGTTGCAAACATGGCCCTGCAGCGCCTCGGGGACGAAGATTTTTAAGGCTGTGTGGGTCAACTGGACCAAATCCTAAAAATGACCCAAAGAAAAAGTGGCTGTTTATGCAAAGTCAGCCTTCCGGCGTCCCTTTCGGGAACATTCGGCTATGTCTTGATAAAACAGCGTCACCCGACTTCTTTATGACAAAATTAAAATTTGACATATTTTTTTTTGCTATTTTTTAGCAAAAGTGGAGGTTGGACACCGCCTGACTTATTTATGACAAAAATTAAAATTTTGACACGTTTTTTATTTATTTATTGGTTTTTGGATATTTTAGCAAAAAAGGGGGTTGGACCCGATGAGGGTTGCCTACGTATCTCACATCCGGCGAGAATCAAACCCGCGTAGTTCGGGCTAATTAACCGAACTATTTTAAAACAGGATTTTTTTTTCTTTTTCAGCAACACATAACAAAACCACTTTCCAAGCACGACTCTTTCATTTTCATTTTGGCATTTTAAGAAACAAATAAAGAAAACTATTTTAAAAATAAGACCCTTTTTTTCATTGTCATTTTTCAGGGGAAGACAAACTATTTTCCTTTTTTATTTTTAATTTTTTTTTTGAAAAATAAGACAGAACAACGACCTTTTTTTTCTTCTATTTTTCCTTTGCTTTTTAGTAAAACAAACTAATAAAATATTTTTTTTTCATTTTCTCAAAATTTCGGCAGAGTTTTGACAGTATTTGGGCATTGTTTTTTTTCAAAAATAAACAATCAATTCCCTAACCGCTATTTCTTTTTTCTTTTTTTTTTAAAATATTATTCTTGATATTCAAAAGTCAGTCAACACACAAGCCCGATTCAAATAAATGCGCAAGTAGCAGCAAGTAAGATGCATCAGGATGGTCATTTTCATTTTTGGGTACACCTGTCCTAGACAGACCCAACCCTTGTGTTGAGCCTCCAAAGTCAGATGCACGTGATGTAAACAAACGTTCCTACTAGGGATCCGGCATGAAGCTGAGTTATTCTAAGTGAAAAACCTGAGGCATATTGTTCTAGCCCTGGCTTACCCAAGTGGACAGCTTGAGCCGAAGTGGGGGCAACGTACCGGGAGCACGAAAGTCTGCCCGGCCTAGTTACTTGTCCCAACTTCGTCTTATTTGGTATGACTTCTAACAGAAAGGTGGGCCACGCGCACGTGTACACCATAAATTCAGAAGACTCAGAAAGAAGAAGGGTTTCGTAGCAGTTTTATATACACAATTCAGATAATATTAAAGCGGTAAAAGCATCATTTAGCACATTAGGCATATATCATGTAAAAATCAGATAATAAATAAAGCCAACTATAACAGTTATTTTAAGCTTGAATTCTTGAACCCTGAACCAGTGGTTCTGGTTTTTAGTCCCCAGCAGAGTCGCCAGAGCTGTCACACCTCCTTTTTACCGCCCCCGCGAGGGGTGAAGGAGTTTTTTCCAATTAAAGGACAATCGAAACGGGATTTGTTTGTTTATTTCAGAGTCGCCACTTGGGAGATTTAGGGTGTCCCAAGTCACCGATTTTAATCCCGAATCGAGGAAAAGAATGACTCTGTATTACAGTCCGCGAACCAGAAATCCGGATAAGCTGTTAACCCGGGAGAAGGTGTTAGGCATTCCCGAGTTCCGTGGTTCTAGCACGGTCGCTCAACTGTTATATTCGGCTTGATTATCCGATTTCATACAAATATGAACTTATGTGCAAATTTTATCTTTTTAACCGCTTTCATAATTGTTATTATTATTTTTACAAGAATGTGAACATTGTTTTAAACATGTCTTTGGATTACGTCACATGAAATGCACCCGCAATCCGGAATACATATTTATTCAATGTTTTGGAATTTGGATTTGGGTCGCATGAAATGCACACCCGAGTTTAAGAAGGTAAGCTTATTAAAATGCGCGCCTAAAACAATTAGCGTATTATTATTTCTGGGTAAGGCCGTGGAATTTTGCTAAACGGCTTATCCCAAAGTCTAATTAATTTTAATTAAACATTTATCGAGGGCCCCACAATTTGGTATTTTTATTCGGCGAGGCTCGTCTCATTTATTTTTTTTTAAAAGAAAATCCTAAAATGCCTACATTATTCTCTATTAAATTTGTCTCTACAAAAATAAAATAAAAATGTCTTAATTTATTTACATGCTGAAATTAACCAATAATATTTAATTAAACAACATTCCTCCAGGTTCCAAAATGGTCTATTTTGATAAACGTGCTTTTTGAGACATGGTAATCATCCAACAATAGCGAATTAACTAGACGAAGTTACTACACCATTTATTTATTTTACTTTATATAGATAGTTCGTCCGTTAAGCTATCATCCGATGTTTCACTATATATATTAAACGGCTACATGATTCTGATTAGAGTAAGCTAAATAATTTATATATACAAATAAAATTTAGAATATAATTAAAATAAATCTGGAACTTCAACTCTTCATTTTCATATTTATGCTACATGTTTCAGTTTACAATAACCAATGTGTCAGTTGTGTACCTGATATTGGAAGCAAAAGAAAAATGAAGATGAGAATCAGCAGCAGTAATAACAATATAGCACAGCAACAATAGTCCAGCAACAGTAACAACCCAGGAACAGAGTTTTCAAACCAGTGGAGCAGTAATCTCAAAACAAAAGCTTCAAGCTTTGATGAAACAACCACAACTAATGCTGATTTCAAACAATGAAAGAAAGCAGAAGATTTTTTTTTAGTTTTTTTTATTTGAAAGTTTAAATATTTTTCAAAATTTTCTTTCTCTCTTAAATATTCAGCTCTTTTTTTCTCTCTCTTATTCTCCCTGTCCGTTTTTCTTTTTGTCTCTTCTCCCTATTCTTATTCCAAGACCTCTATTTTATATCCCCAACCATTTAATCAATTAAAATCAATCACTTTCTCCTACCAAACCCATTATCTTCCCACTCATCCCCATTACATTAAATAAGTGTATCAACCCTACCCCATTATATTTTGTCCCCCATGCCTACCATAAACAATTACCATATTCCCCTCCACTATATTTTGTCTTGTCCCCCATTTATAATAAACAACTATATCACTCACACCCCAATACATTTTGTTCCCCATGCTTAATTGCTTTAATATTATCTTAATTTTAATGGAAAGATCATTCAAAATAAATAATTATTCCGAAATTAAATTCCAAAAAATGCCCCTCGGCCCTTACTGAAATTACCAAACTACCCCTGAACGTACTACAAATTACCAAACTACCCCCATCAGTTATAACAAATCAATTAATCAAACTCAACCAAAATATAGCCCATATGACCAATTTCTACACAAATTCAAACAACAAATCACATGAACATGATTTCTTCAACATTTCAACAACAAATCACATGAACACAAATTGAACAACAAAGAACAACTAAAATTTGATTGAACAATATTTTTAGCAACAAACAAACCTATTTTCAGATTCAACAACAACAACAACAAACAAGTATATTCAGATTTCTAAATTCAATAATATTGAACTTAAAATCAACTCTAACAACATTACAACAAACAATTCCTATATTAAACTTAAACAAGATTATGAGACAAATTCAAGAAATAATCATAAATGATAAACAAGAAATCAAACTATACAAATTTCGGATTCAAGATCAACCAAACAAAGTATGAACATGAATGAAAATATTCAATAACAATAACAAACAAACTTTGTTCAAACTTCGAATTAAACTTAAACAAAACAAATAAACATATTCAAATCACTAATCTTCAAATAATCAACTAATCTTTCTTAAATTAAATCCAACGAAACTTATAACAAAGATGCATGATCCAAAAATTAAAACCAAAACATAACTTCACATTAAATCACTAAATTAAAACCAACTTCAAAAAATGAATACGAATTAAATCTATATTAACAACAAACAACGGATTTAAACGATTTAAACTAACACCTTTCTACATTAAAACTAAATCCTCTTAAAATTAATAAAACAAACTGAAAATAATTAAATTAAATCTTCAACTTAAATCTAACAACAATATAACTAAACTAACAATTTTTATCTAAAACAAAATAAGAAAAATAAAGCAAACTTATGCTAATTCAAAATCTGAAAATATCAAACAAATTATGGACGTAATAGAACTTAGAATAACTAACCGTGAATGTCCAACGACGAACATCGAACGAACTCTAAACGAAACCAACGAACTTGGGCATAAACGGACTTGAAGACGACAAAGGGTGGTCGACGGGACAGAAGCAGTACGAGCTGGAGAAAGCAGTGAAGCAGCAGCGGCGGGGAGCTGGACGCGGCATAAGCAGAAACACTGGCAGCAACACGACGGAGGAAGCAGTATCGCGGCATAGTACAGCTGGTCGACGCAGCTGTGCATGCTCGTCCATGGCGGAGAAGCAGCAGCTCGGAGGAGTCGGAGAAGATAATCGAAGCAGCGGTGAAGGATCAGAAATAGCAGCATGGTTCGTTCGTGTTGTTCCGGCGTGGCTGGGGTTCGACGACGACGATGATGGAGTTGTTTGACTGTAGGGGCAGTTGGTCGATAGTTGTTGTTTGATTGCACGGGCTGGTGACGGCGTGGTTTGGAGGTGGTGAAAAGCTGGTCGTTTGGTGGTGGCGTTTGGACGGAAAAGATGAAGCAGCAGGTGGTGACGAGGTGGGGCAGCCATTGATGCTAGGGAGTGGAGCTTGAGGAAGAAGAAGGAAAATGAGGGGGGGGGGATGGTTTGGATTTTTAGGGTTTTCTTTTGTTTTGTTTTTGGTAAAATGTAAGATAATAGGATGTTGGGTTATGGACTGGGTCGACGCAGTTCGAAATGGACTGGGTCGTTTGGGAAGATTGGGTCTCTTTGGACCTATGACTTAAATTTGAGCCCAATTCCGATTTTCTTTATTTTTTGCTCTCTTTTCTTCTTTTATTTTTCTAAAACTAAATTATAAAAATACTTAAACTATTATTAAGAACTAAATTAAGTTATAAAAGCGCAAATTAACTCCCAATAACAATTAACGCACAATTAAGTAATAATTAAGCATAAAATTGTATATTTGGACATTAAATGCTAAAAATGCAAAAGATGCCTATTTTTGTAATTTTTAATTTTTGTAAAACTCAAAAGACGCCTATTTTTGTAATTTTCATTTTTTTTGTAAACAAACTTAATTACTAACAATTGTAGAATTAAATCCTACATGCAAAAATGCGACATATTTTGTATTTTTTATTAATTTAACAAATAAATATGCACAGACAAATACAAATAATTATTCAAAAATATCACAAAATATCACAAAATTGCACACCAAGGAAAATCATTTTATTTTTGAATTTTTGGGAGTAATTCTCATATAGGGCAAAAATCACGTGCTTACACTCCAGATCGCCTGCTAAGGGCATCCTGGCTTGAGAAGGACTCCGGCCACCTGCCGAGTCAAGGGCAATGCTCGATATCCCATCCGTTGCCTCGCCTCCACAAAGACGGGCCGCACCAGCATCAGGCTCCTATCCGTAAGAATTTATCCCCTCGGCACGAGGAGCAATCAATTCCAAATGATCTTCGGGGGGTGCTAAGAAGTTTCTTTCTCCTTCACCCTCAGCACGAGGATTTCCTGCCGCCCCAGAAGTCAGAACTAACGAATCAACCTTAGACTCCTCCACTTTAGTCCTTTTGGGCTTTAGTGGCTCAGACGATGCGCCCCTTTGCCTTTTCTTCTCCTCATCAAGCACCGGGATATCCCCTCCAACGGGCAGCACCTCCCTTATTAGTAGGATTCCTCCCAAACCTACATAGATGCAGGGAACAAATGCACAAAAAGGAAAGAGCCGCTAGCAGCAAGCTACGCTAAAATATGTGGATACGTCAAAGCTCAGAACTTACCATGATCTTTGCTTCCCACTGGGCTCGGGATGAATCCTGCCATGCACGATTATTATACGGGTAGATCGAGTATAAACGGCCAACCTAACCCTGAAGATCCAGCAACACTCCGAGATAGACCGCTGCGGCTGAAAAGACAAAGAAGAAACAATAGAATCGGGGACATAAGGAGAAATTATCAAAGGAAGCAGAGGCTTTGCATTCACTTACGCCCGACATTTCACTTCTCAGGGAACAACATCCCTTCCGTTGGGATCAGATCAGATATCTTCACTCGGACGAATCGACTCAACCACCCGTCGTCTCCAAATTCCTCGATATTGGCGAAAAGGGATCTCGAGGCTCGACATCGAATCTTGATTAAGCCCCCGCGAAGGAGACAAGGGCTGTAAATCCAGATCAAATGATTCAGGGTGAAGGGCATTCCCTCTATCATGCTCGAGTAATGCCTGATCATATAAACCACACGCCAGAACGAAGGATGGATTTGACCTAGAGTCACCTAGTAGCTCCGGCAGAAATCGAGAATCACAGGGTCGATCGGGGGCGAAGACGCTCCCACCGGTCCTAAAGTAAATGGGTAGGTGTACACGCTCAGAAAGCCGGCCCTATGAGCTGTAATGTCTATATCCTGAGCAGGAATCTCCACAAGAACGGCATCCCCCAACAACAATCGGCCCTCACTCTCTCGATATCCGTTATAAAACTGATATATCGAGTTACTGGTTCACGGCGTCCGGACTTTGAGGAGGGTCTCTCGACCCTGAATTCTGAAGTCATCGCAAAAGGTCCTGGGACGCACTCCTCGACATGGGGTGGGGCGACCACTTCGCCTTGGGAGAAGAACGAAGAAGACGAGCCTGTGACCTCCTGAGAAGCAGCAATGGAAATATTCGCCATCCTTGAGAAAATCCAAGAGAAAAAGAAATGGGGGGTCGCGTTCCTAAAAAGAAAAAAACAATGTGCAGGGGAAAAACAGACTTCACTAAAAGGTTTTGAATGTGAAATAGGATCCGAAAGGGAAGAGGCCAATATTTATAAGAGCATCGTGGGAACATTAAAGGAGGCCAACCGCCATAGTCAATGCTAGAATCCGCAGTAACGGCGCACATGGCATGCCTTGACAGCCTGTAACCATTCGCAAGGACACTGGAGGAAGCAGGAGTTTAGAAGCGTTTCTCATCGCTTCTTGTCGCCTTCACTCTAAGAAACGCGGAGACTATCTATATACAGTGAATCCAGGGGCCCGAATTCCCCATCATAGGGTCATCTCGCAGTCATGCCCCTTGAAGCGTGAAGCCGAGGTCGAGACTCATCCTCGGGGTTTGTCTAGAGATGATCCGAAGGGTATTGCATTTCGACTAATGCAATGGGCTGCAGTGAGAGAGGGGGAAGTTCCCAAGTCACGCGACTCGACCTGACAAGGCCGGCCTATCTGAGGCCTATTTCCAAGATGTCATATCTAGCCATTCTGTCCATGTACCTTCAAGGTTAACGCGTTTTGTATTATAAGAAATTCCCCTCCTATATAAAGGGGATCCCCCCACTTCATAAGGCAGGCTAATGTTGCTCCATTTCTCCACTAAAGTAATAATATCTCTCTTTCTCTTTCTCCTATTTTATTCGTTCTCACTGGCTCTAGGCCGCTTTAACATCTATTGTATTCTTACTTATTTCATGCTATATTGCGCAACTTTGACCGTAAAGAGCCTTGCTTGACCGTATCCTTAATTGTTATCCTATTCCTGGTTGCCCCCGATAGCTTGAGCTCGATTGAAGTCCCGATCCCGAGGTCCTTATTGACCAGTTTTGCATCTGGGCAACAGGCCCCTTTCAGTTTGATTACTGTCTTGTTTTAGCTCGCATTTCATCGTTAAGCTTCACGTTCTTAGCATCAACTGCTCTAACAACTAGCTCGGGAATAGATCACATATTTTTAGAATCCCATTTACAAATTTAATTATTGTTACCATTTTCACCGTAAACATTGATGCGGGGGTCTCTAACCCCAAAACGTCGTATGGCGGCGTCAAGTGTATGACATGGTTCTGAGATGATCGAGGCAATCCCGCCAGCACATCTTCCCAAAGCGATAAAGGCCTCAGCCATTATTTTTAATTGGCCTTTGAGGTAGGAGTATAGTCGTCGCTTTCTCCATATATAGTGTTGTCTTTGCCCTTTTGAAGATTCCGCTATTCTGAGTAGTTATCCCCTTTATAGAGTTCTCATTTCTTGCGTTAGGTCCTCCACCATTTCAATTTTGACACCCTTGTCCAAATTCCCGCTCCGATTCCTTAGTTTTACCACAGTCATATATGCCACGTCAAGGTCCGCTCGGCAAGGAGAAGGGAGTCCCGCCTCTGGTTCCCGCCTGGTTGGCGATGTGCCGTTGGTGCCAAGCGAGTCATCCTCTGGAATTTTTTTTTGAGGGGGGATCTTTATTCAGAAAAGTCTCCCAACATTCGGGGTCATTTGGAGTATACCTCGAAGTTTATTTCTTTAGTAGGAGAGGAACACCTTGAGTCAGCGAGGAAGGATTGTGGATAGGGGAGGGGAAGGTAGTACTGTGGATACCTTCCCCGGAAGAGAGCATCATGGACTATGCCAAGGGGGTTTTGAATGTGAACATGTATCCTTTTATGCTGGGCCCCCTTGATAGGATTGTGCTCGACTTCTGTCGAAAGTACCAGGTTACCTTGGCACAGATTCACCCGTAATTTTGGTGGATAATATTGATGATGAGGTTTTTACGGAATAAGCAGGTCTTGAATTCACTCTTAGTCATCTCATCAAGTTGTACCGACCTTTTCACCATTGAGGTCTTCTAACCCTACGATGCCGATCCACCACGTCTTTCGTCATTGATTATGAAGAAGATGGAGATCGGGGATGGATGAGCCGATTCATCCGAGTACGGACTGTCGATATTATCCCTATGGAGTTTTTCCATTTCTTAAGGAATGGAATTTTTCACGTAAGTGGTACACTCATGCCTTTGTAGTTTTGCTTATGGTGAAGGCGGGCTTCGTAAATGTGTATTTCTTTCCTTTTCTGCAGCAATTTCATGGATGTCGTGCGAGGTCCCTGATCTGCCGGATTGGGCGCGGATGCTGGCAACCTACTCGACCTATAATAAGCGTAAGTGGCAAGCTTTGTCTAAGGATAGGTGGGAGGCAAAGCACCACGGTATGCGCTATGTGATTTACTCCCCCCCCCCATTTTTTTTCTGGAAGGGCACTTTTTCTTTTTGCGTACTAACTCTGTCATCATAGGCATTGGGGAGTCCTTTTAAGCGAGGTCGTTCCCTCTAGGAAAGGGAGAAAGATCGTCAGCTTCAGGACCAAGGGATGATAATAATAGCATTAAGCAAAAAAGGTCCTTGCAGGGCGATGATGATTACAGCAAGATACGCCCAACCCGGAGGCCTAGAGAGGGCGTATCAGCCAAACCTGCAGCGCCTGAGATCTATGGCCTTAGAAAAACTTTCCCTCCTTCACTGTCATCTTCTTTTCTCATCGTAGGTACCTCGAGGAGCGAGATATCCCTGCCGCCGACTTCTTCTCTCGTCGAAGGCGCTTTGAGGGGCGTTTGAAGCTAGGGGCCACATATGCCGGATGACCGTATACCAACTGGGAGTGGTTCTGTTGGGGTTGACGGAGCCGAGCTAGCAAATGTGTGTTCGACTTTCGAGAGAGCTCAGCGGCTTTACTCTATGGTGAGTTTTAGATGATCGTATTGGTTTAATAGTTTTTGCAAATTTCGCTCTCTTATCACGTTTCTCTTCCACATGCTTTTAACAAGCTCAAATCTGAGTTGCTTTGTCGTGAGGCCATGCTATGAAAAGCCGTAGATGGGGAGAGATCCCTCAGGCTTCTTTCCAATGAAAGGGAAGACGAGGTGGCACACTTGCGGTATGAGGAAAGTCGCAGTTTGAACTACGAAAGCTACCTCGAGGAGCAGGTAACTTCTGTTTCAGGGGAGTGCATGTTTCTTCTTCTATCTTCCGAGGCTAATATTTCATTTACTTCAGTTGCATAAAAAGACAGAAGACCTGGAATGCCTTAGGAACAAAGTTGGTCAAGCCAAGTGCGAGCGTGATGAGCTAAGGGCTCGGGTGGACACATAGATATCGGCTGATAAAGATGCTTTGTCCAAGGCTTCCGCCCTCGAAGTGCAACTTCACAACGCTCACGAGAACAACTTGGTTCAAACGGACATGATTCCAAGGCTCGAGTCCGAGCTCCTAAAGATGAAGGCCGAAGTTGTGGATGCCCGGGATGAAGCCGAAACAATCCGAGCTAAGGCTGATAAGAAGGTGGCTATCTATTTGAAAGATATTGCCGATGCTCATTTTGAGCTAAGGGGGCTCTCGACCAGGAGAGTAGGAATAAAGAGTACGTGAGGTGTAAATATCAGAGGGAAACCCTCGAGGAGATTCATGCCAAGGGCTTCAATATCTTGGAGGAGATAAAACAGGCTAAGGCGGAAGAATATGATGCTAAGTTCCTTCTATCTGATGCCAAAAATGGCGAGAAAGAGGCCGACGGACCGTAGTCCACGAGGGGGACGTAGATTAGATTAGGCCTTTCCTTTTTTGTTTTGCGTAGAGTGCTTTCAAAGAACTTTGTAAATGAAGCCTGTATTCCCTCACATATATGTATAAAAGGAAGCCTCGCAGTTTTATTTTTCATGCATTTCCCTTTTCCTTGATTTAGCCAGATGAACTGGTCTTTGTGTTAAAAGGAATCCTTAGATTCATGGTATGGCCCTATGGCTCATTGGGTTGGCCCGTAGACTCTTACACGCTTGGTCAGCACGGCCATTAGTATAAGCCGGCGTTTGGGCTCTTATGCTTTTGCTCTTAGGCATATTTAATTAACTGTTTTGGGTTCAATCTCCGAGTCGGGTATCGACTCGAGCTCATTCGACCCTCAAGTTTTTAAATTTAAAGCTTGCCCTTAGGCTCTTACGCGTTGGGTCGATATGACCTCTTGTATGGGCTGGCGACAGTGGCTCTTATGCATTGGGTCGGTATGACCTCTTATATAGGCTTTATTTTTCCCTCGTTAAGGACTTTTTAAAATTGTGTTTGCCTGACTCTTTGACGGTTCGATAAAAACCTTGATTGTGAGTCGTTATGTGGCGATGATCGAGCTTCTCGGGAGGTTTTGCTCGGTGGCTGAGTGTTTCAAAGCCTATATTTTGGATCTGACGTGGTCGAAACTCTTTTGCCTATAACGAGGGTAGCCTGTTTAACCGGTTATTTTTGAAGTACTTTCGAAGTAATTGAAGGCCTATGATTTTATAGCGACGGTCAGGCATCCCCGAGTCGTGTTAGTATGGCTGGTACAGCCTTGTGACCGTAGACATTTATGTTTGTCCAGAGCCTTTCAGTCCCCGAGTGAAGTAGTTTCAGCATCTATATCGAGGGTAAGCCTTTTAGAGGTCTTACAAGTTCGATATATAGGCTTAACTTTAATATCGGGATTATGCCTTTCGTAAGGTCATATAAGTTTTTGCATGCCTTTGAGGTCTTACAGTTTTGGTTACTTGGTACAAGTATGGTTCATGCCTTTCTTGAGGTCTTACGGATATTGTTGTTGCTTTATATAGGTCTTACAAGATTGAGATTGCCCACATGGGGTCTTATGGCCTCGGATTCTTGATAAGTTGATGGTGGTGGCAATTGGCGGCGGTCCCCGAGTCATCAAAAGTTTCTTGGCTCAGGAGCCATTCCACATACATTTGGTATTGCTTTATCAAGGGCTTACGAGTTTGAAGATCCGACCCAGAGGTCGTACGATTTTGAGTTGTTGACGTCAGTCCCCGAGTGTTTGGGATGTTTTTCGGCTTTGGAGCCGTTCTTTGCAAAAAACATTGAGCTTCTTTGGAATGCAAAATGCTTTGATGAAAGGGAAAGTATTCTTTGATTACTTGGTACAAGTATACACGTTTGTGCTATTGAGGGCTCAGTTATTCTATACGGGCACGGTTTGTTCGACGTTTGGCTCGGTACATTATTTTCCTATCGAGACCCCATTCAGCATAACTTGGCTTCTCCAAGAAGGTGACCTCCTGGGGGGAATGGCCCCCCAGTATTCAAGGTTGATCGAAAAAAGCCTTGAATACTTGTAACATCTTCCTTAGGTAGTATATGGGTGTTGCCTCGTTAAAAACCTTGCCGGTAAAACCATTTTCGTGATAGAAACCCAGGTCGAAGGAAAAAAGTGCAATGTATGCTTTGAAACCTTAAGATCTTCGAGCTGGATAGCGCTTCGATCGTCTCGGTCGGACACTGCATAAAGGTTAGTGCGAAGTGTAAATAAAAAGGGGATATGGTTATACCTTAGTGGCGATAGTGCTTTGAGCCTTGGTAGGCCTTCAGTATTTGCTCTGAGGACACGGTATGACCCTTTGTCTATTTATTCAGGTATAGCCGAGAACATGTCTCATGATTGCTATTTCTCTATTTATTTGTCCTTTGGTTTCTTCTACATCTGAGGCATCGGTTCCGGTGCCACGTTGTGTACCACGAACATCTCCCTTGCTAGATGTTGTTCCCCGTACACGGTTTTTATTTTGTCCTTCATCAGAAACTTCATCATTTGATGAAGGGTTGATGGTATTGCTCTCATGCAATGTATCCACGACCTCCCGAGAAAAGTGTTGTACCTTATGTCTCCTTCAATGACGTGGAATTTGGTATTTTGGATAGTGCCGGCCATGTTGACTGAGAGGGTGATCTCCCCTCTGGTCGTCTCGCTCGCCATATTGAATCCATTAAGGACTCGAGAGGCGGGCACGATCTGGCCGAGCAGTCCGAGCTGCTCCATGACCCTTGACCTGATGATGTTGGCCGATCTACCTAGATTAACAAGGACACTTTTAATTTGAAATGTATTCACAATGAAAGAAATTACCAGTGCGTCGTTGTGAGGCTGAGACAAGGTCTCGATGTCCTCATCGCTGAATGTGAGGGCGTCCTCGGGTATGTAACCTCGAGTTTGCTTTTCTCTGGTGATAAATATTTTCGTTCTTCTGATAGTGGGTTCATATGGGATGTCGACCCCTCCCATGATCATGTGTATAACATGTTGCGGCTCATCTGCTTCGTTCTTCTTGGTCGCTTCTTTTTCCCAAACCTGATTTTGGCTTGGTCACTAAGGAATTCCCGGAGGTGACCTTTGCTGAGTAGTCGGGCTACCTCTTCCCGGAGTTGCTGGCAATCTTCGGTCTTGTGACCGTGTGTTTGTGAAATTCACATACTAAGTTATGGTTCCTTTGTGAAGGATCTGATTGTACAGTCCTTGGCCACCTGGTGTCTCTGATCTTACTGATGGCGAACACGATATCTGAAATATCCATGTTGAAGTTATATTCGGACATGTGGGGCACCTCCGTCAACCCCGTGTGCCTATCGAACCTAGCTCTGTTGACGAGTTCTCGAGGATTCTGCCCTCGATCCGTTCTTCAATCATTCCGGGGTATGTTATGCCTCGAGGCGTTTCTCCTGTCTTCGGTGTATGGCTGGTACCTTGTATGACATTAATCTATAAATATCGGGTATTAACGATCGTCCATATTTTATCCCAACATGCCAAACTTGGAGGAAAATTCAATTTTTTTGACTTGCTTCCCATCTCACCTTCACGAATTTACTCATCACTTGTTTGAAATAGCATAATCCTTATAATCTCCAAATAATCTTTTCCTTGGACTAATGTCCATTGCCTTACGACAAATTCAACGTATCCCAACATGTTGGAACCTTTCTTTGTTTGGATTTGGCTCCTTTGCCAGAAGCCTACTTGGGTAGACCGAGCCCGAGGGGGCTCCTGATTGGTCATCCTCGACCCTGATCTTCGATTGATATCGGTTGTGAACATCTGACCAAGTCATGGCGGGGTATTCAACCAAATTCTGCTTCAGCTATTTCGAAGCCACCGAGCTTCGTTCGTTCAAACCTTGAGTGAAGGCCTGCACTGCCCAGTCATCAGAAACTGGTGGCAGTTCCATTTGTTCCATTTGAAAGCGAGATACGAACTCTCACAACATCTCATTCTCCCTCTACTTGATCTTCAAGACGTCGGATTTCCTTGTTGCTACTTTGATGGTACCAACATGTGCCTTTATGAAAGAATGCCAGCATGGCAAATGAATCTATCGAGTTTGGGGCCAGATTGTGATACCACATCATCGCCCCTTTTAAAAGCATTTCTTCGATCTTTTTCAGTAGGACGGATTCGATCTTATCATCCCTTAGGTCATTTCCCTTCGCTGCACAAGTGTAAGTAGTGATGTGTTCGTTGGGGTCCGAAGTTCCGTTGTACTTTGGAAGGTCTGGCATCCTGAACTTCTTTGGAATGGGTTTTGGATCCACTTCCTGCGGGAACGGCTTTTGTACGAACTTCTTTGAATCCACACCCTTCAGGATTGCGGTTGCGCCCAGAATTTGGTCGACACTGGAATTGTAGGTCTCGACCTTCTTATCGTTGGCTTATATCTTTCTCACCCGACTCGATCCTCTTTGTAAAGTTGTCGAGCATCTTTTGTGATGGTAGGGTCAGCTGCCGACCCGTTGTTGCTTGATCTTTCTGGTGCTTGTTCGGTCCGAGGGACTGTTCCCAGGGCCACTATATTTGGGGGTTTTTGGTGGCTCTGCAGCTTAGCGATTGCCAGCTGTTGTGCCTGCAACATCTAAAAAATAACGTGAAGGCTGACCTCTTGTTCCTCCCGAGCTGGGGTTTTTTGGACTTCTTGTTGATGTCCTTGATGTATGCTCCTATTAGTGTGGGAGCTTATATCGACGTATTAGACATCGCGTGAGACCGTGTCCACAGGAATTGGATCTGGTGCATTTTCAAGGTTTCGTGGTGGTACACCAACACCTGGAACATCCACACTATTCTCTCCATGGTCCTCAAGATTGTTGTTTTCACGTGCGTTTACTGAGATAAACATTTTGACCTGAAATGAAAGATCTTGGACAAGAAAAAGTATGAAAGGTAATTTGCATTATGTAGTTAAACCAACAAGAAAATAATCACTATTATTTTTAGCCCCACGATGGCGCCAAACTATTTACTGTGAAAATGGTTATTACAATTAAATTTGATTTTGTGGTTCTAAAAATACGTGATCTATTTTTATGCTAGTTGTTAGGCAATGGATGCTAAATAAAAGATTAGAAAGCAAGATTGTAGCTTGAAAATGATGTGATAGTCAAACCAAACGACTGGAGATCTGGGCCTCGAGCTAGCATATATGGGCCTCGAGGTCGAGTCTGGTGGCCGGCTTAGGGAAATCGAGGGAAGATTAACAGTTATGGGAGCTACAATAATGGCTATTTATGATCAATGATAAGCAATAAATAAAGAACAATAAATAGAACACAATGAATATAAGCAATAAATGGAAATAATGAGATCAAGAGAGTATGTTCTTGTATATTTAATATTGGGTATCAGATGTCTACAAAATGACAAGGATCCCCTTTATTTATGAGGGGGAATCCCAATATAGTACAAATGCATTTATTACAAAGATATGTGGCTGGTACAACCATTTAATGTCATGGTACGGGTTTGGACTAGCCTAATAGACTTTGTCAGCTCTAGTCACGTGCCTTGGGAACCTCACACCGATCCACCGACGCCACTGATTTACCCTGCCTCGAGGTCGATCGTTGCTTACGCTATCTCGAAGTAGATTACTGAGAACCCTCGAGGCCGGAGCCCCGAGCTAAGCTTCTAGCCTTTGGGAGGCAGTTTCTTCGAGGCGCCTTGATGACCGTAAAATTGGACCGCTGATTTTTGCCGTATACAGTTGATATGATCTTAACTGAAAGGAAATATATTCACTTTGTTAATCTATCAACGATTGCGCATACTGATTTGAGTCATACCCAATTATATTGATGTAAATATATTATAGAAAACCTGTTACAAAATCTATAATGATCCGATCCTCTCTCATTTTCAGACGAGTGTCTTAATCTGCTGATGCAAGTACTGCCTTAACCTATTGGCAATTCAAGCATATTAAAATATAAACTATATATTACGTTTTGCTTCATCTTTCTCACTAATACAGTTATTTTAACTTCAAATACATCTTTATTCGTAGATGAAGAATGAATGGTGTATTTGGAACTAAGTGTTTTCAGTAAGATAGTTCTTCTCAAGTCTGTTTACCCTAAAAATTGGATAATAATTTATCTCATAATGTGGTTTTAAGGATACATGATTTTACCTAATACCAATTGATAGATGTAAAGATTAACAATATAGATTAACAATGAGATAAAGTAAACCAGTCTTGAAATGTAATTCAGCCCTCGAGATTAAGTGCCCTCAAACTGATCGGTGCCCAAAATAGTTAAGAAACAAACTAACTGATGAACAAGAATATAAGCTAGAAAGTATTGCATTACTTTGATATGCGTGAATGTAAGATGGTTACAAAATGATTAGGGTCCTCTTTATATAGTAGAGGAATCCTATTAATGGTACAATTCTAATTATGGAAGCAAATCTCATGATTAACTAAATAACCGCTCTTGATTTGATATGTTCCGAGATTTATGCCATGATCTTCGGCCAGTCAAGGATATCTCACCTTTATGCTATTGTGCTTTTCTCGATGTCTGTATCATTTGGTCTCGATTGTTAACCTTGATCTTCAATAAGTACCTCGGTCCTTGAACTCGGTGTCTTATCCTCATGTCTCGGTCTGATCCGTTGCGAGGCCGACCTTCGATGCAATTCCCTAGCCTCAATCAAATAATAAAATCGGGTAGTCCCAGTTTTAACCGTATACAGATAGTCCCCTCGTTTCTTGGAGTATAATGGGAAGAAACGTATTGAGCCTTCGATTTTGTATCTCGACCTGTCATGAGGTCATCTTCATGACGTAAGCGATGGAAGTGACTACAACGTCCCATCGGTTCACATATCGAGGCATTAAATTTATGTCAGTTGTTGTCCGCCATAATTGATTTTGAACCGTCACCTTCTTCCTATAAATGTGTTTTCCTTCTCTTTTGCCCAAACTTTACTCTTAATCTCCGCCCTAATCTTCAAAGCCTTTCACTTCCTTCAAGCTTTTTCATGTTGTATAATCTCTAGGTTTCGTTATCAACCTTCCCTTAAAACATCAAACCCCATTCTCCTTTTCCTTCTTTCAACTTGCAGAGATGGCAAAAACGTCTAAAGATGTTCCACAAAAGGAGGGTGCCTCTTCATCGCGGTCAGCCGACGATAAAATACCGGTGGAGCCGCACCCTGAGGAGTGCGTTCTCGAGAGGGGGTATGATCTTACTGTCACGACCCAAGTTCTCCCTCCGTGAAACTGTCGTGACGACACCTAGTCTCTACAACTAGGTAAGCCCAACTTTTGCAAAAAAAGAAATGAAAAGATAAGGCTATCAACTAACATGTAAATCTAAATAAGGAAATGAGATGCCGTTCGGCATATACGTTAATCACTCTCGAGAAGTACATAAAATCTTCAAAAACTTGGAATATCGTAAGTCACAAGCTACAGAAAGAATCAGTACTTCTATACTCTAGAGTCAAATAAAATAAGAAAAATACAAGAAGTGTTTGGCATGGGGAGGAGTAGATAGGGACTCCGAGGTCTGCAGACGCGGCAGATATACCTTGAAGTCTCTACAGCTGGCTCGCCTCACTAGGAATATGGCTGATAAGCGGTACCTGGATCTGCACACAAAAAATATAAGCAGGGAAGGGCACGAGTACACCATATTGGTACACAGTAAGTGCCAAGTCTAACCTCGGTCGAGTAGTGATGAGATCAGGTTAGGACCCTACTGGTATAAACATAATGATATAAGACAGAATGAAATATTGCAGTAAAAATGAGTACAAATATCTAATAGGAATGGAATCATAGAAAGACAATAACTCAAAATACAGAGATAACAAAAGGGGATCTTCCGAGATACCGTGTCTTAGTCCCAAACGTAAATGTGTAGGGAGATCTCCCAGAATACCATTTCGTAGTCCCAAACTAAATATACAGTGTAGGGGGATCTCCCAGAATACCGTTCCGTAGTCCCAAAGTAAATATGCAGTACAAGAGAATCTCTGGGAATGCCGTTCAGTAGTCCCAAAGTAAATATGCAGCTCAACCAACAGAAATGATAGTTACACCAAGAAAACCTACAGTTTAGACTATGTTCAAGTCAAGAAAAGCAGGTAATTTCACTAAACATACTGCACAGAGTTCAGATAGGCAGTTAAAACACATAGGTATGCTATTCTGAACTAAACATGATAGTTACATATGCTAGTGTAGTTCAAATAAGGATAAACAAGTTAAGACTTAGTGAAAAAACGGAGTTTTACATCAAATAGCTTGTGTACATACTCGTCACCTCACGTACACGACACTCACATATCAAACAATACCAAATCCTTAGAGGAGTTCCACCACACAAGGTTAGGCAAGCCACTTACCTCGAACCATGCTCAATCAATCCCTAACAATGCTCTTTCCATGAATATCCGGCTCCGGATGACCCAAATCTATCCAAATCAATTACATGACATAAATATAACTACAAGAAACTAATCTAGCTAATGAAATCAAAGCTAAAGCAAGAAATTGAAAAAATGCCCAAAAAGCCTCCTCGGGCCCACGTCTCAAAATCGGGTAAAAGTCACAAATTATGAATACCCATTCATTCATGAGTCTGACCATACTAAATTTACTCAAATCCGATATCAAAATCTAGATTAAAACCCAAAAATTCGGCCTAAGAACTCTTCTCAACTTTTCCCAATTTTTCATCCCAAATCCGAAAATAAATGATAAAATTAATGATAGATTAGTGAGATATAACCAAAATCGATTTAATAATCATTACCCAATTGATATCTCTGAAAATCCCTAAAAGTCTCGTCCAAATACGAGCTCCCAAACTCAAGTTTTGATAAAAATGACTGACCCTCGTTTTTGAAATGTTTAAGTACTGCCTAGTGATTCCTTCTTCGCGAATGCGGAAGGCCCCTCACGTTCGCGAAGTAAAACTTTACTTGGCCTAGAATTTCTACACCACAAACGCGATGACCCTATCATGAATGCGAAGAGTACTCAGCTCAACCCTACGCGAATGCGGGACCAACATCGGGAACGCGTAGGCATATGGGCCTGGGGACCCAGCTAGCCATTCCTTCTACACGAACGCGTAGGCTAACCTTTCCAGTGCTTCGTGAAGGTGGGACCGCCTTCGCGAACGCATAGCACAAAAACTTACTTGTCACAGAGTCCTCTTCGCGAACGCGAGTCTCCTCTCGCGAACAAAATGAAGGAATTGTCTGCAACGAAACACCAGAAAATCTGCCAACTCTCAAAGTCCAAAAATGATTCGTTAAGCACCCAAAACTCACCCGAGGCCCCCGGGACCTCAACCAAACATACCAACCAATCTTAAAATACCATGCGAACTTAGTTGAGCCCTCAAATCATATCAAACAATGCTAAACTTCACGAATCACCCTCCAATTCAAACTTAAGGAACTTGAAACTTCAAATTTCCACAACCGATGCTGAAACCTATCAACCACGTCCAATTGACCCCAAATTTTGCACACAAGTCATAATCAACATTACGGACCTACTCCAACTTCCAGAATTGGATTCCGACCCCGATATAAAAAATTCCACTACCGGTCCAAATCTCCAAAAATTTGACTTTTGCTATTTCAAGCCTAAATGAGCTACAGACCTCCAAAACACAATCCGGACACGCCCCTAAGCCCAAAATCACCCAACGGATCTAACGGAGTTAATAGAACTCTATTCCGTAGTCGTCTTCACACAGTTCCTACCACGGTCCAAATCCTAAGTGTTAAGCCTCGGTTTAGGGACTAAGTGTCCCAAAACACCGCAAAAAGCTGAAACGAAACCTCTCGGCAAGTCACAATCACAGAAATAGATACGGGAAAAGTAGTTAATAGGGGATTGGGGCTCTAACTCTCAAAACGATCGGCCAGGTCATTACACTTACTTCCGACTTCAAAGTCGAGAAAACTTCGTATGTCCCTGGCCAGTGTAAGCCAATGTCGAGATATATGTGCTCAATAACTGAGAGTGACCTTGAGCAGGTCAAGAAAGACTGCCATTGGCAGAAGAAAGAGGTGGTAATTCCGACCCCTGAGGAAGATATCACTACCTATGTGAAAAGGTTTTCTAAGTGTTTACATTTACCCTTTCACGCTGGGCCATGTCGATCTCGTCATCATTGACTTTTGCTGCCAATATCAAATAACCCTAGGTCAGATCCACCCTTTATTTTGGCGGATTGTCATTTTGTTCCGAATTTTTGCGAGCAAGGTCGAAGGGACGCCTTTCACCCTCTACCACCTTATCAGGCTATATAGCCCCCGTCTTTTTTGAGGTGGGTTAATAAAGCTTCAGTGTTAGGCAACCAAGGTGCTGTTCTCGAGCATAGACGAGGACAAGGATCGAGGGTGGATGGGTTGGTTCATTCAAGTGAAGACTTCTGACCTAGTTTCGGTCGAGAAGATGCCATTTCCCGAGAAGTGGAATATGGAGTGTAAGTTCAATTCCCTTAGCTTCTATTTACTGTTTTGTTTCCTTTACTTCTTCTCATCGATATCCTTTTCTATGATGTGACGTTCATTTGGATGCCTGCTACAATTATGAACCTCGAGAGCTTGGTTCGGACCTTAGCTTCGACCTCCTCGTACTCTGAGCGATCATGGCGCAATTTAGCAAGGGGACGATGGGAGTCCAAAAATATGGTAAGCCTTTTCTTCACGTATCTGATAGTTTTTGTTAAAATGTTTCCCTATTATACTCACTTGACTTCCTTTCATACAGCCCTCGGGAAAGATGTCTTCATGAGGCCCCTGTCCGGGGAGGAAGAGGTTCCGCCCCCGGTCCCAAAGCCAGCGAAGGAAAAGAAAAGAAAAAAGGTCTCGCCCTCCAAGACTCCAAAGCCCAAGAAGAGTAAGGATCGTAAGTCAAAGAAAGATACCACCTCTCTACCCCCTGATATAGCTCAGCGACTGAGAGAGGAAGAAGAAGATAAAGACGATGGCTCCGTAGTGGTTGCCCGAGTGAAGAAAAATGCTGATGCCTTAAAGGTCGTTGAGTCGGTTGGGGTCGAGAGACTCAGCCTCGAACCGAGGAGATCTCGAAAGAGGGCCCGAGTAAAGTCCCCGAGTCATCGTAGGCTGTAGATGTTTTTTACCAAAATGAGCAATCGGCGGATGTGCCTGAAGGGGATAGCTCCGAGGCCCTTCAAAATTAAGAGAACTCCCCAAGTGACTCGCTTGGGCAAATGAAATTGGCGATTTGCCGATCCTTCCCACATTTTCTGAGGGGCAAATTCAGGAGGCCCAAGCCATGGGGACCCCCGATGTGGAAAGAGCCCACGAAGGGGAGGATCTTTTTTGTGGTTGCTTTACGAGAGTCGAAGATGCTAACGACATGAGTGATGCATTGAGTCTCTTCAATGAGGCTCAACGACTCCTGAGCTGGGTATGCCTCAACTCCCTTTATCGATATTACGCTTGCATTCATTTATTCTTGCCTAATATCCTTTCTTTCTACATAGGCCTTGACACTTTATCCAGAAGCATTTTCTAAATCCCAGACAGAGCTGAGCCGATGCGAGGCCAATCTTCAAAGGATCACGGAGGAGAGAAATTCCCTCAAACTTCTCAGCAAGCAAAAAGAAGAGGAGATCAAGGACCTCCGAGCCGAATTGGCCACAACTCATAAAGAGCAGACCGACCTGATTGAGTAGGTAATGAAAATTTTTAGAAGCTCAATTTATCAATTCGGGAATGATGACTAATACTTCGATCATGCAGGTTCAGAACAAGGTCGAAAAGATCGAATAGCTCCGTGAGGAGGCCAATATGATGAGGGCGGAGACTTTAGGGTGAAAACAAAATATGGACCGCCTTATTTCGAAAAAAAAGGCTACTCGAGCCCAACTGTCATCGATTGAATATTAGCTCTAAGGAACGAAGGAGGAAATCTTGGTCCAAGCCAAGAAAATTGAGGAGCTCGAGACTAGGTTAGCCGCCGAACTTGCAAAGTTTACATCTGAGGCAGAAAAGGTAAAGGGTGATGCGGAGGCGATCGTGGCCATCTACCGAGCTGATGCTGAGACTGCTCAAGCTCGAGCAAAGGAAGTTGCTGATATCGCTCAGACTTGAGCATACTGGGCTGCCGAGCATGCCAAGTTCTAGACTCGAAGAGAGACTCTTGAGGAGATTCATGCTCGTGGCTTTAACCTTGCTGTCGAGATCAAGAACGTGAAAGAGCTCGAGGCCGAAGCCAAACCATTGCTCTCTTTCGATGATGATGATTCTGGGAGCGTGAGTGGATCTGAGAGCGAAGGGGATTCTGATTGTGAAGGTGTAGCTCCAGAGGAAAATTAGGCACTTAGGATTTTTTCCTTTTTCGATTTTTTGTGTAGGATCCTAACCGAGCCATATAAATATTTTCATATATAGAAGATCTCTTTTTTCTTTGATTTGTCTTTATTTCAATTTTTGCCTCGTACAAATTTTGTTTTGACCACATCTTGAAAATTTTCATAAGTATGAGGCTTGGGCAATTTAATCAAAGTCAGACTAGTGTGGTCTTTATAATCGAGCGAGTACTTATTCAAACTCGAAATAGGATGACCCATAGGTTTTGGTTGAGTGAGGTCGATTTCTCGAACTCAAAAATAAAATAACCCTTAGGCTCCTGAATTAGGCCGATATGGCCTTAAAAAGAACGACTTTTCTCCCTTTTCGACTTAAAAGGTTAATCACATAAAAAATTCTTATGTCTTAGCACGAGGTAAATCTGTGCCCATTAGGATTTTTGAGGGTTAGTGTTATCGAAACCCTTTACTTTGTTATGCCTTAGCATAAGCTTGTTTGAGAGTTCGAAAAATTTGGTACCCCTTAATTTTTTTGATGGTTGATGTTATCGAAACCCTTTATAATTTTGCCAAGGGTAGCCCTTTTAACCGGTTTTGAAAATATTAGAAGGCCTATTTTGTTGCGGAATTCAGACATCTCCGAACTGTGTTAGTTTGGCCGTAGCCTTTAACTTGAGATTTGCCTTCTGGGCTTGTTTCTCAATTATATTTCAAACTTGTTCGAAGTGTCAGTCCTCGAGTAGGATGGTCGTGGCCTATAAAATCAAGGATTGCCTTTTTAAGGTCTTATGATCTTGAAGTTTAATAATTCGAGCATGTCAATTTTTGGATGGTAGTCCCCGAGTACGGGGTTGATTGTTCGAGCTTTAGTTGCGATCAACACTTGAGGTAGTTTTCACAATAGACCATAAGTATAAAATTGTAAAGTACAAATTTCACTAAGGCATGGAACATCTAGTAAGGAAAAAATACTTCTTTCAATGGATCATTCATTCGTACATGTTTTTCCATTAGGTCTCGAGTAATCTACATGGACACGGTTCATTTGACCGTTTGGCCCTTTACAAAATTTACCTATCGAGACCTTGTTGACATGAAGTATTTTCCTTGAAAACATAACATCCGAGGATGATGCCCCCCAGTATTCGAGATTGATTGTAAAGAAACCTCGGATACTGTTAAATTGCTCTGAGTTAGCACGAACAATGGTTGCCTCGTTAAAAACCTTTTAGGAAAAACCCATTTGGGATAAAAATCGATCGAAGGTAAAAAGAGTGCAACACGTACTTTCAGACTTAAGGACTTCGTGTTGGGAGAGAACTTCGATGCCTTTGATCGAACACCCATAACTAGTTAGTATAAAATACATATGAAAAAGGAGAAGGTCATACCTTAGAAATAATATCGTTTGAGGAGTGATATGTTCCAAGTAATTGGCAATTGTTCGCCGTTCATTATCCCAAGTTTGTAAGATCCCTTTCTGATGATACCGAGGACTTGATACGATCTTTCATAATTTGGGCTGAGTTTTCCTTCATTTGGGTCTCGAGTATTAAGGGTGACTTTTCTCAGAACTAAGTCCCCGATTTGAAAGTGGCAAAGATTGTCTCTTCGGTTGTAGTACCTTTCGATGCGCTACTTTTGTGCGGCCATTCAGATGAGAGCGGCTTCCCATTTTTCATCTAGCAATTCGAGGCTTGTATTCATAGCCTCGTGATTTTACTATTCCGTTGTGTATCGAAACCTAATGCTAGGTTCCTCGACTTCGATCGGAATCAGAGCTTCAGTGCAATATACTAAGAAGAACGGTGTTGCCCCCGTACTGGATTTTGACATTGTTCGATACGCCCAAAGGACTTCGGGAAAAATTTCTCTCTATTTTCCCTTAGCTTTGTTCAATTTTTTCTTTAGATTGTGAATGATGATCATGTTTGTTGATTCGGCCTGTCCGTTTCCACTAGGATGATACGCCGTCGACAAAATCCTTTTTATTTTGTGATCTTCGAGGAACATTGTTATTTGTTGCCGATAAATTGTTTTCCATTGTGGCATACTATCTCGGCGGGTATCCCGAATCGGCATATGATGTGATCCCAGATGAAGTCTATAACTTCTTTTTCTATGACTTTCTTAAAAGCCTGTGCTTCAATCCACTTAGAGAAATAGTTAGTCATAAATAAAATGAATTTAGCTTTACCTAGGGCTGATGGTAGAGGGACGATGATATCCATTCCCCATTTCATGAATGGCCCTGGAGATAAGACTGAATGAAGTTGCTCTCCGGGATGGTGGATCATCAGTGCATATCTTTGGCACTTATCGCGTTTTCAAATGAATTCCTTAGTATCTTTTCCGTAGTGGCCCAATAGTATCCCGCTCTGATGACTTTGTGAACCAGTGATTTGGCATTGGAATGCTTCCCGCAAGTACTGTGAATTTCTCATAGGTTGTAGTCGGTGTCTCCCGGACCCAAACATATTGCCAGCGGTCCATCGAACCTCCTTCTGTATAATGCTCCATCTTTGGCCAATGTGAATCGTTCAACCTTTGTTCGCAGAGTCCTCGATTCTTTAGGGTCCTATGGAAGCTTCCATTTTTTAGATACTCGATATGTTTATTCCTCCAATCCTAAGTTAGGCTTGTGGAGTTTATCTCGGCGTGGCCTTCTTCGATTACTGACTTCAAAAGTTGTACGATTGTCCCCGAGCTAATTTCATCGTGTTCGACTGATGACCCCAAACTTGCAAGGGTATCGGTCTCACTATTCTATTCTCGAGGTACATGTTGTAGGGTCAATTCTTTAAACTGGTGTAGGGTTACCTGCAGTTTGTCCAAGTACCTCTGCATTCGATCTTCTCGAACCACAAAGGTCCTGTTGACTTGGTTAACCACAAGTTGGGAGTCATATTTGGCCTCGATGACCTTTGTTTCCAAGCTCTTAGCCAGCTCGAGACCTGTAATCATGGCCTCATACTCGGCTTCATTGTTAGTCAACGTAGGGGTTTTGATAGATTGTCTAATTATATTACCTGTAGGCGTCTTCAAAATGATGCCTAGCCCGGACCCCTTCATATTCGAAGTGCTATCTGTGAAAAGGGTCCACACCCCCAAAGATGCACCCGTTTTTAACAAAAGTTCCTTTTCGACCTCGGGTACGAAGGCTGGCATAAAGTCGGCCACGAAGTCTGCAAAGATTTGAGACTTGATGGACGTTCGGGGTTGATACCCACTGATTTCGAAGGCCCATTAAGCCAATCGGCCCGAGAATTCTGGCTTGTGCAGAACATTATGAAGAGGATAAGTGGCCACCACACAAATTGGGTGGCACTGAAAATATGGTTTTAATTTCCTAGAGTCGCTTATTAGAGCAAGCACTAATTTTTCTAAATGTGGGTATCAGGTCTCGGTTTCACCTAAAGTTTGACTAACATAGTAAATAGGAAATTACGTACCTTTCTCTTCTCGAACTAGGACACCATTCATCGCTACTTTCGAGAATGCTAAATATAAGTAGAGTTGCTCATTCGCTTTCGGAGTATGAAGCAACGGTGGGCTCAAAAGATACCGCTTTAACTCTTCCAACGCCTGTTGGCATTCCGGGGTCCAAGCAAAATTGTTCTTCTTTTTTAGCAGTGAGAAGAACCTGTGACTTTGATCTGAAGACCTTGAGATAAACCGGCATAAGGCGGCTATCCGCCCTGTTAACCTTTGTACGGACTTAACGTTGTCCACGACTGTGATGTAATTGATTACCTTGATTTTATCGGGGTTGATCTCAATTCCCCGATTGGACACCATAAAGTCGAGGAACGTGCCCGAACCGACCCCGAATGCACATTTCTCAGAATTGGGTTTTATGTTGTATTTTCTTAATATGTTGAAAGTTTCCTGCAGATGTGTTAAATGGTCCACTATGCGCAGGGACTTAACTAGCATATCGTCAATATATACCTCCACTAATTAACTTATTTGTTCTTTAAACATTCGTATCACTAGGCATTGGTAAGTAGCACCAGCATTATTTTAGCCCAAACGGCATTACATTATAACAGTAGGTGCCATACTTATTGATGAATAAAGTCTTTTCCTAATCCTTCGGGTTCATTTGAATTTGATTGTACAGGGAATAAGCGTCGAGAAAACTAAGGATCTCCTGGCCGGCCATGGCATCAATCATGCGATCGATATTCCGCAGAGGAAAGGAGTCTATGGGACATGCTTTGTTTAAATCTTTATAATCTACACACACTCTAAGTTTGTTCCCCTTTTTAGGGAATACAACTACGTTTGCTAACCATTCTGGATATTTTACTTTCCGAATAGATCCTATTTTGAGAAGTTTGGTTACCTCATCCTTGATGAATGCATGTTTTACCTCGGACTGGGGCCTTCTCTTTTGTTTTACCGGTCTGAACTTCGGGTCCAGGCTCAATCGATGTGTTGTCATCTCCAGTGGGATCCCTGTCATATCTAGGCGGGACCAAGCAAAACAATCCATGTTATTTAAAAGGAATTGAATGAGTTTTTCCTGAGTTCGGGAGTTAACCTCGTGCTCAGGTATACCTTTCGATCGGGAAGACGCTCGATCAGTATGAGTTGTTCTAGCTCCTCGACCATTGACTTCGTTGCATCAGAATCATCGAGGATTATGAAGGTTCGAGGTATCATATAATCTTCATCCTCGAAGATCTCCTACTCTTCTGATGGGGCCGAGGCTGGTGCTTGTGGTTCCTAATTAACTTCTTGTTTTCCTTTTATTGATGAAAGCGCAGATACTGGTACTACTTCGTCGATTTCAAACATCTCTTTGGCGGTGGGTTGTTCGCTGTACACCGTTTTGATTCCTTCCGATGTTGGGAATTTCAAGACTTGATGAAGCGTCGAAGGTACTGCCCTCATATTAAGAATCCAAGGTCTTCCAAGCAGCGGGTTGTATCTCATCTCACCTTCGATTACATGGAATTTTGTTTCCTAGATAGTCCAGGCCACATTTACTAGCAAAATGATTTCCCCTTTGGTAGTTTCACTTGCCATGTTGAAGCCGTTGAATACTCGAGCTGCAGGCATGTCTTGATCCTAGAGGCCGAGTTGCTCTACGACCCTCGATCGAATAATGTTTGCCGAGCTAATTGGATCAATCAACACACGTTTAACTTGAATTTCATTCATAAGGATAGATATTACCAGCGCGTCGTTGTGAGGCTGTTCGATCCCTTCTGCATCCTCATCGTTGAAAGATAAGGTATCTTCTGGTAAGCAGTCCCGAGTTTGCTTTTCCCTCATGATCGTCACCTTGATGCGTTTGAATACCAGCCCTTGAGGGATATCAACCCCACCAACGATCATCTAAATTACATGTTGTGGCTCTTCCTGTTCGTTCTACCTGTTCGAATCTCTATTTTTTAAGTGATTCTTGGCCCTATCACTTAAGAATTCTCGAAGGTGACCCTCGTTGAATGACGGGCTACCTCCTCTCTCAATTGTCTGCAGTCTTCAGTACTATGACCATGTGTACCATGGTATTTGCATTTTTGATTAGGCTTCCTTTGAGCTGGATCGGTTTGCAAGGGTCTGCACCATCTAGTATCCTTAATCCGACCGATGGCTGATACACTACCTGATACATCAACGCTGAAGTTGTATTCTGACAGTCGAGGTGCTTCCTTGGACCCGACATCCCTATCGAAACTGCTTTTGCTCATAAGAACCCAGGAACTCTGTCCCTGATCGTTTCTTCTATCATTCCGTACAGGGTTGCATCCGGGCCTGTTATTTCTCCGATGTCCATTGTATGGCTAGTACCTGTCTCTATTTGATCGTGGTTCTCGATCGACATCCCATTTAACTCTGTCCACGGGCCTGCTGGGATAAATCGAACCAATTGGAGTTCCCAGTTGATCATCTTCGACCCTAATATTCGACTAATATCGATTGTTCACATCAGCCCAAGTGATAGCTAGATATTCGATCAAATTTTGCTTCAATTGTTGTGAGGCTATGGAGCTCCGAGTGTTGAGACCTTGTGTAAAATATTGAATAGCCCAGTCATCGGTGACTGGAGGCAAATCCATTCTCTCCGTGGAACTATGATACGAATTCCCTGAGCATCTCGTTATCCTTCTGTCTTACCTAAAGAGGTCCGATTTCCTCGTTGCAACTTTAATGGCTCTGGCGTGGGCTACCACAAAAGAATCTGTGAGCATAGCAAATAAATCAATGGAGTTGGGTGGTAAGTTATGATACTATATCATGTCACCCTTCGATAAAGTTTCACCAAATTTCTTCAATAGAACGGATTCAATCTCATCATCTTCTAAATCATTCCCCTTTATTACGCATGTGTAAGAAGTGACGTGCTCGTTAGGGTCGGTGGTCCCATTGTATTTAGGGATTTCTGGCATACAGAATTTCTTAGGAATGGGCTTCGAAGCCGCACTTGGAGGTAAAGGCTTCTACACGACCTTCTCCAAACCCTTTAGAATCGGGGGTGCCCCTGGTATTTGGTCAACCCGTGAGTTGTACGTTTATACCTTTTTGTCATTATCCTCGATTTTCTTTTCACCTGATTTGATCCTCTTAGTGAGCTCTTCAAGCATGTTCATAGTGGCGGGGTCAGTCCCTGATTCATTGGCGTTCGATATCTCTGGTACAAGTTCGATTCTGTGAACAACTTCTTGTGATGTTTCGAACTCAATTCTACTTGGTGCTTGATTCTGATTTTCAAGTTGCGCTATTGCAGCTTTTTGAGTCTATAAAATTTCGAATATCATGCAAAGGCTAATTCCGCCTTCTCCACCGCTCTGTGCGTTCTGATCCACTGCTATGGCATCTCTACGGACAATATTTCCAAGGTCAACACCCAGATTTGCATTTAGGGTGACGTGTGAACTCACACCGACGGGGTCTACGATTGGTACTCCCTCGTGGCTAGCTTGAGGCACTTTGATGCCTGGGGCGGCTAGATTATCGTTTTTTCCATGGAAACCGAGGCCATCATCAGCGTGAGTGGGTACTGCTTGCGAGTTAGACATGTTGATCCTGAAATTAAAAACACTCACAAGAACAAGCGTAAAGTAATGTGTGTTATGAAAATTAATACCAGGCAATCACTATTATCCTTAGCCCCATGGTGGGCGCCAAACTGTTTACCCTAAAAATTGGATAACAATTAAATTTATAATGTGATTTTAAGGATACGTGATTGCACCTAATACCAATTAATAAACGTGAATATTAACAGTATAGATTAACAATAAGGTAAAGCAAAGTAGTCTTGAAACATGATTCAACCCTCGAGCATAAGTGCCCTCGAACTGATCAGTGCCCAAAATAGTTAAGAAACAAACTAATTGATGAACAAGAATATAAGCTAGAAAGTATTGTATTGCTTTGATATGCATGAATATAAGATGGTTACAAAATGATTAGGGCCCCTCTTTATATAGTAGAGGAATCCTATTTATGGTACAATTCTAATTATGGAAGCAAATCCCATGATTATTTAAATAACCGCCCTTGATTTGATCTATTCCGAGATTTACGCTATGATCTTCGGCCAGTCATGGATATCTCGTATTTTTGTTATTGTGCTTTGCTCGATGTCTGTCTTATTTGGTCTCGATCACTACTGGTATCGATCTTCAATAGGTACCTCGGTCCTCGAACCTCGTGCCTCGATCTGATCCGTTGCGAGGCCGACCTTCGATGCAATTCCCTATCCTCGATCAAATAGTAAAATCGGGTAGGCCCAATTTTAACCGTATACAAAGTCATTGGTGTCTCGTATGTTTAACCGATCACCAAATCTTAGTACAACGCCATTGCCTACTAACATTTTCTTATGACCTCTAAGGTATCTTATATGTGAAGAAAATAATAACTGTTACGCCCCGTAATATTACGTCAATATTACGTTCCGCAGTATTATATTACGACGATGTTATGCTCTGCATTAATATGTTATGATGGTGTTACCCTCTGCAGTAATATATTACGATTGATGTTACGTCCTGCAGTAATAAGTTACGATAGTGTTGCACCTTGTAATATTACATTACGGTGATGTTACGCTTCGCAGTAATAAGTTACGACAATGTTGCACCCTACAGTATTTTACGTTAAATTTGTCGTAAGGTAAATGGCATCAGTCCAAGGAAAAGATTATTTGGAGATTATACGGATTATGCTATTTCACAAGTGATTAGTAAATTCATGAAAGTGAAAGGGGGAGCAAGTATAAGAAAATGAATTTTGTCAAAGTTTGGCATTTTGGGATAAAATACGGCCCGAGCTAAAATATCCGATATTTATGGACTAGTGTCATACAAGGTACTACATAGCCATGATAGTAAGGTGTACAAGGTATGTTGAAAGAGAGTAGTATTTAATTAAGTTGAGATAATTTTTAAATTATACAAGTAATTGATTAATTACCAGGTAACAAGACATTACCCAGTTAGCTAATAAGTGGATAATTTTTTTTATTAATATCCCACCCCTACCCCACGTGGCAAGAAGCCACAAGGTTGGAAGTGACTATGTAGTCACTTTGCCAGATGGCTAATATGTGATAACTAAGACATGATTTAAAGTCTTAGCAAATAAGACTTAACATTATCTAGAAAACTAAGTAAGAAACTCAAAATGAAAGCATTCTGTTTTGGTTTCAAACAAATGACGTGAGAAGTAGAATATGAATAAGTTCGTCCAAATTTCAATCTAATCCAAGATTCGTTCCAATTTCAAGTAAATCCAAGCCAATTTCATTCCTCAAGTTCAAAAGCGCAGAAGCTTAAATCCGATTTGTGGGTTCTAAGTTCAATCCACGAAAGTTTCCAACGGGATAATTATACGGAGTTGTTCCTAATTCAGGTATGTTAAGGCTATCCCTTCTTTCTTTTTGGCCCAAATTATATTGAAAAAATTAGCAAACACATAGTTTTCATAAATTACTCTATTCATAGAAATAGTAGGGGTATCTATGTTCTTGATTCCCCATGAAAAATATTATTATCTTTTGCTCGTGGGTCTAAGAATAATACGCAGTTGGAAAAATTTATCCGCAAGAAATATTGAGACTATTACGTAATTTTCATGCATTTCATACATGTGCATTGACCCATGACCAGATGGTATTATATACGCGTATATATGTAAATATATGTAAATAGGATATGGGAAAAGGTTACGGCGTTATATACGCACCACCACCTGATCAACTGGTATATGATGATGATGTTGCCCACAATGGCTGAAATATGATTCAAACGGTGTTATATACGCGTATATATATATATATATATATATATATATATATATATATATATGTGTGTGTGTGTGTGTGTGTGTGTGTATGTGTGTATATGGGATACGGGAAAGGTTATGGCGTTATATACACACTACCACCTGAGCAGCTGGTATACGATGATGATTTTGCCCACAGTGGCCGATATGATATTATGGGATACCCTCAGAGGCTGATGATGTTATGAAACATTTACCTATGCACGACATGACATTCATACGCATATGCATGACGCTAAAAGTAATTTATGATTTACAAAGTTATTCAGACTTACAGGTTGAGTTATGTACTCTATATGTCTTCCATGTCTCTTATGTATTTATTTATGTGCCTTACACACTCAGTACATTATTCGTATTGACGTCTCTTTTGCCTGGGGATGCTGTGTTTCATGCCCGCATGTCCAAATAGACAGGTCGAGAGCCCTCCAAGTAGGCTATCAACTCAGTGGAAGATTTTGGTGTGCTCCATTTGCTTCGGAGTTGCTTGTTTGGTTAGTATGATTTAGACGTGTATTGTTTGGTATGGCAGGACTCTGTCCCGACCTTAATGACATTTATGTACTCTTAGAGGCTTGTAGACATATGTCGTATACGTGAAAGATTGTACGGCCTTGTCGGCCTATGTTTGAGTTTATAAATGATTATGTTGGCCTATTAGGCCCGTATGTCAGATGCATATGTTGACGTAATAAGAAAGATACGTAATGTTGGTACTCAGTTGAGTAAGGTACCGGGTGCCCATCGCGGCCCATCAGTTTGGATCATGACAAAAGTGGTATCAGAGCAGTTCTGTCTTAGGGAGTCTACAAGTCGTGTCTAGTAGAGTCTTGTTTATGGGTGTGTCGTGCACCACACTTATAAGCATGAGGCTACAGGGCATTTAAGACTGTCACTCTTTCTTCTTACTCTAGATCGTGTGGTAGAGCTCAATTATAAGAATTCAAATTCCGAATTTTTTTATTCGTAATAAGATGATACCTACATCCGGAAAGAAGGATTAGAAAGGGAGATAGTTGTGGAAGATCTGAGTCAGAGGAATTGAATTTTTGTAAGAGGCCTACGACACGTAAATGTGAGGTCTTTAGCAAATCATGGGTGTACTGAAAGGGGTAAGCTTCCTGATAAGAAGCCTTAAGGCAAGAATGTCTATCCATATTTATGGTAAAAGACAATAAGAGATTAAGAAGGTAAATACAACTTTCAACAAGCAAAAGAAGCAAGATGAAGAAGGGTACGAGGCACCCAATTAATGAAGGTTAACGTCGTTTATAATTGAGGCAGAGGAACATAAGCTTTTGAGTTATATTCAATAGTAACAGAGGTATATACATTTGGTCGCACCCATTCTAGATATGCACTATGGGGGTTAACAGAAGTAGAAGATATGATGGATTAATTGTTTGCGTCAATTGACATTTTCGAAGGATATTGCAAATGTGCTAATAGATCTTTTTATGAGACACCCAGATGGTGCGCTCTAAAATAGTACAGCTAGATATGAGTACTACAAAGATAGGCACTGGAAGCCTTGAAGGGATAAATATTACCTTAGTATGGCTCCCATCCCTAGTAGAACGAGAATGCTTTGCAACCCGAAGAGCCAATGGATGGGCAAAGGGGAGCTAAAATCAAAAGGATGTCTTGTTCGGGTTTTCAAAATAAAGTAATCGGCATAAATGTTAGCGAGAAATAACAAAAGAGTTAATGAAGCATTATGAGTAAGATATGATACAAAGATGACAGCGGTAGATCAAAAGATGACAATATTACAGAATCATAGTCAAGTGAAGGAAGAGATAAAAGGTGATGGGCCTTAAGACAACAAAAAAGTATAGTCCATAAGGTTATATCCTCATTTCGAGAAATAAGTTCGTGACTCCAACGTGACTACCAGAGGGGAGAGTTAATCCCCAGTATAACAGAAATCAGTATAGACTAGTAAACAAGATAAACTAAATATGAATTAGGTACTAGATGATTGGAAAATACTCGGCATCATGGGAATTTCAGATTTCGTTCCGACGGTAATAGAATGGACCACATAAGAAGATTCACGATGAATTCAGAGAATAGTCATCCAGGGAGATGTTTCCCTAGAGCAAGCAATGTGAGCAAAGTTAAGCTTAAGAGACTGTATGTGCCAATTACACTAAGTGTCACCCTTACAAGTAAGGGACTTTGTCATCCTTGGTACAGAAGAATTGCCGCAAGGCGAGGATCATTGATGTTGAGAAACGACACCAAAGAAGAAGAGGTAAAACATCTATAGGTAGATCCTCGTGGCTTCAGCTTTTAGTATACCCCTAAAGGGGGGAATATGGAGTAATATGGCATTAAGCCATAATTAAGTGGTTCTAATGACTATGGAATGGTAAAGGAAGAATGCGATAAATGAAAGAGGAATGAGATGACACTTATCCAAATCTTACAGATACACTACTATTTAAGAATATTGTACAAGCACGATGTCAAGGAGAGGAAGTAAGGGTTCCTGCCCGAGCTGTTATTAATAAATAAAGAGCTAGTGCGAGACGTAAGTTAAGACAAAGGAAATAACCCAAGAAAGATTACGAGGAATATTGATATGAGAATGGGCCAATGAGTAGTTAGTAATTGGTCTGGAAGATCCCAGTTATGGCTAAATAGGAGGTTACAGACGAGTCATCAGATCATGTAATGTAAACATAGTAGAACCCAACATGGAGAATTCATCCTCGAAGAATATCATTATAATACTTAAGATATATTCAAACAAGAGTTGGGGAAGTTAAAAAGGTACTGTATGAGTGCTACGAAAATAAAAGAGAGTGCCACTGGGAAGACAGTCAAAATATCAGTTCAGAAGCAACCCACAAGCTCTAGTGCATGGAGGTAAGTAACTACATATAAGTATAGGCAAGGAAGGACATCAGGAGGTCCATCGAGTATACAATGTAATAAGCCCGCAACTTTACAAGAGTTAGAGAGTCCTCCCTAAGTACTACAATGGAAGACTAGCTTTGAAAATAAGGAAGAAGGCTTCAACCTAAACATAGTAACTCGAAGGAGAAATGGTCATGTAAATGCAATCTCACAACAAAAAAATTGTATGCCCTCCAAAAGAAAGTGGCACCTACCATGGCTAATGAACGGGAAGTAAGAATTAAAAGTAATATTCGAGATCATATGAGTCGTATGAAAACTCTGGCAAGTTTGGGCGCTATGATAAGCTAAGTATGGATGCGACAAGGGGGTAGAAAAACCAGGAAAAGTAAAAGCTTACGTTAAAAGAAAGCTATGATGGAATGAAATAATTATTCAATCAATGATCCAAAGTTACTACGTTATAGATACACTCAAGATTTTGGAGCATTATCTAGGCAGCATATTTGTTGACAATCATACAACCATAGAAGACTCCGGCATAAGTTAAAAGAAAGAATTGAGCCCAGGGCATAGACAAATGATTTAATTATTAGAAGATTGTGTCATGGATATTCCATAACGCCCATGAAAGGATAAGGTAATAACTGGTACCATGAGCCACAGATCGGAAGATAGATTAAGCCTACATACAGGCTGATCAGAAGGAAGAGGAAACTAAAGAATTACATCACCTAAGTAAATTAGGAGTCTGATTATTGGATCTAGAAAAATTATAGAAGTTGTGCTTGAGAACATAACAGAATCACTCTTAATATCAGATATTCAAGAGAAATAACACAACAACCATAATCTATAATGGCTCTACAAGGAAGCCAGATAGAAGAAGTACCAGCCTCATAAGAAGTCAGTACGAAGCTCCCACCGGATTGTGTATGTACCAGAGGTGCGAGTATTATAATAGAGCTTCAAGTTATGGACTTGAATTACACCTAGGTGGAAGGGAGATCAGGAAAGAGATAGAAGATACGATGCTAGATTTTAAGGTAAGTACGGTAAAGGTGAACAACGTACGAGATACCCAAAGACAGAAGATCGTGAATAGTCCATACTTCGAATAGAAAGCTATAAGCATGGAGATCCAATAACCGGTAATGATAGCGGCATCTTCGGTGGCATGTCTTCAAGCTTATGGTTTCTAAGTACTGAGAGATCTAGTTAAGAAAGTAGAGAAAAGTTGGAGACGATGTGATGTCTCGCTTGACGTTCTAGAATAACATAAGAAAATCTATGGTGCAAGGAAGTTGAAGGAAAGTTGCGAGTATTATAAATAGATATTTATAGGTCGCAAGCTTAGTATGGTAGAGCGACAAAGTTTTAAGAAAAGATGAGTAAAAGTGAGGAAAGGCAAGTAAAAAGGTGACGAGAATGGATAAGTCCTCAGGAGTAAGTCCATGAAAACAAGAGAGATAATGGTTTCGCTAAGTTATTGAAAGTTCAGTATAGCCTGAATGAACCCAAAAGAATCTAAGATTAATAGCATTTAGAAAGAATGAAATGCTGACCTAGTAATAAAATGAGAGGATAATTGTGACAAATAAAGGATGACGTTTGGGCCTTCGTTTGAATAATGAGTTGAGAACAAAAGAAGAAGATAAAATAGAAGAAGAGAAGGAGAAAAAAAAATTTCGCTGGTGGCACAAAATCAAGATACCCCATAAGGTGAATCACATTGAGACACTATGAAATACGATTATGGGAATCACTTCGAATATTTCTTGATGTAACGTAAGCCCTAGGGGCAAAGTATTATGTAAGAAGTTTCAAGTATTCAAGTAAAGGATTATAGATCAACATTGAGGTGAATCGACAATGGTCAGAGATTAGGCCATGATTCTTAAGACGAACGGTAATAAAAGGGGCATTAAAGGACTGAGATTTATACCTAAAGGGTAGGCAACAAAAGTAATTGGGAACTTGGTAAGCATACCTCAACAAAGGTAGATTGAAGCAAAAATTATGGTATAGTATAACCCATGTAAATGAAGTAAAGTCATGTGGATGGGTAACCAGATCTATGAAATAAGATATGGCTATATTCGCAAATTCTACAAAGTATCGAGCAATGAACTTTGGTATACCTATAGAGGCCCAGAGAGGCATCCTATTAAGCCTTGTATATACAAAGTAAGACCTACAGATTGACTAAAAGATTAAAGGAAAAATGAAAGTTAAATCGCATAAGTGCACCTACAAAGCCAGGATCATACAAGCTGCATGACAAGAGGTAAAAGATTAGGAAGATTTCGACCACATGTCATGATATGAGCAAAAAGACAAAAGGGGGGAATACCCTAGATTTTAGATTTATTCATAGAGCAACTACTTAAATGTCAAGAAGAGTATTAAGGTATTCACAAGAGCTATAAGTTACAAAAATGATAAGAGCATCTGTCAACATTTGAGGACGAATGTTCCAAGGGGGGAATGATGTTACGCCCCGCAATATTACATCAATATTACGTTCCGCAGTATTATATTACGATGATGTTATGCTCCGTAGTAATATGTTACGATGGTGTTACCCTCTGCAGTAATATATTACGATTGATGTTACGTCGTGCAGTAATAAGTTACAACAGTATTGTACCCGACAGTATTACATTACGGTGATATTATGCTTCGCAGTAATAAGTTACCATAATGTTGCACCCTATAATATTACATTACGGTGATGTTACGCTTCACAATAATAAGTTACGACGATGTTGCACCATGCAATATTTACGTTGAATTTGTCGTAAGGTAATTGACATCAGTCCAAGGAAAAGATTATTTGGAGATTATACGGATTATGCTATTTCACAAGTGATTAGTAAATTCATGAAAGTGAAAGGGGGAGCAAGTCTAAGAAAATGAATTTTGTCAAAGTTTGGCATTTTGGGATAAAATACGGCCCGAGCTAAAATACCCAATATTTATGGACTAGTGCCATATAAGGTACTACATAGCCATAATAGTAAGGTGTACAAGGTATGTTGAAAGAGAGTAGTATTTAATTAAGTTGATATAATTTTTAAATTATACGGATAATTGATTAATTATCGGGTAACAGGACATTACCCAGTTAGCTAATAAGTGAATAATTTTTTTTATTAATATCCCACCCCTACCCCATGTGGCAAGAAGCCACAAGGTTGGAAGTGACTATGTAGTCACTTTGCCAGATGGCTAATATGTGATAACCAAGACATGATTTGAAGTCTTAGCAAATAAGACTTAACATTATCTAGAAAACTAAGTAAGCAACTCAAAATGAAAGCATTCTGTTTTGGTTTCAAACAAATGACGTGAGAAGCAGAATATGAATAAGTTCGTCCAAATTTCAATCTAATCCAAGTTTCGTTCCAATTTCAAGTAAATCCAAGCCAATTTCATTCCTCAAGTTCAAAAGTGCAGAAGCTTAAATCTGATTTTTGGGTTCTAAGTTCAATCCACGAAAGTTTCCAACGGGATAATTATACAGAGTTGTTCCTACTCCAGGTATGTTAAGGCTATCCCTTCTTTCTTTTTGGCATGATCCAAATTATACAAAAGAAACGAGCAAACACACAGTTTTCATAAATTAATCTATTCATAGAAATAGTAGGGGTGTCTATATTCTTGATTCCCCATGAAAAATATTATTATCTTCTGCTCGTGGATCTCAGAATAATACGCAGTTGGAAAAATTTATCCGAAAGAAATACTGAGACTATTACATAATTTTCATGCATTTCATATATATGCATTAACCCATTACCAGATGGCGTTATATACGCGTATATATGTAAATATATGTATATGGGATATGGAAAAAGGTTACGGCGTTATATACGCACCACCACCTGATCAGTTGGTATATGATGATGATGTTGTCCACAGTGTCTGAAATATGATTCAAACGACGTTATATACGCGTATATATATGTATATATATATATATGTATATATATATATATATATATATATATATATATATGTATATATATGTATATATATATATATGTATATATATATATGTATATATATATATGTATATATATATATATGTATGTGGGATACGGGAAAGGTTATGGGGTTATATACGCACCACCACCTGATCAACTGGTATACAATGATGATTTTGCCCACAGTGGCCGATATGATATGATGGAATGCTCTCAGAGGCTGATGATGTTATGAAATATGTACCTATGCACGACATGACATTCATACGCATATGCATGACGCTAAAAGTAATTTATGATTTACAAAGTTATTTAGACTTATAAGTTGAGACATGTACTCTATAGGTCTTCTATTTCTTTTATATATTATTTATGTGCCTTACATACTCAGTACATTATTCATACTGACGTCCCTTTTGCCTGAGGATGCTGCATTTCATGCCCGCAGATCCAGATAGACAGGTCGAGAGCCCTCCAAGTAGGTTATCAGCTTAGTGGAAGATGTTGGTGTGCTCCATTTGCTTCGGAGTTGCTTGTTTGGTTAGTATGATTTAGACGTGTATTGTTTGGTATGGCGGAACTCTATCCCGACCTTAATGATATTTATGTACTCTTAGAGGCTTGTAGACATATATCGTGTACATGAAAGATTGTACAACCTATGTTTGAGTTTATACATGATTATGTTGGCCTATTAGGCCTGTATGTCACGTGCATATGATGATGTAATAAGAAAGATATGTTACGTTGGTACTCGGTTGAGTAAGGTATCGGGTGCCCGTCGCGGCCCATCGGTTTGGGTCATGACAATAACAAGCTACGAACAGAATAAAAAAAAGTTTCAAATTTCTTGTTGTATGATTTATACGGTCCGTGTACATAGGTATTTATATAATAATGCAGTAATGCACCTCCAAAGTTGGTGTATTCCTACGGTATCGTGATCTTCAAGTGTTTGTGTGTATTACAAGTAGAGCAACGAGTTATGTTAATAAAATTTGTATACCTACAGAACCACAACTAACTTGGCCGCTACAGTTAGCTAGGGATAAAAGTCCTAAACTAGCTAAACTAACCAGGTTGTCTAACATCCCCTCAAGCTAGTGTTGAGGGGTCACACAACACCTAGATTGGTCTGTAAAAACTGAAACTAAGTCTTGGACAAAATGGTTTGTGAAAATATCAGCCACCTGATGGAATGAGGGAACAGATTTAGTCACCATATATATCACCTTATACAACCTTTTCTCGCACAAAATGGTAGTCAACATGTTTTGTACGAGCATATATCTGCATAGGATTATATTGGATGTGAGATGAAAAATGCTGATATTATCTATAAGCAACAGTGGTGGACTAGATAATGAAACACATGTTAGTAGTAAACTGTACTTGTAAAATAATTCTGGAAATATAAATGAACATAAACAAAAATGAAAAATAGAAATAGAATTTTAATTCGAGCCCACTGAATTCACAGTGTTTTCTTAAGGAATTTAATCCCCTCATAGTACCCAAGGTTATGGATTATTTCCTCCCAGGATAGAATGAATTACACACTGGTGTAGTGGTACTTCAAACCCCAGTGTTTCAGCGAACACAAAGTTCGGTAGCAAATCACACTTACTGTTGCTTTGTTTGATGTTAAAAGTATGCAGAAGAAGGAGGAGAAACTCAGAAAATCGTATGGAATTCTTAGCAGAATAGACTTGTATTTATAGCCAAAGTTGGGCTGAAATCTGAAGAGGTGCAACTCTTCAGAATGGCTGTTTACGCAAAACGGCCACAGCATAAATGCCATAACATAAATGGCTATTTACTCAACAATAAAGAGGGAAAATAAAAAAGGAAAAATTGAAGAGGGTAGTTTAATTTTTAGTTACACAAATGAAAAATGGATTAGAGGATTTAATATTAATATTCTATTATTAAAACAAATATTTAATAATATTTTACTATTAAAAAATAAATTTGGTCCAAAATATTAATCAATCGATCGATCATTTGACCAAATCCAAATCCGAAGCCGAATCGGAAGCCAAAGTCGAAGCCGAGCGAGCGACGACGACAGTGCGAGGCTTTCCTTCTTCTCAACTCTTTAAGAGCTAGAAGAAGAGTAATTGCTTATATACCCATAAAAACCTCTTTCTCTTCCAATATGGGACAATGTCCCTTTGCCAAGGGGGAAACTTAAAATTTCACTCAAAAATTTCATTTTCCTCCATTTCCCATTCACCCTCTTTTAAGTATTTAATATACTTAAATACATAAAATCCCAACAATCCCCCACATGAATGTGGAATGGCTATATCACGGAAACATGCATGAAAACCTGTGTGATTCGCAAGCAAGGATTAATTGCATCTGGATAAGTAGGTTTCCCTTTGAACTTTCCGTAGTGAACTTATGTCGGATATACTCGATCAATTGGTACATTTGATATTTTTGAACCGTCAAACTTTGGTGTATACCTAGACAACCACAAGTCACACAACCAACCCTTAACCGTATTTGGTTCTCATTGTTGTGTTCGTTTTAGCCATGAACACCGCCTGGTTTCATAAGTGCATAGAGAATTGGCCTTGCAATATTCTCCTTGAAGCGGCTAACACTTCACACTTACATAGGTGATTCCTAAACGTGTCATTCCGTAGATACACTATTTGATATACCCCGTATCAAATTTAGAAATCATTAAAAAATCTTAATGCTTTATCCTTGGTACTGAACATTGTCTCATCACGAGAATGGACCAAAGGTTTAGTTGATAATGTTGAACCATCATTAATGACTTTGTTTGATCTCCTTGAACCTAGATCTTGGGATCTCCAGTCTTCTAGGTAGAGTTACCGCCACTATGACTTGTTCTTGGCCACAGTCCCGTTCCCCTTGATGACTTCTCAACTACCTCTCTAGTTAGGCCTTTTGTAAGTGGATCCGACACATTATCACTTGACTTTACATAATCAATCATGATAATTCCTCTAGAGAGTAATTACCTAACGGTTTTATGTCTTCATCGTATATGATGAGATTTACCATTATACATAACGCTCCAGCCCTTCCAATTGCCGCCTGACTATCGCAATGTATGCATATTGGTGCCAACGGTTTGAGCCAAATGGAATATCTTCCAAGAAATTCCGGAGCCATTCAGCTTCTTCACCGGCTTTATCTAAGGCTATGAATTCAGCCTCCATCGTAGAGCGAGCAATACAAGTTTGTTTGGACGACTTTCAAGATACCGCTCCTCCACCAATAGTGAATACATATCCACTTGTGGACTTGGAATCAGTTGATCCGGTGATCCAATTTGCATAATAGTATCCCTCAATAACTGCAGGATATTTACTGTAGTGCAAAGCAAAGTCCTGGGTATGTACTAAATACCCCAAAACTCATTTCATGACCATCCAATGAGATTGACCTGGATTGCCCGTATATCGACTCTATTTACTTATAGCACAAGCTATATCTGGTCGTGTACAATTCATGATGTACATTAAGTAACCAACACACGAGTACAATCCAATTGTGATATGCTTTGGCCTTTGTTCTTTGCTAATGCAAGATTCACGTCAATTGGAGTTTTTGCAATTTTAAAGCCCAAGTGCTTGAATTTTTCAAGTACTGTCTTAATATAGTGAGATTGTGACAATGCCAGACCTTGAGAAATCTTATGGATCTTAATTCCCAGAATTAAATCAGCAACTCCCAAGTCTTTCATATCAAACTTGCTAGTTAGCATATGCTTAGTCGCGTTTATGTTAGCAATGTCATTACTCATTATCAGCATATCATCCACATATAATCAAACAATGAGTATGTGATTTGGAACATTTTTAATGTACACATATTTATCACATTCATTTATTTTAAAACCATTTGACAACATTGTTTGGTCAAATTTCGCATGTCATTGTTTGGGTGCTTGTTTTAGTCCGTAAAGGGACTTAACAAGTCTACATACCTTCTTTTCTTTACCTGGAACTACAAACCCTTCAGGTTGCTCCATGTAAATTTCTTCCTCGAACTCTCTATTTAAGAAGACTGTCTTAACATCTATTTGATGAATTTCAAGACCATAAACTGTAGCTAACGCTACTAATGTTCGTATGGACGTAATTCTTGTAACTGGAGAGTATGTATCGAAATAGTCAAGACCTTCTCGTTGTCTATACCCTTTGACCACAAGTCTTTCCTTAAATTTGTCAATAGTGTCATCATCTTTCATTTTCCTCTTAAAGAGCCATTTAGAACCCAATGGTTTATTCCTAGGAGGAAGATCAACCAATTCCCATGTATAGTTGTTCAATATGGATTCTATTTCACTATTGACTTCCTCTTTCCAAAACAATGATTCCGAAGAAGACATAACTTCTTTAAATGTTTGAGGCTCATTTTCCGACAAGAAAGCCACAAAATCTGGTCCAAATGAAGTAGACGTTCTTTGACGTTTACTACATCTTGGATCCTCCTGGTTAATTGTACTTTCTTTTGTTTCTTCCCGAGGTCATTTAGATCCTTCACCAACCGACTCACATTCTTTTTTATATGGATATATATTTTTAAAAAACTCAGCATTATCTGATTCTATAACTGTATTATTATTAATGTCGAGATTTTCTGATTTATGAACTAGAAATCGATATGCTTTACTATTAGTTGCATATCCTATGAAAACACAATCAACGGTTTTCGGTCCTATTTTTACCCTTTTGGGTTTAGGAACTTGCACTTTTACCAAACACCCCCATACTTTAAAATAATTCAAGTTGGGATTCCTTCCTTTCCATTTTTCATATGGAATGGATTGTGTTTTTCTATGGGGTACTCGATTTAGTATTCGGCTAGCCGTAAGAATGGCTTCCCCCCACAAATTCTATGGCAAACCAGAACTTATCAATAATGCATTCATCATCTCCTTTAGTGAATGATTCTTTCTTTTTGCAATCCTATTGGATTGGGGCGTGTAAGGGGTCTTTGTTTGGTGAATAATTCTATATTCTAAACATATTTGTTCAAAAGGAGATTCATATTCACCACCCCTATCACTTCTTATCATTTTGATTTTCTTGTTAAGTTGTGTTTCAACTTCATTTTTGTATTGCTTGAATGCGTCTATTGCTTTATCTTTACTATTAACTAAGTAAACATAGCAATATCAAGTACTATCGTCAATAAAAGTTATGAAATACTTCTTTCCACCTCGAGATGGTATTGACTTCATATCACAAATATCTATGTGAATTAAGTCTAAAGGATCTGAATTCCTTTCAACTGACATATAAGGATGTTTAACATACTTAGATTCCTCACATATTTGACATTTTCATTTGTCGCATTCAAATTTAGGCAATACTTCCAAATTAATCATTTTCCGTAAGGTTTTATAATTAACATGACCCAAACGTGTATGTCATAATTCATTTGACTCAAGTAAGTAAGGCGAAGCTGAAATTTTATTATTATTTTCAACGACCATTATATTCAGCTTGAAAAGGCCCTCAGTGAGGTAACCTTTTCCTACAAACATTTAGTTCTTACTTATTACAACATTATCGGAAATAAAAACACATTTAAAACCATTCTTAATAAGAAGTCTAGCAGAGACTAAATTCTTCCTAATCTCGAGAACATGAAGGATGTTGTTCAATGTCACCACTTTGCCGGAAGTCATTTTGAGAAATATCTTCCCACATCCTTCAATCTTGGCCTTTGCAGCATTTCCCATAGAAAGCATCTCATCGGGTCCAACTTGAGCATAAGTAGCATAAGCTTCTCTAACAACACAAATATGGCGAGTGGCTCCAGAATAAATCCACCACTCTTTAGGATTGCCCACCAAGTTGCATTCGGAAAACATGGCACATAAGTCATCAACATCATCATGCTTTTCAACCATGTTTGCTTGACCCTTCTTATTGTCTTTCTTCGGAGCACGACACTCCATAGATTTGTGTTCGGTTTTTCCACATTTGTAGCAATTTCCACTGAACCGCTTCTTGCTTGGGTTATATTTTGGTCCAGAAGTCTTCTTCCTCTTTTTGTTCTCTTCAACAATATTTGCTCCCATTATTGTTGAGTTTCCACGGCCTCTCTTTTCAGCAGCTATGTTGTCCTCTTCGATTCTCAACCGAACAATGAGATCTTAAAGGGACATCTCCTTGCGTTTGTGTTTCAAGTAGTTTTTTGAAGTCCTTCCACAAAGGAGGCAACTTCTCAATCATCGCTGCTACTTGGAATGTTTTATTGATGACAAGATCTTCAATGAAATTTCTGTTAGTAAAAATACTAAGATTACTACTTTCAACATCAGTATTAATTTGATTTATACCTTCAGCAAGGAGATCGTGAATAATCACTTGCAATTCCTGGACTTGGGTAATAACAGACTTGCTATCTACCATTTTGTAGTCCAAAAACTTTGCAGCAACGAACTTCTTCAACCCAACATCTTCGGTTTTGTATTTCTTTTCAAGCGCAGTCCATAGTTCTTTTAACATTTTCATGTCACTGTAGACGTTATACAAAGCATCCTCCAGCCCGCTTAGAATATAATTCTTGCACAAAAAATCTGAATGCTTCCACGCCTCAATCACGAGAAAGCGTTCAATTTCTGGAGTTTCATCGGACAACACAAGAACATATTTCTTGAGGAACTTCTGGAGACTGAGAGTAGTCAAATAGAAGAACATCTTTTGCTGCCAGCGCTTGAAATCAATCCCAAAAAAACTTTCGGGTTTCTCCGCCGGTGCCAATGCTACCGGTGTTGTTCGGTTCGTTGAGGCATTGACAGCCACCATTGGAACAACTTGGTTCACATTATCATTAGTCATTTCTGTAAAAGAATGATACAAATGTTAAAATCACGTAGATTTTAATCTCCAATAGAGTACAAAATCACAAAGGTTTTACTCTCCAGAAACAGTGAGTATAGATACAGAAAATATATTAAATTCATTAAGCTTGTTAGTAAACTGTATTTGTAAAATAATTCTGGAAAATATAAATGAACATAAACAGAAATGAAAAACAAAAAGAGAATTTTAATCCGAGCCCACTGAATTCACAGTGTTTTCTCAAGGAATTTAATCCCCTCCTTGTACCCAAGGTTATGGATTATTTCCTCCCAGGATAGAACGAATTACACATTGGTGTAGTGGTACTTCAAACCTCAGTATTTCAACGAACACAAAGTTCGGTAGCAAATCACACTTACTGTTGCTTTGTTTGATGTTAAAAGTATGCAGAAGAAGGATGGAAACTCAGAAAATCGAATGGAAATTCTGAGCAGAATAGACTTGTATTTATAGCTAAAGTTGGGCTGAAAACTGAAGAGGTGCAACTCTTCAGAATGGTTGATTATGCAAAATGGCCACATCATAAATGCCATAACATAAATGGCTATTTACTCAACAATAAAGAGAGAAAATAAAGAAGGAAAATTGAAGAGGGTAGTTTAATTTTCAGTTAAGCAACTGAAAAACGGATTGGAGGATTTAATATTAATATTTATTTTATTATTAATATTTTGTTATTAAAAAATAATATTTAATAACATTTCCGTTACTATTTTACTATTAACAAATAAATTTAGTCCAAAAAATTAATCAATCAATCGATCATTTGACCAAATCCAAATCCAAATCCGAAGCCGAAGCCGAGCCGAGCGAGCGACGACGACAATGGCACGAGGCTTGCCTTCTTCTCAATTTTTTAAGAGCTAGAAGAAGAGCAATTGCTTATATACCCATAAACTAAGTGTTGGCTAAAGTTTTTGTTTGTAATTGCCGAACTTAAGCATTCTAGTAGCTGAAGTTTTGTTCTATGTTTGCTGAAGTTTTTGTTTGTAATTACTGAACATAAGCATTCTAGTAGCTGAAGTTTTGTTCTCTATTTGCTGAACTTCAGCATGTTTTAGCTGAAGTTTTGTTATATATTTGCTGAACTTCAGCATGTTTTAGCTGAAGCTTTGTTATGTTTGTGATGAACTTCAGGGCTGATGTTTGTTTTGTATTTGTTGAACTTCAGCATTCTAGGAGCTAAAGTTTTTGTTTATATTTGCTGAACTTTAGCATTCTTAACTTTTGCTGCTTATAACCAAAAGTTAAGAATATGAGATTGCAAAAATGGAAGAAGAGTTGAAAACAAAGACTGAGCTTTTAACCAAGCAAAAGAGACTGATTCAAAATTGGAGGAAGGAGTTGAAGGACCAATTAGACAAACACAACATTGAGTTGGAAAAGGGAGTAAACTACAAAGGAGTTTCTTCTTTTGCGAGGCCTATTATGTTTTTTTCTCTTGCTATCATCCCTTAGCTTTCTATATTGAAGGTGCTTGAAGACAACGAGCTCACTACAGAAATGACTTGTGGCTAGCTTTCTGTATTTATTTGTTTGGAAGTTATTAGGTTGGTCGAAGTACATAAGCAACAAACGTTAATCTTTAGCAGAAAGTTCATCCCTATGAACTGAAGTTTCATAGCAGTACCAACAGCATCAGAAGAAAGAAGAAGAAGAAGAAGAAGGAGAAAGGGGGCTGAAGTTGTTTAAAAAGTGGATACAAGTTAAAATATTTTAAAAAGATGGGTATATGTTAAATAGGGGCAACCAAATAGGGCGCCCCACGCAATTTTTACTTGAAAAACCTAGCTACCAAGTTGAGAGAAGACTTGTTGGACAGTCGTAGGCCCAACTTGTACTTTCTTAACTCTAGTCTAGTGCTGGCTTAGTGGCTTGTAGGGTAATGCTAAATTGACATAAGAGCTTCACTAAATAAAAAAATTCTGGATGAGTTAAAGTTAGGCACCACAGAGCACCTATTCCATTTCTATATTCTTAAGCATCAAGGGCATATCCAGATTGTCACGGCCCCAATTTTCCTCCATAGTATGTCATGATGGCACCTAGTCTTAAGCCTAACAAAACATGTAGCATATAACTGAAATGACAATAACTCTCAAATACTCAACAATTTAACATAAAGAAACTCTACAACTCAGTATATACAATTTCCCAAAACCTAGCGAATACAAGTTACAAGATCTAAGTAGTAGTACTGAATAATACTATGCATCAATGTCTATAAAAGGATAAGAAAAATAGAATAGTCTTGGTAGAGGGGGGCTCTGAGGCCTGCAGACGCGGGCAGGTAAACCTTGAAGTCTCCGAAGATGATCTCTCACTAGTACCTGGGATGGTAGGAGTTACCTGGATCTGCCCAAAAAGATATGCAGAAGTGTAGCATGAGTATACCATAATGGTATCCAGTAAGTGCCAAGCCTAACCTCGGTTGAGTAGTGACGAGGTTAGGTCAAGAACCTACTGGAATAAATAAGAAAAATTGTACAAGTGTATGGCAGTGTAGTAATAATAGCAATGAAATTGAAATAACAAATAATATATCAAGGTTAGCTATACGTCACTAAAGCAAATAATGCAATATGGAGAAAACAAGGAATGATATGCTAAGGAAACAAAACAACCAAAGACAAGTGTAGCAATAGAGAAATACCAATAAGAGTCACTACCGAGGTACCGTTTCGTAGTCTCAAATCACAAGAATAATTCACAATCTTTCCTTATATCACCGTGGAAGCCTTGCATTTAGTTTTGAAAATCATTTTTCCGAAATAGCATCCCGCGTTTTAGCCCACCTCATCACACCCCATGGCTTCTATCCCTTCTCCTACTAGCCACATGTATCAAGTCCACCTTATCTCACCGCATGCGTTTCAACCCCAAAACCTTGTAACCCCGCATGCGTATCAATATCACAATGTATCACAAATTGCATCTCAAGTGCCCAATATCACAACTTGCCAAAAAAATCAACAATAACAGTATTTTTACAATAAAGAGCCAATGGCTCAACCACAATGCACGCAAGAGTCTCAATAATAACAACCGGAAGTGAATAACTCAAATGAATAGTATTTCACAACTTAACACTTTGCCTCAATGTGAATCACGACCTTCATAACTCAATACCGATTTCATCAACAAGATATTAAAAGAATAAAAACTTCAAGTAAATAATTCACGGTTAAATAATGAATACGGTATAGAGAAAACAACATCAACTTCAACTAAACATGTAGGGCAATTAACAAGTAAGAGATAAGACAACTATAGCATGTGAAGATAGACTAGAGATGATGATTATAACATATTAAGGTAACTCAGTTAAGGCATGAAAGGAATCTACACAGCTAAAATCAGTAAATTTTCACATTTAGCCCGTGCACACACTCGTCACCTTGTGTATACGGTTTTCACACATTATAGTTATCACAAACAACACCAATCCTAAGGGATAATTTCCCCACACAAAGTTAGGCAAGATACTTACCTCGAAACATGCTAACTTAATCCACTAGTAGGCCTTTCCCTCGATTAACCAACTTCGAACGGCTCGAATCTAACAAAAATAACTTCATACTATAAATATAAACTATAGAAAACTATTTCGAACAATAAAATTACTATCTTTGCAAGGAAATAAAAAGTAAACTCAAAAACTCAACATGGCCCGCGTCTCGAAACCCGACCAAAATTACAAAAATTCTAACACCCAATTGATAACGAGTCCAACCATACAAGAACTACTCAAATCATACCTCAAATCGCCTTTCAAATCCCCAAATTTTAACCTAAGAAATTTTCACAATTTTTTCTCAAATTTCCAACTCAAATCACTAATTAAATGATGAAATTAACAACATATTCGTGTAATTTAACCAAAATAGAGTTTGGATTTCTTACCCCAATAATTTTCTTGAAAAACTCTCAAAAAATTAACACAAACCAAGCTTTCTAGACCAAAAGTGGATTATGAAACTCAAACCCTCGAAGACCCCTTTTCTGCCCACGGAATCCGCATTTGCGGCCTTTTAGTCGTACCTACGACGCTGCACCTGCGGAAAAATCATCGTAGGTGCGGTTCCCACTTAAATTCTAAGGTTTCTCTTCTGCGGACAATGGCTCGCACCTGCAAGCCCGCTTCTGCAAAAAAATGACCGCACTTGTGGTCCTGCCCTATGGTCTTTCCCAAATTCTGCTTCTGCGGAAGAAGTGTCCGCGCCTGCGGAGGCGCACCTGCGAGCCCAGCCCTAGGCTCTCCTTTTCGCTTCTACGCTTCACCTTCCGCAACTGCGAGTCCGCACATGCGCTCAATCTCTCTATAAGTGCGAACACCAGCAGGCCTGGGACTTCAGCAACATGATCAAGCCAAAATTTGTTCTGGATTCAATTCAAATCAAACCCGGGGCCTATGGTACCCCGTCTGAATATACCAACAAGTCCCAAAACACATAACGGACCTACTCAAAGCCATAAATCACATCAAAGAATATTGATTCTACGAATCGTAACCCAATTCAAGCCTATGAAAATGTAAATTTCCGAATTCCAAAAACTAATTCTGGTTCATACCAAAACGAGTCTGATTGACTTCAAATTTTTCACACAAGTCATAAATGATATGACAGACCTATTCCAACTTCCGGAATTAGAATCCTACCCCGATATCAATAAAGTCAACTCCTGATCAAATTTTCCAACCTTCTAAATTTTCTAACTTTTGCCAATTCACACTGAAACGACCTACAGATATCCAAATCAACATCCGGACATGCTCCTAAGTCTAAAATCACCATGCGGAGCGATTGGAACCATCAAAACTCCATTCCAGCCGGAAGTGAATAACTTAACAAAATAGTATTTCACAACTTAACACTTTGCTTCAATGTGAATTGTCACGACCCAAACTCAACCCGTCATGATGGCGCCTATCATGGAACTAGGCCAGCCTCAACTCAAGAAAAAACCAACCACAATATTAAAATTTAGAACATTTGTGGAAGAGTACTTTAATCATCTAAGAAAATAAATTGTTCATAACATAAGCAAAATCCATAACACGATTCAACCAGCCCAAAACTAGGGTGTCACGGAGTACATGAGCGTCTAGAGAATTAACATAATCTGCTACAATGTTTACTGAATACAACTGAAATGCAACTAGAATAGAGAAGGAGGGTCAAGATCTGCGAACGCCATGCAGATACCTCAACAATCTCCCGGAGCCTGCAACCTCTATCAGCGACTGCTATTGGGACCGAAAGTACCTAAATATGCACACAAGGTGCAGGGGTAACGTGAGTACACCAACTCAGTAAGTAATAAGTCCAACCTATGGACTGATAGGTAGTGACGAACGTAACCTCAACAGGAAACAGAAATAAACTGTGCAGTAAAATAGGCATGCTATTCTTTCAAGAATACAGCTCAACAGTGAAATAAATACAGATCTGAACTATGTAAAATATAAAGCTCAGCTAACTCTACACGCCAATGCAAAGCATGTATGAAATGCACCATGTGCTCCCACTCTCAAGTGATCAACCACTCGGTACTGCATATGGCCATTCGGCCCAAGAAAATCCATCCTGGAACATATACAACACTGACTGCAAGTCATCCAGTACTGAGGAACAAGGGTAATCCAACCTTGAGGAGAAATTCATCTCCAGGTATATATATACACACTCAACCACTTGGTACCGCATATGGTCATTCGGCCCAAGGAAATCCATCCTGGAACATACTCATCAATGACTATAAGTCACCCGGTATCGAGAAAAAAGGGTAATCCAACCTTGTGGAGAAATCCATTTCTAGATATCAAATACTTCGGACAAATCCATGTCTATGGAAATCCATTTCTTCAATAATATCATCAGCGCTATAACATCCCATACTTTAACATTAGGATTCGTCGAAGTAATAACATATGAGTTGGAAGGGATTAAGGATATGCATTAAGATATGGATGTAAGACCCTGCAAGTTTGAAGAATTTCGGAACTACTATATATTGGCTTGATATGTACTTTCTTTGAAGTAAACCATTTTTGGTAAAAGTTGATAGATACGATTTTATATGGTTGAGATAAGTTTTAAATTATATACATGACATGTGGGAGTTTATAAATGAGGTTTTATTTATTATAAGAGTAGATAGTATTTTATCATAAGAAAAGTTATCCTTTTTCCGTTTTGAGAATTTATAGTACAAAAAGAATTTCTTTATTTTAAAGATAAAAATTATTTTCACACAAGAAAAGAAGGTTATCTTTTTAACATTTTAAGAATTAAGTGTACGAAAACTTGTACTCTTTATATGAGATTAGGAAAACTAGAAGTTGAGAAAATATGTGCATTTTTTTACATGGATGCTTTAATAGTGTATGTATATATTTTGTATGGTACCACATGCCCATGATAGTAAAGTATATTATAGTATGATGTATAAAGTGTATTAAAAATAAGTAAAATTTTAAGTAATTTAAGACAATTCTTAATTATGTGGGTAATTAGTTAATTACCGGGTGCCAGCCACGCCTCCCAAGGTTTGGCCGTGACACGCGCCCACTCTAGGTGTGGAGACTCTGTAGGGGCTCCTACGGCCTAAGCGCTATAACAAGCCAATGAAAGCATATCAATACTCTGATGTGGCGTGCAGCCCGACCTGTAACTATCACTCATAATCAGGCTCTCGGTCTCTCTCAGTCATCACTCTCCAGTCTCACCCACGGGCTCACTTGTCATGATAACTAGCCTGAAACAATGATATGATGTGCCAACATAATAACAACTAAGACTGAGACATGATATGATATGCAGGAACAAGACTGAGTATAGAATATCAATGAAACTAATGAGATGACAACAAGAAACGACCACTCGGGTCCCAACAGGATCAGCATGAAGCCCTAACATGATAATTAACATAATTTATTGCTCATCTACTTAGTCACATAATAAAGCATGGATATCGGCAAGAAAGAGCCACTACGCAGTGCCATGGAATGAACCAGGCCACAACTCTCGCGGTGCACGCCCACACGCTCGTCACTTGGCATGTGCGTCACCTCAATTCAATCATATAGCACATAGTTCGGGGATTTATACCCTCGAGACTAAGTTTGGAAGCGTTACTTACCTCAACCAAGCCAAAATTGTACTCTGCGATGCCTTTGCCCCACAAATAAGCCTCCAGACGCTTTGAATCTAGCCATAAACAATTCGATACAATTAACATGAGCTAAAGGAATCAATCCCATAAGTAAATGCTAAGCTTAAGGCTAAAAGTCAAAAAGTCAACTCAAAAGTTGGGTCCCGGACCCACGTCTCGAAATTCGGCCAAAGTCACAAAATCCGATGACCCATTCAATTACGAGACTAACCATACTTGTTTCACTTAATTTTGACTTCGAATCGGCTTTCAAATCCCAAAAGTTCATTTTATGAAGTTCCACAAAATTTCCCCAAATTCCATCCCAAATTACTAATCAAAAGATGAAATCAATGAGATATTCATGATTATTAGCCAAAACCAAGTTAGATCACTTACCCCAATGATTTTCTTGAAAAACTCCCAAATATTCGCCTCAAACCGAGCTCCCAAAGTCCAAAATGTGAAATAAAACCCTAAACCTCGCTTATATAGTGCCCTCTGAACTTCCATCATTTCGCGGTCCACAGAATTTCTGTCGCGGCAGCGAACCTCAAGCCTCACCTGCCGCGGTCCGCATGATATCAACTGTGGCTGCCAACCTGACCTCCTCTCCTCACCTACCGTGGTCGTGTTCTTCCACCACAGTCCACAAACTCTCTACCACGGTCGCACTTCTAATGATCCGAGACCTGCAACTTTTAAAACACCAGATATTAGGTATTTTCCAACTTCTAAAGCCAAATAGTGACCCGATAACCACTCGGAACTCACCCGAGGCCCTTGGGACCTCAACCGAACATAGCAACATATCCCATAACATCATTCAAACTCACTCGAACCCTCGAATCACTCAAAACAACGTCAACACACCAAATCACACTCGGATTCAAGCCTAAGGACTTCTAAGCCTCTAAAATCCACAAACGATGTCGAAATTTACCAAATCACCTCCGAATGAAATGAAATTTTGTACACACATCACAAATAACACTATGATCCTACTCGAACTCTCGGAAGTCCATTTCGAGATCGTCTACACATAAGTCAACATCTGGTTGACTTTTTCCAACTTAAGCTTCTGAATAGGAGGCTAAGTGCTTCATTCCACTCCAAAACCACTCCGGACCCGAATCGACCAACATTATACGATAAAACACAACTGAAGAATCATAGAAGAAAACGAAAATAGGGAAAATAGAGTTGTAACTCATTAAATGACCAACCTGGTCGTTACATGAATCACGACCATTATAACTCAATACTGGTTTCATCAACAAGATATTACAATAATAACAACTTCAAGTAAAGAATTCACGGTTAAATAATAAATAAAGAATAAAGGAAACAACAGCAACTTCAACTAAACATATAGGGCAATTACCAAGTAAGAGATAAGACAAGTAGAGCATATGAAGATAGACTAGAGATGATGACTATAACATATTAAGGTAACTCAATTAAGGCATGAATGGAATCTACATAGCTAAAATTGATAAATTTCCACATTTAGCTCGTGCACCCACTCGTCACCTTGCGTACACGTATTTTTACACATCACAATTATCACAAACAATACCAATCCTAAGGGGTAATTCCCCCACATAAAGTTAGGCAAGATACATACCTCGAAACACGCTAACTCAATCCACTAGTAGGCATTTTCCTCGATTAACCAACTCCGAACTACTCGAATCTAGCCAAAATAACTTTATACTATATATATAAACTATACAAAACTATTTTGAACAATAAAATTAGTATCTTTGCAAAGAAATAAAAAGTCAACTCAAAAAGTCAATTGGGTCCGCGTCCCCGAACTCGACCAAAATTATAAAAATCTGAACATCCAATCAATAACGAGTCCAAGCATACAAAAATTACTCAAATCCGACCTCAAATCACCTTTCAAATCCCCAAATTTTAACCTAAGAAGTTTCACAGATTTTCCTCAAATTTCCAACTCAAATCACTAATTAAATGATAAAATTAACAATAGATTTTTGTAATTTAACTAAAACCGAGTTAGGATTTCTTACCCCAATAATTTTCTTTAAAAACTCTCAAAAAATTACCACAAACGGAGCTCTCTAGATCCAAAAATGGATTATGAAACTCAAACCCTCGAAGACCCCTTTTCTGCCTAGGGATGCTGCTTTTGCGGCCTTTTAGTCGCACCTGCAGAGAAACCATCACAGGTGCGGTTCCCACTTAAATTCTGAGGTTCCACTTCTGCGAAAAGCGACCGTAGTCATATTCATTCATTTGCATATTATATCTCAATCTCTGTTATCATTTACAGGTACATCATGTTATCATTGTTTGGGCTAAGTGGCATGAGATATGTGAGCCCGTGAGACTGGAGAGATTAATGACTGAGTTGGGTCCTTAAAGTCATGTTGTGAGTGATTTTATGGATCGAACTTGAAAGCATGCCTAAATTTCTGTACTGTTACAAGCTGAATATGGAATATCTCTATGTTTATTACTATCGTTATCTTGTTATATCTTTATTGCCATTATTTTGATTCGGACTGTATCTTCTTGAGCTCGTCACTACTTTCAGTCCAAGGTTAGTCCTGTTACTTATTGAGTACATTGGGTCAGTACTCATGCTACACTTTACACTTCGTGTGCAGATCTAGATACATATGGACACGACGTTGCTAGATTTGGTGTAGTATGTGCTCGGAGACTACTGAGGTAGCTGCTATGATTCCCGCAGACCTCGACTCTCCTTCATTTCAGTTTATTCAGTACTGTTCTATTTTTATAGACAGTTGTATTATAGATTTAGACTGTATTGACACTTAGTAGCTCATGTATTCGGTGACACTGGAATTTCGGAATTTGTTGTCATTGAGCTTCAGTTGTTTTTATCAGTTATTTTTGATATTTTTCCACTGTTGAACTTGTTAAAAATAATGCTTTTAACTCAAATGCGTAGATATTATGTGATTATCGGCTTGCCTAGGAATGAGACACTATCACGATAGGTTGCGATTTGAGTAGTGACAATGCTATTGATTTGATGGGAAGGTACTTTTTCATATTTTCGTTGAAAACTTTCTAATGGCAGAATCCCTTTTAAATTGCAGATTCTAATGTTTGAGAAAATGGTTTCTCCCTTGACGAAGAGCATTTAATTGTGATTTATGAACAGTTCAACTTTTGGACCAATTGGGAATTTTAATTCTTCATAAAAGAAAAACAAAAAAGTTCGTTACAAAAGCTCTGCGATAGTCTCTTGTAATATCCGCTGGGCAGTTGAAGACAATAAACACTAATGCAAATTCCAGCCAATAACTGTTGTTATATTAATGATATATCTTTTATTCATGTGCCCAAAGGATTTTCCAAAAGAAACATAAATTAGAAGGAAAGAAACCCATTTTTCATGGGAGAGAGAGGGACGAAAGCTACCGCTTCTAAAATGGAAGTTTTTTTTAAGAACGTTATATTATTTTTAAATAAAAAAAAAGTTTATAAAAGAAGTATTTCGACTAACAAGTAATTACGATGTGAAAAATGGAGAAAGTCAGAAATTGTCTGTTACCTTTTGAAATGTAAAAGTCAATCAACTCAAAGGCATGAGAAAAATCATCGACTCAAAAGGTAACCTTTTTGATGTAACGATCCGGCCGGTCGTTTCATGAGTTACCGCTTTGTTTCCTCCATTTCTAATTCTTTTGCCTTGTTCAGTGGTATTATGTGTTATTGGGTTGGTTGGCTCAGGTTCGAAAAGGTTTTGGTAAGGTTTGAGACACTTAGTCTCTTTTGACTAAGCTTAAGTTGGAAAAGTCAACTAGATGTTGACTTGTACAAAAAGGGCTCGGATGTGAATTTTGATGATTCGTATAGCTTCAGGAGATGATTTGGGACTTAGAAGTGTGATCGGAGCATGTTTTGGAGGTCCGTAGTAGATTTAGGCTTGAATTGGCGAAATTAGAATTTTGGCGTTTTCCGGTTGATAGGTGAGATTTGATATAGGGGTCGGAATGGAATTCTGGGAGTTGCAGTATGTCCGTTGTGTTATTTGAAATGTGTATGCAAAATTTCAGTATCACGGCCCTAGACCCGGACCCCGTCATGATGGCGCCTCTCGTGAAGACAAGGCCAGCCGACACTTCCTATTTTCCACTTTATTAACAATTAAGCATTAAGAAACAGTCGAAACATGATAAAATAATCCAAAGTAGCAGATAATATCATAAATACGCGGAAGAACAACCCAACACAGCCCGATACCAGGGTGTCACGAGTCATGAGCATCTATAAGTCATAATACAAGTCCGCTAAGTCTATAAGCTAGTACATATGTCTGAAAAGAGATAGAATGATAAAGGAGGAGAAACACGGGTCTGCAGACGTCAAACAGCTACCTCGTGAACTCCAAATGTCTACTAGGAGCTATCAACTCGCACTAACAGGATCAGCAACGCCTGAATCTTCACATGGGGGTGCAGGGAGTAAAGTGAGTACTCCAACTCGGTGAGTAACAAATGTAAATAAAGACTGAAAGCAAGAAATCACGTAAGGCACAAAGCATTATATAATGAAGCAGTAAAACCAAGTAAAATCAGTAAATCAATGAAAGATAGGTAAAATTCTTTATCTCAATTGTAGTTTCATGAAAAGCCTTTTTTAATGATTAAGCAGGTAATTGACAGTCAATTATGAAAAGTAACCACATAAAGGTTTGCCCCTCGGGCACAGTATCAACAAATCCGCCCCTCGGGCAACATCTCAGAACAGTACCAGCCACTCGGGCAATCAAATAGAACAATACCAGCCCCTCGGGCTCAATCTCATATCACAATAGGTACCCTCACTCATTGGGGGTGTACAGACTCCTGGAGGGGACCCTTACGGCCAAAGCGCAATATCAAGCCACCTCGTGGCATCATCACTAGGCCCTCGACGTCATATCAATCAAGCCACCTCGTGGCGTACACATCTCAGGGCCCGGCCTCATAATCAGTATCAAATGTTTCCTCATAACATAGGCCCTCCGCCTCACTTAGTCAAAAATCATCACAAGCCACTCGGGCAATAGTAAAATAGTGTTTCTCAGCCCAAACATCATTTAAAAATATCATTTAAGTATTACAATTGAGTAAACATGACTGAGTATGAGCACAGTGGAAAATAACATGACTAAGTTCAAGTATAAAGTCAAAATAGTGAGGAAATATCAATAAAAATCCCCGAAGGGTTCAAATAGTTGGCACGAAGCCCAAATATGACATTCAGCCCAAATAATGATGATAGCAAATAGTTTTTAGTCAAATACACGGTAAAATCATCAATCGGGACGGACCAAGTCACAATCCTCAATAGTGCATGACCCCACGCTTATCATCAAGCGTGTGCTCACCTCAATATAGCACTACGATGTGCAAATTGGGGTTTCAAATCCTGAGAACATCATTTACAATCATTACTCACCTCGAACTGGTCAAATCTCTAGCTCGTAACGCCTTTGCCCCTCGAATCATCCTCCACTTGCGTCGAATCTATCCAAAATCAGAAAGAGGACGTCAAAATATGATAAGGGATCGAAGCCCAAGCAAAAACAATCAATAAATGGAACAAATCCCGAAATTACCAAAACCCGACCCCGGGCCCGCATCTCAGAATTCAATAATTTTTACATCAATAGGTTCCTTATCTCCCCACGAGTTCATACATATCAAATGTTCTGAAATCCGACCTCTAATGGTCCCTCAAATCCTCAATTAAAGGCCTAAATTCCTAAGCCCTAGTTTCCCCAATTTTCACCCTTAATTTCCATGATTTCTAGCCTTAATCCATGAAAGAATAACATAGGAACGGGTTTTAGGTCCAAATTCCTTACCTCAATGAAGTTCCCTTGAAATCCCTCTTTCAAATCGCCCAAAAAAGCTCCCAAGCTGAGATAAAAAATGGTGAAATAGCTCAAAATTTGCGAAGGTTACAATTTATACCTTCTGCCCAGTTATTTTCGCAGTTGCGGCATAATACCCGCTTCTGCGGTACCGCATGTGCAATCCTTCCTCTGCTTCTGCGGAAATTAGTTAACTAGCCAACAATCGCATCTACGATCACATTTCCGCATATGCAACATCGCAGATGCGGTCGCCCTAGCTGCTTCTACGGTTGCTGGTCATCAGGCCATTTCGCTTCTGCGATACATTTCCCGCATCTGCGACTTTGCAGGTGCAGTCCCCAGCCACATTTGCGGTTCCTAACAACTCTTCAAAACCACTTATGCGACTTGTCTCTCGCATATGCGGAATCGCACCTGCAGTCCCCAATCCGCATGTGCGGAAATACTAGAAGCATCTGAGATTCTGCAACTTCACAAGTCTCAAACCTTTCTGTCAACCATCCGAAATCACCCCGAGGCCCCCGAGACCTCAACCAATAGCAGAAACATATCCTAATACCTTATTCAAACTTGTTCCAATCATCAAAACACCTCAAACAACATCGAATCACCCAAAACACATCGGATTCAAGCCAAACTTTGTAAAATCTCTCAAATTTCCGCTTTTGATAAAAAACCCAACCAAACCACGTCCTAATGACATGAAATTCTGCACACACATCCCAAATGATACAACAGAGCTACTGTAGCTCTTAGAATTCCATTCCGACCCCTATATCAAAATCTCGCCTACCAACCGAAAATCGCCAAAATATCAACTTCGCCAATTCAAGTCTAAATCTACTATGAACCTCCAAAATTCATTCCGATCATGCTCTTAAGTTACAAATCCCCTCTCAAAGCTACTGAACCATCGAAACTCACATCTGATCCCTCTAACACCTAAGTCAACATCTAGTTGACTTTTCCAACTTAAACTTCCTTAAAAGAGACTAAGTGTCTCAAACCTTACCAAAATCATTCCGGATTCGACCGACCAACCCGATACCACAAAACACGGAAAAAATCATAAAGAAGCAGAAATGGGGGAAAATAGAGTGCTAACTCATGAGACGACTGGCCGGGTCATCACATTCAGGTTATTCGGACGTGATTTGATAGACTTTTTGATCAAAAGTAGAATTGTGAAGATTTTGGAACCTTAGGCTTGAATTTGATATGATTTGGTTGATTCGATGTTGTTTGAGGTGTTTTGAAGATTGGTATAAGTTTGGATAGTGGTATATGACTTGTTTGTGCTTTTGGTTGAGGTCCCGGGGCCTCGGGGTGATTTCGGATGGTTGACGGAAGATTTAAGTTGGGTTTTGTAGCTGAATCTTTGGGACTGTTGTCATAACCGCATCTGCAGTTGGGAGGCCACAGGTACGACCCCCATAGATATAGAAGCAAGCCGCAGAAGTGGCCATGGGGGGTATCAACTGGAACCGCAGGAGCGGCTAAGGAAGCGTACCTGCGATAACGCAGGTGTGGGCTTTGCATTGCAGATGCGGAAATGATCTCTTAAGTGAAAACTGCAAATGCGGTGCTTGGGACAGCAGAAGCGGCAGCGCAGAAGCGGTGTATGGATCGCAAGTGCAAAAAGCTTGGGTCAGAAAGTATAAAAGGTTTCCTTCGGGATTTTTGAGTTATTTTTCACAATTTTCATACGGGTTTGAGCTTGAGGGAGCTATTTGAAGAGGGATTTCAAGGGGATTTCATAGAGGTAAGGTTTTTGGACCCTAAACTCATTTTTATGGTATTAATTCACCGATTTGGCTTGAAATTAATGGAAATTAAGGGTTAAAAATTGGGAAACTAGGGCTTGTAATTGGTGACCAAAAATTTGGGATTTGAGGGGTAGTTTGTGGTTGGATTTTGGTACTTTTGATATGAATAAACTCGGGGAGTGACAAGGAGTCTATTGATGTAATTTTTATTGGATTCTGAGACATGGACCCGGGGGTCGGGTTTGGCCAATTTCGGGATTTGTGTTGTAATTTGATTACTTTCGAGTGGGCTTTGTTCCCTTAGCATATTTTGATGGTTTTGCACTGATTTTGGTTATATTTGGAGCATCCGGATGCCGATTCAAGGGGCAAAGACATCGTGGGCTAGAGTTTGGACCGGATAAAGGCGAGTAAAGATTGTAAATGTTATTTTGAGGGTATGAAACCCCCAATTTCACATTGTTATGCTATGTTGAGGTGACGCACACGCTAGATGATGATCATGGGGTCGTGCGCCATTGGGGATTGTGACTTAGTCCATCCCAAATGACTGTTTTACTGCGTATTTGATTGAAAACTGTTTGTTATCATCATGTTTTGGGTTGAATGCCATATTTGGGCCTCGTGCCAACTATTTTGGACCCTTAGGGGATTTTTACTACTATTCCTCATTGTTTTGACTTTATACTTGTACTCAATTATGCTATATTCCACTGCTTTCATAACTCATCCATGTTTACTCTGTTTTGACATCTTAAAAGATATTTTGAGCTGAGCATCATATTTTACTGTGCCCGAGTGGCTTTTAGAGATTTCTGACTGAGTAGAGCTGAGGGCCTGTGTTGTGAGGTTATTATGGGATCAGGCTGCACACCGCCACTGTGTTGTACTGATTTGTGATTATGAGGCCGAGGGCCTAAGTTGTTTTGCCACGAGGTGGCTTGATATGAGGCCAAGAGCAAATTGATTATGCCACGAGATGGCTTGATATTGTGCTTGGGACGTAAGGAGCCCCTCTCGGAGTCTTTGCATCCCCAGTGAGTGCGGGTACCCACTGTGATATGTGATATAGCTTGAGGCGCTGATGTTGTTCCATGTTATTGCCCGAGGGGCTGATTTTATGTGTTTTTCTTTTCTCGCTATTTTTTCATTCACTTGTTAAACTGTTAAAGAATGTTTTAAAGAGGTTTTTACTTAACTGAGATGTCTTTACAAGTTTTCATTGTTCTATTGCATTGTATTGATTTTATACTACCTCTTCGTAGCATTTTGTTGTGTTTTACGTATTTTCTTATCACTCAGCTGCTTTTACTTTTGTTACTCACTGAGTTGGCATACTCACATTACTCCCTGCACCCTGTGTGCAGATTTAGGAGCCTCGGGTCCTGCTAGCGAGGGTTGATTGCTTCTAGTAGCCTGCTCGGAGTCCACTAGGTAGCTGCTTGACGTTCGCAGCCCAGCATCTCTCCTTCCTATCTTTATTTTCTTTTGTACTGGATTTGTAGTAGACTATGTAAACTCTTCCTAATTTTAGACGTATGTTTAGATGCTCATGACTAGTGACACCCCGATGTCGGGCTGTGTTTATTTCCACACTTGTTCCATTTCACTATATTTTGGGATTTATTACTTATTACTGACTTAAATTGAATTATTATATCTGTTTATATGGATTGAGGAATTGAGTTGGCTGGTCTTGTTTCACGATAGGAGCCATCACGACCGAGTCCAGGTTTAGGTTCATGACAAGTTGGTATTAGAGCCTAGGTTAAATAGGTCTCACGACTCATGAGTAGGTTTAGTAGAGTCTCGCGGATCGGTACAGAGACATCTATATTTATCCTCGAGAGGCTGTAGAACCTTTAGGAAAAATTTTATATTCTTGAAATTCTTGTCATGCGAATCTGTTGATCCGAGTACTAAACTTCTGTTATTCTATTCTCTCATAGATGGTGAGGACACGAGGGACCGGTCAGGATGGACGACCACCAGTACCACCAGCTGTGGCCACTAGAGGCCGAGGACGCGACCGAGGTTACGGTAGTGGTAGGGGTGTAGCCCGCACAACAGTTAGGGAAGCACTCGCAGATCTACCAGCTACCCCAGTTCACGATCAGGTTCCAGTTGTGGATGCTCCAACAGCACCAACTCAGGCACCAGCTGTGCCTATTATGATTTCGGGTCTTTAGTAGGCCCTAGCACAGATTCTATCAGTATGCACTGGCCTAGCTCAGGCGGTCTATGTTACTACATCCACACCTACTTCTTAGGCTGGGGGAGGCACTCAGACTCCCGCCGCTCGCACACCTGAGCAGGTCGTGCAGGGACTTCAGGCACCGAGGGCACCTTTAGCCTAGCTGGTTGTAGCTGTTCAGGACTATGTAGCCCCTACTATGCGAGAGGACGAGCAGCGCATGTTGAAGAGGTTTGGTAGACTTCAGCCTCCGACTTTCAATGGTGCGGAGGGCGAGGATGCCCAGGATTTCTTGAACAAGTGTTAGAGGATTCTTCGTACTGAGACCAGCAGGGTCGCTTTTACTACTTTTCAGTTTTTTGGAATTGCCTTCACTTTGTGGGAGGCTTATGAGAGGCGTAGGCCTGTTGGTGTAGCACACCTTACCTGGCAGCAATTCTCCATTCTCTTTTTGGAGAAGTATATGCCACAGTCTCGCAGAGAGGAGCTGCACAGGCAGTTCGAGTGGTTCCATCAGGGAGAGATGATTGTGATGCAGTATGAGATGAGGTTCTCAGAGTTAGCTCGTCATGCTATTTGGTTAGTTCCTACAGAGAGAGAGAGAGAGAGAGGATGAGGAGGTTCGTTGATGGCCTCATGTATCAGCTTCGTATTCTCATGACTAAGGAGAGGGTGTCTGGTGCTACTTTTGAGTAGGTTGTAGACATTGCTCGTGAGATTGAGTCAGGGCCAGTCATCACTCAATGCTCTTCTAGCCTATAGTTCGTCCCATGCTCCATCAGTTCAAGGCTCTTCTATACCAGGTGCATCTAGTAGTCATTCCGGTGCAAATTTGGGATATGTTGGCAAATTTGGTTGAGGTCCCGAGGGCCTGGGGTGAGTTTCGGATGGTTAAACGGATCAATTTTGGACTTTGGACTTGGCAGTTTTTGCTGGTTTTTGTTGCAGACGATTTGTTCTTCGTGTTCGTGGTCAGGGACTCGCATTCGCGAAGGGTGTTCTCTGAGGCGGTGAATTTTGTCTTCGCATTCGCATTTTGTGTGTCGCGTTCGCGATGTTGTGTTGATGTGATTCTCCGTGTTTGCGAGGCTTATGTTGCGTTCGCATAGAGGAAGAGGAGTAGCTGGGTCCCCAATGCATTTGTTCTACGCGTTGACATAGTAGGGGTCGCGTTCGATAAAGTGTTGAGTCAGTTGTGCATCGCGTTCGCGAGAGGGTTCTCGCATTCGCGTAGAAGGAATTCCGGTCAGTGAAGCTGAGTGCTTCACGAACGTGAGGGATATGTCGCGTTCGCGATGAAGAAATATCTGGGCAGACAGTTTATATTTTAAAATCGACGGTTTAAGTACAATATCATAAAAGCCATTGGAGAGCTCGGGAGAAGGTGAAATTTGAGGGGATTTTCAGTGGAGCCAATGGGGTAAGTATTCTTCACTCATATTTGGTTTAATTCCATGATTTAGTCTTGAATTTCATCATTTAATTTGAGAAATTAGAGTGGAAATTGGGGGAAAATGGAAGAAAAATTTGAGAATTCTTTTGGGGATTTGAATGGACAATTGAGGTCGGATTTTGATGAATTTGATATGGGTAGACTCGTGAGAGGATGAGGGTTCTATTGATGTAATTTTTATCAAATTTCGAGACATTGGTCCGGGGCCGGGTTTGAGCAATTTTAGGATTTTTGATGCAAATTGGATAATTTTGAGTGAGCTTTGTTCCCTAAGCATATTTTAATGGTTATGTACTGATTGTGGTTAGATCTGGAGCATCCAGAGGTCGATTCGAGAGGGTAAAGGAATCACGGGCTAGAATTTGGATAGGATCGAGGTGAGTAATGATTGTAAATGTTGTCCTGAGGGCATGAAACCCCGAATTGAACATCGTTTTGCTATATTGAGGTGACGCACACGCTAGATGACAAGCGTGGGGCCGTGCACCATTGGGGATTGTGACTTAGTCCGTCCCGAATGACTGTTTTACCGCGTATTTGATTGAAAACTATTTGATATCATCATGTTTTGGGATGAATGCCATATTTGGGCATCGTGCCAACTATTTGGACCTTTAAGGGGATTTTTACTGATATTTCCTCACTATTTTGACTTTATACTTGTACTCAGTCATGCTATATTCTACTATTTTCATAACTCAGCCATGTCTACTCAGTTTTAATACATTAAATGATATTTTAAATGATAATTTGGGTTGAGCATCATGTTTTACTGTTGCTCGAGTGGCTTATGAGATTCTGACTGAGTAAGGCCGAGGGTTTGTGTTGTGAGGATACACTAATTATGATTATGAGGCCGAGGGCCTGAGATTGTACGCCACGAGGTGGCTTGTTGATATGAGGCTGAAAGCCTATTGATGATGCCACGAGATGGCTTGATATTGAGCTTGGGCCTTAAGGGGGCCCTCCAGGAGTCTGCACACCTCCAGTGAGCGCGGGTACGCATTGTGATATGAGATAGAGCCTGAGGGGCTGGTATTGTTCCATGTGTTGACCAAGGGGCTGATTCTGTTGGTATTGTGCCCGAGGGGCGGTTCTTTATGTGTTTACCTTTTCTAGTTGCAGGTCTTTTACTTGCTTAACTGTTTAAAAAGGCAAATTTTAAGAAGCTTAAACTGAACTTAAATGACTTTACATATTTTCATTGTTTCATTGCTTTTACTGGCTTTTACAGCTTCTTTATAGCCTGTTGATGTGCCTTTACGTGATTTCATATTACTAAATCTGCATTTATTATTATTACTCACTGAGTTGGAGTACTCACTTTACTCCCTGCACCCAGTGTGCAGATTCAGGCGCTTTAGGTCCTGCTTGCAAGGGTCGACAGCTTTCAGCAGACTTCAGAGATTCACTAGGTAGCTGCTCGGCGTTCGCAGCCTAGTGCTTCTCCCTCTATCTTATTTTTCTCTAGTTTTAGCTATGTAATAGCTGGTGTAGACTCTTTCAGACTTGTAGTATTATTATAGATGCTCATGACTGATGACACCCCGATGTCGGGCTATGTCTATTCCGCAAACTATATTATTCACCTTATTTTGGGGATCATTATTATGTTGGAGACTTAAATTGTATTATTTTAATGGCTTGAAATGAAATGGGAGTGTGTCGGCTGGACTTGTCTTCACGAGAGGCGTCATCACGACCGGGTCTGGGTTTTGGGTCGTGACAAGGGGAAATTTCAAGTTCCTTGGGTCATTATACACGGGGATGGGGAGATCGACGAGGATGTCACTCACTATATAGGGATGGGGTGGATGAAGTGGAGGTTAGCGTCTGGAGTTCTGTGTGACAAGAAAGTATCACCGATACTCAAAGGTAAGTTTTATATAGCGGTGGTTAGATCGGCTATGTTGTATTGGGCTGAGTGTTGGCCAGTTAAGAACTCACATATCCAGAAGATGAAAGTAACAGAAATGAGGATGTTGAGGTGGACGTGCGAGCACACTAAGATAGATAAGATTAGGAATGAAGATATTCGAGAGAAGGTGGGTGTGGCCCCCATGGATGACAAGCTGCGGGAAGCTAGGTTCAGATGGTTCGGGCACGTTCAGAGGAGAAGTCTAGATGCCCCGGTAAGGAGGTGCGGGCAGCTGGCTTTGGTGGGCGTAAGGAGAGGTAGAAGACGACCTAAGAAGTATTGGGGAGAGGTGATCAGGTAGGACATGGCGAGGCTTCAGATTACTTAGGACATGACCATGGGTAGGAAGCTATGGAGATCGAGCATTAGGGTCGTATGTTAGGAGGTAGGTATGCATATTCCTACGACGCGCCAGAGTGAGGCTAGTCTGTTAGGATTCTGTCATAGACAGTTAGTGGTTAATGTTGAGTTCAAATTACTCTTTTGTTCCTCTTAGTGTCGGGCTTTATCTACTGGTTATTGTTCTGCTTTTCGTCTATGCTCTTGTAATGCTGTTATTTCTTTCTAAGGTTTATTGACAATACTAATATATTGTCTCTTTTCGTCTTTTTTTCGTCTTCTTCAGCCGAGGGTCTATCGGAAATAACTTCTCTACCTCTCGGGGTAGAAGTAAAGTTCGTACACAATACCTTTTTCAGACCCAACTAGTAGGATTTTACTGGGTTGTTGTTGTTGTTGTTATAAAATTATTAAACTTTATCCGTGTATAAATAAAAAACCACATAATTATATTTCTATCGAAGTCAATGAATAATGTGTTAATTGGCCACAAAATATAATGCACTGGAAAGTGAAATTTTGCACTATGACGGAAAAGGAAAAAAAGTTTGGGGTGGGGGGAGGGACGAGGCTGTAGTAATTCAGTTTTGTTTACCAACAATAATGTAAAGCAAAAATACTTACAAGGATAAAGTATTCAGAAAAGGTAAATGCGGACTAAAGTGTAATTATGGTGTTTGCCTTTGGGGTTACGCTTGCAGTTTTCAACGCGTATTGGAATTAGCGCGCATGAGTAGCGCCGAGTGCCTTTCCTTTTGCGCTCCCACAGACGCTACAGCGTGACGGGGTTAGCTACCTACTTAGCCATCTGCCATTCCCTTTAATCTGTTTCATTAAGGGGTCGTTTGGTACCTACTTAGCCATTTGTCGTTCCCTTTAATCTGTTTCATTAAGGATCGTTTGGCAGAAGGTATTAGCAAAAATTATGCAAGCATTAGATCTATGCATTATTAATATTTTATTTGGTAGTATATTTTTCAACCTGTATACATCACATTTCATATTATCCTATGTATAAGTAATGCATAGAAAGTAATGACATTAGTAATACTAAGACTATTAATGTATGTATTAGTATGGTTAAGATAAAATTGTCCTTAAAGCCCCTTAAAGATAGAGAATATGGACGGCATTTTTGCAAACAATTATTTTTCTTAAAAATTATGTAATGCATTATAATTTTAATACACCACACCAAACTGTAGATAAGAAATAATATCTGCATAACTAATGCTTGTATTACTGACACATGCATTACTAATACACCTTATTACGTACTATTCTTATACACCCTACCGAACGACCTCTAAGTTTTCAAAAATATTATATTTCATCCGTTTATTTTTATTTTTATTATACTAAAAATATATTTTTATTTTTAATTATTCATTTAAGCAAATCAAGAAAAAAATTTAAATTTTTTTATTTTATCCTTATCATTTCTCAATATCTCTTGAAATGCAATCATTATTATGAGTAAAATTATAAAATACATACTTCATTTAGAGCCTGTTTGAAAAGTCACCGTGTAATTAGATTTGAGTGTAATAAGGTGTAATTACACAATTTTGGCATGTTTGCCTGATCAAGTAATTATCCGGCTAGCATGTAATTGGATGTGATTGAGAGAGTGTAATTACACTCTGCAATTCTCAAGGGGGTGATGTAATTACCCGATTAGTTTTAGAATATCGTTTCTTTTCTTTTCAATTTACTTTTTATTTCTGTTTTTTTAAAGTTTTTGGAATCTTTTTTTCTTAAATATTAGCTTTTACAATATATATTCTTTATTTTCTTATTTCTCATTTTCCAACCTTTACTTCACGTGTTTCTATATAATTTCTCATATTTTGTTTCTTTCTTAATTATTTTTTTATTTTTTATTACATTTAGTTATGTTATTATTCTAATTTTTCTAAAAAGTTATACCCATAATCTTAGAAAGATTAAGTCATCCACAAACTTGACTTATAATGAGTAATGTCATTGAAGTTGAACTTATTATTAGATATCACTGCCGTTCCATAGGCTTTAGAGTTTCCCTTTGTGTGAAGCAAAAGTTCATTTATTCTTATAAACTCCGCCACTCGTTCATCAACATGCCAACAACACAGTACACCAATTCCTCCGAAACGACCAGATGTTAGAAATAATACAGTCGATTCTTTTTTAATAGATCCTAGCTCAACCTTCAAAGATAAGCTACTGGCTTGTGAACATGTGAACTACATTTTTATCCAATCCATAGGGAATCTATTCTTATCGATGGAAATTCAGGAGCGAAACAATTGCAGTAATGGAAAAGAGGAACTAAATAAAAATCTTCAGATCCGTCTATCAAAGGAAGATATGCATAGAATGTATTACCCTTGGAGATTTTCAGTAATCATCAAACTTCAAGGTAAGAGAATACTCCATCATTATCTAAGGAAAAAAATTCAAGAATTATGGAGGACCACGGAAAATTTTCCTCTAATAGATCTTGGTGCTGACTATTACATCGTTAAGTTTAACAAGGAGGAAAATATGATTACTACTTTGCAAAATGGACCTTGGTTTGTAAACGGTCACTTCCTTTCAGTCCAGAAATGGGAGCCAAATATTGTGGCTTCAGAAGCAAAACAATCGCTCACTGCATTTTGGATTCATTTACCTCAATTTCCAATGGAATTTTATGATGAAATTATCTTACAAAAAATTGGAAATAAAGTTGGGAGATAGTTAAAAATAAATGCTTGTACTTCAGCCACTTTGAGGGGATATGCTAGATTATGTGTCGAAATTCCTCTTGATTATCCAGTTAAGCCATACATTTTTATTGGTTCGCACAAGCAACACATCTTATATGAAGGGGACAACTTTTTATGCAAAAGATGTGAAAGGTTAGGCCATTCATCCCTACAGTGTTCCTATGTTATCTTGTCTTCTCTACAATAAATAATGTTACATGTCAATTCTCAAGAAATAACTACCAATACAAATGGTGGAGAATGGCAAACGGTGGTATTCTCAAAGAGAAAGAAAATTCCTCAACAAACAAGGGCTGAGTAAATCGGTGAATCACCTGCCACAGGTATTAATGTCAAAATTTTTGAAGCATCAAAAGGTAAGTATCTCAATACCCAAAAATTAAAATATAAAAGCAAAGATTCACCATTAGAGCTAGACACAGACAAAAGAAAATCTCGATTAGTTTCTGAAACTGTTATTCCTCCTGTAGTCAAGCCTCTTCATGGGAAAAATAAATTTTTATTATTAAAAAATTAGCCCATGGTTTATGAAAATACCACTAATAAGAAAACCATTATTCAGGATCATTATGACCAATGCATGGACAACCTTGAGGTGGACTTACCTAGAACCCAACGTGGAAATCTCTAAGAGTGCCACCACAATTACTAGCTAACCTATTACTAGTCTTGAAATCCCTGCCAATAATAAAAAAACTCAAAAATAAGAATTTTCTATTCCCCCTCCCCCCCCAAATTACCGACAACGAGACTTATGTTACCAATGTTATTACTAATTTTAATAATTATAATAACATTACTACTTATAATCAATCTAAAAGCTCCTCACACTTGTCCTCTGAAAATATATTTGATAAGCAAATGCCAGATGCTGGTATCCGTGTGTCCTCTACCAAATCCATGGAACTTTCCAATCCTACTATTACTTTCAATGAAAAAATCCCTGAAAGCTCTTATGACCATAACTCATAATCCTTGGCCACTGAAATACTTTTAAGTAGCCAAATGGCTAGAGCTAAAGAACAAAATTCACAAGGCACATCCTTGCAAGATCATACCAAAGACAACATGCATACTATGCAACTAGACTCTATTGAAATTGATTTGCCTATCCTTTCTCCGGATGCTCTTACTTACCCACTTGAAATTCCCATTAAAATTTCAAATATTGAGAATAATTCCAAAAGTACCATTTTTCTTGAAAAATGAGATGCAGACAAAGCTAAGTTCCGGACAATCTTCATCCACTCACACCCCTTCCAATGGATACCAATCCTCCTCACAATGCTTAAGAACTAGGAGGAGAAATAATAACAGTGAGGAAGGAATGATTTCTTCCACCGGGCAGAGAATCGAGGGAAAACTTCTCAGGTCTAAACGCAAACCTTGACGGGGTAAAAGTGTATCTCTTCACAGAGATGCAAGAGAAGAGGCATGTGCTCAACTGCCCTCTAGCACTATTCTAGTGCTCGATGGATATCAGGCCACCCCAAGATCCAACAGTGGGCAACATAGCCAGGATTCTAGTTCCATCTCTAGGAAGAAACCATGTATTTCTGGGAGGGTTGGGAGAGAATGGGGACCTAGCAAACTTGAACCTATAGCAATTCATGAACTGTCCAACTAACTTCATCATCCGGAATATAAGGGGGTGGGGATAATGACAACTTTAGGAGAAATTTTAGGGAAATGATAAATACTCACAGGCCGTGCATGGTGACCTTATTAGAAACTGGAATGATAGATGATTTTGGCTTCTTGGAGATGATAGAAGTGCAAGCAGAAGGCCGGTCAGGTGGCATGGTAGTTATGTGGAATCATGAAGTGGTCACTGCCTACAACTTCATCCGTAGGAACCAAGATATCCATGCAACTATTGAGGTACTTCCTATACATAAAATTTGGTTATTCTCTTCTATTTATGCTAGTACTAACTACCAATACAGAAACATTATGTGGGAAAATCTAGAAAATATTTATAAAAATTATAAAGGCTCATGGATGGTTGATGGAGATTTTAATGATATTTTGGGGTCAAATAAAAAAATTTGGGGGGAGACTTATTAACAACAATAGGGCAAATTTCTTATTGTCAAAAATTAATAAGTGTAACCAAATGGACATGGGCTATAAAGGTTGTAAATATAAGTGATCTAACCATAAACATAGAAACAAAGGCCTTATTATGGAAATATTAGACAAAATACTAGGAAATGAAGAATGGTCCGAGTTATTTCCAAATTGTTCTATTATACATTTGCCAAAAACTTACTCAGACCACAACCCTATTTTAATTAAGTTAATTCCTAGAAAAAGACAGGGCCATACACAACCATTCCAACTAGAAACCTATTGGTGTAGACATCCAGATTTTCAAACACTTGTTAAAAAAATTGGCACGGTACTAAATACTGTAGAGCCAGTAAAAATTTTATAGACAGTGTTAAGCCTCAGAAAGACAAGACGTTTGTTGATATAGTGGGGAAAAAAAAGAAAAATATTAGCAAGGCTCCAAGGAATTCAAAATTCTAGGAACTATACCCATAGTATTTTCCTTCAATCTTTAGAAAGCAATCTTAAGAAAGACTACAATGACATCCTTAAGATAGAAGAGGACTACTGGAAGATTAGATCCAGAATTATGTGGCTTAATGAAGGGGATGCAAATACCAAATTTTTTCATATATCTGCCTAAAATAGAAGAAGTAATAAAATTACCCTCTTTAAAGATGATGCTGGTAACTGGATTAATGATCATCATTTAATCATGTCTCACGTGTTTAGTTTCTCTAGTAATATTTTCACCACTTCCCACTCATTTACTAATTGGATCGATATAAGGGAAACACATTCTAGTCATCCTAAAATAGATCTTAATTCACTAGACAACCCCATTTTAGACAGTGAGATCAAAAGGGCTATCTTCTCATTCAAACCTTTTAAAGCGCCAGTTCCGGATGACCTTCACCTCTTTTTTTTTGAAAAATATTGGAACATCATAGGACAATCCGTCATGAATCTTGGTCGTGATATTTTCAATATGCAAGAAATCCCTAGAGATATAAATATAACCTATCTTTGCGTTATCCCAAAAATGCCCAATGCTAATAATATTAAGAATTTTAGACCAATTGGCCTTAGTAATACTATTTACAAAACTATCACTAAGATTCTTGCAAGCCGTCTCAAACCCTACTTAGAGCAAATTATTAGTCCTTTCCAGGCCAGTTTTATGAAAAATAGAAGAGCTTCTGACAATGCAATCATCATTCAGGAATTAATTTCCAATCTAAAAAGATTAAAAGGCAAACAAAGCCACATGATTTTAAAAATTGATATTGAAAAGATTTTCGATCAATTAGAATGGTTCTTCGTCTACCGCACTCTAAGATTCTTTAACTTCCCTCCTAAATTGTCTAAACTCTTGCTAAGTTGTATTTCAACCAGCTCCATAGCAATTCTTGTTAATGGCTCCACCACAAAAACAAATTGAGCCAAGTAGAGGGATACGATAAAGTGATCCTATATCACCTTATATTTTCATCCTATATTATGCAGGTATATTGATCACCAAGTTGATATTTGTAATTGGGACTCTATTACTATAGGGAGAAGAATCCCCAATTTTTCTCATCTTTTTTTCGCAGATGACTTGACATTAATGGCCAAAGCAAATAGCAAATCTTGCCAAACTATTAAAATAGGTCTTGATTATTTTTACAAACTCTCAGGACAAAGCATAAATGCGACTAAATCAAAAATCCTTTTATCAAAGAACTGCTCAAATCATATTATTAATGAAATTACAAATAACTTAGGTATAAAAAAGGTGAGATTTGGTACCTACGGGCATTCCTATATTAATGAAGAATACTAAACCAACGGATTATAAATTCATAGTTGACAAAATGAGAACAAGACTTGCCTAATGGAAAATGAGATTTATGAATATAGTAGGGAGAACTACCCTAGCCCGATCATGCCTAAACTCCATACCAAACTGCTACATGCAATATACCCTTCTACCAAAAAAGACTCTTCATAACATTGATAAAATCCAGAGGGATTTCATATGGGGTACGACAGTAGAAAAGAAAAACATTTACCTTGTTAAGTGGTCTAATGTTTGCCAACATAAATCCAAGGGAGGTTTAGGCATTCATAATGCTAATGCAAAAAATATGTGCAACTTAGCTAGCGTAGTATGGAGATTACTCACAAATGTCACAACTCCATGGGCAAGGCTTATTATTACCTTATATGGGATGAATACCTCAAAATTTAATCACTCCTTCATTTGGAGGGTATCTTAAAGGGGTGAGAGTTATACTCTAAAGGGATTACATGGTCACCCCACTACCAATGAAATTTGATCATATGAACACAAGTTGGATCCCCAATATAGAAAATCTCAGAAATGCGATTGAGGGCCCACTTTCGATCAGTGATTACTCCCTAAAAATTAGGGATATCTACATTGATCATAAATGGGATTTCACTAATTTGTCCATTGATATCCCTAATTATATCAAAGAAAATATTTTTAAGGTTAGAATTCGATCAAAGGGTCCTACAAGGGATGTTCCTATATGTCGTTAACTACTAAAGGTTTTTTCACTTCTCAGACTTGCTACAACCTAATTGAAACCCCTTTGCGTAGCCAACTGGATTATAATTGGATCGGGTATTTAACTTGACCAAACAAGATAAAATTCTTCTTATGGCAATGCCTTTATAATAAAATTTTATGTAGAAAATACGTAGCTCATATAGGTATTAATATAGACCCATTGTGCCATATTTGCGATTTGAGAGAAGAAGAATCTATCACTCATATCTTCTTTCACTGTAAAGCCACCAAATCTGTCACAACCCAAAATTCACTAAAGGTCGTAATGGCGCCGGACACCATTGTCAGGCAAGTGAACAACAAATAACTAGTAACTTCTCGTTTTCAATATTTTCGAAAATCACTTCTTTTATATGTTTAAACAATAAGGAATAAATTTCCACTGAATAAATAATGATATCTTTAACAATTTTAAAAATACTAACTACTTCCATAGACATCCCAAAATCCGGTGTCACAAGTGCATGAGCATTTACTAGGGAATGAAATAAAATACAGTAATTGTCCGGAATACAAGTGGATAGAAATGAAAATACAGTACAATACTCTGAAGGAGACTCTGCTGGCTACGGATGTCTCGATAAATACAACTCACCTAAGTCTCCGTATCAACCATGTCGCTATGCCACTGAGCCACTAGCTACACATGTTTCTGTGCAACAAAAATACACACCAAGTGTAATATGAGTACGAAAACAACGTGTACCCAATGAGTATCCCGTCTAATCTCGAAGAAGTAGAGACGAGAGTTCTACTTCGACACTTACTAGTAGTCCAATAATAATATATTATTAATGCGAATAATCATGGATTTATTAAGAACGACAATAAGTTCAAATAAGTCACGAACAGGTAAAAGTTCCTTATTATATTAAAAGTCTCCGGATTCATAATCTATTAATTCTCAATTATCTCAAGGCTATGAGGGAAAATATCAATATCAATAAATTTCAAGGCAAGCAATACAAGCATGCGCAAATCATGCCGAGGTCGTATGGCCCGATCCAATAATATTAAATTGTGCACTGCTACAGGGTCGAAAGGCGCGAACCATAGATGCATCTATTTAATCTACCGAGGCATTCGGCCCGTTCCGAAATTAAACACACACAGACAGACAATCAAGAAGTCAACAAGGAACAATTATCCAAAGAAACGCCAATTCTCTTTTAAAGATTTTTGAAAATGAAGTATAAATCTTTTTAGAAATTCATTTACTAATCCGATATGATTTAAGCAATTCAAACTGTCAACAAGGTTACAAATATTCCAAGTATAGCATGCTTTTGGGGTCCTAGACTACCCGGGCTTACATATAATAGTAGCTACGCACAGACCCTTATCACCTCGTACGTATGTAGCCCCCACAAATAGGAGCACATAACCAATTATTTTACCTATGGGGACAATTCCCTCTTACAAGGTTAGAAAGGAAACTCACCTCGCTCCAAAGCCTATATTCCGATTCAAGAACGCGCTCAAACCTCCAATTTGGAGCCGAACGATCCAAAATTATTCAAATAGGGTAAGAACTAGTCAATACATGCTCAAAAGTTCATATTTTAATTATTAAACCAGTTTCCCGACCTTAAATGCAAGGTTCCTAAAATTCATCCCCGGGCCCACGTTCCCAGATTCCGAAATTGTTTGAAGAAAATTGTTACCCATAACCTAAGGATCAAGAATATATGATTTTTACTCCATTCCCTAACAACTTTCGTTGTTAAATTTTGTTTTTACCAAATTCTAGGTTTTTCATCTACAACCCTTGATTTTCCCTAATTTTCACATGTTAATCTACCCATAATCCATGTATTTAACTTATGATGTGTAGAAATTACTTACCTTTTTGATGATGATAGAACCCCTCCTCAAATGTCCTAAAAAATCGCCTAAGACCAAGTGGGAAATGAGGGAAATGGGCTAAGTCTCGGAATAAAAAGCCATTGCACCAGACGCAGAAGTCGCATTTGCGACTCTCGGCTCGCAATTGCGATGGTCGCATTTGCGACAAAGGCACCGCAAATGCGAAGCCCAGCTTCCCTTGCAATGGTTGCATTTGCGACAAAATTCTTCGCAAATGCGAAGAGGACAACATTGCAAAAGCGATAACCCCCTAGAAAATGCGATCTTCCCTCAGCAGCCCCTAGGTTCGCAAATGTGAGCTCCCTCTCAAAAATGCGATGTCGCATTTGCGACAAAAATACCGCAAATGCGGTCATACCAGTACCGACAGCATCAAACATTCTCCAAATTCCATTTTGTATCCGTTAACCATCTGGAATCTATCCGAGGTCTCTGAGACCCCAACTAATCATACCAACCAGTCTCAAAACACATTACGGACTTGCTCGAGGCTTCAAATCATATCGAAAAACGCTAAAACCATGAATCGCACTCCAATTCAAGCTTAATGAATTCTAAAATTTCAAACTCCTACTTTCGGTGTTTAAACCTATCAAATCACGTTCGATTGACCTCAAATTTTGCACACAAGTCATATTTGCCATTACGAACCTACTCCAACTTCCGGAATCGGAATCCGATCCCGATATCAAAAGTCAACTCTCGGTCAAACTTCCCAAAAACCTTAAAATTTCTATCTTTAGCCAAATGTCTCCAAAATGACCTACGGACCTCCGAATTCACTTCCGATCGCGCTCCTAGTACTAGAATCACCATACGAAGCTATTCCCAGACTCGGAATCCCAAACGGACATTGATAACCCCTGAAATGCACTTCAACCCAAACTTATGAGATTCTTCCAAAATGCTAACTTCCACAATAGGCGCCGAAACGTTCCCGGGTCATCCAAAACCCGGTCAGAACATACGCCCAAGTCCGAAATTATCATACGAACCTGTTGGAACCTTCAAATCCCAATTCGGATGTCATTTACTCAAAAATCCGATCTTAGTCAATTCTTTCAACTTAAAGTTTCTGAAATGAAAAGCCACTTTCCAAATCAACTCTGAATTCCCCAGAATTCAATTCTGACCATGCGTACAAGTCATAATACCTGAAGTGAAGCTGCTCATGGCCTCAAACTGATGAACAACGTGCTAGGGCTCAAAACGACCAGTCGGGTCGTTATATTCTCTCCCACTTAAACATATGTTCATCCTCGAATGTGCTGAGAACTGCATCGAGTTGTCCGAAATCACTGTTTAACACCTCGTGCACCTACCCGTGCTGCCACAACTCAGTCGAGCACATTAGCTCGACCAATCTGAAGATATTCTCTTTCCTTCAAGAAAATAAGCTTATAGCCCAATTCCAACATCCGAAATTCTCTGCCAGGACTGTTTCCAACATACGATCACCATATCAATCACTACATGTTGTACCCAAATATGACTGCATACCTTTGCTGAATTCACACCTTGCACCACTTTACTCACAGGACCACAATAACATCCTTTGATCAAATTAGTCAAAATTCCACGAATCTAATGCTCCCAATGCACCTCATGATATATGTAAGTCTTGCTCTAACTTTTACAATACCACCACGATGGACGAGATGTGTAAAAATTCATAACCAACTGCCGAATAAACAGTTCATTGGGTCTATACTCTTGACAAGAGGCATCACCTCATTCTGAATCAAATACTGGTCTTTGCTCTTTAATATACTTCATATAATCCGACTGCACTGATCCTAGATCCAATAACCTCGTCTCACCCAGTACGAACTGCTCAGGCAATAAGCCACCTAGAGATGACCGAAAGCCTCATATGATGTCACAATGTACCAATGGCTACCAACTCGAATGCGATACCAATAGGAAAACGAACTCTGAAATGAAAATCCAATTACCTCGCTCGCGAATCGTACATGTGATGAGGTCAACATATTTAAACAAACACCCCGCTCGCAAATCATACATGCGACGCGGGCACACAGCTAATATGAGTTTTCCTCAAAAAGATGGGAAACAAAACACATAAAAACAGATATAGGAATTTGTACTCAACATCACACTATTGCGGCGCGCAACCCGATCCAAACAACATACCTATGGCGGTGTGCCACCCGATCCACACATAAAATTCACAAAGGAGTTACACACTTAGCTAGATTGCTCATTACAACAAAATACCGAATATCGGTCACAACCACGCTAAGTGCATAATACCATCCCTGAGGAGACATATAGTGCTACAAGCTACGAACTCATGCGCAACTGAGGTGCTATATGCGATCTGAATCTCAAGAGACATTTCGCTCATATAACATCATCACTACGCGGAACCTCAATACATAAGAAATTCACCAAGCCGTCTCACAACTCACACGGCGCAATACATCATATCATGAAACAGCTGATGACAAAATAACACCCTGACTACTCTTCCATAAGGAGCGCATTGCTGAAATGAACGCATCTAGCCTGATATAGAGCCCATATTCACATTTAAATCCATCCACAGACCTCAAGCTGATCCCGATCTCACTGAAATAGTCTAATAACCTTTCAAAGGTTCATAATGACCCTTCTTTTTCCTCATAACACACAAGAACACCCATCATAACCGGAGTAATCCTCCACAGTCCACAACCCAATAAACCGAGTGCCCTTCAGGCATCGATTCTCTATTTAACGACATCACTACAATCTTCATACTTGGTTTAACTCTTCACTCTATCAAGTGGATACATGCCACACTCATACAACCTTCCCGTGGGACATGCTCCCACAACCTTCCATAACAAATAACAGGTTCGTACATCCAAACCACCGGCCGCAATAACACTGAAAAGCGATCAAGAATCCTTAACCAGGATGCAAAGCCTTTTTCACTAAACATCGATCTCAGGTGACGCCGAAGACAATACTAACTTTCCTTAAACATTGAAACTCATTTCCTGCTCATCCGAGCTCGTGACATTCTTGTCAACACCGAACTGCAACCTTGATCCTCACTTCAAATTCTATGCCACTCACTGTACCCAACATGCCAATATACGATAGAACACGATTCTCATCATAAATCCGGAACCACTAATAGATTAACATTTCATCATATAATTTTTTTTCACTTAACTCACTTTAGAAGAACCATAGCAACACGCAGGTGAATTCTCATAACCGCAGAATATGCAAATCTCTAAGTAGTGGTCTAAGACACCATAGCCCTTTCGGGATCCACATACACATAGCAGGCCATAACAGAAGAATATTTATGAATAACATCAATTACGGCGGCCGACAAGCCTCAGGGATACCATGTTGTCACGATCCAAAATCCACTAAGGGTCGTGATGGCGCCGGACATCATTTTCAGGCAAGCCAACAACAAATAACTAGTAACTTCTTGTTTTAAATATTTCCAAAATCACTTCTTTTATACGTTTAAATAACAAGGAATAATTTTTCACTGAATAAATAATGATATCTTTAACAATTTCAAAAATACAGACTACTTCCATAGACATCCCAGAACCCCGTGTCACAAGTGCATGAGCATTTACTAGGGAATAAAATAAAATATAGTAACCGTCCAGAATACAAGTGCAAAGAAATGAAAATACAGTACAATACTCTGAAGGAGACTCTGCTGGCTACGGACGTCTCGATAAATGCAACACACCTAAGTCTCGGTATCAACCATGCCGCTATGCCATTAAGCCACTAGCTATACATAAACCTGTGCAACAAAAATGCACAGCAAGTGTAGTATGAGTACGAAAACAACGTGTACTCAATGAGTATCCCGTATAATCTCGAAGAAGTAGAGACGAGAGGCCGACTTCGACAATTACTAGTGGTTCAATAGTAATATATTATTAATGCAAATAATCATGGATTTATTAAGAGCGATAATAATTTCAAATAAGTCACGAACAGGTAAAAGTTCCTTTTTCTATTAAAAGTCTCCGGATTATAATCTATTAATTTTCAATTATCTCAAGGCTAGGAGGGCAAATATCAATATCAATATATTTTAAGGCAAGCAACACAAGCATGCGCAAATAATGTCGAGGTCGTATAGCCCGATCCAATGATATTTAAACTGTGCACTGCCGGAGGGTCGAATGGCGCGAACAATACATGCATCTATTTAATCTACCAAGGCGTTCGACCCGTTCCGAAATTAAACACACACAGACAGTCAATGAAGAAGTCAACAAGGAACAATTACCCAAAGAAACACCAATTCTCTTTTAAATTTTTTGAAAATGAAGTATAAATCTTTTTAGAAATTCATTTACTAATCCGATATGATTTAAGCAATTCAAACTGTCAACAAGGTTACAAATATTCCAAGTATAGCATGCTTTTGGGTCCTAGACTACCCGGACTTACACATAATAGTAGCTACACACGGACTCTCGTCACCTCGTACATACGTAGCCCCCACAAATAGGAGCACATAACCAATTATTTCACCTATGGGGACAATTCCCTCTTACAAGGTTAGAAAGGAGACTCACCTCGCTCCGAAGCCTATATTCCGATTCAAGAACACGCTTAAACCTCCAATTTGGAGCCGAACGATCCAAAACTATTCAAATAGGGTAAGAACTAGTTAATACATGCTCAAAGGTTCATATTCTAATTATTAAACCAGTTTTCCGACCATAAATGCAAGGTTCCTAAAATTCATCCCTGGGCCCACGTGCCCGGATTCCGAAAATGTTTGAAGAAAATTGTTACCCATAACCTAAGGATCAAGAATATATGATTTTTACTTCATTCCCTAACAACTTTCGTGGTTAAATCATGTTTTCACCAAATTCTAGGTTTTTCATCTACAACCCTTGATTTTCCCTAATTTTCACATGTTAATCTACCCATAATCCATGTATTTAACTTATGATGTATAGAAATTACTTACCTATTTGATGATGATGGAACCCCTCCTCAAATGTTCTAAAAAATAGCCTAAGACCAAGTGGGAAATGAGGGAAATGGGCTAAGTCTTGGAATAAAAAGCCATTACACCAGATGCAGAAGTCGCATCTATGACTCCCGGCTTGCAATTGCGATGGTCGTATTTGCGACAAAGGCACCGCAAATGCGAAGCCCAGCTTCCCCTGCCATGGTCGCATTTGCGACAAAATTCTTTGCAAATGCGAAGAGGACAACATCGCAAAAGCGATGGCCCCCTCGCAAATGCGATCTCCCCTCAGCAACCCCCAGGTTTGCAAATGCAAGCTCCCTCTCGCAAATGCAATGTCGCATTTGCGACCAAAACACCGCAAATGCGGTCATACCAGTACCAGCATCATCAAACCTTCTCCAAATTCCATTTTTGATCCGTTAACCATCCGGAATCTACCCGAAGCTTCCGGGTCACCCAACCAATCATACCAACCAGTCCCAAAACACACTACGGACTTGCTCGAGGCATCAAATCTTATCGAACAACTCTAAAACCATGAATCACACTCCAATTCAAGATTAATGAATTCTAAAATTTCAAACTTCTACTTTTGGTGTTTAAACCTATCAAATCACGTCCGATTGACCTCAAATTTTACACACAAGTCATATTTTCCATTACGGACCTACTCCAACTTTCGGAATCGGAATCCGACCCCGATATCAAAAAGTCAACTCTCGGTCAAACTTCCCAAAAACCTTAAAATTTCTATCTTTAGCCAAATGACTCCAAAATGACCTACGAACCTCCGAATTCACTTCCGATCGCGCTCCCAATACCAGAATCACCATACGGAGCTATTCCCAGACTTGAAATCCCTAACGGACATTGATAACCCCCGAAATGCACTTCAGCCTAAACTTATGAGATTCTTCCAAAATGCTAACTTCCACAATAGGCGCTGAAACGTTCCCGGGTCATCCAAAACCTGATTTGAACATACGCCCAAGTTCAAAATCATCATATGAACCTGTTGGAACCTTAGAATCCCTATTACGAGGTTGTTTACTCAAAAATCCGATCTTAGTCAATTCTTTCAACTTAAAGCTTCCGAAATGAAAATTCTCTTTCCAAATCAACTCCGAATTCCCCGAAATTCATTTCCGACCATGCGTACAAGTCATAATACCTGAAGTGAAGCTGCTCATGGCCTCAAACTGCTGAACGATGCACTAGAGCTCAAAGCGACCGGTCGGGTCGTTACAAAATCCCCGTGGGATAATATGGGATGGTCAGATTTTTATAATCTAATGGGTGAACACTGGCTTCTTCAACTAAAAAAATTTGATTGCTCATTACGTAGTAAGTTTAACAAATAGGATTCCTTCTTTCCATTTTCCCTTTGGCATATATGGATAAACAAAAATACAAACAACCAAAACAACACTAGCAACCCCATTAATATAAACCTCATTAAATAAAAAAGCTACTGAATTCATTCTTCTTACTGAAAAATGTTTTTTCCCTCTAAAGAAAATTTCCTTCCAAGTAAAATGGAACAAACCTCTTAAGGGCTGGTTTAAATGAAATATTGATGCTAGTTTTAAAGACAACTATAAAAAAAGTGACCTGAGAGGTGTATTCCGTAATACAAAAGGAAGTTAGGTGGTTGGTTTTCCATATTTACATACGCAAACAGATCATTAGAAGCAGAAATTAAGGCACTTCTTGAAGGGCATAAGATAGTGCATGAATAGGGAATGTTTCCACTGGAAATAGAAACAGACTGCACAGAGGTAATCCGCTCTATACAACATGTCAATATATTATATGATGATCTTGTTAATAAATGCAAGTTGTTAATGCAACGGAAGAAGGTAGTGCTCCTCCGACACATATTCAGGCAAGGGAATAACGTGGCACATCATTTGGCGAAGGAGGCAAATGGTCAAAGAAAAGGAAATTTTTTTTTTGTACTACCTCCTCCTTATATTGAATCTTTTGTAAGGAATGAACAAGAAGAACAATATGTACCTAGCTCATGATGCTTGCAATGTATTAGCAAGCTTAAGAAATCTAAGTGTCCTAAGTGACACGAAATATGACTATGATGTACTAGATATTTCGTAAATTTTAATATATATTGTCACACCTCCTTTTTCATCCACGCACGCTGGGGCGCAGAGGAGTTTTTCCAATTAAAGGATAATCGAAACGGGATTTATTATTAAAGGATCAGAGCCGCCACTTGGGAGATTTGTGGTGTCCCAAGTCATCGATTTAATCCCTAATCGAGGAAAAGAATGACTCTGTATTACAGTCCGCGAACCAGAAATCCGGATAAGGAATTTTGTTAACCCGGGAGAAGGTGTTAGGCATTCCCGAGTTCCGTGGTTCTAGCACGGTCGCTCAACTGTCATATTCGGCTTATTTATCTGATTTTAATACAATTATGAACCTATGTGCAAATTTTAACTTTTAACCGCTTTTATTATTATCATTATTATTTTAACAGAGAATTGCAACGTTGTGAAAACGTATCTCGAACCACGTCACATCAATGTACCCGTGGTTATCGACACATTTTGACTTCGTTGAGATTTGGATTTGGGTCACATAAATGTGCACCCGAGTTTTAAGAAAGTAGATTATTAAAAGCGCGCCTAAAACGACTAGCGTATTATCATTTCGGGGAAGGCCGTGAACTTTTGCTACACTGCCCATCCCGAAGTCTAAGGAATTTTACAAACACTTATAGAGGGCCCCGCAGCTTATGTATTTTGTTTGTCGAGACTCGTCTCATTCATTATTTAAAAAAGAATTGCAACGTCATGGAAATGCATCTCGAACCACGTCACAATCAATGTACCCGTGATTAGCGACACATTTCGATTCCGTTGGGATTTGAATTTAGGTCACCTAAATGTGCACCCGGGTTTAAGAAGGTAATGTTATTTAAAGTACGCGCCTAAAAAGACTAACGCGGGGTTATTTTGGGAAATGGCCGTGAAACTCGCTAAATGGCCTGTCCCGAAATCTAAGTATTTTAATATATACAATTATCGAGAGCCCCGCAATCTAGGTGCTTTATTTGGCGAGGCTCTTCTCGTTCATTAGTTAAAGGGCAAACCTAAAGTAATCTATAGTGTTCTACTTAGTTCGTTTCTAAAATGAAACGAGGAGTCTTGGTTAATTATATGGTTTAAGAGCTATTATAATCGGGTCATGAACACCACCCGTTTAAGATCAGAACCTAAGTACGCAGACGGGCATGGCTATTCACCAACCTGGGCCAAGGTCCAAATGAATGTAATGTTGAAAACAGGACCTGGGCCATCTTATTCAAGTGCTGAGGCCCAATCCGCCTAAATACGGGCTATCGATCTCTTTTCAACAAAACACATCACTCTTCCGATTTTAAACGAACTAAACACTTGATAAAACTTACTTAAGTTATTCTACACATGTTCAACAACTTGCCACGCGGAAATGTGAAGTGATTATATCTAATTAAGTATATTACTACAGGTTTTGGAAGAGCAACAGTTAGAAAGAGGTAATTTAGATGTCTATTCCTAATCCTAAACTCAAACCATTGATATTACAATTAGAGTGATGTATCAATTAAATAGTCTATTAGGCTGGATTCTAACGGACATGCATTCGAAATACACTACCTAATAATCAAGTTAAAACAAACCAAATGTTATCGACTACAGCACCCCCCCCTTTTGACCAAGAGCAGATATAAAGTTCATTCGAAAATTCACAAATTAAATCACTACAAGAACTGTCCAGTTATACATCTCGCAGGCATTTACATGATATTAGTGAGTGAGGTATCCTAATATATAAATCAGTAGAAAAGCTAAATCAAATTTAAAGCTTCAAATCTACATGTATATTCATGCTTATGTTTTCAGCTTGCAAATAACCAGGGTTACGGCTGTGTACCTGGAAATGACAATACAAAGAGAAGAGAAGGAGGTCAGCAACGGGTAACAATTCCAGCAATTAACAACAACTCAACAGTAGCAAGTCAACCCAAGTTCGAAGCCCAGAACAGTATGAAAACCAAACAGAGTTGATAGAGCAACCTCAAACAATGCCAAAACCCAAGAATGAATCAGGGACTAAAGTATAAGCAGTCAGCTAATCTATCCACTAACTCGAACTATCAGACTCGAAGCAAATAGATTAAGGGACTGAGTTCTAATTCAAAACTGGGATTTACAACAATGAAGAAGGAGCAGTCAGTAGTAGCAAACAGCAGGCATAACAGCAGACTTGGAGTTCAAATAGCCACGAACCCAACCAGTTCAGCCCAGAACACACTTGAACACAGCAGGAATGAGGTATGAAACAACAATCACAGTAAACACCCAGACAAACTCAAAACCCCTCTAATCACACAACAGTATCAAGCGTAATCCATTTTCTAGTCTCAACCTACTCGACAAAGTATTTCAAGAATTGGAAAGAAAACTAAAAGTTCACTCAAAATGCCCTGAAACAGCAGTTGTATGTTTATCTTGTTACCCTCTCCCCAGCTCTTAAGCTCTCTCTTTTTCTTCCTCCCTCACACTGTCCCCGACCCCTCTCCTTTATAGCCAATCTCTTTATCTTTTTCCAGCTCTTAGGAGCATTTAGACCCATTAATCAAACATTTTTCCCATGATCTTCTCTAGGATTCCACTAAGGTCTATTTTTGTCCCCCATTAACCCTTGTCTTTACTTTATTTTATTCAATGGTTATGGGTAGTGCATACTTTAATTAAATTCCCATTAGGTCTCCCCATGCTATTATATTTTGTTCCCCATTATCATTAAACAATTGCATTAGTTTAATGGTACTTTAGTACCTTACTATCAGCCCATTCATCTTAAGCCATTTTCAAACCTTTCAATCCCAAAATACCCTCCTAAAAGCCCCTGAAATTACTATCCTACCCAATCCATTTCACTCTGCATTGAACCTTTCAACTCTAACCTATTCAAACCTACCAACTAACTAAGCTGAATCCAACATACTACAATAGCTATAACCAATTCAAATCAACTAGTAATTCAGGATAACAAATGACCAATAAATCCAGTTCAATGAACTGAATATACCAACAGGCTCAGTTCTAAGTTCAAATATACCAACGAGCTCATTTTAATACAAACTTTAAAACACAAACGAGGCAGGAGGGAAACAGACAAGAATGAACTACAAATTAGACTATTATCATGCTAATCTAACATTCAAGCATACCAGACTAATCGAAGACACTTATTCAATCGATTACACAAATTATAACATATAACAATCGACAACAAACAGAAGCAATGATAAAATTTGACCAAATAAAAGGTCTGATGGAGAAAGACAGAATCAATCGACAAAAATTGAAAAATCAATAAAGCTACACTTAAACAAAGTAAACATAATAAACCAACACAAAAACGGAACAAACAGGAAAAGGAAAATACCTTAAGAACTCGGAGACTAGACGATCCTGACTTGGACTCTGACTAGGACCTTTTTGAGGTCGAACAGACCTTAATTGAGTGTTCTCAACTGAGAACACTTAGACTAAGGTCCACTGGGCACCCAAATTCCTTTTCTTCGGACAAACTTTAACCTTTGGTTTTCTAGGGTTCTTGGGGGTTTGATTTGGGGTTCGAACGGTTCTGTTCTGATTCGAACCAAATCAACGGTGGTTTGGTGATGAGGGAGGTCAGGGAGATGTCTGGTATGAGTTTGGGACTGGTTGGGGTAGGTTTAGGTTTTGCTCGAATCTTCGATTGAAGATTCGAGAAGCTGGAGGTTGATTCGAGGCAAACGGTTAATAGATCCGTAACGAGGGTGGTCAGGGGGTGCCTTGGTGTGAGTTTGGGACTGGTTGGGGTGGGTTTTAAGTTTTGCTCGAATATTCGATTGAATATTCGAGAAGCTACAGTCTGATTCGAGCAAAACGGGTAAGGGATTCGTGGAGAGGGTGGTTAGGTGCTCTAGGGGTGTTGGTTTCATGGTCATCGGCGTTGTTGCCGCCGACTTTCAGGCGAAAGGGTTTCAGGGTGGCTAGGGTTTCGAGGGTCATTTGGTTTGTCTCTGAAGGAGACGATGAATAGGGGTATGGCTTAGGGGGGTGTGAGGTGAGAGGTTGGATTTATATACGGATGGGGTGGTTTAATCCTGGCCGTTGGATCAAGGGTGATGGAGGGTTCAGATCAACTTGGGGAAGGGAAACGGGGTCGTTTGATTCAGTGCTGGGGTTGGATCGGTTATTGGGATGGACAGGTCGGGTTGTGAGGGGGATTTGTGACCGTGTGATCAACGAAGATCAACGACTTTGGTGGAGATGATTTAAACGGCGTCGTTTGGTTGGTGCTGGAGACGGACTGAACCGTTCGATCTAATAAAATCGACGGTTCAGATTGTCACGCCCAGCACGTCGTCGTTTGGGGAGAGGTTGGGGCGGACTGGGTTTCAGGCGAGCATTGGGCTGGTAAGGGGTTATTTTGGGCCTGATTTTTGCATTGAAATTGGTCCAATTTTCACTCTTTTCTTCTTTTTTCTTTCATTTTCTTTTAATTCCTTTTCAACTAAAAATCCTAATTAAATTATAAAATTGAAAATTAACTAAAACATTAACTCTTAATAATAGCTATCACATGAAATTAAACATCAAATAAAGATAAAATCACACAATTCGGACATTAAATGCAAAAATACAAAGTACATTTATTTTTTCCATTTTGTAAAACAAATTGATTGTTTAATTAATTCCTAAAGTGTAAAATTGAATCCTAAATGCACATGCAATACATATTTTTGTATTTTTCTTAATTAAAGTAGAAATAAACATGCACAGACAAAATACAAATAAATCACAAACAACACAAAACCATTTTATTTTGAATTTTTGGGAGTAGTTCTCATAGGGCAAAATCACGTGCTCACATATATTTCCTGTTTTCTTAAAAAAAAAAAACTTATTATTGATGAGGTTATGTGCAAACTTAACTATGATAAAATGATAGATTACTTTTTAATATTTAAATAATATTTTTATTTTTCAACCTTTAATTTTGTGATTTCATGTAGTTGCTCCTATTTTTATTTTATTTTATTTTATTTTCTTTATTTAGCATAGTTGTGCTATTATTCTTGTTTTGAAATATTTTTTTATGTTTGAATTGTAAAAGCACGATGAAACATTAATGCAATAGTAAAAGTTGTCAAGTTTTGAAATATTTAAAAGAGTAACATAAAATTTAGAAAAGTGAGGGAGTAACAAATTATTTTATTTCATAAAAATTAGCATATAATGAGTGATGCGATTAAAGTAGAATCTCATTATTGAATAAGGTTATAGACTTATGTTGTTATTTTCTGTTAAATTATATTTACTTAAATTATGTTAAAAATTATTTTAGGTTATATTGTAATTTTACATAAGAGTATTATGTTATTTTTTTTTTGGATTTTGACTTTTATGTTATATTTTCGCTTTTAGTTTATTTGCTTTAATAACATTCATTTATTAATTCAGATTGCACGTGATTCATTTTTCAGTTAAAGTTGATAGATTATTTTTTCGTAAAATATTTGAGTAATGTTATTGCCTTATATTTATAATATTAATAATTTTATCAAGCGTGCAGTCCATAATATTCTAACAAAATATGTACTTTTAGTTAATATAATTGATAAAAGTAAAATATTACTAATTTGAAATGTATATCAATTATTTTTACAATATTAGTTACAAATATATAATTAATAATTAATATATTTCAAGCAAAAATATCTATCTTAAATTTCAAATTTAATATTATTTATAAAGGCATATATTTATTAAATCTTAAGTTTTAATTTTTAATAGTTAATTTTATATTCAAAATTTAATCTAACTATGTAATTAGACTTGTACAACCAAACAGTATACTTGTAATTACACTATAATAACATTATGAGAAACAAATAGGTCATAGTAATTATAATACTGTGTAATTACTAGGTTGTGTAACTTTTAATTACCAGATGGCTTTCCAAACAGACCCTTAGTTTTTCGTAAAGAGAGTGCAAGTCAAAAGTGGACAACTAAAAATAAATGAAGGAATTTCATTTGATTTAAAAATAAACTAGTGAAATTACCCGCGTTTCACGCGATTTTTAGTTGTATTCACTGGTCTACGGCACTAGTTTATTTTTAAATAGTGTTTATTATCAAAAGTAGAGCTTAAATGAACTGTGATCACGCCTAACTATGCCTTATAAAAAGGACTAAGCGGTCGTTGCAAATATAATTCCGTTTACAAGTCCGGAGTCGAATCCCACAGAGAACTAAGGCTTAGCTACAGTTGTTCACTATCACCAAGAATACAAGCTTGAACAAATTCCTAACTTATAGATATTAAGATTCTTGCATTTAACTAACTACTAACACATTAAAATAATAAATTAACACTAAAGATACTACAGGTTGGAGAAAAGATTAAAGAGGTCTAGAGTTATGATTTCCCTAACTGTCGGAATCCTTCCCGCTATGCCTTCTATAATTTCACCTAAGTATTCTCTACCGATCATGAGCTCTCTGCATGTTGTAATTCTCTCCCGAGTAATTACAACAATTTAATAGACATACTCTTCCGAGTTACGCTAGCTGGCTTTAATTACAGCTCACTTAGATCGCACCCAAGGTTTCGTTATCCCTAATCCCACCTTTAAACCCTTGGTTATTGATTCCTCACATACGTCGGGAGTGATGTTATTCAACAACTACCTAAATATGCACTATCTCCCGAGTAATACATACTAAATAGGCACAACTAATTGAGGGCCCTTCAATCAACCACAAGAATAATATAGTTGAACAAATGGAGAAAATACTACAGCTAAATTATATAAAAACATAACAAGAATTTATCCTACAAAAGGTTCCATCAAAACCCTAGATAACAAATTAACTATTCATAATTGTATGTAAAACTACAATACTAAAAGTCACAACCAACAACGAAAAATAGGAAGACGAAGGAAAAACTCGTAGAAGAATTCTCCGCCTTGCTCCTATTGTGTCTCTGCCTCCTTAGGTCGAATTTGTGTCTCAAATCTGTCCAACCTCCTCAAAATACCGTTTTTCCATGTATATATACCAAGTAAGGTCGGGACCAAAAAATTATACCTTCTCCTAAATGAAAAAAAAAACACTTTTCCCGGATTTGACTAGCGCGGCCGCGCTCGTGACCACGCTAGTGGCCGCGCATATTACCCAGTATTCAGCCTGACGAGCGCGGCCTCACACTTGATGTGCAATTTTCACCCTGTTCCGTTTGGAATTTGGAAAAACGTAAAACATGAAAGTTGTATCCCTTTGAGTTATATTTCCAACCATATATTATGGAGCTCAAATGGAGTTCTGAGAAAAACGTTATGTGTATTTTACTAGACAGTGCATAATATGCCTACTCAATTCTTCGTTTGTTCTAACTATCATCCGTTAACGCCCGAACATGATCCCGGCTTACTTCCTTGAGCTTTTACTCAAACTTCAAAGCTCCAAATCACTTAAATTCATTCCATAACATCGACATAGCTCGAAATCACTCTTACAAGTCATAAAACACACCATTAGTGCAAAACACTAGCGATTAAAGCTCAAACACAATTAAAGTGCAGTAAATTTGAGTGTGATAAGCGACTAAAATACGTAATTATAGCCTATCATCAAACTGCATTTTAATAGTTAGATTATCTTTAAGAATGGAAAAGTGAATTCTTACTTATGAATTAACTACATTATAAATAGATATTCAAATAAAACTTTTGTTTTTCCAAATTTTTCTTCTATTTAAATAAAAAATATGTTAAAAATAAAGAAACTAAAACTAAATAAGAGGTGTCATGATCCTGGTTCGCCCTCCATGAACCATCGTGACAGCACCTAGTCTCTACGACTAGGTAAGCCTAAACTTGCGGAAGATAACCAAAACTTGCGGAAGTAAAACACTTTAAAACAGAAATAAGGCAATAACAGTGTTAAATGTGCTGCTCGACATACACCATATTTATATAGATCTCAAAACTAATATCTAAATCCAAGACCAGGAAACCCACGAATCACAAGCTAAGAAAAAGAAATACTACATAGCTCTAACTCCGAAATTTTGTCTAATAAGAACAGAAGTACAGAAGGGCTAAATACTAAAAGCAGGAATATAAAGGGACTTCTCGGTCTGCAGACGCAACAGATGTACCTCAAAGTCTCTAAGCAGTCGCCTCCCTCAAGGATGGTAGGCCTGAGTAGAAGTACCTGGATCTGCACATGAAAAGCATGCGCAGGAGAGGCATGCGTACACCACAGCGGTACTCAGTAAATGCCAAGCCTAACCTCGGTTGGGTAGTGACGAGGAAGGTCAGGGCCCTACTGAGATTAAATAAATATAGAGAATATGAGACATGACAGTATAAGATAAGCAGTACATTTGAAAATCTACACTAAGAATCTACACAGGATAGTAAGGAGTACAATAACGGAAATAGAAATAATGGCAAACACCAGGAAGTACCACTCATAACAAGGATGATAATCGGGGATCTCTCAGTATCCCGAGGATCTCTTAGTACCCTCAATATATGCCAGGGATCTCTTGGTATCCCGAAGATCTCTCGGTATCCTCAATATATACTAGGGATCTCTTGGTAACCCGAGGATCTCTCGGTATCCTTAATATATATGCTAGGGATCTCTTGGTACCCCGGGGATCTCTCGGTATCCACAATACATGCTAGGGATCTCTTGGTATCCCGAGGATCTCTCGGTATCCTCAATATATGCTAGGGATCTCTTTGTATATCGAGGATCTCTTGGTATTCTCAATATATGCTAGGGATCTCTTGGTATCCCGAGGATCTCTTGGTATCCTCAATATATGCTAGGGATCTCTTGGTATCCCGAGGATCTCTCGGTATCCTCAATATATGCTAGGGATCTCTTGGTATCCCGCACCTCAGTACAGATCATAAATACGTACAGAGGATCTCCCAGGTTGCCGTCGCGCAGTCCCAAAGTAAAAACACACAACAACAACACAAGAATACCCAATTAAGCTAAATTTTGTGCCAAGTAAACAGTTAATCCTAACCTAACATACTTCACGGAATGCAAGTAAGGCAGTTTAAGAAAATAGGCAATCAAGTCAACTAAATATGCTTTTCTAAACTAGCAACAAGCTAAATTCACAAGTAGAATAAAACAAGAAAATGAACTCAATTGAAATACTTAAGGAAAAACCGGATTTTCAATAATTAGCTCAAGTACGCGCTCGTCACCTCACGTACAAGGCATTTCAATTATCAAATATATCATATCCTAAGGGGAAGGTCCCCCACACAAGGTTAGACAAGCCACTTACCTCGAACCGGCTCAAAGTCAACCCGAAACCACGCTTTTGCCACGAGTACTCGACTTCAAATGACCCAAATCTATTCAATTCAATTGCATAATGTAAATAGCACTTCAAGCAACTGATTCTACAATTAAAAGTCTAAGCTAATATGCGAAATTATGTAAAATGACCAAAATTCCCCTCGGGCCCACGTCTTGGAATCGGGTGAAATTCATATTTTCAAAAACCTCACTCTCACGAGTCTATAAATAATAAGAACACTGAAATCAGAGTCCAAATGACCCCTCCAATCCCCATGTAAAGGCCTTTTAAACTCAAGCCCTAATTAACCATTTTTTCCCAAATTTCTCAGCACTAATTAGGTCTTTAATTACATAAAAACGAGTTATGAAATCAATGATGTTACCTCCAAGCGATTCCCCTTTGTTTTCCTCATAAATCTCTCTTAAAATCTTCAAACCCGGATGAAAATGGTGAAAGAATCCCTTAAATTCACGAAGGCAACTATTTATATGTTCTGCCCAGCGATTTTCGCATTTACGACCCTGGGACCGCTTCTGCGGAAACTTCATCGCATCTGCGACTTTCATTTAAATACCAGAAACCGCATCTGCGATTACATTTTCGCAGATGCGACACTGCTTCTGCGGTGTCCCTTCCACATCTGCGGAACCTGAAGGGAAGGCCAAAATTCGCTTCTGCAATCCCTTAGCTGCTTCTGCGGCGCCGCTTCTGCGGTCCTCAAACCACAGATGCGAAAATACCAGAAGCAACAAAAATACAGCAGTTGCAACATTTTCTAAATTTTCTCGTTAACCTTCCGAAATCACCCCGAGGCCCCCGGGACCTCAACTAAAGGCATCAACATATCCTAAAACCTTATTCAAACTTGTACAAATCTTCAAAACACTTCAAACAACATCAAAACAACCAACACACATCGGATTCAAGCCTAAGTTTCTAAAATCTTCCGAATTCCGCTTTCGATCAAAAACCTAATCAAAACACGTCCGAATGACCTGAAATTTTGCACCCACATCCCAAATGACATAACGGAACTATTGCAACTCTCAGAATTCCATTCAGACCCTCGGATCAAAATCTCACTATCGAACCGGAAACTTCCAAAATTCAACTTTCGGCATTTCAAGCCTAAATTAGCTACAGACCTCCAAAACACAATCCGAACACGCTCCTAACCCCAAAATCACCCAACAGAGCTAACGGAACCATCAGATTTCCATTCCGAGGCCGTCTTCACAATATTCCAACTACGTCAACTTTCCAACACTTAAGCTCTCATTTAGGGACTAAGTGTCCCAAAACTCTCCGAAACTTAAAATCGAACATCCCGGCAAATTAAAATAGCAGAAATAAACTTGGGAAAGGTAGTTAATAGGGGATCAGGGTGTAAATTCTTAAGATGACTAGCCGAGTCGTCACATCCTCCTACACTTAAACATTCGTTCATCCTCGAACGAGCATAAAGACATACCTGACATAGTGAAAAGATGAGGGTAACGGTTGCGCATATCCTACTCGGTCTCCCAGGTCGCCTCCTCGACCGGCTGACCCCGCCATTGGACCTTCACTGATGCAATGTTCTTTGACCTCAGCTTTCTAACCTGCCTGTCCAATATTGCCACTGGCTCCTCAATATAAGATAGATCCTTGTCCAGCCGGACTGAACTGAAATCCAACACGTGCGATGGATCTCTGTGATACCTCCAGAGCATCGAAACATGAAATACCGGATGAAATCTTATCAAGCTGGGAGGTAAGACAAGCTCCTAAGCAACCTCCCCAACATGCCTCAATATCTCAAAAGGGCCAATAAACCTCGGACTCAACTTTCCTTTCTTCCCGAATCTCATAACGCCCTTCATAGGCGATACCCATAGCAGAACCCGCTCTCCAACCATATAGGAAACATCAGGAACCTTCCGGTCCGCGTAGCTCTTCTGTATGGACTGAGTTGTACGGAGTCTATGCTGAATCACCTTAAACTTCTTCAAAGAATCCTTAACCAAATCTGTGCCCAATAGTCTAGCCTCACCTGGCTCAAACTGTGAGGCCCCGAAAAATTTTGCCAAGTAATTTAAGATTTCGTGGTGCCAAGACAGGCTAATTATTTTATTTTGTGTGCAAATGAGAATTCATGATATAATGGATACCAATTGGATATGTTAATAAGCGTATAAGTCATATTATAAGTGAATTGGAGTCTAAGGAGAGGCCTAAGTCTAAGCCAAGTTGGAAAATGTCATAATAGACTAAAGTTATAAATGAGTGCGCACAAGACCTCACTTTGGACAATCATATCTCTAGTTATATAAGGAGTTGTGTGATGCACAACCTATCAAATAAAATCCCTTTGAGTCTAGTTTCCAACGCATCAAACCGTTTGTCATTTGGAGATGTATACAGAAATTTACGACAATTTTACTGGGCATGTTTCATTAGCGCGGCCTTAGCGCGGCCGCACATATTGCGAAGTATTCTGCCTCGTGAGCGCGGCCTTAGCGGGGGCACGCTAGTAGCAGACCCTAAATACACCTAAGGACGGGAAAGGATAAGATTTAAGTTATTTTTCAAGACTAGGGCATCCTCTCCATTCCCATCTGGTCAAGGCTTCAATTACATACCTAAGGTGAGTTTTTAAGTGTGTTTTCATGGTGATTTCACCTCTCAATCACTAGTTACAACATGATTTTGATTGGATTTCATAGGATTTCTTTAAAATCTCAAGAACACCCCAAAGTTGTCTTTCAAGATTTTGTCTACAAGAGGTAATCTTTTACCCTTAGACTTACATATATGGAGTTATTATGGAATTATGAGTATAAATCGAGTATTGTAACTTATGGGATGGTGATTGGAAGCCATAGGTGCCTAACCTAGGTTGTGTTGGTGTTGTAGAGATTGTGAGATGGGTTATTGAGGTATGATTCTTAGGTGTAATAGTATTATGTATACATGCATGTACAAATTAGGTTTGTGGGAAGATTGTTGAACATAAATAAGTAAAGATTGGGTTGGGGAAAATGAAAGAAATCTTGGTAAAGAGATTTGAAATCAAGATGCTCAACTAGTGTTTGATAAAATTCTCAAATGAGCTAGAATTATGAATATCTTCCCAATTTGTGTTCAATTTTGTTATGTCTCAAAATAGATTGAAGTTTCTAGAATTTCTGAAATATCGTAGTAATTAAAGTAAAGCTCTGGAAAGGTATGTAGGCTAAACATTCTCTCTCGACTACAAATAGATACCTGACTCCATTCCTAGCTCCCTATGGAAATCGATCCCGACCCACAAATCGGGTAAAAGCTATTGCGACCCTCTCTTCCTTCTTTTTAGTAGTGCGGAGTAGGCTGCGATCACTTTTTGGCGTCGTTGCCGGGGAGCTAACGGTTTTGGCTATCTATTTAGTTAGTTTGTGTATTGTTCTTCTTTCCTTCTTTGTTACTTACTTGTTTGTGTCATTACTCAAGTACCAACATGGATTTAAACAAAACTAATGACCTTATTGGAAATGTGATAGCGGGGGAGGAGGTAGATGATCTTGAGCAAGGTGAGGTGCCTCTTGAACCTCAAGATCAACGGAGAGGCCGGAATGCCAATGCTAATCCAAATGACAATATTCCAGACCCTCCCCCAGTTCCTCCAAGAGTGGCTCGCAGAGTATTATCGAACCAGGGCTACGCAAGTGCTATTATCCCACCCCGAATCCGGGCAGGCAACTTTTAGATAACCAATGTGATGTTGACCTTACTTGAGCAGTGTGGGTACTTCACGGGCGCTACAAATCAAAATGCCTACAAACATCTCAAGGGGTTCGTAGATACATGTTGGGGGAGCAAGCAGACGAATGTATCCAAGGATGCGCTGAGATTGAGACTTTTCCCGTTCTCACTTTGGCGAAAGGCATTAGACTGGATCGAGAGACTCCCCAACCATTCCATCACAACATGGGATGAGTTGGCGGATAAGGTTATTGCCAAATTCTTCTCTCCTAGTCATATGGCGGCACTTCGAGATGAAATATTAGCCTTCAAGCAAGAGCCAACGGAACTTTGCATGAGATTTGGGAGCGGTATAGAACGATGGTGAAGGAGTGCCCAAATAATGATATGACCGAGGCCATGATCCAAAAAACCTTCTACCGGGGCATAAATACTACAAATCAATGCATTGTTAACCAATTGGCTGGGGGAAATTTTATGAAGCTTTCTTATGATAAGGCATGTAAAGTACTCGATGAAATGGAGGACGCTTCTTCAGCATGGCAGAGTAGAGAAAATGTTCCTTAAGGTGACCCTACGGTTATCCATTGGCACAAGGAATTACATGATCATGGGCAAGCGATAGCTGAGCTTACTACTACTATGAACCAATTGGCTAAGGTGCAGTTGTAACAAGTTCAAAATCCTCGCCAAGTAAATGCCATGGAGGGTGTTAGTATGCTTGTCAACAAGAGAAGGCAAAGGAGGTAACAAAATCAACGAAATTCTGAGAAATTTGATGGTTATGATGACCAAAGTGAAGAGGTACAATATGTCAACAACTATCAAGGCAATAGAGGCAACTCTTCAAACAAACAATGGCGACCCCAAGGAAATTGGGGCAATCAACAACAAGGTGGTGGCAATTGGAACAACAACAACCAAAACAACAATTGGGGCAATCAAAACAACAACTAAGGCAACTGGAATGGAAATAACAACAATTAGGGCAACAACAATAATCAAGGTGGGTGGAGCAACAATGGAAACCAAGGCAACCGGGGTCAAGGCTTTCAAAGGCCCCCAATGTACCAAAAATCGAACAATCCACCCCCTTTCCCTTCTCAAGGTCCTAGTTCTTCTGGTAATGATATGAGCAGAATTGAAATAATGTTCGAGCAGATCATAAAGAGGAATGTGGATTCGGATGCACAGTTAGCTTCTCATAATACCTCCGAAACTTGGAGGTGCAATTAGGCCAAATCTCTCAGTCATTGAATACTCGCCCGAAGGGTGCTCTACCAAGTGATATGGTAGTGAACCCAAAGGGCGGGAACAATCATGTTATGGCACTCACAACAAGAAGTGGGAGAGGCGGTGATGTGAATGCCTCTAAGCAAAATCAAGTCATGGATGATGATGTTGAGTTACAAGATAACGAAGTCCCTTTGGTAGTTGAAGATGTGGTTGATGAAAATGTGAACAATGAAGTGAGGATTGATATTCAAGAAGTCGAGGTGGAAACCCAAAATGATGTTAACCTATCTAGGGAATACATAATTGACATGTCGGAGCCGGTTGTGCCAAAAGCCAAGGCTCCTTTGCCAAGGCCACCTCCACCTTATCCTCAAAGGCTTGCGAAGCAGAAGAATGATAATTAGTTTAAAAAGTTCATTGACATGATGAAGAGCTTATCTATTAATGTGCCTTTGGTGGAGGCACTTGAACAAATGCCGATTTATGCAAAATTCATGAAAGACTTGGTTACAAAGAAGCGTTATATGGATTGTGAAACTATAAAGATGATTCACCAAGTTAGTGCTATAGTGCATTCAATGGTCCCGAAGCTTGAAGATCCCGGTGCTTTCACCATTCCTTGCACCATTGGGAGTGCAGATTTTGCCAAGGCTCTATGTGACTTGGGAGCTAGTATCAATTTAATGCCCAACTCGGTTTTCAAAACTTTGGGTATCGGTCAACCTAGGACATCAATGAGACTTCAAATGGTAGATCGATCGATGAAGCGATCTTTGGGCATTATTGACGATGTGCTTGTCCGGGTGGACAAATACATTTTGCCGACCGACTTTGTCATTTTGGATTGTGAAGTGGACTATGAGGTTCCTATTATATTGGGTAGACCTTTCCTTGCAATGGGGAAGGCATTGGTTGATGTTGAAGCGGGTGAGCTCACTTTCCGAGTGGGAGATGAAAAGGTCATTTTCCATGTTTACAAGTCTATGAAGCAACCCAATAGCACCGAGGTGTGCTCATTTGTAGACCTTGTCACAGCTGTGATTGTGGGTGATCCCAGTGCTATGATCAACGTGGAGGATCCTCTTGAGGTCGTGCTATTAAATCTTGATGTCAATGAGGATGCATGTAGAGTGGAGTGCGTGAATTCCTTACATGGGATGGGCTCTTATTCTTATGAGCCTAGACAATTGTCTTTGGATCTTGAAAATCGGAAAACTCCACCAACAAAACCATCAATTGAGGAGCCACCGGTGTTGGAATTGAAACCACTTCCTCCACACCTCAGGTATGAATTCTTGGGCTCAAACTCTACTCTACTAGTTATTCTTTCTTGTTGCCTTACTAACATGCAGGTTGAGGCCACTTTGGCGGTGCTTCAAAAGCAGAAAAGGGTAATTGGATGGACTTTAGCTGACATTCAGGGAATAAGCCCCGCATTTTGTATGCACAAAATTATTTTGGAGGATGATGCAAGGCCTTCCTTGGAGAATCAAAGAAGATTGAACGAGGCTATGCAAGAAGTGGTGAAGAAAAAAGTGATCAAATTGTTGGATGCCGGGGTTGTGTACCCCATTTCTGATAGCTCATGGACTTCTCCGGTACAATGTGTACCGAAGAAGGGTGGTATGACTGTGGTGACCAATGACAACAATGAATTTATTCCTACTCGGATAGTCACAGGTTGGAGGGTTTGCATGAATTACCATAAGCTAAACAATGTGACACAAAAGGACCATTTCCCATTGCCCTTCCTTGATCAAATGCTTGATCGTCTCGCGAGGTGTGCTTTTTATTGCTTTTTGGATGGGTACTCGGGGTATAATCAAATCTTAATTGCCCCGGAGGACCATGAGAAGACTACCTTTACTTGTCCGTATGGAACCTTCACTTTCTCTCGGATGTCGTTCGAATTGTGTAATGCTCCGGCGACATTCCAAAGATGCATGATGGCTATTTTCACCGACATGGTGGAAGATATATTGGAAGTCTTCATGGATGATTTCACTGTGGTTGGTGATTCCTTTGAAGAATGTTTGAGAAATTTGGATAGAGTATTGGCCCGATGTGAAGACACAAACCTCGTACTCAATTGGGAAAATGCCATTTCATGGTTGAAGAGGGTATAGTGTTGGGTCACAAAATTTCAAAGCATGGAATTGAAGTTGAAAAAGCCAAGATAGAGGTGATTTCAAGGCTTCCTCCCCCCATTTCTGTCCAAGGGGTAAAGAGTTTTCTTGGGTATGCGGGTTTTTACCGGAGGTTTATAAAAGATTTTTCAAAAGTGGTAAACCCCTTGTGCAAGTTTCTAGAAAAGGATGCAAAGTTTATGTTCGATGAGGGATGTATACAATCATTCAAGCTTCTCAAGCTTAAGTTGACCACTACCCCAATCATTACCGCACCAAATTGGAGCTTGCCTTTCGAGCTCATGTGTGACGCAAGTGACGTTGCAGTTGGTGCTGTTTTAGGTCAAAGGATTAACAAGATGTTTCATCCGGCGTACTACGCAAGCAAGACCATGAATGAGGCTCAAAGGAACTATACAGTCACCGAGAAAGAGTTGTTGGCTATAGTATTTGCAATGGAAAAGTTTCGGCCGTATCTTATAGGGGCCAAAGTCATAGTGCACACCAATCATGCTGCTCTTAGGTACTTGATGACAAAGAAAGACTCTAAGGCAAGATTGATGTGATGGGTGTTACTACTTCAAGAGTTTTTTCTAGAAATTATGGACCGGAAAGGTAGTGAGAACCAAGTGGCAGACCACTTGTCCCATTTGGAGGAGGAGGAGAGTCCTTGTGATGGACTTGATATCAATGATTCATTTCCCGACGAGCAACTCCTTGCGGTGTCAATGAATGATATGCCATGGTTTGCCGATGTTGCCAACTACCTTGTGACTGGAGTAATCCTGTGTGAGCTCTCTTCTAACCAAAGGAAGAAGCTCAAGTGGGATAGTTTAGATTTCTATTGGGATGAACCATACTTGTTTAAGACTTGCACGGATGGTGTGACTCGTAGATGTGTCCCGGAGGAAGAACAATTGAGTATCTTAGAGGCTTGCCATTCTTCACCCTATGGTGGCCATCATAGTGGGGCGAGGACCGCCTCAAAAGTTCTTAGTTGTGAATTCTATTGGACCACATTGTACAAAGATGCGAGTAATTTTGTGAAGAGGAGTGATGATTGCCAAAGAGCGGGTGGAATTTCAAAAAGGGATGAGATGCCTCTCAATACCATTCTTGAAGTGGATATCTTTGATGTTTGGGGCATCGATTTCATGGGTCCATTTGTTAGCTCTTGTGGGAATACTTACATTCTTACGGCAGTTGACTATATCTCAAAATGGGTTGGCTTTGCCTAACAATGAAGCCCGGAGTGTTGTTGCATTTCTTAAAAATAGCATTTTCACAAGGTTTCACTCCTCGTGCGATTATTAGTGATGGGGGGTCTCACTTTTGCAATAAAGCTTTCGACACATTGCTTTCCAAGTACAGTATCAATCATAAGGTTTCGACCCCTTATCATCCTCAAGTTAGTGGTCAACTGGAAGTCTCCAACAGAGAAATCAAGAGTATCTTGTCAAAGACGCTCAATGCAAATATGACTGATTGGTCAAAGAAGTTGGATGACGTTCTATGGGTTTATCGAACGGCTTACAAAACTCTGATTGGGATGTCTCCGTATCGGTTGGTGTTTGGGAAAGCCTGCCATCTTCCGGTTGAGTTAGAGCACAAGGCCATGTGGGCTTTGAGGAAGTTGAATCTTGAATGGGATGTTGCAACTAATCTTCGTGTTGAACAACTCAATGAACTCGATGAATTTAGATTCCATGCCTACTCCAGTTCGTCCTTGTATAAGGACAAGATGAAGTACCTTCATGAAAATATGTTTGTGGAAAGGAGTTCAACATAGGTGATTTGGTTCTCTTGTTAAACTCCCGGTTATGTCTGTTTCCAGAAAAGCTCAAATCCAAATGGAGTGGACCGTTTGAAGTTGTATTTGTGACCCCTTTTGGTGCTGTTGATTTGAAAAAAAAAATGGTGAATTCTTTAGAGTTAATGGGCACCGGGTAATGCATTATCTTGGAAAGTTTGATGACAGCCATGTGGTGGCGCTCCTTCATCTCAAGTGATATGGTGGTAACATGCGTCGTGCTGCGACGTTAAATCAGGCGCTTCTTGGGAGGCAACTCATGTGTTTCTCTTCTTGTTTTCTTTGATTTTCTTTGTAGTTTTGGATTGATTTTTGGGCTAACTGGTTGTTAGATGTTGCAGGGATTATGTTGATGCAGTGCAAGACATAGTGAAGAAAATGTTCAGTCTCTGAAGTTGCCAGTGCGGCCACACTACACTTTGTGCGGTCCGCACTGGTGAAGGCCAAAATGATACCTCTCTGAAGTTTGCCATTGTGCCCGCACTACACTTCGTGCGGTCCGCGGTGGACCACTGCGGCTGCGGTCTGTTTTGTGTGGACTACAATGGGATACTGGGCCAAGCTTGGTCATAACAGCCCAGTGCGGACCGCACTGGTAGGTGAGGCTGGGCCCCAGGGGCTTTTCTATAAATAGACCCTGGGGACCCCTTTTTTACTCTTTTCGCAAAATTGAATCTCAGAGCATATTATTACTGTTCACTCCTTGAAATTGATCATGAAAACTTGTTTAGCATTGATTAACTTCACTCCACCTCATAATCTGGTAACATTACACTCATTTCTTCCATGTTTAATTTTGTAATTTTGTTCTATTTTAATTTTATTTTCTTAGCTTATACTTCTTCTTCTTACTCCCATAATTAGTTCGACTCTAGGATTAGATTAGTTAAAGGTTGATTTCTGTGGACTTAGTAGTTTTATGGACTGGGTAAATCGTTTAGGGACAATGATTTAGTGGAAAATTGGACTTTAAGACAATTCTGATAAACCCTAACTTAGTGCCACTTCTGGGCACGTTGTGTAGACCGCGATCATTTTTATGCGGTCCGCGGTGCCCTAGTATGGTCCGTGGTACCACTTTGTGCGGACCGCACTGATGATCTTGTGTCAAGGGGACCCTTACGCAGTGCGGATGCACTACATTTTGTGTGGTCCGCACTGGCCCAGTGCGGCCACTGTACCATTTTTTTGGGCCACACTGGTAAGATTCAGAGGATGGGTAGTCTGAACCCCATACCTATGCGGACCACGGTTGTTATTGTGCAGTCCGCGGTGGTCCCTATACGGCCGCACTCCATTTTGTGCGGTCCGCACTGGGCTGTTTCTGCAACCTGGCTGCAATTTTTCAATTCTGTTTGCAATCCTTTCTGCATAAATGTTGCCTACTGCTTCTATTGATACTAACAATGTAAGATGATTGTGTTTGTAGATAATGGTTAAACAAAGAGGAAAAGGATCCAAACAACCCGGCAGAGGTGATTCCTCCCGGGGAGGGAAGTAGAGATTGGTTAAACTCACTCCTCAGGCTCGTCAAAACATAAAGAAGATGAGCAAGGCAATTAAGTCAGCTGATAGAGCCTGTGATCAGTCGGGGAGTGAGTATGTGCCCTCCCAAGATATTTCTTCAGACTCAGCACCAACACATTTCTACTCAAGTTTCAGATTGACAGATGACACTCCTCCACCATCACCCACTGCTCAAGCACCAGGGCATGTTTCTACTGAGTCTTCTGAGGGCTCAGTAGCTGGTAGTGGTGAATACTCCACCTCCCCCAGAGCTTCATTATCTGGGAAGGGTACAGACGGAGGTGAGGAGGAAGTGCAAGGTGATGAGGACGCAACTGAGGGTGGTGAGCCTCGGGTTGGGGGCATCGCCCGAACTAGAAAACCCGAAGTTTGGAAGGATATGTTCGTGAGCCAGGTGGCGTACCATAAATTTAGGGAGTGGTGGCCGGTGAGAAAACTAATACTGGAGCGGAGTTTCATTGACAGAGATATTTTACCACACAACCCTGACGTGCATAGATAGTTCAGAACGAGAGTGGGTTGGGAGCACTTCTTAGATGACTCCGTGGATGCCAATGAACACTTGGTCAAAGAGTTCTATTGTAATGTAGCCCACATCGTAAAGGGTTCCAAAGTGACCAAGGTTCGGAACCTCAACTTGTTTTTTGACGGGAAGTCGCTCAACGAATACCTGGGTTTCAATGAGGAAGATTAGTCTCTTTATATGGCAAAGCTGGAAATGGGCGAGGAGGTCCGTCCATGGTTAGCTTAGTAATTGGCAATCCCAGGTACAGTTCCGAAGTGGTTAACTGTTGGGGTCAAAATACTACGGAGGACCCTAAACTTTGAGGTGAGGGGCTGGGAGACATTTGTGTGCAGCCGGTTAGACCCTACTACCCATGATCAGACACTTCCTCTCCACCGGGCTGTTTTGGTTGCTTCCATTATGGCGGGGTACCTCATCAACGTGGGGAATGTGATGTCCCGGATCATTTCTATAGTGGGTACCGAGAGCGACCGGAACTATCCCTTCCCCAACACCCTAACTATGTGCTTCCGGGATTTGTAGGTGGACAAGAGGCCATACGACATCAAGGTCAAGGCGACAACCCCGTTCTCTTGGTACAACTTGAAAGGGAATGACAACCCCAAGGACAAGAACTACAAAGCCCCTTCTTCTGCCCCAACTGGCCAGTCTGAAGAGCCAGTTGTGGTAGAGACCCCCGCTGAGCCTACCTCTACTCATACTGAGATGCCTCCCGGACCTTCCACATCAACAGGCCCGAAGATTCCATCTACCCAGGCCCATCCCATCACTGCCCATCGGCTGAGGCAGGCCCTTCTGAGTATAAACAATTGGATGCAGACTGCCTCATCCAAGTTATCCACATTGACTACCACAGTAGAGGCTCAGTCGGCACCTCCAGCCCCACAGGTGCCCCAGTCGATAGAGGATGCTTTGAAAGAGATACTTGAGAACCAGAAGAAAATTCTCACTACTCAAAGACATTGACCAAGACAGTCGATTCACACAGCAAGACTCTCAAGGAGCTTGCTCAGGAGCATAGAAGCTTAGGAAGACACGGGCCTCCAAGGAGTCAGTGAAGGAGCTGCGGGCAGATGTAGATAGACCGAAGGAAGACCAACTGCCTTTGGACCTGTTGCTCGATGACCCAGTCTCAGCAGCTCATCCACAGTTGGAGCATACCTAGAGGCCTCCGAAGAGGAGGAAGATCCCTAGAGCAGATGATGCCATCATCCAGTTGGCGGACCCACCGGAGGCTTCCTCCAGTCAGCCATAAGATGTACCAGTTCCACAGCCTGTCGAGGTCTAGGCCCAAGTCGCATCAGCTGAGCAGCAGGACACCGGGAACCAGTCTGAGGGTTCTCGAGCATACAGAGAACCCAGGGACCATCTATGATCCTATGTAGACCGACAGGGCTTAGGGAGTCTTCATATCCTTTTTCTATTATTTTTTATGCTTATTTGGACTAGTTGGCATTGGGGACAATGCCAGCTTTTATTTGAGGGGTGCGCCCTACATTTTTGGATGACTGTATATATTGATTCATTTTATGCTTTCTTGATTTTCACATTTGGTCTGTATATAATTTGATATTTAGTTACTTTTATCGCATTTTTCATCTTTCTTTGGGTCTGTATATAAAGTTACATCATTGTATATATTCATCCCCATTGTATATTCAAATCCCCTATTGTATATATTCATTCTATTTTCACAAATTTTTTTTTTGTTTTATCTTCAATTTATATTCGTAGATTTTGTTTTGTTTTGAACATTTTCAATAAGCCTTTGGTTTTCTTAATGCCACGGTTCTTTCCAAAGATGGAGTGTTGTGTGAATCGGGTGGCTCTTCTCAATGACGGATGGCGTGACAACCTTCTTAAGGGTTTAAGTCCGTTTTTGTTTTTGTTTTTAGTAGTTTATAGTTAAGGATACCTCAAGCAAAGCTTCACTTAGGCCTAGCACATTTGCCTTTGATCCCATGATCAAATATAAAATGTTGTGTTAGGATGGTGAAAGTCGTGACCTTGAGACTCTTGTATTGATCGATAATCATCAAGTCATTTTTCGGGACCATTGTGTGCTCAAATCGTATCTAAGGTCGTTGTGGGCTCCCAACTCTATATCTTTAGCGATCCTTTAGCTTGTGTGGTGAGTAATTGAATTTCAAATCCAAGTCCCGAGCCATTGGTTTAGAACTTGCCCCGAATGTTTGTTGAGGCAAAATCCTAAGTGAATTTTAACTTGAGACGTGATTATAGGCCCTCCTTGATCCAAATAATAGCTTGAAAAATTCCATAGCCTACCAATGATATGATCCCTAGTTAACCCTTTTGAGCCTTAGACCTTTTTCTTTCAAGAACTATGAGACAAGCCTATACCCGTTCAAAAAGATACCCTCTCTTGGCACCCGATCTTTCCTTGACCACATGACAAAAGTATAAGTTTGAGGAAAAGAGACGAAGGTGGCAACAAAGTGGTAAAAGGCACAAAAATGAAGAAAAGGAATGGAAATGAAAAAGAAAGAAAAGCAAAAGAAAAAAAGAATGCTCAATGTGAAAAAATTAAAAAGGGATTCAAGAAAAGCAAAAGAATGAAAGGTGTGGAAAGTTGAAAAAGGAGAAACGGTTTGAATTGCATAAGAAAGAGTGACAACGTGTCCCTCTAACCCCTTAGAAAGAGGTGAGATGACTCAAAGAGTCAAGAGCATGTATGCTAAATGAATCAAAAGAAGAGCTTAAGGGAAGATGGAACCCACTTAGATTAAAACATTCCCTGCCCTAAACCAAAAGCCTTCACAATGACTCCACAAAAGCCCTATATGATCTTGAGTTGAATAATGTTTACATTAGTGGATACTCACATTAGAGGCAAGCATATGGTACTTAGAGCCATACTTGTGACCTTTTCTTGAGAGAGATGAGTGAATTTCCATTAACCTCGGTTTGTGTGTCAATATTCTAAAAGGTGAGGTTTGCTTAGGGAGAGTTGAGGATGTGTGAGTTTGGGTTCCACAATAACCAAAGTAATTGAGAGAGTTCTTTGATGTGTTGAGTCAACTCTTGATGCTCTTGTGTCGCACTTGATCCATGGTTTTTCAAAGATTAATTGTTGTTAATGATTCATTTGTATTGAGGGCAATTGTTAGTCCCAATTGATGCTAGTTGAGGTTGCTTTAGGACAGCTGAAAATTTCTTGGATTTTCCCTTAAAGGGTGGGTCTTATTTTGTTTGCTTGAGGACAAGCAAAAACTTAAGTTTGGGGAAGTTGATAACTAGGGATTTTGACGCATTTTATGTTCCTTTTTGCTTGCGCTTTGATTATAAATTCATACAAAACAGTCCCAAAAGGCGCATAAGTTGTACTTGATTGCAGGTTTGATCAACAAAGTGACAATATGTCAAAATATCAAATCAAAAGGAACGAAACTTGCACAAGTACCAAAGATAAGACAAACTCAGGACAAACAGGCTTAGTGCGGCCGTAGTACACTTTGTGCGGTCCGCACTAGGTAGATTCAGAGACCTGGATTTGAAGGCATCAAAGCAGTGTGACCGCAGTAGATATTGTGCGACCCGCACTAAAGACACCGTGGCCACACCACCATTTCATGCGGTCCGCAGAAGCAATGTTCAGAGAGATGTCAAGTGACAGGGTTCAAGCCTGTGCGGCCCGTAGTCCATTCTGCGTGGACTGCATTGGAAGCCTCTGTGGTCGCGGTCCATTCTGCGTGGTCCGCGGAGCCTAGGTTCAGAGAGTTGGAATTGCAGAGTCAAGAGCCTAGTGCGGCCGCACACCATTTTGTGCGGTCCGCACTAATCCCGCAGGAGCATTTTTGTCAAATTTTTCCAGCTTAGTATGAATAGAACCTTTTTCATTTTTAGGGCATCAAATATTATCAGCAATTTTCTGAACTGAGCTGCGCTCGTGAGAAGACCATCTGTAGCCATTTTGGGCATTTTAACTTAGTTTTAACGATAGAATCTTTGTATTTACTTTAGTGTTTAATTAATATGTCTTTATCTTCATCTATTTCTCTATTCTTGTTTTCAAGCATGAATAGCTAAACCCATTAGCTAGGGTTGTGGCTCAACCCTAGTGTGGGTAATTGATGGGTATTGTGATTTAGGGCTAGATTGACTATGTGTGTTTGTTATTTGGGTCAATTTTATGGTTTAATTTATGAATTGGTGGTTGGAAACACTAGTATGTGCTAAGTTGACTTGGCTCTTCTTGAGAAAGAGAGCCTAAGTCTCCAAAATTGACCCAACAAGGAATTGGGATGGACTTAAGAGAATTGATAGTACCAATTAAAGGGTTAAACCTCGAGAGAGTAATTACCCGACTTGAATCCTAGTTGCTTGAGAAAATTTGCCTACCCATTTGGTTTTGAGAAAGTCAATTGGGAAAAATCACTTTCTCTACCGAGAGGTGTGAGAGTGGGTAAAATCGTGCAGTGGTTATAACACATTTTTTCAATCATGTCAATCGTGCCTTAGAAACAATTACCCATCAATTAGCCACCTAGGTAAAAGTCACTACCCTAGTGCCTTTTTATCCATTAGATACAACTTTTAGAAATTCTCGTTTAGCATAATCTAGTTGCATTTATAATTAGCAATTGATAATAGTAGTTTGTTAAAGAAAAAAACCAAAAATGATTGGAAGTGATATTTTGAACAAATACACAATTCCACTGTAGATACTCGACTCCATTCTTAGCTCCCTGTGGAAATCGATCCCGACCCACAAATCGGGTAAAAGCTATTGCGACCCACTCTTCCTAATTTTTAGTAGTGCGGAGTAGGCTGCGATCAGCTGAGCAGGTGGGGTAGCAACTGGAGCTGTAATCATAGCCTGAGAACTCTGCGGGGCACACTGTGGCTGATATGTCTGTGGAGGTGCACTCCTCCCAAGTCTAGGGCAATCCCTGACCACGTGGCGTGTGTTACCACACTCAAAACAAGCTTTGGGAGGATGTGGCAGTGGGAACTATGCGGTATGGGTACCCCAAGACCCCTGAACACCTGAAACACTGTGTGAAATCTGAGAAACAAACTGAGCGGGCTGACCCACAAAACCTCTACCATGCCATACTCTTCCTCCAAATTAAGGACCAGTGGGTCTCTCCAGTCTACGAGGTCTCCTTACTTCCCTATACACTTTCTCCTAACCTCGTCTGTCCTTTATCTCCTGGACCCACCTATCCTCTACTCGGCGAGGTCCTCACCACCCGCTGAACTGGGACAGTTGTGTCGCCATGACACCTAGAACTTGAACAATGGGAACTCGCTGCTCTGGAGTGGGGGTGGTGGAAGTCTGGGTCCCTTCCCCGATCTGTGAAGTAGTTGGTACAACCTGAATTAACCCTGCCTGAACTAACGTATCAAGCATGCTCAGAGCTGTGCAAATGTCTCCTGAAAGGCTGGAGCGGTAGTAGCAGTTGGTGCATCCAGTGCCTGGGCTCTGGCTGGAACTACTCCTGGCTCTTAGGTGGCAGCTCGCGCGGGTGCTCTTTCTTTATCGCGTGCGCATGTGCGTGCGCGTCCTCGACCTCTACCCCGGCCCTGACTTCTGGTGACTCTCGCAGGGGCGCAGGTGCCTGATCATTTCAGGTAGTACGTGTCCTCACCATCAGTGAGAGAATAGAAGACAGAAGTTCAGAATTCGTGATGTCAAAAATCTCGCATGAAAGGGAAATCAAATGAAGTGGAATTTTCCTAACGGTTACATAGCCTCTCGTAGATAAGTACAGACGTCTCGGTACTGATCAGTGAGACTCTTATAAACCGGCTTGTGATCCATGACTCCTATGAACCTAGAGCTTTGATACCAACTTGTCACGACCCCGGTTCGCCCTCCGTAAACCATCATGACAGTACCTAGTCTCTACGACTAGGTAAGCCTAAACTTGCGGAAGATAACCAAAACTTGCGGAAGTAAAACAATTTAAAAACAGAATAAGGCAATAACAGTATTAAATGTGCCGCTCGGCATACACCATATTTATATAGATCTCAAAACCAATATCCAAGACCCGGAAACCCATGAATCACAAGCTAAGAAAAAGAAATACTACATAGCTCTAACTCTGGAATTTTGTCTAAAAAGAACAAAAGTACAGAAGGTCTAAATACTAAAAGTAGGAATAAAAAGGGACTTCTCGGTTTGCGGATGTATCAGATATACCTCGAAGTCTCTAAGCAGTCACCTCCCTCAAGGATAGTAGGCCCGAGTAGAAGTACCTGAATCTGCACATGAAAAGCATGCGCAGAAAAGGCATGAGTACACCACAGTGGTACTCAGTAATTGCCAAGCCTAACCTCGGTTAGGTAGTGACGAGGAAGGTCAGGGCCCTACTGAGATTAAATAAATATAGAGAATATGAGACATGATAGTATAAGATAAGCAGTACAGTTGAAAATCTACAGTAAGAATCGACACAGGATAATAAGGAGTACAATAACGGAAATAGAAATAATGGCAAACACTTGGAAGTACCACTCATAACAAGGATGATAACCGGGGATCTCTCAGTATCCCGAGGATCTCTTAGTACCATCAATATATGCCAGTGATCTCTTGGTATTCTGATGATCTCTCGGTATCCTCAATATATATGCTAGGGATCTCTTGGTACCCCGAGGATCTCTCGGTATCCTCAATTCATGCTAGGTATCTTTTGGTATCCCTAGGATCTCTCGGTATCCTCAATATATGCTAGGGATCTCTTGGTATCCTCAATATATGCTAGGGATCTCTTGGTATCCCGAGGATCTCTCGGTATCCTCAATATATGCTAGGGATCTCTTGGTATCCCGCACCTTATCTAGATCATAAATACGTAGAGGGGATCTCCCGGGATGCCGTCCCGTTGTCCCAAAGTAAAAACGCACAACAGCAACACAAGAATACCCAATTAAGCTAAATTTCGTGCCAAGTAAATAGTTAATCCTAGCCTAACATACTTCACGGAATGCAAGTAAGGCAGTTTAATCAAATAGGCAATCAAGTCAACTAAACATGCTTTTTTAAACTAGCAACAGGCTAAATTCACAAGTAGAATAAAATAGGAAAAAGAACTCAATTGAAATACTTAAGGAAAAACCGGATTTTCAACAATTAGCTCAAGTACGCGTTCGTCACCTCCCGTACAAGGCATTTCAATTATCAAATATATCATATCCTAAGGGGAAGGTCCCCCACATAAGGTTAGAAAAGCCACTTACCTCGAACCGGCTCAAAGTCAACCCGAAACCACGCTTTTGCCACGAGTACTCGACTCTAAATGGCCCAAATCTATTCAATTCAATTGCATAATGTAAATAATACTTCAAGCAACTGATTCTACAATTAAAGTCTAAGCTAATACGTGAAATTATATAAAATGACCAAAATGCCCCTCGGGCCCACATTTTGGAATCCGGTAAAATTAACATATTCAAAAACCTCGTACTCTCACAAGTCTATACATAACAAGAACACTGAAATCGGAGTCCAAATGACCCCTCAAATCCCCGTTTAAAGGCCTCTTAAACTCAAGCCTTAATTAACCATTTTTCCCCAAATTTTTCACCACTAATTAGGTCTTTAATCACATAAAAATGAGTTGTGAAGTCAAAGATGTTACCTCCAAGAGATTCCCCTTTGTTTTCCTCATTTAAATACCAGAAACCGCTTCTGCGGTGTCCCTTCCGCATCTGCAGAACCTGAAGGGAAGGCCAAAATCCACTTTTGCGATCCCTTAGCCACTTATGCGGCGCCGCATCTGCGGTCCCCAAACTGCAGATGCGAAAATACCAGAAGCAGCAAAAATACAGCAGTTGCAACATTTTCTAAATTTTCTCGTTAACCTCTGAAATTACCCCGAGGCCCCCAAGACCTCAACCAAAGGCATCAACATATCCTAAAACCTTATTCAAACTTGTACAAATCTTCAAAACACTTAAAACAACATCAAAACAACCAACACACATCGAATTCAAGCTTAAGTTTCTAAAATCTTCCGAATTTCGCCTTCGATCAAAAACCCAACCAAAACATGTTCGAATGACCTGAAATTTTGTACCCACATCCCAAATGACATAACGGAACTACTGCAACTCTCGAAATTCCATTCCGACCCTCAGATCAAAATCTCACTACCGAACCGGAAACTTCCAAAATTTAACTTTCGGCATTTCAAGCCTAAATTAGCTACGGACCTCCAAAACATAATCCGAATACGCTCCTAACCCCAAAATCACCCAACGTAGCTAACGAAACCATCGAATTTCCATTCTAAGGCCGTCTTCACACTGTTCCGACTACGGTCACCTTTCTAATACTTAAGCTCTCATTTAGGGACTAAATGTCCCAAAACTCTCCGAAACTTAGAACCGAACATCCCGGCAAATAAAAATAGCAGAAATAAACTTGGGAAAGACAGTTAATAGGGGATCAGGGTGTAAATTCTTAAGACGACCGGCCAGGTCGTCACAAGAGGACTGCATTGTATTTCGGCATATGCTTTTTCTCCTATTGTTTTCCGTTATTAAATATTTTCTTTCGTTATTCTTTTTTTTTTCATATTTCTATTCCTCGATATTCTTCTTAATTATCCCTAAATAAGCTCTTATTTGAGAAAACTCTCTACTCATCCTCGATCGTTCACTATATTTTTTTCTCTTTCCTCTTTCTTCCTGTTGTCTGCCGCTACTTCCTAGTAAGTAGTAATTCTTTTCTATCTTTCTTTCTTTTTATCTCTCTTTTATGTGATTAATCCGAGAAAATCAGAAACTTTGGCCCCCCTAACTCTTTCATGTCTTGCAGATCTATATTTTCTTTTGCTAATTCTGAAGAACTAAAAGAAAATTACTTTAAGATTTTTTCCCTCTCATATTAGTATGAAGTAAAAATGTCTAACCCAACACTTTCCCATATGAAATAAAATTCATCTATGCAATCACTTAAAACTTAAGGGTTAATGTGACGATCTCAATCATTTATTTGTGCAGTTATAGAAAAGTAAATATAAATAAATGAAAATCTTGATTATAGGGACAATAAAAAAATTTGAGAATAATTTATTAACATGAAGAAACAAAAAAAAGTTAGGTTACGAAAAAAATCGTGTACTCTGCATTCATCTATAGGCAATAAATTATTTAACATGATACTCCTGTTAATGATTCTATTCTGGTAGTGTGAGACTTCGGCACCAGCTTGAAAGTAACATTCCAATGGCTACGTCACTGACGCAGTTATACCCGTTGAGGTTGGGGAACCTAGCCTGAGATAATCCAATGAGAGTGGACCAAGCAACGACGAAAGCAGATTACAAGACCTGGATGAGGTCGAAGAATGAAGGGATATGGCACACATAAAGATGATAGCTCAAAAAAAAGCAGAAAGGTACTATAACAAAAAGGCTAAGTACGACCACTCAGAGTCGGGGACTACGTTCTAAAAGCCAAAACACAAGCAGCGAAAGACCCAAAAGAACGGAAATTGGGAATAGACTGGGACAGGCCATACAGAATCACAACAGCAGCAAGCAATTGAGCGTTCCAATTAGAGATAATAGAAGGAAAACTACTACAAAATAACTGGAATATCGTCCACCTCAAGTACTTCCACTTTTGAAAAGAGACGCCGCCTAAGTCGTACCCTTTATCCTCACCCAGGTTTTGTCCCAATTAGGTTTTATCGGGGAGGTTTTTAATGAGGCGATGAGGGGGACATCTCGAGGTTCGAAGTATTGTTAATTGCCCCGCCTACTGATGACATCTCTAGGCCGAGCAATGAAAGGACTAGATATAAAGAATCTCCATTGTATGTACGAAATCGACATATACCGCAATTGTATGCACAAAATCGAAATGTACCGCCATTGTACGAATGAAGTCTACATGTATCTCCGACATATGAATAAAATCACTCCATTATGTAAACAAAATCAACACGCGTCTCCAATGTATGAATAAAACCGGCATATACGACACTCCAGCAAATAAAATAGAATGACACCCTCATGAAGGGATACTACTTCGGCGCCAGCTTGAAAGTAACATCCCAATGGCTAAGGCCATCGTCAAAGAAAAGAGTTCGACTTCACTCGAACCACGACGAGATACTACTTCGGCACCAACTCGAAAGTAACATCCCAATGGCTAAGGCCATCGTCTAAGAAAAGAGTTCGACTTCACTCGAACTACGACGGGATACCACTTCGGCTTCAGCTCGAAAGTAACATCCCAATGGCTAAGGCCATCGTCAAAGAAAAGAGTTTGATTTCACTCGAACAACGACGGGATACTACTTCGGCACCAGCTTGAAAGTAACATCCCAATGGCTAAGGCCATCGTCAAAGAAAAGAGTTCGACTTCATTCGAACCACGACGGGATACTACTTCGGCACCAGATCAAAAGTAACATCCCAATGGCTAAGGCCATCGTCAAAGAAAAGAGTTCGACTTCACTCAAACCTCGATAGGATACTACTTCGGCACCAGCTCGAAAGTAACATCCCAATGGCTAAGGCCATCGTCTACGAAAAGAGTTCGACTTCACTCGAACTACGATGGGATACCACTTTGTCATCAGCTCGAAAGTAACATCCCAATGGCTAAGGCCATCGTCGAAGAAAAAGGTTCGACTTCACTCGAACCACGACAGGATAAACTTCGGCGCCAGCTTGAAAGTAACATCCCAATGGCTAAGGCCATCGTCAAAGAAAAGATTTTGAATTCATTTGAACCATGAAGGGATACTACTTCGGCACTAACTTGAAAGTAACATCCCAATGGCTAAGGCCATCATCGAAGGAAAGAGTTCGACATTGGTAAACTACGAAGGGATACTACTTCGGTGCCAGCTTGAAAGTAATATCCATATGACCAAGGTCGTTGCTAACAAAAAAAGTTCAATTAAACTCACAACACAATGCGTTTAATATTCCAACAAAGATTCGGAATAACATGACTGCAACAAAAGTCATCGTCGAACAAACCGGAAAAAGGAAACAACAACTCAGAGGTACACGACCAAAACAATTTTTATTACAGCAAATATATTACAAGTATTTATTTTTACAAAGGGCTCAGAGATTCCCTCACAAAAATGGCAAAGCAAAAGTAAATACAACCGAATACTACGCCATATCATTCCCTATGTCATACACCTCCTCGTACCAAGAATCGGAGGCAAGTTTGTCCGCATCACCAGAATTAATATCATCCACGCCAGGAGTGATGGGGTCATACCTGCATGCCTTACGAGCTACATGGGACTTAGCACGCACATCCCGAAGCTCTATCTCAGACGCCCTCCCGTGAGCATAAATAGCCTTATACACATCGAGTTGGGTTTCAGCGTGAACCCACAGCTCATACAAATGGTGAGGCCCGATAGGATCAGCCGAAGCATGGGATGTAGAGGGCTGCGACTGACATCGCACGTCCTCCATTTTCAAAGAAGTCACCTGCCCATTTAACGTGGACATTTCCGCCTCCAAATCTTTAATACACCCCTCAAGTCCTGCTACCTTAAGCACATACGCCTCCACCTCCCTGTCCCGCTCTAATCTACAAACACAGAGGGCGTCTTCTAAAGTCACTGCCTCAGAGATGGTAGTTGCCCTATCCCTTTTGGCATGGGCCAATCCATCAGCGGTTGCGCTCAATTCGCTCTTAAGGTCAACGACCTCCGCCACCTTCATGTCTAGTTCGGCAGTTAAATTGGCCACCTATGCTTGGAGGTCGGCATTTTCGGCCGTCACTCCCTTATTTAGCTCAAGCTCATCTTCCCTGACCTTAAGGGCCGCCTCAGGCTCACTACAATGGGCAATGGCCTTCATAAGGTCCTCGTCTCGCTCTTTCAATTCTTCGACCTTACGCACCAATTGATCCTCCCTTTGCTTAAGCCCATCGTGGAAAAACTAAAAGTCGCGATCCTGAGTGAATATGTCGGCTATCGCACGATGCTTGGTTCGGTATTCTTGATACTTAGAGGACATCTTCCCATAGACTGTCGTCCTCCCCCTTTCTCGACGCTCACGCTCGATCTCCATGATGAGGGTCTAATATGAAAAACAAAGTTAAAACAAAAGGATGGGCCAAGAATAGTAAAACAGATCCAACGACGAAAAGAAAAGAGAGGCATTTACCAATAGAGCCACGCCAGAAATGCTCCGTGACAACTCTACATCACTCATCGCTCTAAGTGCCTCACTCTCAGGAGAAGCACATAAAGGGGCAAAAACAGACACCACCCGATCACAGTTCGATAGCAAGTCGTAGTCCCCAGGGACGATGAACCCTCCGTTTTGACCTTTACGCGAGTGTGACCCTCCAAAAATTCACGAACATCCCCTAGGTCGACGTCCAAACCCGAGCTGTCGCCCTCGCTACGTAAGCCCCCTCCAACAGTAGATGATACGCCACCCTCAGCGGAGTGCACAGACCCCCCTCCTTGGTATACTCCTTCTGTTTTGGGAGACCTCCCCGCCAAGATGGCGTCCGCCATAAACGCAGGCACAAGTGTCGTCTCTGATGCACCCGTTCCACTCTTACTAGTATCAATGGCCACATCTTTCCCGAGCTTTACCCTCCTCTTTTTTCTCAACGAAGGTTCGTCCCCATTAGAAGACTCGTCCACGAGGTGATAAATCGGTAAAGAGGAGATCTCTTCCCTCAAAACCATATCCTGAAAGGAGTCTCACCTGTACCGGCTGAGCACGACCCTCTCGGACAGACTCCTCTAAAGTAAAATTGCATTCTCACCGAGGCGATGGCCAGGCAAAATGCAGGGACTAGGGCCCTCCACCTAGAAGCTCCACGACCTATCATCATAAAGACTCGTATCAATAGACAATGGCAAACAATAGAAGAGTGGTACAGAGGAAAACGCTTACTAGATGATACCTTCAGCCCAAAATGTTTCAAAAAAGCGGGCCAGTCTCGAGTCTCCATTGCGTAAAGTAGTAAAATAGGCTACCCAGTCCCTTATGCTGACGATGGGACGGGGTGTACGCCCCACAACTACAAAAGAAAGTCGTAGATAAATACCAAGTTGAACAAAAAAAAAAGTAAATAAGTTACGACACCTACGATTATCATTCCACCACTCCGGGAACCCAGCAGGGTCCGACACAATGTGTTCAGTTCTGACAAAGAAATACTTATGCCAAAATTTACAGCTCGCCCGGTCGTCAGTTCCGACCACCAGCCCTTTGGTCCCACGGTGCCTCAAATGCACCATAGTGCCCCTGTGAAAACTAGGGGAAAACAAGTGCAAGAGGTAGTGAATGTCAACTTCGCACCCCGCCAACTCCGCGTATTTTGTCAATACCAAAAATATTTTGTACGTGTATGGAGAAAGCTGCACCAGGCAAACCCGTTAAAACCGATAGAATTCTTCTGCTAATGGGAGAAGGGGGAAGGAATTCCCAATCACAAAGGGGTATTCATAAAAAGCACAATACCCCGATCTATGGACCTCCTCGAAGTCCCTCCCAATACGAAACCATCTCGATATGAGAGGGAATGTTGTACTTAGTATGGAGGGCATCTATATGGGCCTGCTCAGTTTTCAGATACTACCGGAGTGAGAGGAGCAGGTTCTTTTAGGAAGTCGCTTCGAGACATGGGGTGTCTCGGCAGTAACTCATCCACGGTGGGAAAACTGTCCCCTTCCTCCATCGTCATGTCCTCACCACTAGAAGGAAGCGCCATGGATAACGGGGTGGCATCAAAAATCCCCTCACATGACCGATGTGTTCTAGGCATATCTATGGCAGAAGATGTGTTAATAAAACGAAAAAAATCAAGAACGGCGAACGGAAGGGAGGAAGCAAAGAAATCACAAGAGCAAAAGCTGAAGATATGAGAAGGAATAACCAAAGAAGAAATGGCCAAGAATTTTTGAAAAAAACAAACCCTTTGCCTATTTATAGGGATGGGTAGCGCCAGAATCGAAGCGGAAGGCTGCCAATGGCACCGAAACCGAAGCGAAAAACCATCAGTCTCTGTCTCGAGAAGACGCGTAATGATGACGCACGTGGAAGTGACATTATTTACCAATAGGACACATCATCTAGGGTATCGTGAAGCGCACTACTCTTCCGTTGTTGGCCAAACCGTTATGATTCACAAGACAAATTTCTCCGCAGGTATAGGCGATGTTAGCTTATCAAGGACACACCGGGTCGCAACCTCGACAAGCGGAGGGACTAACTGTATAGGTCCATATTTGGATGACCACGACCACTACTGAGTACGGCGAGGAACGAGGTCCTTACGATGTAGCGTCCTTTGGTCGTTATAAAGGGTGACGACCGACAGTGGTTAGCAAACGTACAACGTCTGCAGTAGTGTAAGCGTAGTAGGAGACAGTAGGAATATGCTTTTCGAATATTCTTTATGTTATAATTTTTTAGGGTTTAAAAGGGGATTGTCCCTTATAAATTGTAAAGAGGGGGGAGAAAGTGAATGCAAAAAAGACAATTTTGCTTACTACAGATCTGAAATCCATACATCATCTTTTATCTTGGTCGATCGCATTCATTGCAATATTTTTCTACATTTGAAGTCATCACATTTATGAGAAATCAGTTGGTTCCGACAGACTAGGAAGCATCATTCACCTTGTTCCTCTCTTGCATCCTTTAATCTAGATTTTATTATACATGGCTAAGATTTACCTCTTCATCTTCGTTAATTGAGTTAATAAAAAAGGTTTCAATATCTTTTGGTCAAACAGTTGCCTCGCTCAATTATGTTAAGGGTGTTAAAACTATAATATATAACCATATAAAGTAGTATTTAACTTATATATACAGTATAATTTTTCAGCGAAGAATGTGTGCTTGACCACCCTTGACGTAAGATGGCTACATCGTTGGTTGGTACGAAGTGATCAGAGTAAAATGTTTTATCATTTTAATTAACAAATGATTATGTGATAAACTAAGATAGAAATATGTGTTGATTAAGTATAGTAATAACTGGGTATGTGAAGAAAATAAAAATATATTTTGAAATATATATATATATATATATATATATATATATATATATATATATATATATTATCGTGTAATAACTTTTACTAACTTTTAATACAACAATTAAACAAACAGGTACTTCATATGTTAAAATCTTTGTGAATTTCTACCTCACCAATGATGCATAACTCGTAAAAATAGCACGGGCTAGCCAGTTTTCGGACTGGTAATTCAAAATAGCCAGTGTTTGCAAAGTCATTAAAAATAGCCAATATTACACTGCAACACGGAAAGTTGCAGCATAATATATTGGAGATCGGTGCACTTATGTATGAACTTCCAATATAAATATGTTGGAACTGTAACATGCGAAAAGTTCTAGTATATTATGCTGGACCAGTATATTATACTGGAGTATTTTTTTGAATTTGAACAGTATTTTCGTTCAGATTTATCTTTACATAAAAAAGTGGCTAAATTTCGATTACTTTTTAAACTGTGGCTATTTTTAAGTGACCACTTGTAAATCTGTGAGTATTTCTTTAGCTAAGATTTTAGTCTCATCTAGACCCTTGAAAAGGATAATCACCTCGTCCTAGCTTTGCACAAACTAACAATGGCATGGAAAGGAGATGCAAGGCAAAAAGCAATAGTAGGCGTCACAACCAACCTCTTGAACACCATCAACGAAGACAACAGGGAAGATAACAAAAACGGTACACCAAAGACCACATCCAGTACAACAGGAGAGACACCACCGAAAGTAAGAAGACTGCTTGAAGAATGGCTAACAAGTACTCTGAACAACATACTTGATAAACCCACCCAAAGGGATAACAGGAATGTTGCACATGCAGATGTTACGACAAACGCTGATGAGCAAGGTGACCCCGTACAGGTAACACTCATGTTGCTAATGACGCAGGTAATGATACGCTTGCAGCAATTTTAAAAAAAAATGGAGGAGATGGAAAATGAGAATAAGGCACTCCGTGACCAAATGAAGGAACACCAAGAGAGGGTTGACAAAATACCAGGCGCCACAAAGTTGTTTCCAAAATGGGATGTTGGTCGATTTATCGAGCAACCATACAATGAAAAAGCGGCCCCCTACGCCATTCCAAATACCTTCAAAATGGCGCCCTACCCAAAGATATATGATGATACTACCGATCAAAAATATCATATCATCCACTACGTCACAGCTGTAAAAGGTAATGATCATTCAAAAGAGCAGGTACCATCGGTGCTATTGAAAAAGTTTGGCAAAACCCTAACAGGGGGAGCCCTGACATGGTACTCTCAACTACCGGCACGTTCGATAGCAACGTTTGAGAAATGGCAGACAAATTTGTCACCGCCCATGCAGGAGCCAAAAAGGTAGAAGCTAGGGTAAACGACATATTTACCGTAAGACAGATGCACGACGAGGGACTCAGGGACTTCTTATCTCGGTTGAACAGGGTGAGAATGAGCTTGCCGAATGTGTCAGAGGGAATGACAGTAGTAGCCTTCCATAATGAACTAAACAAGAACAGGTCGAGAGCTACCAGAAAATTGCTAAGCAGGCTCATGAAATACCCTCCAACCACATGGGAAGAAATCCATAACGCCTATTGCGCCGACGTAAGAGTCGACGAGGATGACCTCAACGGTTTGACCCAACAGTTGACGTTAGTCCAAACTGAAGCAAGGAAAGATTGTCGCAACAACGGTTAAAGAGATCAGTCAGGGCCTCGTCTCGGCCAAGAAAGCCATCAACGCTAGGTCAGGATGTCTGTCCTGCCTCTACCGCGGCACATGGATGCTCCTTCTCGACATGCAGCGCTATATCGACATGATAAAGGTATGCCTCCACTCCTATCTGCTCACAATTTTTGTGTTTCTCCTTCAAAATAATGTACGTACTAGAGAAACTCGATAAAAGGTGCAATGGCCGCAAAAGATGAGGTCCGACCCTAGCACTCGAAAGTTGAATGCTTTCTGCGAATTTTACCATGAAAGGGGTCACAAAATCGAAGATTGCATAGGAATACAATAGGAGGTACTGCGAATGCTAAATCAAGGACACCTGAAAGAATTGCTGAGCGATCGAGGATGGGCTAACTTCGCCCGCAGATGCGAACAACCCTAGGGACCTCCAAAACCACCTTCTCCCACTCGCACTAGACAGATGATCATTGACGGGGGCAATGGCACAACAATCAATTATGTCAAGTTCACCACCACACATAAACTTAAATGGTCCATCACCCATGAACGGTATGATGACCTCGAAGATAGTATCATCTTCGATAAGTTAGATGCCGACAGTTTGTCTTTCCCTCACTACGATGATCTTGTTATTACTTTACGTATTTCAGATACTGATGTAAAAAGAATAATGGTAGATGATGGGAGTGGCACGTGTATTATCCATCCTCGAGTCCACGTACAGATGAGACTCGAAGATAAAATAATACCATGCTGCATAATGCTAACAAGTTTTAATAATGCAGTCAAGCGGACTTCTGGAGAGATAGTGCTACCCATCCTAGCCAAAGGAGTCACCCTGGAAATGATGTTTCATGTCATGAACCAAGAAACAGCCTACAACGCCATCATAGGGCACCTGTGGATACATGCCGTGCAAGCGGTCCCGTCCAGTCTCTATCAAGTGATCAAGTTTCCTACTCCATGGGGGGGGTATTCAGCATCTGAGGTGAGCAACGCACTGCACAAGAATGTTATCGCATCGCCCAGGATTGCGCCCACACCCAACAACTAAATGGGACAAATGTGGAAGCATAGCAATCAGCGATGTTGGGAGCCAAACATGACGTACGAACAGATGTTATCAAGGACCCTAACATCGTAGAAGCATCCGAGTCGACGATAGAGGATCTTGATCCCGTCCTCCTAAACGGCAACAATAACACAAAAAAGGCTTATATCAGGCACAACCTCTTGGAACCAGGTAAGTTTCATAAATTCTTGACTGACAATGCCGATCTGTTTGCCTTCTCCTATACAGATATGCCAGGTATCCCAAAGGATATCTCCATACACAAACTAAATGTCGACCCCCTATACCCGCCAGTATGGAAAATAAGAAAGAAATTCAATGTCGCAATCAACAAAGCTGTCAGCGAAGAAGTCGATAAGTTGCTCGCAAATGGCTCCGTTCGAGAGTCAAAATATTCCCAGTGGGTCGCCAATGTGGTCATGGTAAAGAAGAAAAATGAAAATGGTGGATGTGTGTAGATTTCACAGACCTAATCAAGGCATGCCTAAAAAACTCCTTTCTATTGCCACACATCGACCAACTCATCAACGCAAAAGTAAGACACGAGTTGCTAAGCTTCTTAGATACCTACTCGGGTTACAACCAGATCCTCATGGAAGAAGAAGACCAGGAGAAACCACTTTCATCACTCACCAAGGAACGTACTGCTATAAGGTCATGTCGTTCGAACTAAAGAATGCAGGGGAGACGTACAAGAGGTTGGTCACCAAGATGTTCAAAGACCAACTCGGTAAAACAATGGAAGTCTACATCGACGACATGCTGGTTAAGTCAAAAAGGAAAAAAGATCATATTGATCATCTGAAGGAAGCCTTTGACATATTAAGATGGTACGGCATGAAACTAAACCCCGAAAAATGTACATTCGGCGTAACCTCAGGTAAGTTCCTTGATTTCTTGGTATCACAAAGAGGCATCAAGTTCAACCCAGATCAGATTAAGGCCATCGAAGGAATACTCAAAACATTGACCAGTAAAAGGCAGGTACAAAAATTGGTAGGACGGATAGCCACCCTGTCGAGGTTCATCTCACGGTCATCAGATAGATGCCATAAATTTTTTAATGTATTAAGGAAGGACAATGGACTTTAGTGGAATTCAGAATGTGTCGACACGCTAAGAAAACTGAAAGCATACTTGTCCTCACCACCCTTACTCGCCAAGGCAGATCCAGGCGAGTGCCTCCTAGTCTACCTAGATTTCTCCAAAGTCATGGTAAGTGCAGTTCTAGTCCGAGAAAACAAAGGTACGCAATCTTCAATTTACTATATCAGCAAAATCTTAATCGACGCCGAAACAAGGTACCCGCACCTTGAAAAATTGGCTCTAGCATTAGTCATAGCTTCACGAAAGCTTAGACCATATTTTTAGTGCCACCCCATAAAGGTGGTGACAACCTTTCCTCTCAGGAGCATCCTGCACAAATCCGAATTATTGGGTAGGTTGGCCAAATGGGCCATAGAATTGAGCGAGCATGATATAAAATATCAATCACAAATTGCAATAAAATTGCAAGTGATCACCGATTTTGTCGCAGACTTTAGTGCAGAAATATTACCTGAAGTCGAGCAATAAGTGCTTTGCACTTCACCTGAACGACCCGACCTCTAGGTCCTCTACACCGACGACGCGTCCAGTGCGTCGGGATCCGGAATGGGACTCGTACTTGAAGTCCCAATGAGTGAAGTAATTCGCCAATCTATACGATGCCCTGAAATGACTAACAATGAGGCCGAGTATGAGGCCGTAATTGCAGAACTGAATTTGGCCCTCAAGTATGGTGCTCGACGAGTCATCCTCCACTGCGACTCTCAACTTGTCGTAAACTAAGTTACTAGGACTTTCTAGGTTAAGGAGCAGAGGTTGTAGAAACACCAGACCGAAATCCACAAGCTGCTGCCAGAATTAGACGAATGCCGACTCGACCAAATACCGCGAGCACAAAACATCGAAGCAGACGATCTCGCCAAGTTGGCAGGAGAAACTAAAAATATCACCAAGGAGAACGTGGTCACCCTCCTCCACTCATCAATAGACCAAATCGAGGTACACTCTATAAATTTAATTTGGGACCGGTGTTGATACCCAATTTTCCCATATACTTTTAATATATATATATATACTTTCAAAATAGCACATATGCAGTTATAAGCATGCATAAATATTTTTATAATTTTTCTATAATTTTCAAAGCTCCAAATCAATTTATTTCTTCTCTTTTATTTATACATATACAATAATTATCCTTCAAATTACTTTTAGGATGATTTAGTCATCTAAATTCTTTATTTATGCCAACACGGTGTTTCAATATTTTTAGTGCATTTTTGTAATTATATTTATATTTTTAGTCTAAATTGCACATCTTTGCAATAATAGCCCATACTAATACATAATTACATTATTGATACATAAAATGGTCCTTTATATTTTTAAAATGTTAAATAACTATTTTAAATTATTTTAGTACACAAAACTATTTTTTTGGAACTCATTTATTATTTTTATAAATCATGTAACTATTAAAAGTGGCTATTTAAAATCTGACATATTTTGTATTTCAATTCTAGCCCTAATTCAACCCAATACCAGCCTAATCCCAATTAAATTTACCCAACCCAAACCCTGAAGACCCAATCCGGCCCCAAAACCCTTTAATCTCGGCCGTTGATCATAAGATCAACGGCCACAAACAACTCTTACCCAAAATAAACCAAATGACACCCCCCCCCCAAACCCTTTCATTTTCCACCATCTGCCGCCCTGAAATCCCTCTCGTCTCTCAAATGATCTCAAACCTAACCCTAATCGAACCTCACCATCACTCATCTATGGCTATCTATGGTGATTTCTCACCCACCCTCAGGCCTCTATTAGCCACTCTCACGTTGGTATTGCCATCTCCAGGGCCCTCAAGGGACCAGGGTTAGTTGGCTTGCATCTATGGCTCCTTTCTCGCCTGTTTTAGGTTGTTCCAGTGTGATTCTGAGTAAGATCGTCCTACATCGACTATGATCTATGGGCTTCTAAGCATGTTCTTCACCTCTGTGTTGTTCTCCTTGAAACCATAATTTCTTTCTTCTGTACCTCTTAGATCTGTACAGATCTGAGATGATTTAGACTTGTTTCATATGTGTTTTACAATAATCTTGTGATTCTTTATAAGAATCATGTGATTTTCGAATGATTTTTCATTTTTTCCTAAACTAGGGTTTCCGGAAATGTCTTTTACAAAATGTTTGATGATTTTTGAGTGTTTGATCTTCTGCTTCTTATGTGTTTAACTGATTTTGTAAGTTTTCTACAACCTTAACTCGCTTGTACTAAAAACCCTAATTTTCTGACATTTCTTTATTTGGCTTCTAAGTATTGATGTACTGATTGTGTTCTTGCCTTGGGTCTTGTGATTTCTCTTTAGCCATTTAAATGTCTCATGGTTTTCTTGTCCTAATATGCCTCTAATGAATTTCTTAGTTCAACCTTTCACTGATTCTATATGTTTGTGTTCATCCTGACTATTCATCTTTAATCAGTGTCGATTTAACTATTTGTTGTGTTAAAATTATGTGTCGAACCCTGACTATTCATTTCTTACTTTATTTTATCCTCTAAACTTGCTGACTCTTTCATGATATTCTCTTTGATTGAACCCTTGATTATTCTGAAGTCCTTATTTCTTGGTTTGATTTGAACACTTTTCCTTAACAAAACATTCGATTCTTACCTCCCTACTCGGTTTAATTGAACTGCTTGCCTTCATTAATTTTTCCCTTGCCTTATTTGTTATTTTGCTGATTCTTATTGATTGTTTCCTTAATTGAAACCCCTATGTATCCGCCCCTAATTACCTATTATGTACTCGATTTTCTTCCTTAAGTATCTGTCATGTTGTTACCTTTGATTGATGTTCCCTTGATTTAAGGAAAGACATACTAATTTTACATGTGATTGATTCTATGATTTCCCTAATTGCTACTTATTGATCCCTTACCTTACTTTGCTAAGCTTTTGATTACTATATAAAATCTCGCCCATTCTCACTTCTGACAACAAACATTAGTTCAAAAAAGCACACTTACACTCTAAAGCTCTCTTTTCTCCTCTACTACTTACGATATTCACTGGTCAAGCCGGCTGAAATCCAAGGCTATATATTGGAACTACATCTGCTTTATATTCTGCATTCTTTTCTTAAACTAGTATGTCTCTAGTTAAATTTTGAAATCCAAACCCTGTGTGTTTCATTCCTGCACAGTTAATCAGCTATGAATTCAACTTGTATTCCTCCTTACTTCTTTGCCTAGCATGTCTCAACTCTATCCTGTTCAATATATGATTAGCATATCTACACTTCACCTAGTTATTTGATACTTAACCAGTCTGTTTGTGAATATCTGTTCAATCCCCCAATTATGTGATCATGTTGGTTGTTTGATGTATGTGATTGACCCTGCCTGTATGTTTAATCTTGTTCAAGGCATATCAGGTTTTCTGTATTACAACTGTGATCTATGTCTTAACTATTTACTGTCCATGACTAGTCGGCTAAGTCTCTAAGACCCTAAGTGTTTTATGTACTTTGTTGACTATATATTTCCCTTATACCCTATCCATGTACCCCCAATGTGATTCTTCTGTGCCTCAATCCCTTTATCTCTAAGTGAGATCTGTTTGTTGAGTGTTTCTGAATCTGGATGCTTTATGACCAATTGATTGTCTGCTGTCTTCAAAAGAGTTTTGGTACTCTTCTCTAACTGTCTTTTACCACCAAACTATTTCTTGTTTCAAAAAATCTTTTCACTCTTAAAGTCATCTTTGTACTATTTTCAAAACCTTTTTCAAACTATGTCAAGCACTCTCAATTTACTCTTAGAATACTAGGTTCTGCCACTCTGATATATATACTGCCTTGAGATCCTTGAGATCTCTTTGAGCTCTGGCATGTCAGAGCTGGCTTTTCCACACTGCACCTAAATCGGTTATTATTTAAGAAAAGGTTAGGTGTGAGCACTGTCCGGGATCCTTGAGATCCTTAGGGAACTCTGACACACCTAGATACGAATTTGGCTATGGAACTTTGGTCATTTGAGGCTATTGGAGGCTTGGAAGTCATTTGGGCCTATTGCAGGCTCCCTATAGATTACTTTTCTATTTATGTAATTTGTTATTTGATTCATTGGTCTATAATAATTATTGTAAACGAACAGTGGGGTGATTAGTGAAAAGGGAGGGTAGTATATATATTGTGGGTAAAATTAGGTAGATACCATGTCTATAGGGTCCATGTTGAGTCAAATGTGTTTGTTATGTTTACTTTACTTCCACACAATTAGAAATAATGCCTATAGGATCTAAAATAGATTTAATAATAGAGATCATGCCTATAGGGTTAAAATCAGCTCTAGAGATACCATGCCTATAGGGGTTTCATTTAGGTTAATGAATGATGTTTGTTTTACCTTATGCTTAATTAAAAGTCATGCCTATAAGACTTAAAACAGTTCAGTTAGTTCAATTCGTGTTTATATATTCTGAAGTGGTTTAATTAACTAAATCTATCCGATTCTTAAAAGGTTTTCAAACGCAACCTCACTTAATACCATTAGAAAACATGTTTATAGGATCCCAAGTTGTCCGTTTAAAATTTTTTCACTGTTTTACTGCATTCCTAATCAATATAGATATCATGCTCTTAGGAAATCACTGTTATGCGCTTAGGCAAGCCTATAGGGTGATTAAAAATCTTGCAACTATAAAACTGCATTTTGTTATTTGAGACTGCTCACATTCAACAGGTCTAAAATCAGTATGCAAGCTGAATAGGTCTTTGACACTTTGGTTCTGATTCAATACTGTATAATCTCTACTCACCTAGATATCATGTTCTAGGGTTTTCTCTTAAATACTTAAAACTGTTGTTTGAGACGTGTATTTACTTGTTATGTTTGTGGAAGCGAATATGAGCCTGTAATTGTTCTCTTTAAATGCAATCCTAACTGTTTTGATTGATGCTTAGACTTTTATCCTTTAAATACCTTAGGATGGTCTAGAACTACCTAAAGTTAGAGGTCCTAAATACCTCCAGGGCCACAAGGAAGGGGCGGGTAGTGCATGCATAGGACATCTATCAAGGTTATTAGCACGCTTTAGGATATGACCAAGGGGAGGGAATTGGGTAGTTAGGATATGATGACTACGCGCTAATGTCACATGTAGCCCCTCATTGAGAAGTGATTGCCGGACATTGTGTGGGGTGATCATGTAGGCTAACCAACTTAGGACCCCTCTTTCCCAATTCCCGTTGTTTAAATAAATTTACTTTCCTTTATATATGTGTAACTTGTTCAAACCTTTTCTTTTATTCCATTACTTGAATCATACATGTGCTTAGAATGTCAAAACATGCCTTTACTTGCAAGTATATGTTAAAATTATTTGTATGTTAAAAGGACTAACCCATAAGTATAAGTTCAGATGGGACCCACCGTTGTGGACCGAGAGGGGTGCCTAACACCTTCGCCTCAAGGTTATTTCGAGCCCTTATCCTAAATCTCAGGTAATGCAAATTAGTCTAAGATTTAATTACTCTAGGTGCCCTAACGCAACATAATCCGTTAGGTGGCGACTCTTCAAATACCCAAATCCCAAAAAGGAAATGAGTTATTTACCCCATGAACGTCGGAACCCATACTTTCTCCGCGGAGGAAAAAAGGGAGCGCGACAACTGGCGCAACCACGTCATATCATATCTGTAGGAGGCAACACTCCTACAAGATAAAAAAGAATCCAAAAAACTCTGAATACAAGCGGCCAGGTACAGCCTCATAAACCACAACCTTTACAAAAGGACGTTCGGCGGTCCTTTGGCCAAATGCCTTGGAACAAATCATATAAGGCGTGTGCTCGAAGAGGTACACGAAGGCCACTGCAGTGCCCATATGAGCAACCGGGCCCTCGTCAGATGTCTTATTTGTGCAAGATATTACTAGCCCACTATGAAAAAAGAGGTCGTAGATTACATCAAGAAATGTGTAGAAATTCACCCCTATGATACACCAGGCGGGGGAACTTCTGCATTTCGTCACTTCTCTATGGCCATTTATAAAATGGGGGATGGATATCGTCGGAACCCTCCCAGCAAGGCGAGGTAAGATACGCTTCCTTTTGGTTTTAACTAATTACTTTTCCAAATGGGTGGAAGCAGGTGCGTTCGCTCAAATACGCGAACAAGAAGTCATCGCGTTCCTCTAGAAAAACATCATATGACACTTCGGCATCCCCAAAGAAATTAGTTGCGACAACGGACCCCAGTTCATCGAAAAAAAGGCGACTGAGTTCTTCGAAAAATGGAACATCAAGCGGATACTCTCCATGCCATATCATCCTGCCGGCAGTGGTCAAGCGGAATCCTCCAATAAAACAACATTGAACATCGGCACCAGCTCAAAAGTAACATCCCAATGGCTAAGGCCATCGTCAAAGAAAAGAAGTTGACTTCACTCGAACCACGACATGATACTACTTTGGCACCAGCTCGAAAGTAACATCCCAATGGCTAAGGCCATCATCTAAGAAAAGGGTTCGACTTCACTCGAACCACGACGGGATACCACTTTGGCGCCAGCTCAAAAGTAACATCCCAATGGCTAAGGCCATCGTCGAAGAAAAGAGTTCTACTTCACTCGAACCACGATGGGATACTACTTTGGCACCAACTTGAAAGTAACATCCCAATGGATAAGGCCATCGTCTAAGAAAAGAGTTCGACTTCATTCGAACCGCGACGAGATACCACTTCGGCACCAGCTCGAAAGTAACATCCCAATGGCTAAGGCCATCGTCAAAGAAAAGAGTTCGACTTTATTCGAACCACGATAGGATACTACTTTGGCACCAGCTCGAAAGTAACATCCTAATGGCTAAGGCCATCATCAAAGAAAAGAGTTCGACTTCATTCGAACCACGATGGGATACTACTTCGGCACCAGCTCAAAAGTAACATCCCAATGGCTAAGGCCATTGTCAAAGAAAAGAGTTCAACTTCATTCGAACCATGACAGGATACTACTTTGGAGCCAGCTCGATGGGATACTACTTCGGTACCAACTCAAAAGTAACATCCCAATGGCTAAGGCCATCGTCTAAGAAAAGAGTTCGACTTCACTCGAACCATGATGGGATACCACTTCGGCGCCAGCTCGAAAGTAATATCCCAATGGCTAAGGCCATAATCAAAGGAAAGAGTTCGACATTGGTAAACTACGATGGGATACTACTTCGGTGCCATCTTGAAAGTAATATCCCTACGACCAAGATCGTTGCTATCGAAAAGAGTTCAATTAAACTTACAACACAACGGTGTTGATACCCAATTTCCTTATATATTTTAAATATGCAAAATACCTTCAAAATAGCATATATATGTATATATAAGCATGTCCAAGGTTTTATTATTTTTTCCATAATTTTAAGGTCTTAAATTAATTTATTTTCTCCCTTTTTATCCATAAAATCCCCAATAATTATTTCCAAATTATTGTTTTGATAATTCATCTATTGGATTTCTATATTTATTCCAAAATATGGCTAAGATAATTTTTATATATTTTATAGTTACATTTAGTATTTTTAACATTAAATTGTACAAAATTACAATATTAGCCCTTTTAAGATTTAATTATGTTCTATATGCATAAAATTGGACCCTGTATTTTTAAATTATTAATTAAGTATTTTAAATCATTTTGGAACCTTAATTTGTTTTCCATAAATTACTTATTATTTTTAATAAATTAAATGGGGGAAATTGACTATTTAAATAACAACCAAATTTGGCTTTCAATTATAGCCAAAATTGGACCCCTTTCCAGCCCAATTTCACACCCGAATAACCCGACCCATACCTTATTAACCCTTACCCTTACCCAAACCCAGAACCCACCTACCCTTTTTAATCTCGACCATTGATCTCTCAGATCAACGGTCCAAATGCACCATTTCCTTTTTAATTTCACCCGACCCCTAACCCTAGTCTCATAATTCAGAGAAAGCTGCCCTCAAACTCTCTCATCTCCAAATTCTCTCTCAACGCACCCTAACTCTAATCGCCATCACCGGCGAGAACCTCCTTCCTATGGTGTTTTCGTGCCTTCTCCGACCACCTCTGGTCTCCTATACTCCATAGCTCTTTGACTTCATGAGTCCTTGAGAAGATCTCAAGGAAAGCCAACCTGTTCTGGTTTGAAACTCGTTTACTGACCTGTCTCCGGCCATTTTCGTTTGTAAGAAAGGATTTCCTCTTATTTTTTTCGTTTGAATCCATGAGTTTTTAACCGATCCTCTTTATCTCTACTATTTTCTGAAAACCTAGTTCGCTACTATTCGATTCTTCTCAGATCTTTATAGATCTGAGGTGATTCGAGTATTACTAGGCGTTTTCTTTTAAAAATCTCCTGTTTTAACTAACTATTTCGATTTTAGTTATTCTTTTCTAAAATTAGGGTTTCTTAGAGTTCTTTTACGCATGTTCTAACTGATTTCGTTATGATTAAACCTTTTTCCTTGTTTTTTTTGACCGATTTTGTGCTCTTACTGCTTTTAACTTGACTCTGTTAAAAGCCCTATTTTCTTTAAGATATTCTTTACTCTGTTTCTATGAATGTTAGCATGATTTTACTTACTTTGCTTCTTTGAGGGTTAGCATGCTTTCTTTACTTTGTTTCTGTGTGTTAGCCTGCTTACTTGAAGTTTTGTGATTACCCTGCTTCGAATATATTTTCTAGAATCCCTAGCCTACTTATCTCACTTCTGTGTGACTATGCTCACTTTGTTAGTTCATCTCTTGCTTCTTTCTGTGACTATGCTTCGAATATGTTGTCTTACTACGTCTGTGGACCTCCTCTATTTATATGTTGAAAGTGCAGAGTCATGCCTCCTTTTTGATCAATTATGGTTTCCTTAATTGATGGTGATTGAAAATTTTCATACAAAACCCTAAAAGCTTTGCCCCGTCTGTTAAGCTGACTGATTTCCTTACCATATTTGCTATGATACTTATTTCTACTAAGTTGTGTCCTTAATCAAGGCTTTATGAATTTGGTCCTAATCGACTACTCTATGCTACTGAATCTCGACTCCTACCTTTCCATTTAATTTGATTAGTTGCTTGCCTCAATTAATTTTCCCTTGCCTTGTCTTCATTGCTACTTAATTCTTACTGATTGTTTCCTTAGTTAAAAACTTTCTGAACCTAGCCTTAATTACCTGCTCTATACTGGTACTATTTTGAAATCTTTCCTTATTTGTTATACTCCAGCCGTGTATGATTTCTTTCCTTACTAGCCACCTGCTCTTTACCATTTACGCTGACTCCATTAATTAAAGGGAGATTCAAACTAATTTTTTTATCGTGAGTTCTATAATTACTGAAGAATTGATTCTTGCCTTATTTTTAACCAGTTTTCAAACTACTATATAAATGACTCTCTTCTACAGTCTTAACACATGAACAATTAGTTCAAAAACACACACACACATAAAATAATTCTCTCTTATATCTCTGCTACTTCTGCTAACTGCTTGTATAGCCAGCTGAAAGCCAAGGCTAGACTGTGGAACTCTGCTTGCTTTACTTTTTGTATTTTGCTTCCTTAACTGGTATATCTCTAGTTTAAATTTGAAACTCAAATTTATGTATTCCATTCCTATACATCTATGATTGTTCATGTACTAGTTATTCAATTTATTTCTATGTTTGTTGTTATTAAGTATGTCTAAATTTTGCCTTATGTGTAATCATCATATCAGACTTTACTTAGTTCTTTCATACTTGTCCAGCATGTTCACTTAGTTCCCTTACCCCTCCCTTGACTGGTATGACCATGTAGTTACTTAGCCTTCCTGTGCATTCTATTGCCCCTAATGGTATGTCAAATTTTGTTCAACAAAACTCTTGTCTTCAACATGATCATGCTGCATTATTCCCTATGTTTTAAATATTTGTTACCATGACTGATTTGTTCAATAGACACATAGTTGTTCTGTATATTTGTTGTGCCAAATGTTTCCCTATTTATGTGGTTTAAAACCTATATGTTCCTAATCCCTTCACCCCTGTTTGTAAGTCTGCTTGTCATGTAAATCTGGGTATTCTATGGTTAATTGGGTTGTTTGCTGAGTATGCTTTTCTCAAAGAATGATTTCAACACTGATAACTCCTAGTATCTTTAAAAACTATTTCCGAACCTTTTCACTTCTAAATTGCTTTACTAAGCCTTTCATCACTATGTCAAGCACTCTCACTCTACTCTTAGACCACTAAGTTCTGCCCCTTTTATGTGAGCCTTGCCTTGGGAACCTTGAGCTCCCTCTGAACTTGGACACATGAAAGCTGGGCTTTCTACACTGTACTTACTCTGTCTTGGCTATGAAATCTGGGTGTGAGCACTACCCGAGATCCCTTGAGGTCCTTAGGGAACTCTGACACACCCCGATATGAGGAAAAGCTATGAACAATCTTGGACTTGAGGTGATTTATTACATAACTCGGAGAGGAAGTCTTAATCAGATGTTGGAAATCTGGACCTATTTTTAGACTCTCTATAGTATAACTTTTACCTTTATTTTCTACTTATGTAATTCATTTCAGTATTGGTCTGTAATAATCTATTGTAAACAAGTATTGGGGCTAGCTAGTGAGAAAGGGAGGGTAGTTATATATGTTATCAACATCAATGGGTAGAAACCATGCCTTAGGTTTACATTTCATATATGTTCATTAGAATCCATGTGTAAGACCAACATATTCAAAGCATTTCATGCATTAGATACCATGTTCTTAGGTTTACTATTTCAGCATCTCATTTGACATCATTTTATCACTTAGAAATCCTGCTTTAGGCTAAATAACAGCATTAACATAAAATGTTGCTCCTGTACTTAGAAACCATGCTTTAAGAATTCTGTATATCCTGAAATCATTCTACATTTTCATATGTGCATACCCTGTTTTAGGATCTCGTTCACACTCGCTCAGTTATACCTAGTTAAATTACCGATGCATGTAAAAGGACATAAAACAGTTTCACGTTTGATTATCCTGTTTAAGTGAAACTGGTCATAATCCTGCATGTCTTTGCAACATTTAGAACATCATGCTTTAGGTAAAATAACTGTTTTATAATTCTGGTAACTGTTACATATTATTTTACGCCTAGGAAATCCTTAGGTAATAGAGCTTAAATAAAAACCAGAATCATCTTTGTTTAATTGTCAGCATGTTAAAAATCAGTAGGCAAGCCTGATTAGGACTTCCTATTTGAGTTATGTTATAAATATGACTCTACTGTTATCACTTTGACACCATGCTTAGGATCTGAATTCAGACCTTAATTGTGTATGAGTCATGATGTTTATGTGTACTGTGTGTGGAGGTATATCTGAGCCTTTCATTTGTCTTCCATGCTCCCCTAAATGGAAGTCCTACTTGTTTATTATATGTCAACTTAGTATTTTGCCTTTAAACTTGAGGGTCTGCCTAGAACCCCCTTTTTATAAGATAGGAGTCCTAAATTCCTCCAAGACTAATAGGAAGGGACGAGAAATAGCATGCAATAGGGGTCGAGACCAACCCTTGCTTTAATCACCTTCACGGGTGGAGAAAGGGTAGATATGGATATGATGACTGGTGCGTTAATACCACGTGTATCCCCTCTTTGAGGAGTGTCATACCGGGTATTGCATTGATGTGATCCATATTATAAACAAACCTAGGACACTCCCTTTTATATTCCCGAATATGCTTAGATTGTAATTCTTTTTAAAATCTTGCTTTTCTTTAACTTCTTTCCAAACATCTGTGTACTTAAACTTAAATCTCCTACTATTTGAGCCAAACTTGTTTATTTGCTAATTGTACAAATTCACAAAACTGTTTGGCTGAGAACCATACTAGTGGATCCTGAGGGGTGTCTAACACCTTCCTCTTAGGATAATTTCAAGCACTTACCCTATCTATGGTTATCAAACGTAGTTATAAATAAACCTTATTGGTGCCCTAACGCACCTTAAATCGTTAGGTGACGACTCTTCAAAACTACAAACCTCTTTTCCAAAAGGAAAGAGTTATCCCAAACCAAAATGTCATAAACCCGATTCCATAAAGGAAAAAGGAGGTGCGACGGCAGCAACCCTATATACAGTTACCAAACCATTTCGGCGATCGAGGGAATAAGGAAGCTGGGTGGAGAAACTTACCACCACATTGAGCGGGTCGATGCTATCGACAAAGACAAATGGTGGGATAGCAAAATCGAGAGTATACTGAGTTGGAGTGGGTACGAACCTAGCAAAGGGCTTGGCAAGAACCTCCAAGGAATCTCTAAACCCATAAAACTCAAGAAACATGGCACTACCTTCGGTTTGGGATATGAATACACCTAGGAAGAATTCAATAACTGGTCGCCAACATGGCGCGGTCCTTACTATCCACTAGAGTAGCCAATATCGCATCTGGAGCAGAGATTCCAACAGGTTGACATTATTTATGGGTCAGATAAAGAAAAAGCACTTGCTGTAGTGAAGAACTTGTTTCTAGAGGACAGTGATGTTGACTGTTGTGTTATTCTCGATGAGGAGAGGGAGGAAGGCCCTTCCATACAGGTTGTGAGTAGAGGGGCACATCTCAATAATTGGACCATCAGGACAACTAAAGCCCAACGAGCCTCGGGGTAGCAAGGCTAAAACAAGCATTATTCACTATTTTATTTACTAAATGATTTTCTTTTCGCATTTTTCAATTCCCCCAATAAGATCTTCAATGTTCAAAACAGTTATTCAATTTATCAAAAGCATTTTTTATTTTTCTTATTAATTAATATTTATTGCTATCATTTTCTCTCCTTGATTTACTAATACAACATTACTATTACTTGTCTTGATGAACCAATGACTGTGACATGCAATGAGACAACGCAACAAACGGACATTGATTTAGAGGAAGATGACATACCTGACGAGATTGTCAAAGAAGTCAAGAATTTTGAGAACAGACCTAAGTCCGACCTGGATGAGACCAAAATTGTCAACCTGGGAGATGCATAAAATGTCAAGGAAACGCGAATCAGCATTCACCTATCGCCATCGGAGAAGAAAGAATACACAGAATTTCTAAAGGAGTATGAGGACATATTTGCCTGGTCGTATGATAAAATGATTGGTCTGAGTACGTCTATTGTGGCTCACAAGCTGCCAACCGATCCAATGTGTCCACTGATAAAGCAAAAGCTAAGAATATTCAAGCCTGATATGAGTTTGAAAATCGATGAAGAAGTCACTAAGCAGATCAACGCTAAGGTTCTTAGGGTAGTAGAATACCCGACATGGTTAGCCAACATTGTGCCAGTGCCAAAGAAGGATGGGAAGGTCAGAGTTTGTGTCGACTACCGGGATCTCAACCGGACCAATCCGAAAGATGACTTCCCTTTGCCAAACATCCTGATTGACAATTGCGCCAAGCATGAGCTAGAGTCATTCGTAGATTACTTTGCTGGTTATCATCAGATCTAGATGGATGAGGATGATGTTGAGAAAACGGATTTCATTATGCCGTGGGGAGTGTACTATTACAAGATGATGTCATTTGGCCTAAAGAATGCAGGGGCCACCTACATGAGGGCCATGACTACCATTTTTCATGATATGATACACAAGGAGATAGAGGTATATGTGGATGATGTTATTATCAAATCCAAGTAGGCTACTGACCACATAGAAGATCTGAGGAAGTTCTTCAATAGACTGTGAAGATACAACCTGAAACTAAACCCCGCAAAGTGCGCATTTGGGGTTCCTGCTGGGAAATTACTTTGGTTTATTGTGAGCCGCCGAGGAATAGAACTGGATCCATCGAAAGCCAAAGCCATTCAGGAACTACCGCTGCCAAATAACAAGAAGGATCTGATGAGTTTCTTGGGAATACTTAACTACATCAGCCTATTTATAACATAGTCTACAGTTATCTGTGAGCAAATCTTTAAGATGTTAAAGAAGGATGCTGCCGCCAAATGGACCGATGACTGCCAAAAGGCCTTTGACAAAATCAAGGAGTACCTATCAACACCACCAGTCTTAGTCCCACCCGAGCCAGGTAGACCTTTATTACTCTACCTTGCAGTGTTGGATGGAGCTTTTGGCTACGTTCTGGGGAAGCATGATGAAACAAGGAGGAAGGAACAAGCCATTTATTATCTTAGTAAGAAGTTCACCCCATACGAGACCTGGTATTCTCTTTTGGAATGCACCGTGCTTTGACTTGGGTAGCTCAGAAGCTGAGACATTACTTCTGCGCCTATACTACATATCTCATATCGAGAATGGATCCCGTGAAGTACATCTTTTAGAAGCTCATGCCCACCGGCAAGCTAGCCAAGTGGCAAATCCTGTTGAGTGAGTTTGACATTGTTTACTTAACTCAGAAAGTAGTCAAGGGATAGGCACTAGTAGACCAACTTGCTGAAAACCCCACGGATGGAGGATATGAACCCCTGAAAATGTATTTTCCTGATGAAGAGGTATCATTCATAAGAGAAGACATCGCAGAATCCTATGACGGTTGGAGAATGTTCTTCGATGGAGTAGCAAACGTCAAAGGAGTTGGCATAGGAGCAGTCCTAATATCAGAAACTGGTCAGCATTATCCGGTGGCTGCCAAACTCAGGTTCCCCTGCACCAACAATATGGCCGAGTATGAAGCCTGCATCTTAGGAATCAAAATGGCTATTGACATAAACGTTCAAGATTTGCTAGTGATTGGAGATTCAGACTTGCTTATACATCAGGTACGAGGAGAATGGACAACCAAGAACTCCAAGATACTCTTGTATCTGCATCAAGTACAAGAATAGAGAAAGAGGTTCATGAAGATGGAAGTCCAACATGTTCCCAGAATCCAGAATGAGTTTGTCGATGCATTGGCTACCATATCATATGATACAACATCTCGGCAAGAATTTCATTGATCCCATTCCAGTAAAAATCCATAATCAGCCAGCTTATTGTGCCCATGTTGAAGAGGAAGCAGATGGAAAGCCTTGGTTTCATGATATCAAGGAATATTTAGCAAAAGGAGAGTAGCCGGAGCTTGCGAATCCTACTCAGAAACGTACACTTCGGAGATTGTCCAACAACTTTTTTCACAGTAGAAGAATCTTGTATAGGAGGACTCCCGATTTGGGATTATTAAGATGTGTCAACGCAAAAGAAGCATCCAAGCTACTAGAGGAATTTCATGTTGGGACCTGCGGTCCACATATGAACGGTTTTGTCTTAGCAAAAAAGATACTCTAGGCGGGTTACTTTTGGATGACTATGGCAACGGACTGCATCCAATATGTTCAGAAATGCCACCGCTGTCAGATACATGCAGACATGATAAAGGTACCTCCAAGAGAGCTTAACACAACAAGCTCACTGTGGTCGTTCGCCGCCTGGGGGATGGATGTTATTGGACCAATCGAGCCCGCTACTTCCAACGGACATAGGTTTATCCTAGTAGCCATCGACTATTTTACCAAATGGGTCAAAGCAGCATCTTACAAAGTAGTGACTAAGAAAGTCATGGCAGACTTTGTCTGCGACCGCATTGTTTGTCGATTCGGAATTCCAGAGTCAATCATTACTAATAATGGCTCCAATCTCAACAGCGACTTGATGAAAGCTATGTGCGAAACTTTTAAGATCAAACACAAGAATTCCACAGCCTACAGACCTCAGATGAATGGAGCTGTAGAAGCCGCCAACAAGAATATTAAAAAGATATTGAGGAAAATGATAAAGAATCACAGATAGTGGCACGAGAAGTTATCATTTGCTCAACTGGGGTATCGCACCACAGTCCACACATCAACTAGGGCAACCCCCTACATGCTAGTTTACGGTACAGAGGCTGTCATTCCCACTGAAGTAGAAATTCCTTCCCTAAGGATCTAACAAGAAGCTGAGCTCGACGAAGCAGAGTGGGTAAAAAGTCGTTGTGAGCAACTAGCCCTTATAGACGGAAAGAAAATGAATGCAATCCACCATGGTCAACTCTACTAGAACAGAATGTCAAGAGCCTTCAACAAGAGAGTCAAGCCAAGACAGTTCACAGCGGGGCAGCTGGTATTGAAGAAAATTTTTCCGCATCAAGATGAAGCCAAAGGGAAGTTCTCTTCCAATTGGCATGGTCCATACATGGTTTACCGGGTTTTGACAGGAGGAGCCCTCATACTTGTAGAAATGGATGGAGAAGTCTGGCCAAAGCCGATCAATTCAGATGCAGTCAAGTGTTACTATGTGTAATTTTTATGCTTTCCTTATATGATGTAAATTGAACTACGCCTGATCTGATTCCCGTTTAAGAGGGGATACGTAGAAAACCCTATGGGTTCGGTCACAATTCAATAAAAATTTCATTTCCCCCGCAATTGGAAACTGGTGAAGAATTTTGAGGAGGACCCTCAAAATTCCAAAGTAATGCCGATCGACCGCACGAGCAACAGTCAGAAATGTCAACCCCTCAAATTGGGGCAAAATTTTGTAGCATGAGAGGTTGCAATGTCCTGAACTACGCCACAGTTGTCGGTTCATCTAAAAGCTATTTTTAACTATACATTTATGTCATACTTTTAAAAAATCATGCATGTTTATTATTGAACCTACTTTATTATTGAAACGCCCATGGGACAAACATTGTTCAACAATACGACTCTCAGAACCATTGAACTTGCCAACATTTGCTATCAGCACGCACCAGTGATGTTCCGTATATCGCAATGCTCCCAGTAATCTCAACGCCGCAATCTGCTATCATCTAAGAAAACTCTACTGTCATTTGTTGTCTTATTTCTTGCATAAGGCTACCTTTCTGCCTTCCGAGACTAAACGTTGTCTCCATCTGATCTGCATTGCATAAGGCTACCATTCTGCCTTCCAATCTGCAGAAGGCTACCATTCTGCCTTCCGAGGTTAAGCTCTACCTCCATCTGCATCTGCATTGCATAAGGCTACTATTCTGCCTTCCAATCTACATAAGGCTACCATTCTGCCTTCCAAGGTTAAGCTCTACCCCCGTTTGCATCTGCATTGCATAAGGCTACTATTCTTCCTTCTAATCTGCATAAGGCTATCATTCTGCCTTCTGAGGTTAAGCTCTACCTCCATCTGCATCTGCATTGCATAAGGCTACCATTCTGCCTTCCAACCTACATAAGGCTACCATTCTGCCTTCCGAGGTTAAGCTCTACCTCCATCTGCATCTGCATTGCATAAGGCTACTATTCTGCCTTCCAATTTGCATAAGGCTACCATTCTGCCTTCTGAGGCTAAGCTCTGCCTCCAATTTTCTTCGAAACTAAGCGCTACCTCAAGCACTATTTTTCTCGCTTCTCTAACGGGCCAAGCTCTGCTCTTAAATTCACAAGACTGAGCTCTATCTTATCTGCATCATACTACTTCATCCTTCATGGGCTGAAATATCGCCAACTCATCTGAAGGCATCATCGTTCGTAGGCACCATCTTCATAGCCTGAGAACACTATTTCATGGCCCGAGGATCTCTTTCAATCTTTTGCATATCATTATTCAAAGGCGTCATGGTTCGGAGGCTCCATCCTCATAGCTCGAGAACATCATTTCATGGCCTGCGAATCCCTTATCATACGCTTCATGGCCTAGGACATCATCCTCATCGTCCGAAGACAACATTTATGGTCCAACGGGAATTCACATCATGTTTAAATTTATGCATAGTATACGCTTGTTTTGCTTCTATTTGCAAGTAAGCCGGCAAGCAACGGCAATCCCAGCAGGAGCGATCCCTCTCCAGTTCCATCAGCCATATCAAACCTAACCATTCTCGTAAACCGTTCACTCACCAAGCCCTAGATGTTGCGTCTGTTCTTGAAATAACTTCATCGGTATACTCCGCCAAAGGATCCAGAACTACATACGACCCGATTCCTGTAAAACCAGGGATATGTAGGTAGCTCAAAAGCCAGGGTGCGGCCCAAATCTTCCCAAACTATTTCGCTCGGTTAAAATTGGCCATCATATCTTTACCCGACAACTCTTTCATCTTTCCCGGGTATAGAGGGTCAGCTGTTGATACCCAATTTTTTTCTATATATTTTAAATATGCAAAATGCCTTAAAAATAGCATATATATGCATATATAAGCATGTCCAAGGTTTTTATTATTTTTTCCATAATTTTAAGTTCTTAAATTGATTTATTTTTTCCCCTTTTATCCATAAAATCCCCATTAATTATTTCCAAATTATTATTTTGATAATTCTTCTATTGGAATTCTATATTTATGTCAAAATATGGCTAAGTTAATTTTTTATATATTTTTATAATTACATTTAGTATTATTAAAGCTAAATTGCACATAATTGCAATATTAGCCCTTTTAAGATTTAATTATGTTCTATATGTATAAAATTGGAACCTGTATTTTTAAATTGTTAATAATATATTTTAAATCATTTTGGCACCTTAATTTATTTTTCAGAAATTACCTATTATTTTTTATAAATTAAATGAGGGGAAATTGGCTATTTGAATAATAACAAAATTTGGCTTTCAATTATAGCCAAAATTGGACCTATTTCTAGCCCAATTTCACACCCGAATCACCCGACCCAAACCCTATTAACCCTTAACCAAACCCGGAACCCACCCTAGTCTCATAATTCAGAGACAGCTGCCCTCAAACTTTCTCATCTCTAAATTCTCTCTTAACTCACCCTAACCCTAATCGCCGTCACCAGCGAGAACCTCCTTCCTATGGTGTTTTCGTGCCTTCTCCGACCACCTCTGGTCTCCTATACTCCATGGCTCTTCGACTACATGAGTCCTTGAGAAGATCTCAAGGAAAGCCAACCTATTCCGGTTTGAAACTCGTTTACTGGCCTATCTCCGGCCATTTTCATTTGTAAGAAAGGATTTTCTCTTGTTTTTTCAGTTGAACCCATGAGTTTTTAACTGATCCCCTTCATCTCTACTATTTTTTGAAAACCCTAGTTCGCTACTGTTCGATTCTTCTCAGATCTTTATAGATCTGAGGTGATTCGAGTATTACTAGGTGTTTTCCTTTTAAAATCTCCTATTTCTACTAACTATTTCGATTTTAGTCATTCTTTTCTCAAACTAGGGTTTCTCAGAGTTCTTTTACGCATGTTCTAACTGATTTCGTTATGATTAAACATTTTCCCTTGTTTATTTTGATCAATTTTATGCTCTTACTGCTTTTAACTTGACTCTATTAAAAGCCCTATTTTCTTTAAGATTTTCTTTACTTTGTTTCTATGAATGTTAGCATGATTTTCCTTACTTTGCTTCTATGAGGGTTAGCATGGTTTCTTTACTTCATTTCTGTGTGTTAGCCTGCTTACTTGAAGTCCTTTGATTACCCTGCTTTGAATATGTTTTCCTGAATCCCTAGCCTACTAATGTCGCTTCTCTGTGACTATGCTCACAGTGTTTGTTCATCTCTTGCTTCTTTATATGAATATGCTTCGAATATGTTTTCTTGCTACGTCTGTGGACCTCCTCTATTTATATGTTGAAAGTGCAGAGTCATGACTCCCTTTTGATCAATTCTGGTTTCCTTAATTGATGGTGGTTGAAAATTTTCTTTCAAAACCCTAAAAGCTTTGCCCCGTCTGTTAAGCTGACTGATTTCCTTACCATATTTGCTATGATACTTATTTCTACTGAGTTGTGTCCTTAATCAAGGCTTTATGAATTTGGTCCTAATCGACTACTCTATGCTACTGAATCTCGGCTCCTACCTTTTCACTTAATTTGATTAGTTGCTTGCCTTAATTAATTTTCCATTGCCTTGTCTGCATTGCTACTTAATTATTACTGATTTTTTTCTTAGTTTAAAAACTTTCTGAACCTAGCCTTAATTATTTGTTCTATACTGGTACTATTTTGAAATCTTTCCTTATTTGTTATACTCCAGTCGTGTATGATTTCTTTCTTTACTTGCCACCTGCTCTTTACCGTTTACACTGACTCCCTTAATTAAAGGGAGATTCGAATCATTTTTTTATACTAAGTTCTATAATTACTGAAGAATTGATTCTTGCCTTATTTTTTACCAGTTTTCAAACTACTATATAAATGACTCTCTTTTACAGTCTTAACACACAAACAATTAGTTAAAAAAAACACACACACATAAAAAATTCTCTCTTCTCTCTCGACTACTTGTGCTAACTGCTTGTATAGCCGGGTGAAAGCTAAAGCTAGACTATGGAACTCTACTTGCTTTACTTTCTGCATTTTGCTTCCTTAACTAGTATGTCTCTAGTTTAAATATGAATCTCAACTTTATGTGTTCCATGCCTATACATCCATGCTTGTTCTTGTACTAGTTATTCAATTTATTTCTATGTTTGTTGTTATAAGTATGTCTAAATTATGCCTTATGTGTAATCATCATATCAGACTTTACTTAGTTCTTTGATACTTGTCCAACATTTTCACTTAGTTCCCTTACCCCTCCCATAACTATTATGACCATGTAGTTACTTAGTTTTCTAGTGCATTCTATTGTCCCTAATGGTATGTCAAATTTTGTTCAACAAAACTCTTGTCTTCAACATGATCATGCTGCATTATTCCCTATGTTTTAAATATTTGTTACCATGACTGATTTGTTCAATAGAGACATAGTTGTTCTGTATATTTGTTGTGCCAAATGTTTCCCTATTTATGTGGTTTCAAACCTATATGTTCCCAATCCCTTCACCCCTGTTTGTAAGTCTGCTTGTCATGTAAATCTGGGTATTCTATGGTTAATTGGGTTGTTTGTTGAGTATGTTTTTCTCAAAGAATGATTTCAACACTGATAACTCCTAGTATCTTTAAAAACTATTTCCGAACCTTTTCACTTCTAAACTGCTTTACTAAGCCTTTCATCACTATGTCAAGCACTCTCACTCTACTCTTAGACCACTAAATTCTGCACCTTTTATGTGAGCCTTGCCTTGGGAACCTTGAGCTCCCTCTGAACTTGGACACATGAAAGCTGGGCTTTCTACACTGCACTTACTCTGTCTTGGCTATGAAATCTGGGTGTGAGCACTACCCGAGATCCCTTGAGGTCCTTAGGGAACTCTGACACACCCCGATATGAGGAAAAGCTATGAACAATCTTGGACTTGAGGTGATTTATTACATAACTCGGAGATGAAGTCTTAATCATGTGTTAGAAATCTGGACCTGTTTTTAGACTCTCTATAGTGTAACTTTTACCTTTATTTTATACTTATGTAATTCATTTCAGTATTGGTCTGTAATAATCTATTGTAAACAAGTATTGGGGCTGGCTAGTGAGAAGGGGAGGGTAGTTATATATGCTATTAACATCAATGGGTAGAAACCATGCCTTAGGTTTACATTTCATATATGTGCATTAGAATCCATATGTAAGACCAACATATTCAAAGCATTTCATGCATTAGATACCATGTTCTTAGGTTTACTATTTCAGCTTCTCATTTGACATCATTTTATCACTTAGAAATCCTGCTTTAGGCTAAATAACAGCATTAACATAAAATGTTGCTCCTGCACTTAGAAACCATGCTTTAAGAATTATGTATATCCTGAAATCATTCTACATTTTCATATGTGCATACCCTGTTTTAGGATCTCGTTCACACTAGCTCAGTTACACCTAGTTAAATTACCAATGCTTGAAAAAGGACATAAAACAGTTTCACGTTTGATTATCCTGTTCAAGTGAAACTGGTCATAATCCTGCATGTCTTTGCAACATTTAGAACAACATGCTTTAGGTAAAATAACTGTTTTATAATTCTGGTAACTGCTGCATATTATTTTACGCCTAGGAAATCCTTAGGTAATATAGCTTAAATAAAAACCAGAACCATCTTTGTTTAAATGTCAGCATGTTAAAAATCAGTAGGCAAGCCTGTTTAGGACTTCCTATTTGAGTTATGTTATAAATATGACTATGCTGTTATCACTCAGTATGAATCACGTTGTTTATGTGTACTATGTGTGGAGGTATATCTGAGCCTTTCATTTGTCTTCCATGCTCACCTTAATTGAAGTCCTACTTGTTTATTATAGGTCGCCTTAGTATTTTGCCTTTAAACTTGAGGGTCTGCCTAGAACCCCTTTTTATAGGATAGGAGTCCTAAATTCCATTGAGACTAATAGGAAGGGACGGGTAACAGCAATAGGGGTCAAGACCAACTCTTGCTTTAATTACCTTCACTGGTGGGGAAAGGGTAGATATGGATATGATGACCGGTGCGTTAATACCACGTGTAGCCCCTCTTTGAGGAGTGTCATACCGAGTATTGCTTTGATGTGATCCATATTATAAACAAACCTATGACACCCCTTTTACATTCCCGAATATGCTTAGATTGTAATTAGTTTCAAAATCTTGCTTTTCTTTAACTTCTTTCCAAACATCTGTGTACTTAAACTTAAATCCCCTACTATTTGAGTCATACTTGTTTATTTGCTAATTGTACAAATTCACAAAATTGTTTGGCCGGGAACCACACTAGTAGATCCTGAGGGGTGTCTAACACCTTTCCCTTAGGATAATTTCAAGCCCTTACCCTATCTCTGGTTATCAAATGTAGTTATAAATGAACCTTATTGGTGCCCTAACGTACCTTAAATCGTTAGGTGGTGACTTTTCAAAACTGCAAACCCCCTTTCCAAAAGGAAAGAGTTGTCCCAAACCAAAATGTCATAAACCCAATTCCATAAAGGAAAAAGGGGGCGCCACAGCATGGCGACTCTGCCGGGGATTAATAGGCTTTTACCATTTCATGCTATTTTTGTGAATTCGTACCCTCCCTATCTGCAATTACTTGTTTAATTTATTTAAGCGTTTAATTTCTTCTTCAAAAGCAAAACTGACATATCTTTCTTGTTTTCTTCCTTTATAACTGCTTTAAATTATGAAATTGTTGTATTTATTGCATGTAAATACATGTCAACATGCTTTTTATTATTGCATAATCATGCTCAACATCATACTTCACTCGTGCCAAACAAATACTATAGAAACACTTGATGAGTGGTTGCGCCCTTCCTATATCATTACCCCTAAATTTGGAAAGGCTTATTTGCAGTAAAACTAGTCGATCAGTGGTGCAGTCGACAGTTCTGTGCCTTCCTCCTTGAGTTGACCGCTCAAGGGTACCAATCTAAAACCTCATAGAAACCTTACTCCATTTAAATTTCGCATGCATCATGGTCAAATCTAGTCAGGTCAGTTATGTTGTCCTCATAATGATCCTTTAAGATAGCCTTGTCTAAAAGTCCACTGGGTTTCCCTAAAACCCAAACGGACATCATCACGTTCTGCGCATTTATTTGGAGAACTAAATGCTTCATACTAATTGTTGATGTATAAATAGTCGAGTCCGGATGGGGGTAGGGTCTAACCCTTTTGTTTTGCAGAAAATGAGGCACGAGGTCCCTAGTTTCGGTATGGTTAGCACGCCCCCACTCTTTCTAGACTGGGGGAGGAGTCTTCCATCAAATGACCAAATCAATGAGTGGAAAGAGAGGTCCACCAAAGCTAGCAAAAAGTTGGAATATCTAGAATACAGTCTGCTAGAATTGGAAGGAAAGTGAGGAAGAGAGTCACCGACTGCCAGAACGCTGAGGAAATGATGGAGAACACCTGGCAAAGGCATTTTTACTGGTGAACCTACGCGAGCTGGAGGATTTAATCAACGAGAGCATTCAACCTGAGGAAGGTCCTTCTGAGGCCAAATAGATTAGGTTTACTCGCTTTCCAAATGTAATAAGGCCAATGGCCATTAGTGACTTTTATTTCTTACTTATTTAGTGTCATTTTGGGATTCGCCTATCTTGATCAATAAAATGAGACATTTAGCATTAAAAGTTCTCCAATTCTATTTGTCGCTAGGCCTACCTCGGGCACAAAGAGGTTTCCAAATTAGGACATGCTTTACATTCCCGCACTACGTGTTTAAATATTGCAATACTTTTCATAATCCTCACTGACTTGATTACCTTTTATTTTTATTATTTCCCCTCCCCAAAGGTTAGTTCGTGCACTCTGGCATTATTATCTTATTTCACAAGATCCAGGGGCCCTCCACCCACTCCTTCTCTTAGTCCCATTAAAGGCAAGAACAAAAGGCAAGATGGAAGATTTAAACAACATTTGGAAGGAGAACACAGCTGAACGGGTAGAGGCCGCTGATGGCCATGGTAATCGAGTTCCTAACGAGAATGTGTCACAACTTGAATAGAAACTACTGAAAATACTGGAAGAGCTCGATCAGGTTCGGAATCTGGCAAACCTGTCATTTTCCCTCAACACCCCAGATATCAAATTCCCCAACGCTCAAAACTCTACACCTCCTCAAAATATCCCAAAACAGTGGAATCATCTCGCACCTCATCATCACAGTATTCCACCAAAGAACAAATGTAACACCTGCCATACCCCAAACAACACTCTACTACTCATCCCAGAACCTCAGAACTCCACAAACGACCATTTCCACACCCATACACTAGGCCACCATAACACTCCTATCTACGTGGAGACCATGCCACACTCCACCCAACCTATCTCATGCACACCTAAGTCTGATGAAAAGGATCTGCTTATCAGGAACTTGGCCAAGGAACTTAAGAAACTGACCAGCCGAATTCAGGGCGTTCAGGGAAGCAAGGGAATCGAGGGGCTGAACTATGCAGACCTTTGCATATAGCCTGATGTCGAACTGCCTGAGGGGTACAAACCTCCCAAGTTCGAATTGTTTGATGGTACGGGTGATCCATGGGTCCATCTGAGGACATATTGTGATAAGCTGGTTGGAGTAGGGAAGGATGAAAGGATCCACATGAAGCTGTTCATAAGAAGTTTGAAAGGAGATGCATTATCTTGGTACATCAGCCAAGATCCCAAGAAATGGTCAAGCTATATGGGCATGGCATCTGACTTTATGGACAGATTGAGGTTTAATACAGAGAACGCACCAGACGTGTTCTATATCTAGAATTTGAAGAAGAAGCCCATGAAGACGTTTCGCGAGTATGCTACTCGCTGGAGGTCCGAAGCTGCTAAGGTCAGACCCGCCTTAGAAGAGGAGCAAATATACAAGTTCTTTGTCCGGGCTCAGGACTCGCAGTACAATAAACGGCTGATGATGATTGAGAACCACAAGTTCTCCGACATTATCAAATTAGGTGAAAGAATTGAAGAAGGTATTAAAAGTGGTATGGTTACAAATTTCGAAGCCTTGCAAGCCACGAATAAAGCTTTACAGCCCGGTGGTGCGTCCAAGAAAAGGGACGTGGGGGTCGTGATGGTTTCACAAAGGACCAAGTCTCCCCTTAAATACCAAGCTTACCCAACACCTCCACTCACATACCAGCCAACCCCAAAATACCAAGAACCCTCACCCTCGTACCAAGCTCCGCCACCAGCTTATCAGTAATCTCCACCTCCTATATATAAACCTACTTCACCTAGATACTCCCAACCCGCTCATGTCTACCAAACTTATAATGCTCAACCGTCCCACTATCAATCACCCCCTGCACGCCTAAATTTCCCTAGACCCCGACCTAATTTTGATCACATACCTCCAAAACAGTATACAACCATCGCTGAACCCATCAACCAGCTGTATGAGAGGCTCAAAGATGCTGGTTATGTCACCCCCATTCCTACTACAACCCCTGAGAATCCTTCTCAATAGGGTTAACCCAAACAAGTCCTGTGCATACCACTCCGACATGAAAGGGCACACCATCGTTGAATGTCGCTCCTTGAAAGACAAGATACAGTCTTTGATTGATAACAAGATCATTGTGTCAAAGGAACCCTCTCCAAACATTCTCAACAACCCTCTGCCAGACCATAAAGGTGGAGGTATCCACATGATTGAAGTAGAAGATGACTGGGATCCCGAGGGATCAATCGGGCTGATCGCAGAAGGTGATGACCCAAAGAAACCAACAATTACTCTAAATCCAATCATAGTCCAGATCCAACCATCTAAGGACGTTGAGGTGAATATATCTATACCTCTTGAGTTTGAAGCAGCACCATCCGTAAAGACACCGGCACCAATTAAGTTTGAATTCTTGTCTCTGGCAAAGGCACCTGCACCATTCGAGGTTGCAGTCTTTCCACCCAAGGTACATGTTCCATTCGAAGTGAGGATAGCCACGCTGATTCCAGTGGCGATGTCAACCATGTCACCCTTCTATACAAATTTTGTACCCTGGGACTATACAGCCGAGGCAAGAAGGAAGGGCAAGGTCAGGATTGAAGAAACTGTCGCAGCACAAGGTATGACAAGAACTGGTAGAGTCTATACCACTGAACATCTAGCCAAATCAATCAAGCAAGCCTCCAATCGGTCGCCCCTAATTGAGATAGTTCCGGATGACCTTTGGAGGAAAATACAGGCTAAGGAATATTCGGTCATCGACCAGTTAAACAAGACGCCAGCACAAATATCTATTCTCTCTTTGCTGCAAAATTCTGAAACGCACAAGAATGCTTTGTTAAAGGTGCTAAATAAAGTGTACGTACCAAGTAACATCACCAGCGGGGAGGTGGCTAATATAGTAGGACAAGTGTTGGAAAACCATAAGATCACCTTTTATGAAGACGAGCTACCACCTGAAGGGATGGGGCACAACAAAGCACTGCATATCACTGTGCAATGCGAAGAATATTTCATCACCAGAATCCTGATTGACGGAGGTTCCAGTCTTAACATTTGTCCACTGGTAACACTCAAGAAGTTATGAAAAGGGCTGCATGAGATAAAGGATGGAGCAATCAATGTGAAAGCCTTCGATGGTTCTCAGAGGTCCACTATTGGTGATATTAGTCTATGCCTGCAGATGGGACCAACTTGGTTCGAGGTCGATTTCCAGGTGATAGATGTACTAGCATCTTACAACTTGATGCTGGGACGGTCATGGATTCATACTGCTGGGGTTGTAGCATCAACACTGCATCAGGCAGTAAAGTTTGAATGGAATCACCAGGAAGTGATCATTCATCGCGACGGTAGCAACCCTATATACAGTCGCCAGACCATTCTGGCGATCGAGGGAAGAAGGAAGCTGGGTGGAGAAACTTACCACCACATTGAGTGAGTCAATGCTATCAACAAAGACAAATGGTTGGATAGCAAAATCGAGAGTATACTGAGTTGGAGTGGGTATGAACCTGGCAAAAGGCTCGGCAAGAACCTCCAAGGAATCTCTAAACCCATAAAACTCAAGAAACATGGCACTACCTTCGGGTTGGGATATGAATACACCTGGGAAGAATTCAATAACTGGTCGCCACCATGGCGTGGTCCATACTAACCACTAGAACAGCCAATACTGCATCTGGAGCAGAGATCCAATAGGCCAACATTATTTATGGGTCAGATGAAGAAGAAGCACTTTGCAGCAGTGAAGAACTTGTTTCTAGAGGACAGTAATGTGGAATGTTGCATTATTCTCGAGGAGGAGGTGAGAAAGGCCCCTCCATACAGGCTGTGAGAAGAGGGGAAAATCTCGGGGTAGCAAGGCTAAGACAAGCATTATTCACTATTTTATTTACTAAATGATTTCTTTTCGCATTTTTCAATTCCCCCAATAAGATCTTCGATGTTCAAAATAGTTATTCAATTTATCAAAAGCATTTTTTATTTTTCTTATAAATTAATATTTATTGCTACCGTTTTCTCTCCTTGCTTTACTAATACAGCATCACTATTACTTGTCTTGATGAACCAACGACTGTGAAATGCAATGAGACAATGCAACAAACGGACATTGACTTAGAGAAAGATGACATACCTGACGAGATTGTCAAAGAAGTTGAGAATTTTGAGAACAGACCTAAGTCGAACCTGGACGAGACAGAAATTATCAACTTGGGAGATGCAAAAAATGCCAAGGAAACGTGAATCAGCATTCACCTATCGCCATCGGAGAAGAAAGAATCCACAGAATTTCTAAAGGAGTATGAGAACATATTTGCCCGGTCGTATGATGAAATGATTGGTCTAAGTACGTCTATTGTGTCTCATAAGCTGCCAACCGATCCAATGTGTCCACCAATAAGGCAAAAGCTCAGAAAATTCAAGCCTGATATGAGTTTGAAAATCAAGGAAGAAGTCACCAAGCAGATCAACGCTAAGGTTCTCAGGGTAGTACAATATCCGACATGGTTAGCCAACATTGTGCCAGTGCCAAAGAAGGATAGGAAGGTCAGAGTCTTTGTCGACTACCAGGATCTCAACCGGGCCAGTCCAAAAGATGACTTCCCTTTGCCAAACATCCTGATTGACAATTGCGCCAAGCATGAGCTATAGTCATTCGTAGATTACTTTGCTGGTTATCATCAGATCTGGATGGATGAGGATGATTCTGAGAAAATGGCTTTCATTACACCATGGGGAGTGTACTGTTACAAGATGATGCCATTCGGCCTGAAGAATGCAGGGGCCACTTACATGAGGGCCATGACTACTATCTTTCATGATATGATACATAAGGAGATAGAGGTATATGTGGATGATGTTATTATCAAATCTAAGAAGGCCACTGACCACATAGAAGATCTGAGGAAGTTCTTCAATAGACTGCGGAGATACAACCTGAAACTAAACCCGTAAAGTGCGCATTTGGGGTTCCTGCTAGGAAATTGCTTTGGTTTATTGTGAGCCGCTGAGGAATAGAACTGGATCCATCGAAAGTCAAAGCCATTCAGAAACTACCGCCACCAAAGAACAAGAAAGATGTGATGAGTTTCTTGGGAATGCTTAACTACATCAGCCGATTCATAGCACGGTCCACAGTTATCTGTGAGCCAATCTTTAAGATGTTAAAGGACGTCGCCGCCAAATGGACCGATGACGGCCAAAAGGCCTTCGACAAAATCAAGGAGTTCCTGTCAACACCACCAGTCTTAGTCCCACCCGAGCTAGGTAAACCTTTATTACTCTACCTTGCAGTGTTGGATGGAGCTTTCGGCTGCGTTCTGGGGCAGCATGATGAAACAGGGAGGAAAGAACAAGCCATTTATTATCTCAGTAAGAAGTTCACCCCGTACAAGGCCCAATATTCTCTATTGGAACGCACCTATTGTGCTTTGACTTGGGTAGTTCGGAAGCTGAGACATTACTTTTGCGTCTATACTACATATCTCATAACGAGAATGGATCCCTTGAAGTACATTTTTCATAAGCCCATGCCCACCGGCAAGCTAGCCAAGTAGCAAATCCTGTTGAGTGAGTTCTACATTGTTTACGTAACTCAGAAAGCAGTCAAGGGATAGGCACTGGTAGACCACCTTGATGAAAACCCCATGGATGGAGGATATGAACCCCTAAAAACATATTTTCCTAATGAAGAGGTATCATTCATAGGAGAAGACATTGCAGAATCTTATGACGGTTGGAGAATGTTCTTCGATGGAGCAGCAAACTTTAAAGGAGTTGTCATAGGAGCAGTCCTAATATTAGAACTGGTCAGCATTATCTGGTGTCTGCCAAACTCAGGTTCCCCTGCACCAACAATATGGCCGAGCATGAAGCCTGCATCTTAGGAATCAAAATGGACATTGACATAAACGTTCAAGAGCTGCTAGTGATTGGAGATTCAGACTTGCTTATACATCAGGTACAAGGAGAATGGACAACCAAGAACTCCAAGATACTCTCGTATCTGCATCAAGTACAAGAATAGAGAAAGAGGTTCACGAAGATGGAATTCCAGCATGTTCCCAGAATCCAGAATGAGTTTGTCGATGCATAGTCTACCCTATCATCTATGATACAGCATCCCGACAAGAATTTCATTGATCCCATTTCGGTAAAAATCCATAATCAACCAGCTTACTGTGCCCATGTTGAAGAGGAAGCAAACAGAAAGCCTTGGTTTCATGATATCAAGGAATATTTAGCAAAAGGAGAGTACTCGGAGCTTGCGAATCCTACTCAGAAATGCACACTTTGGAGATTGTCCAACAACTTCTTTCACAGTGGAAGAATCCTGTATAGGAGGACTCCCGATTTGGGATTATTAAGATGTGTCAACGCAAAGGAAGCATCTAGGCTACTAGAGGAAATTCATGCTGGGACCTGCGGTCCACGTATGGACGGTTTTGTCTGAGCAAAAAAGTTACTTCGGGCGGGTTACTTTTGGATGACTATGGAAACGGACTACATCCAATATGTTCGGAAATGCCACCGCTGTCAGATACATGCAGACATGATAAAGGTACCTCCAAGCAAGCTTAACATAACAAGCTCACCGTGGTCATTCGCCGCATGGGGGATGGATGTTATTGGACCAATCGAGCCTGTTTCTTCCAACGGACACAGGTTTATCCTAGTAGCCATCGACTATTTTACCAAATGGGTCGAAGTAGCATCTTACAAAGTAGTGACTAAAAAAGTCATGGAAGACTTTGTCCGCGACCGCATTGTTTGTCAATTCGGAATTCCAGAGTCAATCATTACTGATAATGGCTCCAATCTCAATAGCGACTTGATAAAAGTTATGTGCGAAACTTTCAAGATCAAACACAAGAATTCCACAGCCTACAGAACTCAGATGAATGGAGCTGTAGAAGCTGCCAACAAGAACATCAAGAAGATATTGTGGAAAATGATAAAGAATCACAGACAAAGGCACGAGAAGTTATCATTTTCTCTACTGGGGTATTGCACCACAGTCCGCACATCAACTAGGGAAATCCTCTAATGCTGGTTTACGGTACAAAGGCTCTTATTCCCGCTGAGGTAGAAATTACTTCCCTAAGGATCATACAAGAAGTTGAGCTCGACAATGCAGAGTGGGTAAAAATTCGTTAAGAGCAACTAGCCCTTATAGACGGAAAGAGAATGAATGCAGTCTGCCATGGTCAACTCTACCAGAACAGAATGTTCAGAGCCTTCAACAAGAGAGTCAAGCTAAGACAGTTCACACCAGGGAAGCTGGTGTTGAAGAAACTTTTTCCGCATCAAGATGAAGCCAAAGGGAAGTTCTCTCCCAACTGGCAGGGTCGATACATGGTTCACCAGGTTTTGACAAGAGGAGCCTTCATACTTGCAGAAATAGACGGAGAAGTCTGGCCAAAGCCGATCAATTCAGATGTAGTCAAGTGTTACTATGTGTAATCTTTATGCTTTCCTTATATGATGTAAATTGAACTACACCTGATCTGATTCCCGTTTAAGAGGGGATACGTAGGCAACCCTATAGGTTCGATCACAATTCAATAAAAATTTCATTTCCCCCGCAATTGGAAACTGGGGGAGAATTTTGAGGAGGACCCTCAAAATTCCAAAGGAATGTCGATCGATCGCATGAGCAACAGTCAGAAATGGCAACCCCTCAAACTAGGGAAAATTTTTGAGGAGGACTCTCAAAATTCTGTAGCATGAGAGGTTGCAATGTCCTGAACTACGCCACAGTCGTCGGTTCATCTACAAGCTATTTTTAACTATATATTTATGTCATAATTTTACAAAATCATGCATGTTTATTATTGAAACTGCTTTGTTTAGCAACGCTACCCCAACGATACAGACGGTATCACCAGATCAAAGCCAAACGAGTCAAGCAGATCTAGCGGGGATACGAACTAACCTTCCCCCATACAAAATTCACGATTTTTCTTTGGATGCAGGCAATAGGATTACAAAATCGTTAAACATATTGTATGCCCATGGGACAAACATTGTTCAAGAATACGACTCTCAGAACCGTTGCACTTGCCAACATTTGCTATCAGAACACACCAGTGATGTTCTGTATATTGTAGTGCTCCCAGTAATCACAACGCTGTGATCTACTATCAGCTAAGAAAACTCTATTGTCATTTGTCATCTTATTTCTTGCATAAGGCTACCTTTTTGCCTTCTGAGACTAAACATTGTCTCCATCTGCATCTGCATTGCATAAGGCTACCATTTTGCCTTCCAATCTGCATAAGGCTACTATTATGCCTTCCGAGGTTAAGCTCTACCTCCATCTGCATCTGCATTGCATAAGGCTACTATTCTGCCTTCTAATCTGCATAAGGCTACCATTCTTCCTTCTGAGGTTAAGCTTTACCCCTATTTGCATCTGCATTGCATAAGGCTACTATTTTGCCTTCCAATTTGCATAAGGCTACCATTCTGCCTTCCGAGGTTAAGCTCTACCTCCATCTGCATCTGCATTGCATAAGGCTACCATTCTGCCTTCTAACCTACATAAGGCTACCATTCTGCCTTCTGAGGTTAAGCTCTACCTCCATCTACATTTGCATTGCATAAGGCTACTATTCTGCCTTCCAATTTGCATAAGGCTACCATTCTGCCTTCTGAGGCTAAGTCTGCCTCCAATTTTCTTCGAAACTAAGCGCTATTTCAAGCACTATTTATCTCGCTTCTCTTACGGGCCAAGCTCTGCCCCTTAATTCATAAGACTAAGCTCTTTCTTGTCTGCATCATACTAATGCATCCTTCATGGGCTGAAATATCACCAACTCATCCGAAGGCATCATTGTTCGAAGGCACCATCTTCATAGCCCGAGAACACCATGTCATGGCCCGAGGATCTCTTTCAATCTTTTGCATATAATTATTCAAAGGCGTCATGGTTCGGAGGCACCATCCTCTTAGCTTGAGAACATCATTTCATGGCCTGCGAATCCCTTATCAGATGCTTCATGGCCTAGGAACTCATGGTCTAAGGACATCATCCTCATCGTCCGAAGACAACATTCATGGTCCAACGGGAATTTGCATCATGTTTAAATTTATGCACAGTATACGCTTGTTTTACTTCTATTTGCAGGTTAGCCGGCGAGCAACGGCAATCCCAGCAGGAGCGATCCCACTCCAGTTCCCTCATCCATATGACACCTAACCATTCTCGTAAACCGTTCACTCACCAAGCCCTAGATGTTGCGTGCGTTCTTGAAATGACTTCATCGGTATACTCCGCCAATGGATCCAGAACTACATACGACCTGATTTTTGTGAAACCAGGGATATGTAGGTAGCTCAAAAGCCAGGGTGCGGCCCAAATCTTCCCAAACTGTTTTGCTCGGTCAAAATTGGCCATCATATCTTTACCCGACAACTCTTTCATCTTTCCCGGGTAAAGAGGGCTAGCTGTTAATACCCAATTTTTTCCTATACATTTTAAATATTCAAAATGCCTTAAAAATAGCATATATATGCATATATAAGTATGTCCAAGGTTTTTATTATTTTTTCCATAATTTTAAGGTCTTAAATTGATTTATTTTCTCCACTTTTATCCATAAAATCCCCAATAATTACTTCCAAATTATTGTTTTGATTATTCATCTATTGGATTTCTATATTTATGTCAAAATATGGCTAAATTAATTTTTATATATTTTTATCATTACATTTAGTATTTTTAAAGCACCCTTTCCTTTTTAATTTCACCTAACCCCTAACCCTAGTCTCATAATTCAGAGACAGCCTCCCTCAAACTCTCTCAACTCCAAATTCTCTCTCAACTCACCCTAACCCTAATCGCCGTCACCGGTGAGAACCTCCTTCCTATGGTGTTTTCATGCCTTCTCCGACCACCTCTGGTCTCCTATACTCCATGGCTCTTCGACTTCATGAGTCCTTGAGAAGATCTCAAGGAAAGCCAACATGTTCTAGTTTGAAACTCGTTTAATGGCCTATCTCCGGCCATTTTCATTTTTAAGAAAGGATTTTCTCTTGTTTTTTTCGTTTGAACCCATGAGTTTTTAACCGATCCTCTTCATCTCTACTATATTCTTAAAACCCTAGTTTGCTACAGTTCGATTCTTCTCAGATCTTTATAGATCTGAGGTGATTTGAGTATTACTAGGTTTTTTCCTTTAAAAATCTCCTATTTTAACTAACTATTTCGATTTTAGTCATTCTTTTCTAAAACTAGGGTTTCTCAGAGTTCTTTTACGCATGTTCTAACTGATTTCGTTATGATTAAACATTTTCCCTTGTTTGTTTTGACCGATTTTGTGCTCTTACTACTTTTAACTTGACTTTGTTAAAAGCCCTATTTTCTTTAAGATTTTCTTTACTTTGTTTCTATGAATGTTAGCATGATATTCCTTACTTTGCTTCTATGAGGGTTAGCATGCTTTCTTTACTTCGTTTCTGTGTGTTAGCCTGCTTACTTGAAGTCCTGTGATTACCCTGCTTTGAATATGTTTTCCTGAATCCCTAGCCTACTTATGTCACTTCTATGTGACTATGCTCACTTTGTTTGTTCATCTCTTGCTTCTTTCTGTGACTATGCTTCAAATATGTTTTCTTGCTACGTCTGTGGACCTCCTCTATTTATATGTTGAAAGTGCAGAGTCATGATTCCCTTTTGATTCTGGTTTCTTTAATTGATGGTGATTGAAAATATTCTTTCAAAATCCTAAAAACTTTGTCTCATCTGTTAAGCTAACTGATTTCCTTACCATATTTGCTATGATACTTATTTCTACTGAGTTGTGTCCTTAATCAAGGCTTTATGAATTTTGTCCTAATCGATTACTCTATGCTACTAAATCTCGACTCCTACCTTTCTATTTAATTTGATTATTTGATTGCCTTAATTAATTTTCCCTTGCCTTGCCTGCATTGCTACTTAATTCTTACTGGTTGTTTCCTTAGTTTAAAAACTTTTTGAACCTGGCCTTAATTACCTGCTCTATACTAGTACTATTTTGAAATCTTTCCTTATTTGTTATACTCCAGTCGTGTATGATTTCTTTCCTTACTTGTCACCTGCTTTTTACCGTTTACACTGACTCCCTTAATTAAAGGGAGATTCGAACCAATTTTTTTATAATGAGTTCTTTAATTACTAAAGAATTGATTCTTGCCTTATTTTTAACCAGTTTTCAAACTACTATATAAATAACTCTCTTCTACAGTCTTAACATGAACAATTAGTTCAAAATAAATACACACACACATAAAAAATTCTCTCTTCTCTCTCTGCTACTTGTGCTAACTGCTTGTATAGCCGGCTGAAAGCCAAGGCTAGACTGTGGAACTCTACTTGCTTTATTTTCTGCATTTTGCTTCCTTAACTAGTATGTCTCTATTTTAAATTTGAAACTCAACTTTATGTGTTCTTTTCCTATACATCCATGCGTGTTCATGTACTAGTTATTCAATTTGTTTCTATGTTTGTTGTTATTAAACATGTCTAAATTATTCCTTTTGTGTAATCATCATAAAAAACTTTACTTAGTTCTTTGATACTTGTCCAACATGTTCACTTAGTTCCCTTACCCCTCCATTAACTGGTATGACCATGTAGTTACTTAGGTTTCTAGTGCTTTCTATTGGCCCTAATGGTATGTCAAATTTTGTTCAACAAAACTCTTGTCTTCAACATGATCATGTTGCATTCTTCCCTATGTTTTAAATGTCTGTTACCATGATTGATTTGTTCAGTAGACTCATAGCTGTTTTGTATATTTGTTGTGCCAAATGTTTCCCTATTTATGTGGTTTCAAACCTATATGTTCCCAATCCCTTCACCACTGTTTGTAAGTCTGCTTGTCAAGTAAATCTGGGTATTCTATGGTTAATTGGTTTGTTTACTGAGTATGCTTTTCTCAAAGAATGATTTCAAAACTGATAACTATTAGTATCTTTAAAAACTATTTTTGAACCTATTCACTTACTAAGTCTTTCATCACTATGTCAAGCACTCTCACTCTACTCTTAGACCAATAAGTTCTGCCCCTTTTGTGTGATCCTTGCCTTGGGACCCTTGAGCTCCCTCTAAACTCACTCTACTCTTAGACCAATAAGTTCTGCCCCTTTTGTGTGATCCTTGCCTTGGGACCCTTGAGCTCCCTCTGAACTTGGACACATGAAAGCTGGCCTTTCTACATCACACTTACTCTATCTTGGCTATTAAATCTGGATGTGAGCACTGCCCGGGATCCCTTGAGGTCCTTAGAGAAATCTAACACACCCAGATATGTGGAAAAGCTATGAACAATCTTGGCACTTGAGGTGATTAATTACACAACTCAGAGAGGAAGTCTTAATCAGGTGTTGGAAATCTGGACCTATTTTTAGACTCTCTATAGTGTATCTTTTAGACTCTCTATAGTGTAACTTTTACCTTTCTTTTCTACTTATGTAATTCATTTCAGTATTGGTCTGTAATAATCGATTGTAAACAAGTATTGGGGCTAGCTAGAGAGAAAGGGAGGGTAGTTATATATTCTATCAACATCAATGGGTAGAAACCATGCCTTAGGTTTACATTTCATATATGCGTATTAGAATCCATGTGTAAGACCAACATATTCAAAGCATTTCATGCATTAGATACCATGTTCTTAGGTTTACAGTTTCAGCATCTCATTTGAGATCACTTTATCACTTAGACATCTTGCTTTAGGCTAAATAACAGCATTAACATAAAATATTGCTCCTGCACTTAGAAACCATGCTTTAAGAATTCTATATATCCTGAAATCATTATGCATTTTCATATGTGCATACCCTGTTTTAGGATCTCGTTCACAATCACTCAGTTATACCTAGTTAAACTAATGATGCATGAAAAAGGACATAAAATAGTCTCACGTTTGATTATCCTGTTTAAGTGAAACTGGTCATAATCCTGCATGTCTTTACAACATTTAGAACAGCATGCTTTAGGTAAAATAATTGTTTTATAATTCTGGTAACTGCTACGTATTATTTTACGCCTAGGCAAACCTTAGGTAATATAGCTTAAATAAAAACCAGAATCGTCTTTGTTTAACTGTCAGCATGTTAAAAATTAGTAGGCAAGCCTGATTAGGACTTCCTATTTGAGTTATGTTATAAATATGACTCTGTTGTTATCACTTAGATACCATGCTTAGGATCTGAATTCAGACCTTAATTGTTTATGAGCCATGTTTTTTATGTGTACTATGTGTGGAGGTATATCTGAGCCTTTCATTTGTCTTCCATGCTCCCCTTAATTAAAGTCCTACTTGTTTATTATATGTCGCCTTAGTATTTTGCCTTTAAACTTGAGGGTCTGTATAGAACCATCTTTTTATAGGATATGAGTCCTAAATTCCTCTGAGACTGATAGGAAGGGATGGGTAACAGCATGTAATAGGTGTCGAGACCAACCCTCGCTTTAATCACCTTCACGTGTGGGAAAAGGGTAGATATGGATATGATGACCGGTGCGTTAATACCACGTGTGGCCCCTCTTTGAGGAGTGTCATATCGGGTATTGCATTGATGTGATCCATATTATAAACAAACCTAGGACACCCCCTTTTACATTCCCCAATATGCTTAGATTGTAATTCTTTTCAAAATCTTGCTTTTCTTTAACTTCTTTCCAAACATTTGTGTACTTAAACTTAAATCCCCTACTATTAGAGCCATACTTGTTTATTTGCTAATTGTACAAATTCACAAAATTGTTTGGCCGGGAACTACACTAGTGAATCTTGAGGGGTGCCTAACACCTTCTCCTTAGGATAATTTCAAGCTCTTACCCTATCTCTGGTTATCAAACGTAGTTATAAATGAACCTTATAGGTGCCCTAACGCACCTTAAATCGTTAGGTGGCGACTCTTCAAAACTGCAAACCCACTTTCCAAAAGGAAAGAGTTGTCCCAAACCAAAATGTCATAAACCCGATTCCGCAAAGGAAAAAGAGGGCGCGACAAATGGGTTTAACATTCCAACAAAGATTCGGAATAACATGACTGCGGCAAAAGTCATCGTCGAACAAACCAGAAAAAGGAAACAACAACTTAGAGGTACACGACCAAAACAATTTTCATTACAGCAAATATATTACAAGTATTTGTTATTACAAAGGGCTCAAAGTTTCCCTCACAAAAATGGCGAAGCAAAGTAAATACAACCAAATACTATGCCATATCATTCCCTATGGCATACACCTCCCCGTACCAATAATCGGAGGCAAGTTTGTCCGTATCACCAGAATTATTAACATCCCTACCAGGCGTGATGGGGTTATACCGCTTCCTTAAGCGCAGACGCCTCCACCTCCGTGTCCCGCTCCAATCTACAAACACGGATGGCGTCTTGTAAAGCCGTTGCCTCAGAGATGGCAGTTGCCCTATCCCTTTTGGCGTGGGCCAATCCATCAGCAGTTGTGCTCAATTCACTCTTACGGTCAACGACCTCCGCCACCTTCGTGTCCAGTTTGGCAGTTAAATTGTCCACTTTTGCTTGGAGGTCGGCATTTTCGGCCATCACTCCCTTATTTAGCTCAAGCTCATCTTCCCTGATCTTAAGGGCCGCCTCAAGCTCACTACAATGGGCAATGGCTTTCATAAGGTCCTCGTCTCGCTCTTTCAATTCTTTGAACTTACACGCCAATTGATCCTCCCTCTGCTTAAGCCCATCACGGAACAACTGAAAGTCGTGATCATGAGTGAAGATGTCGGCCATCGCACGATGCTTAGTGCGGTATTCTTGATACTTAGAGGACATCTTACCATAGATGATCGTCCTCCTCCTTTCCCAACGCTCACGCTCGATCTCCATGATGAGGGTCTAATATAAAAACAAAGTTAAAACAAAAGGATGGGCCAAGAATAGTAAAACACATCCAACGACGAAAAGAAAAGAGAGGCATTTACCTGTAGAGCCATGCCGGAAACGCACTATGACGACTTTGCATCACTCATCACTCTAAGTGCCTCACTCTCAGGATCAGCACATAAAGGGGAAAAAATGGACGCCACCCAATCATAGTTCGACAGCAAGTCGTAGTCCCCATGGACGACTATGTGTCGATTAAAACCCTCCGTTCTGACCTCTACGCGAGTGTGATGCTTCAAAAATTCACAAACATCCCCTGGGTCAATGTCCGAACCCGAGCCGTCACCCTCGACGTGTAAGCCCTCTCCAATGGTAGATGATACGCCACCCTCAGCGGAGTGCACAGACCCCCCTCCTTGGTATACTCCTTCTGTTTGGGGAGACCTCCCCGCCAAGATGGCGTCTGCCATAAACGCGGGCACAGGTGTCGTCTCCAACACACTCGTCCTACTCTTACCAGTATAAACAGCCACGTCTTTCCTGAGCTCTACCATCCTTTTTTTTCTCAACGAAGGTTCGTCCCCATTAGAAGACTCATCCATGAGGTGATAAACCGATAAAGAGGAGATCTTTTCCCTTACAGCCATATCCCGAGAGGAGTCTCTCACCTGTACCGGCTGAGCACGACCCTCTCGAATGGACTCCTCCAAAGTAAATTGCATTCTCGCCGAGGCAATGGCCTTGCAAAATGCAGGGACTGGGGTCCTCCGCCTAGAAGCTCCACGACTTGTCATCACAAAGATTCGTATCAATAGACAATGGTAAATAGCCGAAGAGCAGTACAGAGTAAACCACTTACCAGATGAGACCATCGGCCCAAAATGTTTCACAAAAGCGGGCCAGTCTCAAGTTTCCACTACGTGAAACAGTAAAACGGGCTACCCAGTTCCTTATACCGGCGATGGGACAAGGTGTATGCCCCATAACTGCAAAAGTAAGCCGCAGATAAATACTAAGTTGAACAAAAAAAGAGTAAATAAGTTACGACACCTACGATTATCATTCCACCGCTCCAGGAACCCAGTGGGGTCCGACACAATGTGTTCAGTTCTAACAAAGAAATATTTATGCCAAAATTTATGGCTCGCCCGGTCATCAGTTCCGACCACCAGCCCTTTAGTCCCACGGTGCCTCAAATGCACCATAGTACCCCTATGAAAACTAGGGGAAAACAAGTGCAAGAGGTGATGAATGTCAACTTCGCACCCCGCCAACTCCGCGTATTTTGTCAACACCAAAAATATTTTGTACGTGTATGGAGAAAGCTGCACCAGGCAAACCTGATAAAACCGACATAATTCTTTTGCTAACGGGAGAAGGAGGAAGGAATGACCAATCACAAAGTGGTATTCATAAAAATCGGTGCAAAGTGGTATTCATAAAGTGGTTTTCGGACTGGTCATCCAAAAATAACCAGTGTTTGCAAAGTCATTAAAAAATACCCACTATTACACTGCAACACGAAAAGTTCCAGCATAATATACTGGAGATCAGTGCACTTATGTATGAACTTCCAACATAAATATGCTGGAACTGCAACACACGGAAAGTTCCAGTATACTATACTGGAGATTGGAGCACCGGTGCTCCAATTTCCAGTATATTATTTTGGACCAGTATATTATGTTGGACCATTATATTATACTGGAGTATTTTTTTCGGATTTTGAACGGTATTTTCATTCAAATTTATCTTTACATAAAAAGTGGCTAAATTTCTATTACGTTTTAAATTGTGGCTGTTTTTAAATGACCACTTGTAAATCTGGCTATTTTTTAATTTCTGCCGCATAATTCGCTTGACCCCTTTATTGGATTGTTATAGATTTTAAGCGAGCTGCAGTAATAGTCATTTTTAAGCCCGTAATTTAAAATATATCCATAATTTCTAATATATTTAAAGATTATCCAATTCACCCAAACTTCAGGACTAAGTATCCTGAATTTGGAAATTCAGTATTTAGTGTCCTGAATTTTTGAGCTGCTAATTTGAAATTCAGGACTAAATTTTTGAACTACTAATTTAAAATTCAGGACATAAGATTCGAACTTCTAGACATAATTTTTGAATTTTAGGACACGATGTCCTGAAGTTTGAACTTTGAGGTTTAAACTCTAGGACGTTGTGTCCTGAAGTTTGAACGAAATTGGTTAATCTTTAAATATATTATAAATTGTAGAAATATTTTAAATAGCATACTTAAAAGTAGCTATCTAGTGTCATTTCCACTAGATTTTAGGGTGGTAGTAAATTTTAGTGATTTATGACTTATGAGATACATTTAATTCCTTTCAGTAAAGTTCATCTTTTTGTGTTGTCGAATTCTTAATTATATAATTAATATTTTTTAAACCTTAACTAGATAATTAGTTAAAATTTTATATTCTTTAATATTTCCTCTTATATGACTTACAGTTTGAATTGTTACAAATTTTGGAAGGAACATTTAATGTATTTGTAATAAGAATAGAGGAATATTAAAGTAAGTAGTAAATAATAGTAGTAATAGATAATACGGAAAAGGGCTGAAACTGTCCTTGGATTATTGGTCAAGGTTTAAATATACCTCCATCTACTTATCTTGTCCAAAAATGTGCTCAACATTATCTTTTTGGCTTATTTATGTCCTTATGACTAACTGTCAATTTGAATTTTAAAAAAAATTACATTTAAATTCTAGATGACATTTTTAATGGTCCAAATCAATTAATTAAAATAAAAAGGGCCAAAACTGCCCTTGAACTGTTAGCCTTCCATATCATGGTTGGTACATGTACAATACTGATGTGGCATCAAAGGGCAATCCTGATCCTAGTTCACTAGGCTTTTGTATGAGGAATGATGAGAGAGATTTGGTGTATGAAAGGGCAGTGGACCTAGGAGAGACAAAATGTAGTAGCTGAAGCAAAGGCAATTATGCAAGGATTGGGATATTGTGTGGAGAATGATCTGCATCCTCTCATTTTAGAGGCAGACTCATTGGTGATGAAGAAGGTGATTGAAGGGGAATGTGATCCTCCATGGGCAATTGATCAAGAGGTGAAGAGAATCAAGGATCTTAGGAACAACTTCAATGTGATATTTTAACATGTGTTCAGAGAGAGCAACTCAGCGGCAGACTTTATAGCTAACATTGTTTTTTCTTTTGCATGTACATCTAAATTTCATTCATTTTCTGAATTGCCTAGTGCAGGAAAGAGGTTGATTAATCCAGACAAATCTCAAACTCCTAACTTAGGGAGAGGATAGCAAAGAGAAGAGCCTCATATTGTCACGACCTAGATTTTTCCACCGTCGAGACCGTGATAGCGCATACGCACTCTCTAGGCAAGCCAACGTTAGAGTTGTAATCACCTTTTTCCTTTACCTTTTATAATTAAAATTTAACAAAACTAAATTGACGGAAATCAAAAGCGGAAGTACATAATTAACTGATTCACCTTATACTATTAACAAAATCGAAATTGTTACCACCGAGAAACTGGTGTCTCAACCCAAAAACATTCTATGAATATCTACAAGTATTGGTCTGAAAGAAAGTACATCTGTCTAAAAAGAAAATAAAACAGAAATATAAAACATAGGAGCGGACGCCAAGTCCTGCAGACGCCAAGTCCTGCGGACGCTTGCAGGATTAAATTGGGTCTCCTAGATGAATGCTTGCAACCGACCTCTTGATCAGCCACAACCAGCTCCAAAATCTGCACAAAAAGTGCAGAGTGTAGTATCAGTACAACCGACCCCATGTACTGGTAAGTGCCGAGCCTAACCTCGACGAGGTAGTGACGAGGCTACAGTAGGACGTTTATAATATAACTTGCATACAGTTTATAATAAAGCAGAAAGAAAGTACGGAACAAAATAAAATAGTAACTTGCAGTAAATAAATACGGAACCCAGTTATGCTGCCAGTACTCAGCTATAACCAATCCTTAAGAGAGTTCCAATGCTACAAAATAAAATCATAGCAGAAGCAGAATATATAAACAATAAAATGATGCGACGCACATCCCGATCCCACCATATAATTAGTAACAATATGAACATTCACCCTTATTACTCCTTGTTGCGGCGTGAAACCCAATCCCACCAGTCCACCCTTATTACTCCTCAATATATCACCATCATTCCTCCTGTTGCAGCATGCAACCCGATCCCACCTGTCCACCTTTATTTCTCCCTGTTGCAGTGCGCAACCCGATCCCACAAGACAATCACATTTCACTTTTATTCCTCATGTTACGGCGTGCAATCCGATCCTACCACATCAGTACCAATCACAAGATAATATAATAGAAATTTCACAGTTTAGCGCAAATACCCTCCACAATATTGAATCCTCAAACCAAGTCAAACAGAAGACTATACAATTATGAAACCTCATTTCGTTATTACTGCACAGCGAGACCAATCGGAATATACTATGAAACAATGGTAAACCAGCTTAAACCAATGATGTAACACAATGAAACTACGGAATAACTAATACCTTCAATAAAAAAAACAACATCTAACAGGAAGCAATTATACATGGAAGCATCAATAAGCATGAAACAGTTAACACATGAAGATAATATATTGGGAACGAGGAAGGAAACAGGCTAAACAAATAATTTGGCGGCGCATAGGTGCTTGTCATCACAACTATACGACACGCACATGGAATTTAACATAGCAATTAAGTCGGCGATCCCTAATCCCTCGAGTCAAAGTTAGACCAAATACTTACCTCAATCCAACGGCCAATTCAAAGCTCAACTATCGATTTCCTCTAGTTTCCACCTCCAATCCACTCATATCTAGTCATAATTAACTTAATAAAATCAATTATCGCTAAAGAAATCAATTCCAATGCATAATTATAAATTTCCCAATATTTTTTCCAAAAGGTCAAAAACTGACCCCGGGCCCGCTTGGTCAAAACTCGAGGTTCGGACCAAACTCATTCACCCACTCGCCCAAATATACAATTGATTTTGAAATCCGACCTTAATTTGAGGTCTAGATTCCCAAATTTAAAATTCCTAAGTTCTACCCATAAATTCTCAATTCCACCATGAAAAACCCTAGATTCTAGGATGAAATCTTGTGAAAAGAAGTAAAAGAGTGAAATAAATGAGTTAAGAATCACTTAGTTATGATTTGGAGGAGAAAAAGTATTTGAAAAATTGCCTCTTATGTTTTAGGGTTTTAAAAAAGTGAAAAATGAATGAAATGCCCGTTTATATAGCACCCTCTAATCCTCACTACGCGGTCTACTAAATTCCGGCCGTGGCCGCGAACCTTCACCGCAGTCCGCAAAATTATAGGTGCAGCCGCAAAACCTGGGCCTTACCATACCGCGTCTGCGAAGCCCCTACTGCGGCCGCGTTCTTCTACCGCGGTCCACGAATTTCACTCTACGGCCACACTCCTAAGATCTGAGACCTGCAAATTTTCTGTAATTATTCAACACCAGGTCTTTCTCTAAGTCTAGACATCTCGTAGCCTATCCGAAACTCACCCGAACCCTCAGGGCTCCAAACCAAACATACACGCAACTCTTAATACATCGTATGAACTTGCTCGATCAATAAAATCGCCAAAATAACATCCAAAACTACGGATTTAAACACCAAAACACATGAAATTTTCAAGACAGTTTCAAAACTTCTATTTTCTCAACCAAAGGCCCGAATCACGTTAAATAACCTCCGTTTTTATCATATTTCATAGACATGACTTAAATATTATATTGAACTTGTACCGGGCTTCGGAACCAAAATACGGTCCTGATACCAGCGAGATCAAACGTTAACCACTTTCTCAAAATCATTATAATTTCAGTATTACAATTTTTCTCAAAATTCATTTCTAGGTCTAGGGACCTCGGAATTCGATTCTAGGCATACGCCCAGGTCTCATATTTTGCTACGGACCTATCGGGACCGTCAAAGAACGGTTCCGAGTGGTTTATCCAGAGACTGAAGTCGACAAAAATTAACTTTCTAGGCCAAAAATTATTATTTCATCAATTTTCCACATAAAGGCTTTCCGGATATACGCTCGGACTGCGCATGCAAATTGAGGAGAGATAAAATGAGGTTTTTAATGCCTCGGAACCCAAAATTAGGTTCTAAAATAGAAGATGACCCTTTTGGCCATCATATTCTCCACCTCTAAAACAATCGTTCGTCCTCGAACGGACATAGAAAAGTGCCTGAGTCGGTGAAAAGATGGGGATATCTGCTCCGCATATCAGACTCAGACTCCCAGGTAGCTGCCTCAACAGGTTGACCTCTCCACTGCACACGAACCGAAGGATAACTCTCCGATCTCAACTGACAAACCTGCCGGTCTAGAATAGCTACCGACTCCTCCTCGTAGGTCAATTCTTTTTCCAACTGGACAGTGCTGAAGTCTAACACATGGGATGGATCACCGTGATACTTCCAGAGTATGGACACATGAAACACTGGACGCACTGCTGATAAATTGGGTGGCAATGCGAGCTCGTAAGCCACCTTACCCACTCTCCGAAGAATCTCAAAATGCCCAGTGAACTTAGGGATTAAATTGCCCTTCTTTCCAAACCGCATCACACCCTTCATGGGTGACACCCTAAGCAACACTCTGTCTCTGACCATGAATGCCACATCATGAACCTTACGGTCGGCATAACGTTTTTCCCTGGACTGAGCTGAATGAAGTCTCTCCTAAATGATCTTAACCTTATCCAAGGCATTCTGCACTAAATCTGTACCCAATAACTAAGCCTCCCCTGGCTCAAACCATCCGACCGGTGATCGGCATCATCTACCACACAATGGTCCATAGGGAGTCATCTGGATGTTTGACTGATAACTGTTATTGTAAGTAAACTCTGCTAACAGCAAAAACTGATCCCATGAACCTCCAAAATCAATAACACAGGTGCGGAGCATATCCTCCAAGATCTAAATAGTATGCTCGGATTGTCTGTTCGTCTGAGGATGAAATGTGTGCTCAACTCGACCCAAGTACCCAACTCATGTTGTACTGCCCTCCAAAAATGCGAGGTAAACTGCATACCTCGATCAGAAATGATAGACACGGGCACACCATGAAGACAAACGATCTCACGGATATAAATATCTGCCAACCGCTCCGAAGAATAGGAAACTGCCACAGGAATGAAATGCGCTGACTTAGTTAGCCTATTCACAATAACCCATACTGCATCGAACTTCATCTGAGTCCGTGGGAGCCCAACAATGAAATCCATAGTGATACCTCCCACTTCCACTCAGGAATCTCAATCTTCTGAAGCAAACCACCAGGTCTCTGATGCTCGTACTTTACTTGCTGACAATTTAAACATTGAGCTACATATGCAACAATATCTTTCTTCATCATCCTCTACCAATAATGCTGCCGCAAGTCCTGATACATCTTAGCGGTGCCCGGATGAATAGAATACCAGGAACTGTGGGCCTCCTCTAGGATCAACTCACGAAGCCCATCGACATTAGGCATACAAACACGACCCTGCATCCTCAAAACTCCATCGTCTCCAACTATAACCTACTTGGCATCTCCGTGCGGCACTATGTCCCTAAGGATAAGCAAATAAGGATCATCATACTGCTGCTCCCTGATACGCTCGAACAAGGAAGACCGAGCAACTGTGCAAGCTAAAACTCGACTAGGCTCAGAAATATCCAACCTCACGAACTGATTATCCAAAGCCTGAACATCTAATGCAAGCTACCTCTCAATGACTGGGATATATGCAAGGCTGCCCATACTAGCTGGCTTCCTATTCAAAGTATCGGCCACCACATTGGCCTTCCCGAGATGATACAAAATGGTTATATCATAGTTTTTCAATAGCTCCAACCACCTTCTCTGCCTCAAATTGAGCTCCTTCTGCTTGAACAAATACTGCAAACTCTTATGATCCGTGAACACCTCGCACGACACGCCATATAAATAATGCCTCCAAATCTTCAGCGCGTGAACAATGGTTGCTAGCTCCAAGTCATGAACTGGATAATTCTTTTTGTGAATCTTCAACTTCCATGAATCATAAGTAATAACCTTGCCACCCTGCATCAATATCGCACTAAGTCTAATACAAGATGCGTCACAATATACTGTATAGGGCCCTGAACCCGTGGGCAACACCAACACCGGCGCCGTAGTCAAAGCTGTCTTGAGCTTCTGAAAGCTTGCCTCACACTAGTCCAACCATCTAAATGGGGCACCCTTCTAGGTCAACTTGGTCATCGGGGCTGCTATATATGAAAACCCTCCACAAAACGACGGTAATAACCCACCAAACCCAAGAAACTTCGGATCTCTATAGCTGATGTGGGTCTAGGCCAGTCCTTGACTGCCTCAATCTTCTTAGGATCTACCTGAATACCCTCTACTAATACAACGTGACCCAAGAAAGCAACTAAACTCAACCAAAACTCATATTTCAAAAATATAGCATATAGCTGGTTGTCTCTCAGAGTCTAAAGAACGATCCAAAGATGTTGTTCATGCTCCTCTCGACTGCGAGAGTAGATCAAGATATCATCAATGAAAACAATCACGAAGGAATCCAGATAGGGATTGAAAACTTGGTTCATCAAATCCATAAATGTTGCTGGGGCATTTGTCAAGCCAAATGACATCACTAGGAACTCATAATGCCTATATCGAGTCCGAAAAGCTATCTTAGGGAAATCGGATGCCCTAATCCTCAACTGATGGTAGCCAGACCTAATCAATCTTTGAAAACACTTTGGCATCCTGAAGCTGATCAAATAAGTCGTTAATCCTCGTCAATGGATACTTGTTCTTGATGGTGACTTTGTTCTACTGCCGATAGTCTATGCACATCCTCATTGACCCATCCTTCTTCTTTACAAATAACACCGCGCACCCTAGGGTGAGACACTAGGTCTAATAAAGCTCTTATCAAGCAAATCTTGCAACTGCTCCTTCAATTCTTTCAACTCTGGTGGGGCCATACGGTACAGCAGAATAGAAATGGGCTGAGTGCCCGAAGCCAAATCAATTCAAAAGTCAATATCCCTATCGGGTGGCATCCCCGGCAGGTCTGCGGGAAAAACCTCTAAGAACTCCTGAACAAATGGTACAGATCCATGGAAGGAACCTCCGCACTAGAATCACGAACATGAGCCAAATAAGCCAAACACCCCTTCTTGACCATACATCGAACCTTCATATAAGAGATAATCCTGCTAGTAGAATGATCAGGAGTTCCTCTCCACTCCAATAGAGGCAACCCCAACAATGCTAAGGTCACAGCCTTGGCGTGACAATCCAATATAGCATGATAAGGTGACAGCCAATCCATCCCCAAACTGACATCAAAATCCACCATATCGAGAAGTAGTATATCTACACTAGTCTCAAGACCTCTAATAATAACCATACACGAACGATAGACTCGATCGACAATAATAGAATCCTCCACCGGTATGGACACATATACGGGAGCACTCAAAGAATTATGGGGCACAACCAAATATGAAGCAAAATAAGAATACATATATGAGTATGTAGACCCTGAATCAAATAGAACTGAAGCATCTCTACTGCAAATCGAAACAGTACCTGTGATGACAGCACCAGAGGACTCAGCCTCAGGCCTAGTTGGGAAAGCATAACATCGGGGCTTGGGCCTACCACTCTGAACCATATCCCTGGGACGGCCTCCTGCTGGCTGGCCTCCACCTCTAGCTGCCTAGCCTTCACCTCTAACGGCCTGACCTCCACCTCTAGCGGGCTGACACCTACCTCTGGCTCCCTGACCCCTACCTCTAGCTGGTTGAGTGCGCGGTGCCAGGATCATGGCACGAGAACCCTGCTGATGTGGCTAAACACCCACCAATCTCAGATAGGTCCTCCGGATATGCCCATACTCACCACACTCGAAACATCTATCCTGATACTACGGATGAAAAAGTTGAGACTGACCCTAACGAGCTAGCTGATCGCAATAATAACTTTGAAGAGGAGGTGCTCTGATAGGAGCTGATGGTGCACTATAAGCTGGCTGCCCTGGAGGAGGTACATAAGGACCATGACCCCCTGAAGCTCCATTGGATGTCTGAAGTACTAAATGAAATGGCCTGGGAGGATGGCCCCTACCAAAAGTGCCCCAGCCTCCAGATGAGGCCCCACTGAATCCACCGGTGTGACGAGGCCTCTTGTCAGACCCCTGACCACTCCCCTAAGCTAAAACCATCTCAACTCGTCTAGCCACATCGGCTGCATCCTGGAAAGAAATCTCACTCCCTAACTCCCTAGCAATCTGCAATCTGATAGACTGAGCGAGTCCCTCAATAAACCTCCTCACTCTCTCTCTCTCTCTCGATAGGAAGTATAAGAAGAGCATGATGGGCCAAATCAACAAATATAGTCTCGTACTGAGTGATAGTCTAGAACCCTATTGAAGGCACTCGAACTGCCTCCGATAGTCCTTTCTTTGAGTGATAGGAAGATACTTCTCCAAAAATAGCTGAAAGAACTGGTCCCAAGTGAAGCTGGTGACCCAGCTGGTCTGGTCAAACAATAATTCCTCCACCATTTCTTGGCGGAACCTAACAGACGAAAGGCAGCAAAGTCGACCCCAATGGTCTCCATTATTCTGATATTCCATAACACCTCGTGACAAATGTCCAGATAATTATGGGGATCCTCTGAAGATGTACCACCATAGGTAGTGGTGAAAATCTTGGTAAACCTATCCAATCTCTACAAGGCCTCAAAAGACATAGCTGATCCATCACCGGTTTGTGCTATAATACCCGGTGGTACTACCCCAACTAGCTGAGCTGCTGGAGTTTGAAAATGTGGAGCCATCTGCTCTATAGTGTCCCCCAACCCGAGAGACGGTTGGTGCTACAGGGAATGTACCGGCCTGAGTAACACTCTTAATAAGGCCCACTAGACGGACCAAAGCATTATGAAGTACCGGGGTAGCGATGAACCCCTCTAGATCCTGAGTTGGCCATGTTGGAATGGTCTAGGCCAGAGTCTCCTCATCAAACTCTACCTGAGGCTCCACCGCTGGTGCTGCTTCTCGAGCTCTAGGCTGAGCCCTGCCCCTGCCTCGGCCTTGTCCCCTGCCCCTCGTAGGAGCTGCCACTGGGGGCTCGGGCTACTGATCAGTTGATGAAGCGGTACGCGTTCTCTTTGCCTGCGAAGGAACAAAGTAGGGAGTCCAATTAGCATTAAGAGATCAAATCGCACGATAGAGAAGAATAGAAGTGAAATTTTTCCTAACTTTGTAGCCTCTGGGGGATAAGCACAGATGTCTCTGTACCGATCCCTCAGACTCTTCTAAGCTTGTTCGCGAATTGTGAGACCTAGGCAATCTAGTGCTCTGATACCAACTTGTCACGACCCGAATTTTCCCACCATCGGGACCGTGATGGCGTCTGACATCGCACTTGCTAGGCAAGCCAACGTTAGAGTTGTAATCACATTTTTCCTGTACTTTTTATAATTAAAATTTAACAAAACTAAATTGACGGAAATCAAAAGCTGAAGTACATAATTAACTGATTAACCTTATACTATTAACAAAACCGAAACTGTTACCACCTAGAAACTGGTGTTACAACCCACGAAGATTCTATGAATATCTATAAGTATTTTTCTGAAAGAAAGTACATCTGTCTCGAAAGAAAATAAAAATGAAATGTAGAACATAGGAGGGGATGCCAAGGCCTGCGGACGCCTACAGGACTACCTTGGGTCTCCTAGATGAATGCTTGCAACCGACCTCTCGATCAGCCACAACCAGCTCCAAAATCTGCACAGAAAGTGTAGAGTGCAGTATTAGTACAACCGACCCCATGTACTGGTAAGTGTCGAGCCTAACCTCGATGAGGTAGTGACGAGGCTACGGCGGGGCATTTATAATATAACCTGCATACATTTTATAATAAAGCAAAAAGGAAGTATAGAATGAAATGAAACAGTAACTTGTAGTAAATAAATACGGAACCCGATTATCCTGCCAGTACTCAGCTATAACCAATCCTTCAGAGAGTTTCAATCCTATAGAATAAAATCACAGCAGAAGCAGAATAAATAAAAAACATAATAATGTGGCGCGCATATCGATCCCACCATGTAATCAGTAACAATATGAACATTCACCCTTATTATTCCTTGTTGCGGCATGCAACTCGATCCCACCAGTCCACCCTTATTACTCCTCAATATATCACTCATATTCCTCTTATTGCAGCGTGCAACCCGATTCCACCAAACAATCATATTTCACCCTTATTCCTCTCATTGCGACGTGCAACCTGATCCCACCATATCAGTACCAATCACACAATAAGAATAGAAATTTCATAATTTAGCTCAAAAATCCTCCACAATATTTAAACCTCAAACTAAGTCAAACAGAAGACTATATAATTATGAGACCTACAACGAGACCAACCGGAATATACTATAAAACAACGGTAAACTAGCTTAAACCAATGATGTAACACAATTAAACTACAGAATAACTAATACCTTCAATAAAGAAAACAACATCTAACAGGAAGCAATTAGACATGGAAGCATCAATAAGTATGAAACAGTTAAGATAGGAAGATAATATATTAGGAATGGGGAAGGGAACAGGCTAAACAAGTAATTTGGCGGCGCATAGGTACTCGTCACCACACCTATATCCCACGCACATGGAATTTCACATAGCAATTAAGTCGAGGATCCCTAATCCCTCGAGTCAAAGTTAGACCAAACACTTACCTCAATCCAACGACCTATTCAAAGCTCAACTATCGTTTTTCCTCTAGTTTGCACCTCCAATCCGTTTGTATCTAGTCATAATTAACTTAATAACGTCAATTATTGCTAAAGAAATCAATTCTAATGCATAATTATAAGTTTCCCATCATTTTCCCTAAAAAGTCAAAAAACCGACCTCAGGCCAGCTTGGTCAAAACTCGAGGTTCGTACCAAACCCATTCACCCACGAGCCCAAATATATAATTAATTTTGGAACCCGACCTCAATTTGAGTTCTAGATTCCCAAATTTGAAATTCCTAAGTTCTACCCAAAAATCCCTAATTCCACCATGAAAAACCCTAGATTGTAGGATGAAATCTTGTGAAAAGAAGTAAAAGAGTGAAAGAAATGAGTTAAGAATCACTTACTTATGATTTGGGGGAGAAAAGGTATTTGAAAAATTGCCTCTTATGTTTTAGGGTTTTGAAAATTAGCACCCTCTGATCCTCACTATGCGGTCTGCTAAATTTTGGGAGCGACCGTGAACCTCCACTGCGGCCAGCAAAATTACGGGCGTGGGCGCAAAACCTAGGCCTTACCCTACTGTGTCCGCGAAGCCCGCTCCGCGACCGCATTCTTCTACCATGGTCCGCAAATTTCACTCCGTGGCCGCACTCCTAAGATCTGAGACCTGCAAATTTTCTACAACTATTCAACATCAGGTCTTTCTTTAAGTCTAGACATCTCGTAGCCTATCCGAAACTCACCCGAGCCCTCGGGGCTCCAAATCAAACATGCACACAACTCTTAATACATCATATGATCTTTCTCTAGCGATCAAACCGCCAAAATAACATCCAAAACTATGGATTTAATCACCAAAACACGTGAAATTTTCAAGATAGTTTTAAAACTTCTATTTCTCAATCAAAGATCCGAATCACGTCAAATAACCTCTATTTTCACCAAATTTCATAGACATGACTTAAATATTATATTGAACATATACCGGGCTCCGGAACCAAAATACGATCTTGATACCAACGAGATCAAACGTTAACCACTTTCTCAAAACCATTATAATTTCAGTCTTACAATTTTCCTCAAAAATTTATTTCTCAGGCTAGGACCTCAAAATTCGATTCCGGTACACTCAGGTCCCATATTTTACTACTAATCTACCGAGACTATCAAAATACGGTTCCGGATCCGTTTACCTAAAACGTTGACCAAAGTCAATAAAAATTAACTTTTTAAGTCAAAAATCATTATTTCATTAATTTTCCACATAAAGGTTTTCCAAAAATATGTCAGGACAGCGCACGCAAATTGAGGAGAGATAAAATAAGGTTTTTAAGGCCTCGGAACCCGAAATTAGGTTCTAAAATAGAAGATGATCCTTTGGGTCATCACACAGATTAATGGCTTCACATTGCTGGCTTCGGCACTTACCTGTTTGCTTCATTAGGTTTGTATGCTAGCAAGGTATTTTTCAGTGGTATTAGCATGGTCACATGCTCATTTTGGAGGTTCTTTGATAGTGAACAGGAATTATGTGATAAGCAGGTTGTGGATGGTGCAGCTTTACCTACTTCTGTTATGTCCAAATGTTAATGAACTATCCGAACCTGTCCCTCTGTGTTTCTATATATTGTTAAATCACTTTCCAGTGGTATTAGCATGTTCTCATGCTCAATCTGAGGGGTGGTTTATCAATGTACAGAATGGTTACTACATCAAAAGTTTCTGGCAGGATTTTCTATAAGCATACAAGGTATTTCTTTGCACATTGCAAGTACTAATTCTAGACTGGATTTGCATGCATTGGTGTTGTTTGGTGTTCTATACTATACAACATCAGGGTATTGCTTAGTGGTATTAGCATGTTGTCATGCTCAATCTGGGCACATTTTAATGTTATATAAACTAATTAACACAAGGCAGGTGGTGGTTGATTTCAAAAATGCACATTGCAAAACATTGATGAACAGTAGGTCTGTGTTGTGCACAGCCATATACTCGATCCTACTGTACAATGCATTGTGCACTTCAACTTTGTAGAATAAGTTAAGGGATCAAAACTGGGATTCAATTGTATCAAAATGTGTTCTATTACACATACATGAAGCTGCATCTGCACCTTGGACACTTCATAATGAATTTCTGTCTCACAACTCATTGTTTCATCTGATATTCTTTCTGTTAGTTTGTGTATTGTATTGTCATTTCTAGTGGTATTAGTGTGTTCACATACTCATTCTGGAGATGATAATGCAGTATGCATGGTAAGTTTGATGATTGAGAAGATAATCTATCTCTGCCTTGAGTTGAAATGGAAAACCATAAGGAAGGGATCATTTGGGAGCAACATTGAAGATTGGAAGACTTTGATTGCTTCAATTATGTGGTGTAGATGTTTGGAATTCATTCTAGCCTATGGACTGTATACCCCGGCACCTGGTGAGAGCTTGATAGGTGCTACTTGGTATTTACCACTAGCAATTGGATTCACACACACTGACAGGAGTAGGAAGCATTCAACTTATCATGTTGTAATAGCAAGTTCATTAGACCTTAGTTTTTTTATCTTTCTAGTAGCTAGTAATTTCTTGCAACTTATATTTTATTTTGGAACATCTTGTAAGCTTTGAAACCAATTTGGGGTTTTATTTATATATTAGCCACTAGGTAGCCTGCCTAGTGGTATATTTGCTATAAAAAACTATTAGCCAGGGCTAAATATACTCTCCATCCATATAGCAGTTGAAAATGGCCCAACGATTTCACCCACCTGAAAAGTTCCCAAACCCACCATAAACCCTTTTTCATATTAAAAAAAATCTATCTTAAATTTTTTTTACCAATTTATGAGAATCACAAAGAAAGAAACTATTTCTTTTCTTCATTTTGTTGTAATTCCTTACTGATAATATAATATTGCATTGTGCATATATAGATAGATCTATATACATACAGAAAAATCATAAAATTGCGATAAAACAAAAGCAACTAAATATCATAAATGAAAGTAGGCTAAATATCATGATTTTTTTTATAGATCTTCTAATTAAAAATAAAACAAGATTTTGGTCATTTCAATTTTCATGAAAGAATAAAGCAGCGAAAGCTGGCATTCTAAGAAAAATATTAGACTCAAATTGAGATTATCCATAAATAATTAATATTGACCATTAGGAGTAATAAATATGGATAATTTGATTTCTTATTTCTTATGAAGGATTGGATGTCCATTAACGAATGATCAGTCACTCGACCAATATTGCCCTATTAATTTCGGGTTAATTTGATCACTTGGGTGTTCACAAAAATATTAGGTATTAATATTAAACAAACATAAATAAGATGGAGAAAGTAAAATAAAAATATCCGAAAAAATTATTTTCCCCGGTGAGATTTTATGTTTTCCGGACGGGTTAGTATTTGGGCCGGGTAAGTTAGAAAATTAGGTATTTTTGGGGGGTATTTTTGAATGGATAGATGGATAGAGTGCGTATTTAGCCCTGGCCAGTAGTTCAAGGACGGTTTTGTCTCTTTTCTATTTATTTAATTAGATTGGACGAGTAATAAAACGACACATGGAATTTAAATAAAAAAAATTTAACTCAAATTGATTATTAGACATAAGGCCAGAAGAGCCCAAAATGGAGGATATATTAATCTCTTTGCTAATAGTTCAGGGACAGTTTTGACATTTTTTCATAAATAATAAATATTGTGTAAAGGAGATTATGTATCACTGTATAAGCAAATTTGTATTATTCGATAAATTATGAAAGTCGTTTAAATCTAAGTATTTGGTTAGTTGGTAGATCTTCTAAGATGAATCTTCTGTCTTTCAAAACCTTAAAGTTGCATGCCACAAGTTAAAACAATAATTCCTTTATTGATGGCTAGCTCTGCTCTTTTCTTTTACTAGTTGGTAAGTGTATCCTATTTTATTAAGCGGGTCGATAATTACTAAATTAGAAGGTGTTCACTCCCGCTAAAGAAAAAGCAATTCTTCATTCAATTTCTATTCAAAATTTTGATCTTACCAAATTACTTTTCTCTAAGGTTAAATAGCCAAATTTCTCATACTTCTTTTTCTAGTTTTCTTTTTTTCTTTTACGTCGAGCTTCCAAAAGCCACCGGAGAGGGAGAACAAACAACCGATGGCTAAAGATCTTGAATAAAGCATTGATAGCTTTGTAGAGGAGAAAAACTTTGATTTTTTCCGGTGGTGTTCCTTACTATCAATTCTTGACCTTTCCAACAATCAACCATGACTTAAAACAGCTCTAAAATTGGCATTTCCAATTGTGATTGGGATCAGCCTTAGCATAAAATCTGTGAGTTAGCCGAAAGGCTCAGACCTAATCGTAAAACCTTGATTGTTCTATTGGAGTTACCCCCTGAAGGTAAAGTGAAACTTAACACTGATGGGAGCTTCCTTCACTCTTCTGATTTAGCAGGTATGGGAGGCACTGTCAGAGATTGCAGGGGGAATATAATAATGGCCTTTGCAGTCCCTAAAAGTTGCAGCAGTAACGATATGGTTGAAGCTCATGTAGCCAAATATGGTTTGGAATGGTGTATTCAACAGGGGTTTGGTGATATCATTTTAGAGATTGATTCTCTAATAATTGTCAATATGTTTATCAAAAACACTATGGAGAACTACAAACTTAAAGGTATCATTCAATAGACTAAGCAGATGTTATGTCAAGCAAATATAGAAGTTAGACACTGCTTGAGAGAAGCCAATCAAATGGCAGATGGCCTAGCAAAACATGCAAATACTATACAGGAGGGGCAGGATTCTTTTTGCATTTCAAGATCTTCTAAGAGATGCTAAAGAAGCATACTACTTGAATAATGGCAACTACCTAGTATGAGAATAAGATATGATAAGGCAAATTTTTATGTTAGTTAAGTGTGCTTTACTTCCTTATTTGCAACTGTGTCAATAACTTCATGTAATACTGCACAGAACTTATTTTGTTACTGAGGCAAGGCCACATCCTCCTCATGGGTCATCTACTATTAGCAATGAAAGCCCAGATATACTGGGAGCTTTATATAAATAAATAAAGGAATTTTTATCTCCTATAGCAAAAGTTAATACCATATTTGTTTTAAATAAATACCATTTAAAAAAATTATATTCTATAGATACCTTTTAATGTTTATAGCAAAATATCTAATTTTGGTTACCTCTTACTCCTAAGCCACTAAATACGCTATTCAGTTACACTATTTTCTTTCTCTCTCTAGTTTGATACATGTCATTCTCTTCCCCCATCCCCTGAAAACACGATGCTCAATCTCAAAATTCCTCTCACCCATATTACCTACGTTCTCTCCGATCCCAATTTCTCCAATCCCATCGGACGTTGCTTTTTATTAGGAGAAAAGGTAGAAGAGGAGAAGGAGAATTTGTAGAGAGTTTTCAATAATGGAAGTCCATAACGTGGCACTGCCACTCTCATGATTCGCCGACTGTGTTGGCAAAGTTGCTGATTTATGTTTTTTTGTTTGTTATAAACCGAAGAGATGAATTGTAATGCTCTTTATTTCTCTTTTAGGAATTTTTTACATCTCTTTAACAGAGTCCATATTCGCCACCATTGCTCGATGGCGGATTCGCCGAAAATTAGGGTTTGTTCTTGAACAAAGACGACGGAATTTGGGGTTGAGCAACTTGAATTTTCTATTAATATATTTCAATGTATCTCGTTGTATTTTCATGTATTTATTGTTTTTTTTTTCATTGTATTTCAATGTATCTCGTTGTATTCCATATATTTCATTGTATTCAATGTCTCATTGTATTCCATGAATGTATTCATATATTTTTTAATGGGAAAATTTCACATAAGAATAACTGGGCTCCCTACTTTTCAATTTTATAGCTCATATTTTAATTTACAACCAACTAGCCTAAAAATAATAGGCTAATACTCAACATTCAACTCCAATAGGTTCTCGAAATTACTATTTAATTTTAAAAAAAAAAATCTCAAGCTTTTAAGTTAATTTTCAAATCATTAATTGTGACTCAAATATTAGTTCAATAAACCAAATCCATTTGGGTGGTGAAAATTAGATTTTTAACAAGCTTAAATATGTGGGTTTAAATTTCGAATTTGATTCTGTGAGAAAGTTGGAGTGGATGTTATTTAGAGTTGTTAGAAATAGTATAAAGAGATTGTATATAAAATTTGAAGTCATTTAATGGAGATTTGGACTGGTTTTGAACAAGAATTGCAACTGAAAATCGTGGAAGAAGTTCGTCTACAGACGCTTGTTTAAAGTTGTATAATAGTGTATAAGATCGTGTTTATGCACTCATATACACTATTATACAAGATTATACATAGTTATACAAAAAACTGATTTCGTCTTCTTCTTTGCGTCTTTTCTGAAATTTAACTTAAATCTTGCTCAAATCTACTCCAAATCACTTCAAATTTAAACTTTGAACTCCTTTTGATATTTTCAATCAATTGGAACAACACCCAATCCAAACAACGAACAAACTCAAAAAAACCTATTTTCGAAAGCAAAACTTTGAATGACCTTCAATGGTGGACTTCTACTCTTCAATTTCCTTACATTGCAACCAAGTGACATAAGGGGAGAAGCAGAAAATACACTGCCCCTTGAAGCATATGTAGAAAATGTAAGAAGAAGATAGTGAAACCAATGGTTGTGAGAACACAAATTTAACTCCATAGCTTTTAAAAGCAATGGTTGTAAGAACACAGATTTTGAGTTTGCTAATGCTTTCAAAATATGTACAATATGGATTAGGTTGGGTAAAACTTAAAAATATGAGCCATTTTTTGTTATGGTGTAAAGTCGGTGCATTTTCTTATAATTCTTTTAATTAATATAATTTATGTATTCAGATGTATTATATAATTTCTCTGAAGATTGCTATATTTTTGGGGTGTTTTTCGGTTGAGAAATTTTTTAACTGAAAATACAAAATTTATGTGTTATAATCAAGTTTGTTGAGTTATATTAGGAATCTATTATGTTAATTGATTCACTTACCATTTAAAAACAGTGTAATCCCCTGTTTCATGCCGTGAATACAATCAAATACAATAATCTATCCAATTGTAATCATATGTTTCACGCCATGAATACATTCGAATACACTCGAATACAACAACTGATTAGCTGGACTTCCCTGATTCACGCCTATTTTTGCTATTGTATTCATGAATACAGTAGTTTAAATACATCTAATACATCTTATAACAAGAGAAGCTGTAATATAGCAAATGGTATCTATAGATAGCTAATTACCACTAAAAGATAGTGTTTTATGAAAATCTCATAAAAAAACCATAACTCAATAATATGGTTCGCTTAGCAGAGAAGTTGAAATGTGAAATATTACACGCTGGGGAAGAGGAAGACCATTAAAAAATAACTAATGCAACCTTGTCAACTCTTCCACTCTCTTCATTAGTTCCTCAACAGGAACTGCCATTGCTTTAGAAATATCTTCCATCCGGCTCCTGCTAAGATCTAGGAATGATTCAATCAAATCTCCGTCAAGAAAGTTTTTAGCTTCTACAGTTTTCTTCTCATTGTAAAACGACCTCCACTGCTCATGGCTCAGTCCGCCTACACCCTTTATCACTTTCCTTAAGCTTGTCTGCAGCTTTTCCAAAAATAAATACTGATCATGAGGAAGCGAGGCAATGACCCCAATAACACCATTCACTGTGCCAAATATAACGGTAGGTATCTGGCCAACATCTGAATCTGGCAATCGCATGACAAGTGAACCGTGTCTAAACCTATTAACAAATTCACCAAGGTGGTATTCACCAACCACTTCAAGACGGCTGCGCTCTTCATCTGTAGCACCCTCACTATTTTTCCTGACCGTGAAAAGGTTAAAGTTGTTCTCCGAACCAAGATAAATGTCATCGTCGAGAATCTCGACAGCTGACATCCAATTTGCATTATAGTCCCGGGCTCGCTCCTCTATAGCACCCTCCTCGTGCTAAATAGGAACAATATTGTGAATGTCAGCAATGACTTCTTATTGAAGGAAAGACAAATTAGGTTAAGCATAAGAAACTGGTAATTGAGAGTACAATTGTAGCTTAACTTTCTAAAGCATTAGAATATTATATTTACTTACAAAAGTTACCTTGAAAATCAGTAGAGAAATGGACTTCATCAAATCACCAACGACAATAAAATCCCCACGTGTTTGAACATAAAGAGCCAATATATGACCATGGTGTCCACATTCTGTCTGCAATTCTCGGCTGCCACCATCTTCACGCGAGGCCCACTTGTACAATTGAATCTTCTGATTGATTGCAGCAAGCAGTTTCCCATTGAAGGCATTTAGAGAGTATACAGCTCCCTTAGTTTCCTTCTCTGCAATTAGTTGGAGCTTTCCATCTTCAACTATAAAAACTAAAATTCGGCCCTGCAATTACTCATCATTTAAGTACCTTAAATAACCATAAAAATGAACATCAGTGAATTAAACAAGCCCAGAAAAAAAAGTTGACTTCATTACATTGAAGGCATATAGTAACAAGCCTATTAGTTTTGACTTGAAACAAAATTATATCAAACAAAACAGCCTTAAGGTGTAAAAATTGCTTCCAACCACGATTTCCTCCTTCAATAAAAGATTAGTTTGCTTAATCTAGCTACTGATGATATAAACTCAGCTCCTTTCCAAGCAATTCGTAAAGATTATCTGATGTTCTATTCACTCCTTTTTTCCTTTTTATTTAGGTTTTTTTTTTTTTTTTTTTTGGGGGGGGGGGGGGGCTATCATGTGATGTTATAATCAATATTAATCACAACAGTTTTTGATGTATTAAATATCTTCTTTATATCACTTCAGCAATCCTCCTACCGTCCCATATTTGTTGTCACATTTCAGTTAAGCAAGGAATATAAGAATCTAGTTGAAACTTCAAAACAGTTGAAAGAAAAGATTATCAAGATCGTAATTTGCCTTAACCACGTCAGCACATCACCAGTCTCAACAAAAAAGAAGAGCCAGAAAAAGTGGGCATGGTGATGGAAAGATGATAAAGTTCAACCAATAGGTATGTATCAGATGAATTTGAGGAAAACAATATGGCTCAAAACCCAAAATCTACACAAATCGATAGTTCATCACAAATCACAGGATCTAAGCAACAATTACAATTAGAGAAACTTTTATCAATGAAACTTACCTTGGTAGGTTCATTTTCCTCTGGCATCACATAAGCAGTGCCAACGCAATAATACACATTACTGTCATCAGAAAAGGAGCAGCTAAGTATGGAACAACCATATTCAAATTGGTCAAGGGGGTAAGTTGATATGAACTCAAATGTCTGATCATCTAACAGGCGGACAAAATGCACTTCAGGATCATCTGCATTCGACTGAGTATACTTGACGCTGCATAGAGCAAATGTCCTGGTCTGCTCTTGATGGCTGATCCGCCGTGCATGCTCCCCGAGGGGTATTGAACGGATGTGAAGCTTTTGAATTTCATCAATAGTGCCAATTGTTAACTCTCCTTCTTTTGCAATTGCGAGGCTGTTGACAAAAGAGAAATAACTATTAAAGCTCTTATGCATAGAAAATATAGGACACAATTAATAAAAGATACAGAAAATTGCAACAATTTATGATTTTCTAACATTCTTTGACTGACAGAAATGGAAGATCTAGCAAAAATCAACTCTAACATTAGCTTGTAATGATATGTAGAAGACATTTTAATTCTTTAACATGTTGACCCCAGTAATAGGTGTCTGAGGGCTGAGCAAGCAATTCATTCTCCAAAATGTAATTAAACACTTAAATCAATAGACAGAGATAGAAATTTCCAATAGAGTACCACATTCAATTTTTAAGTCAACAGACGCAATGTTGGCAGTAAAATTGAAGAAAAAGAAGGAACAATTACCTGTCTGGAAAAGCTGCAACATTGAATGGGCACATGTGACTAACTTCTTTTAGATTTACATTGCTATAAAGCAGCTTCTTGTTACTGCTGTAAATAACTGTGGGCCTATCGGAGGCAGCAAAGACGTGCGTAGCATCTTTAGATGAGAATGTACGAAGTGTTATGGGCTGGGTTCCAAGAGACACTTTTTTCCTGTCTGTCAGCTCACCAGTACTCATGCTCAATACATAATTCAAGAGATGACCATCTCCCAAAGCACATAGTAGATAAGATATCTGAAAGAGAGAGTTTTAGACCCCCAAAAAAGGAAAGAAACAGAGGTAAGAGAACATATTGGAGGAGGGCAGCATAAAAAATTTCATGGCTATTGCCTGATCCATTCAAAACCCTATTCCAGTATCAGTCAATCAAATCTGCTGGTGTATACTTTCTCTCAGTCTTGCCATCCAACTACACTAGTTCACTTGATGAAAGATGAATTGTACCCAAATTGGAAAGAAACATAATCTAGTTTAA